>NC_079310.1:20071639-21271639 GCF_023638135.1 Falco biarmicus | reverse complement strand
ATGGGGATACCAACTAGAGGAATTCCTTTATGAGTATATTCAGGGAAATGGGTACATACCCAACACTCGGTCTTATTAACAACCTTCATCAGTCTTTCCAGCATTTCAAATAAGTATTTTGTGTCCATGTGACATGCGGAATTAGACTCTATAACTCGAAAGTTATAAAGTAGGTATGTTTATTGCACGCAGATGCACGGGGGATCGCTCCTCCACAAGCGTGCATACCCGAAGTGACCAACCATCTCACATTTATACAATGAACAAATGAATATTCAATTAACGCCTATACATATTCGTTACCTAAACCCCGCTTCGTATGTTAATTAGCTTATCAGTCCGTTTCCTGGAATGTGGTGGTCTTGCAGGTTTGTAGGTGATTGTAGGTCCTTGTGACCACCCGATCTTCTTCAGGTGATTCATGTCCTTGTGACCACCCGATCTTCTTCAGGTGATTGTGACCACCCAATCTTTTCCAGCAAGGAGACTTAGCACTCCCTCCCTCTAGATAGCATTTGAATGTCTCTCATCTTTTCTCATTCTCTTTTAAATAGCCCCTTTGTTAGAGGAGGAGGGACAGGCGTCTCCTCAAAACTGTAGTTGTCACCGCACCCATGACTAGTCACCATACCCACATTCCTTAAGCAGACACATACAATCACAATCCATGTCCATTATCCCCATTTCACATTATTTCTCCATATCACATGAGTCCTCCTGATCCCACCGAATTTGAGAATTTATCATACCACATAACAGACAAAATTCTATACATTTGTAAAACATGTTTAAACAAGTGTCTTCAAAGAAGAGACAGCTAGCAAACTCAAACCTCCCTGTATAAAATCCATATCTATATAGGGTCTTATTCCAGTCATTAACTTTCATGCTTCCTAGCAATATTGCAGGAGACCTAACCTCAAACTTTATGATTCTTGAGTTAGTTTTCAGTGAAAAGGTCCTTGCTTGACAGTCCATTCTGGCGATGCAGCTGTCTTAACCCTGCTATGATGTATCCATGGAGTGATTCCTTCAAGCTTGACAGCAGCGTAGGTGGTGAGTAAAATCTGGGAAGGTTCTTTCCACTTCTCTTTCAATGGTTCATCTGACTGCTTTCTCAGATAAACCCAATCTCCAGGTTGGTATTGATGTACACACATCTAGGGATAGAGGTACGCTCACAGTGACATACCTGTTGAGAGAGGACAGGACCTTTCCTAGAGAAATAACTTACTCTTTTAGGTAGTGTCTCCCTACGACTTTGGGGTTCACTCCTGTTTCTGTCACCTGATAAGGTTTACCATACATTTCAAAAGAAAAACCTTTCTCTTTAGTTTTAGGCTGGATGCACATTCGTAGCAATGCTAAGGGTAAAGCATCTGGCCACCTTATCTGAACTTCTTGGCAAATTTTACTCATCTGTCTCTTTAGGCTTTGATTCATTCTTTCTACTTTCCCACTTGACTGAGGTCTCCACGGGCTATGGAGATCCCATTTTACCCCTAATATTTTAGCTAAAATTTGAACTGCTTTTGCTATGAAGTGTGGGCCCCTATCCAATGAGTTTCTTGGTGTTTTCTATTAACCAATTAATGCATAATTTCCTGTGTAACTATTACTTGATGCAAAGGAATCACCCACCATCCTTCTTGTTTTTTGGTTGCCTTTCATAAATTAGCCAATTGATTGTCTTCTGATGTATACTGTGGGCTCTTGGGTCCTAACCTCTGGACTTTTTCTGGCAGGACTAGCAATACTTGACTTTCAGCTGCTTCTTTCGCTGCTTTATCTGCCATTTGGTTTCCTATATGCACCAGACTATCTCCAAATTGATGCGCTTTACAATGCATAATTGGCACCAGTCTAGATAAATTTATTGCCTGTAATAATTGTTGGATCATTGACCTGTATTTGACTGGGGATCCTTGAGAGGTTAAAAGTCCTCTTTCTTTCCAAATGGCCCCATCAGCATGGACCACTCCAAAGGCAAATTTCAAATCTGCCCATATATTAACAGCCTTATCTTTTGACAGCTCCAACGCTCTTACCAAGGCTATGAGCTCCGCCTTTTGGTCTGATATGTTAGATGATAGAACTTTGGCTTCTATAATCTCTTTGATAGTTGCCACCACGTAACTTGCTCTTCGGGTCCCATTTCTCACAAAGCTACT
Source organism: Falco biarmicus (assembly GCF_023638135.1). Taxonomy (NCBI): domain Eukaryota; kingdom Metazoa; phylum Chordata; class Aves; order Falconiformes; family Falconidae; genus Falco; species Falco biarmicus. Next base: position 21,269,468 of record NC_079310.1, on the reverse strand, counting down.
ACCATCTACAAACAAGTTCCAGTCTATGTTTTCTAATGGCATGTCTTTCAAGTCCACTTGGCTAGAGTATATCTGTTCCATCATCTGTAAACAATTATGAGTCAGTTCTTCTTTTCCACTAGGATCAGTAGTGAGGAAGGCTGCAGGATTCAGGATGATGGTTGCTTTCAGTTCCACATCATCTTGTTCTAAAAAGATGGCTTGATACTTTAGCATTTGGCTTGGTGACATCCAGTGTCCTCCTTTCTGTTCCAGAACCATTGTAACTGCATGGGGTATGAGTACAGTTAATTTTTGCCCAAGTGTCAGTTTCTGGGCCTATTGGATCAGTAGTACTGTAGCTGCCACTGCTCGGAGACAGGTTGGCCATCCTTTGCTGACATTGTCTAGCTCAGGGGTCCTCAAACTTTTTAAACAGGGGGCTGGCACGCAGATTGTCAGGAAGTCATCTGTGGCTGCTTGGTTTCCCCCCCCAACCCCCGGCGGGGGGGGGCGGGGGGGGCGGGGGTGTGTCTGTAAATACCGGGGGCCGGATTGAGGACCCAGGGGGGCCGTATCTGGCCCGCAGGCTGTAGTTTGAGGACCCCTGCTCTAGCTGTTTTGAAAAGTACCCCACGAGTCTTTTCCATGATCCCAGTCTCTGGGCCAACACTCCTAAGGCAATGTGTAATCTTTCATGCACTAATAGTTCAAATGGTTTTTCTAAATTCAGGAGGCTTAGAGCTGGAGCACTCATTAAAGTCCGTTTCAATTTAGTAAATGCATCTCTGCACTCCTAAGTCCAGATAAGGAGTTTTCCATTTCCTCGTACAGCTTCATATGAAGGTTTGGCAATGAGTCTGAAATTCATTATCCATAGGTGACTATCCAGCCATTCCAAGGAATGCTCTAAACTCTTGTTTTGATTTGGGTTCTGGGATTTTAATTTCTTTTTTTCTTTGACTTCTTTTTTTTCAGTTCTGAGACTACACTGGCCCTGGGAAATTGTAAATCTCAAATATGTTACTATGTCTTGAGTGATCTGTGGCTTTTTTCTGGATACTTTGTACCTCGCTAGCCCCAGAAAGTTTAGGAGGTCTACTGTCATTTCTATAGAATCTTCTTTATTACTGGTTGCTAGCAGTATGTCATCTACATATTGTAGCAAGGTGACATTTTCATACATCCTTTGACAGCTTTCCAACTCTTTGTCTAATTCATTTCTAAAGATTGCAGGACTATTTTCAAATCCTTGTGGTAACACGGTCCAGCATAATTGGGGTTTTCTACAAGTCTTAGGGCTTTCCCATTCAAAAGCAAACAATTCTTGACTCACAGCCGCTAGAGGTAGGCAAAAGAACACATCTTCTAAATCTAATACAGTAAACCATTTATCTGTTTCCTTCAGGGTGGTCAAGAGGGTATACAGGTTTGCTACCACTGGGTGGACATCTTGCACAATTTGATTTATAGCTCTTAAATCTTGGACCCGTCTATATTCTTCTGAATTTGGTTTCCTGACTGGTAATATTGGAGTGTTATACTTTGATTGGCATTCTCTTAGTAATCCAAAATTTATGAATTGTTCCATTAATGGCTCTAATCCTTTCCTGACTTCTAATTTAATTGGATACTGGTTTTGTCTTACTGGTTTGGCATTTGATTTCAACTGGATGATTACTGGTTCCACCACTCAGGATCGCCTTGGTGTTCCTGAAGCTCATACAAGATGTGTTGCAGCATTTTCAATTTCTTCTGGTATCTTCTCTAATTCGGCTTCCTTTTATAACAAAAACTTGGGCATCCAAAGCTTTATTTTCAGGAATATGGATCTGTATTCTCCCTTTTTCAAACAGATTTGTGCCTTCAATTTACATAGTATGTCCTGTCCTAATAGTGGTATAGGGCAATCTGGTATGTAGAGAAATTGATGGGTTAACACCCTTTTCCCAATTCCAAACTTCAAAGGCTGGAAAAACAGCCGATTTTCTTTCTGCCCTGTGGCACCAATAATTGACATGCTTTGTTTGCTCAAATTTCCCTTGCATGCATTCAATACTAAATAGGTAGCTCATGTGTCTACTAAAAACTGTATTACCTCATTCCCCAACTTTGCTATAACCAGGGGGTCTGTTTGGATAAGTTCCAATTCTTCCCCCAGTCCTCCTCAGTCTGAGTCTAACATCATGTTAACAGACTGCCTCAGCATTTCCTCAAGGCCCTGCCAACTTGTGGACATTCCCTTTTCCAGTGCCCTTTCTGCTTGCAGAAAGCACACTGATCCTTTTGTAATGGTATCCTGGCCCTTAGTGCTCCACCAGGAAACCTTCTTCGCCTCAGGCCCTGATGGCTCAGCCCTCTAACCCTACTAGTTTCCTGGGCTATAGCTGCTGCCAGTATCTTACTGTCTTTCAGCTTTTCATTTCTCTGTTTTCTCTCTTCCACCTTTTCCCTATTATTATATACTTTCCAGGCGTTTTCTAACATTTTATCCAATGAACGGGCATCTGACCCCTCTAGCTTCTGTAACTTTCATTTTATGTCTGCACTAGGTTGTCCCATAAATATATGAACTAGCGAGACAGCATCTGTCTCATTTTCTGAATTCAAATCAGTATATTTTCTCCATTAGTCTTTCAAAGAAAGACTCAGTTAATAACAATCTTTGAGCATGGATGTTGGGATCCCAATTAGGGTTGTTGGAGGGAAAATGATCCTCTATCCATCATGCTTGTGAGACTTAAACATGCACTTGCTCTGGCTCCTCTTAAGCTATAGTCATAATAATTCTTCTTTCTTCATAAGACACCAAGTTATTTTAAATAACTTGCAGATCTTTCCAATCCGGATCCTGATTTTCAATTACAGTCTCCATAACCTTTGCTACCCATTCGGGGTCCTCTCTATATACACCAGCCATCTCCTTCCAGGCCTTTAAATCTGATACTGAAAATGGCACTTTTACCCAAACTGGTCCTGCTGGTCCTACTGCCTGCCTGAAGGATGCTTGGTATGTTCCCAGCATTTCCCCACCTAGTGCTACCTGCCACCGGACTGATACCTTCCTCCTTGCCGGAATCCTCTTGCTCATTTCTCCTTGCCTCATTGCTCCTTCCTGGTCTGACCAACATGACAACATCCTCCTCTTCTTTCTCTGCCCATCTCTCTTTATATTTGTTGCATTGCTTACCGATGCTACATGCCGAACAACAACACTTAGGTGGTTTCTTATTTTCTGCCTCTAGTGCTAATACACCAAATTGAGCAACCAAGCCACACTCCTTACGTGTATCATAATTATCCCAGAATGCAAAGATCAAATTCACATATGGCATCTCATCCCATTTTCCTTTGTATCTACAAAACAGCATTAATTGCAATACTGCATTATAGTTTATACTTTGATTCTTAGGCCATTTCTCCTGATCATCTAGGGTATACAAGGGCCACCAGTGATTACAATATTATACCAATTTTTTACGAGTGAGGGGGTCACCCCCAAACTTGCTCCAATATCTTAATATACAACACAATGGAGCACTCTTAAGAACCCCCCCCCCAGTAAAATGTTCAGTCCCCATGTTACAAAGTTTTCAAAATCAGATAGCCAAATCTTAAACAAAATCCTAATGAGACAAAGAATGGCAAAAAAAATCCAATAGAAACAAAGTCCAGCAAAGAAAATCCAAAAAAGTTTCAAATTACTGATACCAGTGATACCAGAAGTTGAATGTATAACCTTAGTTTATATATAACTTTAGTCCAACCATTAGACTGTAATCAAGAAGTCCTTGTATTAGTATAATTATTAAGATCGTGATCAAGGAGGCCTAGTATTGTACAGAGATTTATGATCCAATTTGAAAAGAACATCTGGAATAAGAAAGAACAACTAAATGAATCTTGAAGGAACATCTAGGATGAAAGAACTAATTAAATCTCATGAAAACTTGGAAGGTTTTGCCAAGAAAACATCGAAAAAGAGGACTAAGACAACCAGGCCACAAAGTATCTAGAAATGGATTTGGGTCAGTGGTTGCAAAAGCAACCCTTTGACTCAATTCAGAAGACAACGCACATGCAAAGGAAGGAAGGAATAATGTAAAGGAATTCCGGGAAATAATCAAATATGAACAGGATGTCATAGAAATATAATGCATATGTATGTGTCACATGAAAGGGGGAAAGATTCTCTGAACCCCTAGTGTTTGATCTGTCTATCAGCACCCCAGGAAAGCCAAGACCCTTGTGGTCAACCAGTCTGTGAGTGTCCCATTATAGGGACCCTTCACTGAACAGTCCCTGCTGGATCGGAGGACAATTCAACTGCCTTGTTCAGGGAAACGCACCAACAGCATAAGGGGGACCCCTCAGCGGGTTTGCCCACTTTATTCAAATATGTTACCCGCTGCAGGCGACTGCTAACGCCCACAAAGGACTAAAACTAACAACTTATAGAATAACACTCTTTATCAATATAAAATCGTGACAAATTAAGGTTTGTGAATGCCGGTGATAGGGATTGTCTGAAAAAACAAGCTTGAAGTGATATACGACCAAACTATAATCACTAATAACAGCTAGCATGAGTTAGTTATTTAGTGCTTATAAGATACATTTCTTACCCAATAGGCGTCCCTATGGGGGAGAAGACAGGTTCAGCCCGTTGACTGATCACAGAAGTTATGATAGAGTCTTCCCTGACTTCTCCCCTCATCTGTCCACTTTTTATACTTTGTATTACATTGCACATTCATTTGTCATACACAGGATTGGTTACAAGTTTCTCAATTCTAATGCAAATTAGTACGCATCCTCAGATAGCACTACTGAAGTTCTCTACTGACTACACATGCTCCTCAAGCGGGGTTTTGCCCTCTTTTGGGGGGCTATTTGAGTCGGAGGTTGTGATCTCCCACTACCACAATTATCTTTGTCCTATTTTCCACTAATTTTCTGTTGCTGTCAATGGACTGCAATACCTTATCATCCTGCTTCCTCTCATAGCCAGAACTTCCCTCACTTGAAGGCTTCTTTCTGTGTAACTTAGATAATGGTGTTCTTTTCACCATCTGTTCTTTGTTTCTCATCCTTCCCAAGGCTGGCTACCTTGATTAGAAGTCCCTTCATTCAGAATAACTTAGAGAGTGGGTCAGTTTGACCTAGCTTTGTGAACATTAAAGCAGAGTTGGGTAATCCGCGAGTTTAGACAACAATTCCCCCCTGTCTGGACTTATTTCAGTCCAGGACTAGTCCATTTCCATCACATTTAGGTGGAGCTTGAGTGATTCTAGTCATACCTATTGTTGTTACTAACTGGTATCGTGTGCCCAGTTGAGGTGTAGTAGTACCTTGGAGGCAGGTAACTTTGAGATGGAGGTGTGTGTTAGTATTACAATGAGTTTATTTCATCTGAGGAAAGTCATTTCGCCACAATGGTTGGCTCAGCCACGGACATCTCATGGATTCCTCATGTGACAAGTGGTATGCAGTTTATCAGCTGTGTGGTGCCATCAAGTTCCCATTCCTGCAGGGAGCACAACAGAGCATGGCTGTGGAGTGGGGTGTCTCCACTCTGCTCCATCCTCCGTTACTCCTATCACATTGTGCTGGGCTGGCAGGATGTGTTGCTTAGGGAACTGTGGTGATGTAGATTCCGTGCATGCCAACCATCCTGAAAGCGATAGCTGTATTTTACCCTAAAAAGCTTTTTGTAATACTATGCTTCTATTAGGCCCCAGTTTTCTCTAATCCCCCCCCCCCCCAAGTGATTTTCCCACACCACCTCTGAATTTCTTTCATAGTGTGCCCAGAGCAGCAAAGAACATGCCTGGGAAGGACGGGCCTGGTGTATTGGCTAGGGGAATAAAACTGCTTTCCCTTTTCCAGTGGAGGTACAGTGATCTGAAGAAGGGATGGAAGCTTCTTGTCTCAATTTTCTTGGCTCAGTTTTGGTGTAGCACGCAATTGATGTGTGTGAAACCTTGGCAGGTCATGAACTGCATACTGACACAGGTGGGAGCAAAACTTGCACTTGTCCTTGCATGCAAGGTGGCCATGGAGGCTGCGGGAGGAGGCGGGTGCTGGGAGCAGCCACAGGCAGGGGAATGGGAGAGCCAGCAGGCAGGTGCAGAGTTGCAGGTCTGTAAGTGACTGCGTCGGTGAGAACCACCATTGCCACAGCAGATGTTTGTCTCAACATTGTTATGGCAGGAAACCCACTGACTGACACCATGGAGCAACAGAGGGAGCTAATCCTGAGAAACTTAACTAAAGCCCTGTGCATGCACCCAAACCCAGGCTTGGGGGGATCGAGGGGCCTGGAGACCTCTGAGGACCACCTGATGGTATTGGGCATGCACACCACCGCCAGGTGGAAGGTGTGGTTAAGCAGAACAGCTCGTGAAAACCCTATAAAAGAACAGAACCAACCATAATCGGATGGAATGTTCCCCAACTGGACTTAGAAATGAATTGGACTGTCGGGATGCTGCAGCTCCGGGCTGGTAGCTATTGCTGTGAGCTCTTTCATTCTTTCCTTCTTTCTTTCCTTCCTTTCTGACTTTCTCTCTCGCTCTCTCCTTTGCATTTGCAAACCTGTTGTTGAGCAAATAAAGTTCCTTGGCTCTTGACTCCATTTTGAGTCTTAATTCTGTTCCCAAGAATACAAGCAGAACCTCACTCTGGTCTTGGACTGGCATGTGACAAGGGCCCTGCACCATCAGCAGCACGAGACAAGAGCAAGCCCTTAATTCTTCGCTGGAAGAGACCAAACAATGTGGCCACATCACTCAGGTCTGTGTACGCATTCACAGTCCAGTCTGCAGCTGTATGACTCTGGCTGGCTTGGTCAAAAGGCACAACGTGGTTCATCTCATCACACTGAGTGATGAGAGGTTTTGCTTTTTACCAACAAGTTAACTTGCACTCAGTTTCAAATAGTTTCTCTGAGTGTGTCCATCAGTCGCTGGGGAAAAGCAGAAGTGTAGATGTGCCTCAGTGGCACTCCCCCACACTACCACTAACTGCCTTGGGAGTATTTTCAGGCAAGAGCCTTGTGGCTGCTTGGCAGGCACTCTGCCTCCTGCAGCACTGGGGGGGGGGGCAGCATAGGCTCAAAACCTTAGAGGACAAACTGAGGGGTTTTCCTGGTAAAGGGATGTGCTGATTTTGGCTGGGATAGAGTTAATTTTCTTCACAGTAGCTGGTATGGGGCTATGTTTTGTATTTGTGCTGAAAACAGTGTTGATAACACAGGGATGTTTTCATTATTGCTGAGCAGTGCTTGCACAAAGTCAAGGCCTTTTCTGCTTCTCATACTACACCCCCAGTGAGTAGGCTGGGGGTGCACAAGAAGTTGGGAGGGGACACAGCTAGGACAGGTGACCCAAACTAGCCAAAGGGATATTCCGTACCATATGATGTCATGCTCAGTGCATATAAAGCTGGGGGAAGAAGGAAGGGGAGGACGTTCAGAGTAACGGCATTTGTCTTCCCAAGTAACTGTTACACGTGATGGAGCCCTGCTTTCCTGGAGATAGATGAACATCTGCCTGCCTGTGGAAAGTGGTGAATTAATTCCTTGTTTTGCTTTGCTTGAGTGCGTGGCTTTTGCTTTACCTATAAAACTGTCTTTATCTCAACCCATGATTTTTCTCACTTTTACTTTTCTGATTCCCTTCCCCATCCCACCGTAAAGGGAATGAGTTGCTGGCTGGGGATAAACTGCAACAAGGACCCACCTCCATATCTGAGAGAGCAGCACTCGGGTTGAATTCCTTCTTCACCCTGAAAAGCCTTATTTAAGCCTTATCTCCTAACCACTACAGACTCACCCTCTCTTCCGTAAATTCTTGGACTTAATTGTATTTTCAGCTCTTGGATCCAGCTTCAGCCAGAAAGCAGGACAATGTCTTCCTGCCCTCCAACGCTCTGGTGTTTGGGGCACTACATAGGAAAACAGGAAACAGCCAGTAAACATCCCTGGGCTGAAGATGGAGCTGAAAATGTGTCTCCTATTTCAGGAGTTTTTAAATTAGAGAGGGAACATCTACCACCTGCACACAGAAGTAAGAGGGACTGCTTGATGTGTATCAGATCTGGACACCTGAAGGAGCAGAGTTTGAAATACCTTGGGAGAATAGGAACTTTTTGGATTGCAATTTTGTTCCAAGACATTGCAATTCCATTTAAGCCTTCCTTTAGGTGAGTCCTCCCCTTACTGAGACTTAAGCACCCTCCTTAATGGTAGATGACCATGGATGCCACAGCAGCAGACAGAGGGGAGTTCTGAAAGCTCTCACCCAGGGTCAGTTCTGAACTGTGTTGCAAACCCATTTGGTAGCTCTTGTGTGAATGGGCCCTTTGTTAGTGACTGATGAGTAGCATGTTCAGAGATCTTGGGAAAGTATGCTTGGCAAGTAAACTCACCTAACTAATAATAAAATGGTCTTCAAATTTGCCAGGCTTATTTGTCCAAGGTGAGCACAATTAAAGTCAATGAATTGTTTGATGTGAGGAAATAATGAGAGGGAAGAAAAAAAGCGTACTCTTCCCTGATGCTGTTTTGGAATTTCTCTTGCATAGATCCTTCTCTGGGTTTATGAAAAAAGCCTTTGGCATGCATCCTGAAGAGAAATCAAAAAGCATAACAGAGATGTGTATCTGTTGAGAGCTATATCCTACCTTAGCATGGAGACAGACTCTCTGATTTAAGGCATTTTTCATCTTTATCTGGGATGATCCTCTGTCTGGCAGACACATATTTAATTTTGGATGTTTTAACAAGCTAGAATACTTTTATGGGAGTGTTACCAAAAATCATAACCTCAAAAACTCTCCAAACCAAATTATAGTTTAGAAAGCTGACATTGATTTATTGCAGTGCTGGGTGCATGGGGGATTTTTCCTCCTAACACGCTCACCAAGTTACTCAAGGGTACACATTATATACAATAGAGTACTTGCATATTCATAGTACATTGAATATTCATTTTCATTCACACACAAGATTGGTTACAGGTTTCTCGATTCTAATGCAAATTAGTGTGTGCAATCTCATATAGCACTACTGAAGTTTTTTACTAACTATGCATGCTCCCCAAGCTGGGTTTTGCCCTCTTGGGTGTGTGTGTGGCTATTTGCATTGCAGGTTGCCATCTCCCATTACCACAATTACCTTTGTCCTACTTTCAACTAATTTTCTGTTGATTGCAACACCTTATCAGCCTGTCTCCTCTTGCAGTCAGAAGTTTCATACTTGGAGGCTTCTGTCTGCATAATTTAGACTAGGGGTCCTCAAACTTTTTAAACAGGGGGCCGGTGTGCGGATGAAGTGGCAGGAGGTCATCTGAGGCTGCTTGGTTTCCCCCCCCAACCCCCGGCGGGGGGGGTGGTGTCTGTAAATACAGGGGGCCGGATTGAGGACCCTGGGGGGCCATATCCGGCCCGTGGGCCATAGTTTGAGGACCCCTGATTTAAGTAATGATGTTCTTTTCCCCATCTCTTCTTTTTTTCCCAAGGTTGACTCCCTTCATTAGAAGTCCTTTCATTCATCAGTTTTGATGACGTTAGAGAGTGGGTCAGCTTCACTAAACTATGTGCACATATTTGTTTAACATAGTTAGACACTAAATCAGAGTTCTATAATTCAGGAGTTTAGACAACAGGAGCACTCCCAATGACATGGAGAGCTGTTTCAAATATGCTGGCAAACTGCAATCCTCCTCCAGAAGAGGCCCAGAGGAGGCACTAATTATGGGACATACCTGCCTCTGGTGGGAAAGTACCAAGCCTGAGAACTGCATCTCTGCAGATCCAACCAACGTTCTCTCTGTAAAACCAGGAGGGAGAAAATAATTTTGACACTTGAGAAGAGACATAATCTCTGCAGATAAGGCAGGAACTTGTTTTATAAACTGTCCTTCTGACCCAGACAACATTTCCACCATTTTTCCATCGCTTTTCACCATCTCCTATCATTTTAAGGCACAGCAGCCGTAAGCATTTTTAAGAGGCATATTATCCCAAATCTGGGTTCTTCACCCAGTGTGCAAGAGCTGATCCACACATAGAGCCCAGATATTTGTTTATTGCATGTCTGCACAGAGATGGGTGCTAGGTGGTAAATCCACAAAGCTAGCACACCTCTTAACACATGGTAAAATGTTCACAATTACGTTTAGTCACACTTAATTCTCATTTGGTCTTACAAGCCTTGTCTCCATTTAAAGGTACAGTGTTCTCTTTTTTCACTTTGTTAGTAGGGGGCTTTGAGGGTGGATCTTTTAGTATGCTAATTAGGATAGTTTACCCATAGTTCCAGTAATTTTCTGTTTGGTCTCATAAACCATTTGGTTTTCCTTGAGCTTATCTTGTTATTTCTTAGCTTGAGGTATTTATGGTATCTATTCCTTCTCCCAAGGCCATGTCTTGTTAACTGTTTGTAAGGATTGATTAACATCCTCTCTTTTACAAATTCTTTCTTGATAACTTTAAAGTAGATAATTCTTGTATCAAATTGCCCCTTTGAGACTGTATAAGGGAAGATGTCCTGGTTTCAGCTGGGATAGTTTTCTTTTCAGTAGCTAGTATGGTGCTGTGTTTTGGCTCTGATGTGAGAAAAATGTTGATAACCACACTGATGTTTTTAGTTGTTGCTGGGTAATGTTTATACTAAGAAAAGAACTTTTCAGTTTCTTGGGCCCTGCCAGCCAGAGGGCTGGAGGGGCACAGGAAATTGGGAGGGGACACAGCCAGGACAGGTGACCCAAGCTAGCCAAAGAGGTGTTCCATACCATATGACATCATGCTGAGTATATAAACTGGGGGAAGAAGGAAGGTGGGGACATTTGGCATTATGGCGTTTGTCTTCCCGAGTAATCATTATGTGTGATGGAGCCCTGCTTTCCTGGGGATGGCTGAACACCTGCCTGCCCATGGAAAGTAGTGAATGAATTTCTTGTTTGCTTTGCTTGCATGCGCAGCTTTTGCATTACCTATTAAATTGTTCTTATCTCAACCCTTGAGTTTTACATTCCTTTCTGATCCTCTTCCCCATCCCTCTGGGTGGGGGAGTGAGTGAGCAGCTGCATGGTGCTTGGCTGCCGGCCATGACAGAAGAATTTATATTTTCCCCTTGTATTAGTCTTTTTGCCATTGTCACCGAAATTGGGAATAAAACCTCTTAACACCAATGTAGTATTAAGAAGCAGGCACTCCTTTATTGCAGTGCTGGGTGCTCGGTGGAATCTCCACAAATCAAGCACACCTATGCTGATTTCACCATCACATTTATACAGAAAAATTACAAGGTGTACACTCCCAGTTACAATGATTGTTTGGTAATTTGCATATAATTATAATATCTGCTGTGTCATCCTCTTCTGTTACTACGCTTGTGCAGAGGAAGGGTCTTCACCTGGTCAAGGGTCTTCTTGACCTGTGGGTGTGATTTTTAGTATTATAATGAAGGTAGTTCACTTTGGGACACCTTAAAGGTAAAATTTGTTGCCAAGTTGGATGGCTGGATATCTGCCTTGCCAAGCTGTCCAATAACTCATCCTATATACAATAGAACCTAGGTGCTCTGGTTATGGTCTAGAGAATAAGGGCTTCAAGTAACACAGCTTCAAATGACAAGTAGCACAACAACCCATACATCATTGGTTAATAAGTGTTAATATAATGCTAACGCAGAGGCTGGCTTCTTAAAATCAAGATGTTCCTATAGTTAACTGTTTCACAAACAAACACAAAATACAGAAAGATTCAGTAAAACTTTAAGACAATCTGCAACACGATGTATTGTTTGTTTCAGTATAATCACTATGGAAAATTACCATCAAACAGTAGTTGTGCAACATTATATTGTTAAGGGAAGGTTAATCAATAATTCCAAGAAGGAACTAAAACAAAAGATCTTCTTGCAAAGCCGGATCTGAAACCAAACTTTCCAAAAGAAGTTGAACTGTGGTCAAGAGAAGTTCATATAGGGAAAGCAAACTGAGGTTCAATTCTTGGACAGCTGTAACTAGAGGGACAACTATTGTTTGAGACCCCCAGAAGTTGTCTTAAATACCTCTAAGGAGCATGGGTGATGCTTAATTCACATAGTACAACCTATTCTTGGGAAATTAATTAATATATATAACTCTTCCAAGAAATGTAACGAAGAGGGTCCCCCAGGGAGAGTTGGCCAAGTCACGACAAACACACCAATACGGCTACATGCCGTGCTCACTTTATTAAACAAACAGGTCATATTTATAACTTAAACCGACTGCTCACCCGACTCTACACACAGGTGATTGGATAAAAGTTTCTGGGCACGCGGGCTTCCGTGTCGCCGATTGGTGGGCATGCTGCAGGCGCCTGATCAGAGTGTGCTTATCAGAGTGTGTTGATTCCGTGGTTCCCAGGACTTGCTCTGCACCTGGCTTCTTGTTTGTGCATAGCTTGTTTTCTTTCTCACCCTGCTTGTTCCCTGGACAAGTTAAAGTTGCTCTGCAGCTTCAACTAACAGGCCTGGGTTGTCCAACCCGGACAATGGTAACATATGTCCTCGGTCCTTTAAAAATCCCTCTACATATCCCCCTTTTTCTTTTTGGACAACCCATATCTGTTTCACAATAGATGTTAAACCTTTCTTCAAACAAGAAAATAAACAGCCAAAAATTAAAAACATTACAGCAATGTTTATAACAAAGCGTATTCCTTCCATCAATAACGTCTTTAACCAACCTGTTATCCCCAATCCTCTCAACCATTCATCGAAGGGATTATCATCAGCAAGAATATGCTTCGTGTTTCCCTGCAGTTGTGACAACATCTTGTGCATCGATATGGAATGATCGGAAAGGTTCATACAACACATCCCTTCAAAATCCTCACGCCTGTGTCCATGTGCTAATAACAAAAAATCTATTGCAGCTCTATTTTGTAACGTAGCATGCCTAACACTACCTACATCAAGCAATAACGAACTTAAAATCTGCGATGTAAGATTAAATTGTTTCTCTCCCCAGCACGCTAACCTTCGTATATTCTTATTCATCAAGACCATAAACCAAGTCCACCACTCAAACATGTTTACTCCTGCAATTTCCACATATTTTTTTTTTTTTGGCTATACTCCACACCACATATCTGTGCTTTCACAGATTCTGATGATGTATACTGTCTCCAATCAGCATGGTATTGCACTAGCCGTATGCTTTCTCTTGCTTCATGCCCAGTTACTAATCAAACACATACACTTTTTACACCATTTACATTTTAGCTTTGGCTTACAGAATCATTTTACCCCACATAGCATACATTGGCACAATACCCGCGGGTTACATCCCTTACAACATAGACAGTTCATTCCGTCTGCTTGCTCTGAGTCTTCTCTTCTGTCTTCTGATCTTGACATACAGGTCGCACAAACTTGCTAGGGACCCATATAGGTCCTTTATCCGTGGAGATACAAAAATAACCTCTACCGATAAATAACACCGGATTAGGTCCTTCCCATACGCCTGAAGCCATATTTTTATACAAAACATTCAAACCAGGAACTGTAGTTGTTTGGTTCCCTCGTGCTGTTTGGTGATGTATAACAACAGGTGGTCCCTCTCTATCCTCCATAAGGGAGAGATAGTTTAAGGTAAACAACACCTTAGTCAAATGTTTAGTTACATCGATGTCGTGCGATACTTTCTGTCTCTGAAGATAATCCTTCAGGGTATGGTTTGCCCTTTCAACAACTGCTTGCCCCGTTGGGGAGTGAGGAATCCCTTTGACGTGTTTAATTCCCCATGTTGTCCTAAACCTAGCGACTCGTTGGCTACTATACGCTGGACCATTGTCTGTCTTTATTTCTACAGGTACTCCCATGACAGCAAAACAAGACATTAAGTGTCTCTCCACATGTAATGCCTTTTCACCGGTTTGTGCCGTGGCCCATATAAAATGAGAATAGGTGTCAATTGTGACATGCACATACTTAAGCTTCCCAAAGTCAGGTACATGTGTTACATCCATTTGCCAAACCTGAAGTGCCTTCAGACCTTTTGGGTTAGTGCCCACCCCTAAACCAGGTCCATGATGACTACATGGAGGACAGGAGCAGACAATACCCTTTGCATCTGCTATTAGTATTTGATACTGTCGATGTAAAGACTTTGCATTCTGATGAAACATCTCGTGGCTGTTACGAGCTTCTTCAAACTTCTTTGTTGGAGGAGTTATTGCCAGACAGCTGACTGCTTCATCAGCTCTAGCATAACCTTCTCCCAACCGAGTGGTCCACTGATGACTTCTAATATGCATAATACAAAATTCATGTTTTCTCTGTCAAAGAGTACTACGCAGTTGTATAAACATTTCACCAAGATGTTGGTTCTTTGTCTCTCTCAACAAGGCATCTTCTATGCGCTGTACTACACCAATTACGTACAATAAGTCTGATACTATGTTTACAGGTGTGTTGTTCCAGCTTCCCAATGCCCAACACGCTGCTTTCAGTTCTAAGGTCTGAAGGTTGTCCCGTGGTTGACCGGTGATCACGTGCGGCGAATGAAGAGACGGGACGCAGCTTGATGCAAGCAAATGTCAATTTATTGTACAGAAGCACGAGTTTTTATACACTTTCAGAAGCTGCGCGTTTTAAACAGATTGGTTCTTGAAGCTAAGCATTGCATACTAGGCAATCCCTGATTGGTGGTTAACTACCAGTAATTAACCGCAAGGTGTTACCTTTCCTTGGCGTCATCCTTGGCGCCATCCGTCTCCCACTCCCCTGTGCTCTGTAAACACGTCTGGTGTTAATTGTTGTCTAGACAAGCTGGAGCACATTCCCCTCAGCTAACTGATTGCCGCGCATGGTCCTAGTTTCCAGCCCGCTCCTACAATCACGTGTTTCTGCCACTGATTATTGGATTGCCATACACACGCAGCCTTCTTCATCTTTCGTCCTGCATCTGTGAACACCGCTGGCCCTTCAGCTGGTCTTTTTGAGCACAGCCGTCTTGCAATCCACTGGTAATGTTCTAACATCTTCCAGAGAGGTTCTTTTGGCCGGTTGTTGTGTACAACACCTGTATACCCCATCAAGGCTTCCTTTATGGCTGTTGAATGTCTCAGGAACCACTCATAATCATCCCCACGGACTGGAATACTGATATCTGCTGGTTCAGTCCCATCAATTCCAACAAACCTGTCTCTTCCTTTTCTCACCAAGGCCGCTACTGTTCAGGATGACTTAAAATACAATGTCTGGGTTGCAATGGCAAAAACAACCACTCTAAAACGATCGCTGTATTTTCCCCCTTTTTCTTTTGCCATTGCAAAATAAGGGCAAAAGGTGAAGTGGCAACATTACAAACCAAAAAGGATAACGGATGATTCGCCATTTCGCGACCACACCAGCCAGTCTGAATCTTGTGGGACGCAACTTCCAGGGCAGCCTGCTCTTCTGGTGAACAAGTTCGAGGACTGCTGGCTTCGGTGCCATGCAACCAGGATCGTAACGGTTGCAAATCATCGTTAGTGAGGCCAACTATATTACAAACCCACTGTAGATCTCCTAAAAGCCTTTGAGCATCATGCAGATTAGTTATTTGTGTAGTAAGAGTTACTTTCTGAGGTCGGATTTAAAAGAAACAGTCTTTCAAGTCTATCACAACAATTTGCCAGTTCTGAGGGATCATCATAGGAGGTTGAAGACCAGGTTGCAACACTCCCATCGCTAAAATCTGATCATTAACCGTCCATAAATCATGTCCCAGTTATGTGCATCAAGATTATTAACCACTACTGGACAAGCTAACGAGCTAGTCACCTGCCAGTCACCCTCCAAAATAGCATCACAAACAACACCGGACCAACGCTGTAGTATTGGATCTTTTCCCGAATTTAGCTATGGAGGCGTAGTTGGGCTAACTGGAGGAACTACAGGTATTGAAGTAGTAGGCAGGTTTATTTCAACTCACTTTTCCAGGTTTCTTAATTTATCTATTACCTCCTGTAAAGATTTCTCTGTATAGTTATCACAAAGCTTCTCCCCGCCTTCCTCCTCAAATTCGTCCGACGATGTTTCAGGAAGAGGAGGATACAACATCGGACGGCGCTTTTGCTCCCCTTGATTTGACCTACGAGCTGTAGCTACCCTCCTTTTTGGTCTTGCTCCACCCACAGCTCCAATTGGTGCAGCATGACTCGCTGCTTCTCCTTCCTGGGGAGGCTCAACAGCCTCTTCTGGTTTCAGCTCAGTTACAACAGACCCCTGAGAAGTAACTTTTGGGTTGTCTGCTGTCTTATCTAAAAACTCCTGTACTGTTGAACACGCAGAGGCTGACATACCCTTCATAGGACGAGTGTGCCCAACTCCGAAAAATGTAGCCAAGAGAGAAGGCTTAGGTGAATCACCCTTCTGCTCTATTGGCTTTTCTACCACTTCTCCTCCCAATGCTTCTATAGCTGCTGCCGCTACTTTTTTTTTCCGCCTTCATAGTTTTCAGAGTGTTAACTATCGACTGCCATGTAGCTTCTAACGCTTTAGCTTCTTTTCCTTCTTTACCTCCCTCGATCGTAGTATCCCAGAGGCAATTTCCCAATTCTCTCCATTCCATAATGCTAAACAATAATGTGGGCTTGGGAACCTTATCCTTTTTTCATGCCCAGCGAACTAAAGCCTCCACTTCTGTTTCTTTAGTGCTCTCACCTCTCTTAAAGAGGATACTAGTTAACAGTTTAATTGCCGCGTCTAATTCCATTGCGGTCTTCCTTAGTGCTCACCCCTCTCTCAGATAGGGTATCGGCAGAGAGCTCTGCCGTGTTTTATTCGTTGTGGTCTTCGTTAGTGCCCTCCCCTCTCTCAGAGACGATATCAGTGGAGAGCCCTGCCGCGTTTTATTTGTCGTGGTCTTACCTCCAGTGGGGGTGCGATCTGCAGCTCTACGCCGAACTCTGGACTCCGCTTTTCGCCTTCCAGGTTCCGCCCGCCTCCGACCTCCAGCTTCGTAATCGGACAACTTCCCTTCGGGTCCGATGCACGGAGACTTCTGCATTTAAGCGAACAGCATTTAAGCTAATCCGCATTTAAGCGTACCGCATTGAAGAATCTTAAAGGGTCCCTGTTCGGGCGCCAGACGAAGAGGGTCCCCCGTGGAGAGCTGGCCAAGTCACGACAATCACACCAATATGGCTACATGCCGTGCTCACTTTATTAAACAAACAGGTCATATTTATAACTTAAACCGACTGCTCACCCGACTCTACACACAGGTGATTGGATAAAAGTTTCTGGTCACGCGGGCTTCTGTGTCGCTGATTGGTGGGCATGCTGCAGGCGCCTGATCAGAGTGTGCTTATCAGAGTGTGTTGATTCCGTGGTTCCCAGGACTTGCTCTGCACCTGGCTTCTTGTTTGTGCATAGCTTGTTTTCTTTCTCACCCTGCTTGTTCCCTGGACAAGTTAAAGTTGCTCTGCAGCTTCAACTAACAGGCCTGGGTTGTCCAACCCGGACAATGGTAACATATGTCCTTGGTCCTTTAAAAATTCTTCTACAATGTAATGCATAAACATATATATGGTCCGTATAATCTTGCCTAAATATAACATATAGCATACATGTTAGGTGGAATGATCCCGTGTGCATCCAGCGCTGCAATAAAGGAATACCTGCTTCTTAATGCTACATTGGTGTTAAGGAGTTTTCTTATTCCGGATACCCGTGACAGTTTTGGCGACCCAGATAGGACACTGCTGCTGAATCTCAATGGATCCATGGGATTGCAGAACCACCAGCTGGCAGAGAAGAATTCTTGGGGAGAACCTGGACTGAAGAGCTCTGAGCAAGTCCCCTGGGAAGGTCAAGGCATTCATTTCTTGAAACAGGATCCTTGAAAAGGGTGGTTGCCTGTCTGTAAGGCATGGTGAAAGCCTCACAGGGTTGAGTTGTAAAGGTACCTAAAGGGAAGACTGTAGTTCTGCTAGATGAAAGTCTGTGGAACACACGGGTTTTGGTATTGTACGTAATTGTGGGTTAAAGTCCTACTTCATACAATTGTGGTTTTGATCACGGAATGGTATTGGATATTGAGACCTGGATTATGTTTTAAGATGAAAATTTTTGTAAGAATGTGTGTGAATGAATTGTCTTGGATTTTTGTATTGTCATGTCTAAGGTGTTTTGTCATTTATTGTAATTTGTGTTTATTATCATGGGAACAGCTCAATCTATTGAAGGAGGTATTTTAAAGAAATCCCCCTTGGGATGTTCATTGAAGCATTGGGGAAAGGTGAGGGGGAGTTCTCTCACTCGGAAACAACTCGTAGAATATTGTAAACATTGGTGGCCAATAATTACCCTTGATGACCAAGAAAAATGGCCAAAGAATGGAACTTTAATATGCAATACTATATTGCAATTGATGCTATTTTGCAGGCAAGAGATAAAATGGGATGAACTCTCATCGATATGCTATGCCAAAGGCAATCAATTGGTCCAATTTGTATGAAGTGAAACATGAGCTGAATGAATCACCATTGGCTTTTATGGAAAGGTTAAAAATAACTGCTAGAAAATATACTAATCTGTATCCAGAGAACCCAGAAGAAGCTATTCAAATGTCCTCTGTTTTTATGGGGCAATCATCCCCAGATATGAGAAAAAAACTTCAAAAGTTAGAAGGAGCAGATTCAAGGGATCTGGGAAAAATGCTGGAGGTAGCATGGACTGTTTTTTATAATCAAGAAAAAGAAAAGGAGACACGACAGATTAGAAGAGAAAATTTGAGAGAAGGAAGGTTAATTGCTGCCCTGACAGGGGCTCCAGGGGGAGTCCCTAGAGGAAGAAGGTACCGGGGAATGGGAAGGAGCAGGGGAGGGGGCAGGTTGTCTCCTTTCATACAACCTATACAACACCATCTGGCAGAGGACCAATGTGCAATCTGTAAGGAAAAGGGACACTGGAAGAAGGAATGCCCTCAGGCTGGGAACTTGGATCCTGCTTTGCAGGCCATTAAGTTAATGACATTGGATGATGAGTCCTGGAGAGGATGGAGGGAGTCATCCCCAGCTGAACCCCTGGTTATATTAAGGCTGGGGAATGATGAGATAGAATTTTTGGTAGACACAGGACCTACTTACTCTGTACTTGATGCTTGTAAAGGAGGTCTTAGACAAGAAACTGTAAATGTTGTTGGTGCCACAGGGAAAAGTGAACAGTTTCACCTCAGGTTTCAAGTCAGTTTCGATAGGAAACACATTCTTTGCTTTTCTTGGTTTCTTAGATGGCCAAACCAAGGGAATGACTGCATCCAATACCATGTCTGGGATGTTGTCTTCAGGCTCCTCTAAAATTTTATATGTCAGCAAGCAAATTTGTGCTTTCCATGCTGCATCAGGTGGGATGAGGAGCCATACGGAGTTCGCAGAGAAAGTTTTTTGAGCATTCATTTTGCATAATAAGTCATATATAGAATTAATTTAGTATTTCCAATTGTGCATTCCATAGGTTTTAAGAAAGGCTGTATTGTTCACTTTCCTATTGCCCAAACAATTGGAATTGTCATTTTACTTAAGGGTCCTTTACAACTAGTGATTACTGAATGAGTTGTTCCACTATCTATTAAAAAAGCGATAATTTCATTCCCCATCTTCACTGGAAGCAGGGGATTAGGTGGGGAAACTTCAATTTTCTGCCCTGGTCCCCTTCATTCATCATCTGAATTTTCTAACAAAATATTGTTCACATCCTTTTTGTCCCCTGACTCAGTCTTTCCTCACTGGGTAGGACACTCGTTCTTCCAATGTCCTTTTTTTGCATATAGCACCGTGATTCAGTCCCAAGAGCGTTCAGTCCTGCGAATTTCTTCCCAACCCCATTCCCACTCTTCCTCTTCCCCTCTTTATTCTTCCTCTACCTATTCCTCTGTTACCTGTAGCAGTCTCAGTTATAGCTACTACCAATAGAGATGCTTTTTGTTCCTTTTTCTCCTTTTGGTTGTTATACATTTTATACACTATCTCTATCAACTGCAAGATAGACACTCTTCCTGCCCTGTCAAACTTCTGCAACTTTCTCATATATCTTGTGATGATTTTCCAATTAATAACATGTTAAACATTTTCTGATTAGCTTCCTCATCTAGATTTAAATCTGTTCACTTTTTGCTTACTTCACAACTGCTTATACAAAGCCAATGGACTTTCTTTAGGACTCTGTTTTCCAAAAGTTGGTACATTCTGTCAGGGTTTTCCCCAATAAGAGCTGACAAATTGTTCAATAAATCAGAGGTAGCAAATGGCACGTGTACAAAAACTGGTAAGCCTTCCACCCCCACTGCTTGTCTCAAGTGCTTGCCCTCTGAGATTGAGATTGCCCTCTGAGCCCAATCTCAGATTGGATTTTTACCCTTGTCCTGCTAAAAACAGAACTAAAGTTTTCATCACCCATCTGTTTTTTTGTTTTCTTTTGTAAATATCTGATGATTTTTCCTGCATTTGTACCATATAGGGGTGGGGCTGTGGGCACTAGCAATTGTATATCCTATGGTTCCTTCCCCCACAACATACAGTCCCATTCTTACTGCAATTGTCTCCACATATACACTCCTTCTTTCTGGCACATACAGCATCAACACATCTCCCCCCAATTTACACTTTTTCTGAATATCTGGCTCTCTATGCAAAGTCACCACAGAGAGATCAGCACCTCCCCCTCCATTGCCCCCCTTGAGGAAGTTGTAGACTGCAATGAGGTCTCCCCTCAGGCTTCTCTTCTCCAAGCTGAACAAACCAAGTGACCTCAGCCGCTCCTCATAAGTCTTGCCCTCGAGGCCTTTCACTACCTTGGTCACCCTCCTCTGGACATACTCTAATAGTTTGATGTCCTTCTTATATTGAGGCACACAAAACTGCACACAGTACTCGAGGTGGAGCTGCACCAGTGCAGTGTAGAGTGGGACAATCACCTCCCTCAACCAGCTAGCTATGCTGTGCTTGATGCACCCCAGGACATGGTTGGCCCTTTTGGCTGCCAGGGCACACTGTCGAGTCATATTCAACTTGCTGTCAACCCAAAATCCCAGATTTCTTTCTGGGGGGCTGCTCTCCAGCCTCTCATTCTCCCAATTTGTATGTACAACCAGGATTACCCTGTCCCAGGTGGAGAATTCAGCACTTGCTCTTGTTAAATTTCATACAGTTGGTGATTGCCCAGCTCTCTAGTCTATCCAGATCTCTAAACCAAAGGAAGATAGTCTTTAAGTAGGAAAACCTCAGACCTGCTATGTGAAATAGATTAAAACACATCTCCCCTCTTTACAGAGAAAGTCTAGCCTCATTTCAGGTGCAGCAATTTTCAGTGGCTTCCTGTGCTGCAACAAACTCCACCCTGTCCTGTTCAGGTCTCTAGAAAAGCCAGGTTTTCTCCATTATCTTAAAGGCTCAGGTGTGGATACACTGACACAAGGCCTCTGGTATCCCCAGGGCTCCTGCCAGACAGTCTTTCCACTACTGCTGCTCATGGTTTCTTTGCTGTGACCCATCATGCCTCCCAGGACTGTTCCAGCTATAAGTGCCCAGGAGCTGGACAGGATGGCAGCACCCCCCACAAATCCCACCGTCAGCCTCCCTTTCCTCCCAGGCATGGTGAATAATGCAGATAAATAGCCTCTCTGCCACATAGGATTACATTGCATGCTTCAGGAGGCAGTTTTACTCACTCTGGGGTGGCCAAGGAGGCGGAAGCCTGTGGCCATGGTTCACAATCCCAAGGGAAAATGCAGCTGTAACTGCAATGCAGGGGCAAGCCTGGTCCAAAAGTCCCTCCTCTTCCCCCTTCCTCCCCCTACACTGGGAGAATGGCTGGTGCCAGCAGTAATGGCCCAGGAAAGCCACAGCTGGTGCCTCTATGCACAAGACAGGCTGCAAGTTCCTTGACTGTGATTGCCATCAATAACACATTCACAGGATAGGATGGAAGAGCTGGGCAGCTAACTACTCTCAGGGCTGCTCAATAGCACCACTGTCTCTCCACTCGCTGACAATAGCTGTGCATGTGCAGAGGGTCATCCATCCCTCGTGAAGATATACCATTTTAGCTGTCAGGCTGTGTCCTTAGTTTAAGGCAAGCTCAGCCTTGGATGTCAGGTTTGCTTAGAATAAAGGAAACTGCATTTTTTTTCCTACCCCTTATTTAAATAACCCCTGTGGCTTAAAGCCCAGGTGGAAAACAGCCCTCAGCTGTGCTGCTTGGGGAAAAGTGTGAGGAACCCTTGAGTCTCACATGGCAGGATTAGCTTGTGGACCTGTCAGAGCTCATTGAGAGCAGAACTCCTTTAATCACCCTTTTTCAAGGTATGCTGCATACTTTCTTCTGGTTTTGCTGTTTGGATCACCCTTTTTTCCCTCCTATTTGTTGTGACTAGTACAGCTCTGGGCTTAGGTCCTGTGCAAGGTTTCCCACACTCAGGGACTCCATTTCCACACAGGAGATATCAGCAGGCATTTTCCCTTCCCCAGTATATCTTCGGACACTCTTTCTAGACCATGTACTATATGTATAGTTTGAGTCTAAATATTTAGCCCTCAGGATCTACTGAAACCCCATTTCATGTGGGTATACCTTAATTTAGATATCAACTTCACTTTAGGGGGACTATTCACGTGAGTCAAGGCATGGGAGATCCAGCCTTATCCTTCTTCATGTGCCAGAAGCAGAAAAGGGATCTACACATAAATATAATGTCTAGTTTACGGTCTAAAGCTAGTCCTTCTTTCTTTTCTCTGTTATCAGTCTTCTAAAATCTTTTTTTAAAAGCAGAGCAGGGAGGAAGCAAAGGGCTTACAGTGCAAGTGCTGGTGGTGTGTTGGGGGTTCCCTGAGCAGCAGCCATGGTTGTGGAGTAGCTGGGCAGATCTGAGCAAAGGAATCAAATCTTCCTCTAAGCTTCCACCATGGGGGTGATTAAAGGGAAAAGATGAAAGTATAACAACATCATTTTACCACTTTGTGATATACAAAGGTCTTGCTGTGGAGAGAATCAGGAGCAAGGTGGGATATGAGAGAAATCTGTGAGTTAAAGATATTTAACTGAGAATATGGTCTTGGACAGCAGCCTTTTTCATAAGGAGGGATGAGTTATAGAATGCAATAGGTTTGATGTTGTTTCAGGGAAGCAAGTTCAGTGCTTGAGGACAAGTGTGGGTACTTCCCATCAAGGCACAGCTCTCTTTGCCTTCTGTGGTCATGGCCCAGGAGCTCAGTGATGGTGCAAAGGCAGGATGTGTGCAATGGGCAAGCTGGGACATTGCTCAAAGGGGACAGAGCTAAGATGCTTAGCATGTGTCCTGGCTTTCAGAAGTTTCAAGTTTTGCTGAGCTTAGTACTCCAAAGTGCGCAATCTTGGCACTGCATTAATGCATGTCTTTGACAGTAGATATCTTAGTGATTAAAAGAAGAAACAATTTTCTCCTTAATATACATTTAGTCATTACTCCCAGGTTGTGCAGGTGGCATGTTATTGTGCCTAGTTGTAGGTAAAGGACCTGCTGAAATTCTGTGGAGATATTCCAGTTTTGCTTTCTACTTTATAGGAGTGAAACAAATAATATTTACAGGGCACAGCTGCTGGCAGAGCAGAAGAATCCATAGGCATGGTTTTTAATCAAAACCCCTTAACAGCTCCATTCTTGCTGGTCACAGTATCTCTCATACAGTGGTAAGACACAGCTCTCCCTTTCATCAGTCCTGCCCCCACTGCATCTTGCAGCATATATTGACTACCATAGTTTTAATCTTAACTCCTCTGTAAGCCGTTAACTCTCTAGAAGCTACAGTACATACAAGACTGCTTGCTTGCTTTTGCTTATATGTATATAAATGGCAGTTGAAGGGAAACACTCCTTTGCTTACCTTGGCTGAGCTGCACACTGAGACAAATACTCTCCTCCTACATCTCCAGGCAAGTTTTTCCAGTCATATTTGTGGTTAACCTAGTCTTCCTCCACCACAGGCCAGCAAATCTTCCTCCTCATCCCAGTGCAGCCATCCCCTGATTCCCTACCGCTTTAAGGTGCTGTATGTCCTACCTTTGTATTTCCTGTTTACCCAGAGTTGAAATTTGTGTTATCTTAATTCATTGCTACTAGATTTTCAGGGATTTAGGTCTGGATTGTCATCACCCCTCCAAGATTCTGCATCTCATGATGGAAATCAGGAAGAGAGGCTTCCACCTCAAGCACAATCATGGCTCTGTTCCCAGTCCCAGCACAGACACATCTGTGCAAGAGTAAGGGGCTTCAGCCTGCTAGCATTTCCCCTGCCAGAGTGCAACCCCAAGAAGGTTGGTGTGGGTTCAGGAGGGGATGTGCAGGGCTGGGTCCTCGCTGTGACAGAGTTCCCACCAGCGCTCTACAACCATTGACAACTTGGTAATTCTCTGAGTTATAAAACTGGCTGGTCCTCTGACTCTAAAACTTTGATCAAGAAATTCCTTTTGGGGCCTATCAAAACATAACAAACTCTACATTTAAGTGGGATCTAGGCAGCCAAAAATGCAGATAGACCAAGAATCATCAAATTAACAAATGTGATGATGCAGCTCTGTTTTGTAAACACAGTGGACGCAGCTAAGCTCCCATGAAAAGCCACAGGGCTGTGAAAACTGAAATATTTATTCTTCATTACATTCAAGGACGCTTATAAAAATAAAATGAGTAGATGCTGAGACTAAAGGATTTCCAAATATTAAGTAAGGGAGCAAGTCTGCAAGTGGGAAAGCGAAAGAAATAGGGGTCGGTGATTGGAGCTGTTTTCATTTGTAATATCTATTTCTCCTCCTGCTGCTTGTCAGGACATCAAAACTGCATGTTTCAAGGAAGACTTTTATGCTGGAAAACCTTGAGTGGTACATCTAAAGAAAAAAAACTGTTGCCCATGGCAGTGCACATTTTCCTTAGTCATGCTGGCTGTAGAAGAGATGGCATTTGTTTTGAGGGAGGATTTTCCTCCTTGCAGGCTGCCCTAATGACTCCTTGTGATGTGTTTACTAGATGAATCACACACAGAAGTGCTAAGGGGACCAAGGAGTTTCCCTCACAGATACCTTGGTGTGTGTGATCCTTGGTTAACTAAACAGGCCCAGGTATCAGGCTATACACAAGCATATTCAGGTGTACCTTCAGGCCATTTGTGACACTTCAGTACCCAGTACCTTCACATTCTATCTTCTATTTTGAGAAGGAAGGGTGAGAAGTGCAGATAAGAGGTTATGAGCAGCCTGAGCAGTGTCTCTGATTGCTTTGCAACCTTCCTTACTTTTCAACTGCTTGCAGACTCATGCTCTCAAATTTTAAAGCATCTTCCAGGTCCGATTCAAGCCTTCTCCCATCAAATCTTTTCTTCCCTACTTTTTTTTTTTTCTCAGAAGCTTTCTACTCCCTTTGTCCACCCTCGTTCTGCCTTTCCCTGAGGGACCTGTGCTGGACTTTCCCTGGGAGCACAGTTCTTCCAGTCTGCACTGAGGCCCAGGGATATGGAGGGTGCTCAGGATGCCATGAGGGAGGGTCATTTTCCTTGCTCAAAACCAGAATGAGAGAAAGGACAAAAATTGGGGAAAAATATTACTACAAATGGAGAGAATCCCATTCTCTGATGGCAGGGGTATTCTGTAAGTCATGGGTTGGGTGTTTGGGTTTTTTTTGGTTTTTTTTGTTTGTTTGTTTGTTTTAATACAGATCTGCTCTGAGCTGATTAAGTGGAATTAACAGCACGGTTGGGTATCCTCATAGTTCACTGTTGCTCTGATCCCTGTGGCTCTTGTTTTACTTCTTTTGCCTTTTGGAACACTTGAGGAATTTATTAATGAGGCCAAATTACAGAAAATTGTGGGTTTATAATCAACAGTCTAGGTAATGCTGGAATGGCTCTTTTAACTTCTTGAAAAGTTCAAACACCAGAGCCTGCCTTCCCAGGCATGTTTGCTCCCCAAATCACACAGAACAAAAGCTGTCCTCAGAGCTGGGCAGTTATCCCCAGTGGGGTGCTGCAGCTGCATCACCAGTTCAGCGGAGGCTCCCAAGCAGCAGCGTGCTGCAGGTTCCAGATGCCTCTCAGCAGGCTCTAGGTGTTGGGGAGGCCACGGGCAGGAAAGGGTTTCAATAAACTGTCCAATTATTGCCTGACATTGAATTTATTTGATCAAATGATTTGTACTGTGTGTGAGGCAGGGGCTCCCAGGAAGGGTTGATGCTGACTCTGAATGTGAGGTTGAGACAAAAGGCATCCAGCAGGTCCTGGCACAATTTCATGGGTTCAGAGGAGCTCCTTCAGCATTGGCTTATTTTCAGCATTCAGGATGAAGTTTCTAGCTCTTTCCACAGACAGCAAACCTTGAAAATGGCCAGCTGCTGCTAACATTACTGAGAGCCCAAGGTTGGCAAGAGGTTCCTCCACCAGTAGAGTGACTTCCTTGTGGTAACATGAAGGTCCTCTGAAAAACAGGACCAAATAAATGACTGTCCCACACAACAGTTAATGGGGGCTGAGTTTTGATGTATAGGTCTATACTGCTGAACAAAGGGAACCAGTGATCGATTCCTGGTCCTGAGGACAAGTGAAGTGACTCACTCTGTACCACTGGCTGCTTCTGGAGCAGAATTGTCATGCCAGTATAGCATTTGTCAAAGGGTCCCTAAGAAACAATTATTATTCTTAGTGTGTTGTGGTTGTTGTTTTGTTGTTGTTGTTGTTGTTTTTTTAAAGTGTTTTAAAATAAAGGTCAGACCTTGTTGCAGCTCACGTGTTTTTTTAAACTGACTATGTTGCATGCCCTAGGGTAAAGCATATAGACAGTGATGGTGCAATGCCTTTGGGACAGTGTTGAAGGACTCATAGACTGGGAGGAACCAAGTATAGTGAGAAGAGCTCATTCATGCTGCCTCCTGGGAACAGTCCCTGGACAAAATATTTCCCAAGTCAAGGCTGGGCATTAGTATTGGAGAAAGCTGGTTGGGGCCATGTAAGGCAATGCTAAGGGGTGAACAAAGAAATAAGCTGTGTGGATGAGGTATCTTGAGGCTTAGCTCCCTTCATAGACCTCTTTTATTTATCAGCATGGATGCAGTGAGCATGTGTCTCTCATGTAGCTATCCAGATATCTCATAAAAGCTCACAGTTGAGGCACTAATAAACCTTTGCTCTGTCTACCCAAAGACACAGAACTTGCAGGGCATTTTGGATACATTCACTGTTTTCTCAAGATTGGTTCAAAGGTTACTGAGGTTGGACTGAGAATTAAGCAGCTCTAGAGAAGTGTGTATATGAGTGTGGTATGAACACATATGCCTCCTTTTGCTGGGAAATCTGGCTAAAATCAGATCACACCAACTCCACTTTCTCTTTTTTACAGAAGTGCTATAATTTCTGGGCACTTCTGGCCCAGAAGAAAATGATATCAGTGTATCCTGTAACTCAGGGAGAGTGTAAAGTTCAACACTGTAGGGTTTCTTTGATTCCTACCTATCAGCTGAGGCTGCACACTGGCTTGTAGTCTTTTACCATTCCAGAAGTGGGGCTGTAATTATTCTCTATTTCAAAAGGGAAAATATTCCCCTTTCCAGAAGTTATTGTCTGCCTTATGAAATGTACCACAAATTGTCCCTCTCCCAGCCACCCAGCACAATTCCAGATAGGTCCATTAGTAACTTGCTAAAGTTTGGTGCTCCCTATTTCATATATATAATTCCACTTTCCTCAGTGAGAAGTTTCAGTCAAAAAGATAGCTCCAGAAAAGTTTGAAGGGGATGGCATAGTCCCAGAATGTCACTCCTTGTTATTCAGCATCATCTGCAATGACAATGAGGCACAAGCTTCCTTCTCAAATATGACAAGGAGCTGGAAACCCTCCACACCAAGCAGGCTAGGTTTCTTAAGCAGACAGATAATCTTCTCAAACTGGCTTGGCAGTCAGTGTCTCAGTTGCTGTCACAACCTCAAGGAGAATTATGGAGTTGGAGTACAGGAACCAGTAATGTCAGGCCTCCTGTACGGTTATACAAGGGAAGCTCCAGAATAGGCTCTGCTCTTGGGGAGCTCTGCAACTGCTTGCACTGAACCACTGCTCTCCTAGACTAAGCAGGGGTTGGTAGGGCTGCACTGGTGGTGAGGAGCTGACATTTGTGGCCCTGTGCAGTCTGCACAGTTCACAAGGCTGCAGATATTTTCAGCTAGATAAGGCCCTTTGGGATTTATGGGTTTATTAGCGTTATTGAGAATTATGTCTGTTCACAGGGGAGAATATACCCTTTAGACTATATTACTCGTGTGAATCACCATGTTGAATAACATATTTCCTGTATTTGGTAGATGACCCAATATATTACACTTCCAACCAGAATTATATTCTGTGTAAACACCACTAGCTTTATTTTTTCTATTGTAAAAGCCCCAAAACATAAACCTAGGTGTACTGCAAATTGATTGAATATGTTTGTGTGGGAGAGGAGGACAGAAACTGTCTGATTGTTGCTAACAGGAAGTAAGAAAACAGCTGGGTCTTATGAAGGAAAGTAAGAAAGAAAAACATGTTTATCTGGCCAAAAGGTGTTTGTGTGTTCATAACCATATATAGCTATGTAACTGCATGAATGGCTTCTGCCCTGAGCCTGGTGGTACATACAGCTGGAATTTGTATCCGGGCTCAGAGATATAAACATGAGCTTCTTAGCACAATAAAGTGTCTCTGGTTGCACCACAACCTGAGTCCATCCCTTCATACACCACAAATGGCGCCTGAACAGAGACTTGAGTAGGAGGCTCACGGAGCCTGAACTGGTGGCATAGCCCGACTGAACCAGGAGCTGTGGAAATTTTGACTTTGTGCAACCATCACCTACAAAGGAGGTGAGCAGTTGGGAACCATGGGAGGGAAGTTATCTTGAGATCAGCAGTGCAGCCTGGACTTATTGCGATGGCTGCTTGCAGCTTAGCAATGAGCTGTGACGGGTCCGCAGCCAGTGACTTTGTTAGAATGGATCTGTGACAAAGTGCTGGACTTTCCACCTGACGACACTTTGCAAATTACTGCCTGGAAAGTGGTCGGCAGATGATTGTATGATGCTGCTGTGGAGGGGGACTCCGTGGTGGGAAAGCATTTAAGCATTTGTTGACCTGGTGGCAGATCCTGACTACTCTTTGCCAAGTGTCGACTAATTCTATTAACAGTGCTAAACCAGGGGAGGCTGTAAATTCCACCAACAGTGCAGCTCTTCTCAACACACCGTCAATGATGGTGACTCCTTCCACACCTTCTCTGCCCCCAAAGCTCCTGTCACCGATTGCAGTGACCCTCCCAGCACAGGACCAAGTACGGGAACAGGACAACTTGGACAATGATTCCATTGACACTGAGAAACCTTTTGATCCAGGTCCTATAGATCTGGAAAAGGAACCAGACCTTTTTCCTCCTCCCCTTGATGACTTGACTGTGTTTTCAGGGAGGGTGAGATCGGTGGCGAGTATGCAAGCGGGAAGCGCTTAAGTGAGGGGATTTGGGAGTTGCAATGGCATGTCCAGTATTTTATTGGCCAAAACAACCTCCAGAGTGGCAGCCTATGGAATATGAGGCTATTAAAGAGTTAAGAAAAGCAGTGCAGGAAGGGGGGATTCATAGTACATTCACTATGTCCCTTCTTGAAGCGATGGCAGTCTTAAACACTTGCACTGCATGATTGGAAGTCATTGCTTTGCATGGTACTAACTCCGATACAGTATATGATGTGGTTATCTGATTTTTGTGAGTTATGTGTAGTGGCCTCACTTGAAAACCTTAATCGGGGAATTGGTATTAACTATGAGCAGTTAGCTGGAGAAAATAATTATGCTGCTTCCATGACGCAGACAGGGTATCCCAGGGATGCCTATTTGCAAATTAAGGAGGTGGCTATTAAGGCAGTCTGGAAGATACCGGAGTCTGGGTGCGCCTCTAGTGAGTCGTTTGCCACAGTCTTGCAGGGTCCAAGAGAGTCATATAGTAACTTTATTGATCAGCTTCAGAATATTTTGCAACGACAAGTAGAGCATGAGGAATCTCAGGGGTTGCTTTTGAAACAACTAGTTATGATAATGCCAATGAAGACTGCAAATGGGTGTTGCAGCCCTGTCGCAATCGCAACCCTACGATGTCAGACATGATAAGAACATGACAAAATATAGGGACCACAGGACATGTTAAACAGCCCCACCATGTGTCAAATGTTTATAACACAGGCCTCACAGCAGACTGTAACTCACAGGTTGAGTTCTGGAATGCAGTGCAACACATTTTTGCTTCTTTAATCTCCTCTGTAGGAACAGCACACACCCTTACCTCAATAAATTAGGCTGCTGGCTTGCTAAAGAAAGTAATGCTACAAGCGCTGCTCTTTCTGGCTTATTAGCAGATGTCGATTCTGTGTGTCATTTGTCACTACAGAACCGATCTGCTATTGATTTTTTATTATTAGCACAGAGACATGGGTGTGAAGATTTTTGATGGGATGTGTTGCAGGAATCTGAGTGACCACTCTGAATCAACTCACAAAAGCATACAAAACTTAAAAACCTTAAACAAAGATTTACAGCAGAGCCAGGGGTGGGATGCCTTTGGTCTCCTCTCATGGATGGGAAACTTTGGACTGTGGGTCAAAAGTATTGCAGAATTTATTATAATTGCCTTAACCACCTTATTGATGTTTGCCCTGTCTCCCATGCCTTTTTGCTTGTATTCAGTGTTTAGTTGACCGTAGCATGAATCAAGTCATGGTCACCCAGCTGCATGCAGCCTTTGCCTTATTGCAATTAACAAGCAAAAAAGGGGGAGATGTGGGAAAGGAGGATGGAGACTGTCTGATTGTTACCAATGGGAAGTAAGAAAATAGCCGGGTCTTATGAAGGAAAGTAAGTCAGAAAAACATGTTTATCTGGTGTCCTGGTTTCAGCTGGGATAGAGTTAATTTTCTTCTTAGTAGCTGGTGCAGTGCTGTGTTTTGGCTCTGATGTGAGAACAATGTTGATAGGACACATGGTTTTAGTTGTTGCTGGGTAATGTTTATACTAAGTCAAGGACTTTTCAGTTCCTTGGGCCCTGCCAGCCAGAGGCTGGAGGGGCACAGGAAATTGGGAGGAGACACAGCCAGGACAGGTGACCCAAGCTAGCCAAAGGGATATTCCATACCTTATGACGTCATGCTGAGTATATAAGCTGGGGGAAGAAGGAAGGTGGGGACATTTGGCATTATGGTGTTTGTCTTCCTGAGTAACCGTTATGCGTGATGGAGCCCTGCTTTCCTGGGGATGGCTGAACACCTTACTGCTGATGGGAAGTGGTGAATGAATTCCTTGCTTTGCTTTGCTTGCATACAGGTGTGGATTTTGCTTTACCTATTAAATTGTTCTTATTTCAACCCCTGAGGTTTACATTCCTTTCCAATTTTCCTCCCCATCCCTCTGGGCGAGAAGAGAGTGAACAAGTGGCTATGTGGTGCTTGGTTGCTGGCCGGGGTTAAACTACGACATCTGGCCAAAAGGTGTTTGTGTGTTCATAACCATATATAGCTATGTAACTGCATGAATGGCTTCCGCCCTGAGCCTTGTGGAACATACAGCTGGAATTTGTATGCAGGCTCAGAGATATAAATATGAGCTTCTTTGCACAATTGATTGTCTCTAGTTGCACCACAACCTGAGTCCATGCCTTCATACACCACGTTTGCATTTTTATTTTTAGCATAATCAATTACAAGACTTGTAGTATGAAGCCAGATTAGCCACATGCTTGCTGATAGTATCTAGATTTATACCAAGTTTGTATGTATTCTAATGGAAGTCATGTTTACTTGACAGAGGAGGATTCCAGGGGTTGGCTAGGTTAAAACAAACAAAAAGAGCATTTAACTTCAAGGATTTATGTAATTCCACTGGAATCAATAAAGACTATTCAGGTGTTTAAAACTAAGCACATGCATATTTATTGTCATAATTGCTAAATTATTGTTCTTGCAAGTAAGGAATAGTGATCCATCATCATCGAATGTAATGCAATGCTACTTTCATTAGAGAGAATGGCAAAACTCCCATTGATTTGAGTGGAAGCAGGAGCAGGCTCTGACAGTGAAGTACTACGCTTGTGTAAACAAAAGATATAGTAAAAGCTTCTCATTACAAGTATTTATGATGATTGTGGAGTCTTTTGGGTGTGGAGCCTCTGAGGTAAAGCAGTGTGGTGTGCAGGGATTTCTAATGTTAACTAGTTTAGAGCATGCCATAGTAGTTAGAGTGGTGGATGGCTAGAGAGCTCTACGGTCTCCTTAAGGCACAGAAATTGTGCAGTGTATGTCATGGTTGAAACCATAATGCTGGCTGCTGATGGAGAGCCTTGTATAATCTTGTGGATGTCCTTGATTGATGATGAAAAATTACTCTCTCTTATCTTTGAAGTTTGGTGTAGCTCAGCTACATGGCCATTTCAATCCATCTTTTGCCTCAACAACACGTGAAACTCCACAGGTATGACAGTGGTTTGGGTTGGACTCTGATCAGAGGCAGCAGGATAAGGATGGCTTGGCTCTGGCCTTGGGTCAGCCAATGGGCTTGGTAAGATGCAAATGAGCAGCCAATCTCATTTCCAGCCTCTTCTCACCTCCTTCCTCACTAGCACAAAGAGGGGATGAAAACAGTTCTGCCGTAAATTAACTTATTGAAGACCAGCCTTTTGAATTTAGCTTTGCCTCAGTAAAAGGACGATGGTTTAGTTATTATTAGTTCACTTTTCTCCAGTGTAATTAAGACCATCAGAATTACTGAGGCTGAATAAGGCCATCAACATCTATGCACTAACTTTGAATACATGGGTACTGACTGCTAAAAGTGAAATTACCTCAAGTGAGGGGTTTCTGAGAAAGGATAAATTACATTAAAACAAATTTTTGCTTTCTACATGTTTACTTCTTGACTTTCTGATACAGTGAAATTAGTTTTATTATGTTTTAGTTTTGCTACCCTGGTGTTTCTAGAGCAGTGGTTCTCACCTTCCTCAGGGTGGGGATTCTCAAGATTTTTCTGAAGCAGGCCTCAACCACATTACAAAAGTCACAAAAATGATTGCCATCAGTTAGGTGAATTTGCCTTTCCTATCCCTTTTCTCACACATTTTCAAGCAGTCAGCAGCCCTTTACTAGAGACAGGCTTCCAGTTGAAAATTACTGTTATAGTCAGTTCTGGGGTTTTGTGCCATGAAGAAATACTAGTTTATAAAGCAATGTTTAGATCCAAAATCAACCCCCTACTTTTATCGAAAAGTAAATAACCGATTGTTCTGTTATTCTATATCAAGATGCAAAAAGCAGCACAACCAAATAAGGGATAAATAAACCAAGAGTAATTTGAGAACATATGAATTTCAGGGAGGTTTCAGCTCAGGACCCAAACCCCAAAGAGTATCATTGTTGCTTCATGACTACAGAAGATAAATTCACAAAGCTATTTATATGCATCATAAATATTTTTCATTTACAAGTTTCTACATCTTCTTTCAATATTAGATCCTCAAATTTGAAATCAGTTTAAGACTTATTTCTCAATTATGAACATAGCAATTATTGCCTTGGACTGGCTATGCCCTTGATCCAGATCTAGTAGAGGTCAATAGCAGAGAATTCAGAAGAAGGTACAAGAAACCTGACAGAAGAAAATTATCTAACAATCTACCACAGGTATATTTCCATTCCAAGGTTTCCTCACTCCCTTTTGACTCTAAGTATAAATGCTTATACTGCTCGTGTATTTACTCAGTAAGTTCTATGATCTATAATGTATTTGAGGGTATTCTCTCTATCCAGAGAAGTGCCTTTAATGTTTTTTAATTCTTTAAGCTTTTGACTTCTGAGATATCATGTGGAGGCAACTTCTATTGTGTAAACAAATACCTTGTTTTACATTTATATCCCTTCACTTGAACTAAGTTTTCCATTATTTCCAGCATCACTTTTCTTTATTGTATTTTGTATGCCTTTCCTTCATTGTGACAGAAGGACTGGCAATTTCTTTAGTATCATTCTCATGGTTTTAGTTTTTAGGTCTACTTGCTAGTACATTACATACAATACATTTGAATGCTGACCACTGCATTTTGAATAGATACACGATGTCTCACTCAAATGTTATGAATGTGACATAGCAAAAATTTCCCAAAAATATTTACTTAATACTTTGCAGGGATCAGACTAGCTTATCACAGAGGTCTGCTTTTAAAATCATTACATCTCTGAATTGAAATAAAAATTACAATTTCTTTTTTTTTTATTACCAGCTAAATCACTTTATTTCTATACTCCTTCAGTATTCTTGGATGAATACTAACTGATCTTGATGACTTGTTTTTCATTGAGTTGCTAATTTATTACACCTGCTCTTATTGCAGTGCCTGTTTTTTACAGTAGCTCTCAATCTTTAAAACTCGGTAGGTGTGGGAGAAATGAAAATGTTACCAGGCAAGGCTTAAAGACTTTAATTCCCCAAGTCTTGATATGAAGACTTTTTTGACTAATACTCCTATCTTTCTGAAATGTAGTTTCTCAATATTGGTTTCAATTTGATTTCTCCTACATATTGTGAAATTTATTTATATTTTGGTCAATATTATCTTAGTAAGAGATATAGCTATTCCTTGAACAAATTGTTGTATGTTACTTAAGCTTGCAAA
Organism: Falco biarmicus; assembly: GCF_023638135.1. Taxonomy (NCBI): domain Eukaryota; kingdom Metazoa; phylum Chordata; class Aves; order Falconiformes; family Falconidae; genus Falco; species Falco biarmicus. Next base: position 21,234,760 of record NC_079310.1, on the reverse strand, counting down.
GCTGATCACACAGTAAAAGAAGGCCATGCACACAGAGTGCAATGGAATGTTGCCAGCTGTTTTAATAATAGTTTCTATTTAGATATTCTCTAACCTAGCACTTGAACACTTAATAACTATATGTGAGCAATAAAGAAATCTGTTAAATTTGTTGAGATTAATGGTTTTTCATAAGAGGACCATCAACTCTCAGCTGTCCAGTGATATAGCCTTAAGTTTTTCTGTCTTTTCTCATTTCAGAATAATTATTTCCTTGAACATTAGATTCAGGTTGTGTAATTTGTTAACCTTCTACAACACAATTTTGGTGATCTAGAAGGTAGACTCAATTACCCTGAAAATAAAGGATATCTTGGAGGGAAAGAAAAAGAATATAAACAACAATTTTTTCTGCATTTTCTTGGCCCAGGGTCCTTCCACGTGAGAAAGGCTAGATTATATCTTCCATGTGTGTCTGTCTGAGATGTTATACTGTAATGTATGTACTTGAACAACATGATCAGACATGACTAGAAGAGAAGCCATTAAATCCAAAACCCTTTTGTACAGATCCTGCCTAAAACATTGTAATCTGTTCATCTGATAATGGGAGAGGCTACACCATTAAGAGAAAAGAGGGTTTTTGCATACAAGCCTTGACTTGAACCCTGACAGCTTTTTACAAACTTAGTAAAATATAAAATTTACTCCTAGCTTTCATGAGAATGAGATGTTATGGACTTTGCAGAATACATAGCATGTCAAGTGTGTCTTTTTCTTCCTTTCCTTTCAAGCTCTTTTCCCTGCAGTTAGGACAGGCTTTTCATTAATGCTGTGAAAAGTTCCTTGGATGACTTTCAGCAAGTCACTGAGAAGGGCTGTCATTGAGTCGATGAGCTCTGGATTAGGAGCCAAATCTCCCAGTCCCCACTTACAAAATGGGAAATTAAATTTTCCACTCACACCTTATTTTAAATTGTTTTCCAGAGCAGGGGCTGATTCCAAAGCAGATACGTTGTCAACAGTGAGGTTATGGTGTATTTTTATATTTTTTTGGTATAGTAGCCTGTGGTGACACAGGTTGAGGTGGACTGAAAAAAACACTATGTCTGCGTGGCTGGGTTTGGACAAAATGGCCTTTATTGTTTATACAAATTATTTATATATCTTAGTACATGTGTCAGACCCTGATAGGTTTTTGTGTTCTTCTTGCTTGCTATTTGCTGTTGCTGTAGGTGCCTGTATGCTGCGGTTCTAAGTTCCGGTTCTTCACATCCTTGTTTACATACCTGACAATTTGTGGCTGTCTTAAAGGTACACGGCTAAGTCTTTGAAGTCAACTAACTTGCCTGCAGACCCGCTGCAGACCCCAACAGTAGCCCAACAGTGTGCCATGATATTCTAGATGATTATGATACCTCAGTACTTAAACTTCTGGGACCTTAAGCATGGCTGTGGCATTGTAGAGATAAATAAACCATATGTTTTTGTATAGTGTCACACACTTTAAAGTAAACTGGTCCTACTGTACTGTAAGTTGTAGGAGTAATACACAATAATGCTGTCTTGCTCTTCTTTTAACAGAAGCAGATGGCAGTAGTAGAACACCAAGGCTGGAAATGTTTTATTTTGTACAACACTGGGAAAGAGGTGAAATGATGCACAGAAGAAATATATCTTACTTCTCTGTGTACCTGCTTTGAGTGGCTGTTATTGAAGTGGTACTTGGCAGTATAGAAGGTTTATTATGATTGGTTTTTGTGACAGCAATCATACCCCAGGTAAAAATACTTAGACATGATTCACTAAAAGGGGAGATCTTTGCATTCCTCTAGTTAATTCTGTAAATTGCATATTAATTGTATTTCTGCACAAATATCCCCATGCTTACTGTCTTTTACTGTGAAGCCGAGGTTCTAAACTGTATAAATTCCTCCTGGTTTTGCCATTTGCTTGCATAGCCTGTCAGAGTTTAGATGTTCAAAGCATTATGTTATCTTCTTGCCAAGCAACTCAAAGCACTTAAGTTATAAAATTATAATTATAATGTAGAGAAAAACATTATCCCCATTTTACAAATTAGGTAAAAAATTGAACAGTGGTGTATAAAAATGAAGAATTTTTAAGAAAGTGAATAACAAGACTTTGGTTTCTGTGACCACTTTTCATTATGGTCAGCTATGTCTGAACTCTTCAGAGCCTGTGTGCCATTTTGTGTTTATCTTCAAAGTGAAATGCCCCTTTCTGATGACCAGAGTTTTTTGCAGCATTCCTGTGATACATGTTGTTAATTAACAACTTGAGCCATTATTTGTTTCCAATTGATTGTTGCCTGTAGATGATGTTAGGATTCCACATCTGACTCCAGACTTTAGGCTCAGAATCATTTCAAAGCTTAGATTCAGTTTTGATGATGCCAAAATCTCAGAGAAATCCTTGTGAGGCTTCAGCTCCAGCTAGTGAAAACACAGTGGGTTATCCTGCTCTCCTGAGACTGCTGCTGTCTTGATCACACCATAACCTGGTTCAGGAAGGAAGAGCCACTTCAGACTCAACCCAACACAGCACTGGGGAGGAAGGGAATGGAGGCTCTCAAGTGTGATAGAAAGGGTGGGGGATTGACAAGGGCTTCTGGTTCAGATCTGTGCCAGATAACAATTCACCATAACTACATCACTGTTGTGGTTTAACCCCAGCCAGCAACCAAGTACCATGCAACCGCTTGCTCACCTCTACTCACCCAGAGGGATGGGGAGGAGAACCAGAAAGGAATGTAAAGGTTGAGATAAGAACAATTTAATAGGTAAAGCAAAAGCAGTGCATGCAAGCAAAGCAAAGCAAGGAATTCATTCACTACTTTCCATCAGCAGACAGGTGTTTGGCCATCTCCAGGAAAACAGGGCTCCATCACGCATAACTGTTACTCGGGAAGTCAAACACCATAATGCCAAATGTCCCCTCCTTCCTTCTTTCTTCCCCCAGCTTATATACCAAGCATGATGTCATATGGTATGAAATATCCCTTTGGCTAGTTCGGGTCAGCTGTCCTGGCTGTGTCCCCTCTCAGTTTTTCCCGTGCCCCTCCAGCCCTCTGGCTGGCAGGGCCCAAGAAACCAAAGTCCTTGATTTAGTATAAATATCACCCAGCAACAACTAAAAACATCAGCACATTATCAACATTGTTCTCACATCAGAGCCAAAACACAGCACTGGTCTAGCTACTGAGAAGAAAATTAACTCTATCCTAGCTGAAAACAAGACAATCACCATGACTAATAACTGCTGTACAGTTTTTCTTGCCTACTGTTAGATATCTACATTTGTATTTTGACCTTTAGGTAAACCTTGAATTTCAGATGCACTAAGAAGCCAGGGCTTTGGCTGTCTTTTCAGAGAGTTTGGGTGCACCATTTTAATCACTTGAGCAACCTGGAACATTTTTATTTGCTGTTTTTTTTTTTTTTAAGTCACTGTGACTGAATACTGTTGTTATTAGAGTACTTCAAAGCACAGCAGTATTTAGAGAAATTGGAGTCAGAATCTGTTTCATCATAATGAAAGCATTCACATCTCTGCAGAGGATTATTTCCCTGTTTCTGCAGCACTTTCCATGTGTGTTGTCCTTCCTAAGTTATTTTAATTTATGATTCTCAGTGTTGCTACAGGCACTGTGCTGTTGTAACAGAGGGTAGTTTTACAGAGCAAACATCTGTGAGTGTTTCCAGATGTAGGAAGAGTATGGAAGTGTTATCTCTCAATGGGAAGGGAGGAATGTGGCTAACAGCAGCAAATATTTGGATATAACAAAGCACATGAGTAAAATGTATCTATACGGTGCCCTTTAGAACAAAATAAAAAGAGGAAGACAAGGTAAAAAATAGCAAACATTGAGGCTCTATTTCAGTAAAAGACAGTAGTATTTGACATAAATGATTGTACCCACAATCCACCTACTTCTCTGTTCTGCCTTTGGCATTTGTCTGCACCAGATATGTCTATGTGCCTGCTTATGTCCTACAGAAGTCAATGAACCTGAAGCCTGCAACTGAAATTAAATATATGTTGAAAGTTTTTCTTCATTAAATCCCTCAAGGGGTGATCCTAAGAGGGAGAGTATGAAAAAATTTAAATCTGCATGTAAAGGAAAATTGGTCTTGTTTATATTTTTGCATGTACATTGTCCACAACCTGGGACTGTTCAAAGCACAAGCACAAGGAGGGACTTTCCCCAGGAACTTCCCACATTGGCACAGCTGGGAATGTCAGAGGCAGACGAGAATTCATAGATGCCATGGAGACATTGTAGGAATCAGTCCTTGGTAGCAAAAGGAATTAAGAATTTGTCCATCTAGGATTAACTAAAAGAAATTCTGCCTCCATTTTAGCTTCCCTTGACTAACTGAGATCACACTTTTGCTGCTACATCTTAGGCCATGTGGAACATCAGCTGCCAATTTCAGCTACAGACAAGGAGCCTCCCTCCTACTCAACACATAGTGGGTATCAAAGGGAGTCTGGCTAAAAGCCTTTAAACAAGCAATTAAGCTTAATATCTATTTTCTTTCAGGTTTCACTTGATGTGAAACTACCTGAGAGATGTGTTTATATATTCACAGCACACATTAAAAGAGAACCAAAACACTGCAGAAACAGATATCTGGGATGAAACATGTGCAAGGAATTTCTTGAAGCTGGTCTGAAGATCAGACAAGCTTATAAAAGTGCAGGGAATGATCATTATACACTGAGTCAGCCCAGCAGCTGTGAGGCTCCCCGCTTCAGTGGTTTCATTGTTGTCCTGAGCTGCTGGCAGGCACTCAGGAGAGTTTCTCTTGGCCCTGCATCTGCATCTCTGCTGGATGCAATCAAGCCTGGGCACTTGGTGCTTCTGTTGTCATTGTGAAGTCTCAATGTGACCTCTCCTGATGGGATGCAAAATGAAAGGGAAGCTACGAGTGCTGTGCAGACCTGACCCATGCACTATCCCAGGAAGATCACGGCTGAGCTAAACCAAAAGAAATAACAAATGGCACCAGAGGACTAGATGAATGCTGTCTTGAACTGCAAGCTTCAAATACTTAGATCAGATCCTCTCTTTGGTGGCAGGTATAGACTTCCCCCGTACAGCTAATATTAGTTTGGACTGACATGTTTTTCAGATGTTGCCTCTCAGGTCACTTTGGGTTGGGCATTCACCATAACCCTACCACTTGCTGCTTTCTCAACTGCTGAATGAGTAAATGTATTTCCACCAGCATGAAATCTGCTTGTTTGAATTGCACTTTTACTCTCCTTGTTACTTCTTTTAAAGGTCATTTTGATGAAACAAAGACCTGGAACATCAGGAAAAAGGCAATAACTGTCCTTCCTTTCCCTTTTCTTTGTCACTGTGGAGAGAAGTTTGGTTGATCAGTAATGAGTATCATGTCCTAACCTCCAAGGACAGCCCTAGTCCTCCCTGAAGCAACTGTTTTTCCTTGCATGTTTTGATCTGGCCCACAGGAAGAAGGCATAGCGATTGTGAGATTTCTCCCAGCTGCTTATAGAATATTTCATCTGCCTCTTCATCCTGGTTGGGTGGTCTATAACAGACTCCCACCATGATACCTGCCTTGTTGGCCTTCCCCCTGATTACCCATAAACACTCAACCCTATCATCACCATCGTTAAGCTCTAGACAATCAAAACAGTCCCTAACATACAGGGCTACCCCATCATCTCTCCTTCATTGCCTATCCCTTCTGAAGAGTTTGTAGTCATCCATTGCAGCATTCCAGTTGTGTCAGTCATCCCACCACGTTTCTGTGATTGCAACTATATCATGGTTTTCCAGCTGCACAATGGTTTCCAACTCCTCCTGTTTGTGTCCCATGCTGTGTCCATTAGTGTAGATGCACTTCAGTTGGGCTATTGATCCCACCACCTTTTGGGGGGAAGAAGCCTTAATTCCTACATGACCATTCTCTGGTGCTTCCATGGTTTCTAACACAGCAATAATCCTTGTATCTTTGCTGCCTCATGGATCTCCATCCCCTACCACCACTGAGATTGCAGACTAAAAAACCTCTCTAGCACACTGTCCCTCAAACATTGGTATGCCACATCCAGTCTTATCTCTGGTGGGCCTGGTAATATCCCTTTTCTCCCCCTTCAAATCTAGTTTGAAGCTCTTTGAATGAGCCCTGCTAACTCCTACGCAAAGATCCTTTTTCCCCTTTGAGACAGGTGTACCCTGTCTGTTGCCAGGAGGCCTGGTTTTGTGTAGACCAACCCATGATCAAAAAACCCAAAATTTTGCCTGTGACATTTTGCAGTGACATTCACTAAAGGTTGCAAACACTTTCTAATTGCACTGCAGAGGAGAGGTAGCAAGTGTGCTAGCAGTAATCTGTTGCAGATTCCCCCAAAAATGCAACTACGTCCATGATACAGTACAACTGACTTTTGTAGCCAGGCGGGAGAAAAAGGAAACAGGAAATTTGAAACCTGCTCCATGTGGAGCCTCAGCTATGAACCACAGTCTCTCCAGGGGTATACCTGCTGCGGCATAGACTCATCCACAGCCACAGTCACTTCGAGGTGCACCTGTTCCAACATGGTCTTATCCATGGGCCATCACCATAGACCTGCTCCAACGTGGCCTTACCCACAGCCACAGTCCCTTCAGAAGTAAATCAGCTCCAACATGGCCTTATCCCTGGCTGCCTCCAGGCCTGTACCTGCTCTGTCGTGGGCCTATCCATGGCCACATGCTTTGAGGTGCTCCAGCATGACCTCACGCACAGCCACTGATGCTTCAAGGTGTACCTACTGCAGCACAGACTTATCCACAGCTACACATGCTTCGAGGTATACCTACTCCAACATGGACATGCCCTTGGGCCACAATTCTTTTAGAGGCATACCTGCTGCAGCACAGACACAACCATGGCCACAAAGGCTCCGAGATATACCTGCTCGGGCTTGGACATATTCATGGCCACAGACACTTTGGGGTGTCCTGCTCCCACATGGACTCATCCGCAGGTCACACAGTCCCTTTGACTCGAGTTCACACTGGAGTTCCAGCCTGTCCAGTACAGCATCACAGAAACAGCAGCAATGTCCTGGCCACCTGCCAGCCCTGGTGCATTGCCATTGCTGTTATCAGAATGTTCCCGGGCACAGCACAGTGAGATGATAAGCAGTACAGCAAGCAGCGAAAGCAAGAAGCAGCCACTAATGAACTCTAGACTCTAATATACAGTAAGGCAAGCAAGCTCCAGTAAGCAAGCTCCAAGCAAGCAGTAAGGCACAGAAACCTGACCCTTAATAGCTAAACAGCAATAACAGCTATAAATTTGATCTAGCGCTTCCAATCAAATCTGTTGCTATCTTGAGCCCTTTGAGCCCCATGTTGGATGCCAAAAAGGACTGCTGTGGTTTAACCCCAGCTGGCAACCAAGCACCATGCAGCCACTTGCTCACTCTCTCCTCACCCAGAGGGATGGGGAGGAGAATCGGAAAGGAATGTAAACCTCAAGGGTTGAGATAAGAACAAAACGCAAAAGCTGTGCATGCAAGCAGAGCAAAACAGGGGATTAATTCACTGCTTCCCATGGGCAGGCAGGTGTTCAGCCATCCCCAGGAAAGCAGGGCTCCATCATGCATAACGGTTACTCGGGAAGACAAACGCCATAATGCCAAATGTCCCTCCCTTCCTTCTTCTTCCCCTAGCTTATATATACTCAGCATGATGTCATAAGGTATGGAATATCCCTTTGGCTAGTTTGGGTCACCTGTCCTGGCTGTGTCCCCTCCCAATTTCTTGTGCCCCTCCAGCCCTCTGGCTGGCAGGGCCCAAGAAACCTAAAAGTCCTTGATATATTATAAACATTACCCAGTAACAACTAAAAACATCAGTGTCCTATTAACATTGTTCTCACACCAAATGCAAAGCACATCACTGCACCAGCTACTAAGAAGAAAATTAACTCTGTCCTAGCTGAAAGCAGGACAGTGAGGTAGACTAATTCCCTGCCAGGAGAGGACACAAATTCATCAGATGAGGATTCATGATATCTCTTCCCATTAAATAATGAGGTCAAAGGCACCAGACTTTGTCACATCTGCATTCAAAATGCCAGATTAAAAATACTGTGTCCCAACATCTAGTCTCCTCCAAGTATTTACATTCTTTGTATTTTCTAATGACGCACTCTTTCCAAGTGCTGTGATGTCTGTCCTTACCCAGAACATGTGAAGAAAGTCCTCCTGGTAGAGGGCTTGTGGTTATCCATGGGAGTGTTGCAGATCTGGGCAATATTACTCATATTGTAGGCAGGTGGGGGTAGGTCTCTTCTCCCAGATACCAAGTGATAGGACAAGAGGAAATAGCCTCAAGTTGCACCAGGAAAGCTTTAGATTGGATATTAGGAAAAATTTCTTCACTGAAAGGGTGGTCAACCATTGGAACAGGCTTCCCAGGGAGGTGGTGGGATCACCATCCCTGGAAGTGTTTAAAAATTGTATAGATGTGATGCTAAGGGACATGGTTTAGTGGTGGACTTGGCAGTCCTGGGTTAATGGTTGGACTCGATGATCTTAAAGGTCTTTTCCAACCTAAATTATTCTATGATTCTGTCAGAGGTCTTTGTTCCATCTTCTTACTACCAAAGTGTTTCTGATGTGTCTGGAGCCACTCTGACAAAATCAGGTCTTCAATTTTCTGCCATTATTTCAACTGACTGACCAAAAACATAGGATTCATGAGGAACCATTTTCATCTCTTGCCTATGAAACTCTTCCTGAGCTTGCTTTCTCTTTGGTTCAGTTGCATGTGTCTTCTGACGCCTGTGTGCCTTGGACTTTGGGCCATGGTTTATAAAACCAGGGAAGTCACCTATCCCTAAAATAAAAATTTCCATGTGTTTTATGGTAGATAATCATCTATATCCTGAACTCATGTTGATGACTGACATACCAGGAGACATGTTAAGATATCAATGGATACTGAATTGTAGGAATTTACCTATTTGGAGTTGGTTTGAGACATATCAAAGAGCAGTGTGATGACAATTTTAGTCACTTATATTTCTATACGAAGCCTTGCAGTGTCAAGTGCTGATATTCCAGAGTTTTCCACCTCAAGATGTGCTGAAGGAATGGAAGTGAATAAAATAGAAGGATCTAGAAAGATTTATTATAATATTACAGAATCACAGAATGGTCAGGATTGGAAGGGACCTCTGAAGATCATGTAGTCCAACCTCTCCTGCTAAAGCAGGTTCACCTAGAGCAGGTTGCACAGGATCATGTCTTGCTGAGGGCACACTCTGTCCCTTCATCCAGGTCTTTGATGAATAAGTTGAACAGGACTGGACCCAGTACTGACCCCTGGGGAACACCACTATCTACAGGCCTCCAGCTAGACTCTGTGCCGCTGATCATAACCCTCTGAGCTCTGCCGTTCAGCCAGTTCTCAGTCCACCTCACTGTTCACTCATCTAACCCACACTTCCTGAGCTTAACTATGAGGATGTTGTGGGAGACAGCGTCAAAAGCCTTGCTGAGGTCAAGGTAGACAACATCCATTGCTCTCCCCTCATCTACCCATTCAGTCATTCCATCATAGAAGGCTATCAGGTTGGTCAGGCATGATTTCTCCTTGGTGAATCCATGTTGACTGTTCCTGATGACCTTCTTTACCTCCATATATATCAGTATATCAGTAAATTCATGCAACATGCTACGGCGAATGAAGAGACGAGACGCAGCTTGATGCAAGCAAATGTCAATTTATTGTACAGAAGCACGAGTTTTTATACACTTTCAGAAGCTGCGCGTTTTAAACAGATTGGTTCTTGAAGCTAAGCATTGCATACTAGGCAATCCCTGATTGGTGGTTAACTACCAGCAATTAACCGCAAGGTGTTACCTTTCCTCGGCGCCATCCTTGGCGCCATTGTCTCCCACTCCCCTGTGCTCTGTAAACATGTCTCATCATGTTAATTGTTGTCTAGACAAGCTGGAGTACATTCCCCTCAGCTAACTGATTGCCATGCATGGTCCTAGTTTCCAGCCCGCTCCTGCAACATGCTTTTTCTCACTTGAAACTGTAGGCTTTTTGACATGGAGTAGTCATCTTTGAAAACATGTTGGTCAATCAAGCTGTTGTTCAGAGGAAAAACTGATTTTGGAAAAACCATTTTTGGTGTTTGGATGAACTTTTCTTAACACTGAGTTTCAAAGAGGCATTCTTGAGCTGTGTGAGATTATATTGAATTGTTATCAGTTCAAGGTGATCAGAAAGTGTCCATGCTATCAGTAATACCAGTGTGTGAGATAATTCCCTGTACTCCATTATTTGTGATCTGTACTACAGCATCTGAGCAGCCACCCTTTAATTGCTTGAGAGTATTTTAAATTTCATTGAGTTCATAATTATGCAGCTTTGATTTGGTGCTCTTCAACTCTGTGTCACTGAAATAAAGAGAGTGAACAAAATTCTGCTAAATTATTCTTTAAAGAGAAGTAAATTTGGCTTAAATCTCTATTACTTGTCAGCTGAAATCAAAGCCACACTTCTCACCAGACTCTTGTGCAGGGTTGCTGGAGCTCCAAATATAAAATATAAAAGCATGGGGAGCCTGTGAGAAACTTCCTTAACTGTTTCATAACATGCAGAACCTTTAATACATTTACATATGCACAGCTCTTATTTCATTGCATAGGGAGCTCAGACTAGACCTTCTGGGAGAACATGAGTTGATGCAGGAAATCTAGATACACCTGACACATTAAGAAACAGTGCAGAATTATTACACACTGCAGGAAGATTTACATTTTTCCACAGCACTGGGACTGGCCTGCAAAATGCCACCATCTCCTAAAATGAACTAGCTGTGGCTGAGAGCAAATTTTTGCTCTTGCTGGGATTGCTGTCAACCACCTCTTCACCCGACTACAAGAGGCATTGCTTCCTCTCGGAGAAGCAGTTTTTCCCTGTATCAGCAGAATAGTGACAGGTCATAGGTTGAATTTATCACAAAATTTGCATTTTTTTTTTCACCTTCCAGCCTGAGTTGTTTCAACACCTTTGGATTTTCAAGGCTTTGTTTGAAACAGTAGCTGTGATGGGATCCTCAGGATAAAGGTCCCTGCAATACGTTCCTTTCAATAAAAAGTTAAAATTTGCACCAGTTTAAATAAACAGTACAATTGCCACCTTTTTTCCCCTCAGTTATCTCTGCATAGCTCAAATGACTTCTGACAATTTATTTTGGATTTGCAGTGATCAACCAAGATTTAAAAATCTGAATACAGTATAATGCTTTATTTTTTGTAGGCTCAGTGTAGCCACCTTGCTTGTCCTGAAGTGCAGAACATCCACTGAAAGTCATATCATTTTTAAGTACGTCATTAAGTCTCCATAATCTTTGGTCTTTCCTGGAAATCTTGGCCTGTATGAGAAGCATCCCATCTCCAAAAATGTTCACAGACTCAAATGTTAATAAGAGAAAAAAAATTTAGCCTTGTCCTAGTTTCAAGCTAGGATAGAGTTAATTTTCTTCTTAGTAGCTGGTGATGTTTTTATTTGTTGCCAGGTAATGTTTATACTAAGTCAAGGACTTTTCAGTTTCATAGACCCTGCCAGCAAGAAGGCTGGAGGGGCACAGAAACTGGGAGGGGACACAGCCAGGACAGGTGACCCAAACTAGCCAAAGGGATATTCCATACCATTGAATGCCATGCTGAGTATATAAAGCTAGGGGAAGAAGGAGGAAGGGGGGGACATTTGGCATTATGGTGTTTGTCTTCCCAAGTAACCGTTACGCGTGATGGAGCCCTGCTTTCCTGGGGATGGCTGAACCCCTGCCTGCCGATGGGAAATAGTGAATGAATTCCTTGTTTTGCTTTGCTTGCATGTGTGGCTTTTGCTTTACCTATTAAACTGTCTTTATCTCAACCCATGAGTTTTCTCTTTTACTCTTCTGATTTTCTCCCCCATCCCACTGTGAGGGGAGTGAGCTAGTGGATGTGTGGTGCTTAGTTGCTGGCTGGGGTTAAACCACAAGAGGCAGTTTGCTGGAGGTACCTCATGGTTCAGGAGGAGGAGCCATTCTGAGTGCAGGACTAACAGAGCCTCAGGAAATGTGAAGAACATAACCATAACAGGAATGTGCTATGGGAATGGAGAGCAATCTTGTAGAAACCTGTGACGTAAAAGGGGCCCCTGTGGCCGTGCTTGGTACCGGTGTTAGTTTCTCAACGTGTGTGTGAAAAGATGAGTGTACTGAAGACAGCCAGGGCCCCCATGGGCTACTGTGGCTGCAGCTGGCAGCAGTGCAGCAAGACAGAGACAGAAGAATTTCAGGAAACCTGCCTCCTCCCCATACATCATGGTGGGTCTGCTCCTGATTAAATTTAACTACAGGTTAAACTACATATGCTACAGATTAAGTGACAGAAGGAATTGAGGAGGTAGGATTATCTTTGTCCTGCGTATAGTAATAGGTTTATTTAGATACTGTGCTTTAACAACCCAAAGTGTGCTCAGACACATTTCTGTGGGATACTGCTGCTGGCTGGGCATCCCAGACACAGACCTAAACCTGTACGTCACAATGTGGTGTGGTGCAGAGCGGTCCTGAAGGTCAGGGAAAGCACTGGGCCACTGTGGGTTCCTGTGCCCAGGAGTGTGAACAAGCTCCCTTGGGGTTAGCTTGGGCATCTCTGCATAAGCAGAGGTAAGTCACAACAAAAATAATTTGTCCACTTGCATGTTCTTTGCTATTAATAATAAACTAATCAGGCATCTTTCATTACCACATATTTTCTAGAGTCGGAAGCAAACAAAGAATTATGTGTTTGACATGCAGGCTTACAAGTACTGAGGACTAAGTTTCTTTGGGGCTTGTGAAGACTAAGGGCCCCCCAGCTTTCCCTCCAGGTCCCTTCAGATTGACAACTTCTGGCCACACGTTTTTGTGTGAGCTTTTAGCCCAGTAACATATGTACAGTAACAAGACAACTAGAATTGTTACTTGCGAAGACAATATTTCTCTTTTCCTTCCTATGAAAAAGTCCAAGACAGAGGGGAAACTTGTTTGCTTATGCATGTCCAGCTGATGAATTGCCCTTGATTTTTATGGGAAGTAAGCACCATACTTCTTCCTTTAGGGAAACTGTGTCTTAACACAAGTACTTGTGGATATTTTGCCATGGTTTCTGCATACCTGAAATTGGATGATCTCACTTCATATTTAACTACCAGATGCCATCTTTAAATACATTATCTTCAGCCAGACCAGTAAATGAAAATGCATATCTCTGGGCAAAAGAAATTTCCCTATGGTCTTTCTTCCTGTGTTCTGTTAGGAAGGCTCTACCCAGATTTGCTGTAGAACTGTTCACTTGTATAGTAATATCAGATAGGGACTCAGATTTTTTTATGATTTTCAGTATTAGTTTATTCTCTTATACTGAAGCACTCATAAGAATATGAAAGAGGAGCTTCACTTATTTCACTGTTGTGAGTGTAGCTTAGTGACATTTAGTTTCTGCTATTTCTTATATATTCAAATGATAGCAGAAAGAATGGCTTTTATTTTTTCCCTGGATAAACTGCACATATTTAGTAGTGACAATTGCTGTCACAAACAAACCACTTAGCTGCAGTGAAAAATCTTGCCTGATATAAACTAAGTTCTTGATGAAAAATAATTGCTTTCATTGAAACAGTTATGCATGACTAGAATGATTCTCTTCTTACACTCTTTTGATGAAATAAAGCCATTCATTTCTCATCAGAAGAAAGTGAAAATGTCAGTAAAGAAACAAATATACATTAAATTCCCTCTGAAGGAATAGGAATGGCAAGAAGGACAGACATTATTTTAAAATATGTAGTGCTAGTAGTTGTATTAAGATTGATTTTTGCTTGGGAAGTTGCGGGTTCCTGTAAGATTGCTGCTAAAGATACTATTCAGTGTCAGGACTGTGGACATTTTCTGTTTTATTGCCTTGTTGCTTGTTTTTATGTGCTGTTGGTTGTTTGTTGTTTTTTTTTTTAATGCTAAATACAAATACTAAGCGTTATTTTATCATTCTCCCAAATCTGCTGTTATCCTTTTGAGTAACTGTGGTCTCTTTCCTTTCCTTCACCTTTTTCTGTTTCAATTTCCTGTAGAAATTGAAGGCAACATTTATCTGCATTGTTGCAGGTGTGATGGGACGGTAAGTATCTGTTGTCTTCTAAAAGACCTTGAATTCTTCCACATTTGCTAAATAGCAGTGTGAACTGTTTGAACAGCACAGTTAACACCCAACACATTAATATACCCCCTAACAAGCACCAGTAAAGTCCTTTCTGAGGCAAAGGATGGTTTTATTTCTTGATTCTAAATCTAAAATAATAGTTCTCCAGAAAAAAGTAATATGACTGAGAAATAAAAATATAACAGTAACTTCATGCCTTTGGGAAATTATATATCTTTTACAGTTATATCATAAGTAGACCTGGAAGAATAATGATAAATTATAATGACCACTTGAGATACATCTTAGTAGAAGTTTTCTCAGCTGCATTCATACTTCTCTTCACCTTTTTACAGATGTGTGAGCCTTGGTTCATTACTGGAAACCAAATTGCAGGCTCATAACCAAGATAACCTTAGCCACAAAACAAAATGACATTGACAATGGAATAAAATCCCTTTTGGAGCAGAAAAGAATTAAAAGAGTTCAATAAATACTTCACACTTAAGTCATTTAAAGCTACAAAAAACTGTCTATTTTCTCCCCTCTTTAGGAGAAGATTATTTTTTTCCAGGTTCAGGAAACTGAAATTTCCTTTTTACCTACTGCCACAGAAAATGTTATGGTGCTTGTCCCTTTTATGCAATGTCCAAATGTCCCTCATAAAATAATTTCTCCAGACTTTTCCAGAATTGTTTCTTGTAAAGACAGTATTTAGAAATTACTTTAAAAGTTATTTTTGGGACAAAGCCATATGGAACAGTATTAATTGTAACCTCTCCAAATTACTAGGGATGTTTGGGACTTTCTGCCAAAGCAGTGGAAAATGAAGCCAGTGCAGGTGTTCACTCAAACAGCCCTGATGCCTTGTTCCACAGCCCCTGTGTTCACTCAGGGAAGGTAAGCACGCATCTGGGAACAATCATGTCTCTGAAATTCCTGTTATTATTGCTGATGCCAGGACATAGAAGATCACACTTGAATATTTATGTTTCGGAAGGCATATAAAGACATCAAATATTGTTGCCAGCTTTGTTATTCTCTCATGTATAATGTTTTCAAAAAAAGAAAAAGATAACTGGAAATTGCCAATTATAATTGGAGAGCTAAATGTATTTATGTCTATCATGTTGAGTACTAATCCCTTACTAACTGCTCAAAGCCATATGGATGCATGTATTTATAACAGCTTAAATATGCTAGGTGTTCAAACATAGTCTTAAACAACTTTGCTGAATTTCTAGATCTATGTCCCACAAAGCTGTCTAGACTCACCATTGCTTGGATGTTCTCCCTAGCAATAAAATATCTCGTCCCTGGGATAGCATCTGCTTTAAAAATAATAGATAAGGGATATCTAATGGTGAATCTCAAAACTTATTTTGATCTCCTCTGATGTTTGAAAATACAATTGCAATTTGTATCCAGTTTGAGTCTCTTAAATGTAAGCAACTGAGGTCTACGGGGAAGGCAGCAAATAGTCCTACACAATTAATGATTATAGTAAAATCAGTCTGGCTACAATATTGTAAATGATGCTATAGTGCCATCAGAAAGTAGCTGGCTTGTGGTGCTTGATGCTATGCATCTAAAATGTTTTAAGAAAACAAGGATGCAAGTTCAATCTGTTTCTGAACATGAAAATTTTTTTCTTAGAGACGCTTACAGGCAAGACCATCCAGGCACTTACAGTCAGATTAAAAGTCACTTTGCAACTGAATAGTAAATCCTCTGCACCCTCATTCATGTCATCAGTTCCTCATCCTTGTCCACGTTCTTTAACATTTACCCATGAGAGGGAAAAGATGAATACTGGTGGTGGCGGTGCTGCAGAAGTTGAGGTACAGGGAGATGCTGTATAAGCAACAATGCCCTACACACTGAATTAACCAAAACAAGTCTTCAAAGTAACCATTTCATAACCTCTGGATAAAGTCTTTTAAATTTTGATACCTCTGGAAATTTTCAGCATCCTCTTCTTCCAGCCAAGAAGGTGACAGGTGTTTAACCTTCTGGGTTACAGAGTGAGGCCATTTCACATTTGCATTATTAAGAGCTAATAATGCATTGTTGTCGCGACGGAGGGAAGACACAGTCACTCAATATGAGTGATCAGCAGATTTCGTTTATTGTGCCTTACAGTCACCTTTTATGCCTTGTTATAATTAGCTCATACATATTACAAAAGTTAAGCTCATTATTGGTTAGTTGCCTAAATACCAAGCCCGCCCCTAGTTTCTCTTCTGTAGTTATCTGTTCCCACCTGCAACATTCTTTTCCCACCGCGATCTTCCTGTTATTGCGTAACAAGAACAGCCAAGGATAGTGTATTTTTGCTTTACTTCAGATAAGCTGAGAGCGATGTGCATTTTTGTCCAGCCAGCTGGACTATGTCTATGTGACCCTTTTCAGCTAGCCAGTTATCCACACATTGTGTTTAATTCTGTAGTTAGAAAGATATCCACGTTAGTCTGAGAGCTAAATGAAATATGATGTGCACACAGTTCAAATGGCTTCACAACACAATTCAAAAAAGTGGTTGTACTTAGCAGCAAATTCAGGAGACTCATCTATATGCATTGATGGGGATTTGATCAACCACTGATTTTGGCAGGCACACAACAGGTACCATCTTTGATACAAAGAGTCAATACCTGCCAAGCTATATTCCACCATTATAGCAGACACTGGATAGGCTGTGTACAGGGCAATGTTATGATATCTTATGTACTGATGTGTTGGCAAGGTGACTTTCTTTCAAGGTTATTACAATGTTAGCCAGAAGGTGGCTAATCGACAATTAAACATACTGAATATATGTACATATATACATGTACACACACACTACATGATTTTTGTTAGGTGGGAAGCCAACACAGAGCACTTAAAGGCAGTATAAAAGATGTCCAGAAAGTTTTTTATCCTTTAAAACTACACCACCTTTTCTGTTGAATGAGGGAGAGATGAAGCCAGCAGGAACCTACTGAGCAGCAGAGTCTAGACAAGCCAGCCATACCCAAAACCCTTCTCCTCCCTTGGAAGAAGCAGCTGGGTGGAGTGGGAAACAGAGAGCATCTCCTCTGAAGTCCTTTCCCAGTCTATGAGCTTTTTTCTTCCTGCTTCTT
Organism: Falco biarmicus; assembly: GCF_023638135.1. Taxonomy (NCBI): domain Eukaryota; kingdom Metazoa; phylum Chordata; class Aves; order Falconiformes; family Falconidae; genus Falco; species Falco biarmicus. The sequence goes on along the minus strand of NC_079310.1, from coordinate 21,217,418 downwards.
CCCTACATGCAGGAGCTGCACCACTTGAGCACTGATACAGTGACTTCCACAGGTTTGCTCTGCTGATCCTCCAGCTACCCAACTCTGCTGTCCCCTGCAGCATGGACCACACCTGTCCATGTGCTCTTCCAACAAAGCTGTAGGGAAAACCTATAATTACTACTTTACTCATTCTGCACAAAGGGCTTGCAAAATAAACTCACTAGGGCTTAGGTGTGACCTCTGTTTCAGAATCTGCAAATGTTTCCTGCCTGTGTTTAAGAGGACAAGGAGGCTTTGGAGGAAGTGCAGCACTCTAGAGGGTCCTACAGGAGGAGTAGCAGATTTGAACTTCTCACTGGAGTTGAAACTTTTTATAGTATCACTTTTGCTCTATGCCTATGTCTAAATGTAGAACAGAGCAGCACAAAACTGTCCCACAGCCACCTGGTTTAGTCAGGGAACAAGGCCAAGGAAAAGCCATTCGAGAAGAGTGGAGGGTCTCAAAAGAGGTTCTAGCAGTCTTTTCACAGACTATTAAAAAACTAAATTCCCAGAAGGTTGATTTTCCTGCTCATGCCTCTCCACACAAATTCAGAATGAAGTTTTCCATGTGTCAGGGGAAACAGGCAGGACAGGAGCCCAACTGCTCTCTGAATAGCAGCCATACCATGAATGATTACTTGCTATCTTCATCTGTTGAAAGAATGATTTGAATTGATTTAAATAACTCCCAGATGGCTGGCTTAATGCATAAATCTAATATTGCACACAAGATTCATCACCTCCTCATTGATTTCTTGGTCTAACTATAATTTCTAAGTGGTTCCACATCTCAGATCTGTTGTGCATGATAGCTGAACTTTCATTGTTCCTCAGGCCCTCTTCCTGTTACTAAGGAGAAAACTAACTGTACCTGTGCATTAATAATAATAATAATAACAACAGCAACAATAACAATAATAATATAATGCTATAATAGCTGCAGTGAACAGAAATAGCACTTCATGTCTTGGTGTTCCTTTAATTTGGGGCTGAATACCCTTGGAGACCTGCCAGCCAGTCACCCAGGACCTGGATTCTGGAATAAAACTCAGCATCTGCCTGGCTACTGAAAAAAGAAATAAACAACCACATGAGTTTTGACGTAGGTCTGACCCATTCACTCAGTCTGCATGCAAAAGGCAGGACTGTGCAGTGGAGCCTACAAGGTCAGGTTTTCTGGTTATGTAGATGAAGAAATAACTTGTAATTACATGGTATTCAGCTAAAAACACAATGCTAATGCACAGTTCGGAAAGCTATTAAAAGAGATGGAATTTAGTACATTCTCATTTTTCAATTCTTGAGGTATTTTCCACTGGAGTTGCAAGTTCCAGTGTGCATCAGTAGACCAGCATTGCTGCAACTTGCAAGTCTGTTTGGAAACCACCTGTTAAAAGTTAACTTACTTTCAGCTTATCTGAATCTTCAGGACAGCTATTGTGCTTGTGATATTAAGTCGCTAGTGGAATGCCTTTCATGTACCTGGTTACCTACATATAGAACAAAAGCAGCTACAGAAAGCATGAAAACAGTTTCATTAAGAGAAAAGATTATTCACAACTGCAATCTATTTGATTATGCAGCATGTAAACATTGGTCCAAAGAAGTGTTGAGTTCTGATGTTCTTTAGATGAATTTTGGAAATTTAGCCCTATGTTTCTTGACCTCTACTCTATATCCAACCTCAGTTCAATATCTGTTCACTTTTGCAACCTGTGCCCAGATCTCCAGCTACACCCACTCTGCAGAAAAATCTGAAATAACCTGGAGTTCAGGGACCCAATACATCACATTATTTAGTAATGAGATTAGGGAACTACTAGGAAAGGCATTCAAGTTATGGGCATAAGAGCAAAGTAATGGAAGATAAGGAAAGATGTGAATTTATAGTACACTACTTGCTTCAAGCACCATAAAATCCTGCAGTAAATATGAAGTAGCTTTTCCTCCTCTGAGTGAGAGAGGAATAAGGCACTCTGCACTCAGTGAGATGATCACATGCACATGTGCACTGCTGTGAGCTCACATCCTACATTAATTTGCAGTAATTTGTTTGGGTAACCCACTGCAGACAGGATCTCTACTGGTATTTTGAAAAGACCTCCTGAAACACATTAGATGCAATTGGTTTGGCCTTTGGCTCTGATTTACCTGTGCAAAAGAGAGAAATATTTTGTAAATGCTGCTGGCCAAAAAGAGGTATTTACCAATGGTTGGGTTTTACAGTTCCCTCTCTTGCTGGAGGCTTCTTGGAAAGGAGAGAGGGATTTTGTATTTTCTGCTAGCATAATATAATTGGAAACCCTAATGTAGTCACATGCAAGATAATATGTGCTTTTGCCTTGTCAAGTTTAAGCACTACAGATTTTGCTTCAAGCTACATGTACTGCAGTCCACTCATCTTGGGTTCCTACCATGGAAATGGTTCACTGATATCGACAACTTCTTCAGCATCTGTGTTTATCTCAGAACAAGACATACTTGGCTTGTATCCCTGGTTTAATTATGAAATTAAATCATTTAATCCTTCATAATAAGACAATCACTAAGAGTTTATTTTCTTCTTGCTAAGCTCTCATAACTCAATAACTTCAGTGGAGTTTAGACAAATTAATCATAAAGGGAAAAAAAACCCACCCAAGAACTTGTATTCATGAGGTATGAGGTTTCACCAAGAGGAAATGGGACCAAACCCTGTTCATACCGTGTATTAAGTTTATTCATCAAGGGCAAGATACAGTCTTAAAATACTCTATCACTATAGGATACACATCTAATTTCAGTATGCCAGTCAGTCATATGGTGTAATCCCCATTTCTGAAAAACAGACTCATGTTAAAATCAGCTTACTCCGTTATTTAGAAAATGCAACCACAGTACCTCTGACTGACTACAGGCAATTTAAAGAAGCTAGGCATGCTGTTTAACCCTCTCCAAGGAATGCCAATATTAACACTATATATGGGTACTGCATCTCACCCCCTTGTGCTAACATAGTTCCACAGACTGATGTGACTGAGGGGAGAATCACCCTTGTGCATACTAACATAAACCCTTAGGTATAGGATCCTATGTACTTATTTAAGAGAGAGCTTCCCTGCCTGATAACGATGAACTAGAACCACAGCAACCTAACAAGAATGGCTGAGTGGCATCTGGATGTAAGGATGGTCTGATGGGGCTTTCTGCTGATGACAAGCAGAGGGGAAAAAGCATCTGATTATGCAAAGACCTTGCTTTGTGCCTTTCCTTTATGTAAAAGGGTTCCCCTATGGTTGACAGAAGTGCAAACTGTTCAAGAAACATATGAACAAGTTTTGAGCTAGGAGAAAGGGGAGAATGTAGTTTGCAGTGGTCAAATTGTCATGGTATCTGGAGTGTTTAGGTCCATGTAGATGCAGACAATAATAAAAGCATGTCTAAGACTCATCTCACTCACCCCATATTTATATCAAAATAACTTCATTGGAATTCCTGCTGATTTACACCAGCTTTACAGAGACCAGCCCCAGACTGGGAATGTCATCCCACATCCCAACATCATAATTGTCAGCATCTCTAACAAAATGTGATGTATCCTGATTGAGAAAATTGAGAACAGTCTAAAAGAATATAACAAGCTCTACATAAATACATTAAATGAATCAGACATTAGCAGGGCTATTACTTCTCATGAAAAAATTAGAGCCCTGTGGAAAAAACACAGCATGCTTCATATTTTATGCCCGATTTCTATGTGGATGGAGCACCTTGAGTCCAAAGAACATTGTGCTCTAATCACCCAGCTTTGTGTGAATGTCATGCCCTCAAACACATGCAAACACCATATCAAATTATCACAGCGTATCCTTTCAAGGATTCTGAAGGCAGCTGCCACCCATGATGGCTCTCACAGGCACTCACACCTCAATAACAAAGCCAGATTGGCTGCTATACAGCCAGCAGTGTACTATTACAGCTGTGAAACAGCTAACTTTGGCAGCTGTATATCATTAAAGCTTTGTTTAAGAAATTCTTAGAATAACTTTTCCCACAAAGCCACCAATGTTATGCCTGTAAACTGGCACAAGTGAGCAGAGTGTCTGGCGTATGGTTGAAAGCAATGGACTGGAATTTGGAGCTGATCCAAGTAAAATGGAAACCAAAGCACCACCACAAAGATACGCTGCTAGCAGTTGTTTAAGAACAGCTCTTTCCTGGATGACAAGTTTTGCAGCTCTTGTTTCAATAAATGTGTTTGGGCTCTTGTAATTTTAAGATATAAATAAGCAACTGGTCAAACCCAGGCTAGTTGCTGAAAGTCACTAAGCTGAAGGTGAACTGCTCTGAAATGGGACAGAAGTAATGCATGTTGATACCTGGGTCTATTTTCACAGAGCAGGGCTCTGTTGGTTATTGACTTCAGGATATAACAAAAAAAGAAAAAGACCCCTTTTTTTGGGGGGGATAGGTAGCCGTCAGAAGGAAAATGGCTTAGTTATTCCAAACCATCACCAACAGATAAAATTCCACTTGCACTGAGTACGCTGAGGAGGACAAGGCTCAGAGTATGGACACATCCTTGCAGGCCAGGCTAGTATTTTCTACAATCACTTGTTCTACAGCGATGGCCAAAAAAAAAAATGGTAAGGGCATTCACTCCCCAGAGATGCACCTCTCCCTGTAGAGGCAGAGATGTGGTTGAGGAGTAAGCCTGCAAAAGTGCTTTTCCTCAGGACTTCTCTCTCCAAACAAGAGACTCAAAACCATACAGTCTTGAGCTTCCTACATGTTTGGGCAGCTATCAGGCTGCAAATAAAGGAAGGCAGTTAGTTATCTGCGATTGTTAGGAAAAATTCAGCTGACTAACTTTTTAAATTGTCTTAGCAATCTAGACCTCTACTGTGACTTTAAGACATGACCTGGATTGTAGAGGGCATGCACTGAATGCGTGTGTATTTTTGTATATGTGTGTGTGTGTGTGTGGGCATGAGATTGGACTCTCTCAGGACAGTATAGCTGAGCCATGTCACAGTAGGTCTGGGCTCAAGTGAAAGCCTTGTCACATTTCCCTGTTGGCTCTGGTTGCAGTGCAAGATGGTGTCTGGGGCAGTGGTCCCACCTTTCCCACCCTCTACAGACTGTGATCCATTCCTCTGCAAGCATGAGAAAGCTCACTTTGTCTTCTGGTCCTTTCCATGTACATATATACAAGCACACACTTACATGCACATGTGAGTGCATGCAGACTTTTATAATCCAGTCCAGACATTTTTAGGAATAAAATCAGCAATAACCAAAACCAAAATAACTCTCTCATACTAGAGAATCCCTATAATTGCAGTTTTCCCCTGACTCAGAAGACAATCTTGCTTCTACAGGCCTCAGGAGGAGTGGATTTTCTTTCCTGCATTTAGGTTAATGCTCCTTTACATTCCACATTTTGTATTCCTTGACACTGCATGTAAAAAGGACTAAAGCAGTAGGTATTGCTCTCTCAGCATATCTTTTCTTCCTGTTCTTAAACAGACCTGTATGAAATACAGGTGAATGCTTAAAGAAAGATAAACTTATAAAATACAACACAGAGATTTTAGGAAATGCCAGAAATTAGTTTTCTTTTATGGTCTTAATTTGATCTGATTTGCTTTAGTCTTTAATCAATGATGACACATCTGTTACTTTTCACAGGATCATTTTCCTGCTAATCACTAGCTGTCACTGCAACCTTTGGGTTGACATAACAAAAGGGACTTGGAAGTACAGAGAAGATTAAGATTGAAAGAGAAGATTGAATTTGGGTCCCAACTTCTGAAGTCTGTTGTCTGGCTTTTCTATTTCAGCATCACTGAGTTGTCTAGTAACTGGTTGTTCTCTTGAAAAATCAAAAGAAGCAACATCCCAGGTAGAGTACAGCAAATCTGACACCTGGCATCTGAATCTGGTCAAAGTCTGGCAGAGACATAACTGCCTGACTGAGCTTTCTAGGCACAAAGCAGAGGGCAGGAATGTGGAGCTGGAGGAGGTGTGGAGGTGGCAGTCGCTTAGCTTAAAACTGCTCTAAAGCTGGCTTGTGTTGATAACAGGAATATGTGCTAGAATAATTATAGGAGTCTGGCAGTCCTGCATCCATGCTCTGACAAATCAGGCACTAGAAGTGAGTGGGACACAGCTAGAAATCACTTATACAAGGGTCAGAATAAGCAAGTTGCCTGTGTGAATTTTGTGGCCAAAAAGGAATCTAGTCGCTAAATAAATCATTCAGGCACAATAGCCTCAAGACCACTCATGGCAACTCCCTGCCTCATTTATTTTTATTGCAACAAATGAAGCAAAGCCGTTTTGTGAGCCCTGTGCATTCTGCACATCAAATGAGTCAGCAGTACATGAAGGAGTCCATCAGGACCCCTGCTGCCTTCACAAATGTCACCACAAAAATGCCAAGGCCTCTTCCTGATTCAGCACATCAGAGTAGATAAAGCAGATTTGAAAACCTTTTGATTGTGGTATTAAAATACAAACACATACAAATATAGGGAGCAACTAGCAAATTTGTGTTAAAAAGAAATTAATAAAACATTATAGTCCTACGAGAATAACCTGCTGAAGCCTTCATCTTCCAGCCCAAACTGCCAGACTGGTTTCACTGGTGAAGAAAGAGATACTGTCCAAGAGGAGTCATTGCCTCTTCATCATTTTCGCCTGGGAGAGAAAGCAACATGGGGAAATTCTCCTGCCTGCCAACACCACTAGGCCAGAGTCATGGCAAGTCTGAGTTTAAGAGACTCTCTGGAAGTTGGTGATATTTAGCAGATTTACAATGTCAAGGATTTCACCAACTGACAGCATTGGGGTTTAGATTTGCATGTTGGATAGCTGGGAGTTGTGAGCAACACAGAGGTGTCTCCAAATTTATTTATATATTCATTAGGTTCCTGCTGATTTAGCAAGTCACCTGTGTGCTTCCTTTTTGCATGCATGCAGAGGAAGCACAAAATAGTGAAATCACTAAACTAACCTTTAGGAGGGAGAAGCTCACAGTACAAGTTAATAACCTCCCTCTGCGATGCTCTTCTGAGAGCTCTGCACTAACAGCTTGTTCCTGCAGTGCACAGTGAAGGCAGAAATAAGAATGGCTTCCAGATAGTAATGGACCAGTACTCTGAGCCATTTGCTTGTCTGTTTTACCCTTCAGCAGAACCTAAGAGCAGAGCTAATTGTCAGAGGAGGAAATGGTGGCATCATTGTGTGTGCCTGAATATTAACCGGTTGATCTCATTCCCTATACAATATTACCAGATCACAGAATCACAGAATGGTCAGGGTTGGAAGGGACCTCTGGAGATCATCTAGTCCAACCCCCTCTGCTAAAGCAGGTTCACCTAGAGCAGTTTGCACAGGATCACATCCAGGTGGGGTTTGAATGTGTCCAGAGAGGGAGGCTCCACAACCTCTCTGGGAAGCCTGTTCCAGTGCTCTGTCACCCTCAAAGTAAAGAAGTGCTTCCTAACATTCAGATGGAACTTCCTGTGTTTCAGTTTGTGCCCATTGCCCCTTGTCCTGTCGCTGAGCACTACTGAAAAGAGCCTGGTCCCATCCTCTTGACATTCACCCTTAAGATGTTTGTATGCATTGATAAGATGCCCTTTTGGTCTTCTCTTCCCCAGGCTAAACAGGCCCAGCTCTCTCAGCCTGTCCTCATAAGGGAGATGCTCCAGTCCCCTCATCATCTTTGTAGCCCTCTGCTGGACCCTCTCCAGTAGTTTTCTGTCTCTCTTGTTTGAACTGGGGAGCCCAGAACTGGATACAATACTCCAGATGTGGCCTCACCAGGGCAGAGTAGAGGGGGAGGATAACCTCCCTCGACCTGCTGGCCACACTCTTCCTAATGCATCCCAGGACATCATTGACCTTCTTGGTCACAAGGGCAAGATGGTCTGATATGTGCTGCCAAGTCCAAATCAAATACCAGTTACCTGTGGCTGGCAAGCATTCAGAAAATGACATGATTTTAATTAAATTTGGTTCAAACTAATTTATCCAAAGCAACTGGTATCTGAAATGGTTCACAATCAAAAGAGATTTGGTTCCCCAAACTATCCTGAAAACATTAATCTCTCCTCCAACAGATTATCATTACTCATTTGCATCTGATGCTGTGTAGGTATGCAGGGTCTGCTCCTGTAGAGAAGGGAACACCCTCTCCACATGGTTAATTTAGTTCCTTTAATTGTTAAAACATTTTGAGTCCATTAAAGCATTGTTATACTGATGTCTTACTTGCCAGTTGTGTTACTGAAAGCCCTGTGGTTACATCAGGAGTGGACATAGGCAACCACTCCATGGTGACAGAACTGAGACAGGGACCCCCCCGTCTGGGACTGTGATTCAATACTACCCACTTCCTTGGGTCTCTGCTCCCAAAGAGATAGGAAGAAGTGGAAAATGAGCCCATACCAAAGCATATACACATGCTGTGTGACAGGGTACACCTGAATCTGTGACATGGTGGAATGAATCCAGTTACAGATTGCAAGAGAGCTGTGATGCACCATGCTAGCATGGGGAATGGACTGCTGGCTGGCAAGACAGACTACAGAGTCACAGCATGGTAAGGGTGTGTTACTTTCCAAATGTTGGGGTTTGGGATCAGAAAATTAAAATATGCAGAAGAAAAAAACCTGGACCTACAGGAGATCTCCCAAAGGATGTCAGCTGTCCATCTGTCCTGATTTTGGCTGGGATAGAGTGTACCATCATCATATGCCAACTCATTGGCAATAATGGGCTGGAGACACAAAGCATGACCAACAGTGGATGAAGCGGTTTGCCATCTCCAGGACTATGAAGATAGTGTCTCTACCTTCATCATCTCAGCTATGGAGATGCTGGTCCAGGGACTTGATGAAGATATATCCTACTCTCCACCTATACAGACCCGCATCTCAGCTATCAACTCTAGACACCCTTCTGTTTGGGAGGGAGAATATAGAAGATACACACCATGGGGCACCCTGTGGTTTTACCTGCAGGGCCACAGAGAAGGCATGAGGAGGTGGGATGGAAAACCTACCTCAGTCCTGGAGGCACGAGTGCATGAATTACGAGGAAAAACAATCACAAATAAGGAGTCTTCCAGGAAGGTTGCTGCTCCAGTCTCCAGAGGACAGTTTCCCAAGACAGACTGATAGGGCTGACTTTACTCTTGATCCTGTGAAAAGGAATTCTAATCCATTCTGGCAAGACACAAGTGAGCAGAACTACTCCATGCTACATCCGCCTCACACCACTTGTCATCCTAGTGGGGAATCCTACGACCAGGGTTAGGGGGACCCTGCCTCCAGACAGGAGCAGGATGGGGATGACTGGGTTTACTGTACTGTGTGGATCCGATGTCCTGGCACATCAGACCCACAGGAATATAAAGCTCTAGTAGATACAGGTGCACAGTACACCCTAATGCCATCAAGCTATGAAGGGGCAAATCCCATTAGTATTTCTGGAGTTACAGAGGGATCTCAACAGCTAACTGTATTGGAGGCTGAAATAAGCCTGATTGGGAATGAGTAGCAAAAACATCCCATTGTGACTTGTCCAGAGGCTACATGTATCCTTGGCATAGACTATCTTAGGAGAGGGTATTTCAAGGATCTGAAAGTGTGGCTTTTGGTATAGCTGCCCTGGACAAAGAGGAAATTAAGCAGTTTTCTACTTTGCCTGGCCTCTCAGAAGACCTGTCTGTGGTGGGGTTACTGAAAGTTGAGGAACAGCAGGTGCCGATTGCTACTACTATGGTGCACTGGTGGAAATACCGTACCAACCGAGACTCCCTGATTCCCATATATAAGCTGATTTGCCAACTAGAGAGCCAAGGAGTGATCAGCAAGACCCATTCACCCTTTAATAGCCCCATATGGCCAGTGCAAAAGTCTAATGTAGAATGGAGACTAACAGTGGACTATCGTGGCCTCAATGAAGTCACACCGCCATTGAGTGCTGCCATACCAGACATGCTAGAACTTCAATATGAACTGGAATCAAAGGCAGCCATATGGTATGCCACTACTGATATTGCAAATGTGTTTTTCTTGATCCCTTTGGCTGCAGAGTTCAGGCCACAGTTTGCCTTCACTTGGAGGGGCATCCAATACACCCATAATCAACTGCCCCAGGGGTAGAAACACAGTGCCATCTGCATTGGAACAGGGTGAAGCCCCAGAACATCTGCAATACATTGATATCATCGTATGGGGCAATACAGCAAAAGAAGTTTTTGAGAAAGGGGAGAAAATTGTCCAGATCCTCCTGAAAGCAGGTTTTGCCATCAAACAAAGTAAAGTCAAAGGACCCACATGAGAGATTCAGTTTTGGGGAATAAAATGGCAAGATGGACATAGTGAGATCCCAATGCATGTGATCAACAAAATAACAGCTATGTCTCCACCAACTCATAAGAAAGAATTTCTTTCTTAGGTGTCATCGGTGTTTGGAGAATGCACATTCCAAACTACGGTATGATTGTAAGCCCTCTTTATCATGTGACCCAAAAGAAGAATGATTTTAAATGGGGTCCTAAGCAACGACAAGCTTTTGAACAAATTAAATGGGTGATAGTTCAAGCAGTAGATCTTGAGCTGGTTTGGACTGGGCAAGATGTAAAGAATGTGCTCTATACTGCAGCAGGGGAGAATAGGTCTACCTGGAGCATCTGGCAGAAAGCACCAGGGGAGACTCGAGGTCAACCCTTGGACTTTTGGAATCGGGGATACAGAGGATCAGAGGCTCGCTGTACTCCAAGTGAAAAAGAAATATTGTCAGCTTATGAAGGGGTTCAAGTTGCTTTAGAAGTGATTGGTACTGAAGCACGGCTCCTTCTGGTGCCCTGGTTACCAGTGCTGGGATGGATGTTTAAAGGGAGGGTTTCCTCTACACATCATGCAACTGATGCTACATGGAGGAAGTGGCTCGCATTAATTACACAACAAGCTAGAATAGGAAATCCCAGTCATCCAGGAATCTTGGAAATTATTATGGATTGGCCAGAAGGTAAAGATTTTGGGATGTTACCAGAGGAAGAGGTGACACGTGCTGAAGAACCCCCATTGTATAATGCACTACCAGAACATGAGAAGCAATATGCCTTGTTTACTGATGGGTCCTGTCGTATTGTAGGAAAGCATCGGAGGTGGAAGGCGGCTGTATGGAGTCCCCTATGAGAAGTTGCAGAAACTGCTGAAGGAGAAGCTGAATCGAGCCAGTTTGCAGAAGTGAAAGCTATCCAGTTTGCTTTAGATGTTGCTGAACGAGAAAGGTGGCCAATATTTTACCTCTCCACTGATTCATGGATGGTGGCAAATGCCTTTTAGGGGTGGTTACAGCAAGGGAAGAAGAGTTATTGGCAATGTAGAGGTAAACCCATCTGTTCTGCCGTATTATGGCATGATATCGCTGCTCAGGTGGAGAACCTGATTGTAGATGTACATCATGTAGATGCTCATGTACCCAAGAGTTGGGCCACTGAAGAACATCTAAACAATCAGCAGGTATATAAAGAAGCCAAGATCGAAGTGGCTCAGGTGGATCTGTATTGGCAACATAAGGGTGAATTATTGATTGCCTGGTGGCCCCTTCAGGCCAACAAGGAAAAGGTACAACATATAGATGGGCCTGGCAACAAGGCATGGACTTGATCATGGACACTATTGCACAGGTAATCCATGAATGTGAAATGTGCTGCAATTAAGCAAGCCAAGTGGTTAAAGCCTCTTTGGTATGAAGGATGATGGCTGAAATATAAATATGTGGAGGCTTGGCAGATTGACTATATCGCACTCCCACAGACCCATCAAGGCAAGCACCATGTGCTTACAATGCTGGAAACATACCCTGTGCCCCATGCTGTAGCCCAAAACACTATCCTAGGCCTTGAAAGCCAAGTCTTGTGGTGACATGGCACCTCAGAAAGAACTGAGTTAATTTTCTTCTTAGTAGTTAGTACAGTGCTGTGTTTTGGCTATGATGTGAGAACAACGTTGATAGAACACTGATGGTTTTAGTTGTTGCTGGGTAATGTTTATGCTAAATCAAGGACTTTTTAGTTTCTTGGGCCCTGCCAGCCAGAGGGCTGGAGGGGCACAAGGAATTGGGAGGGGACACAGCCAGGACAGGTGACCTGAACTAGCCAATGAGGTATTCCATACCATGGGACATCATGCTTGCTATATAAACTTGGGAGGGTTGGCTGGCACCTGCTATCGTTGCTCGGGGACTGACAGCTTATCATTCAGAGGGTGGTGAGTGATTGTATTGTGCATCACGTGTTTTCCTTCCTCCCTTACCTTTGTATTTCATTCCTCTCCCCCTCTCCCTCCTTTTCATTATAATTGTTATTGTTATTCTTATTGTTCTTTCATCTTAATTTTTTTCAATTATTAAATTTTTCTTATCTCAACCCTCGAGTTTTACGTGCCTTTCTGATTCTCCTCCCCATCCCTCTGGGTGAGGGGGGAGTGAGTGAGGAGCTGTGTGGTACTTAATTATCAGCCGGGGTTAAACCATGACACCGTCTCATTCAAAGTTTTTGTCAAACCACTAGTTATTTTGCTGTAGCTGCTTGGTGTCAGGGAGTGAATGCAAAATGTATAGTCCTGAAGAGAGTCCCAACAAGCTAAAGAAAAGTCTGAATTCACAGGAAAACAGTAAAAGTAACAAAGTTTTCTAGGATTAAAAAGCAAGGGAATATCTTAGGTAAAGGGACTTTCTCAAATTCAAAGTACCATGCTGAATGTTCACAAACTGGAAGAAGGAAAGTCTGCAAAAATATTGACCCCATATATTACAAGTAACCCTACACTTGGCATTGCTACTACTAAATAAGCTTAAGCTGTGAGGTAATATTACACAGAAAATAGTGCCCACACACTTTTGCTTTCTTTACTTTTACTGTGTTGCCTGTGGTTGAGGTGTTGGTTTCACTTTTCCTTTGCAGCTGAGTTCTCTTTGATTACACTTCTCTGTTTATCCTTCTTCCACTGGTGTTGTACTTGCTGGGATGTGTACACACTACTGCTTCGTCAAAGGAGGGATATTCTTACTGCATTTAGGTTTGATAAATGACAGATTTTATTATACCTTAATTACAGGCCAAATACAACCTCAGAATCCATCTCCAAAGAGTTGCAGCTAACAACACACTGTTTAGTAGCATCTGGTTTTAGGCCCACTGTGACTACAGAAATGGAATCTCATTTTAAGGAGTGAAGCCTGGATTTCCAGAAATAGCAATAGTGTAAGGGAGAGGAGAGGCCATGCTGCAAATCTTTGCACTATCAGGAGGTGGATGTCCTACCTCCTTTCTATTTTCTATAAAGGACTGGGGACTTGAATGTTGGTCCTTGGACTTCATCAAAGTGAAAGGGTGATGGGCATTACTGTGGATTGATTGCTACAGGGGGATCTCTGCACTGGACAGGTGACCATTTTTTGGATTACATCTGAATTCAGAAACTCTGTAGTTACATTTGTCCAAAATGTTTAAAAAATGTGCTGAAGAAAATCAGAGGTCACAGCACTTGGCAGAAATGCAGCCAAGTTGTGTTGCACTCAAAACTTTCTGCTTGGAGAAGCCAGATATCTGCAGAATGTTCCCAGAGTCCTGAGAGAGCACACTCAGAAGTGAAGGTTGGTCTATAAAAAGGGAATTACTGGAGAATAACCCCCCTGTTCCCTTCCTGGCATAAGCAGGTGCACAGGGAAGCAGGGGGGGTGGATCCCAGGGCCACGATCACCCCCCTGGGCTGCTAAAACTTAAACTGAGTTTTATGCCTTGTTCAGCAATTACATTTTAGTGCTGCCCTTATGTGTGCTGCTTAGAGAGAGTGCAGATGTACTCAGGGCACCATGGGAGGAATGCTTTCTCGTCAGAGCTCATCTGCCTCTGCAAAACACAACTCCTTTTTCTTCTGCTGTTTTCCACTCAGAGTAAAGGATAAGGAGGCTGGACAATGCCAAAGAGATAATCTGTTTGTAGGCCTTTTATTATACTGCACACACAGTGGAGCACTTCCTGACACAGGTTTTCTTTTTTTTCTTCTCCAGTCTGTTTTCCTTCCCTGAATGTTAAAGCTATGAAATCAATAACAGATGACAAGTGGGTTTAATTTGTGAAGTAAGAGGAATGTAAGCCTGAGTAGTTAACAATTAACAGTTCCAGATAGAGAGCAGGATTTTGTTCATTTCAGAAACCACCTGGGGCCATTTGCTTTGCACTAATATATACAGAGATCTGGAATGTACCACCTCATTATCCTGGTGCTTATCAGTACATGCACAAACATTCACATTTAGAGTAAATCTAGTTATGTCTGGATGCCTTTCTCCTCTGCTTTATGCAATTGTGCTGTTTAGTCATAAATCAGAGACCTTCTAATTAAGGCTCAAGGTCAGGAAAAGTGGGATAGAATGTGACCAGACTTCTAGCTAAAGGCCTTTAAATGCATCGGTTGTTTATGGGAATTGCCATGTGCTTTCCTGAAAGAACTAGACTGACATCTAACATGAACAGAACAAAGTTAATTCTTCTAATTTCTCCTGCATTCTTGCAGGCAGTTTCCTCTAACTGTTGAATTAAAGGTCATGTACTACCTCCCTCCTGCACTACCTCAGCCATGCTTTACCAGTGGTCAGCCCTGGACTCATTGGGGGAAGTGACCAGCTGTAGCAGTCAGTTGCTCTGAAAGTCAGCAGCTCTTTCACACCTTGATATATCCTTCATATTGACACATTAAGTTTTCCTCACTTGGTGGTTTAGTACACATACAAAAAGGGGATATTGGTGGGAAATTCCATATTTCTTTATTCAGTTTCACATCTGGGACAAAACAATTTTCCCTGTGAATTTCGAGGGTCTGCCACTGAGCTATGCAGTCTCTGATAGATGGTCGCCTCCTGTAATTCCTGTACCTGTTTGGACTCTGCAATGGCTCAGCCTTTTGAGGAACCTTCTTGCCACAGCCTCTTGGCCCCATATCCTCCTGCATTTTAGCAGAGGCCAGGCACAGGGATCCTTTGCCATGTTCTGCAGTCTTTGGGGGCAGAAACTGCATCTTCCTTCCACAGGTCTTTGGACAAACACCAGATAAAGACCCACCCTTGCTTTTGCCATTGTGATGACCACAGACATTACCCCACCAAAGGCAGCAGCAGCCAGGCAACTAACCTAGTCCTGCTACAGTTGTGGAGGATATAGGTAGAGAAAAGTAATACCCTGATGTAGAGAAAAGTAATACCCTGATAAATGTCAGCAGACAGGATTCCTCACCTGCATTGCCCTAAGGGGCTTCAGCATCTTCTTCCTAGATTGCATGCATCACCATGTCCAGCTTACTGGTGTAAGATAACCTTAGTTACCCAATAAACAGCTCACGTAGAGAAGCACTTTGTTCCTACCCTGCCATCTAGCACTAAGTCTCTCCTTTAATGGATCTCATAATAATAAGGTAAGATCATTTCAGTGAGCAAGGATGAAATGTGTTCCATCCTGGGGTTTGGCTTGGAGCCATGTCTTGTTGGATACAGAGGGCTCACCTCCTAGGGGCATTCCCTGCTTCACCTTTCAGGCCATCCAGGGCTATAAGCATGAGTTAAGGAGCAGGGAAATCTGAGCTGAAGTTATCATCTCCGTGTTCACTGGAACACAGGGAGTTTTGCCACAGGTGAGTTTGGGGATGTGAGCTGACCAAGGACTGGGCAAACCTCTCCTCTGCCATCCCTCCAGTCCTTTTGAATAACATTGGTACAGGGAGGGAAGGAGGAGTAATCCTAATAATTTTAACCAACTGTGAAATGTAGAGGAAAAGAGGATATAGGTAAACCTCAACTTTGGTTGTAGGGAGAAGATGGATGTGGATAGAAAATAGCAAGAGAAGACTAGGTCTAGAAATGCTAGGCCTCTTCAGTTTAGTGCCCTGCCAATTTTCTTCCTTTTTTCAGAAGATATTTATATAATAACAAGAAAGGAATAGAAGTGGTTTCAGCTGTGTCCCATGGAATTTCTAGAAAGCAAAACATTTATATTTTCCACATTGTGTGTGTCTGTTAATGTCCTCTTCAGAAAAACTGCAAATGAACAACAGAAACAAACAAAACTGAGCAAAACAAACTGAACTTGGGAATAACAGGCTCATGGCTGAGGGCAATCTCTTTCTGAAGGGGAAGATGTGAGCTGTGGTTCTACAGTTTATTTGCTGAGAAAACAACCTCCTCAATGTCACTGCTATATCTGGGTTTCGTGATGGGTGCATTGCCTTTCATTATCCCAGCCTTTTCTTTGTGGCTTTGCTTATGGTTTAGTTCAGCTGAATTATTCTTTTGTGTGAAGACAGCATGTTTTTTCATTCAGGTGAGTTTAGCACAAGGAGAGCCTTGGGTGCCCAAGTAAAGCACTGGAACTTTCTTTGCCTTTCACTCACCTTCCTCTCTCTGGGGCCAGATCCTGCTCTCTGATGAGTGCAGTACCATTGACATGGCTGTTCCCCAGCCAGATGAGGAGACTTCAGTTGGCACCTCAACTGAATGCAATTTCACATTGACAGCTGGATGCTTCTCATCCCCAAGATTGCCACAGCACAGCTCACCCACTGACAGCATCAGCTCCTGCAGGCTGCACAGGTCTCAGCTAAGCAGCCAGCTGTCCAAGCCCACTTGCACTAGTGTTTCCAAGATGTCACAGTCTTTCTATCAATTGCAGTGAGTTTTGGAGTCAAGTCCACACCAGATCAAGGTGAGCTCTGGTGTCCTTCTGCCTCTGAACTGAGTTAAAGCAGCCACTCATATACCATGAACAACAAAATTGGCCCAGCTTGCTCTTTGCAGAGTTTGGAGGATACCCATGTGAGATAGTCTTTCCTTCTGCAGGTTTTCTCAGGAATTTTAAGACTATTCCCTTGGACACAAATAAATTTATCAGTTTGTAGGATTTATTTTACTAAGTGAATCTACATATCCTCACCATTGACAAAATATTCTTGTTCATCAAAAAAGGAAAATGTAAAAGCAAGGAATATTTAAAATATGATTAATGGACTAGTCATTTGATGTAATGCTAAAATCTAGACTACTCAGAGCAAAATTTGGTCACAAAAATAAATCTTGAATTACTCCCTCCATTCCTCCCTTGCCTGTGACTACACTATATTGAAAACAAATTGTAGCCAAGTCTAATCAGAATTTCTTCATCCTTTAAAACTGTCACACTGTTTTATTACTAACTGCTGGGGTCTTAGAAAAGTATTTGATCTTGTCCTGTTATAGCTGTGGGACATGTGCTGCTTGGTCAAAGAAAGAAGTTTATTCATAAATTTGGTTGTTATTGTTTGTTTTCCTTCTTGCATGTTGATGTTTGAATTAACTTTGCTTTAAAGGAATGATTTTTTTTTTCTTTCTTTTTTTTTCACGAATGAATTATAATAAGAGTGACCTGATGAAAAGCAGTAGAATGGAACAAGGGAAAAAAAGGTCTGGCAGGCACAGTGTATGGAAAATAAACCTGACCTCTTGCTTAGTGGGGCCAAAGTTAATGTTTATAGACAGTCTTTGTTTGTGGAACATTCTCCTTCTCTGAAGAAAGTAATCAATTGCTCTGCTAAATTAAAACTTACAGTGAAATGAACAGCCTTTTTTACCAGAAGAGAGTTCCCCATCCTGGAGAGTCCTCCTGGTCAGTTAGGAGTCACTTCTTGCAGAAGTCTTGACTCCTACAGGCCTCATGTCTCTCTGATGGAGCATGAAATAAGGCTGTCCAGGACACCTGCTGTGGGAATAGGTGCTCATGATACCTAATGTAAAGTGAGGATTAATTTTATTTTTTTTTAAGACGGAAAGGAATGAATCCCACAGAAAAGGAGTCAGTGCACACAGCACCCTTGTTCCCTACTGCTTTGTCTGTATTGTATATCTAAACTCTGGTTACAGAGTAAAAATTCTTGGACACAATGACAGTTCCCTGGACTGTGCCAAATATCCATCCCCTTTGAAAAGCAAAGCAAAGCTTTTGACTCCCCTGTCCTGCAGATCCACATGGTAGCATGGGAGATCCCCCAAGAGGAGAGGAGGAAGCCCCATGTGGTTGCCCTGGCTCCCAGTCCCTCCCTGCTTCCTCCAGTGTCCATCAGTACAGCTCTGCTGGATTCTCATTAGACCCAGGCCCCCTGCCATGACAACCTTTGCTTCGGGTGGGCATCACCAGGGAAAGGCCTCTGCAGTGCCTGGGGATGACAGTGCTGGACAAACCTGTGGGAGATGTGGAGCAGAGCTTCTTCTCCTTGCCAGGCTCTCACTCGCAAAGCCTGCCCTCAGTTTTCAACTCCATGCAGGACAAAGTCTCTCATCTACCTGCACAGGAACTTGGCTATCCAAAGGTCTTCAGTGACCAGCATACATACAAGTTAAGGGGCAGACAGGCACAGCTCCTACTGAATAACCATTTCCCCAGGCAGCAGCTAATGCCACCATATCAGTTTGTGGTCATGGATAATAAAAGCTAAGACTTTCTCTGATAATACTGTATGCTCTAATGTTACCTATAACACTTTCTGGTCACATCTGAGTGAGATTCAGGTTGCCTGTCTCTGACTCATGATATTTGACACTTTCAGTTGTTACTTTGACTTAAATAGAAGTCACACCTCAGAGAAAAGAGAGCCTGAAGCTGAGTGAGGAATTTGGCTGTCTAATGGTTGACCCAAGAGAGATTCACACTGAACTTCCACCAGCTAATGAAACACTACCTCTGCTAGATAATTTCTAATGCCTTGTCATGTGCAGCTAAAATAGAAACTTGATCAACAGCAGTAGCCTGCGAGTAGAGGTGTGAGCCTGAGTGCAGTAGAGGTGCAAAAGCTGACTTGCACTCAGGAGAGCAGATCTAAGATGTGATAGCTGAGTAATAACCATAGCTCTGTTTTGCCCATGATGCTCCACCGTAGGTGCCTGTGTTAGCTTTTGCATAGCTGTTGTCATTAGCTTCTATACCTAAAGTTCAGCTTGCAATTAGAGAGCAACTAGCCTGGAAGGAAAAGATAACTGCAGTGGTTCAATAACAGATTAGCATAGGCCAAATAGTTTGTAGGAAATTATTAATCTTGCAAATTTTACCTTTCTGCACAGGTAATGGTTTTCACTAATTCAATTGGTATTTAAATTACTGGCTAAGTAGTTTGTGGCAAATAGTTCTTAAGTCATAGCTTTTTCTGTAACAAGCTCTTTGGGAATACTAAAAAGTGAGCTGTTCAGATCACATGACCCTGCTATATTTCCTGATTGGATAAACAGCAGTCTGATGATAGGGTTTCCATAGTACATTCTTGCGACTCTTACTCTGAAATCTCATTTCTGCAAATTATCTGCATTATCCTCATAAAGTGGGCTGTAGAGCAGACATTCACTAAAATATTTAGAGGATACACATACATAAGTAACAGGCTCTTGTCTAGTAGAGGCAGACATGGCATCCTTGTTTAAGAAAGCAGCAGACATGCAGGCTTCTCTGCGAAACACCTTTCTGCCTTGCCATCTTTCATGGGACCACCTTGATGACTAGAGAGAGTTCACTCTCCAAGTCTGTTCAGTCTTTGGCTTCTTGTCAGCAATGTGGCTAATTCATGCAAATTGTGGTGTGGCATTAATGCTATGGCTGTCTTTGCATATGGATTGGTATGAGGTTGACAGTATGCTCATTAGATGATGTAACCTTAGATTAACTGTGCTATCAATACCCAGATTTGGCCTCGTGGGCATGCCTTCTCATTCATACAGATAGTCTCACTTCATACTCATTTTTCACAAGCACAGACTCAGGCTGTAAGGCAAAGCTGAATTAGGTGATATTTCTACAGCTTTAAAATGCTCAAACAACTGATTAAACTAGATGCCTCACTATTCATAGTTATAAGTGTGGTATCTTTTCTCCAGCAATCCTGACATGTGAACATGAAAAATTGTGGGATAGATAGCAAATTTTGACATTTTTAATTATGATCCCTAAAAAATATTTTTTACATTTTAATCTTGACTTGAAAATAGTGATTAGCAAAAAGGTTGAAAACCAGGAAATTAAGTGAAATATATTTTTAGGAGACAGGTATATATAAAAATTAAATTTTACGGAATTTCTCTCTGTGGGAAAATCCTGGAGAATTTCTTTTTTAATATGACATTATCCTAATATTTTTCTAGCCTTGCAATCAAATCTACAGCTCCAGTAATTACTCTTCTCCTGAGCACTCATTAAGCAATACGTATGATAGAAATATGGAACGTTTAGAGTCTGTAAGTCTTCTGGCTTTTCAAGAAGACCTTGCAAAAAAATAGCATCCTTTGAGGAAATAATTGGAAATGCTTAGAGTTTAAGTTTCTTTTCTGTAGACTCACAGTCTAGTAGCAAGCTCAGCAATGTTGCAGATGTCATGATCACAGAATCATAGAATCATTTAAGTTGGAAAAGACCTTTAAGATCATCAGGTCCAACCGTTAGCCCAGGACTGCCAAGTCCACCACTAAACCATATCCCTAAGCACCACATCTGTGTTTTTTAAACACTTCCAGGGATGGTGATTCCACCACCTCCCTGGGCAGCCTGTTCCAATGCTTGACCATCCTTTCAGTGAAGAAATTTTTCCTAATATCTAATCTAAACCTTTTCTGGTACAACTTGAAGCCATTTCCTCTTGTCCTATATCACTTTTTACCTGAGAGAAGAGGCCTACCCCCACCTTTCTACAACCTATTTTCAGGTAGTTGTAGAGAACAATAAGGTCCCCCCTGAGTCTCCTCCTCTCCAGACTAAACAACCCCAGTTCCCTCATCCGTTCCTCATAAGACTTCCTCTCTAGACCCTTCACCAGCTTCATTGACCTTCTCTGGACACACTCCAGACCCTCAATGTCACTCTTGAAGTGAGAGGCCCAAAACTGAACACAGTATTTGAGGTGCGACCTCACCAGTGACAATTAAAGGAGGACAATCACTTCCTGAGTCCTGCTGGCCATGCTATTTCTGATATAAGCCAGGATGGTATTGGCCTTCTTGGCCACCTGGGCACACTGCTGGCTCATGTTCAGCTGGCTGTCAACCAGCACCCCCAGGTTCTTTTCTGCCAGACAGCTTTCCAGCCACTCTTCCCCAAGCCTGTAGTGTTGCATGGGGTTGTTATGACCCAAGTGCAGGACCGAGCACTTCTCCTTGTTGAACCTCTTAGAATTGGCCTTGGACCATCAGTCCAGCCTGTCCAGACCCCTCTGTAGAGCCTTTCTACCCTCAAGCAGCTCAACACACACCCCTTCAACTTGCTATCATCTGCAAACTTACTGAAGGTGCACTCCATCCCCTCGTCCAGATCATTGATAAAGTTATTAAACAGGACTGGGCCCAATACTAAGCCCTGGGGAACACCACTAGTGACTGGCTGCCAGCTGGATGTAACTCCTTTCACTACCACTCTTTGGGTTGGGCCATCCAGCCAGTTTTTCACCCAGTGGAGTACACCTGTCCAAGCCATGAGCAGCCATTTTCTCCAGGAGAATGCTGTTGGAGATGGTATCAAAAGCTTTACTAAGTTCCAGGGAGACAACATCCACAGCCTTTCCTTCATCCACTAAGTGGGTCACCTTGTCATAGAAGGAGATCAAGTTGGTCAAGCAGGACCTGCCTTTCATAAATCCATGCTGGCTGAGCCTGATCCCCTAGCTGTCCTGCACATGACACATGATGGCGCTCAGGATAATCTGCTCTATAACCTTCCCCAGTACCAAAGTCAGGCTGACAGGCCTGTAGTTTCCTGGATCCTCCTTCCTGCCCCTTCCTGCCTGATGCTTGACAGAGAAACCAGCAGCAGATAAAAATCTGATATAAAGAGATTCTGACACAAAAATCTGATGGAGAAAGTTGATATGCCCTGTTTTGGGGGAGGAGAACAGGCCAGGACAGTGATGGGGGGAGACAGTGATTCTTTTGAGAGTCTTGTTTTTCAATGTGCAGTCAAGAGTAATTTGAACAATTCAGTTTTCTGACTCTGAATCACTTCTTATCTCAATTAAAATAAATATTGAGTTTGCACAAGTAGACTTGACAATTTGAGACACGCCCAAATTTTCTCTGTAACTAGCACTTAATGACTGATACCCAATACTTGAACCTGGCACTGAGGGTGAAGTCAACACTTCAGCACTTTTTGTGAAAGTGACTGGAGGCTCACCAGAAGGATTTGGTGTTTTTTGTAGAATATTTGGAAATAACAAATATATGCAGATGGAAAGGCTTCCATTGGTTTTAAGAGCTCACAGATGCGTTCTTTACATTTCTGAAATGAATTCTTCTTCCTTCAACTCCATCTCAATCATGTTCGCCTCCTGCAAATACTCTAAATTCTTCAACTCTAGGAAATATTCCACAGAACAACAGGTGCTTAAGCAAGATCTAGAGTTTGTGAGCAAAGCCAAATCTGAGTACACAGTCATGTGTATTTGTAGCAGCAGGGTCTGATTCTAAAAGTTGTATTTATCCAGCAAAGAGAAGAAACTTATTACATTAATAGTACATCCAACAAAATATCTCATTTCATTTAACATGCTTGCAAATAACTTACAGTTCAAGAACTAGTCAATTCAGTTGAGAAACCAAGGACCAGGTTAAAACAAATCACCCTGACAAAACCCACTGGGATTTTTTGTTTTGCATTCCATTTTGTGGTCATGGCACATGCAGGTGTAAATGCCTTCTTGATATGGCAATATGTCACACACCAGCCTATTTTGCCTATGAAATTTTGTGGTCATGGCTTTATGCACATATGCTTATTGAACATTGGTGGTCAGGTATGAACTCCAAGAGACTTTAGAGAAAAGGAAAAGCAGTCTTGCCATAACAGAACAGTTGCACAAGTTTTGTTCAGCTTATCAATCAGAAGGCCATGTGGTGACCTGACCTCTAAATCTATAAATACATATAACATCTGCTGGCAGAAGCAACCTTAATGAGACTGAGTAGAGACCAGATAAAGCTGGATATATAGGAAGAAAATATAGATTTCTGACAAGGCAGTTTAGACTTTGGAGCATCACAGAAAGCAATGTAGTGGAATCTTTTTTGCTAGAGAAAGAAATAAAGGCTTTTTAGAGATAGATTGAACATCTTTCTAATTTATGTGTTTAATCAATCAGAAATTATGGAGCTCAATGATACACCCAAGGAGGGACATTCTGTAGCATGTGCTATGTATGAGGTCCAAGTAAAGGGTCAAAACATGCCATCCAGAGTATTGGAGACGTGAGATTTTACCATGATTCTCACAGTACTATTTTACATGTAAAGCCAAGGACTGGAGGTAAACAGCTATGTTACAGCCTCAACTTTACTTCTTTTCTTGTTAAATGTCTGCTTCTTGCCTACACTCTTAGAACCACCAAATTCTAGAAATGGAAACGGGAAGAAACATCGGCAAGTTATTCCCACATGGCAAGGGAGCAAGACTGTGTACAGCCTGTATAATGCATGCCAGATATTTGCCTGATTTATTCTTAAAAAATTCCTGTAAAGGAGATCTCCATGTTCCTGAAAAGCCTATTCCAATGCTATGCTGTATTTGTAATTGGACTATTTTTTCTAACATTTAATCTAAATTTAATCCAAATTTAAGGGGTGAATTAGCCAATTACTTAATGTCCTACCCTTTGTGGAGAAGGGAAAAATTGATTTCTTGCTTTTTTAAAAATAATTTTTATGCATTTGCAAAGTGTTATCATCTTCTTTCTGTCTCTACAGAAAGGGGGAGGAGGGTCGCTCATGGAGAGGAGATAGAGAATTTGGGAGTGAAGTTAAGCCTGAGAAGAAGGTAGGGGTGGGGGGAAGTTTTTTAATTTTTGTTTTAGTTCTCATAATCCTACTCTGAATTGAATGGTAATAAATTAAACTAATTTCCCCAAGTCAAGTCTGTTTTGCCTGTGACCATAATTGGTGAATGATCTCTCCCTGTCCTTATCTCAACCCACAAGCTTTTCATTATATTCTCTCCCCTGTCCAGTTGAGGAGGGGAGTGATAGAGCAGCTTTGGTGGGCACCTGGCATTAAGCCAAGGTCAACTCACCACATTACCTCTCTTGTCTTATACCCAGCATTCCTGCTAATACATCTGAGTGACATTTGTCTTTTCTGCAAGAACACCACGTTGTTGTGAAGAGAGGCTTGAAAATGTGACTCAAGTGCTGGCTGAAGTTTCAGAATCCAAAAGGCACATAAAAAGAAGCAGGGGGCAATTCTGACTTAAAATCGGTGAACCTCTATAGCCTAGCCTTATTTGATTAGCACCAATGAGTGGGAAACTCCTGGCAAACTACAATTTTTTGCAAAATGAGACATAAATGAGCAAACACTGGAAAAGGCATTAAATCATAGAACACACTGATCACTTATCTGCAAAATGATATTAATTCTGTAAAGTATTTGAAGTACGTGAAGCCTTACTGAGGAAGCTCTGTTGCAATGCTGAGAAACTGGGGGAACCTTTCAGGACTGGGGAGTAGAGGGGGGCATGATGTGCAATTTATATGGCGTGCCAATTAATGCCATGCAAATTGGAGAGGTTCTAATGTAACTGTCTTTATAGGTTTACTAGATGCATTTTAAACTGTGGCCCTGTTAGCCATGGTTTTCACCAAACTGTGGGTTTTCTTTAATTTCCCAGGCCAAAGCATCATGCTCAATTACATCAGTCACCTCATGTACTCCTGTAACTGAGTTTAACACAATGTAGGATGTTAAATACAGCCAGAAGGGTAAAGACACTATTTAGAAATATTTCTCTGCATTTGATGCTTTATAAATCCTATGTAACCCACTTTCTTTCAACAATAAATGATGAGTAGAAAGACCTTCCTCAGCTCCCCTACCCAGAATCCTGACAGTCTGGGAAAATTTTTCCTTTAGGCCACTTGCCTATTTAAAGTGCAAGTCTAACTGATTTTACAAGGAAGAAAGAAAGAGTGAGGGTGTCGTGTTTCAGTACCTTTATCAAGAGCTTGACCAGGACGTCATGGGCAATTTGCTGGTTAGCTTGATGAGATACCTCATGAGTGTTATGGTACAGAAGCTGTATAGGATATCTGGAGTGTCTAATGATCCACAGTTAAGAGAGAGGGTACATGTTAGGAAGAGAAGCAAGAGGACATAATATAATTGCTCCAACAAAAATTCATTCCCTTGAGGTCAAAAGGAAGAATCAGTTCTACACCTGCACAACCCTCTTTCTGGGGTAGGAGAGCTGTTATTCATACCAAAGTGTTTGTATTAAAGTACTATCTCTAGCAGCTGAGGCAGACACTTATGAGCTAGGTCCCAGAGAATATGCAGCAAAATGCAGTCCCTCTCACAGAGCAAATATACTCTGAATAAAGATTCAGGAAAAGTAATTGTGGTCATCAGATGCACTGAAATGACATGTGTTCTCTTACACCACGCAATCTGTGGCAGAGCCTGTTACCAAAATCTCGGAATGAAGAACTTATCGACACCAATGTGATGTAGATAAGCAGACACTTCTTTATTAACGACCAGGTGCGTGAGTGAGTCTTCTCACGATCAACGCACACTAAGTTTCAAAATCAGATACCATATAGAACTTATTCATACATATTCATTAAGTATTAATGCATAAACATAATATTACCTGAAAATTATTAACATATTCTCCTCCCATATCCGATTCTGCGCAGTAAAGGTTAGAAAGGTCCAGAAATGGGTCTGGGGTACAATTTGGGTAGGTGGTATATGAGTCGGTGGTCGCGATCTCCCCCTGCCGGAATTACCTTTTACTAAAGTTCACGGTTTCTTGGCAGGTAACTACAAGCTGTTCCAGTCGACTCTCCCCAGTTCCCATTAATCCTATATTCTGACATTTCAATACACTTTCTACATACGGAAGACTAGTTAACTACAAAGAAACCTTTAAAACCCTAAATTTATTACCTAAGTTTTAAACACTGATTCTAGCCCATTCTTCTGGCCTTGGTACAGGACTGTACAAAGGATTTCATAGCAGCTTTTACTGTGCAACTATAAGTTTCATTAAAATATATTTCTTATCCCTCTATATTTCTATTAAAAATGATTTTAAAAAATCAAATAAAGTCAATCAATCTTAACTTATTAGCAAATCTATAACAAGCCCAGATCAGCCCATTCCCCATGAAGAGTTTGTGGCTAGTCCACATTATATTATCATGTAATATTGTATAAAATTAGGTTTTGTCTTAAAAGTCAACCTTTTCTAGCTAAGGATTGGCTCACAATATCTGTGTACTGTGAAGAAACATTCCCTTTCATGCTATTTCATATATTATTTCATACAATACTCCTATGGATCTGTTCCAGGCAAGTAAGTGGGAGCCACCAAGTGATGCTGGAGTTTTCTTCCACCCATGCAGGTGCAAACCGTTCTATGAAACAACAAGTCTTACAGATATTGCCCACTGATACGTTCATGTTTTTCCCCCAAAACATGTGCATGCTCATCACTCTAAGGTCAGAACATGGGAAAAGGAAATGGGAACGCTGATAACTGACTGACATAAACTTTCTGTCTTGTTCTCTTTTGGTTCAGAAATATGAAACATCTGATCTGGACGAACCTAAGGCAGGTCCTTGGAGCATGTTACTAATTTTATTACAGTTGAGGAAACAAGCAGGAAGATTGAACTGTTTTAAAAGAATTAATTTCATTCACATGTAAATTTTATGGGGGTTAAAGATTCAGGCTTCAACCTTCCAAACTATGCAGTAATAAGAATGTGGGGAAAAGACTTCCTCTCTTATCCCTCTTTTTTGTTTTGGTACTAATAAAAAGGTCCTTTCTTGCTCTTCTTGGGCATCTTTACCTTATGTATAGTAGTATTGTTTCAAACTATACATACAAAACATAACAAAATAAATACAAACGTAACAAAAATAAATACATAACATTCAGCAAAAACTGAATGAGTCATCACTTGCCTATCCTGCACCTCACTCTGTAAAGAACTGTAATCTTAGAATAAATTTACTGTATGTTCAAAGATGAAAAAAGGAGGATGATTTTGGAGCCAAGTGAATTTGCATCAGGTGAATTGAATTTTAGAGCAAATTCTAGGTGATTTTTTGCAGCATGTTTTTCTGTGGCAGTAATGCATTCATTTAGGTTATGTTCTAGCAAACCTGAGATGCCAGGGCACAGGATCAGGCATGGTCCTGCAGTTGTCTTTGCAGTTTAGTTGTTAGCTTGTTCCCTGCCATGTGTTTGACCCACATCAGATAGATCAGGTGACTTTCAGACTCCATGTAAAAGATCCACATTGAGTTCTGCCCAAACAGATTTACTGGAGTCAGACATGCTAGTGCTGTGTTTGCATTAGTTAAACTGCATCACAGAAGAGGGAGAAGGCGGCTTCCTCCTCCTGAGAAATGCCCTGGTGAGGCTACATATGAATCTTTCATCCTTCCAGATGGACAAAATGAAAGAGAAAAAGTAGCAAAACTTCCTTAATGGGCAGACATCCGGCATTGTTTTTTTTCTTTTTTCTATTAATTGAGCCTATTTTAGGGTACAGAATTTTGAGCCTGGACTTCCACTGCTGGAGTGCATGCTGCCCAATAGCCAAAAATTTTTGTTGCATTTGCAACACGTTTATTTCTCCTATTAAAGTTATATCCTAGATCTAGGATAGTTTCCAGTTTTCCAGATTGTGAACAGCACTCACAGGTTGGCCGTTGACCTCTGGCTGGACACAAAATGCTTATTGCAGCTGGTACCATTATGCTTTGAATTTTACCCTTTGGTGTTTCTGACTTAGGGAATGCTACATGGGCACTGAATGCCAGGTAATGGGGCACCATGACTCAGCCCAGGGACTCAGGAAAGGGAGTGGGATTCTGCTTGCTGGTGAGCAGCTTGTGTGCCCACTTCCCTTTCAAGCAGATCACTGTAAAGCCTCTCAAACAGGACACATGAGAAGGAAGTGTCACTAGTTATGATCGAAAATGTTGGCCTTCCTGTTTAATACAAATCTGCTTAAAGGGGACACAACTCAACCTGAGGTCCACAAACCTCTGCTGCCAAATGCCTCCACTGGTGGTGGCAGCTGGCACCATCACTGGTGGTGGTAGCTGTCAGCTCTGTGCCAAGCCACAGACAGTCTTACAGAGGTTTGAATATAGTTGTCTGGGAATCCCTGAACTGTGGTCCTATTACAGACCTCGTAGACCTGCTCTTCTGAATTCTGATCCCATTTTCAATCACTGTGCAGCAATTATGACACCTCAGGCACAGTGCCTCCCTTGGAAAATAACTCAGACACTTTAATTCTCTATCTCAGTGTATTGGGTCTGGCTGAGCCTCATAGCAGCCCTCATAGTGCTGTGCTTTGTATGTAGCTAGAAAGGTGTTGATATTACACCAGTGTTTTGGCTACTGTTGAGCAGTTCTTACACAGCATCAAGGCCGTCTCTCCAACATTCCTCTCCCTCACCCCCAAAAGCCAGTAGGCTGGGAGTGGGCAAGATCTTAGGAGGGGACATAGCTGACCTAAACTGACTAAAGGGATATTCCATTCCATATGACATCTGCTCAGATATAAAAGCTAAGAGAAAGGAGGAGGAAGGTGGGGGCATTCGTTATTATGACATTTGTCTTCTGGAGCAACCATTATGCATACTGAAGCCCTACTTCCCAGGAAGTGGCCAAACATTACCATCTATGGTAAATAGAGAATAACATCTTTTGTTTTCCTTTGCTTCCGCACACACAACATTTGCTATTGCTTTATTAAACTGCCTTTATCTTGACCCACAAGGTGTTGGGGTTTTTTTTCCCATCTTATTTTCCCCCCCCCTACTGTTCTGCTGAGCGGGGGAGTGATAGAGCAGCTTGGTAGGCACCTGGTGTCCAGCCAAGGTCAACCACCACATCATTCCCCCATGATAACAATAAGGACAATCATATTGTGAAGACTCACCAGGGGCTAACACATGTATGCACACTATTTTGAGTGCATGCATCCTACTTGCACCCCATCCTGACTTGTTTGTCTCTTCTAGTTTTTTTTGGCTTGCAATGTCCCGAGTGAGGACTCACATACAGCACCTCATAAAATTAAGCCCTGCCTTAGGCTCTTAGTTCTGTACCAGCACAAACTTTAACAGCCACAGCTGAGAGGATTAATTGGAAGCACTCTTGAATCTTTTAAAGGAGGGTATGTGTTTTTTTAGAAGCAACAGGGTATAAAATACCAATCAATCCAGGATAGCAGTGGTTTATGCTTACACAGCAATATATATAAAGGGCCATCTGAGGTGTAAGGTAGAAAACCTGGCCTGATGCCTGCTCACTGCCATCAACCTGTACAGTAGGAGTGAGCCATAACATTTTGGACACTACAAAGCAAAATTAATTCAAGGGGCGGAAAAGTGACCATGGACATAGTATGATTCAAAGCAGGCAAGTGAGCTGCTGCATTAACTCTTTTGAATGGAGTTTTCTGGAGGGACCCCTTATCATTTCCCTCAAGCACAAGAACTGAGTTTTTGCCAACTTTATCTGAGGAGGAAGAAGGGTGGGAGGAAAGCTTTCTTAACGGGAAAACCCCTCACCCTATTAAAGCTTTCTGTTGCCAGGGAAGTTCAGGGAAAATTCAGGAAAACTCCTTTTTATGTTCTTTATGATGTTTACTCTGTTGCACAGTGCCAAGACAGGGATGAGAAAGGTTACAGCATGATTCAGGGCTGCCAAAGCTGTATACTTAATAGGGTGACATAAATGGTGTGTTTCCCTTTGCCCTCTGTCGAATGCTGTGGGGAAAATCTGTCCTAAATAACAAAATGAGAAGCCATGAGAGGGGCTGCTGGCTCTTGTCATTCAGTCAATTCAGTCATCCCCTGAGCCAAGCACATATTGAATAACACCATTCATTGACAAACAGTTGAAGGGAATCATCCTGCCTCTGAAGTATTCACAATGGCAGTTTTAATTGATTATGTTCTCTTTTTATACATCTGTAAAGCTAAAACAATCCTCCAATGCTCCATGCATTTTAAGAGCACTGATTAACCTAGAAAGAAACAGCCAGAAACAGAGGAAGGGGCTGAAAACTGGGTCAGAGCAGACCCTATCACATTTGCAAGCCAGTAAGAGTTTTGGTTTTGAGGCAGAATCAGGACTCACATCACTGTTCCTGTGGCATTTTAATTAACTGTGAGGTGAATCCCTCTTTCATAGTTTTCAGAGTTGGTGTCTGAAAATATTTCATATCCAGATCTTCATCCAGGTCCATGCCTGTAGTTTACAGTTACACAAAGCGAAGGAATAAGCTTAACATACAAGCTTTGGCATATTATTATGCATCAAGTACTTTAATGCATTTTGATCACCCTGCATTTAATATAAAATATATATTTGGAAGTATTACAGATCCACTATGTTTATTCTCAGACAATGTTGCCTTATTGAATTCTGGCAGCTGAATCTGTACTGGACCTTGTCAGTAGCTAATTGGACGATCCCTACACTACCTAAAAAACTGAACTCAGATAATTTTTGAGAAACATTTATAGAACCCTTCATGAATATCAGAGTATAACTCTAAAACATGAAGATGGCATTTTATAATAGAAATAGTACATAAAAGTTCTGGCGGTACAAAAAAAAGAACTTGTGCTGTGCTGTTAATCTAGAAATTTGGAAAAGCCCTAGTCATATTGAATCTAAGAGGGAATTATAACAAGGCTGGAATGGGGGGAAAAAGAAGAGGCAGAATCCTTCTGACATTTGTTGTTACACAAATGGGGTTTGGTTTGAACTCTTTAACTTGCTACTTCCCAGCCTACATCTAAGAAATGACCTTGTCTAGATTTCCACAAAGAATCTCAATCTTTTTCAATAAAAAGACATGGCAATAATTCTGTTGTCACTAGTTGAAAACTTTGCTTATTCCACTGGTGATGGTTTCTTTTGTTCTTATCTCATTTAATGAAAACTTTGTTAAAAGAAGACTGAAAGTTTATGTATAAAGCTTACGGGCGTTTGTTCAGGTCATATGCCAAGGGGCCACTTGTTATTGTGGAAGTCATTGCACTGGGAAGAAATGGGCTTAATAATAGCACATTTTTCAAGCAGCAGTCTTTATTCAAAAGCATGAACAACTGAAGGAAACTGCAGGGCCTGAGGCAGGCATGTGGGCAATACAACAATTTTAACTTTACAATAACTCATTGCAACTATTTTCTTTGCAACCCTTCAGGAAAGTCCTAAGAAATCCAACAGGGACAGGGTGCTTTTGCTCTTTAAAGTAAAGAAAGTCCTAAAGAGATGTGTCTTCTTTGCACAAGGATTTTTTGATTCACTCCAAACACTGTAAAGCAGGGATCTAGTTCTTTAAGTCCACGTAGGTATCATCAAAGTTGCATTAGAAATACAGATATTTTTTCTGTCAGTAGTACAGGTCAAAACTTTCTGAATTTTGCAACTTTTTGTCAAAACCTAGTGGCATTTTTTCCACCATTTAGGCCACTTGTCAAGTTCTGTGGTTTGTAGCTACTTCTTTGTTGCAATTGGAGTCCAAATCAGCATGTCTCACAGAGGGCACCAATTGCCACAGCACAGGCAAGCTAGCAAGCTCCAACAAGGCTTTACTGTTTGTCAGATTCTACTGTCCAAACTGTTTCCCCATCCTCCAGAGGACAAACCACACTGCTCCTTCTCTCTGATACATTGAAGTTTTCTTTCTCTAAGCTCCTCCTTCGTGCTTCACCCAGCTCTCCCCTCTCTTTTCTTCCTCCAGGGACCCCTTTCCCATCCTCCTCAGAGCTATTTAACCATTCTGCAGGAACAAGCTACAGCTGCACATCATCCATGTCAATCAATCTACTGCCTTTGAAGCAAGGCCACAGCTGTATATTATCAATGTTAATCAACCCACTGTCTTAATTCCTGTACAATTCCCCCTTTTTGTTTTTAATCAAAAAGAGCCATGTCTATCATCTGTTGCAGGGCCCTTGGCAGGATATGTGGAAAGGCTGTTCATGCAGAGTTAAGAAGGCACAAAGCTGCACCTGATTCAGGCTCTGCATCAGGGTCACCCAGACATTGTGACTCCCCTTCTCAAGGGTTCTGTGGAACAGCCGGTATCTGATGTCCTCTTATCAATTCTAGGATCTAAAACAGGCTTAACACACCTAGTGGGAAGCCACCGCAGCCCTGCATCTGCGGAGACACAAGCATACCCTCATCCCCAGGTAATTAAATCCCACAGGCCTGTCCATTTTCCTGTCTGTAGGTCTCACATTAAGACCTTTGCTTGGATAGGAGGATCATCTCCCTGCAAAGATAAAAAATGGGAGATAATCACAGGACACTCTTTCCTAGCCAGCACAGTCAAATGATTCAATGTATACACAGCTTTCCATAGACGAGCACACAGAGTCTCAGAACACATTCCCCCTTTTTGTTTTTCAAGAAGTAGCTTTAAAGTATTATGATCACCTTCCACAATGGCTTGGCCAGTCCGGGAATGCCAGTAACATGTTCCACCCCCCAAGAGGCAAGGAACTTGGCCATGCACGCAGATGAATATGCTGAACCATTGTCTGTCTTGAGACGCTTTGGAACCCCCAGAGCAGCCCAAGCCTGTCAAATATGTGAAATGGCACCCGGAGCCTTCTCCCCAGTATGGGCTGATGCCCACACAACTTTTGAGAAGGTATCAATGGAGACATGAACATACTGTAAACAACCAAAAGGCGGCACATGTGTGACATCAGTTTGCCACAGATGCAAGGACTGATATCCACATAGATTGACCCCTCCTGGAAACATCAGTCCGGGACCCAATCGCTGACAGTCTGGACAAGTGGTGATGATGGATTTTGCATCCGCAAAAGATATTTTAAATTGACCGACCAATGCCCGAGTCCACCAACGAAAAAAAATGATGAGACATGAAGGCCTGTTGCATCAGATCTAGCACCAGAGGATTCCAAGCGGGAGCTGCAAGAGCATCAGCACAGGCATTTCCTTCACAGATGAATCGTGGCAATCCAGTGTGACTGTGGATGTGCAGAATCTATGTGTACATTGGCTCACTATTACCCATAATGTTTTTAATAAAAAAATAGTCATTCTGAATTTACCTCCTTAAGCAGCGCACAGTCAATGCATCACACTACATCTGCAACATAAGCAGAGTCTGTAACAATGTTTACAGCACATCAAGAAAACTTTTTAAAGGAAACAATGACAGCACTGAGTTCAACCTGTAGAAGAATGGCTGCAGAAGCGTGGCCATAGAATCCCTAAAGATCTGCACCATCCAGGCCTGGTATTAGAATAGGCCTGGAATTAGAGTTGTGCTGAAGTTAACAAGAAAATAGCCTTGATCTATTCTTGAATCCTGAGACCAAGTAACTTTGTTGTGCTAACAGACCATGGCTGTAACAAGCTGCAGCTGTTGGAAAGGCAGGTGCAAGGCCAAGAGAGATAGGGAGTGGTATGGGAATATAGGGAGTAGCAAACCGCAAGGCTGAAGCATAGCAACGCAAATAACTACATGGATAGAATGCTTATTTTAGTCATGAAAATTAGGGGTGTGAGAACAGCACGCGCTTAGGGGCTAATAACCAATTATATTTTTGCTTTGGGAATATGCATGTGTATCAAGTCTATATAAGTAGTGTTAGAAACTAATAAAGTTGAGCAAGATGCATAACTCATATTGAGTAATTTCTTGACTCCGGCAAACCCTTCTCCCAAAATCAACCAATTGAAGTGATCCCTGTGTCAAGTGTATCAATTCCTGGTGTTGCTTCCCATCATACCAAGCGACCACTGCCTTTCTCGATATCCCAGAACCATCTGTAAAGACCATAGGGCCTTGCACTGGGGTATCTGCTGCCAGCAGCTTTTGAAGTATTTGTATGTCCAAATAAGTTTGTAACAATTTATGACTGGGAAGATGATAGGATATTTGTCCCTTGAATCCTTCCAGAGCCAACTGAAATGGTAAACTGTTTGCCAAACACCAGTGTTGCAGAATGGATGAAAGAGAACGGCCACGGTTCCATAGAAGGACTGTGTGATACAGCTTTTGACATAAGCTGGAGTGAACCAAGCTAGGCCGCAGCGAGAAATTACCAGACTTGCTAAAAATGGAAAATTACCAGGCTTGCTAAAAAGGGAAGAGAGATAAGGTCATGCTGACCTTGTGCCTAATGTAAATAACTTTGAGGAATTCGCGTAGACAAGAGAGGAAAAAAAGAAAAATATATGTAGCTAGCTATCCGCAGAAACCGCAAATAGGAGGACGTATGAAAGTGTAACCCTTTAGAGCTTAGCCAATCAGCAGATGATTAGTAGGCATAATTAACTGGAACTGTATATAAGACATAATCGCGCCGTAATAAATCGAAGCTTGCTTTATCACTCACATTGAGTCGGCTGCTTGCTTTCCCTCGCTCGTCAAAGTGGCGCCCGAACAAGGGACCCCTAACCTTGTTCTTCACCGGACAGCGAGGACGGAGAAGCACTGGTAGCAGCGACCAGAGAGCAGAAGATCGGCTGATGCTGGCATCGTACCCGATCCGTGCTTGAGCCCAGGATAATTCAAGAAGGGGTTCGCCGTCCGTGAGCTGCTACCCAAGGGAAAAGGCTGCAACAAAGAGGACTTTAACGAGTGCACAATGGAAAAAGAGGTAGCGCTAGCACTTTTACAATGCTTTTTAGAAAAGCGGGGAGTAGGCCCTTTAAAAGATCTGGCCGGGTTAATTGCATTAGGTAAAGCAAAAGGATATTTTGCAGATCCTGAGCATATGTTTGAAGTAGAAGAATGGCGTAATTATGGGGATTGTTTATGGGATTCAGTAATAGATGATGATAAAGCTGCTAAGAAATTAATGAAACCTTGGAGAGAAGTTATTAATTGTTTAAAAAGATATAAAGTTGAAAAACAAATGGCAGCAGCTGCTTCCAGCCGACTCGAACGGTCTGACCCGGCTGCTGGGCGTCTTACGGCAGGAGGTGATTATTTTACCCCCCCTGCCTCGGGAATCCCTGTTCCTGTTGTTTGCCGACCCTCAGACCATCCTCCTCCCCCTCCTCCTCCGGAGGAAAAAGCTTGTCCCTCGGCACCACCTCAAGAGGAGGTGCAGGGAGAATCACAAGAAAGTGAAACTGAGGAGGAGACAAGTGACAAAAATGAGAGGGCAGACGATGGGAAGTTAAAAACTGATTCAGCTAATAAAACTTTTAAACCGCCTTGCCTTCACCCGCAGCCACGACTAATTCGAGTCGGTTGGGACAAAATAGTCCGAGAAGCGATGGAACAAAAAGACTTTGATGTCGTAGCTCAAATTAATCATCAAGCCTATCCAGTAATTTACACTGTTGATAATGCAGGAGTAATGACAGGAGAACATCATACTTTAGACTGGAAAATATTAAATCAGTTACGGAGTACAGTCAATGAGTCAGGTTTACATGGCGAACCTGCAAGACAAATGTTAAACTATATTTGGAGTAGCGGAATGCTTTGTCCAGAAGACATTAAAAATATAATGAGACTCATTTTGAAACAATCACAACAGTTGTTATGGCAAGCCCACTGGCAGAAACTTTGTGAACTATCTGTACATATGCCTCACGCACCGAATGATCGTTTAGCGGGTTTAACAGTAGAACAATTGATGGGAACCGGGCCCTTTGCTTCTGTAGAAATGCAGATGCAATCTGGCCCAGATGTCTTATTAGAGTCTATGAGGCTAGCACGAGAAGCCTTACAAAAAGTCAAAACTACACCAGCTACGCCCTCATATATGTCAGTCAAACAAGGAAGGGATGAATCTTTTGCCTCTTTTGTAGATAGGGTTACAGATGCTATTAATCGTGCAGATATGGCTGAGTTTATGAAAGGACCTTTGTTAAGACAATGTGTGCTGGAAAATTGTAACTCTTATACAAAAGGCATTTTAGTTACTCTTCCTCTGGATGCCTCTATTGAAACCATGTTAGAGCGAATGAGCAGAGTTCCTGTAGGACCCCAAGCTCTGTTAGTTGAAGCGCTTAGAGAGGTAGGGGACAATTTAGTTAAGGCTCAGCAGCAAGCATTTGCAGCCCTCGCTCCACTGAAACCTCCGGATGAACATCGAGACAAAATACACCATCGAAGGGACTATACATGTTTTCGTTGTGGACGTTCGGGTCATACGCGCCGGCAGTGTCAAGAACGCCAAGTATGGTGCCAAAACTGTCAAATGAATAATCATAATACCGCAGCTTGCCGGCGTTCGGGAAACGGAGCGCCAG
This sequence comes from Falco biarmicus, assembly GCF_023638135.1. Taxonomy (NCBI): domain Eukaryota; kingdom Metazoa; phylum Chordata; class Aves; order Falconiformes; family Falconidae; genus Falco; species Falco biarmicus. The sequence goes on along the minus strand of NC_079310.1, from coordinate 21,181,048 downwards.
GAGTCGCGGCGCGCCGACCCCAATAGCGGCTCCAGCAACCTGCATGCCGATGACTGTCCCCAACCAGCTCCCCAACCAACAACCAACACCTCCCGCCTTCAACCAGCCACAAATTTACGACCGGCAACCCGAGGGAGCCTCGGATTGTATCTGGCAACAGCAATAGATATTACTCTACTTGATAATCGTCCACAGAAAGTTGCCACAGGAATCAAAGGACCTATAATGATAAACGGACAACTTCATGGAGCTTTGCTGCTGGGTTGTTCTTCCAGTGGCCTCAAGGGACTCTTTGTTTTACCAGGACTTATTGATTGTGACTATAAAGGAGAATTTTTTATAATTGTTCAAACAATTTTTCCGCCTATATATATTCCTAAAGGTAGTCGCATTGCTCAATTAATACCACTCCAACACTTAACTCACCAAATGTCTGCAATCTCCAATCACGATCGCGGGACAGATGGTTTTGGATCCACAGGAGGCTTAGCGATGTTAACTGTACCTATGAATCAATGACCACTCGCCCAAATTATTCTTGTACATGGGACTGATAAAAAACACATGACTGCACTTTTGGACACTGGTGCCGATATCACAATCATCGTGCATGGTCAGTGGCCTTCTTATTGGCCACTGCAACACGTCCCTGGAGGAGTTGAAGGAGTAGGGGGAATAGCGCCTGTTCAGCGCAGTCAACAAAGAATACAAATCATCATAGATGGAAAAACAGCGATACTACATGTTACTGTTATGCCCTTACCTAGTGGAGTGAATGCACTCATCGGAAGAGATGTGTTGAATCAATTAGGAGTAATACTTACTGTTGCGACGGAGGGAAGACACAGTCGCTCAATATGAGTGATCAGCAGACTTCCTTTATTGTCTCTTACAGTCACCTTTTATGCCTTCTTATAATTAGCTCATACATATTACAAAAGTTAAGCTCATTATTGGTTAGTTGCCTAAATACCAAGCCCGCCCCTTGTTTCTCTTCTGTAGTTATCTGTTCCCACCTGCAACATTCTTTTCCCACCAAAATCTTCCTGTTACTGTGTAACAAGGACAGCCAAAGACAGTGTATTTTGCTTTACTTCAGATAAGCTAAGAGCGATGTGCATTTTTGTCCAGCCAGCTGGACTATGTCTATGTGACCCTTTTCAGCTAGCCAGTTATCCACAATTCCCCCGTTTTTATTTTGGGCGACATAGGCTTGGTTGACCATTTTCAATAACAGCGTTTTAACACAGGAAAATACACAGCCAACTTATAAAATCTCAGTTCAGAAGTATAATTCCAGAAATACTTGAAAAATAAAGTTATCTTGAAGCTTTAATTTAGATGCTCTTTCTGTTCCAGTGATATAATAAAGTTTAAAAAATTCAAAGGTAATTTTAAAGTTCTGAACATGGACTGATGCAAGCTCAAAACCCAAAAAGAAACCAAACTGATGTTTGACTAGGAATATTTGCAAATATTTTAGTGGAAAATCCCTGACCATTAACAATTTTCCGTCCAAATAACAACTGCCCTTATGCAACCAACCAGTCCATACATTTTCTGAAGAATACCTCATTGATATCAAGGAATTAACAAAGGGAAGAAATTAGTTCTAAGCTATATACATTCATAAGTGGATTTTTCAATAGTTACATACAGATTTACACACTAAGCCATAATGGCTTGTAGGTGATACACACAAGAAGAGTACGTTGCTTATCTGTCTGAATGTCTATGCTAAATTTGACAACTATGCCACAAGCCAAGCCTACATGGGTGCTGTGTTATGCACGTTCCTTAACAAACAGAAGTATAATAGACAAATTCCCAAGATCTAGTCCCCAACCTAATTATATTATTTTGTAGCCAATTAAGGAAAATAACACAAATGTGCATATCTACATGTGCACACACCTTTTAGTTCAGAACCGATCTGTGATAAAAGGCCTTAGCCTTATGGCATCATCGAATCTTAACGAGTACAGTAATTAAAAATGCAGTCTTACTGTAAGTGCGATTTATGCTGACATTCCCTCAAATGCTACACGTGAGTATTTCTCACTCAACTGCCTCAAGTTAAAATAGTAGTATTTGTTAATATGTATTAAAAAATCATTAATTCTCTACAATTGCAGTTGACTTCCATAACACTATGTAAGCAAAAGAGGCTTAAGATGGGTTTTCTGAATACTAACAATTTATTTTAGACTGTCTAAACTCAGGTCTTGAAAGATTTCACTCTGCCAGACATAGAAACACTGTTGCACTCCAGTTGTGATATCCCTTTTCCCAAGTTGTCACATGCACATCTCGCTCAAGCAACATTATTGTTTAAGTTTCTCTCTGCTACATAAAAGCATATTGCACTTGTAGATATAAAAGACAGCACCCTTACTTAGATTATTACCTTATTACCTCATAACTCTTAGTATACCTTGTATCTCTGATTTCATCACTTCAAAAATTCACCAGAAGCAGATAAAACCACAGCCTCAGACTAAACTACACCTTAACTGCTGATTCAAATAAAGGCATTCTCTTCAGATATGCCTAATGCTTACAAATAATTTTGGCTGGTCTTGATCAAAAAACTATTATTACAATAATGATCAAAAATAATAATCCCGTTTGCAAAACGCCTTTAAGCCAGCCTCCTAGTCCCAACCAATTTCCACATTCAGAATACAGCATAAATACAGAATACAGAATAAATTACCTCCGTCAAGGCAAAAAGGCTTCTCTTTAAGCACAGAGACGTTTGCTAGTTCAAGGCAGAAACCCATATCTTGTAGGGGACATCTGAAGCACTTTTTTTTTTTTTTTTTTTTTTGGTGGGTTTGTAATCAATTCCGTATTTTTCCTTGAGAAGCTTAAGCTGTTCCTCTTGTTTCAGGAGTGTTTCCAACTCTGATTTGTCGAATAGGTCTGTATTTCCAAAAAAGATCATACATTTCCTCCGCTGTGAGTTTATACGGCAGGTTCCGAATATAAAGGATCCGATTGACCTCTGGGGGCAGCCAGATGTTAGCTCGCTTGGCCGCTTGCATCGCCATGGCGCCGATCGGAGGGGGGGGGGATGGTGCCGCCTTGGAGAGAAACCGCGGCTGGGAAGGGGCCTGCCGGACTGCGCGCCGCCGCTCGCCGCTGCCGCGGGGGACCCGGATGCTATCCCATACGCTAATAACCCGAGTAATTCCTTTTTACAATCTATGTCCCGAACGCTCCGCTTTTCTAAAAAGCATATGAGCGAATCATACGTCGCTTGTCTCTCCATACCTTCGTCAGCGCTGTTGCAGCCTTTGCGAGACTTCGGCGACGCGTGGCCGGCGGGACCCTCTGTAGGTGCTCCCGGGCGCAGGGACTGTGCCCTTCCGCCTCCTGCGCTGCTTTCAGGACCGGTACCCGAATCTCCGTCGAACCGTGGCTCGCAGGTTCAGCCCTCTCTAGGGTCCCTGTTCGGGCGCCATTTGTCACGACGGAGGGAAGACACAGTCGCTCAATATGAGTGATCAGCAGACTTGTTTATTGAACCTTACAGTCACCTTTTATGCCTTCTTATAATTAGCTCATACATATTACAAAAGTTAAGCTCATTATTGGTTAGTTGCCTAAATACCAAGCCCGCCCCTAGTTTCTCTTCTGTAGTTTTCTGTTCCCACCTGCAACATTCTTTTCCCACCAAAATCTTCCTGTTACTGTGTAACAAGGACAGCCAAAGACAGTGTATTTTGCTTTACTTCAGATAAGCTGAGCGATGTGCATTTTTGTCCAGCCAGCTGGACTATGTCTATGTGACCCTTTTCAGCTAGCCAGTTATCCACAACTTACCACAAATTCACCTTTTTAGGAACGGTCACTGTCAAATGGACTTTCCCGATTCCTTTGAAATGGCTAACAGAAGAGCCTGTTTGGATCGGACAGTGGCCGTTGAAAAAGGAAAGTCTGCAACAAGCACATTTGCTAGTTCAAGACCAGTTAACACAAGGTCATCTTAAACCGTCAACCAGTCCTTGGAATACACCGATATTTGTAATCCAGAAAAAATCAGGAAAATATCGGCTTTTACATGATCTACGAGCAGTGAATCAACAAATGCAAGCAATGGGAGCCTTACAACCGGGTCTTCCTAATCCTGCTATGTTGCCCACCGAATGGCATTTATTAATAATTGACTTAAAAGACTGCTTTTTTACAATTCAGCTACACCCCAATGACACTCAACGATTTGCATTTACATTGCCATCGGTTAACAGAGAGGGACCTGACCAGCGATTTGAATGGACTGTGTTACCACAAGGCATGAAAAATAGCCCTACCCTGTGTCAGCTATTTGTTGATGCTGCTCTCCAACCTATTCGAAAAGCATGGCCTCATGTTATTATTTACCATTATATGGATGATATTCTATTTGCTCAAAAACAGCCTTTCACTGAACAACAGGAGACCTTTTTACAACGACAGTTAGAGACGCAAAATCTCGTCATAGCAACTGAAAAGGTCCAGCGTTCACCCGCATGGAAATATCTTGGCTGGAATATTACTCAGTCACAAGTGAGTCCACAAAAATTAACCATTTGTAAAGATCTGCATACCCTCAATGATGCTCAAAAGTTATTAGGTGATCTCCAATGGCTACGCCCAGTAGCAGGCATCACCAATGATGAACTAGACGTGTTACGACCTTTATTAAAAGGAACAGATCCATCTAATCCTGTTATTGTTTCTAAGGGTCAACAAGTTATGATTCAACAACTCAGTGAGCGGGTTGTAGAGCGTGCAGTGGATCGAATTGACCCTAATCTTCCTGTAGACCTCACTGTGTTAAACGGTCCCTCACACTTTATTGGTGCACTTACACAGTGCAAAAAGAATAAGGGGGAGACTGTGAGAGTATTAGAGTGGATCTTTACCAAAATGCAACCAAAGACTACCATCCAAGAAAAAACGCAAAATTTGGCAGAAATCATTCGAAAAGGAAGAACGCAAATTTTACAAATTACCGGAATGGAGCCAAATGTTGTGTATCTACCAATACGCAGAGAAGACTTGGAGTGGTGGTTGCAGAATTCATCAGCTTTACAATTAAGTTTATTAAGTGAAGCTCTGGAGATTAAAGTTGAGCCTTTAAAAGCACCTATATTAAAATGGATTAGTAATTATGACTGGTTAAAGCGTCCGAAACGAAGTGAGCGACCCTTAGCGGATGCTATCACAGTTTATACGGATGCAGGGAAATGCTCAAGAAAAGCAGCAGCAACATGGCACGAGAACAATCAATGGCACCACCAAACCCTTCCTGCGAAAGCAGGAGATTCGTTACAAACTTTAGAGCTAGCTGCTGTTGTATGGGTATGTACCCAATGGATACATACGAGGTTAAACATTGTAACGGACTCGATGTATGTTGCAGGAATCGTAAGCCGAATTGAAGATGCTCGCCTTAAAGAAGTGCAAAGTCAACGGCTGTTTGAACTCCTTAGGCAACTGTTGTCAGCAATACAGCAGCGCACGCAACCCTACTGCGTTATACATATTAGAAGTCATAAATGGTCTGAAGGTTTGGGGGAAGGGAATGCGCGCGCTGACCAGCTCGTGTCTGTAGCAGCTCCACTAAGCGAGTTTGTTAAAGCACGAGAATCACACAACACATTTCACCAAAACGCGCGGGGACTGCATCGACAATTTGACATTAAATGGAAGAAGCTAGAGGAATTGTACGAGCTTGTCCTACGTGCAGTCATCATGGACCGGGTCTAGGTATCGGAGTGAACCCCAGAGGACTTAAAGCCAGAGAGTTGTGGTAAATGGATGTCACTCACGTTGCTGAATTTGGCAGATTAAAATATGTACACGTTACAATTGATACATATAGTAAATTTGTATGGGCTACAGCACAAACAGGGGAACGAGCACTCCATGTAATACGGCATTTAACAAGTTGTTTTGCTGTCATGGGAGTGCCGCAGACAATAAAGACTGATAATGGCCCTGCTTATGTCGGTGAAAAAATGAGACGTTTTTGTCAAGCATGGGGAGTGCGACATATTACAGGTATTTCTCACTCTCCCACGGGACAAGCAATCATTGAAAGAACACATCAGACATTAAAGCAATATTTACAAAAGTTTGAGAAGATTACAGATGTACAAGAGAGACTTGCTAAAGTTCTTTTTGTGTTGAATCATCTATGTATATTTGCAGAACAGCAAGAATCACCTGCATGGTTACATGGGTATCTTAAAACATGTAAAGATGATGTTCCAATGTTTGTTATGTATAGGGATCCTTCAACTGGTTTGTGGAAAGGGCCAGCAGAAGTAAAGTATGCTGGAAGAGGTTATATGTGTGTACTTACCCCCACAGGGCCGCAGTGGATCCCAGCAAAATGGACCAAAGCAGCAGTGACTGATGCTCCAGTAACCAATGTCAACTCGTGATTGATTTATTAATATTGTTTTAGCTATATTTTAAGCATAATGTTGAGAATTGTTGTGTTAATTAATTTTGTTGTCGTAGTTGTAGCTTTTGTGCCTAAATCATTGTTTGATTTGCGAGAAAATGTATGGGTAACTTTAAGTAGAGCTGTTAACACAACCACGTTTTGTGCAAGTTTGTCAACCCCTAGCGTACCCTTTTTAACTTGTTTAGTAGGTGTGCCGTTAAATGACTCAGATTGGATCGCCCTTAACCAGTCTCTTAACCAGATGCCAAAAGTTACCATATTGGCTCGAGGTAATAATATGAGCAGCTTTTTTGAAAAATTTGATAACTGGGATGACAAACTCCCTATTGGTCCTAGCCCTCAAGAAATCGAACTAGTCGATTCACTAAATGCCTCTTACTGTGTATATTTGAATTCTTCCCGGTACCCTTGTGCTGGTGAAGCCTCTAACATGCCTTGTAGTACAACTGCTATCACTCCCGTATATCCAATTAAGAATCAGTTTAATTGGAGTGTTTGGTGTAACCATACCAGTCGAAATTTGTCTAATCCTGCACCTGGAGTATTATATCCTAGGAAATTACCCCCTGGTTTGTTTTTTATTTGTGGTAATAGAGCATGGAATGGAATACCCTCAATGCCTGTAGGTGGTCCATGTACCATCGGTCGTCTGAGTTTAGCCTTACCACATATTCATCCTAACAAATCAAATCCAGTGAGATGGAGAAGAGACACTTCCCAGATCCTTGGTAACACCTGTGATGATAACGTTCAACTTTGGAACAAATGGGAGGTATTTTTTGCTTCGTTATTTATCCCAGGTGCCGCCGCTGCTCGGGCCCACAAAAATTTAGAAACGCTGTCTTGTTGGGTGGTTAAACAAGCCAACCTCAGCAGCAGAGTTTTATCAGACCTAGCTGATAGTTTAACTATTGTTCAACATGCTGTTATGCAAAACCGCATGGCCATTGACTTTTTACTATTAGCACATGGACATGGCTGTGAAGATTTTGAAGGCATGTGTTGTATGGACCTTGAAGATAATTCAAGCTCCATACATAAAGAAATCAAACAATTGATGGAACATTCTCAAAAAATTCAACAAGATGTTGGATTTTTTGGCCTTGAAAGCTTAACAAATTGGCTTGGGATAGGAGGCTGGTTAAAAAGACTGTTGCAAAGTGTGTTGCTTATAGTAATAATTGTTATCATTGGATTTATATGTTTAAGCTGTGCTCTCTCTTGTATTCGAAAATTATTTGAGCGTGTAACTGGACCAGTTTTCCTTGTCCAAAAAGAAAAAGGGGGAATTGTTGCAGAATGGATGAAAGAGAACGGCCACGGTTCCATAGAAGGACTGTGTGATACAGCTTTTGACATAAGTCTGGAGTGAACCAAGCTAGGCCGCAGCGAGAAATTACCAGACTTGCTAAAAATGGAAAATTACCAGGCTTGCTAAAAAGGGAAGAGAGATAAGGTCATGCTGACCTTGTGCCTAATGTTGTAAATAACTTTGAGGAATTCGCGTAGACAAGAGAGGAAAAAAAGAAAAATATATGTAGCTAGCTATCCGCAGAAACCGCAAATAGGAGGACGTATGAAAGTGTAACCCTTTAGAGCTTAGCCAATCAGCAGATGATTAGTAGGCATAATTAACTGGAACTGTATATAAGACATAATCGCGCCGTAATAAATCAAAGCTTGCTTTATCACTCACATTGAGTCGGCTGCTTGCTTTCCCTCGCTCGTCACACCAGCTTACATAATCACATTCAATGGGAATTATCAGGTGATTGGAATCTTGGCCCATGAGCTGAACACACTGTGTACATCCTTTGGTGATGATTTTTGATACTAGTTCAAACCGAGTGCTTACTGTCTTCCGTGGTTGTACGGATAAAAATAACCATTCCAAGACATGTAGCGGATCTTGCCAGCACTCATTCCATTGGCCCAACAATCCCATAGGATGATAGTTAGCAATGACAACATATAAATTTCTCGGAGTTTCTAAATCTACATGGCGTACCCTTTTTTGTTGCAGACCATTGGCCACCCACTCTAGGGCTAAGCTGGCTTCCTAAGTGATTGGGGAGACATTAAATCAGTGTCACCCTTCAACAGATCAAAGAGTAGTTTCAATTGGTCTGTTTAAGGCCCAAGTATGGCCTTACCCAATTTATGGTCCCTAATAATTTCTGCAAATCATTTAGGGTTCTGACATTTACTCTGAGCTGGATAGACTGTGGCTCAAGCGTTTGATCTAGCACCTTAACTCCCAAGTATTTCCACGGGGCTTGTTGTTGAATCTTTTCTGGTGCTACACATAGCCCAAAGGTGGCCAACGACTGCTGCAAAACTGGATACACTTGCTGAAGTTCAGCTTTATTTGCAGCTGATACAAGAATATCATCCATATAATGATAACAATATACTTGTGGAAATTGTTCCCATACAGGTGACAATGCCTTTGCTACATACCACTGACATATAGGAGGACTGGTTTTCATACCCTGCGGCAACACCATCCATTGGTATTTCTTACAAGGAGTCATATTTTTTCTGCTAGGTATTGAAAAAGTAAATTTACATTTATCAGCTTCATGTAAGGGAATAGTGAAAAAAACAATCTTTTACATCCATTACCAAAATGTCCTAGATTCACAGGATCATTATCGGGGAAGGCATGCCCGATTGCAGGGCTCCCATCCCCTCCATTACACCATTTACTTTCCTTAAATCTTGTAACAAGCGCCATTTGCCTGATTTCTTTTCTGGCACAAACACAGGGGTATTCCAAGGACTATGGGAAGGTTCCAGGTGTCCTTGTGCTAATTGTTCTTTGACTAATTGTTGGAGGGCTACATATTTTTCCTCAGGAAGGGGCCACTGTTCCACCCAAATGGGGGTATCTGTCTTCCAAGTCAAAGGCAGAGTAGGTCTTTGTACACCCTCCATCACAGTGGCCCCTATTAAAAATCCTTCTGGGTACCAATAATAACTCCCCATTGTCCCAAAACATCCCATCCCCACAAATTCAGAGGGACATCAAGCATGTAGGGATGGATTATTGCTGTCTGGCCCTCAGGGTTTCAAACTTGCACCATAAACCAACTCTGGGCGCTCTGTGTCACACCACCCACTCCCACCAATATGGAACCTGCTGAACAGACAGGCCAAGAGCAAAGCCAGATACCCACAAATATAATAGTTACATCTGCTCCTGCGTCAATCATTCTAGTCACCTGTATTGCAGAAGGGGTCCCTTTGGCAAAGGCGATTTTACAGATTAGAGTTGGTTGAGCATTTTGTATGCTCTGGGTCCAGAAACTTCATGGTGTTCCTGTTGAATCAAACCCTTTTTTGCCCTGGACTTTGTCATGAGCATAATTAACTTGCGCCCAGAAAGGAATTAATTGTGCAACTCTGCTACCTTCAGGAATTGACTAGAAATTGACGGGGGGGGGGGGGGGGGGGGGGGGGGGGGGCACACCATTGCTTGAATCTGACCCATATAATCAGCATCAGTAACTCCTAGTAAAACAAACCTTGTGAAGTTACACTAGAACGTCCAAGCAACAGCGCACTCAATTTATTGCTGATGGGTCCCACAGCATTCAGTGGGACCTTATGTACCTTATTATCCTCTATTGTGATGGCAGTTGCTGTGGTAACATCCAATGCGGTACTCCCTGAAGTTCAGGCTGCAAGTTGGCTGCATAAGCCTGGAATTGTTGTGGAGGATTCATTTGTATCATCATGTGGTCTGTCCCCCCCCCCCCATTTCCCTGCTTTCTGTTGCCACCTGCAAGTAACTGTCCTTGAGTGTTAAATTTAGATCTACAGTATGTTGCAAAATGACTTCGTTTGTTACATCGATGGCATACCAAACCAGAGCCATCAGCCCTTCCCAGCCTCGATCTTTTTGGACAGTCCTTCTTTAGGTGACCTTTTTGCCTACATTTGTAACAACGACAGATGACCCTGACTGCAGTGCGGCAAATGAAGAGACAGGACGCAGCTTGATGCAAGCAAGTTGTCCGTTTATTAGTGATTTTCTTACAATTATATATGTTTCTATCTTCTACATATTACACACTGATTGGTTAAATCTTAAGCATAAAAAGCACCGATTGGTTGACATTTAAGGCACACCATTAAAACAATAGGAACTGATTAGTTTACCTTGTCATAGCAACAATTTCTATTCTAAGATTAGGGGGTTTCTTCCTACGTGACTTTTATTAATAAAGTTCCTTATCGGCACTATCCTTTCCCTTATCTGGCTACTTGTTCCTCTTTGTCCATCTGGTTGCCATCTCAACTGCAACAGCTCAAGAGTCTGCAGTTAGCTTGCTCCTTTGTTCCCAGGGCTTGTGCCCTACAAGTTCTAACATGTCTCTATTCATCAGGCTAACAGTACTTGGACTCTTGTCCTTGAGGCCTTGCCCTGCACTGCAGCAGCAAAGGTTTTTGCCAGATGCTCCATTTGGAAGGCAGTGGTTCCTACTTTCCCACACGCATCCATTAATTCTATTAAGATGGGATTGTGATTTGCCATACCTGCAACCACCTTCCTACAATCCTCACTCACATTGTCCTTAGCTAGTTGGAATAACAATGCTTCCTTAGCTGCCCCATTCTGTATTTGCTTGTCCAAGGAGTCTCTCAACCTATCCAGGAACAACACATACCCCTAATTTGGGCCTTGTTTTATCGTGGTCCATGATTGTTGTGGAGCACCATGATCTGGGATCTGCAATAAAGCTTGGAGAGCTAACTCTTTTCCCTGCTGCAGAACTAGAGGATGTAGGTGAGTTTGTAACAGAGGAGAATCAACCAGAGCCTCCCCCATCAATTGGGGAACCCCTGCCCCAAAACGTGGATCATCCCAGGGGTATTCTAAATTCGTCAACGATTGCTCATTTTCCAAGCACCTCCAATTTGACTCAAGAAGTAACATTTGCATAGGGATCAATATAATTTGCACAATTGCATGGCAATCATGAGCAGTAAGCCCTACTGTGAAAATACTGCATAACAATGATTGAGCATAAGGCAAGCCTAATCCGTGCTGCATACAGGTTGCTCTTAACTCTTTTATCACTCCTCAGTTGAAAGGCTCCCACTCGGGGGGAGCATTACCATTCTTTTGAAGCACCAGGCAGGCTAACACCCCACCCCCCATGGCAGTTGCAGCATTGATATCCCCTTCCACGAGCACATGCTCCCACATCCTTCTCCAGAATTTGGCAGGATCCAGTCCCAACGCTGTAACTTGCTGAACATAACCCGAGGTCTCCTCCAATAAATCTATCACAGGTGGCTTAGGACCACAGTCAGGCAATGGGACAATGATTGGATCACCCTGCCGCCCAGAAGGGAACCAACTCTGCCCACTCAACCCAGTGCTGCTCCACTCCTCCCATCGGCCCCGATTGCGTGAATCAGGCAATGGCAAAGAATCTGGCAGCACTGAAGGTACCTTATCAAGAATCATACCTGCAACTGGGGATGTTGATGCTTCAACTGCAGCCTTTTTCTCCCTGTCTGCTTTTGATTGTTCTAGTAAATCTAAGACCAATCTCCACATTGTCAATAACGCTGTAGCAATTTTGTCCCCTCTCAAGGCAGCCTCAAAAAGTAATGTTCCAGCGCTTTGCCATGTCTAAACAGTGGAGACATTTTTTGGCATAACTAATAAAAGATTCTTTTTACACCACACCAGCAGAGTTCTTATTGCCATCTCATACTTTACGCCTCTACTTTCAAATATACCTATAAGCATTGTTAATATAGGGTTTGCCTCCCTGTCTGCTTTTAATTGTTCTAGTGAATCTAAGATCGATCTCCACATCGTTAACAACACTATAGCAATTTTGTCTCCCCTCAAGGTAGCCTCAAAAAGTAACTTCCCAGCACTTTGCCACATCTGAATGTTGAAGACCTTTTTCATCTTAACTGGCAAATCATACTTCTTTCACCACACTAACAGAATTCTTATTGCTGTCTCATCATACTTTACACCTCTTCTTTCAAATATATCCATAAGCATAGTAAATATAGAATTTGTCTCCCCATCTACTTTTAATTGTTCTAGTAAATTTAAGACCAATCTCCATGTTGTTAGTGATACTGTTGCAATTTTATCCCTCCTCGCGGCAGTCTCAAAAAGTAGCTCTCCAGCATTTTGTCATTTCTGAACACTGGAGACATTTTTTTGGTGTAACTAGCACATAATTCATTTTACACCACACCAGCAAAGTTCTTATTGCTGTCTTGTTGTACTTTATGCCTCTTATCAAATATGTTAACAAATATTATTAATAGAGTTTTCCTCTGCTGAAATTTGTGCACCCATATCAATTAGTCCCCAGCTACATTGGGCGCCAATAGTTAGTTTGCATTACGGTGGACAGCAAATATTGCAACAAACCCCTATCAATTAGTCATCAACAGCTCACCACGTCTGTTACATGATCTGGGTTACAGGTTCTCCCCACTCATCTCAACTACATTGGGCACCGTCATCACCACTCAAACCTTCAAATATCCAAATCAGTGTGCCCCACACAAGGCACCAATTGCCACAGCACAGGCAAGCTAGCAAGCTCCAACAAGGCTTTACTGTTTGTCAGATTCAACTGTCCAAACTGTTTCCCCATCCTCCAGGGGGCAAACCACACTGCTCCTTCTCTCTGCTATGCTAGGTTTTTCCTTCTTCAAGCTCCTCCTCCCTGCTTCACCCAGCTCTCCCTTCTCTTCTCTTCCTCCAGGGGCCTTCTACATCCAGGGACCCCTTTCCTATCCTCCTCAGAGCTATTTAACCATTCTGCAGGAACAAGCTACAGCTGCACATCATCCATGTCAATCACTGCCTTTGAAGCAAGGCCACAGCTGTATATTATCAATGTCAATCAACCCACTGCCTTCATTCCTCTACAATTCTTAATATGTGGCTTTAAATTCAAGGCTTTTAACAAAGCATACATAACACAATGACAAACTGAGTATCTGCAAGCAAAAGTTATCAGCTGAATATGTTCTTCAGTCTTTGGTTCACAACACATCACCTTCACACTCAGAAAGGCACAGATGGAGGGAATGTCCTTGCTGGGATCTGTGGTGACCTTTCAGCAAGCTAGCTGGGGAGCCAGAGCATGCTAATACTGCAGCAGTATGCAGCTGCTGATAGACTGTGGTAGGCAAAGGCCTGTTAGAAGCATCAGCTCCCACCCTGGTGACCACAACTCCTCCACATGCTGAGAGGTGTTGCTGGTCCAGGAGCACAGCCCTGTCCTCCCAAGCCATGCTCATAGCACAGTTGTATTCATCTAGTTTGCCAAGGCAGCAGTACAGGTCAGGGTTGCTCCTGGTGGCCTGCCGACCTGCTTGCTCAAGCAGGGAGGGATGCTCCTGGGCACTGCTGCATTATCTCAGCTTGCATGTGTGCCTCTTCGCCCCAGGGAGACCAGCTTGGGTGCTTGGGGTGCAGGGGGATAGCCATGGACATACACATCCACATGGTGCAGGGCATTTGCCTACACAGTGTTTTACCTTTTAACCATTATAACAACTGGATTTATGGCTCCCAAGAAACAAGGCTTAACAGTGCAATGATGGGATCTTTTCACGTATTTCTCTGTGGAAGAACAAGCTCCCCATTTTCCCAGTATATAATATTAGGCTAAAGCCCTTTATGGCAGCACTCTACAAAGATTAGTAGAGCATCAACAGAAATTAATTCTGCCTCACATTTGAAATTTGCACAATTTTCCTTTTACAGCAGTTAAGTCATACAAATTAGAGCTAAATGTACTTTCTCTCCACAGCCTTCCCCTCCCTTTTATCTTACTTCTCCCCCTTTTTTCTGTTTTCCCTGCCTCTGCACAATCAACAGCTAGGAAAACATCTCAAAAGTGAAGCTGTGTTTATTTTTTTAATATTTATTTAGTCATCATTCTCTGCAAAAGGAGAGAAATAAGTAAAATAATCATATTTTGCAAATGAACATAGCCTAGTGGTTTGGATAAATCCTAAAATAAATTAATCCTTGACAGTCATGAGCAAATTCATATCGAACTGAACATGAAAATCTCTAGCTCTCACAAGACATTTTGCTAAAATAGAGTTCTACAAAAATGTAGTGAATTAGGTTAATGTTAATTGCATACATTGAAGTGAAAAACTGCCCACCATGCAGTTGAGAGCTCAATGGGTTGTCAGATCCTAGATGATCCGATTTTTAAGAACTTTTCTCATCAGTGTGCCTTTGCTGCAGCCATGCATATTGGATACTTCCCTTTAGAAGAGGGACAATTTTCAAACACAAATGTGTTGCAGAATGGCTGTGTGATCACGGCCATGACTCCCTTAAAGATCTTTGTGAAACAAAGTTAGCGTAAGTTAGCTGAAGCAGGCCTTGCAGCTATGCTGAGACATGCTGATAAGGAAGCTGAGAAAAACACTGACCTTGTGCCTAATGTTGTAAATAACTTTGAGGAATTCGCGTAGACAAGAGAGGAAAAAAAAAATATGTAGCTAGCTATCCGCAGAAACCGCAAGTAGGAGGACGTATGAAAATGTAACCCTTTAGAGCTTAGCCAATCAGCAGATGACTAGTAGGCATAATTAACTGGAACTGTATATAAGACATAATCGTGCCGTAATAAATCGAAGCTTGCTTTATCACTCATATTGAGTTGGCCGCGTGCTTCCCCTCGCTCGTCGCAAGTGGCGCCCGAACAAGGGACCCCTAACCTTGTTCTTCACCGGACAGCGAGGACAGAGAAGCACTGGTAGCAGCGACCAGAGAGCAGAAGATCGGCTGATGCTGGCATCGTACCCGATCCATGCTTGAGCCCAGGATAATTCAAGAAGGGGTTCGCCGTCTGTGAGCTGCTACCCAAGGGAAAAGGCTGCAACAAAGAGGACTTTAACGAGTGCGCAATGGAAAAAGAGGTAGCGCTAGCACTTTTACAATGCTTTTTAGAAAAGCGGGGGAGTAGGCCCTTTAAAAGATCTGGCCGGGTTAATTGTATTAGGTAAAGCAAAAGGATATTTTGCAGATCCTGAGCATATGTTTGAAGTAGAAGAATGGCGTAATTATGGGGATTGTTTATGGGATTCAGTAATAGATGATGATAAGGCAGCAAAAAAATTGATGAAATCATGGCATGAAGTAACTAATTGTATAAAAAGATATCAAGCAGAAAAGCGCCTTGCTGCAGCAGTAACAAGCCGACTTGCAAGCGCAGATCCTAATGCAGGAAAAATTATGCCATGTGAAAATTACATTCCAATACCCCCTTTATCACAAACAGTGCTCTCTGTACCACCTATAGAGCCCACTGTACCACCTATAGACCCTTCGTGTCCTCCGCCCCCCCCTCCGGCGAAGTAGCCTCAGGGGGGCCAGAGGGCGGGGACACATCGGACGAAAGTGCTGCTGAGGAAGAAAATAGCAGTGGGCAGTCAATACAAAATTAAAAAAAAAAAAAGGAACAAAAAAATACAGTAAACAAACTGGTGCACTCTACGCACATTAATTGGCAAAAAATAGCACAAGAAGCAGCTGCTCAGGGAATATTTGATATTGCTGAGCAAGTCAACCCCCCACAAGCTTTCCCTGTAACGTATCAGATAAATGCCGGTAACCAAAGACAGGGAACCTAGGAGGCTTTGATTGGAAAATATTAAGTCAGTTACGTAGTACAGTGAATGAGTCAGGCCTCCACAGTGAGCCCACCAGATATACCTAACTTTATGAAAGGGCCGTTATTGTGCCAGTGTATTCTGGAGAATAGTAACAGTTACACCAAAGGCATTTTAGTAACCCTGCCCTTAGATTCTTCTGTAGAAACAATGCTAGAGCGAATGAGTTGGGTGCCAGTAGGTCAGCAAGCCTTGCTAGTGGAAGCAATCCAAGCAGTAGGGAGAGATTTAGTGCAAGCCCAAAGTCAGGCTTTTGCAGCGCTTGCGCCTCTGCACCCCCCTGGGGCTACCGCGCCCCCAAAGCCAGCGACCACCACGCGCCGAGACTTCCCCTGCTACCGATGCGGGAAGCCAGGACATACCTGTGACTGATGTCGACAACGTCAAGTGTGGTGCCAAAATTGTCAGCGAGGGACCCACAGCACCAATGTCTGTCGGCAGACGGGAAACGAGAAACCGAGCGCGAGGAGCCGCAGTGTGTCGACCCCAATTGCGACTCCTGTCACCTTCACGACACCCCCTCCAGGAGACATGACCAACTCTTATCGGCAGACACCGTGTTACAACCCGCCACCCGAAGGAGCCTCGGCCTGGACCTGGCAACAGCAGTAGATACAACATTAATTGACAACCAACCACAAAAAATCGCAACTCGTGTCCGAGGACCTCTGATAATTAATGGACAAAGCTATGGTGCTCTATTATTAGGGCGGTCTTCTGGTATTTTGAAAGGGCTGTTGTAAAGTGTGTTGCTTATAGTAATAATTGTTATCATTGCACTCGTATGTTTAAGCTGTGCTCTCTCTTGCATTCAAAAATTACTCGAGCGTGTAACTGCACAAGTTTTGCTTGCGCAAAGAGAAAAAGGGGGAAATGTTGCAGAATGGCTGTGTGATCACGGCCATGACTCCCTTAAAGATCTTTGTGAAACAAAGTTAGCGTAAGTTAGCTGAAGCAGGCCTTGCAGCTATGCTGAGGCATGCTGATAAGGAAGCTGAGAAAAACACTGACCTTGTGCCTAATGTTGTAAATAACTTTGAGGAATTCGCGT
The DNA here is from genome assembly GCF_023638135.1 of Falco biarmicus. Lineage (NCBI taxonomy): Eukaryota > Metazoa > Chordata > Aves > Falconiformes > Falconidae > Falco > Falco biarmicus. The sequence goes on along the minus strand of NC_079310.1, from coordinate 21,163,841 downwards.
AGACAAGAGGAAAAAAAATATGTAGCTAGCTATCTGCAGAAACCGCAAGTAGGAGGATGTATGAAAATGTAACTCTTTAGAGCTTAGCCAATCAGCAGATGACTAGTAGGCATAATTAACTGGAACTGTATATAAGACATAATCGCGCTGTAATAAATCGGAGCTTGCTTTATCACTCATATTGAGTCGGCCGCGTGCTTCCCCTCGCTCGTCACAAATGTTTTGTACTTATAGTAAGATTTGAATAAGAGATGGATCTTTAAACACTGTCAAGAATGTGAAACATTTCAATAGAAAATTCTTTTCAGAAAGGCTGTAGCAGCTTGTAGAGGGATTTTTAAAAGACCGAGGACATATGTTACCATTGTCTGGGTTGGACAACCCAGGCCTGTTAGTTGAAGCTGCAGAGCAACTTTAAATTGTCCTGGGAACAAGCAGGGTGAGAAAGAAAACAAGCTATGCACAAACAAGAAGCTAGGTGCAGAGCAAGTCCTGGGAACCACGAAATCAACACACTCTCATCAGCACACTCCGATCAGGCACCTGCAGCATGCTCACCAATCAGCGACACAGATGCCTGCATGGCCAGAAACTTTTATCCAATCACCTGTGTGTAAAGTCATGTGAGTGGTTGGTTTGTTATAACTATGACCTGTTTGTTTAATAAAGTGAGCACGGCATGTAGCCATATTGGTGTGATTGTCGTGACTTGGCCAACTCTCCACAGGGGACCCTCTTCGGCAGCTCACATTTCAGACCTGTCCAGCCTCTGTTAGTATTAGAGGACTCCTGGGGACAGATTTTTCTCAATCTGCCCCTTGGAGAGTTTCTGTACCTTCCTCAGATTGCCCTTATTGGGGCAGGATGTGACCATGTGCATATTTGGTGACACTCAGTATGGGCCAGCTCTCAACATCCCAGTACTTGCTCTGCCATGTGAGAGATGCTCTCAAAAGCTCCTTTCTCAGGACTATACACTCTGGTCTGCTGGGTCTCTGAATTGGTCAGACTATATTCCGAGTCTCACCAGAAAAGCAAGATGCTCTATGCTAGTTCTTCAGCTGATATAAGAAATTGATAAACCCTCACAATTTGGCAGCTGATACTCTGTCCTCACACCCTGAAGAGCTGTATGTGCACATACAGACTGAAAGTAATATCATTCTGATGGATGGCTCCTACAAACAGGGTTATGCTGAAAGATAGAAGGGGCTCCGAGATTGGGTAATATTACAGATTACATTCTACAGTTGTATTTGCCAGTCAATGAGAAAGCAAAACAAACAGGAAGACTGGCAAAAAGAAAGCATAGCTCAAAGTCTTGATCTTTGCTGTCTGTCTCTAGGAACCCTCTTTCATCTCCTGCATATGTATGAGCTGTGTGAGTCATGGTAGGAAGACAAGACATCTCAGAGATGGGAAAGACCCAGCAGACAGAGGTTGGGGGAATTAGGATGGTCTGTGTGAGAGGTTTGGAAAGCTGGAAGAAACGAAGGATGAACAAGCAGCTGTAGTCCACCAGGCCATTACAGCATCTGAGAAGTAAGAATATGGACTTTGACACACTGTCTTCAGAAGGACCCGTAAGCTGGACCACTATTCCTATGCTAATTTTTGCTAAGGGATCAGTTTTAGGGATGATGTGGTTTAACCCCAGTAGGCAACTAGAGTACCACACAGCCGCTCTCTCACTCTCCCCCACAATGGGATGGGGGAGAGAGTCAGAAAAGTAAAAGGGAGAAAACTCATGGGTTGAGATAAAGACAGTTTAATAGGTAAAGCAAAAACCATGCACACAAGCAAAGCAAAACAAGGAATTCATTTACTACTTCCCATCAGCAGGCAGGTGTTCAGCCATCTCCAGGAAAGCAGGGCTCCATCACGTGTAATGGTTATTTGGGAGAACAAATGCCATCACTCCAGATGTCCCCTACTTCCTTCTTCTTCCCCCTGTTTTTTATTGCTGAGTATGACATCGTATAATATGGAATATCCCTTCGGTCAGTTGGGGTCAGCTGTCCTAGCAGTGTTCCCTCCCAACTTCTTGAGCACCCCAGCCTACTTGCTGGTGGGGTGGTGTGAAAAACAAAAGGCCTTGACTCTGTGTAAGCACTGCTCAGCAATAAACTAGAGCATCCCTGTATTATCAGCACAAATCCCAAACATAGCCCCATACTAGCTACTATGAAGAACATTAACTCTACCCCAGCTAAAAGAGTAAAACAGGCACAGGAATAAGGACTTTAATGAACAGAACCACAATTACAAAATATTAATATGTATTTTATGTCCAAGTTCTGGAAAATACTCTAGGAAGTTTGCTGGGCTAGTCCCCACACAAAGCAGAAGAGCCTTCTGCATGGAAAGGTTCATGTTGAAGAACTTTGTTGAGAACTTTCCTGTGGGAGGGACCCTATACTGGAGCAGGGGAAGTATGTGTGAGGAGTCCTCACCCTGAGGAGGAAGGAGTAGCAGAAACATGTGATGAACCGACCATGACCTCCATTCCCCATCCCCCTGTGCTGCTTGGGGGGAGGAGATAAAGAAATCTGGGAGTAAAGTTGAGCCCAGGAAGAATGGAGGGGTGGGGGGAAGGGGTTTTTAAGATTTGATTTTATTTCTCATTATCCTACTTTGATTAGTAATAAATTAATTTTCCCCAAGCAGAGTGTTTTGCCTGTGACAGTAATTGGCAAATGATCTCTCCCTGTCCTTATCTTGACCCACCAATCTTTCATTGTCTTTTCTCTCCCTTACCCAGCTGAGGGGAGTGCTAGAGTAGCTTTGGCACATCTTTTTGCTGCCCAAGCATAACACTTCCTTTTAAAAATTGTGTATGAAAGGGCTATGGGAAGCATTTTCTAGAATATTGCTCAATATATTCAGTGATGTGGCCTGGAGTATTTTATGACCTGAAAGGAAGGAGAATTTACAGTACGTCAGAGTGATTTTGAGTAGAAAAATATGTCCAGATTTATGAGTGGCATGGCTGAATGATTCAAAACTCCGTGGAAAGATACAATGAGTTTAGGAATTGAGAGAAATCAGGTTTTTGACGAGTTCCCAGTGATGCTGTCAAACAATTTAACTGGAATGACAAATGGCAATATTTAGCCTCTATTTCAAAATGGGTCTTGTAAGTTCTTTTTGATATAGCATCACAGTACATTATTTGATTAATAGACCGAGTAACTTAACACCATTACTATATTAAAAAAAGCCAAACAGCAACATATTTAAACACCATCCCACATTCATGCAAATAGGCTGATCATGAATCACTATATAGATACTGGGCTGCCTTTACCTCTTCCCCAGAAAATGAGAAAAAGCTTCACACCACCTCCTGAGCTACTAAAATTCCAGTTTGTGGCAGCTTCTCACTAGAGTTTGCAGGGCAAGGAAAAAAAAACACCCTGAAGTTTGCAAAATGTTTCAACTCCTACTGGACAAAAAAGTTAGACCTTGTTTGTACACACAGCAAGAGGCAGTGACCTATGTTTCCTGTCTCAGTCCATTTCTGTCTGTTCAAAGATGAGGTGACTGCAGTGACTTTTCATTTCCCAGCCTCCAAATAGCTACCAGCTAAAGAAATTCATGTTACAGTATGTAATTAAGGGGCAGACAGACTGACTGAATGATGGGTGCAATTAATGCTGGGGGGAAGGGAAACAGAACTAAATAAGGGCACTACATGATGAGAATATGTTTATCCATTACTTAATTTACAGTGTTCAAGCACTTAAAGGAAATGAATCATGACAGCCTTCATAAATCTTATGATAGCCACAGAACAGCCAGCCCTGTTAATTTTATCAAGTAAAAGGTAACATGTATTTGATCACAATCACACCTTCATACTGACCTGGAATTGGAGCAGTGTAATTACACCTCTGGGGTTTGGTACCTTAGGGGCTTGCAAAACAGGAAATAATTGATCTAATTGCCAAGTGAGAATAATGATTTTTGCAAAGCTATTCAGAACTGCTGTTCCTTCACAGCAGACCACAGTTCAATAGGAAATGTGCTACAATAATAAGTCTCTTACATAATCCTTCATGTGCTTGGGTGTGCAAAGAACAGAAGATACGATTAAATCTGATTCCTTTAGTTTTTGTATTAATTGCATTAAAGCAAATAGACAAATGGGAGGAAAATGGAATAGGCACAGATAGCGGAGTATTCTGCCACCATTGAACTTGATAGCAGAATTCCCACTAACATAGAGGGGATAGAAAGGATCCCCTCTTCCTGCAAGAGATCTTCAAATACAAGGACTACCTGAGATTTCAAAGTGTGTTTGAAGAGCAGCTAATGAAATTCTTTTTCCAAGAGCAAAAAGTTGTAAACAGCTGTAAAGCAGAAGAATTACCTCCAGCTTCATACTATTGGTAAGCACAGGAATGGGGAAAAGAGCTGTAAGGACATCTTAAAAACCTGAAATTGACTTATAGATTGAACGTAAACCAAGGGATGAAAACAGTGGGACAAATTTTATTTCAACTTGGAGATTAAATCTGACAACACCAAATCCATTTTCCACAGCAAGGTTATGAGAATGAAAGAGCAAAGCCAGAACTTCTTTGTGCAGGCCAGTTTTATCTTTCACCAGAAAGAGAGGAGGAGCACATGAAAAGGGAACAATACATTCCTTCCAAGGGCAAGATGTGACAGAGTCTCCCCTATCGCAGCACCCTCAAAACTAGCCAGCTACAGTAAAAGGCTTTTACTATCCCATACCAGGTTAATTTCAATAAGTAGTTAGCACACCTTGCCCCAGCACAACTACCAAATCCCCACAAGCTTTCAACAGTTCATCTACTGTTCATGCTGTTTCTTCATACTCTTCAAGCCAGTCCACCCTACTGCTCACCTCTACTGTATCCATCTCTTTATTGCACCTACCTCCAGGGCACTTGCTTTCCACTCTCCCCTTCTTTTAAGTCTCTCACTATTAACTACTCCTCTCCCATGCCCCTTAGAGCTATTTAACTACTTAGCAGGAACCAGCCACAGCTGCACCTTATCCACATCAGCCAACCCACCCCTCTGAAGCCAGCCTACAGCTATATATTGTTAATTAACGCAGTTTCATTCCTCTACACTCCCCCTTTCTATAGAGCTATATGTTTCTACAAACAATGATGATGATTAGGCTTGGCTCTGATCATGGCTTTTCAGTTTGTTTTTGGGAACACCTCAGGAGAGCAAGAGGGCTCCTAGCACAGCAACAGCTACGCAGATTGCTAGATTGCTCCTAAGTATGCACTGCTCATGTGCCTCTGAAGGGACTGTACTTGAGAAGCCAGAAACCTGGCAGGGGTTATGGGGCAGAGTAATTGCAGCACTGAGAAAGGTGATAGTTTAAAAGAAAATAACAATTTTATGTGCAAGCAAGCTGAGATACCTTATTTTTTGCTCACAAAAGGACAAAGCACCATCATTATAACTGAACCACAGAGCACATTTTCAGTAGCAACTCTGAATGGAAGAAGACTACCACCTTCCTGTTTTTAAACCAGACCCCACCTAATCATCCTTTTCACCAGCAGCCTGCCCTCCTTTTGCAGTTATTAATACACCCAGTTCACAATGCTACTCATTTATTATTTTAATAGACAAGTGTCCTGGTTTCAGCTGTGATAGAGTTAATTTTCTTCTTAGTAGCTGGTACAGCATTGTATTTTGGATTTGGTGTGAGAAAAATGTTGATAGGACACTGATAGTTTTGGTTGATGCTAGGTAATGTTTGTCCTAAGTCAAGGTCTTCCCAGTTTCTTGGGCCCTGCCAGCCAGAGGGCTGGAGGGGCACAGGAAACTGGGAGGGGATGCAGTGAGGGTAGCTGACCCAAACTAGCCAAAGAGGAGTATTCCATACCATATTATGTCATGCTGAGTATATAGGCTGGGGGAAGAAGAAGGAAGGGGGGGGACATCTGGCATTATGGCGTTTGTCTTCCCGAGTAACCGTTATGTGTGATGGAGCCCTGCTTTCCTGGGAATGGCTGAACACCTGCCTGCCCATGGAAAGTAGTGAATGAATCCCTTGTTTTGCTTTGCTTGCATGTGCGGCTTTTGCTTTACCTATTGAATTGTTCTTATCTCAACCCTTGAGTTTTACATTCTTTTCTGATTCTCTTCCCCATCCCTCTGGGTGAGGGGGGAGTGAGCAAGTGGCTGCATGGTAATTAGTTACCAGCTGGGATTAAACCACAACAAGTTATCATTGAGAGATAAATGAAAAGCAGGGGGAAAATACTGAAAAGAGCATGGATCTAACTCCAGTAAAAGAGAAGGGCTGTGTTAATTTGCCAGAAATTTCATTCTCTCCCCTCTTTCTCAAAACCATGTACAAATTAGAAAGAAAGAAAAATACTTGTTCCTAAGTTAATAGTAGAGAAAATATTTGTGTAACTTATTGGCACATAAATTAAGGTTGCCCTTGAGCAGCCTTAAACTCACACAACCTTCTTTTTTAACCAAACTGTCATAGTTTCTTAGATTTTCCTTTAATGCACAAACATCGTGGAAGAGTCACAAGATGCCAATGGCCTCTTCCCTGACTCTGACCACTGTTAAAGTTGCACAATGCTTAACTTCAACACCTAAAAGAGAAAAAGTTTGGTTATAACAGAGATGACAATAAAATGCCAAGCAAGTATGGTCTAAGCAGGGAAAAAGTAATAAATTAAACTGTTACAGATAAAAATCCTCCCCAAAAGAATGTCACATCCTCAGTGATAACAGTGATTATAACCTCAGTTTGTTCGCACTGGTGTAGCTCCACTGAAGTCGATAGATTCATGCTGATTTACATCTGCTAAACCTTTTATTTGTTGTTTTTATCTTCCCCCTGTCATCGCTTCTTACTATTTATTCAAATTAGTATTGGTTTCTGAAGGACAAAAGATGTAGTTTTCTAAAACAAGGATTGTCTTTCATGCAAAATCTCAGAGACTGTAAAACCCCATGACAGGTTAGTTCAGTTAAGCAGTCCTTTGCTGCTACTGATGTGCAGGAGCCAGAGACTTTGCAAAGCTTCTTAGCAGGCAAAAAAGTGGGACAAGGGTGGACCAGATCACCTTACCCTTAACTTTCCATTGCCCATATGCCTCCTTCCTGGGATGCTGCTGGGAAACAGAGGAGCATCATGGACTTGCCATACCAAACACTGAAGGTGCATGCTCAGTTTAGTCATTCTTTTTCAGTTGTTTCTGGTAGAGAAAAAAAAAAAGTACTTAATATCTTACTCTAACAGGAACTGTCAAGAGGGAAGCCTCTGACTGTTGATGCAGAAGGCTCAGACACAACTTATATGACCAATGTGATCAAGTTAGTGCCCCTTTATTAAGGGATACACAGCAATTTATACACTAGCACAAAGCACACACATTGCTTCTAGATTGCTAATAGGCTAAAGCTGCTTGTCTATTCACTTTCCTGCAGTCTATGATTGGTCATGGCGTGGTATCCATGCTCCTCGCCTACATTCTGTTTCGACATTCTATTTTCTTATTTTTCAGTCCAACTCCTTTATCTCTTTCCCATGTACAGTTCCTTAATAGTCCAACTCTCTTATCTCTCTGCCAGTACACAGTTTCTTTGTCTCTCTTGGCCTTGCATATGTCCTTCACAACAGCTGCAGCTTGTTACAGCTTTGGCCTGCTCAGCCTGCTATTACAACAAAGTTACTTGGTTTGGATTGCTCATAATATGCCCATTTTCTTCCAGCCACTCCACATCTGATAACCAAATAACAGATTATGCTGTTTCAAAAATGTGCATTTTTCCTTTATCTCTTCCATAATACGATGCTCATATTTTATCTATAATGTTTCAAAATGTTAATATCTAAATTAATTGAAATTTATCTGGAATGCTCTCATTAAAGTGCTTCACAAAAAGGAGGCAATAAAGTAAGGGTAATTAATTTGGGATCTTGTAAGGAACCAATTAACACCAAAAAACATTAAATTAAGCTGTTTCACTCTCTCTTGGTAAATTGTGTTTTCTTAAACCATGGTACTACTCTTTTGGAGACAAGGAATGGTTCTTCCATTTGTCAGGTCCTGCATGAGACCAGTCATCATCCTGGATTGCAGAATCCCTAGGACAACTGTTATATTAGATGCCTGTAAAAATGCCTTTAAATAATAGACCACTGTAATACTTCCCATGTAGTCCCTTCCCACTGACTCTAGTTTTCTTAATGAAATGTGTCTTTTAAAGTTCAAACAAAAAGCAAATTCTTATCCAAGTGATCCCTCCTTCCACTAAAGATAAGGGAGGGCAGTGGTGAGTGTAGTGTCCTTTCAGTCAGTGATGAGTGAGTGCAGAGTCTATAAATTCAGATAACTGAGCATAAATGTTGGTTAATTCAGGGTTATATGCTTGTCAAATAAACTGTCTGAATAAAAACATGGCAGGATGCTATGAGACCAAGGCAGGGAACCCAAGCAGCATCATATAGGTGACCTTGTCATTTAAGAATGAATAGAATAGAATGGAATAGAATAGAATAGAATAGAATAGAATAGAATAGAATAGAATAGAATAGAATAGAATTTAAGCTGAACTTGTATTTATAATGGCCCTTAACAAGCTGCCAGTCCCTAAGGAGAGCCTTTTTGTGGCTTTTCTCTGATGCTTTTGTGTTCACTTACCCAATGGCCACAAATCAGCCTTAGCTGAGTTGCAGTCAGTCCTAGGGCAGCTTGGGAAAATGAAGCTTCTTTCTGACTTTCTTGTGCTCTTGTTTTATCCCCCCTTTCTTTGCCTTTCACTGCCACACAAATCATAAAAAATTGCAAGTTGGGGGTCAAGCTGCATAAAACAAGTGGGCATCCATTTCCTCTTTGTTTCAGTGCAGAGCACAGATGGGAGGAGGGAAACTGCTGTTCCATGGAGATAATTGCCATTAGAGTAGAAAATCCAGAAGCATCCTGATGACACTGGGAAACGCGTTGGCAGGGGGTGTTTTTCAGTTAGTAGGAAATCCAAATGAAGTTCTTAATACCTGCTGAAAAATAATAGCAAACCACTCACTGAGTAGTTAAGCTCTGTTCCACTTTTCCCACCTTTTCCTATTAAATTAAAAAAAAAGCAAAAAAACCCAAACCAAAACCAACCAGAACAAACCCCAAAATCCCACCATTCTGAGGAACAGAAAAGAATCTGCAGGTTTGGACAGGCTGCAGCAGACTGGTACTCCCAAAACCTTGGGGCCAGCAGTGCACTGGTAAAGGAAGGAGTGATGGCTTGATCTTTCTCCATCATCCGTTCATGTCAACTGGTGGCCTGTTCCTGGACTCTGAGCAACTGAAGTGCAGAGTGAGACGTGTAAAGCCTACCTGGGATAAGGACTCTGGTATCAGCTGCACTTTCAGAGCTGTGTTCTCAGTGACTTTAAAATGCAGTGACAAAGAGCAAGTTTTTCTACTTGGCATGTTAAACTTGGGTTTAGGTTTGTTTCAGGACTGAGCTTGATCAGTGGCTATGATCCATCCCTCCAGACACGATATCTAAGAGGTCACTGTGGTGTAAACTTCAGCAGACTTTGGAGACAGCATTTTCTGTGTCTTGCAGACTCAAACCTGCTTCTTCATACAGTCTGGGTGGATATAAGGCAAAGCCAAGCACACCCCAACCCTGCAGAGTTTGAGCCCTGTCTGCAGCCATACTGTAGGCAGCAACTTGGACAGACAGCATGGGAGTTATGGACTGCAGGATCACTGACATGGTGATGCCATCTTCCCCAGCCCAGCTCACAGTGTGGTGCAGCACGATCTATGCTGCCTGATTCTCCTTGCTGACCTTGGCTGCACCCTATGCTCCAGCATCACCACCAAGGTGGCATACAATAGTGAGTATTTGCAGAAAGGCTTCTGCTCACTAGTTAAAATCCTTTAGGATATGTTCAGATTAGCTTGATTTGCATTGAAAGGTGCAATTTATGTAGTGACTGCAGTACTGGTTTGGGCTGTGACAGCTGTTGATATTTCACTAGTCTAAAATCCCAGTTGTAGAGGAGCTTAAACACTTTGGCAGCTGGTAGGTATCATGAGAAGTAGAGGTGAGGGGAGAAGGAGGAGACATAAAATACTCCTTTTCTTTCAAGTATTTTCTTACCCAACTTGTATGCAGTTACCCATAATGACTGGGCACATAGATGTCTCTACTTATTAGAATAAGATTCATTCAGATCTTTGAGGTGGGAGCTCAGATGATTTTTGTTAGCCATCAACATTTTTGTTTTTTCCCTCACTCTTGAGTATGCATGTTTCCTGTTTGGAAAGGAGCTGTTCCCTTTGAAAATTTTATTTGCTCTTGAATACTCAACATCACAAAAATAACTTTAATAACACAACTGATGTTGGGGTCGAGACAGAAAAAAAGCTAAGCATCACCTCAGTGTTGAAATGCAGAGGAAAGTAGATTTCCAGGTGAATCACATTTGGTTTCCCTCATTCTATGTGTGCAGCAACTTCTGCACAAGATTCTGTTTCCTTTTTTGCCACCGACACAAGCAAACAACTTTCTCACTCTGGTCCTATGTTCTAATTGCTGCTGCCACTGGGATAATAATCCATACCTACATTTGGGTACTGTGAAAAGCATTTAACATCGCAAAGTTCTTTGACATCTTAGATGAAAGGACATTTAGAAGTGAAAAGTGGTTTATTACCATTGCTATTGACTCATTTGAGAAGCAAACCTCAGCCTGACAAGACTGCTAAACAAACACCACCCCACACTTGAGAGGCAGCAAAGCCCAAATCAGTTAGGGAAACCACTTACCTCTACAAACTTTGGGAACTGAATAAACTGCTAAGATCTAAATTCCACCTTTGGTTGTTAACAAGCCTAGTAAAGTGATGAAAGGCTTCTTTTCTGTTCCTTTTTTTACTTAAGTAGAGTTTTTTTCGTGGTCGAGATTGTTCCCTTTTCAGCCCATTTTTTTCTGTGTATTACTTATAACATGTTTTTTAAAAAGAAAATGAATGGAAGCAGCTAATCATAATGATCTACTTGCATAACAGTGTACCCAAAATAAGGAGCTGACTATGGAGCCTTTTCATCGACTTTGGTGTGTCCAGTGATGTCTAGTCTCATGTTTGTTTCTTGAACCACACTTTGCTCACAGGTAAGGCATCTTCTGTTTGAAAAGATGCATGAGAAAGTTGCTTCTCTCCTTTCTAGCTCTCATTCCACAGTTTTATACAAAATTCACTTTCTGATTCTTTACCTTATTCTGATATAGCAGCCAGCAGATTGAGGAAAACTAGTGGCTATTTATTTATTTTAATTATAACTTGGACTAGCCAAGGACCAGCTATCTGATCTTAACTGTTGGCAGAAAACTAGTTCCTGCCCTGTGGGAGCATGAGGTTCACCCTGCAGCCAGCCTGCCCTGGCTCAGTGGGACTGAGCTGCTGCTCAGTCTGGGGAGGGCATGCACAAGCATCTCACAAAAGAGAGGAAGGGGATGCATGCAAAACCTTTGAGAACTACTGGTCTACAAGACACTTCATTTGTGACCTATATTACATCTGACATCAGATATTCACGGTTTAAAAAATATGCCTGTTAATTGCTATTCACAGACACAACTATCTAATGAAATGAGAGCAACAGTTCTCTTGATTTGTTTTATCTATCAGTAAGGCATTAGAGATCTATTACAGCCAAGGAATAAAGACACAAACAGGTTCATCCTGCTACACACTGAACTGGATACTTCAGTCTATTATCTGGTTTTGGCTTTTGTCTTGATGAGAGTGATCTATTTACTAATGGAGATAAATGGAAGCAGAATTAGGTCTCTTAAATCAGGTTGGCTATTGTGGATTTTTACACCCCATTATCATATCAGTATTCATAGCCTCTACTTTAATTTCCAAATTCAGCTTGAAAATATTTTAAAGCCAGGAAGGGAAGTGTATCATGCATGGAGCATTCATATGCAGAAAGTATTTGTCCTAAATAATCTAGATTAATTTTCTTTTCACATGATAAGTCATACTCAGGACCAAATGCAGGACTTATGGCTTTGCAGCAAATTACCCTGCTGTTTCTCAAAACAAAACCAATTGATAGGTTTTATTTTGCTGATTATAAAATGCAAAATGGTCTGTAGACGGGCTACTGGAGAATGTAAAGATTTTACTATTGAGATGCTGGACTTTGACTTATTTTCTAAAGAAAAAGAAGTTTGGAGCTTTTAGCAGCTGAAGTAAAAGATTGTCTTATTCATTATTCTTGGGTATGCCTAGAGAGGGATCACAAAAAAGCAGTCTTTCAATAGCAGGTCTTGTCAGGGATTTAAAGACTGACAACAGTTTGAAAGTGGAACCTTTATCAGCACTGTAGGGAATACCACTCAGCAAATTACATGAGGAAATTTCCCAAGGCTGCAGGATCCACCGGTCATCTGGAGGAGGTGTTTGAAGCTTTATCTATTGTCCTGGTTTCAGCTAGGATAGAGTTAGTTTTCTTCTTAGTAGCTGGCACAGTGCTGTGTTTTGGATTCAGTGTAAGAACAATGTTAATAGGACACTGATGTGTTTGGTTGATGCTAGGTAATGTTTATACTAAGTCAAGGACTTTTCAGTTTCTCAGGCCTGGCCAGCGAGAGGGCTGGAGGAGCATGAGAAACTGGGAAGGGACACAGCCAGGACAGGTGACTCAAACTAGCCAGGGAGGTATTCCATACCATATTATGTCATGCTGAGTATATAGGCTGGGGGAAGAAGAAGGAAGGTGGGGACATCCAGCATTATGGTGTTTGTCTTCCTGAGTAACCGTTACGCGTGATGGAGCCCTGCTTTCCTGGAGATGGCTGAACATTTGCCTACTGATGGGAAGTAGTGAATGAATTTCCTTGTTTTGCTTTGCTTGCGTGCATGGCTTTTGCTTTACCTATGACACTGTCGTTATCTCAAACCACAAGTTTTCTCCCTTTTACTTTTCTGATCCTCTCCCCCATCCCACTGTGGGGGGAGTGAGTGAGCAGCTGCATGGGACTTAGTCACCGGATGGGGTTAAAACATGACATCTATTTAATAAAAAAATTCAACATGCCCTTTTCACTTATTAAAGCCCAATGAAAGGGCACTATCAAAACCAGATTTTCTGATAATAGATAGGGACAGGTGGCTTCCAGTAGTGAAAAGCATCTTGGAAATATTAAGAAGGTAAACCTGATGGGCTTACAGTTATTGATTTTTGGAGTATTTTAGAGTGATGTTGCCTTTTTGTGCATTTATCATGCACTGACATAATATTAATCACAGAGCTGCTGGAACAAGTACTCTTCAACACCTTCCTGCATCAAACCCCATTCAAGTTCAATTTGTCCTGTCTGTTTCATTGCACAAGGCAGCTTTCAGATTGGTACACTTCCAGTCAGTAGCTATTGTCTAGACTGGTCAAATAAACTTCATAATCAGTTTTAAAATCCTGACTTGAAAAAGGAATTAAGATAAATAAGCAGGCCTGCTGATTTCCACCAGGCAAGGTTGCATAAGAGATCTAATCAAGATAAAACTTTCTAGGTAGTAAATTCTGGAAGCAATTAATGTCTGTGGCCAAATTAATTTTTCACACAAAAGCAATTATAGACCTGATTTTGCACACCATCAAATGAATATCAGGTGGTACTGGGCCAGGAAGGGAGAATGGGGACAGTGCTAGTGACAGAGGTAGGTAAGCCCAGAGACTTCTACCACACATGCCTATGGGAGCATGGACTTTCAGCTTGAAACCTGAGTTTGTGAGGGAATCAAAGAGCCATAGAAATGTTGGTTGGACCTCTGGGGGGGTCTCTAGTCCAATCTCCTGCTCAAAGAGGCCTATCACCAGCACTAGATCAGGCCAACTATAACTTTATCTAGCCAAGTGGTACAAACCTTCAAGGGTGGTGATTTGAACACCTCCCTGGGGAACCCACTCTCCAGTGCTGCATTGACCTCCTGGTGAAAAAGCTTTTCTTAATGTCCACCCTGAACAACCTGTGCTGCAGCTTTCTGCTGTTGCCCCTTGTTGTATCACCTGCCACAGCTAAAAAGAGTTTGGCTCCATAGTCTTAGTAACTCCCCTTTAAGAAGGTGTAGGCTGCTATAAAATCAGCCCTTCACCTCCTTCTCATCAGATTAAACAAGTCCAGCTCCTTCAGCTCTCCTTACAGGTCCTGTGCTTTAGGTCCCAACATCTTGGAGCCCTCTATTGGATTTTCTCCAGTTTCTTTACATCTCCCTTGAGCAGGAGGCCCAAAACTGAACTCAGTTGTGTAGTTATGGCCTCACCAGCATTGGGGCAAAGGAGGAAAATTACTTCTCTCAGTCTACTGGCCAAATTCTTCCCAATGCAGCCCAGCACATAGGTTGCCTTATTCATGACAGGAGCACAGCTGGCTACTGTTCACCCTGGCATCCACTGTAACTTCTGGGTTCTTTCCAGCCAGGTTCCATTCAGCCTGTCACTGTCCAGCCTGTACCGACATATCAGATTATTCCACCCCAGCTCCAGAGCTTCATGCTTCTCCTTGCTGAACTTCATGAGGATGTAGTAAACCCAGTTGGTACATTTATCCAGGTCTTTCTGGACTGAAGGTCTGTCTTTCACTATGTCAGCCGTGCTCCAGGTCTAGTATCATCTCCAATTTGAAGAGGGTATGCTCAGTGTCAATTTCCAGGACACTAAAAAAGACATTGAATAATATGGGTCCCAATATCAACCTTCAGGGTACCCTGCTTGCAACAGGCTGCCAAACAGGCACTAGCTGTTGGTTGTTATCCTTTGGTAAGGACGAATAGCCACTGGACATACTAAATGTAGACAACACATCTCACAGAGATGGAAGCAGCACTGCGAAGAGGGTCCCCCATGGAGAGTCAGCCAAGTCACGAAAATCACACCAATATGGCTACATGCCGTGCTCACTTTATTAAACAAACAGGTCATATTTATAACTTAAACCAACCGCTCACACGACTTTACACACAGGTGATTGGATAAAAGTTTCTGGTCACGCAGGCGTCCGTGTCGCTGATTGGTGGGCATGCTGCAGGTGCTTGATCAGAGTGTGCCGATGAGAGTGTGTAGATTCTGCGGTTCCCAGGACTTGCTCTGCACCTGGCTTCTTGTTTGTGCAGAGCTTGTTTTCTTTCTCACCCTGCTTGTTCCAAGGACAATTTAAAATTGCTCTGCAGCTTCAACTAACAGGCCTGAGTTGTCCAACCCGGACAATGGTAACATATGTCCTCGGTCCTTTAAAAATCCCTCTACAGCACTGTCATAGAGCAGACCTCACCTAAGCTGGCTTTTAGCAGCAGGTTTGGGAAGTAGCTATGATTTCAGCAGTTGCTCTGCAGAGACAAACCAGAACTCTGCAACATAGCTTGGTTGAAATGTGTGCTGAGGCGCTGAGGCAGGGCGTTCTCCTTTAAGATTAAATATTCTGAGCTAGAGGGAAATAACAAATACCTTCACCCCCAGCAATAGCTGCATTTTTCATTTCAGCAAAACTAACAGAGAGAGATGGAATGACACATTCACTGGCTGAGAACGGATGGGTGGGGGAGCTCAGAGGAAGGGACCATGTCATGGTTTAACCCCAGCAGGCAGCTAAGCACCACACAGCCACTCGCCCACTTCCCCCCCACAATGGGATGAGGAGAGAATTGGAAGGGTAAAAGTGAGAAAACTCGTGGGTTGAGATAAAGACAGTTTAATAGGTAAAGCAAAAGCTGTGCATGCAAGCAAAGCAAAGCAAATAATTTATTCACTACTTCCCATTGGCAGGCAGATGTTTAGCCATCTCCAAGAAAGCAGGGTTCCATCACATTACTTGGGAAGACAAACACCATAACTCCTAATGTCCCCCCTTTCTCCTTCTTCCCCCAGCTTTTATTGCTGAGCACAATGTCATATGGTATGGAATATACCTTTGGCCAGGTGGGGACAGCTGTCCCAGCCGTATCCCCTCCCAACTTCTTGAGCACCCCAGCCTACTTGCTGGCAGGACTGTGTGAGAAGCAGAAAAGGCCTTGACTCTGTGAAAGCACTGCTCAGCAGTAACCAGAACATCCCTGTATTATCAACGCTGTCTCCAGCACAAATCCCAAACATAGCCCCATACTAGCTACCATGAAGAAAATTAATCCCATCCCAGACAAACCCAGTACAGACCAATATGAATTCCTCTCAGACATCTACCTATGAGCATCAGTGTCTCAATCTGTCCAGCTCTTGTGTTAGAGACTGTCAGCAAAGAGTCAGGAAACAGAAATGAAACAGTGGAGAGTGTAATCATAAGATGAATCTACACGTTTTCCACTTCACCAAAATTCTTCCTAATCCTACACTTCCCTGGGTATTAGCTAGCCTAACCCAAGTATTTGCTAACCCACTGAAGCAGCCCAAAGCAACCCTTGATTTTTTCTAGCTTCTTTCAGAAATGGAAGAAGGACCCATGGGGTTATGTACAGCTGGTCCTAAATGCCTAAATGTCCTTCTGAAGATGCATTTTCATGGAAAATGGTTTTTGTTAAATATAGTTCTTCCAAGCAAAATGTCTGCTATATTATAGAACATCTTCGATCTCCCTTGTTGCATTGTAACTTTGATCCCATCACACCAGCTCATTTCCTCCAGGGAAGAGTGCAGCACAACACAGAAAATAGAGTGCGGCAGGAGACTACAGGCTGTAAAAGAAAAGGGGAATACAAGATTCATTTCTAAGACAAATATTTTAATATCAGCCAAAAAAATGTTGGTGTGCACATTTCTCAAAAAGAAAAAAAAAGAAAAAGAAAAAGAGAATAGTAAATTATTTTCTCTGGGTACTTTTTCTTTTTATTAACTGCAGAATTAACACTAATTCATCATTAATTCCTGGAATTTCCCTAAATGTTTGCCAGGTTTTTCATAAGCTTTAATTATATAGTACATGCTAGGACCCAAAACTTTTTGCAGTAGAAGGATTTACTGAAGCAAGTTCCAAAGCCCTTCCATGTACCAGTACTTGCTTATCATTAATAAAAGCACTACCAATCAAATACGTTATTGCACCATTTCTTGTAGAGGGATTTTTAAAGGACCGAGGACATATGTTACCATTGTCCGGGTTGGACAACCCAGGCCTGTTAGTTGAAGCTGCAGAGCAATTTTAAATTGTCCTGGGAACAAGCAGGGTGAGAAAGAAAACAAGCTCTGCACAAACAAGTAGCCAGGTGCAGAGCAAGTCCTGGGAACCGCAGAATCAACACACTCTCATCGGCACACTCTGATCAGGCACCTGCAGCATGCCCACCAATCAGCGACACGGACGCCCGCGTGACCAGAAACTTTTATCCAATCACCTGTGTGTAAAGTCGTGTGAGCGGTTGGTTTGTTATAAATATGACCTGTTTGTTTAATAAAGTGAGCACGGCATGTAGCCATATTGGTGTGATTGTCGTGACTTGGCCAGCTCTCCACGGGGGACCCTCTTCGTCTGGCGCCCGAACAGGGATCCATTTATTCGCTTAAATGCAGTTTGCTTAAATGCTGTTCGCTTAAATGCGGAAGTCTCTGTGCATCGGACCCGAAGGGAAGTTGTCCGTTTAGGGAGCTGGAGGTCGGAGGCAGGCGGAACCTGGAAGGCGAAAAGCGGAGTCCAGAGTTCGGTGTAGAGCTGCAGATGGCACCCCCACCAAGGTAAGACCACAATGATTAAAACGCGGCAGGGCTCTGATTTAAAGAATCAGTCAGCAATATGCAGGCGAGTGTAGGTTATCTTTATTCAGCAGTGCTGGGTGCATGGGGGATCGCTCCACCAAAGTCACGCACACCGAGGGGACCTTTCAGTCCCTCCTTTATACAAGCTACTCATACCTATTCAATAGTTTTCCAAGAAATTGTTTACATATTCATTACAATTCTGAGAATTCATTTACATATCTCGTGCCTGCGCAATGTCCTTGAGAAGTTGTCTCTGCACAGACACTATTTCTTAGCGGCCATGTTTAAACTCTCCATCTTCATCACGTTGCATGTACAACAGGAATCTAAGACCAAATGTCCCTTCTAAAGATAACCAACCCAAGGACTTAGCAGTCTGTACATCTGTCATGTAGCAATAAGGGTCCTTAGACATTTCCCGACTTTAACTAAACATAGATGCATCATCCTTTAGATAAGTGGTACAGCATTCACTATTCAGCTCTCCGCTGATATCCTCTATGAAAGAGGGGGGAGCAATAAGGAAGACCGTGACGAAAAAAAAAACCCAAAAAAAAAAACCCGCGGCAGGGCTCTCCACTGATACCCTGTCTATGAGAGGGGGGAGCGCTAAGGAAGACCGCGATGGAATTAGATGCAGCAAGTAAACTTTTAACTAGTATCCTCTTTAAGAGAAGTGAGAGCACTAAAGAAACAGAAGTGGAGGCTTTAGTTCTCTGGGCACGAAAAAAGGATAAGATTCCCGAGCCCACATTATTGTTTAGCATTATGGAATGGAGAGAAGTGGGAAATTGCCTCTGGGATACTACGATCGAGGGAGGTAAAGAAGGAAAAGAAGCTAAAGCGTTAGAAGCTACGTGGAGGTCTATAATTAACACTCTGGAAACTATGAAGGCGGAAAAAAAAGTAGCAGCAGCAGCTATAGAAGCATTGGGAGGAGATGTGGTAGAAAAGCCAATAGAGCAGAAGGGTGATTCACCTAAGCCTTCTCTCTTGGCTACAATTTTCAGAGTTGGGCATACTCGTCCTATGAAGGGTATGTCAGCCTCTGCGTGTTCAACAGTGCAGGAGTTTTTAGATAAGACAGCAGACAAAGAGGAAGTTACTCCTCAGGGGTCTGTTGTAACTGAGCTGAAACCGGAAAAGGCTGTTGAGCCTTCCCAGGAAGGAGGAGCAGCGAGTCATGCTGCACCAGTTGGAGCTGTGGGTGGAGCAAGACCAAAAAGGAGGGTGGCTACAGCTCATAGGTCAAATCAAGGTGGGGCAAAAGCACCATCCGATGTCGTATCCTCCTCTTCCTGAAACATCGTCGGACGAATTTGAGGAGGAAGGCGGGGAGAAGCTTTGTGATAACAATACAGAGAAATCTTTACAGGAGGTAATAGATAAATTAAGAAACCTGGAAAAGTGAGTTGAAATGAACCTGCCTACTACTTCAATACCCGTAGTTCCTCCAGTTAGCCCAACTACCCCACCAACGCTGAACTTGAGAAAAGATCCAATTCTACAGCGTTGGTCTGGTATTGTTCATGATGCTATTTTGGAGGGTGACTGGCAGGTGACCAGCTCGTTAGCTTGTCCAGTAGTGGTTAATAACCTTGGTGCACAATGGGAGCCGCATGATTGGAAAATATTGCAATAGGCAAAGCAAATGATCACTACCCATGGTCTGCGTTCAGAGGCTGCACGACAGATCATACAGTTTATTACATGATTTGCGGAAGGTTAATGATCAGGTGTTGGCGATGGAAGCGTTGCAACCTGGTCTTCCAACTCCTATGATGATCCCTCAGAATTGGCAAATTGTTGTGATAGACTTTAAAGACTTTTTTTTTCACGATTCTCTTACAACCTGATGACACACAAAGAGACTCACTAACGATGATTTGCAACCGTTCCGATCCTGGTTGCCTGGCACCGAAGCCAAATAGTCCTCGAAACTTGTTCACCAGAACAGCGGGCTGCCCTAGAAGTTGTGTCCCACAAGATTCAGACTGGCTGGTGTGGTCACCAAATGGCGAATCATCCGTTATCTTTTTTGGTTTGTAATGTTGACACTTCACCTTTTGACCTTATTTTGCAATGGCAAAAGAAAAAGGGGGAAATACGGCGATCGTTTTAGAGTGGTTGTTTTTGCCATTGCAACCCAGACATCGTATTTTAAGTTGTCCTGAAACAGTAGCGGCCTTGGTGAGAAAAGGAAGAGACAGGTTTGTTGGAATTGATGGGACTGAACTGGCAGATATCAGTATTCCAGTCCATGGTGAGGATTATGAGGGGCTCCTGAGACATTCAACAGCCATAAAGGAAGCCTTGATGGGTTATACAGGTGTTGTTCACAACAACCAGCCAAAAGGACCTCTCTGGAAGATGTTAGAGCATTACCAGTGGATTGCAAGACCGTTATGCTCAAAAAGACCAGTTGAAGGGCCAACGGTGTTCACAGATGCAGGACAAAAGATGAAGAAGGCTGCGTGTGTTTGGCAATCCAATAATCAGTGGCAGAAACACGTGATCACCGGTGAACCACGGGACAACCTTCAAACCTTAGAACTGAAAGCAGTGTGTTGGGCATTGGGAAGCTGGAACAATACACCTGTAAACATAGTATCAGACTCATTGTACGTAGTTGGTGTAGTACAGCGCATTGAAGATGCCTTGTTGAGAGAGACAAAGAACCAACATCTTGGTGACATGTTTATACAACTGCGTAGCACTCTTCGACAGAGAAAACGTGAAATTGGTATTATGCATATTAGAAGTCATCAGTGGACCATTGGTTTGGGCGAAGGTAATGCTAGAGCTGATGAAGCAGTCAGCTGTCTGGCAATAACTCCTC
Source organism: Falco biarmicus (assembly GCF_023638135.1). Classification (NCBI taxonomy): domain Eukaryota; kingdom Metazoa; phylum Chordata; class Aves; order Falconiformes; family Falconidae; genus Falco; species Falco biarmicus. Next base: position 21,143,281 of record NC_079310.1, on the reverse strand, counting down.
CAACAAATAACTTTGAAGAAGCTCGTAACAGCCACGAGATGTTTCATCAGAATGCAAAGTCTTTACATCGACAGTATCAAATACTAATAGCAGATGCAAAGGGTATTGTCTGCTCCTGTCCTCCATGTAGTCATCATGGACCTGGTTTAGGGGTGGGCACTAACCCAAAAGGTCTGAAGGCACTTCAGGTTTGGCAAATGGATGTAACACATGTACCTGACTTTGGGAAGCTTAAGTATGTGCATGTCACAATTGACACCTATTCTCATTTTATATGGGCCACGGCACAAACCGGTGAAAAGGCATTACATGTGGAGAGACACTTAATGTCTTGTTTTGCTGTCATGGGAGTACCTGTAGAAATTAAGACAGGCAATGGCACAGCGTATAGTAGTCAACGAGTCGCTAGGTTTAGGACAACATGGGGAATTAAACACGTTAAAGGGATTCCTCACTCCCCAACGGGGCAAGCAGTTGTTGAAAGGGCAAACCGTACCCTGAAAGAATTATCTTCAGAGACAGAAAGTATCGCAGGGCATAGATGTAACTAAACAGTTGACTAAGGTGTTGTTTACCTTAAACTATCTCTCCCTTATGGAGGATAGAGAGGGACCACCTGTTGTTATACATCACCAAACAGCGCGAGGGAACCAAACAACTACAGTTCCTGGTTTGAATGTTTTGTATAAAAATATGGCTTCAGGTGTATGGGAAGGACCCAATCCGGTGTTATTTATCAGTTGAGGTTTTTTTTGTATCTCCACAGATAAAGGACCTATATGGGTCCCTAGCAAGTTTGTGCGACCTGTATGTCAAGATCAGAAGATGGAAGAGAAGACTCAGAGCAAGCAGACAGAATAAACTGTCTATGTTGTAAGGGATGTAAACCGTTGGTATTGTGCCAATGTATGCTATGTGGGGTAAAACAGTACTGTAAGCCAAAGTTTAAATGTAAATGGTGTAAAAAGTGTATGTGTTTGATTAGTAACCGGGCATGAAGCAAGAGAAAGCATACAGCTAGTGCAATACCATGCTGATTGGAGACAGTATACATCATCAGAATCTGTGAAAGCACAGATTTGTGGGGTGGAATGTAAAAAAAAAAAGAGAGAGAGAGAGAAAGAGAAGAAATTGTGGAAATTGTAGGAGTAAACATGTTTGAGTGGTGGACTTGGTTCTTGGTTTACGGTCTTGATGAATTTTTTACCCATTGGCGAAAGTATTTTTGACATCTTGCCTAGGACAAAAATATGGGTGAGATGGGCAAATATCATGGGAATAGCAGACTTTTGTTGAAGTCTGCAACAGGCAGACGACCCCTTTAGAACTTTTTTAATTGGTATTCCCCTGCAAGAGGATGAAACAAATTTTGATGGTTCTTGGAATGTTAAAGCATTGAATCTGATTTCCAATCAGAATGGTACATGTATGAGTCCAAATGGCAGCATTAAATGCTAAGAATATCCAAAGGTTAGCATGTTGGGGAGAGAAACAATTTAATCTTACATCACAGATTTTAAGTTCGTTATTGCTTGATGTAGGTAGTGTTAGGCATGCTACGTTACAAAATAGGGCTGCAATAAATTTTTGTTATTAGCACATGGACACGGGTGTGAGGAATTTGAAGGGATGTGTTGTATGAACCTTTCCGATCATTCCATATCTATGCACAAGAAGTTGTCACAACTGGAGGGAAACCTGAAGCATATTCTTGCTGATGATCATCCCTTTGATGAATGGTTGAGACGATTGGGGATAACAGGTTGGTTAAAGACGTTATTGATGGAAGGAATACGCTTTGTTATAATCGTTGTTGTAATGTTTTTAATTTTTGGCTGTTAATTTTCTTGTTTGAAGAAAGGTTTAACAACTATTGTGAAACAGACATGGGTTGTCCAAAAAGAAAAAGGGAGATAAGTAGAGGGATTTTTAAAGGACCGAGGACATATGTTACCATTGTCCGGGTTGGACAACCCAGGCCTGTCAGTTGAAGCTGCAGAGCAATTTTAAATTGTCCTGGGAACAAGCAGGGTGAGAAAGAAAACAAGCTCTGCACAAACAAGTAGCCAGGTGCAGAGCAAGTCCTGGGAACCGCAGAATCTACACACTCTCATCGGCACACTCTGATCAGGCACCTGCAGCATGCCCACCAATCAGCGACACGGATGCCCGCGTGACCAGAAACTTTTATCCAATCACCTGTGTGTAAAGTCATGTGAGTGGTTGGTTTGTTATAAATATGACCTGTTTGTTTAATAAAGTGAACACGGCATGTAGCCATATTGGTGTGATTGTCGTGACTTGGCCAACTCTCCACAGGGGACCCTCTTCGATTTCCTATATCAGTTCTTACAGAGTAGTATAAAGTAAGTCATAACAAAGCAGATTGTAATTATCTAGAGCACTTCCATTAGCATACAAATAGAAAAAAAAAAAAGACAAAGGAGACCTAGGGTAACTGTAGTTCCTCAGGCATCACTGACTTTGAGAAGGATTTCACCAGATCATCTAGTGAATAAAGGTTTTCTTCCAGGAAGGAGTAGTTAGAAAAACTGTGAGTGGATGGTTTTCAAACTTTGAAGCTCTCTGGATATTTTGTCACAGATCACAGAGGACTTGGACTTGCATTCCATGAACCGCAGAAACACAGGCAGTAGCTGTGAGCTCTGTAGCTGTTTTCCATGGATATTTACCCATGCAGGTTACTCTTATTTTCAAGGGTGTGGGGATGTGAAACCTCAACCTTTCAACTGTTTATGAATTTCTGACTGAGGACTTCACAGCAGTGTGATTGAAACTGCTTTTGGAGGCAGTAGCGGGACTGGCTCTTTGGGAAGAGGACTGTGAGAAAAATTTTGAGAGCTGGAGTGAGTGCTGGGGCAAGTCAGAGAGGTTCCTAGGGGCAAGGGGGGAAATAAGAGTAGTTGTGATCTGGGACATGTGATGACATGGGAAAAGCTAGGACAGGTCAGTGACAGTGTCAGGAAAGGGCTCTGCACTGGATGGGAAGCTGGCCCAAAGTGATCAGTGTGGCTCAGAGAGTGCAGGGGAGCTGGGGTATCCATCTTCCTCCCTTTAGCATCCTTTTCCCTCCCAGGCCCCAGCAAGCTCCAAGGGACAAAACCCAACCACTCTCAGAGTGAACTGAACAAACTCACACACAGATGGCACATGGAGCTCTACTTAGCGATTTCCTAGCTCACAAGGAAACAACCAACAGTATGAAAAATTCAGACAAGTGTTCGCTATTTTGTTTCACTAAACAAGCTATTCAGATACGAGGGGTGGGGGGGGTGGGGGTGTGAAAGGAGAAAAAAACCAACCCAAACCATGTCTGTCATAGAAAAAGCTGTCTTTAGTCAAAGAAATATGGGTTTGAACTCCAGACACACTTGAAAATATTGCAGTCTCCTGGAGCAGAGGTGCCAGAAGGGAGAGACACAAAATTTATTGAACAAACTGTGTGCTGTGATTCAGATTGGGAAGTTAATGCACTGTGTACTCACTTATGCAGCTTCTCTATCTCTCTAAATGCAGGGAAGTAACATGTACCATGACAGGGTATACACTATTTTGTTCTGAGCCTTTCTCAAAGCATCATGCAAAGCTGAATTAATTCTTACATACAAAATATTTCTGAGGTAGCCCAGCCAGTGATATTTTCCCTATTTAACAAGAGAAGAAAGTGATTCTGGGTACTGAATTTATATATAGAAATTTCCATAATCTCACTGAGAAACAGCAGATTCCCTAAGCACATGCCCGGGTTACTGAGAAGCCAGGCAGTACAGGTCAGAGTCCTGGTGCAACATCAGAGGGGTCTGTCACGTAGGGGTGGTTCATTTTCGAAGGGATTTGTACCAGTGGGAAGCATTAGCCCTGGGCTCCAGGACAAATTCCAAGTGGCCATTTGGGCTGTGCCTGGGTATGGCACCAAACTCCCTTGCTGCTTCAGTTACTCAGTGTGGTCTTTGCCTCCCGTCCCTGACAGAGCAGTGTGTCAGGGCACCACTGAGCAGCTCTGCACTGCTCCCAAGAGGTGACATGCTTTCAGTGGTGTGTGAAGCGCCCCTGTTAGCAAGAAGAGTTTATAATCTGGTTGTAAAGAATGTAAAACACTTTTGGATTCTTCTGGATGAATGACAAATAAATGACAACAGTAAAGTTATTAACTGGCTGACATAACTGGCTCATTCAGACTCCCAGCTCTGCTCAGTATCTGCATGATCTCACCTCTGCTTGGGAGACAAAGTTTTTACTTATTGGTTGGCCAAATCTGAAAATAATAATAATAAAAAAATTCTGGCAAGAGGAGTGAGCAATGACAGCAGTCTGGGCAGGACAGTCCACTGGCCAGCTTTTTCAGCTCAGGAGGTGACTTCAGCTGGAATTAGCAGAGGGAATACTGCTCAGAAACCGGGCTGAGCAAATGGTGATCCACAGGAAGAGCACCAGCCTTCCCTCTTGCACCCTGAGTGGGAAAGGGGACACAAATAGAGCTCTCAGATTTCAGTGAATGGGAATGGCTGACTAAACAAAATGCTTGTCTTACCTTCCACCATGGGCAGGAGCAATTGCATACAGTCTTCCAAGCAAAGGCTTGCTCAACACAGGATGGATTTCAAATTAAGCATTGTCGCATGCTAGTCCAAGACCAGAGTGAGGTTCTGCTTGTATTCTCGGGAACAGAATTAAGACTCAAAACGAAGTCAAGAGCCAAGGAACTTTGTTTGCTTGACCACAGGTTTGCAAATGCAAAGGAGAGAGCAAGAGAGAAAGTCAGAAAGGAAGGAAAGAAAGAAGGAAAGAATGAAAGAGCTTACAGCAATAGCTACCACCCCAGAGCTGCAGCATCCCAACAGTCCGATTCTTTTCCAAGTCCAGTTGGGGAACGTTCTGTCTGATGTTGGTTGGTTCCGTTCTTTTATAGGGTTTTCACGAGCTGTTCTGCTTAACCACACCTTCCACCTGGCAGTGGTGTGCATGCCCAATACCATCAGGTGGTCCTCAGAGGTCGGGGTCTGGGTGCATGCACAGGGGTTTGGTTAAGTTTCTCAGGATTAGCTCCCCCTGTTGCTCCATGATGTCAGTCAGTGGGTTCCCTGCCTTAACAATGTTGAGATAAACCTCTGCTGTAGCAGTGGTGTTGGCTTCCTGCCTTAACAATGTTGAGATAAACATTTGTTGTGGTGATGGTGTGAGTTTCCTGCCATAGCAATGTTGAGACAAACATCAGCTGTGGTGATGGTGGTTCTCACCAATGCAGTCTCTTACAAGCATGGTGTAAGAGAGAACTAGTATATTGCTAATTTCCCTAATTTACAGCTACAGCTGCATTCTTGTGCTTACATTTCACATGACGGTGTTATATCATGAGGCCTAGGAGATTGCCAAAGCAATCTGAACACAAAGAGCAAATAACCAGCTAGGCCTCATGATAGCGATCACCAAAACGAAAATAACTCATTAAATGTGAAGAAAGATGATTTTAAAACCCATGACATGAGTGCAGAGATGATAACCTCACTGTCAATGAGCACTGAGCTCTGGACATCACCGTGCAGCTCTGGAGCTGATGAACAACTTGTGCTTGCTGGACTCCACGGGTCCTCAAGGGGTAGCTGGGTGCTGTGACACCCAATGTGGTGGCCCAATGTGGGCCTTCAGCTACCACACAAGCTCAGGCTGCATCTCCATGCCCAGCTGAAGGCAGGGTGGGAACCCTTGAAGGTGAACATGATGAGCAGGAAACAAGAAAGCATGTGAAATTAATCAGTTCCAGTGAACTGGCATTTTCTCATTAAAATGTGTTCAGTCAGGCCCATGGAATGAGGAATGGCTGCCATGCCTAAAATTATATTCTGGTTCTCACACAACTGGTGTATTCAGGAAATGAAACTAGATAATGGGTACTTCCAGCTTCTATATGAATTCCTGGCACTTGTTTACATTTGTGGCAGGCCTGGATGGTTTCTATACTTCATTAGGAAGCAAGAATCAGCTCTACAATTTTCAGACACCCATGTTAAAAAATGCTTTACAAATGCTTAGTTGTGAAAATATCAATAAGGTTTTGTTTTGAAAATGTCATGGTTTAATCCTGGCCAGCAACCAAATACCACACAGCCGCTTGCTCACTCCCCCTCACCCAGAGGGATGGGGAGGAGAATTGGAAAGGAATGCAAAACTCAAGAGTTGAGATAAGCAACTGCCACGAATGCAAGCAAAGCAAAGCAAGGAATTCATTCACTACTTTCCATCAGCATTCGGCCATCCCTAGGAAAGCAGGGCTCCATCACACATAACGGTTACTTGGGAAGACAAATGCCATAATGCTGTATGTCCTCCCCTTCCCTTCTTCTTCCCCCAGTTTTTATACTCAGCATGATGTCATATGGTTTGGAATACCTCTATGGCTAGTTTGGGTCAGCTGTCCTGGCTGTGTCCCCTCCCAATTTCCCATGCCCCTTCAGCCCTCTCACTGGCAGGGCCCAAGAAACCAAAAAGTCCTTGATTTAGTATAAATATCACCCAACAACAACTACAAACATCAGCGCGTTAGCAACATTGTTCTCACATCATAGCCAAAACACAGCACTGTACTAACTACTAAGAAAATCAACTCTATTCCAGTTAAAACCAGGACAGAAAATAACAAGCCCTGTTACACTTCTTCAGTAGTTGTATCATTTAAATAAGCTTTTAGCACACTTTCTGCATTTAGAGTTAAATGTTAAGGTCTGAGATTTTCTGTTTTGTCCCTTACTTCGGTGAAAAGAGAATGTATTAATGTATTATTAATCCATGACCATTTGCTATCAAAATTAGTAAGAAAAACAAGATAAACTGGTTTGTGTGTGTGTGAAACAGTTGAATTAATTGTGGTCAGATGCTGACTTGAATTAATGGGAGTGAACAGGTTGCTTTTGCATAGAAGTGCAGCAATTTGGAAGGTAAATATTTCCACAGGAAAAGACTAGAACTTGTTTACCAGCAAGCTCAACGCATCAAGTATATTGTATTCTAAATTAGGGATCTACAAACTGTTAAGGAAGAAAATATGACTCTGAGGGACCTGCATGATGCTAAGAGTTTTATATCAAACAGATTTGCCTCTCAGTTTTTGGACTTATCCTTGTTTATTCCAATCTTCTTTACTCCTAAGTTTATGTTAGCTACTGTGAAAGTAATTATAGATATATCTCTACCCCAAACAGCAGCATAAAACCAAAAACTCATAGCCAAAGTGTCTCATGCATCCACAGAAAGGATCTTGTTGCAGGGCATGGCTGAGTGGGTTTAGAATTGCCTCCAACACTGGGGCTGCAGAACAAGGAGGGAGGCATTTCCTCCCATGTTCTCCTCCTGGAGGAGAACTTTTCCTCATGACGGCCAAATGTGGAAGTCCTAAACCTAAATCTCCTGGGACAGCAGCTCTGTGGGCACATCTGACTTTGGTTTATGAGAGTACGTTGGGTTCCTTCTGCATGGAACTGCAGCCTTTTCTTCTATCATCTCATTTGCATGGGAAGGGCAGTCTTGGAATTCATAACACCAGCACTCTGTCCTACATTCGCACAAGCCCAGCATGATGTACCTGACACTCCATGTTCAGGAATGACTTCATTTTCAGGGTAGTCTGACCTAGAACTTGGGAACTGCAGAAGTCCACCCGGGCTTCAGTCTGCCCCGAATGCTCTGGATACCTTTCTTCAGACATGCTCACCCAGCCAAGTAGCTGTGTTCTCCACATGCCTGAGTAGGAGCAAGGTGTACTGCAGCTCTGCAGCATTCATGGGCAAAGGAATACCTGATGCTTTCTCTGTCTTCTGCCTTACTCTGCAGCTCCATGTTTTATGCCAATCACCAGCTCTTGTGCTTTCAGCATACATCACCATCATGCCTTTATCCTGTGCCTCTGCTTTCATCTCTTCCAAATCCTTTTCCCATTTTTATTTTAGCCAATTCTGACAAGTGTCAGTCCCATGTGAGTCAATTTATGCCTCAATCATATCAGTGTCACCAAAACATCATTAGCATTGTGCTGAGCACTTCATAAATCCTGGGCTCAGCTATTTACTTACTGACACTGATGGAAATTAAATGTTACTTTGGGTTATTCATCAGGGTTGCAGTAGTGTAAAACCTGTGCAAAACATGCCAAAGTAGAGCCTGTGATTTTACACATAGCTGCAATAAAGCGATTTCTAAGATTTTCTGTTGTGAGCTCAATCTATATGGTAAAATCTCTCCAGACTGAGAAACCTCGAGAAATGTTTAGTGGTTCCAGATGGGCACCTTCAGCACTGGTAGCTGCCTCAATGCCTATTGAGTTCAGCAGAAGGGGCAGTGATTCCTCTGAGCACTGAGCTGCACAGTCCCATTGAAACTGCATTTGTTTTTAAATGCCTGTGCTTAGCTTGCAGGAGTTGGTGGGCAGTTTGCTCAGAGAAAATAGGAGCTGAATTATGAAATATGCAATATTATTCCTTTTTATTTAGATCAAAATTCAAACATCTATTCCTGACAACTATAGTGAAAATAAAACCATAATCATATTTATACCATAAACCATGTATAACGAAAAAGTCACATGAAGTTTTCTCTGCAAGGCATTTAGTTCTGATGTGCTGCTTTAACTGCTAAGCTGCACTTCCATATACAGATAAGAGAAAGCCCTTGTCATGCATTTGTGCACAAACATCCCACATTGTCTCTTGTAACAACAGGCACATTATGCTTCCTTGAACAAAACCAGCTGTCAGTTTAGATTTCCTTAATCCTGTCAGATTCCAACTCACCCAACTAACAACCATGCTTCCTGTCTTGGTTTCAGCTAGGATAGAGTTAATTTTCTTCTTAGCAGCTGGTGCAGTGTTGTATTTTGGATTTGGTGTGAGAATAAAGTTGGCAGGACACTGATGTTTGTAGTTGTTACTGGGTAATGTTTATAATAAATCAAGGACTTGTCGGTTTCTTGGGCCCTGCCAGCCAGAGGGCTGGAGGGGCACAGGAAACTGGGAGGGGATGCAGTGAGGGTAGCTGACCCAAACTAGCCAAAGAGGTATTCCATACCATATTATGTCATGCTGAGTATATAAGCTGGGGGAAGAAGAAGGAAGGGGGGGGACATTTCGCATTATGGCGTTTGTGTTCCCGAGTAACCGTTATGTGTGATGGAGCCCTGCTTTCCTGGGAATGGCTGAACACCTGCCTGCCCATGGAAAGTAGTGAATGAATTCCTTGTTTTGCTTTGCTTGCATGCATGGCTTTTGCTTTACCTATTAAATTGTTCTTATCTCAACCCTTGAATTTTACATTCCTTTCCGATTCTCTTCCCCATCCCTCTGGGTGAGGGGGGAGTGAGCATGTGGCTGAATGGTAATTAGTTACCAGCTAGAGTTAAACCATGACACTTCCCCATGTACCTGACTCACTGGGCAGGTGGAGGGAGAAAGCTTGGATGGGGAGCTCATCCCATAAGGACCATATCTTGCTGGCTGAGAAGGGGGAGCCGTCCCAACATCAAGTCAAACAGTTCAAATGTGTTGCCACTGCCAGGCCTATAAGCACATGACACTTTGACAAGAATTGCAGCTTTTCAGGTTACCAGTTGGGGAAAGCTGAACATTTTCTCCAGGTTTTTCTGTTTTGACATTGTTTTTGAGTGTTTGTAGCCTAAATGGATGGCAGAATTGCTAACCAAAGGCAGTTTAAAGTCAGGAGTCAGTTTTCAATACATCAGTAAGTTGTCTTAAAAAGAAAATTTAAAGCTATGGGATTATTTTTGTTACACTGTAGATACCATTAAAAGCAACTGGGCATACGTTTTCTGTCTTTTTTCCCCCACAACAATAAGGCAGAAATTTATTTTTTCTTTGTAATGAAAGCTGGAACCTTTATCTATTGAAAATAATTGTCATCAGGGGCTTGCAGAAAAAAATCATGATGTAGAATGGGACTCATGATAATATCCCAAGAGCTGCCAGTGCATATATAATCTGATAATCTTTTTGCAGCCTGGTCATCAAAGACAGTAAACTTTTTAGTATGTTCAAACTTGAATTTTTATGATTTTTTCAAGTCACTTGTTAATACATTTGTAAAAGCAAGGGACCAGATTTTGATTTTGGTTGACAAAATAGAGTACAGCCCACAGCTGTGCTACAGCCACACAAATAAAAACACATACTCCTTTGTTTGGGAGGAATGTCATGGCTTTTTGAAGATTTATGTGAAAAAGGGAGAGGAGTTAGTATATTTTCCAATAAATGCATTAAATACCATTTTATGAGCTTTCCTTTTAAATTTTGCTTTTGTAAAATAAAATGATGCTTCTTTACTAATAGTTACTTCTGTTATAAATTGAGACCACAACGGATCATAATCCAATTAAAATTTTATTAATTATAGCAAGTAGAATATGAGCAAAAACAGCGCTGGACGACAGGGGAGTCTGCGCTCCGCCAACTGCCGTCCTGAGCAGTTCAAACAGTCCCTTTTTATACATCTTTACTCCCGTGTTCATGAGGTAGTGGAGGTACTCTGCGCATGCTTCAGTTGTTGTTAGGGGGTCGTTTTCTGCCTTCTGGTGGTCGTTGAGGCCGAAGTAAGAAGTCTTCCTCCTTTGTCCCATAGTTGACCCCTCACTCATATGTCCTTATATGGGGTAGTTTGTCCTGTTTCTGTCGGTTCCTGGACATCTGGTGGTTATCTTATCTTGCACAAGCGGTATCTTGTGGCTGTTTATATCTTTTGCTGTCTGACCTTTACATTGGGCCTAACATAAATCTTTATAAACAATACCCTAGTCCATAGTTTCTCACACTGTCTGACCTTTACATTGGGCTTAACATAAATCTTAATAAACAATACTCTAGTCCATAGTTTCTCACAATCCCCCCTTTTTCTTTTTATCCTATTATTGTTTATTAAACACTACTTTCATTCTCGGCACTGCGAACAAACCTTTTTCCACAATCCCAACATTTATCATAACACTCACAAGGTAATACCTCACAATTACAATAGGCATAGTTCTCACGTGGCATAACGCATTCGCAACAATCTTCATCCTCATTAATAGATACACTCTTATACTTTGCCCCAGACCTCGTAGTTAAAATAAGCAATTTAGCTATGTCAAACCGTTCTTTAATAAAATGTAAAATATAGCGTAATATACAAGGCCCAAATATAAGTCCTAGAATCAACATAATAAGTGGTCCTGCTAAAGCAGACAACAAAGTGGTTAGCCAAGGTGAAATATTAAACCAGTTTTCATACCATGACCTGCCCGCCTCAAGATTCTTTTTATGTTGTTCCAACCTTTTCCGGAGTTCAGACATGGCATCCAGGACTACTCCCGTATGATCAGCAAAAGAGCAACATTCCTCTTTGAGAGCTACACATAACCCTCCTTCTTTTAAGAACAATAGATCTAATCCTCTTCTATTTTGCAGCACTACTTCTGATAGAGACTTTACTGAAGTGGCTAAATTTTGGATAGATTGTTCTATTCTTGTTAAATCCTCATTTACAGCCATCTGCAAACTTTGTAATTCCTGACCTTTTACTAGGGAGGCTATGCCTGTACCTGCTCCAACTCCGCCCGCTATCAGCAGTGTAGCTAGGGTTACCACTGTAATTGGCTCTCGTTTTTGCCTATTCAGGTCTCCTTCAAAGTGGCGTAACACCTCCTCAGAGGTGTGATAGATCAGACGAGGAACAATAATCACCTGTACACAAAACTGAGATTGATTAAACACGTTTAGGGATAGGCAAGGCGTTACTCCGAAGTCTGAACAAACCCATTTAGCTCCTGGTGTCGGGATAGCCCATTTGTCATTTTGATTCTTGTGTTTCTTTATGTTAGCTTTAGTGATTGTTTGATTACACAAGGGCTGATATTGTTCGGGCACTGTACCTATACATTTTCCTTGACCTGTTACCAATTGAATAGTAATTCCTTGCGTATGGTTCCTCTGGTCATCCCATGGGCATTCTTGTGGGTTTGAACCACTAGACCATTGAATCCTATCTGGTATTCCGATTGCCTCAAAATATGGTGGTCTAACATTGTAACATAACCAGCATTCCTTAGTTAAATTTGGTTTGCTTTCATTAAGGGTACGATAAGAGGCTTGCATTAAATCCCATAAGGGGTCTTTAGACTCTGACACTCCTGAATCCTTAACTAAAGAGAACTCAGTCACCGTGTCATTAGTTGTTTTATCTGTTACTGATAGGGAGTTTGGACGAGTGGTTGTAACACTTGTGGGGACAATCTTTTTCTTAGGGAAAGTGGGTGAATTCAATACTTTATTCGGCCCAACAGGGAGTGAATCATATGGTATTTTAATTTTTCTTATGAGAAAGTGCCCTCCCCAATCTTTAGGAATTCCTGCATAGACACGTATTCCCCATGTTCGTCCTACTAACCACTCGTCTTCTAGGGGATGCAATACTTGAAATTTGATGTGGGTACAGACTTTTTTGTTACGTGGAGCTACATAATCCACGTCAAGCAGACCTGTAAGATCTACACCCGTTTGTTCAGGTACACATCCGTTAGGAGTCCAGGTTGCTTTTATATATTTATCAGGAGCCTTTACTGTCCAGCCCGAGGCTATTGTCTCACATCCCCAATAACCACAATAATAGTGTCCGGGATAATTACAGTAAGGCTGTCCAGAGGCCGGGCATAAATAAAATGGAGGTCCTTTTTCACAAGGTATTGGTACTAAATTACAAAGTTTCACTACAAATTCAGGTGGCCCTGGGTTGCTAAAAGTGGCTATTGTTTTCGTTCCTTCCCAAGATATTAGTTCCCACTTAAATGGTTCATGTGGGTTTCCCCCTTTTGCTTGGGTTATTATCAATAGCACAATTAATGGTATACCAGGAAAAAGGGTGTTTGTTAATTTTGTTAATTTAAGTATATTCTTACCAGTCCTGGGGAAGTTCGGCCATGGCTGCTTTTGCATCCCATTTTTCTGGCTCTTTTCTCCACGGTTTGTTTCTCCTCTGCCTCGCCCGTCGACTCGGTTGCTTCGAGCCACGGGGTGTACCATCTTCTCGGCAGCAAGGGAATTCTTCAGGAGAATAGCTGTTCCGGGCTTTTTGCCTGTTTACATAGGCTTCCTACTTCGCAGCTTTAATTAATGGGGCCAAGCAAGACACGGTTAGTACTTCCCTCCTGCACTTTATAGCCAAGATTTCAGCTACAAAGGGGACTGGTTCGGTGGAGTGGTAACAATAATATTGAGGGTTTATTCCTTTGGCAAAAATTTCCCACCACTCATGGGATTCTCGAATAATTTCTTGTTTAGACTCTAATTGTTTTAATTTCCACTCAGTAAGAGTTCTTTGGATTTTCCAACACTGTGTGCAAACTCCTATTGGAGGGTATCCACATTCACAGTGTGTCCACCATTTATTCTGGCATACCTTACACCTGAAACAAGCAAATGGATAACAATTGCAGTTCAAATTATTACATCTAATTCATATATCTAGAGTGCATATATTATTTGCATCAGCATATCTTCTTATACTTGATATTGTGTGGTTGCATAAGTTTAGCAATTTCCTTCAACACACTTTGTACGCTTCCATATATAATAGATAAAAAAAGAAATAATTATAGCAAATATAAACAACAATACACACTTTATACCAAAAGGTAATGCGGCAAAATAATCAAATAAAGTCTCTATCATTATGTTATCTTTTCAGGGTTATCTTGGTGTCACCTGGAGTACTGATTACTTTCCAGTGGGGTCTCGTCACTGGGCCTTTAATGCGACTAGCATGAGTCCATCCACGCTCAGCAGTCCGGACAGCCGTTTCTGTTGTAAGCAGAACAAGATAAGGTCCCTCCCAATTGGGTTTTAGGGTTTCTTCTTTCCACGTTTTAACCAATACCCAGTCCCCAGGTTTAAGATTATGAATTTTTAAGTCCAACGGTGGTCGTTGTACAATCAGTCCATGTTCCCAAAGCTTGTTACGATGTTCTGCTAATTGTGAAACATATTCATTAATCACACGGTCTCGAATTAAAACATTTGTTTGTGGACTTTCAATTCTATAGGACATTCCATACACCATTTCAAACGCTGATATTCCTACATCTGCTCGGGGTCTGGTTCTGAGAATTAATAGCGCCATGGGTAGGCACTTAATCCATGATAATTTGGTTTCTATCATTAATTTAGTCAAAATAGTTTTGATTTCTCCATTCATCCTTTCAACTTTTCCCGAACTTTGTGGATGCCATGGCGTATGGTATTCCCACTTAATACCCAAGCTTTCTGTTAGATCTCTAACAATTTTTGACACAAAGTGTGTTCCTCTGTCCGAGTCGATTACTTCAGGTACTCCATATCGAGGTATAATGTGTTCAAGTAACACTTTAGTAACTTGGTTAGCAGTTGCCTTGGAGGTAGGAAAAGCCTCAACATAATGTGTTAAATGATCCACCATTACTAATAAATATTTGTAACGCCCTACCCTGGGTAGTTCAGTAAAATCCACTTGTATGTGTGAGAAAGGTCTGTATGCTGGGGAACGTCCTCCAAGAGGCTTTTGTCTCATGTTGTTTCGATTAACCTTTTTACAGGTCTCGCAGGCTGCCGTGACTGTCTTTGCTATGTTATATACGCCTATACAGGCAAACTGTTGATTGAAATGATCAACTAACGCCTGGGTTCCCCAGTGTGTTTTACTATGTATTTTTGAAAATATTTCAAGTGCTATGCCCTTCGGCAAAACTTCTCTCCCATCTGGCAATATGTACTTACCATCCTGTTCCTTAGCTCCCATTTGTTCTAGTTTTTCCTTTTCTGCAGACTCAATACTCAAATTTTTACTAACAGGTATTTGTTGTATAGTTAAAATCATACTATAATTGCCTGCCACTCGTTTTGCTTCTGTATCAGCTGCATTATTTCCCCTAACTTGGTAACTTGTACCTCGCTGGTGTCCCTTTATATGTACAACTGCTATTTTATTCGGCATTTTTAATGCCTCCAGAACTCGCCAAATTAATTCCAGGTGTATCAGTTCTTTTCCCTGTGAGTTAACGAATCCTCTTTCTTCCCATATTTTCCCAAAAGTGTGCACTACTCCGAACGCATAGCGTGAGTCTGTATATATAGTTCCATCCTTTCCCTTCAGTGACACTAATGCTTTCCACAATGCATACAGCTCACAGGCTTGAGCCGACCAGCTGGCACTCAGGGGGCCTGATTCTATTGTCTTAAATTCTCTTTTTTCCAACTTAACGATGGCATATCCGGACAATCGTTTACCTTCCACTATTCGTGATGACCCATCTATAAATAATACTTCTCCACATTGTAGTTCTTCTTCTTCTAAGTCTGGCCTAATGCGTGTCTGCTGTTCAATTGTTTGAAAACAATTGTGCAATAGTTCATTACCTTCTCCTGGGTACAAAAATTCAGCGGGGTTAACTGCTCCAATAGTTTTCAAAGATAGTTTAGGGGATTCTATAAGCATTCCCTCATACTTTAATAATCGGCTATCTGTAAGCCATTTTTCTGCCTTTTGTTGTAACACTCCCCTGATATTATGAGGCGCATATAAGACAACTTCTCCATTAAAGGTAATGCGATTCGTTTTCTCAAGTAATAAGGCAGCAGCAACAATGATTTGTAAACAACTCGGCCAACCCCTGCTCACAGGGTCCAACAGCTTTGATAAGTATGCCACCGGTTTCTTTTGTCCGGCCCATTCCTGAGTTAATACTCCGAATGCCGTTCCTTCATATATGTTAACAAATAAATGGAATGGCCGCTTTAAATCTGGTAGGCTTAAAACCGGTGCTTGGCTTAGCTCCCTTTTGAGACTGGCAAACTGCTCTTGATCCTGAGGGGTCCACTTGGGCATTTTGTCTTTAGACAGTTGTTCATATAAGAATTTAACTTTAAAGCTGTAGTTCTCTATCCATTGCCTACAATACCCAAATAGCCCTAATGCCTGCCAAATTTGCCTCTTAGTGACAGGCATAGGTAATTCCAGAATTCCTTTAATGCGCTCTGGATCCAATATCTTCTTGCCGTTAAACAAATAATGCCCCAAATATTTCACTTTTTCCTCCACAAATTGTAACTTTTCTTGTGATACCCGTAGTCCCTTTTGTGCAAGAAAGTTTAGGAGTCGAATGCTTTCTTTTCTTACATCCTCCTTATTATTCCCTGCTATGAGCAGATCATCTACATACTGTAACAGTACGTTTCCTGTTTGTACTTGGTATTCTTTTAAGAGCTCTTCCAGGGCCTGTCCAAACAGATTAGGGGACTCAGTGAACCCTTGAGGAAGCACGGTCCATCTCAATTGCTGTCTACGGCCTGTCTCTATGTCTTCCCATTCAAAGGCAAAATAATCATGGCATTCTTCTGCCAGTGGACAGGCCCAAAAGGCATCCTTTAAATCAGCCACACTATACCAGGAGTTATGGGGTCCTAGCTTGCTTAGCAGTGTGTATGGATTTGCTACTACAGGGAACCGGGTGATAGTTCTTTTGTTTATTTCCCTTAGATCATGTACGAGCCGATATTTCCCATTTGGTTTCTTTACAGGCAGAATGGGGGTGTTAAAGGGTGACATACAAGGCTCTAAGATTCCTTGTGCTAACAATCGATCGATTTCTGGTTTTAATCCCCTCCGTCCTTCTAGGGATATGGGATATTGCCTTACCCTCACAGGTATGTGGGGTTCGGAAATTTGGATTTTAATCGGTGGGATTTCCAGTCTACTAATTGTGTTCGGAGAGTACCAGACATCGGGGTTAATTTGTTTTTGATCATCCACGGTCAAAGGATAAGCAGACACTGTTAGCTCTTGATTTTTTACTTTAATTTCTAATTGCAATTCAACAATTAAATCTCGTCCTAACAGATTAAATTCTGCTTCAGGGACGAGCAAGAGTTCACCCATTCCAAATTTATTTTCAGTTTCGAATACCACATTTTTGATTTTGCTTACTTTAAAGGGTTCTCCTTTTGCCCCAATTACTCGTACTTTTTCAGGGGAAACTTTACATCCCTCAAGTATTTGCTTAATAGTTGATTTTTCAGCCCCAGTGTCTACTAAAAAGGTGAACTCTTGTTTATGGGGACCTATTTTTAATTTTATCAAGGGCTCATGATGACTCCGGTCCCCTAAGATATAGAGCCCCTGACTCTCCTATTCCGTTTTCAATATTTCCTCATCCCTGATCCTTTCTCTGCAATTCTGTTTTATATGTCCCCTTTTTCCACAGTAAAAACAACATCTCTGTTCCTTCTTTACTACTACGTTCCCTTGTTTCATTCCAGCAGATCTGTGTTCACCAGTTCGCCCTTTGCGATCCTCTCTGACCGCTGCTACCATCATTTTTACTTGTCGCTTGCTGCTCTCTTCTTCCCGCCTTACGTAGACTTTCTGAGCTTCCCTCAATAATTCATCCAACCCTCTATTCTGCCAGTCTTCTAACTTTTCAATCTTCTTTCTGATATCTTCCCATGATTTTGCCACAAACTGAGTTTTGAGGAGCGCTTGCCCTAAAGGGTCGTCTGGATTTACCCCAGAGTACAGCTGAAGGGCTTTCCTCAGTCGTTCCAGCCACTCAGTAGGGCTTTCATCTTTCTTTTGCATTTCATTAAATGCTTTATTGATATTCTGGCCACGGGGTACTGCTTCCCTAATCCCCTGAATTACTATAGTTCTCAGGTCCTGCATATGAGTTCTATGCACTGGATCCTGATTATCCCAATTAGGTCTTTGGAGTGGCCATTTAATATCTGCTTGGGGTCCCTGGGCATGCTGAGCATCCCACAGTCTCATTCCTGCTCGTCTAATCATATCTCTTTCCTCGGTAGTAAATAATTGACCAAGGATAGATTACATCTCATCCCAAGTATAAAGGTTTGGTCCCAAAAATTGATTTAATCTTTCTGCCACTCCGAGTGAGTCCTCAATTAAGTTTCCCATCTCGATTCTTTTAAAATCTCGTAGGTCAGCCAAGTTTAGGGGTACGGAAATATATCCGATCACAGGTTGAGGTCCCCCCATGGGTATTTCCCTTAGGGGGTATATCTGAGCTGCCCCTTTTTGACTTCTAGTTACGCGTCTAGGAAGAGGGGGAGACCCTTGTTCCGACTCTGGTGGGGGAGTGGGCGCTCTGGGGACCTCTGGAGGGGCTGCGGGAGCAGGAGGAGGAATGTAAGGAGGGGGGGTTAGAAGGGTTTCGTCTAACTCTTCCTTCTTTTTTCTTTGTTTAATTTTTATTTCATTCAGCGGGTAAAGTCTAGCTCCCGGTCTTTCTAGCCACACTTCCGCATATTGACTCTCCTCCGGGTTAAGGGTTTTTTTTTATTATTAACCCAGAGGTTTAATTGCTGTCTTACCCAATCTTCTTCTGACCCATAGACTGGCCAAAAGACATTTTTAGAAATCTTCTTCCCTCCCCATATCTTAGTACAATATTCTATCATCTTCTGCTTATCTTTCCCTAGGGTTCCAGGGAAATATCTCCAATTGTCTAAGATATATGCCAGAGGGGTATTCTTAGGTACAGTGGGTACCCTTCCCATGGGAGTCGAAGGCTTGCTGCCCTTCGCCCCCATCTTCTGGTATATCCACAAACATACACTCACTCGCTCCCCTTGTTCCTGGCCCAGTCCCTCGCGGGAGATGGGAAACGCAGTACTTAAGAGTCCACACTCGCTTGGTTCAGTATATCGAACCTCTCACTCGTTATATCCCAGGAAACCCAATCCCGCCCGAACGGCAAACCTGCGAACAAATTCGCAATATACTTACGCGTCCTGCGTCTTCGTCCAGACTCCCGTGCACAGAATTTTTATGGGATTTTACCGGTTTCTCCTTTGCTCATTATTCTAGAATTTAGGTTCGTCGGTAAGGTTGGAGTAAGCTGTTGGTCGCGGGGCCGCGAAATGTCACGGGGCGCCTCCCCGGAGGACCAAAGCCCACCGTTCCTTATCCGAGTCACGGCACCAGAAATTGTTATAAATTGAGACCGCAACGGATCATAATCCAATTAAAATTTTATTAATTATAGCAAGTAGAATATGAGCAAAAACAGCGCTGGACGACAGGGGAGTCTGCGCTCCGCCAACTGCCGTCCTGAGCAGTTCAAACAGTCCCTTTTTATACATCTTTACTCCCGTGTTCATGAGGTAGTGGAGGTACTCTGCGCATGCTTCAGTTGTTGTTAGGGGGTCGTTTTCTGCCTTCTGGTGGTCGTTGAGGCCGAAGTAAGAAGTCTTCCTCCTTTGTCCCATAGTTGACCCCTCACTCATATGTCCTTATATGGGGTAGTTTGTCCTGTTTCTGTCGGTTCCTGGACATCTGGTGGTTATCTTATCTTGCACAAGCGGTATCTTGTGGCTGTTTATATCTTTTGCTGTCTGACCTTTACATTGGGCCTAACATAAATCTTTATAAACAATACCCTAGTCCATAGTTTCTCACACTGTCTGACCTTTACATTGGGCTTAACATAAATCTTAATAAACAATACCCTAGTCCATAGTTTCTCACACTTCCAACCTAATTATTTTGGTTCTCTCAAGTTCAAACTGCTATTTAAAGGGGGAGAAAACCTCCTGCTGTGGCCTGTTCACTGTAGGTTGATGGAGGACTCTAGGCCAGGTGTCCTCAAACTACGGCCCGCGGGCCGGATACGGCCCCCCAGGGTCCTCAATCCGGCCCCCGGTATTTACAGAACCCCCCGCCCCCCCCGCCGAGGGTTGGGGGGGGAAACCAAGCAGCTGCAGATGACCTCCTGCCACTTCATCCGCGCGCCGGCCTCCGCAGCCCCCACGCACCCGCCGGGACAGGGCTGGAACCAGCTCCTCGTTCTCGACCTGCGCCCCCCCAGGGGGCGCCTCTCGGCTACAAACCGCGCCGCCGCCGCCCCGTCCTCCTCCTCCTCCTCTGCGATGCGCGGCGGGCGAGAGGCGCGGGCATCTCCTCTGCCGGGCAAGCTCAGTCGGCAGCCTCTGCACTGCGAGGTCCAGCCAACTCGGGCGAATCGCCAGAGCCCCGGCGCGGCAAAGTCCCTTCAGTCCCTTCTGGCCACCCTGTCCGGACTGCGCTGCCGGCCTGAGGAGGGGGGCAGCGGCATCAGCGAGGGGGGCGGCTCCCCCGTCTCTCCCTCCCTCCCTCCAGCTCCCGGGCAGGACAAGCAAGCCAGCACCAGGGGGAAGCGCGTGCACCATCATGTCAAAAAAAAAAAAAAATTGACTCCGAGTGTAGGGTATTCCAAGAAAAGCGGACTTCTGATTATTTTTTCACGGAGTACAAAGAAAGAGCTGTTTGTCTGATATGCCAGAATTCAGTGTCTGTGTTCAAGGAATACAATTTGCGTCGACACTACGAAACTCAACATAAAGGTAAATATGATTCTTTGGTCGGACAAGTGAGAAAAGATAAAATATTAAGACTGAAACATGGATTGACAACTCGGCAAAATACTTCTGTGAAGCAAAGCAACTCAATATATCATCACTTCGAGCAAGCTATCAAGCTCATAGCACGCACTGGCAGAGCATTCACAGAGGGAGAATTTGTTAAAGAATGCCTTCTTTCTGTGGCCAAAAAGATGTGTCCAGACAAGGCGCATTTATTTAGTACAGTGAGTCTTTCAGGACCTACAATTACATGAAGGATTGAAGAAATGGGGGAAAATTTGAATCTGCAGTTGCAAAACTCCTCAAAAAAACTTTGCTATTTCTCATTGGCACTTGATGAAAACAATGATGTTCGTGATTCTGCACAACTTCTAATTTTTATTCGTGGGACAAATGATTCTTTCGAAGTCACAGAGGAGCTTGCTGCACTGAAAAGCATCAAAGGAACAACTACAAGAGAGGATATCTATGAGAAAGTTTGCCAAACTATGAATGATTTGGAGCTGGACTGAGGTAAACTATTCAGTGTGACAACTGATGGTGCTCCTAGCATGGTGGGGTCCATGAAAGGAGTGGTTGCACGCATTAACAAAGAGATGGACAAACGCAACCATTCACATCCAATAGCCATACACCGCATCATCCACCAACAAGCACTGTGTTGTAAATCACTGAAGCTGGACTCTGTCATGAAAATTGTGGTTTCTTGTGTTAACTTCATTAGAGCTCATGCACTAAGCCACAGACAGTTTCAGGAATTTCTGTCTGAGCTAAATGTTGCCTATGAAGATATTCTGTACCACACAGAAGTCTGTTGGCTGAGTCGAGGGAGAGTTTTGAAACGATTTTATGACTTACTTCCACAGGTTTATGATTTTGTGCTTTCTAAAAACAAAGAAGTACCAGAGCTCAAAGATGCAGAATGGAAATGGCACCTTGCATTTCTGACAGATGTAACAGAGCTACTCAACAATTTCAAGTGTCCAACTTCAAGGAAAGGGGAAGCTCATCTGTGATATGTATTCACATGTGAAAGCATTTCAAGTCAAATTAGACCTGCTCATTAACCAAGTAAAGGAGGAAAACTTCTGCCATCTCCCCACAACTCAAAACCTGTCTGCAGAAAAAACAGCAGTTGCATTCCCAAACAAAACATGTATGGATGTACTAGAAATGTTGCAAAAGGAGTTTCAAATTAGATTTAAAGAGCTTCGTCTCCATGAACAGGACATACAGTTTTTCCGGAACCCATTTTCTGTTGACATTGAAACTGTTGATCCGATTTACCAAATGGAATTGGCCAAACTACAGACTTGTGACTTGCTGAAAGATGCATTCAAATCAAGCAGCCTTACTAATTTCTATGCATCTCTCCCCTCAGAGACATATCATAATCTCAGGAACCACGCACTCAAAATTGCAACCATCTTTAGCAGCACCTATGTCTGTGAGCAGACTTTTTCCCGAATGAAATATCTGAAATCTCCAGTCAGATCCAGGCTAACTGATGAACACTTGCATCACTTGCTACGACTAGCAGTGACAAATATGGAACCTAACATTGACCATCTCATTAGCCAAAAGCAGGCCCATAGTTCACATTGAAATATTATTTGTGTTTGTTGATTACAATTGTTCTTAATTTTAAATATTGCATTTTTTTCCTGTTTTTTGTGCACTACTACAAATAAAATATGTG
The DNA here is from genome assembly GCF_023638135.1 of Falco biarmicus. Classification (NCBI taxonomy): domain Eukaryota; kingdom Metazoa; phylum Chordata; class Aves; order Falconiformes; family Falconidae; genus Falco; species Falco biarmicus. The sequence goes on along the minus strand of NC_079310.1, from coordinate 21,121,144 downwards.
CAGTGTGCATAGGAATTTGTTCATTTTTTTCCAAATTATAGTCCGGCCCCCGACAGTGTCTGAGGGACAGTGAACCGGCCCCCTGTTTAAAAAGTTTGAGAACCCCTGCTCTAGGCAATCAAACTAATCAGAGAGCTGTCTCAGGGTCACTCTGATCTCTGCAGAGGCTACAACTGAACACTTCACATCATATTTGAAAGTTTTGCATGTTTTATATAAAAGATGAGAGGCATAAGCACACAAGAATCCAAAGCATGCAAGAAAGGTGTTTTAACAGGAAAGCAGTGCAAGCCTGTTTGAAAATCTCATAATTAAATTACATGTAGCAACTGTATTTTTGGGAACAGAAAAAAACAACTTCCCCAAAGCATTATTTCTAGACTGAGAACAAACAATAAAAGCAGGGGTCCTCAAACTATGGCCCGCAGGCCGGATATGACCCCCCAGGATCCTCAATCTGGCCCCCGGTATTTACAGAACACCCCCCCCCCCCCCGGGGGTTGGGGGGGGAAACCAAGCAGCCACAGATGACTGCCTGCCACTTCATCTGCGTGCTAGCCCCCTGTTTAAAAAGTTTGAGGACCCCTGAATAAATAGATGTTCTTGGAGTAAAATGGTGAGAGAAAAGCTGAGGGTACAAATCTGTTTCCATTACAGACCTCTAGTGTGATTTTATGGTAGTGTCTGAGCTTTTATTTCTTCTGCTGATGAAGAAAGATAGCAGTACACCCTTTCTGGACCCCTTTTTCTGTCCAATCTGTTTGGACATAAGCACTTAGTGGCAGATGCTCTCTCCTCCTCCGTGGTAGAGCAATGCCCTGCACAATGAAACCCTAATCTCTGCAAAGCTTAGTGCTGCTGTGATAGCAATAGTAAGAATGAAGCAGAAAGTGCAGCATTCAAAGGCAGCAAGACCACCTAAGATGAATCTTTTTTGGCTGGCTAACTACTGGGGTGATGGGCGAACAGGAAACGTTTTTTAGGACTGCAGGAAAGAAGAGATGGCCTCGTGATATTTTAAATATTGACCTGGAGAACTGGATTCTGTCCCTACTACTGCCATAGCATTTTTATTGCTAGGAAAATCAGTTAAAACAGGTGGAAACACTCTGCGGGTTCCTTCTTCTCTGGTGTTTGTTTCCAGAGACGTCTGGGTCTGATTTGCAGGAAGCCATAGTGTTCCAGATTGTCTTAACATTATACTGAATCTTTCTATATTTGGTGTTTGTTTGTGAAACAGTTAGCTATAGGAACATCTTAATTTTAAAGAGTTAACCTCCATGTTAGCTATGCTGCTTGTTATCCGAGACACTGTTACTTGACATCCCTATTCTATAGACCATAATAACCTTACTCTCTAGACCATAACCAGAGCACCTGGGTTCTACTGTGTTTAGGATGAGTTATTGGACAGCTTGGCAAGGCAGATATCCAGCCGTCCAACTTGGCAACAAAACTTACTTTTAAGGTGTCCCAAAGTGAACTACTTTCATTATAATACTTAAAAACACACCCACAGGCCAAGAAGACCCTTGTCCAGGTGAAACCCTTCCCCTGAGCAAGCATAGTAACAGAGAAGAGGATGACACCGCAGATATTATAATTATATGCAAATTACTAAACAATCATTGTAACTGGGAGTGTACGACCTTGTAATTTTTGTATATAAATTTAACGGTGAAAACAGCATAGGTGTGCTTCATTTGTGGAGATGCCACCGAGCACCCAGCGCTGCAATAAAGGAGTGCCTGCTTCTTAATACTGCACTGAAGAGGGTCCCCGTGGAGGGTCGGCCGAGTAACGACAATCACACCAATATGGCGACATGTCATCCTCCCTTTATTCCCAAATTGCGCGTCTTTTATGCCACCTAGCTGTTGTCCATATGGCATCACACTCCATTTGATTGGTCCCGGTGTGGTGCCCACACGCTGCTCCCCCCTTGTGCAGGCATCCTGTTTTTTCTCATCTTTCTGTCCAACTCTCTTATCTCTCTGTGAATACACAGTTTCTTTGTCTCCCTTGGCCTTGCACATGTCCTTCACAACACTTGCAGCTTGTTACAGCAGCGGCCTGTTATTACAACCAAGTTATTCGGTCTGGATTGCTCACAATATGTCCATTTTCTTCCAGCCACTCCACAAATCACCCTTTTTGGTTTTGAGCAATCCAGACCCCTTCTATCATTCTGTTCATAATTCTCATAAAGCAATTCCACACACAGATCAATACCATTAAAAAGATTACAATGGCAATTAATACCGTTATCCCGTGTAGACACAAAACTTTTAACCATCCAGTAATTCCGAAACTCTGTAGCCAGTCCATTAACCCGTTCTCAGTCTTTATGGCCTGTACATTTTTTCTTAACTCAGCAAGCTGCTTATGAATACAGTTTGAGTGATCAGTCAAATTCATATAACACTTTCCTTAGCGCTGTTCACTATAGGCTACTCTCTACTGTTCATGCTGTTTCCTTATCTTCTAGGGGTGAGATCACATTCCTCCTTTGTTTGTGTATCATCCTAGTTTCTTTTCATACTCCCCCAAAGTTATTTAACTCTTTGCTGCAGGATCTCAGCTGCACATCGTCAAAGCAAGGCCAAAACTGCACACCATCAATGTCAAAACAACCCACTGTCTCTGTTCCGTACAATTTTACAATTTCCCCTTTTTGTTTTTGAACAGCTAGTACCAGGTTTGCCATGTTCTGCAGGGCCCTTGCAAACATGACGGCAACCAAGGCAATAGCAAACAAACAATACTGCCAATTGAGTGAATGGATGCCAAAAAGGCTGACATTTTCTCAGATTTTGATAACATGTTGCTGCAATGGGGCGCCTAAAATCCATTCAGCACATACCATCAAAATCCTCACAGCCATGTCCTTGAGCTAACAACAAAAGCCAATAGTTGCTCTGTTTTGTATGTAATAGTGGCAAATTTGACTCACATTCTTAACTGCCTAACAAACAAGGTGATTTAACTCTTTAATGCGTTCCCTGCTGTTACTCCGGATAAGAGAAGAACCGTTGCAATACGTTCCCATCAGTTCCATAAATCAACTACATCATTACATGCCTTTGAATTAACATTATACAGAGGTAATAAATTATCCCATATATCAAGGCTTTCAGTATGATTCTTCATTCCCCACATACATTCACTTTTTTGCAACAATGTCTGCAAGTCAGTTTCAAGGAAGGGCACACCAAACAAGGACTGGTTCAGTAAGGAGACCACACATTAGTTGTTGGGTTGACTGGCGGCAGTAGTGCTCCCACGTTCTGATACTCTAAGCTCAGGCCGCACACAGCAAGGAAGTATCCATCACAGATCTTCATCTGTAGAAACACAAGCATAACCTCTCCCCCAAGTTAACAATTCATCGGTCCTGACCAATGCCCGGTACGAGGGTCTTTCATGCGTACTAAGACACCTTCATGCTTTTGCTGCTTGTCACCAATTGACACAAAATGTCGTACAATGGGAGGCACCACATGGTCGACAGAGATTTTCAGAAAGTTCAAAACATAACACGATTTCTCGGAACGTGCCTCTTGGGTCATTCCCTTAATTCCCCCCCCCCCCCCCCCATTTTTTTTTTTTTTTTTTTTTTAATGCAACCAGAGACACTTGACTGTAACAGAGAAGCCCATATTTACATCTCTGAGCCTGGAAACAAACCGCAGCTGTATGCACCACCAGGCTCAGGGCATAAACCATTCATGCAGTTACATAGCTATATATCACTACAAGCATGCAGAAACCTATTAAACACTAGATAACCATGTTCATCTTTCCTATTCTCCTTCACAATACCTAGCTGTTCTCTCATCTCTTGTTAGGTCAAATATTCTCCATCTTCCTCTCCTATATCTCTCTTCAGACATTCTCTATCCTCCTCTTTTTTGTTTGTTAATTGCGACAAGGCAAAGGCTGTGTGTATCTGGGTGACCATGACCTGATTTATATTACAATCAACTAAACACTGAATACAGGGAAAAAGGCATGGGAGACATAAGGCAAACATCAATAAGGTGGTTAAAGTAATTATAATAAATCCTGTAATACTTTTGATCCACAGCCCAAAGTTTCCCAGCCGTGAGAACAGACCAAAGGCATCCCGCCCCTGGCTCTGCTGCAGATCTTTGTTTTAAGGCTTTTAAGTTTTGTATGCTTTTGTGAATTAATTCAGAGTGGTCACTCAGATTCACATAACACAACCTATCAAAGTCTTCACATTCGTGTCCCTGTGTTAACAATAAAAATCAATAGCAACTCGGTTCTGTAGCAACATATGATGGACAAAATCAACATCTGTTAATAAGCCAGAAAAAAAAATAATAGTATTTGTAGTATTACTTTGTTTAGCAAGCTAGCAGCCTAATTCACTAAGCAAGTTAAGAGCGTGTACTATTCTTACAGAAGAGATTAGAGAAGCAAAAAAATGTGTTATGCTGCATTCCAGAACTCAGCCTGAGAGATACAGTCTGCTGAGAGTTCTGCGTTATAATCATTTGACTCATGTTGGGGTTGCAATTGTGAAAGTTGCCCGTTTACAATTTTCATTGGCATTATCATAGCTAGTTGTTTTAAAAGCAACCCTTGAGCTTCCTCATGCTCGACTTGTTGTTGCAAAATATTCTGAAGCCGATCAATAAAGGTGGTATTAAAGTTAGTGACTCTCTAGGACCCTGCAAGACTGTGGCAAGACTCCCGCATCCGGACTGCCTTAATAGCCATCTCCTTCATTTGCAGATAGCTGTCCCTGGGATACCTTGCCTGAGTCACAGAATCGGCACAATTATTTTCTCCAGCCAACTGCTCATAGTTAACAGCAATTCCCCGATTAAGGTTTTCAGTCAAGGCCACTACACATAGCTCACAAAAATCAGATAACCACATCATATACTGTATCAGAGTTCGTACCATACAAAGCAATAACTTCCAATCATGCAATGTGAGTGTATAAGGCTCTGCCATCACTTCAAGAAGGGACATAGCAAATGTATTATGAATCCTCCCTTCCCGCACTGCTTTGCTTAACTCTTTAACAGCCTCGTATTGTACAGGCTGCCACTCTCGAGGTTAATTTGTCTGACAAAATACTGAACATGCCATAGCGACTCCCAAATCTACTCGCTTAAGCGCTTCCCACTTTCATTCCTGTCACCAATCCCTCAGACCCCCTTTCACCCTCCCCGAAAATACAGTCAATGCATCGGGAGAGACGAGGGTGGGGAAGGTCTAGCTCCTTTTCCAGATCTATAGGCCCTGGATCAAAAAAGTTTATCAGTGTCAATGGAATCATTGTCCGAGTTGTCCTGTTCCTGCACTTGTTGCTGTGTTGTGAGGGTTGCTGCAATCAGTGACAGAAGCTTTGGGGGTAGAGGAGGTGTGGACAGAATCACCATCGTTGATGGTGTGTTGAGAAGAGTCGCACTGTTGGTGAAATTTACAGCCTCCTCTAGTTCAGTGCTCATGCTGTTGGTGGAATTTACATCTTCCTCTGGTGTAGCACTGTTAGTAGAATTAGTCCACACTTGGCAAAGAGTAGTCAGAATTTGCCACCAAGGTGCTAAATGCATTCCTGACAGGGAGTCCTTCTCTGTGGCAGCATCATACAATCATCTGCTGACCGCTTTCATTTCTTTCAAAGTCTCTAAAATCAACCTCCACATTGTGGAGAATTTTGCACTTTCTTTAGAGCCTGAACTAATGTCCTCCCACAGTGCTGCCCCGATCTTATCTCAAGTCGTTAACTCAAAAGCCTCTCTCACTGAGGGGATCAGTTCTCCATGCCGAGCCCATGACAGCAACTTTCTCAGTCTTCCCTCACCATAAGATAACCCTCTCTTAGAGAGGATATGTTGGAGGAGCTTAACCACTGCCACTTTTTTTTTGCTTAGCGTTCAGTACTTCTGTTACGGTAGTGTTTGGGTGCCTTTGGCTCCTCCTTAATGTCTCCTCCAAGCACCTCTACTGCAGCCGCTGCAACCTTTTTCTCAGCCTTCATTGTTTCCTGGGTATTAATTATAGACCGCCACGTAGCTCTTAATGCTTTAGCTTCTTTTCCTTCTTTACCTCCCTCAATCATACTATCCCAGAGGCAATTCCCCACTTCTCTCCACTCTGTAGTACTACATAATAGCGTGGGCTCAGGAATCTTAGCCTTTTTTCATGCCCAGTGAACTAAAGCCTCTACATCAGTCTCCTTAATGCTCTCACCTCTCTTAGAGAGGATACTTGTTAAAAGCCCAATTGCCGCATCCATTTCCATCGTGGTCTTACTTCGGCAGGGGTGCAATCTGCAGCTCAAACACCAACTCTGGACTTCGCTTTTGCCTTCCAGGTTCCTCCTGCCTCCAACCCTCCAGCTCCCAAATCTGAATCCAAGTCCGATGCGCGGAGTCTTCCGCATTCAAGCAAATGCATTTAAGCATCTTACTTCCGCATTTAAGTGAACCGCATTTAAGCGTCTTAAAGGGTCCCTGTTCGGGTGCCAGATGAAGAGGGTCCCCGTGGAGGGTCGGCCGAGTAACGACAATCACACCAATATGGCTACATGTCATCCTCCCTTTATTCCCGAATTGCGCGTCTTTTATGCCACCTAGCTGTTGTCCATATGGCATCACACTCCATTTGATTGGTCCCGGTGTGGTGCCCACACGCTGCTCCCCCCTTGTGCAGGCATCCTGTTTTTTCTCATCTTTCTGTCCAACTCTCTTATCTCTCTGTGAATACACAGTTTCTTTGTCTCCCTTGGCCTTGCACATGTCCTTCACAACACCTGCAGCTTGTTACAGTTTCGGCCTGCTCAGCCTGCTATTATAACAAAGTTACTTGGTCTGGATTGCTCACAATACGCCCATTTTCTTCCAGCCAATCCACACTGCATTGGTGTTAAGAGGTTTGATTCCCAATTTCAGTGACAATAGTACACATTGCATCAGCTTAAGGCAGTGGGAACTGCTCTCTGAACTGCTACTGTGTTTGCATGCTACCAGCCCCAATCTGCCTCACTGGACCTCAGTGCCCCAACCATGAGAAAGGGATCATGCCACTTTCTCATAATGTGGTGAGGGTAAATGATTTAATACTTGTGCATCGAGGTGATGCTGAAGTTGTAAGCACCACAGCAGGATACATAAGGAAATTAATGAGCCAACTGTGCTCACTGTTGGAACTTATGCTCATTGGGGTCAGCGTGGTCTGCAAATGCACAGTGTCTTGCATGAGGGAACATAGGGAATATAGCAATATCCAAATTCTGCAAGCAAAGAAGCAGCTGAATACTATTTTAAGCAAACATTTCCTGTACAGACTTATAATATTTCTTCCCTTTGTGTTTGCATTTCTCTCAAAGTATTGCATGTGGCCACAGATGCTATTTTCCCTACTTCATTTACAGTACTTAGCTATTAGTTTGCAACACAAACCAGCTGGAAAATTAGATGAGTAAGATAACTTGGAAGTTTTGCTCTTGACAGGAACCAGACCTAGCTCTTTTCCATTTATAAGCGTAAGTCTCAACAGGAAATTTCATATACATCCACTTCATAAAGACTTTACCTTAATAGATTTTACTTTGATTTTTAACTTTACAGCTTCAAAAAATGTGAGGGATTTTAACAGATCTCATTGATGTGAAAGGAGAATAGCAACTGGAGACAAAGTTTTTTGCTTCTTGATTTGTAATAGAATAGCAAGAAAAAAAGATAACATATAACAATGTCCTATACTGAAGACAGATGATTATGAATGCATGATGAGGTGGCATATGGGAAGAGAAATGAATCTGTTGTCTCTGTGCTCTTTTCCACATAAAACTGCGGTTTCATAGCTGTATACAATCTTAGCTGTACAGATGTTTGCATCAATATTTCTCAGATTTTTGTTTTGGATTGGACCCGCTAGAGGTGATCAGTCTGAACTAGATTTAAAGAATCTGTAGGAATTCCTACAGACTCAGGGTGTGGTGTCCAAAGTGGCAATGCTCACACCATCGCATCCAACTGGGGAATAAGCCAGGCCAACCAGAGCAGTGATAGATGTTCCATAAGATGGAAAGACAACAGAGCTAGGCACATGCAGTCTGAAAGGCTCCTTCAGGGCACTGATGATAACTTTTTGATGCAGGTGGTGGAGGAGCCAACGAGGCAAGGTGTGCTGCTGGACCTTGTCTTCACAAACAAAGGAGGACTGGTTGGGGATGTGAAGGCTGGGGGCAGCCTTGGCTGCAGTGACCATGAGATGGTGGAGTTCAGGATCCTGCGTGGAGGAAGCAGGGCAACAAGTAGGATTGCAACCCTGGACATCAGGAGAGCAAACTTTGGCCTCTTCAAGGACCTACTTGGAGAAATCTCATGGGTTAGGGCTCTGGAAGGCAGTGGGATCCAGGAGAGCTGACTACTATTCAAGCATCACTTCCTCCAAGATCAAGATGGGTGCATCCCCCCAGATCATTTTTCTCCTAGAAATCTCACTCTGAGGAAGACTAATGTTTGAGCATGTTTAAAAATAATTATTCTGTGACTTAAATGTTCTTTGGAAAGGTTCAAATTCTGGAAACTCTGGAAATGTAAGAAGAGCAGGACTTGAAATTTTGCTGAGGTAAGGCAACAGTAATTTGCATAAAGGCTGTGACTTTTTGGCAGATCTATAGACTTTTCAAATCTACAATTTGCACATGCTTGGTAGCTCTTACATGTCTCAGCACCTTTTCTACTGAAAAATTTTTCCCGCTACCATGCATGGACTAGCCTGAAGCTCTGCAGGCTTTTCCTTGTGGTCTTAACCCTGGCTTCCCTGGGTAATATCGTGTCTCTGTCTAAGTCCTGTCTTGGGAGCTGGGTCATAAAATTGAGGGCTGCAAATAGGAATTGGCTAGATGAGAGAAGAAGGTTGGACATGTGAAGAGTGACAACACAAAGGATCACACTGGGAAGGGATCGGTGTGTGCTCATGTCCCTTCCCCTCCAAGGCCAGAGGTGAAATACCACAATCCCATGGCTCATGGTCAGCAAACACCTGTGTCAGCCCTGGCAAGGCATTACTAGTCAATGCCCAGAGCCTGATCTATCCCAATAAGCCAAGGATGAAAAATTGGCCATGGACATTTGGCCTGACTTAGCTACCATGAAATAAATTGCTCTATATGCCAAAAAAAGTCCCCAGCATTGAGGCAGGGAGTGACGTCCAGTACTGCTGACCAGTACTGCAGCAGAGACCTGGGCCATGACTCTAATATTACCTACTCTGGTAGTATGTAATAGTAATATTATGCTGAGTGATGGTATTTCTGCTTTTTTTATTTATTTTCAGTTTGTTTTCTGAGAATCCTAGGAAGTTTTATACACAAAGTTGCATTAGAAGAACAGAAGGTTAAGTACCCAAAACCTGAGCTGTACACCCTATGAGACCTTAACTCCTTTTCTTCCCAAACACCTTAATACAGGATAGAGCCCTCAATTACTGACCACATACAGCTTCCCCACAGGACACCTGCCCAACTGGGCTCAGCTCTGGGGTCACTCTGGAGAAATGGATTTTTCCTTGTCTTTACCACAGATTCAAACCACTTTAGCTTAACATCTTCCAGATGGGCTGATTTTCAGTGCCTGGCTTGAGACTTTCAGGCCCAGTTGGAGAACATGGTGAGTATTCACAGCTATATTGACATCACTGCTGCTTTGAGCACTGTATAAAGCTGAGCATGATGAAAAAGCACATCCTTAGTGGCACAAAACTGGGACTCCACAGTAGTGGTCAATCTTCATTCCAGCTTGTGAGTGCTACAGCTGCAATCTTCCTCCTCTTTGAACATTTGGAAAAGATACTTAATTTCTGCAAATTGAGAAGGTTATGGAGCTGGAAAATGACATCGTTTTTGTACTTTATTTAAGAACGGAGATCGAGCAAATATATCAGCTTGACTTTTAGCTCTGCTGCAATATATTACAGACTTGAGATTAATGAAGACTAATCAGTAAATTCCAGTTGAGATAAAGGAAAGAACAGTTTGTCCTGACCTCTGTGTGATTTAACTCCAGCCAGCAACTAAGTACCACTCAGCGGCTTGTTCACTTCCCATGTCCCCCTGGTGGGATGGGGAGGACAATTGGAAAAAAACACGTAAGACTCATGGGTTGAGATAAGAACAGTTTAATAATTGAAATAAAATTAATAACAATAATAATAATAGTAATATTAGTAATGGAAAGGAGAGAGACAGAGAAGAATAAAACCCAAAGGAAAAAACCTTAAGTGATGCACAATGCAATTGCTCACCACCCACTGACCAATGCCTAGCCAGTCCATGAGCAGAGATCAGAGGCTCCTGGCCAATTCCCCCCAGTTTATATTTATATACTGATCATGATGTTCTGTGGTATGGAATATCCCTTTGGCTAGTTTGGGTCAGCTGTCTTGGCTCTACTCCCTCCCAGGTTCTTGTGCACCTCCTCACTGGCAGAGCATGGGAAACTGAAAAGTCCTTGACTTAGGGTAAGCACTACTTAGCAACAACTAAAACATCAGTGTGTTATCAACATTATTCTCATCCTAAATCCAAAGCATAGCACTGCACCAGCTACTAGGAAGAAAATTAACTCGATCACAGCTGAAAACAGGACACTGATGCAAATTTTATTTAATCTATAGTCATTTATGGTGTTTCTTTATGAAAGTAAATTATCTCCCAAAGTAGTGCAATGGGAATAATATTTGATTGCTTCTGCAGAGAGGAGTGAAATAATGGTTAAAATGTCAAGCCATTCAGGGTCACAGCAGCAGAAGGACATCAAAGGGAAAGTCAAAGCTTTGGATTCACAGGTATGGAATTGAAAAAGAGGGAACGTGGAAGAAAAGGAAACACAGACATCCCTAAAGTGCAATGCTAATTATAAAAAGCAGCATCAAGAGCTGCTAGTGGGGAATTTCCATCCAGCAAAGCTGCTTATAGATATAGGAAGACTTTAAATTGCACACTAATACAAAGAGACAGAAAATATAGGAGAACTAATACAACCTAACTACATAATCACCAGAGGCATTTGGAAGAAAAATACTTTGTCAGGGTTTCCTGAAAAAAAAGAGTTGTCCATAGTTTGTCACTCTCCTCCCAACTCTAAATTACTGGTAGCCACAAGCCAGCTTAGCAGACTCCCTTCACATGATTCTTCTCTTTGGCACTGTAATATCTACTGCACCAGAGTATTCTGACAAGGGGAAAAATTAACCCTCTATACAGTACAGCGAACAAGGAAAACATTGTACTATGTACTCCTGAAGACCTGGCAGAATAAAATGCTATGTTATGGTAGAATATTAAATAAGTAACAATAAACTATCCAAGTAAAATTATAGTTCTACATATCAGTTGGACATACGCAAGGGCTGAGGTATAAAAACAGAGGCTGTTAGTAACAATGATTACCAATGAGCCAATGATTCATGGAGTAGATCAACTGAAAACTATGATAAGGCACATGGAAAATAAAGACATGATTGGTGACAGTGAATCATGCCTGACAAATTTGGTGGCCTTCTATGACAGGGTTACAACGTTGGCAGATGAGAGAAGAGCAACTGATATCATCTACCTGGATTTGTGCAAAGCATTTGACACTGTTCCGCACAACATCCTTGTCTCTAAACTGGAGAGACATGGATTTGATGGATGGACCACTCAGTGGATAAGGAATTGGCTGGATGGTTGCAAAGAGTTTTGGTCAATGGCTCAGTGTCCAAGTGGAGTCAAGTGAGGAGTGTCATTCCTCGGAGGTCCATACTGGGACCAGAACTGTTCACCATCTTTGTCAGCAACATGGACAGTGGGATTGAGTGCACCCTCAGAAAGTTTGCCAACACCACCAAGCTGAGTGGTGAGGTTGACATGCTGGAGGGAAGGGATGCCATCCAGAGGGACCTTGACAGGCTTGAAAGGTGGGCCCATGTGAACCTCATGAAGTTCAACAAGGCCAAGTGCAAGGTCCTGCACGTGGGTCAGGGCAACCGCCACTATCAATACAGGGTGGGTAGAGAATGGATTGAGAGCAGTCCTGAGGAGAAAGACTTGAGGGGTGTCAGCTGATGAGAAGCTCAACATGACCTGGCAATGTGCACTCACAGTCCAGAAAGCCAACTGAATCCTGGGCTGCATCAAAAGAAGCATGGCCAGCAGGTTGAGGGAGGTGATTCTGCCCCTCTACTCCACTCTCGTGAGACCCCACCTGGAGTACTGTGTTCAGCTCTGGGGTCCCCAACATAAGGAGGGCATGGACCTGTTGGAGCAAGTCCAGAGGAAGGACACAAAGATGATCAGAGGGCTGGATCACCTATCCTATGAAGAAAGGCTGAGAGAGGTGGGGTTGCTCAGCCTGGAGAAGGCTCTGGGGAGACCTTATAGCAGTCTTCCAGTACCTAAAGGGGGCCTACAAGAAAGCTGGAGAGGGACTTTTTACAAGGGCATGTAGCGATAGAACAAGGGGTAATGGCTTTAAGCTGAAAAAAGGTAGATTTAGATTAGACATTAGGAAGAAATTCTTTACTGTGAGGGTGGTGAGACACTGGAACAGGTTGCTCAGAGAAGTTGTAGATGCCTCATCCCTGGAAGTGTTCAAGGCCGGGCTGGATGGGGCTTTGAGCAACCTGGTCTAGTAGAAGGTGTCCCTGCCCATGGGAGGGGGGGTTGGAACTTTATGATCTTTAAAGTCTCTTCCAACCCAAATCATTCTATGATTCTATAAATGATGATAATTGAGCAGACATAGGCAAAAAAAATGTGAAAATCAGAAAAGCATCCCAAACTTGCAGGATTTTCATGGCACTCGATTCAGTGGATACTTCCTGAAGAATTATTTTCTATTTTTGAAAGCACTGAGAGATGCAACTATCAGAAGTTGGGCTTTATATTAACCAACCTAAAGGAAATGGAGTTGTAGTCAAGTGAAAGTGAGAAGTAATGATCCTGTTAGTGAATTTGTTGTTAGCCACTGTTTGGAGATAATATAATTCTCAGAGAAAAGCTTGCATAAAGCACAATGAGAGTTTGCCTTGCAAGGGCTCCTGGATTGAGGCTTTAGGACGTTTCTTCTTTATGAAGTTTAATTTAGATGAGTGACCTAAGAAAGAAATATTCATTAAAGAAAATTAATAATGGCTGGAAGCAGATAAAGGTGTGAGATGGGACAAAAGTGTAAAGAAAACTGGGGGGAGCCCTGCAGAATTATATAGAAACATGTCGCGACGGAGGGAAGACACAGTCACTCAATATGAGTGATCAGCAGACTTCGTTTATTGAACCTTACAGTCACCTTTTATGCCTTCTTATAATTAGCTCATACATATTACAAAAGTTAAGCTCATTATTGGTTAGTTGCCTAAATACCAAGTCCGCCCCTAGTTTCTCTTCTGTAGTTATCTGTTCCCACCTGCAACATTCTTTTCCCACCGAAATCTTCCTGTTATTGTGTAACAAGAACAGCCAAGGATAGTGTATTTTTGCTTTACTTCAGATAAGCTGAGAGCGATGTGCATTTTTGTCCAGCCAGCTGGACTATGTCTATGTGACCTTTTTCAGCTAGCCAGTTATCCACAGAAACACAAACCAAAAATATCTAATAATGTCTGAGAATGTTGCTGAAAAGAACCTGAATACAAAAAGGGAAGAAGAAATGTAAGGATACATACAATAAGGTTACAAAAATGTGTAAATTTCCTATGGTAAATTTACCACTGAATATCCTGGTCTAACAATAGTACTGTGGTCTATGGTAAATTTACCACAGGAAGACTAAAATTTTGGTGGTTTGAAGCTATCAAAGAATAAGGGCAGTGTAAGCATTTTAGTGGAATTGTGTGCAACTTAAAAAAGCCAAGATGAATGTAAAGAGAACTGGAAAGCCACAGAGCAGTTGGCCAGAAATCTCTTTCAGCAGAAGGTTCAAAATATTAGAAGATATCCTTTGAATATTTAGAAAATGTAATTAACAACTTGATTGAATTGTTAAAACAGGACAGAAATTTAATAGCAATCTTCAGAGCAATTATTGCTTTCTCAGATAAGAAGCTATTGGATATAATATGTGTGAATATCAATGAAGCACTAATACCATATAATAGATACAGAAATACTGGAAAAGATGATGTTCATCACATGGCACAGAAAACTTGTTAAGCAGGTGGTAAAGAGAGTGATCATAAAAAGTCCAATTTTTTGTTCCTTTCTGATTTGATCAGTACATGCAAATTTAATCACATTGAGTGAACTCAATAGCACAATTTGTATAAGCACAACCTGCTATAATGCACCCAGAAATCAGTCCAAAGATAGGATGTCACAGTGGGTTAAAATAAGACATAATGCAATCAATATCAACCCCAGGACTTATATAACACATCATATATTCTCTATCAGCCACATTCAGGACAGTTCAAATAATATCTGGAGGTGGACATCTCACAAACAGTCCAACCAGGGATTTATCATGAGAATGCTTTTATTTGTTCCATAATGAGGCAATGAAATACAAAACACGTATATAACCCACAGTTAGAACCACATTAGAGGAGCACTAAGCACTTCATGGGTGTTTTGCCAATAGACAGGGTCAGTACAAAGGAAACAGACACCTAGTTAAAGAAGTGAATTTATCTTTACTTATTTAAAGCAATAGAATAGTAAGTGAAATAATACAGCAAGAATAAAACAAGACAAGGTAATGCACCTAATCACTACCACATATGGCAGACTATAGTGGTTAAAAAAGATCCATCACCAGTTGCCTTAATACTTTACCATCATCCAGATCCCCAGTTGCTGGGGAGGCCCAGTTACAAAGATTTTAGAGAGCCTTTCCCAGCAATTGGGAGGTCCTATGCAGTGCATCCACTCATAGGTGAGGTCTCCAAAATCACTGTAAGAGGGTCCAGCTTTTATACTGTTGAATAAACAAGCTCACCCAATTTAAAATGTGGAAACATCTGGTTTCACTCTCCTCTTAGATCCCACTAAAGCCTGTCCAGGGCTCAGGGAGGAACCAAGGGAATTTCCCTTATCTACTTGATTTTAACCACCAGTTTGCAAAAAGGTTATATATCTGGTTTCATAATCTTGACTACCTGCCTCCAAGCAAAGAAGGATGCACTATATCATAGCTAATTATTATATTCTATCTAAGCTACATCTTTCACTAATGATCATGCATATTTTGCTAATGATTGGATACATATATATATATATATATATAACATTTGGTTGGCGAGTTCATCTACTTTGGCTCAGGGCCTGTTGCTCAGGCCTCAGTACTTCAATGGGTCAGGATGAAATTCAGAATGATTTTGATAAATTTTAGGAATGAACCAAAATTAATAAAATAGCACTATGTACAGAACTGTGAAAAATTAAAGCTGCTTGCACGAAATGAAGAGTAGTAGACTAGTGGATTACAAAGGGAGTAGGAGTTTAAATTATGATGTTGATACAAAGCAAACAAACAAAATTCTGGGACATATTAACAGAAGCGTGATACATGTGGGATACAGGAAGTAGTGATGTCATTTCCAATGGCAGGAGAGAAGTCTCAGCTGGATGATTATGTCATTTGGAGTGCCATAGTTGAAGAAAGCTGTAGACAAACTGTAGAGGCCAAAAGCAAGCACCAAGTATGAGAACTGGGTTAAAAAACTTGACCCATGAAGATAGGATGAAATGGTTTGTTTAGTCTAGAAAATGGAAGATTGATGGGAGACAGAACAGTCTGAAAATTTATAAAATGCCAGTAAGAACAGTGGGAAATCTCTTACGCAAATGTTGAGTTGTGCAAGAATATTGAGTGACTGAAACTGTAGGTGCAGGATGTGAAATTTGGACTTAGCACGACAGTGTAAAATTAGAGGAATAGTAGTGTCACTAGAATATGAACACAGAAATAGCAAGATACTGCATGTTAATAGTTTTTTGTATCAAAACTGACTTGGAGAAGGATGGTAATAAATAGATGTTTATTGTGGTAGCACTAGAAGTATATAATAGACTTCTAGATTCAGTTAGCCCAGAATGTGACTAGAGATTTCTCTGATGCTAGTGACCAAAAAATGTAACTGAGAATTATGCTAGTATGGAGGACATTGACGTTTGGCACAGGGACTGGAGAATAAGAATTAATATTATTCATAGGACCTCAGTATTCCTGAACATGAAGATCAACACTCTGTTTTCATTAGATATTCAGACAATTAAGAATTAATAACAATTTTAACATGGTGAATGAGAACATTATAAAATGCCTGATCATAGAAAATAAGCTTGACTGGCATGATCATGAGTAGACTCTAAATTGAACAGGTGAGTAAACAAAGTACATACAAACCAAAATTCTTAATTTCAGAGGGACATATTTTGGTAAATTAAGGGAATTCTTAGCTGGACTGAGATCTGGGGCCTGCAGATTCCAGGACCTGGAATTTATCCTATCAGTGCTGTGAAACTTAGCACGAATCTGCATCCCAAGAGTGGAGAAAAAAAGTATGTAGAAGAGGCTTGATATATAACTGGATGACTATCCATCCTTAAAACATATATTTGGAATAAGTAGGCATCTTACAAAATAATGGAAAAAAGTACTGGAAAGCAAAAGAAGTTGTATCTCATAATCAAGAATTGAAGACTAATAATTAAATGTTAAATAGAGGCCGGAAGAAAATTACTTTCAGGGATAAGGCTTGAAATCAATCATACTTAATATTTTCATGATAACAGCACAAAAACACAGGGGCTTTCTGATGAAATCTGCCAATAAAAAAAAAAAAGGAAGGCATTAACAGAAGAGAATGGGGATATCATACAGGGAAAGCTTGATCACCTTGAAATCTGGAGTAATACAAATGGGACAAAATTGAACAGTATAAAATGTTTGAGTCATGCACTTGGGTGATAATAACATTAGTCCCTCCCAGAAACTAGAAACTATGTTTGGAAACTACTATAGAAGAGAAATACCAAGGTATAAAGGGTTACTAAAAAATGACTGGGAACTTTAATGGGACACAGCTGTGAATATTGCAAATGCTGTTCTGTGACATATCAGAAGAGGTATTTCTAACAGAAATAGGGAAGAGCTAGTATCACTGTACAAAGATCTGGCAAAAATGTCTGTGTATGACTATGTACAATTTTAATACTCCTCTCCAAGGATGCACAACTAAAACACAAAAGAAGGGCTAGCAGGTTGATGAGAGAAATAGAAAGCATATTTTACAAGGAAAACTGAAAAAACCTTGATTTATTAGAGTGGCAAGAGAGCAGCTCAGAAGGGATACATTGATTGTCTATAAATATATCTGACGAATAAATACCAGTTAGAGGAAAATCTAAATAATAATTCTGGCACAGAATCATAGAATCATTTTGGTTGGTGTTCCAGTCTGGGAAGACCCAAGCTGGGAAGATTCTTTGTTATACCCAGAGTGAGATTAAGACACAAATGAGGTCAAATGCCACTAATCAAGGAAATTTATTGTGCTTTTATATAAACAAAATATTCATGTGTTGCGGTAAGAAAATAGCGATAGGAATGAAAGGGAAAGATAGGAAAGAAGGAAATCTAGCAGTCAGGATAGAGTTGCAAGAGAGAGTCACCACCGTGGATCCAGCGGCATCCTGTTAGTCTGTAGTCTCCATTCACATCGGTGGTGGGGGTCTCTGGATCACCACTTACTATTTGGTGGCAGTCTTTTATAGGGCGTTCAGGGGGGTCATTTCCCAGACAACGGCATGTAGTGCATTCCTCCATGGGGCACATGCAACTACTGCATAGGTAGGGGTGATCGTCCATGTTTAGGCACATCCCTCACAGCGGTGTGGCCTTTCCTTGACCCTGGCCGAAAACTGATGTCAGGCAGCTGTTGGCTCCTTATCTGTTCACAACTGTTAAGTCTTGCAGGAGCTCAGCTAACAAGCTTTGAGACGGTCAGTTTGAGATATGGTCTCTCACAGTTGGAAAAGACGTTTAAGATTATCGAGTCCAACTATTAACCCAATACTGCCAAGTCCACCACTAAACCATGTCCCTAAGTGTCACATCTACATGTCTTTTAAACACCTCCAGGGATGATGACTCAACCATCTTCCAATGCTTGACCACCCTTTCAGTGAAGAAATTTTTCCTAATATTCAATCCAAGCCTCCCCTGGTACAACTTGAGGCTGTTTACTCTTGTCCTATCACTTGCTACTTGGGAAAAGAGATCACCACCCACCTTGCTACACCTTTCAGGTAGTTGTAGAGGGCAATAAGGTCTTCCCCGAGTCTCTTCCTCTCCAGACTAAACAACCCCAGTTCCCTCAGCCGTTCCTCATAAGACTTCTTCTCTAGACCCTTCACCAGCTTCGTTGCCCTTCTCTGGACATGCCCCAGCACCTCTATGTCCCTCTTGAAGTGAGGGGCCCAAAACTGAACACAGTATTCAAGGTGCGGCCTTACCAGTGCCGAGTACAGGGGGACAATCACTTTACTTGTTCTGCTGGCCACACTGTTTCTGATACAGGCCAGGATGCTATTGGCCTTCTTGGCCACCTGGGCAGGGCACACTGCTGGCTCATGTTCAGCTGGCTGTCAACCAGCATCCCCAGGTCCTTTTCCACCAGGCAGCTTTCCAGCCACTCTTCCCCAAACCTATACCATTGCATGGGGCTGCTGTGACCCAGGTGCAGGACCTGGCACTTAGCTTTGCTGAATCTTATACAATTGGTCTTGTCCCATCAATTCAGCCTTTCCAGGCCCCTCTGTAGAGCCTTCCTTCCCTCATGCAGATCAGCACTCCTGCCCAACTTGGTGTCATCTGCAAACTTACTGAAGGTGTACTTGATCCTGTTGTCCAGTTCATTGATAAAGATATTAAACAGAACTGGACCCAATACTTAGACCTGGAGAACACTCGTGTCAGGCCACCAACTGGATTTAACTCCATTCACCAACACTCTTTGGACCTGGCCATCCAGCTGGCTTTTCACCCAGCGAAAAGTATGCCATTCCAAGCCATGAACAGCCAGTTTCTCCAGGAGAATGTTGTGAGAAATGGTGCCAAAGGCTTTACTAAATTCTAGGTAGACAACATCCACAGCCTTTCCCTCATCCACTAAACAAAGAGACATAAATCAACACTGAGTATTAATAGAAATTAGAGATACTAACAATTAAAGCAAACAAGTTCTTGAACTGCTTTTGTTTGGAAATAATGGGGAAAAAAACCCTAATTGCTTTTAATGAGCACAATAAGTTTATGAAAGGGATGATATATCATAGCAGCAAGTGATTGCAGGGATTTAATTTGATGATCTAGAAAGACTTTTCCAGCCTTGTGTTTCTATGGTGTTATTACAAATCATGAATATTTTTTTCTATTTCCACCAAGACAGGATGCAAAATGTTCAGTTTCATTTACAGGTTATAAAACAATGTAAACTTTCTATTAAGATACTGAAACATTGGAGCAAACTAGCTAAGGAAGTTTTCAAGAATCACTTGAGCAAATAGTTGACATGGCTTTTCTAGGTATACTTGGGACAGGCTTACAGGACTGGGTTGGTCTTTTGAGGTCCCTTCCAACCCTAAAATTCTATGAGATAATATAGGCTTATATCTTTCTGGACTCTAACTTAGCAAAACAGCAAACACCCCAAGCAATTTCTGAGAAAGCTGTTGATTAATTTATACTCAGTAACTTTGGCGATATTTGCAGTGGTACGTTATTTATTATTTTTGCAGTGTTCAAAGTATTCTAGGAAATTCATAAAGCAAACCCAGTTCCCAGCAGGGGATTGGAAGCTTTTGGCTGTCATACCTGGGTATGGATAACCCGGCAGGCCCCTTCCTGGCCACTGTTTCTCTCCAAGGCGGCACCCCCCCACACACACTCCGATCAGTGCCATGGCGATGCAAGCGGCCAAGCGATCTAAACATCTGGCTGCCCCCAGAGGTCAATCGGATCCTCTATATTCGGAACCTGCCGTATAAAATCACAGCGGAGGAAATGTATGATCTTTTTTGGAAATACAGACCTATTCGACAAATCAGAGTTGGAAACACTCCTGAAACAAGAGGAACAGCTTAAGCTTCTCAAGGAAAAATACGGAATTGATTACAAACCCACCAAAAAAAAAAAAAAAAAAAAAGTGCTTCAGATGTCCCCTACAAGAAATGGGTTTCTGCCTTGAACTAGCAAACATCTCTGAGCTTAAAGAGAAGCCTTTTTGCCTTGATGGAGATAATTTATGCTGTATTCTATATTTATGCTGTATTCTGAATGTGGAAATTGGTTGGGACTAGGAGGCTGGCTTAAAGGCATTTTGCAAACGGGATTATTATTTTTGATCATTATTGTAATAATAGTTTTTTGATCAAAACCAGCCAACATTATTTGTAAGCATTAGGCATATCTGAAGAGAATGCCTTTATTTGAATCAGCAGTTAAGGTGTAGTTTAGTCTGATGCTGTGGTTTTATCTGCTTCTGGTGAATTTTTGAAGTGATGAAATCAGAGATACTAAGAGTTATGAGGTAATAAGATAATAATCTAAGTAAGGGTGCTGTCTTTTATGTCTACAAGTGCAATATGCTTTTATGTAGCAGAGAGAAACTTTAACAATAATGTTGCTTGAGCGAGATGTGCATGTGACAACTTGGGAAAAGGGATATCACAACTGGAGTGCAACAGTGTTTCTATGTCTGGCAGAGTGAAATCTTTCAAGCCCTGAGTTTAGACAGTCTAAAATAAATTGTTAGTATTCAGAAAACCCATCTTAAGCCTCTTTTGCTTACATAGTGTTATGGAAGTCAACTGCAATTGTAGAGAATTAATGATTTTTTAATACATATTAACAAATACTACTATTTTAACTTGAGGCAGTTGAGTGAGAAATACTCACGTGTAGCATTTGAGGGAATGTCAGCATAAATCGCACTTACAGTAAGACTGCATTTTTAATTACTGTACTCGTTAAGATTCGATGATGCCATAAGGCTAAGGCCTTTTATCACAGATCGGTTCTGAACTAAAAGGTGTGTGCACATGTAGATATGCACATTTGTGTTATTTTCCTTAATTGGCTACAAAATAATATAATTAGGTTGGGGACTAGATCTTGGGAATTTACCTATTATACTTCTGTTTGTTAAGGAACGTGCATAACATACAGCACCCATGTAGGCTTGGCTTGTGGCATAGTTGTCAAATTTAGCATAGACATTCAGACAGATAAGCAACGTACTCTTCTTGTGTGTATCACCTACAAGCCATTATGGCTTAGTGTGTAAATCTGTATGTAACTATTGAAAAATCCACTTATGAATGTATATAGCTTAGAACTAATTTCTTCCCTTTGTTAATTCCTTGATATCAATGAGGTATTCTTCAGAAAATGTATGGACTGGTTGGTTGCATAAGGGCAGTTGTTATTTGGACGGAAAATTGTTAATGGTCAGGGATTTTCCACTAAAATATTTGCAAATATTCCTAGTCAAACATCAGTTTGGTTTCTTTTTGGGTTTTGAGCTTGCATCAGTCCAGGTTCAGAACTTTAAAATTACCTTTGAATTTTTTAAACTTTTTATATCACTGGAACAGAAAGAGCATCTAAATTAAAGCTTCAAGCTAACTTTATTTTTCAAGTATTTCAGGAATTATACTTCTGATCTGAGATTTTATAAGTTGGCTGTGTATTTTCCTGTGTTAAAACGCTGTTATTGAAAATGGTCAACCAAGCCTATGTCGCCCAAAATAAAAACGGGGGAATTGTGGATAACTGGCTAGCTGAAAAGGGTCACATAGACATAGTCCAGCTGGCTGGACAAAAATGCACATCGCTCTCAGCTTATCTGAAGTAAAGCAAAAATACACTATCCTTGGCTGTTCTTGTTACACAATAACAGGAAGATCGTGGTGGGAAAAAGAATGGTACAGGTGGGAACAGATAACTACAGAAGAGAAACTGGGGCGGGCTTGGTATTTAGGCAACTAACCAATAATGAGCTTAACTTTTGTAATATGTATGAGCTAATTATAACAAGGCATAAAAGGTGACTGTAAGGGACAATAAAGGAAGTCTGCTGATCACTCATATTGAGTGACTGTGTCTTCCCTCCGTTGCGACACCTGGGGAGTCCGATATACAGAAAACAAAGTCTTCTTTGGTCTTCTAGATGAGAACATGCAGTTTGGTGTGAGCATTTCTTCTCTGACCTTCCTCCCAGAGTGGCAACAGGATTCTGTGTTCCATCATTCTGGACCACTACCAGGGACCATTAATAATAAACTATGATGATGAGAATGGCAAAACATGTATGCACATTGCCACTGCTGCAGGTTACAGTGATATTATCAGTGAGCTGGCTAAATTCCCAGAGTGCAACCTGTAGGCCCTTGATGTGGATGACAGATAACCATGGAAACCCTGAAGTTGAATTTGCTGCTTCCTTTCTATTAACCTGAGACTAGCTCTGTTTATTTTATAAACATGTTTCCTGTTTCACAGGCCACAGCCTAGTTAATAAATTGCACTTACAGAGAACTGTGCTTGCTCGGAGACACTGCAAAGCAGTCCAGCTCGCATCTATCACATTTAGTATAACAACTGAATAGTAGGATTGTTATTTAACTTTGTGTTTCTGGTAGGAAACGATAAGATTATACGTGAAAGGACTTTGTCACCACTTCTTTCAATCAAAAATGAACATTCTTTTCAAAACAAGAGAACAGGATCCTACAACTTGAAGCTGGGATTCTGCTGCTATTTGCATTCAGGAAATGAAACATTCCCTTGTTGCAGTTAAGATGCTAACACAGTTATTCCTATAGGACCAGGGAACCTTCACCTTCCATTCTCACAAGGCATTTGATCCCTTCCAAAATGAAATCCCTGTATCAAGTACAGAAGAGTCGTCTTCTTTCCTCTTTTTCACCCCATAACTGCCTCCCTTGGAACTTTGCTCCTAAGTTTAATGCAAACAGAAGCAACTGATTGTTCTGGGTTGATTATCTTGCTCAGTGGAGCAAAAGCCAAGGTTTTCTTGGCTTAGTCTCTCAGGTACTTAAAATAATAGCATTCTTCATGGAAAAGTCCAATAAAATGGAACAGAAATAAAATCAACAGGGTTCTGGAGAAGTTTCTAAACATCAGTAAAATGTAGTTGAGAAAGCTGTTTCAATGGAAAGAAGGGTGAAGGGAGGAGTTTAACTACACTTAAGAGCTCAGTAAAGATGACAACCTCCTATTACACATTCTCAGATATTTCCATAGAAGGTATACTTGCTGTTCACTATAAACACACAACAGATTTCCATTCTATTATGTTTCTTACTGCACCCATCTGAAATAACTGGGGCTGCAAGGAAGAGGCACAGAGAAGTCAACTTTATTCTTTATTCTTGCACAGTTTATATATATAGCATGTATAGGCATTCTCCAGCTCCATATCTACTTTTACTACAGTTAAATAGATGCACATAGATAGATGCTGGTCTATAGTCTATTCCTGCAACTGGCAACTACATCAGTGTGGGATAAGTTGCTGGAGAATTCCTTAAAATGGATGTGAATCTGGATGAGTAGTATAGGAGCACACCTCATTGTGTCATTAATAGTTTCAATAGCAAATGTATTAATCTATTTTAGTTATATTCCCCCTTTCCCCTAGGACGCCTTTGCACTGGGCTGCAGCAACAGGGAAAGCTGAGTGCATACAGATGCTGCTAGAGCTGGGGATAGACAGCACCCCTCGAGACATCAATGAAAACAGTCCTCTGACATATGCAATGTACTGTGGGCACACAGCATGCATCAAGCTGCTGTCTCAGGAGAGCAGGTAAAGCAAAAGTTCACATCTTACATGTTGGCACTGACTAGAAAAGAAAGGTATTGCTTTTTGTATGCTACTGAAGGGTTTGAACCCTGGGTGATGTCTTCTTGATTCATATGCAATACTCGGTTCAAATTTCCCACCAAAATAGCAACATTATATATAGCCATCTACTGAAGACTCATCACTGCGGTTACAGTGCTAGTCTGCCAGTCAGCAGAGGGTTCTGAACCAAGATATGGGTATAGCTGTTGCTCAGTCACTTTTGTGCAGAAAAATCTATCTTACAGAATAATTTCAGCCCTCAGATATATGCCCTGCACTTTTTTGAAATTTCTGCACTAGCTGTGTGTTCATGTTATCAGAGGGACAGACTGTACACAAAAGGAGCTTTGCCAGATAGATAATAAAATAAATTTCAAGTTATCCTCAGAGTAAGGGCTTGGGAATGTTTTCCTAGCCTTCTTTATTTCTCTACCTTGATTTTCTCTTCTTATTCTGATTTTTTTTCTGTTAAAAAGTAAAATTATTTTGTCATTGCTTATTATCTTTCTCTCTGTATTTCTCATGTTTCAGCAGCTGTCATTTAATTCATTTCAGTTCTTCAATTTTAGTACATGAGCATGCACTTACAAAGATATTTATCATCACATTTCTTTGTGCTTTCCCCTCCTTTCCAGTCAGCAGTCAGTATTATTTTCTGTGTTACAAATGTGAGACATGGGTAACATTACCTTTCCTGCTCCTCCTCCTGCTGCACTCTGCTGTTGGAGTAGATATAAAATGATGATTAGTCAAAATCTCATCTAAAAACCAGTACAGCAACACCACTGTAGGTAATTATCTTGATAGGTCTTCTGAAACTGCCAGGCCTCTTTAATACAGGGAAAAAAAGGGAAAGAAAATGGGGAGGGAGAGGAGAGGGAAAGGAAAGGAGAACTAGTACCTTTGTTACAATGTTAGCAATGACTGTGCTGTTGGAAATAGCATTTTCTAAATTTGATATACAAATACAAAAAAATACAAATATCACTTGGTTTTAAAAATCCCAGTATGTTGTTCTTATTATTGGATCTTGCCTCACCATTAAGAATAATTATTCTGCAGCTGGTAGATGCTGAAGCCAGAAAAGTTTGTTTTTTTTCCTGATAGCTGCACTGAGCCTACATTAAGATGAGTTTATACTCATGGCAATGAACCCCATAAGAAAGAGTGAAGTAATATGGCAGGGGTCCTCAAACTACGGCCTGCAGGCCAGATACAGCCCCCCAGAGTCCTCAATCCGGCCCCCGGTATTTACAGACACACACCCCCCAGGGTTGGGGGGGGGGAACCAAGCAGCCGCAGATGGCTTCCTGCCACTTCATCCACGCGCCGGCCCCCTGTTTAAAAAGTTTGAAGACCCCCTGAAATATGGTATCATTTTCAGTCTTTGTTAATTATAAGTTTGGAGTCCTCATTTTCTGCCTCACTGAACCATCCCTGCAAACATATCTAAACAGTATATACCACATTTCATGGGCTACCACAGGCAGTATTTATTTCATTATTTGGTGATGACATCATATTTTGATTTGTACTTCCAGTAGATCTGAGCCAGTCCATCAGTTTTTCCCTCCCAGAACAACAGACTCCTAAAGAAAGAAGGAAGATTCAGTATGCTGAACCACATCTTCTCTTGCAAAAAGAAGAAAGATGATCAGAAAACCAGTCAGGACAGAAGCAGAGACCGCTATCCTAGAGAAGAGACTTCAGAAGTAGATTACATCATCACCACTTTTGACTGAATTATGCACACAAACCGCAAAGACTTTTTGGATGGGTGTGTGACCACTTTAAAAGAGTGAGCACAAAGTACCTCATACCAGAAAAGAAGCCACCAGAGTGTCAGGGACTTCTGCCTGTCAGAACCCAGAGCCTCCCCCAATCACTACAGGCAATTCCTGCTTCCCAGAGCACAATGTCAAGCTTCTCCTCCAGCACCAGCACCCGCTATTTTGCACATCAGTCTCAAAAGAGTAGGAGTGAACACAACTTTCTGGACCACAAAAGCAGCTGCCAGGCTTTGTTGGATGACCCCTGGAACACAGACTCTAACCAACTACTCTCCAATAAAGTCTGTACTAGGACTCTTTCAGACAAACTGATAATTGTCTTAAACTCTGATAGATCTCACCATGTGCTTTTGTGCCCTCCCCACATTCCCTCACTTCCCAGTTCTCTCAGGTAATTTCTTTCTTTTCTATCTCCCATATCCTATAATCTCTACTGATGTGGGAAGATGAGTCAGAAAAAATAGGTGTCTGACCCATTATATTTATATTTCTTTAATATCTTTTTCAGTTTCTTCTCCCTGTATGTAGTAGCAATTGCAGTTAATGTATGCACGGGACATCAGCTGACAGCTGTAGCAAGGAGCTTAGGTGTGGGAAATAAGAGATTTAAGTAGGTCTGATGAGCAAGCAAAAATGCAGGTAGTTAGGAAGCATATAAGGTACCTGAGCAAGGTAAGTGCCTCCAGATTACATGTGCTTTGTGATTTGCAAGTTAATGCAAGTAAACTTGAAACCGGTTTGGCAGAATTTGGGATTTAGTACTTTGACTCACATCCACGTTTAAATGAATCTGGCTGGCTGACCTGTGTGCTGGACTTTACTTCAACATATCAGCGTCTCCAATTTTATCTCCTTTGGGATTTAGTACCATGCCAAAATTAAACACATCTAGTATGCCTTCCAATCACTATAATATCCAACTGAAAATGAAGCAAGTAAAAGTAATCCCCAAACCTACCAGTACACCATTAACTTATTGTGTAATGTTTATTCTTTGTAATCTACCTTCACCCCAGCAGACATGAACTGTTATCTTCCAGTGGAAAGAGAAGTGAACAGAAATCCTGTCTGAGAGGAACCCTCAAATAGGTCAGGTCACTATCTGACCTCTGCATGGTAGTGCAAACTGTACAGACTCATAAGCAAAAGGATCTATAGAATAGCAAAACTTCTCTATTCTCATTAGAGATGCGAATGAAGACAATTTCAGAATGACAGGTGATTCTACATTGTGCAAATAAAAGCTGGAAATAGTTTCTCAGGGTAAAAAGGAGCTATTCAAAAAGTTTTACTTCCTGAACATCAGGCCAAGTTCCTGAAAGCTTGATAGACCTGGTCTATAGGTGTCACTACTTTCTTACTGTGCGCTCTTCAGCTATTCACTCAACCATACAAACTCCATGTGGATAGCAACAATATCTCTAGCACGACTTTCTACACTGAACTCTGAAAGTTTCAGCTCACATGTGGAAGACAAGAAAACCTGCAGGGTTTCTTTACGTTATAAACGATAACAATTAAAACAATTTTATTTTGGGTTCAATCAATTTAGGTGGAGAAACAATAAGCAAAAACAGCACTGTGTGCGTGGAGAACTCAATTAGTTCCACCACACGCACACCTGAGCCCTCAAAGCAGCATCTTTTATGCCCGGATCTTGACCAATCTCTTCTTGCCAGATGTTCGTCCTGCTCTTTCCCCATTGGGTTGTTAGGGTACACCTTCTCCTCCTATTGACTCTGCTTTGGTGCACTTTTTCAAATCTCAAGGTCTTTGTCTCCTTCGGTGGGCCTTCTCTAGCATGGTTTCACTTTCCTTGTCTCCTTTGGCGGGCTTTGCCTCAGGGGAAGGGGAAGCCATCACATTGTCTTAAAGGAGAACCACATGTGCCCACTCACCACAACTGCGATACAGGTCCCAGATTTACACAGGGTACAACAATTACACTTATTACAGTACATTCTATTTTTGACATGAATCATGACTGTGTTTATCAGATTTGCAACCTAAATATAATAGGGCCTAGTGAGGCTGAGATATTTGAGATCATTAATGTGGACAGTAGGAGGAGGAACAAGCTCAAACTGGATAAACTAAACCTGAGGATGACTATAGGGAATCATTTCTTGGTGGAATTAGCTAGACTATGAATATATTTGATGTGGAAGTAACTACTATGTTAGTTAAAATGTGATTATAGATTTTTCTGAAAATTGTAGAATACTGTATGGTTAAATCCTTGTTTGCTCTGGACAGAAGGACAGGTAGTTTTCTATGAACATCCTATGACAAATAAGCCACAATCAGGCAAATTAATTGGGACAGACCCAGTTCTCCACAATCTGCAGAGGGATTCAGTATAGGACCAGCAGTCTACATACATGAATGAGGGCAAAATTGTATCAATTTTGGGAAATCTAATTGTTACAGTGGGAGGGGAGCTGTCTTTGCATATCCAAAGGAAGAGTAAGTAATTTTATCTCTGACAGTTTGTTTGTTATCTACATCAGAGAAAAAAAAAGCCTGAGTCTGCTTTAAGCTCAGTTCTCTGTGTACCAGCTCCCTTTAACAACTTTCCAACAATAAAAAGATTCCTGCATCTGGCATAAAGGACTTCCACTGAAGCATGTGAAAAGCTTGTAAGGAGACAGTGTCTGACAATACATTGAACAGCCCAGATACCATCTAACATTTCTTCACAATAAAAAGATCTGCTTATCCCTCTTTGTGCCTGTGTGGTTTAAATCTGTCTGCCCCGTAATTAAAGCCACCTGACTTGCTGTGAATTAGAACTGCATTTACAGTATGAGCTCCAGGGCCTCCAGGTCTCCAGTGCACTGTGCCTGCAGGATTTACAGGGATTAGAAGCAAAGCACAGCTACCAGTGCTCTCAGAAAGACATTTCCTCGTTGTTTCTGGGTGGGTTTTTTTTCCTGTAGGAAGCCTAGCTGAGGGAAAAAACAACATCTGGTCTTTGATGGACAATGAAGTATTAATACACCCTTTCTCAAGTCATAACTGTGGGAGCTACATGTAATTTTGTAATCACTGAATACCCAGGACAGGATTATGGGTATTGAATAATGGGCCATATATGATTTATTTAAAGAACAGCGTGCTCATGTTTATCTGAGGAGACTCTTATTGTTGACTTGAGGATGCACTAAATCCTTGAATGGGTGACACAGGGAGTGTGCTAGTTGTCCAGGCATGAGATATGTTAATGTTGTTAACTTGAAGATATACTAGGTCCTTGAATGGGAGTTTGCTAATTGTCCAGGCACAAGATATGTTAATATTGTTAACTTGAAGATATACTAAATCCTTGAATGGGAGTGTGATAGTTGTCCAGGCACAAGATACATTAATGTTGTTAACTTGAAGATATACTAGGTCCTTGAATGAGAATGTGCTAATTGTCCAGGTGCGAGATATGTTAATGAGGGAAGTTAATGAATAGACATGAGTGACTTGTATAAAGAGGGGGCTGAAAGGTTCCCTTGGTGTGCATGACTTTGGTGGAGCGATCCCCCATGCACCCAGCGCTGCCGAATAAAGATAACCTCCGCTCACTCGAATATTGGTGACTGACTCTTTAAATCAGTATCAATAATCTAGGGGATAATTTGAAAATTATTTTCTCATCTGACACACAGTATTGATTGTCTTGCATGACTGTGCCTTTTATTAAAGTCAGAGCTATTTTTTGTGCTTACCGCTACTAAGGCAGCTGGCATATAGGTGGGGATTTTTGGAGGTTTTTTGTTCTGTTGTCTGTGCTCCTGGAAATGAAAGATGAGTCAATTTACTAGCTGAGCCTTAACACTTATACAAAGGGAAGAGGTTGCTCTGTGTAGCAATGAGACTTACCTTACTATCGTACCACTGTTTTTTCTCAGAATAACTACTTTGTCTTGCCCTCTGCTGGGGAGAGCAAAGACAAACTGTACCAAAACATACTGCCAATATTGTAAGAGTCCTTGCCAGCCACAGTGCTGAGCTGGCATCCACAATCTGAAGCATTTTGTATTTATGAGCTTTGCAGTCATCTCTTTTTGCAAAATGTACTGCCACCTACTTTCCACATGGAAAATGGTGTAAGTAGAGAAATTCCAAGTGATATGGGTAAAAGGAGGCCTGTCTCAAATGGTAAGACACCTCTTAGCAGCCCCTAACAAGCTGGAACCTCCTTCTATCACTCATCTTTTAGATTACTAACCTGCCATGTCTAAGGCAATACTCTATTACAGGTTTGTACAGCATCCCAGTACCTTCTAGTTGTTTGAATAGGTAATGTAAAAAATAGGCTATTATTAGTCTTATATTGGCATAAGCAGTATGGTATAGTCCAACAGGAAGCACTTCTTGGCCAGAAAAGAGTAGAGCAAATCTGATCAGGGTGGCTGATTCTTTCTAAAACTGAAGGACTAGTTTACAGTGGGATGTTCATCATAACATTTACATCTTTTCCACAAAACACACCACAATGTGGTTCCCCCACCCAAATGCAAAGGAAAATCAAAGAACAACCTGTACAAAATGTCAATAAACAAAATGAAATGCAGAACAGTCCTGCATTTTATAATCATGAAATTGCATCCTTTCTATTTCATTCAAAAACAAATGCCATCATAAATATGCTCTTGGGGATGACAAAGATGATGTCTTAAAGAAAGAAAAACTTTTTTTCTCTGATGTGGAGCAGATAGGAAGGAAGAGCAGAAAAATACTTCCACTTGATGCCAGATCTTTTAGACAACAAGGATTCATTTCCAAGCATTCATATCAGCCTTGAAAACATTATTAATCTTTGTACTGTTGTTTTTCTGCCAGATATGCCCATTTATGAAATAAACATATTGACAGAAAAAATAACCTTTCATCATCAAAGCTATAATGGTATATACATAATAAGACATTAGTTTCTCAGCATAAGCATCACAATGAAACCAATATAATTCAAATTGCACTAATGGGAGCAGCTGGCTTGATTCTCTACTATATTGGAATTACATCCAGCCTGTGTCTCCCCTCACCTCTGTGTGCTGATAGAGCATATGCTTGCTCTGCAATGAGCTATATTGCAATGCCATGCTGGATGAGAAACTGTTTGGTAAAACAACTCAAAACTCCTTACAAGGCTCATCTCAGATTTGGGGATAACAAAAAAGAAAAATTTGAGGGACTCAAACATCATAGAATAAGATCAACTCACAGAAAGGATCTGGGGGAAATGTTGATTTGGAGCTTGACTTTCTAAGTTTTTTAGTATTTGATGTGTCATTTATGTAGTGAAATGCATTACATCATCTAACACATTGCCTTTTTTAATAGTACTAGACAAAGTTAAATTTAATCTTAGCCATTAAAATGCCAGTTAGTTTAATTAGAATCACTATCAGTTTATCAGTTCTGCTATATTTTCATCTGCAGCAAAACCCTCTCAAAGCCCATCTTTACTATTGATAGACTTCCACCAGCCTGATTTTCCAACCAGCAGTTAAACTCCATTTGTGTTCTAGTACTTAGAAAGACTAAGACCCTATTAGAAAAATTTGTAAACTAAAGCTCCAGTTCTGAAATCAAATCCATATACTTGAACATTTCTACAGATTTAGTGTCCAAATAGCTACTCGTCTAAGTGCCTGTTTTAAGACCAATTACTATATTATATGAGAGGAAGTGATAAGGGTACACATGAAGGTTATATTAAATCAGTCACTCTTTTAAACAAATGTAGAGAACAAAGCAACAGCTTTTTTCAGTTGGTGGTTTCTTGTTATTACATATTTCTGAGATTTACTAAGTAAGTTTTTTGTTATTCTGGAAACCAGAGATCTACAGTGCACTTATTTATAGGTATTATTTATAATTATTTTCATATGGTAACAGATTATCTTTTTCTTTCACAGGTAAAAGTTTTCAACAGATGTCTGTAGACCAACCCAAAATAAAAAATCTTACTCTTGTACGGAACAGCCTAGCTCACATACCCAACTGCTGTGCTCACAAAAGTAAGTACAGGCAAGTCCCAGTTACAGTATCATACTGTGTGCCTCTGTAACTGACATCTGAGGGCTTGAGGGAGATTTCATGTTCCTTTTTCACAGCATCATAGAACAGCTGAGGTTGGAAGGCACCTTTGTAGATTGTTTAGTCCAACACCCTCTGCCCATAGCAGGGTCACCTACAGCAGGTTGCTCAGAACCACATTCAGTTATGTTTTTAATATCTCCAAGGATGGGGAATACAAAACTATGGGCAACCTGTTCCAGAGTTTGACCACCCTCAGAGTAAAAATGTTTCTTCTTACTTATTTGTGTCCATTGACTCTTTTCCCTTCATAGGATACCACTGGGAAGAATCTGGCTCACTCTTCTTTACTTCCCCCAATCAGGCATTTATACATATGGACAAGATCCCCCTGAACTGCTGCCTTTTCTCAAGGCTGAACAGTCTCAGCTCTTACAGCCTATCCTTTGAGGTTGGATACTCCAATCCTTTAATCATCTCCATCACCCTCTGCTGGACTTGCTCCAGTATGTCTATGTCTCTCTTGTACTGGGGGCCCCAGAAGTGGACACAGCACTCCAGATGTCTTTCACCAGTGCTGAGTAGAGGGGAAGGATCACCTCTCGCAATCTGCTGGCAACACTTTTCCTAATGCAGCTCAGGATGCTGTTGGCTGTCTTTGCTGCAAAGGCACATTGCTAGCTCATGTTCAGCTTGTCTATCAGGATCCTTGGGTCCCTTTCTGACAAGCTGCTTTCTAGACAGTTGACCCCCAGCACATATTGGTGCAGGGAGTTATTCCTCTCCAGGTGCAGGACTTTGCATTTCCCTTTATTGAATATCATAAGTCAGTCCATTTATCTATGAATATCCCTCTGAATGGCAGCATCTCCCATCCATTCCATCAGCCACTCCTCCCAGTTTTGTATCCTTTGCAAACTTGCAAAGGGGTGCTCTGCCCCATCATCCAAGTCACTAATGAAGACATTCAATAGTATTGGCCTCAGTATCAACTCCTGGGGTATTCCATTATTGACTGGCCCACCTCCAGCTGGATTTGCTGATGATAACCCTTTTCTCCAATGAGTTTCATAGAGTTATCCTAGCAGAAGCAATGTATGTCAATACAGAGGAGAGTTTGTTTTTACATTTGTTTTCCAGAGCAGAGGTGACTGGAATTCTCATAGACATGGGATTTTTCACATTTAGTTTCACTCTAGATTGCATATGCCTGTATGACTCTGGTAGCTTTTCATAGGGGGCAGGATATGATGTAACATGGTGACTTATGATATGTAAAGAGATGAATGACAGCACCCTAACAACTGCATGGCAGAGAAAGGCTGGATATATGAGATGAAAGCCAGGATAAGGACTAACTCTTCTTCAGACAGCATGAAAGACACTGATTTTTGTGTCCTTTTGCTAGTGAAAATTAGAGGCAAGAGTATTAGATCAAGATCATCGGGTTTCCAAAAACTTTTGTTATTTTCTGAATGTTACATAGGTGAAAAGATGTTCTGTCTCCCTGTGTCTTAAGGACAGCATATAGACTAGCTCTTACATGAGAATGGGAATCATTCACTTCTCTCATTCTAACAGCAGCTGGTTTGGGTAGCTTCTATAACACAGGAGCTAAAATTAAAGGAACTGAGAAAGCAGCAGCCTTTTTTTCCTCTGCACTGTCAGCCAGCTCCTCTTTCTCAAGGCAGTAAGAAGCAAAGTCCTAAAGGGCAGGGAAAGCCTCATCCCACTCCTACAGCCTAGGCAGGATGTCAATACTTAGTGAGTGTCCCAGGCTTTATCCAGCCAGTGACTGGGATGTTCTTCACATACAAATGCTAGCCTTACTCCCAGCAGTGTCCTGCCCTCACATTCTTGTGCTCCACTAAGCACAAATCCCCCAATATATTTTGAATGAGGATTTGCAGTTTACTATTTGCCATCCTGTAGATCAGCCAGGTCCTAAAGCATTCACATTTCAGAGCTAAATTTAAGATTCATTGCCTCTTATGATCTGAGCTTCAGAAGCAATTCTGCAGCTATGACAACATTACTAAAAATAAAACAGCAGAGGTAGCTTTATAGGGAACATCAGATTGGGTAGGGGAAATACAGAATCCTGTACTGCTGCTGCACAGCAAATAAGAGGAAGAAGAAAAGTAAGAGATACTTGGAATACTGAGGTGGTATTCTCTGCCTGCTCAAAGAAAATCATCTAACTGCTTTCAAAACTCCAGCTCCAAGTCTTCTGTTTTTAAGCTTCCTACTAATGTTCTTTCTAGTTAAAACATAGTTGTAAGAAAAATTAAAATAAATATTTCATAATCACTGGTGTTCTTGGAGTAATTCACACAAACATCCAGGATTTTAGTTCTAGTCTCATGCCAGAAAATGTATTCTACAAATAAGATACAATTATCACCCACCGTTAATAATCATGGTGTAATTAACACAGCACATTTATCCAGGTGCCATTACTGCTTGAGCATCAGGTCAAGCCAATAACACAAAAGCAAAGTTATTTGCAAAATAGATTATATTTCTTCTTTGTTAACACAAATGACACATCTGATCCTGGAGCTTTCCAAATAACTGTTTCAGAGTCAAGATGTCTCTCACCCTCCACCCAGCCCTAAAAATATTACTGTTCTGGACACAGCCTTTATCCAGGCAAATGGCTCCAGCAATGAAGCTTGAGTATAAACATTTGTGTTTTTCTCATATTTTTGTTACACAAGATGTGTGTTAAAAACATGCAACAAAACCAGTGTGTGTGTGTGGGGGGGGGGGGGGTGGGAACCAACCAGGAAGCTAGAAGGATAAAATAAACATAAATTAGAGAACTGGAACTAGTCCGAGATTAACAGAAAGAAGAAACATCTGCCAGAAAAGGAAGGGCAATGAAAAAAAGGAGATGCTTTAACCTCTAAGCAAAAGCATTTAAAAA
Source organism: Falco biarmicus (assembly GCF_023638135.1). Classification (NCBI taxonomy): domain Eukaryota; kingdom Metazoa; phylum Chordata; class Aves; order Falconiformes; family Falconidae; genus Falco; species Falco biarmicus. The sequence continues at coordinate 21,086,488 of NC_079310.1, read as the reverse complement.
TATAAATTAGAATGAAAATAATAGGAAAGAAACGGTAGCCTAGGAAAAGAGTATTTGAGTGATTTAAACCATAGTTTATATATTCCCACCCTCCAGGTGTTCCCTGGGCCAAAGAGGCTTCTTGAGTAGTCTCTGCACAGCTTGGCATCTCTGTTATTCTGCATGCTGCTGCTCTGCCCCCAGCACACCCTTCCTATCTCATCATGTGATTCTCCCATGGACCCCTGGACAACAGGCTTACAACTATCACATGCTGCTCACACAATGCCAGAATCATTTTCCAAACAAATAAGGGACTTCTAGAGAACTCTCTCCTGCTCTCACTTCTTCATGTGGCTTAGAAATTCTGAAGTAGTGAGTTTGAACAAAAAAATTAAAAGATCTATTTCTGCAGGTCTTTAAATGTTTTCTGGGGATCAGTGCTGTTATTCATCATGATCTGAAGTTTCTTCTTTCCATAATTAACAGCAAAAGATTCCACAAAGCACCCTTCTCTGCAGAGGGCCACCATAGTCCACTGCTTGTAAAGGAAGAGAGTCTAAGAGCCATCCCTTCTGCTGGGTGGCATATACTCCCTGGGCAATGCCTCCCTGACAGGCTTATTCTTGTCACTGCAATTTGTAATAGCAGCCACTCAAGAGTCACTGCTGAGTGAAAAAGGCTCCCTGAATTAGTAGTTCTTATAGTATTGTTCATTCTTGGGTAGCTGACTCTGCCCTCTGAATATGAATAATTACTGATGGTTTTGCCACCTATAGCATCTGAATGTATGGCAACCAGCCTTAAGGGTTCTGTCTCACAGATCCTAGTGCTGGGTCCAGGCTTGCGTGTTTCAATACAAATACTACTACTTGTCATGAAATGTATTATTTCAAAGCCATCCATGTCCCAGTCCTGAAATCCTTATCAAATATCCTAAACTGAAGATCCTGATTATAGTATGTAGGGCTAGGTGGAAAGTATTGATGTTTGGATGCTGTGTTTTCCTTCTTTGAAGGAGCAAGGGTTTGTGATGGCTACCCAGTCATGAAGGTAAAGTTAAACTAAACTGCTTTTGCCCTACTTAAATCCATCATTAAGGGCATATCTAGTACATAAAGTGTTCTGGAGATTTTTCACACAGGTGTAAATTTTGAATGCATGAACATATTTCTATGCTCTGAAGAAGGAAATGAGTGAGCCTCTCAATATGTATTTGGTTTTCACACCAAAATTTCAATGAACTCAAAAGCATTCTATCATGTGCTGGAAAACAAAGGGGCTCATTTATTGTACTTAGCTCTGATTCACACAAATTCAATACAAACTAAAGCAAAGTATTAATGGTACTTTTTTTTTTCCTTGGGAAAAACTAAGCCATTTCCTGAACTTCTGAAGATGAATGAACCTTGAATATGACCTGTGAATTACATTGCATTGCCAGAGGCGAGGCGAGGCAGCTCTAGTACAAGGCTGCCTGCTCAAGCCATCACAACTTGAATTGTCCTGAAATTATCTGTAAAAGAAAAAGATCTACCAAATTTTTAAATCCTCTCTATAAAGATTCTCCTTTGCCAAAATAGATACATGGTGAGTCAGAGAATTACTGCTCCTGATAAATAAGTAATGAATTATGAAATGAGTATATGGCACATGGTACAGGGGGATATGGCAAGAACTTCAGCCTCTTTTGTACAATGTGTGTATAGTAAAAAAATGCATAGATGCAAAGCTCTTCCAGTGCCCACTGAAGACATTAGAGAGGTAACATTTGTTTTCACAAGGGCAAATTTCTGACTTCTTATTTATATACTAGATAAATCTACAGACGCAGAAGGGCTTTCATGACAAGACTGGTGTGCTGCTGCTTTGCCAAGACACGGAAGCTGCAAGGTTCTGTATGAACTTCTTCAATATATTTCTGAATTGTGCACAGTCTCTGTCCCCAGATATCTTCAGGACTATTACTCCTCTAGCCAGTTATTCCCCATCTTGCATTTGGTGGTTTGGGTTTTGGGTTTGTTTTTCCTAAGTGTAGAGGTTTGCATCTGATTTTGCTGAGTTTCATTATCTGAATTTCTTAATATTTCTCCAATTCATCAAGGTCATTTTGCATTGTAAACCTGTTCTCCAGGAAATAATTACACCTTGAGTGCCTTTTTTTCCATCAGGTGTGCGTCCACATTATAGTAATATATCTACCTTATTTTTTTATGAAAATTTGTGACAAACTTAATCCTTCCTTGTTAAAACTACATCATTTCTCACTTCTGCATCCACTGAACCAGTGTCCCAGTGATTCTTTTTGATATTGCTTGATGAACAGTGAGAAGGCAGACTCTGTAGGTTCAAAGATTCACTTCTGAGAAATACCAAGTGCAGGCAGGAATTTAGGTATGAAAGTTAGGTTAACTGATCTGAAATTCCTTAAGTCCTCTTTTCTTTTTTTTTTTTTATTCTACAGTCTTCAAGATACTCTATCCACTATTCTACCTATGAGTTCCTCAAGTGTGTTGAATGTTTAGTTTGTTTTGGGGAATTTTTTAAGATTAAAGTTGACTTGTAAGGTCCAGCTTATCACAGGTGCATTGACTTTACTAGTTACTCAGTTCATACCAGTTGGTTATATGTCCTGTTATTTATAATAAAAATTAGTTCATCTTCTATTAAAACAGTCTAAAACTAGATTAACTTCACATGTTTCTCTGTAGTTGTACAAGATTTTCATGGGATTAAGAAAGAATACTCTTCTCCATTCCTCATTTCTGTAGAATTTCCCTGAACCTGCACCGGGAAAATTTCTGTCAAAGATTATGAAAAGGGAATAATCAAAGGGGCTTCTGGGAAAAATGCAAACATGGAGACTCTGATTTTCATTGGAGTTGACTAGGAAATGGAATGATAATTCCAGGATGAGATGGTCACCTGATCAGAGTGCTTTATAGCAGAATACATCCTGCATGTAAAGAATCAGGACACAAACATGATACCAATCTGAGGACAAGTGGTTGGCTCAGAGAATAGTTTTTAATACCGGACATAACCTGTGGTTAGTTTCAAAGCATGAAGCTACCAAAATAGACAAAAAATCCAAATAACCTTCTGGACACTGCCATGACTAGTAGGATGAAACTGAAACTAGAATATCTAAGAGGCAAATGTTAATAGCCTCTCATATATTCATCACAACAGATGCAGATAGAAGGAAATCACAGATAGAATGAGAATGCATCCAAGGATCAATAAATGTGAAAAACAGCAAGAAAGATTTTGTAGCCAAAACAAGGATGGCATTAACTATAGTAGGGAACTCTTGATATGGATAGACTGAAAAACCTGAACTGTTTGTATACAAAGAAATTAAATGAAAAGAAGCTCATGCAATTCATAACAAATTCCAAGGCAAAGAAATATATTTCTACAGTTAAGGTTTTGAATTTTCCTTTTAAAAACTTAGGATATTAGTGAGTTGTCTGAGTGAAGGAGCTTCAGGATTTGAATTTAGAGAATACACAGAACTGCAATAACTCTAAAGCACAAATACTGTTACACTGCTGAGTGTGAGGTGGAGATTAAGGACAATCTGAACCCACAGTTTCTTACAAAACTGTTAACACACGAGACATACAACAGCTGTGGCTCTTGTGTTTCAGTGTGGGTCTTAATGTGCTACAGGGTATTGGGCTACTTTTGTGACCCATGACTTGCAGAGCACATGCGTGGACTTATCTTCATGATTGACCGTGCCTAGAGCAACCCAGACAGTGTCCCAGATTCCTCTATTTCAACTTTCTAACATTTTTATCAGAATTCACCCTGAGTAATAGAGCATTCCCTCACAAATGTGCTGGTAAAACTAATATAAACCCATGGAACGTTTGTTTCAGTCACTGTATTTTTTTTTGAAAAAATGTCTTGTGAAAATCTCTCCAAACAGACCAAGTCTCCTTCAGACAAATTATAGATTCGCTGCTTATCAAAAGTAAACCTTTGAACGTATCAACCCTTATTGATCACCAAACATGAAGTAAATCATTTAACACTGCAATTGTTTTCTTCAACTGAAGATTAGCCCTGCCAGGGTTTAGGGATTTTTTATTCATATTTTGATCACAGTTTTCAAATGCAGGTTTGGGTACACACAACACAAGACAAACAAACAACGGTTCAAATAAAGTAGCAAACTAATTTGTAAAGATGTTATGCTTCTCACTTTCTGTGCATTCTTTCTCTCTTTTTCTTTTTCCTCTAGTTCAGCTACCATCTCAGGGTATTAAGAAGTTTAAGTCCCTGCCTCTAAATTCCCTAAGGACTGGTGCAGTTATTCTCCCACCAGCCCCAACCTCCAGATCTCAGAAAGGGGGTCATTCTCAGTCATTTGCTCTATTCTTTCTTGCCTGGTCTATCAGGAGAGCCTCTGAAACAAGTCATGTCCTACCTGCTATCCCAAACCAGAAGAAATCTAACTCTGCAGAAGAGCTTGAGAAATTTCTCACCAAACCAGATGCTGAAAATTAACTCATTACACTGGCTTCAAAAACATCAATTAAAATATATTTAAGAGCTTGTTACAAGATAACTGTACAGTAAAATCTCATTAATTTGTACTAATGATGCTCTTGTGAACTGGAGTGTAAATGAAAAGACAAGAAAGGGTGGCACATCACAAAAGCTGCACTGTGTATTTATATAGGTATAACAGAATTACTAAATCAGTATTTAATGTGCTATAAATCTATTTTGTGAATGGAATCCTCATAACATGCAATCTTGTTGCAGCACTGCTGTTGAGCCTTTCATAGAAAACAGGAACAAAGAATAAGATTTTCTGTATGATTAAAAGTCAGAATTAGGGAAACACAAATTGACAGAGATTCTCTGTAGTTTGTAAATGCAAAGGTGCTGATTCTGAAGCTTTGTGCCATCAAAAATATATTTTTAAGATTAAAAAAATAAGCTTGAAATAAAAGGCAGTTTTAACAAATGAGTTCTTTTGGCTCTGTTTTTCACATATTTTCTACACTGTAAGTTTGTGGGGCTTGTGACTTCAACAAACCAAAAAAAAGTACAATGAAACACTAATTCTTGTGGGACAGACAGGGATATAGCACATGCTGTTCAAAACTGTTCATTGCACTGACAGATTTGTGTCTCATTTAATACTTCATAGTCAGTGACAAAAATGAAAATGTATTGTTATTTTCCTGAGTTATTAGCCATTATTTCATCACTTTGATCACCAAACTGAAGAAGGAAATCTAACTAGACCACTGTTCAGTCAAGAGCCTTGGCAAATGCTATAGCCTTTGACTAAACATTTCACAAGACTGTCCTTTCCTAGAGGCTGACAAAGAAGCCAATTTCTGCTTGCTTCAGGATTCTTATCTAAATCTTGGTGCTATTACCCTGGAGGCTTCCCCACTTCTGATTACAGAGGACTTGTTAGAATCAACCATAGCACATTGAGGGGGTAAAACGCACTGTGGGCAGCATGGGGCAGGGGGGTAGTCCCTTTTTGTCACCCCTTCTGTATCACTGTTGCTAGTAAATCTATCCTATATTAATTCTACATCAGCAGCTCATCCAACCAGGACATAGTATTTCTGTTTATCTCTAGATATATGTTTTATTAGCTGTACAAACGTTTCTTTCTCTGTGTTGCAGTAAAAGATAAACCTAACATGAAAGAGAAGATAATCACATCCCAGTAGCTGCAGATTCCAATTTCCTTGTGATGACTGTAAACAGAAGAATGGCTTGTGGTTGTCACAGTCCCAGAAAGAAAAAAGCACAGCACAACAGCTGTTCTGACGCAACACAGGGAAGAGGGAATTTTTGCACACAAATAAAAGGTTATTTTATTTATTTTTAAACATATAATCCAAATGTCATGTTATAAAGCTCAAACTCAACAAGTAAAGTAAGCCTCTAGCTTCTTAACAAAATCATGTGCTCAGGCCTGACAGGCAACCTAGAGGCTGGATGGAAAAAATATTGCACGACAAAAGCATGTTCCATTAAAGAAAAAAAAATCAATCCTGGCATGCTCTGTCTTTGCACCTGAACAGTCCTGCTCAGTCCAGCCTCACTGAAAACTCCAGATTCCCTCCTACAGTAAAGGACTCACATTGGAAAAGTTCATAAAGTGCTGTCTACTGTGGGAGGGACCCCATGCTGGAGCAGGGGAAGAGTGTGAGGAGGAAGGAGCAGCAGAGACAATGTGTGATGAATTGATCACAACTCTCATTTCCCATTCCCCTGCGCCACTCAGGCTGGGAGGACGTAGAGAAGCTGAGGAGTGAAGTTGAGCCTGGGAAGAAGGGAGTGGTGGGGGGAAGGTGCCTTAAGATTTGATTTTATTTCTCATTATCCTACTCTGATTTGAATGGTAATAGATTAAACAATTTTCCCCAAGTTGAATCTGTTTTGCCTGTGATGGTAATTGTTGAATGATCTCCCTCTCCTTATCTCAACCCACAAGCCTTTCATATTTTCTCTCCCCTGTCCAGTTGAGGAGGGGAGTAATAGAACGGCTTGGTGAGCACCTGACAGACAGCCAAGGTCAACCCACCACAGATGTACCACCTCAGTGTAATGACATACATTTGTTCAGGCATTGTTTTTTAGGACTAAAACTGTCAGTCTGTCACTTTTAAACTGATTACCCAATCTTCCTGGGCAGGTCTCCCAGAGAGTGTAGTTTTGTCTGTACAGTGAGTAAGAAAACAGAATATTTGGTGGAGTGGTTGGGTGTCACAGGAGTGATGCACTTTATTCGTAAGAGAGAAGCAGCAGTATGTTTATTGGTATAAAACAGTGATTTAACAAAGTTTGATAGTAAATGCAACAGTGGTTTAACAGGATTCAATGGCAAGGTACATTTATTTACTGCATAGAGGACAGGGTCAGACAAAGCTGTCAGGTAGACCCTTCTGTTGAGTCACAAGGTTCAGAAAGGACCCCCCTTACATTCTAAACTCCTTCTCAGAGGGGAGTTTAGGTATGGCTAGATCCAGACTTAGTCCCAGACTTGGTCAATGGTTTATATCTAAAGGATAATATGTGCACAATCAGTCCTTTATATCACTTAGCTAAGATTTCAAAGTTTACCAAGAATCTGTTGTGGCAAGGAATCTCTCAGCTTTGAGGAATAACCTTGAGAATAACCCCTACTCAAGGGGAGATCCTGACATACAACCCACTGCCATGCAGGAAAGCTCAATGGGCCCTGGGCTGTCTACTATTTATGGGGTAGAGTAATAAACTCAGTCATATTTGCATACTGACTACAGAAGTTAGTTTCTTTCAAACTTGGCTTAAGTTGGACCTTGACCAGCACTGTGGTTAGGTGGGTGTATTGCTCAAATTAGCCCTTGGCTATGGTGGTTTTATCTGTCTCCCCCGAATCCACTTTGAGTCAGATGCAGCCATTAGGATCACCTGATCACCATTGATGGCTATCACTTGAGCATGGAAATAAAGGTCGGGGGGGGGGGGGGGGGGGGGGGGAGCGCACATTGGATGGGGTTTGGTTGTTTTTTTTATAGTAAAAGAGTGTCAGCTGAATGTTGACATCTAGGAAAACAAAAGCAGCTATCTCAGATGTACCAATCCGTTTGCTGTGTACTCTGAAAATGTCGCTTTCTTTATAAAAATGGTATTTTTACCTTCACTTATTTCAGTGGAGTTCTCAATACATTAATAAGTAAGATAAATTATTTTTAAATTAGAACTTGCTTCTTGAGGCTTACACTTGCCACCCCAATCCTCTTCAAAGAGGAAATGGTAATGTGATCAAACTTTGTAACCAGAATGTATAAGCTATCTAACAACTACTATATGGACATCTGGTTTTGTTTAACAATCTGCACATATTCTTGAAGAAACAGAATGTATACATTATTTCGACTCAGAATGTCCTATGCAAAGAACTATCAAGGATGATTAACTGAAGTAATTGCTGCTTAGGACAAGGGAACTGAAGAACAATTACATCCTGGAAAGTTGGCAACACAAGACTCTTGCAATCAAGAGATATCTGATACTTGTTGGACAAATAGCCAAAAATGTGTCCTTAAGTGAACTACCTTCATCATAATACTAAAAATCAAATCCCTTACACCAGATACCCCGGCCCACAAAGAGACCCTTCCCCAATGAGCTTGCATAGTTAACCAATAAGATTGTGTAACCATTATGTAGATTACCATCCAATCAGTGTTAGAGGGTTGGAAGTTAACAAATTAATATTCAAGTAATCATGTATAAATCTGATTGTGGAAACTACCAAGGTGAGCTAGTTCACCTGGCACCCATACTTGCACTACTTTGTATTAAAAGCAATATCTTGTATTCTTAGACTTTTTCTTTGATTTTGCACACTGGGTAGCAAACTCACTTTTGAGACAACAGTAGTGCCTAATTTGGCACAACAGAGCAGCATAGCAACAAAATGGAAGGAAAGATGACCACATGTTGAGTTCTGAGTCCTATGTGCCCATACAGAGGCACTCTGGAAAGCTGTTGCCAAGGGGGAAGGAAGGAAATGAGGAACAACTACAAGATAACACATTCACAAGGTGAAACTCACTATGTGATTTGAGCTAAAGCAAGAGCTTCAAGGAGGTTTTCACAGTAGTTGTGTAAGCAACTATTGCTACCAGATCCTAAGTGAATAGCAAATAAATCAAAATAATATATTCATGAGAGGTAGCAGCATGGTCTTTGACTTGATCCGATTATTTTTCAAGAAAATATGCAGAGGTATGCTTCCTGCATGCAAAGAAACAAACACCAAAATACAGTTCCAGTTTCTGCATTCAAAAATGGGAACCTGCTTTCCAGGCAGAGTCAGAGGAGATTATTCCTTCTCTTCCCATTGTCATGCTAACAGTGACTCTCCATTTTCTTGTGGATTCATGGCCACCTTGTCCCAAAAGTGGGATTGTTACCTTGTGTGCATTAGCCAAATCACACACAGAGTCGAGGTATTGGTTTATTTTACAAATCTACGCAGAGAAGGGTGCTAGGTGATAATTCACAAAGCTATCACACCAATCTTTACAATGTTCTAAATATCTATACATTTAGATTTCTAGAGATACTCCCATTACACCTGTTGTCCCGTAGGTGGGTTTGTTACCAGTGTGCAACACCAATTCACACATTGAGTCAAGGTATTCCTATTCCTTTATTCCAGTTTGTGCAAAGTAGGGAGCTAGGTGGTAATTCACAAATCCCTAGCTCTTCGATTGTCAAAACTTTACACTATTTATATGTTTCAATGAGCAAAGACATCAGCCTTCATTGGTTACAAGTTACATGACTCTTTTATTACATAGTACTCAGTTTCCTATTTGTCAAGCAGTTCTCTCGCTTCCTACATTAATTAGTCCGCATGCTCAATTTCCACTTCTTTTTGAGTTGGGGGATGGGGGTGTCTTGAGTTAGTGGTCAGTGGGTCAGTGGTTGTGATCTTCCCCACTGGAATTACCTTTCCCCTATTTTTGTTGAACTCATTGCTTGTGATGAGCTTCCTATCAGCTCATCCATCTTCTGGGGGTGCCTCCTTTGTGAAGTTCCTTTTCTAAAGAAAAGGATTTGCTGGTGCTTAGCTAAGCACTGGGCAGGACTACAAGATGCTTGTAACCTGCATTAAACCTTAACAACTCATTTGTTCTAATTGCCTTAAAGTCAAGCTACTAACAATGCATTCAATTTTATTAATCATTTGATATAATTTCCCTACTTTGAGGCTTACGAGATTTGTCCCTCATGGCAAGCCTCGTAAGCCTCACTCTTCTTCTTAGCTATCATTACATGAATTCCTACAGTTGATTGTATAATTAATCTCTTGGCACAACTCAAAGCGATACAGATTATAGCCAAAAAAAAAAAAAAAGTATCGTAATTACAGTCTGAACTAGGTTTGACAGCCATCCAGTAAGGAGGAATCCAAAATTATGTAATATTTTGTTTAGCCAATTTTCCTTCATCGAATTTCTAAGATCTGTACTAGATTTTGCCACTTGATTTATTTCTTCAATTTGATTGTCCAAGTATTTCATAATACTTGGGATGTGGACACAACAATTTTTATTCTTCAAATTCAAGTATCCACATACTCCATGTTCTTGCAGTAACAATAAATCTAAGAGAAACCTGTTCTGTAGGGTCATTTTTGAAGTCGCTTGGAGTTAAATATTCAAATCTTGTAATGCCAATTGCCTTCTTCACGTCCAATTCATATTTTCCGATTTTGGCAATGGTAAACAAGCTGTAATACTACTAGAGTTGTGGATTCTCCCAAATGACTGAATGAGTTCCAAAATTAAGTTTCCCTGAATTATCAGAAAACAACAATAACATATTGTAAAAACTTTCATATCTAACATTTTAGGTAACCTTATAAGGTTAATCAGTCTAACTGTTCCAAACACTCCTTTCTCAATGCAAATGCAATTTCATTTATAGTTCCTTAGTCAATTGTCGCTTCAATTTGTTGTGATGTCCACTTATTTTTTTCAGTCACAGGGGTCTTTTTTACATGGGTATGATAAATCCAGGAGTCAATTTCTTCTACCTTTACTTCTGTATATGTTTTCAGCAAAACAATGTAAGGACCCTTCCACTTTTCCTGTAGTGCCTCATCTTTCCACGTCCGAACAGATACTACATCTCCAGGTTGCAAAGTGTGTTCAGGCACACCCAAGGGAAGAGGGGCTCTTTGATTTAAGTGCCTATGCACTGAGGATAAAGTTTGTGAAAGAGATATCAAATACTCTTTTAAATTTGCCTGTCCTCTTACATGCATCTGGTCTCCCTGTCCAGTTAAAAGGTTAGACCGGTATGCCTTCCTATACACTATTTCAAAAGGATTCACTCCTCCTTTTACTCTGGGAGTAATACAAATTCTCATATGAGCTAAAGGCAATCCCTCTATCCATTTCAAATGAGCTTCTTGACACAATTTTGATATCTGCCTTTTGATTGTTTGATTCATTATTTCTACTTTTCTACTAGATTGTGGTCTCCATGGAGTATCTAATTCCCAATCAATCTATAAAACCTCAGACACTCCCTGCACTACTTCTGCTATAAAATGGGGTCCATTATCTGAGGAAATTCCTTCTGGTATACCAAACCTAGGTATTATTTCTTTTAATAAAACCTTAACCACTTCTCTAGCCTTGTTGGTACAACAAAGGAAAGCCTTGGGCCAACCAGAAAAGGTATCTACTAGTACCAATAAATATTTGTACTGATTGTATCTCAATAGTTCTGTAAAACTTATTTGCCAATATTCTCTGGGTGTTATTCCTTGCTTTACGTTTCCTCCTTGTATTTCCTTTCCTATTTTAGAATTATTAGTGCAGCAGACAACACACTTTTTGACTACTATATCTGCAAAAATTTGCATCCTGGGTGCATAAAATTCCTTTTTGCTGAAAGCGACAATGTGTCTGCTCCTGCATGCATCTCTTGATGCATCCCTTTAACTACGGTTTCCATCATCTTCTCAGGAATTAATAATTGTTTTTCAGGTGTTCCCACCATCCTTCCTTATTTCTAGTACAGTCCAATTGTTCTGCTAATTGGTCTTCTTTTGTATAATTTGGAAGAGACAAATCTATATGAGGTTTTGGGTGTAATGCTCCTTCAAAGCTTGGTCCCTTTAACGCAGCTTCTTTAGCTGCTTGATCTGCTCTTCGGTTTCCTTTTATAATACCTGTATTTCCTTTCTGATGTGCCTTACAGTGCATTATTGCAACTTCCTTTGGCTGAAGAACCGCTTGCAACAATCTCATAATCTCAGTCCCATATTTCACTGGGGTTCCCTGTGAAGTTAGAAGTCCTCTCTCCTTCCAAATCGCTCCATGTGCATGAACTACTCCAAAGGCCCATTTCGAGTCTGTATAAATGTTGACTCTTTTTCCTTGACTTAATTCCAAGGCTAGAGTGAAGGCTATTAATTCAGCCTTCTGGGCAGAAGTGTTGCTAGTTAATGATTTACTTTCCAATACTTCTGTGTTAGTTACCACCTCATATCCAGCTTTCCATTTTCCATTTGACATGTAACTGCTTCCATCAGTAAGAAGTTCCATTCTTGCCTCAGGTAACAGTTTGTCTTGAAGATCCAGCCTGCTAGAGTGAACTTCTTCAGTAGTTGTTAAACAATCATGATGTAATTCTCCAGTTTCTGAAGTTGGCAGTAGAGTAGCTCGGTTAAGGGTAGAGGTTTGAGAGAGCATCACGTCATCTTGCTCCAGCAACACTGCTTGATACTGAGCTAATCAACTTGGAGAAATCCAGTAATGTCCTTTATTTTCAAGGAGAGAGATCACAGCATGGGGTACATACACAGTAAGAGGTTGGGCCAGTGTCAGTTTTCAAGACTCTTCAATCATAGTTATGGTTGCAGCTACTGCTCTCAAACAAGCAGGCAACTCTTTGCTTACTTCATCCAATTGTTTGGAAAAGTATCCCACCGGTCTCTTCTAACTTCCTAACTTCTGTGTAAGCGCTCCCAATGCTTCTTACTGTTTTTCATGCACATACAATTGGAACGGTTTCTGCAAATTTGGGAGTCTCGATGCAGGGGTGTGGATAACTGGCTAGCTGAAAAGGGTCACATAGACATAGTCCAGCTGGCTGGACAAAAATGCACATTGCTCTCAGCTTATCTGAAGTAAAGCAAAAATACACTATCCTTGGCTGTTCTTGTTACACAGTAACAGGAAGATTTCAGTGGGAAAAGAATGTTGCAGGTGGGAACAGATAACTACAGAAGAGAAACTAGGGGCGGGCTTGGTATTTAGGCAACTAACCAATAATGAGCTTAACTTTTGTAATATGTATGAGCTAATTATAAGAAGGCATAAAAGGTGACTGTAAGGTTCAATAAACGAAGTCTGCTGATCACTCATATTGAGTGACTGTGTCTTCCCTCCGTCGCGACACAGGGGCTTCCGTCAGCTTTCTCTTTACTTCATCAAAAGCTTTTCAGCTTTCTGGAGTCCATTCTAACACTGTTTCTGGTCCTTTTGTAGCTGCATATAAGGGTTTGGCTATCAAGCCAAAATTTGGAATCGACACCATCCAGCCATTCCTAGAAACCTAGAAAATTCCTAGAAAAAATTGTTTCTTTGAGGTGGGGACAGCAATTCTGCATATTGCCTCTATTCTCTCAGCACCAAGCTTTTTCTGCCCTCTCATAATCTCAAAGCCCTTATAGTGGACTTCCCTCTTTCCAATCTGGGCCTTTTTTCTAGAAACTCACTATCCTGCTAGGCCCAAGAAATTAAGTAGATTAATAGTTGCCTCCAAACATTCTTCCTGAGTATCTGACCCAATCAGTATATCATCTACATATTGTAACACTGAAATGGTTTCCTACTCACAATGTCATTCTTCCAATTCTTTTGCCAAAATATTATCTAATATTGTGGGGCTATTCTTCAGTCCCTGGAGAAGGACAGTCCAGCACAGTTGCATCTTTCATCCTGTAGTCAGCTTCTCCCACTCAAAAGCAAAGATAAGTTGACTCTGCTTGTCAATTAGCATACAAAAGAAGGCATCATTCAGATCCAATACGGTAAAATACACATTAGTCTCTGGTATTGAGGCGAGGAGGGTATAGGGATTTGGGACTACCAAGTGGACATTGACTGTCTGAGTATTGATTTCTCCTAAATCTTGTACCAACCTATATTCCAAAGATTTAGTTTTCTTTACCAGGAGGACTGGAGTGTTAAATTCTGATTGACATTCTCAGTCCAAATTTCAAAAAAGTCTATCGATGCTTCCAATCCTCATCGTGCCTATACATTTACAGGATATTCATAGAATCATTTAGGTTGGAAAAGACCTTTAATATCATCAGGTCCAACCATTAACCCAGGACTGCCAAGTTCACCATTAAACCATGTCTCTAGGCACTGCATCTACGCATTTTTTAAACACCTCCAGAGATAGTGTTACTATCTCTTACTATCTGTTACTAGGTTACACTACCTCCTTGGGCAGCCTGTTCCAATGATTGACCACCCTTTCAGTGAAGAAATTTTTCCTAATATCCAATCTAAGCTTCCCCTGGCATAATTTGAGGCTATTTCCTCTTGTCCTATCACTTGTTATCAGGGAGAAGACACCTACCCTTAGCTGTCTATAACCTCCTTTCAGGTAGTTGTAGAGAGCAATAAGGTCCCCCCTGAGCCTCCTTTTCTCCAGCCTAAACAACCCCAGTTCCCTCAGCTGCACCTCTTAAGACTTGTTCTCCAGACCATTCACCAGCTTCATTGCCCTTCTCTGTACACACTCCAGACCCTCAATGTCACTCTCGAAGTGAGGGGCCCAAAACTGAACACAGCATTTGAGGTGCGGCCTCACCAGTGATGAGTATGGGGGACAATCACTTCCCTAATCCTGCTGGCCTCACTATTTCTCATAAAAGCCAGGATGCTGTTGGCCTTCTTGGCCACCTGGGCACACTGCTGGCTCATGTTCAGCCAGCTGTCAACTAGCACCCCCAGGTCCTTTTCTGCCAGGCAGCTTTCTAGCCACCCTTCACCAAGCCTGTAGTATTGCATGGGATTTTTGTCACCCAGGTGCAGGACCCATCACTTCTCCTTGTTGAGCCTCATACAACTGGCCTCAGCCCACTCATCCAGCCCGTCCAGATCCTTCTGTAGAGCCTTCCTACCCTCAAGCAGATCAACACTCCCCCTGCAACTTGCTGTCATCTGCAAACTTCCTGAGGGTGCACTCAAACCCCTTGTCCAGATCATCAATAAAGATATTAAACAGGACTGGGCCCAGTACTGAGCCCTGGGAAACACCACTTGTAACCAGCCACTAGCTGGATATAACTCCATTTAGTATCGCTCTTTAGACTCAGCCGTTTAGCCAGATTTTTACCCATCATACTGTTACCGAAATCTCGGAATGAAGAACTTATCGACACCAATGTGATGTAGATAAGCAGACACTTCTTTATTGACGGCCGGGTGCGTGAGCAAGTCCTCTCACGACCAACGCACACCAGGTCCCAAAATCAGATTCCATATATAAAACTTATTCATACATATTCATTAATTATTCATACATAATCATAACATTTCCCATAAATCATTTACATACTCTCCTCCTATATCCAATTATGCGCAGCAAAGCTTAGAAAGGTCTAGAAATGGTTCTAGGGTACGATTTGGGTAGGTGGTATATGAGTCGGTGGTCGCGATCTCCCCCTGCCGGAATTACCTTTTACTAAAGTTCACAGTTTCTTGGCAGGCAGCTACAAGCTGTTCCAGTCGACTCTCCCCAGTTCCCATTAATCTCATATTCTGACATTTCAATACACCTCTGCGTACAGAAGACTGGTTAAATACAATGGAACCTTCCAACCCTAGAGTTATTACAATAGTTCCAGGCCCTTCTTCTAGCCTTGGTACAAGACGTACAAAAGATTCCATAACGTCTCTTATTGCGTAGATGCAAGTTTCCTATAATTTTTTTTTTCCTTAGCCTTCTACATTTTAATTCTATTAAATGATTTTATAAAATCAATTAATTAATCAAATAGAATCAATCAATTTTAACTTATTAACTAATCGGTAACATTTCCCCCCTTTGAAAGTGTTGAAAATCATTATTTCAATACTTTCACTTTATTCATATATCTTTTGTTTCGACATATTTGGGTAATGGATCATGTCTTGGTGAAATAGTTGGTACTTCTCTCATAATCATACGACTCACTGCAATTCTATTGGTAAACTGTTTCTTCAGACATGCATATATCAGCATGCTCATCAAAAAGACAACTAGTAACAGAAACAAAGTCTTAATTATAGATTGTATCCAAGAGCTCAAATTCCATCCCAGTTTCTTAAAAATTTTCCCGAGCCAATCTTCTGACATATCCTTTTGAATTGTTTCAGTTTCTTTTTCAATTTTTCCCAATAGATCTAGATCATGTTCCACATCCTGAGTGACATTTGGAATGTGGATACAACAGTGGTCCAGTTTATCCTTAAGATATCCACACACTCCATGTTCTTTAAGTAGGAGCATATCTAGTGCCATTCTATTTTGTAAAGTCATTCTGGAGGTTGCCTGTAGTTGTATATTCAATTCCTTAAACCCCTTCTTGGTAACGTTTGCCAATTTTTCCACTTGACCAGTTAAATGATAGAGCCATGCTCTGTTTCTATATGAAGCTATAGGATTTAAAAGTGATTCCAGTGCCCAGCCAATTTTCACTCCTGTAGATGGTTCATTCCAAATATCATCACTTATCCCTGATCTCTTTATTCGTTTTAATTCTAGATTCTCTAGAGATCCTTTAAATGGTGATTTCTTCCAAATCGGACACAATGTTGGCATGCCCAATGTGATTTTTTTCACCTTACCATCTAATGGTAGGTGTGTTGTCCAGGTTCCATCACTTAATGCCCAAACTAAATGTCCTGGACTTCGAATAGAAGATTTTCTACAACTAAACAAAGTTCCTCTTCTGACTGTAAAGGCGCTGGTTAAATTGAGAGTATTCTTAAGACCTCGACAAAAACAACCATATTTCAAAGCAGCAGCCAACGGAGGAATTCTTTGAATTACTAAGTCTGCATTATTACAATCATACACTTTTTCACATTTCCACCATGGCACTATTTTATTTTCCTTCTCTCCCGATGTAGTTGACCTATCATCTACCCAGGGTAATACTGAAAAAACCTTTCCATCACAGGTAAAACACCAAGAAATTCTTGCTATATACTGAAAATGGGAAAATATGGACATAGACCATATAGAGTCCCACTGGTCTATTACCTGGGTGCTCTGGCCAGTTTCGTTACACTTCCATTTCATAACACTTTTGCTCACGTTGATTTTAAATTGTTCATCATAAGAACACCATCCCACAGTCTTAAATCTTCCTATTTTGGTAAAAACATAATTTAACAATTTTTCACAATCCGCCAGACTACCTGGAGTTTTCCACTGTTTTCTAATGACTTTCACTTGCTCATATCATTGAGTCACTGGCCTCTGTTCACAATAATTGGTTTCATTTTTATGTTCCAGGTTAGTCAAATTCATAGTTAAAATTCCCCATGGAATAGATTCACCTACTGCCTTCGGTATTGGCAAACAAGCAGTAATCTGCGTGATGTTTTGTAAATTGGCAAATTCTTTAATCAATCCTACCATCAAATTTTCCTCAGCCATCTGTTTGGGAATGTCAATCACTTGTTCTGTTTCTATTTGTCTTTTGTTCCTGTCCACCAAGTCAGCCCATGATCCCACCAACACTACCAACCAAAAGAAAATCCAAAACCCAATCATAACCTGATATGAAAAATTAAACATGTTTCAAAGTCAATTTTTAAGTCTCTGGGTCATGATTCACAATCTTCCACGGAGTAGATGCTTTCTTCACGGTGCTTTCTTCACTCGAGTATAATGTACCCAAGCATCCGATTCTGCAATTTTGATAGCTGTAAAAGTGGTTAACAGTATCTGGAAGGGTCCTCTCCAGTGCTCCTGCAAAGGTTCGGAGGTCCAATTCTTCACATAAACATAGTCTCCCGGCTGGAAATCATGCACTGAATTTTCCAGAGGTAAAGGTCTATTTCAAATTACTACACTCCAAATCGCAGCCAAAGTTTTCCTTAAAAAAAGCAAATAGTTATACACATCTTGTTTTCTTTTACATGTATGTTTAGATTTGGTTCTAGAGACTCACATGTTTTCCATATAATAATTCATAAGGACTGACTGAGGTTCCACTCTTTGGTTGTACTCTGATTCGTAATAATGCCAATGAAAGTGCCTGAGGCCACTTTAGACTGGTTTCTTGACAAATTTTACTTATTTGTCGTTTCAAAGTTTGATTCATCCTCTCCACTTTTCCACTAAATTGTGGCCTCCAAGATGAATGTAAATCCCAATTGATACCCAATGCTTTGCTAACACTTTGGACTACTTCAGCCACAAAGTGTGGACCTCTGTCAGAGGAAATTCCAATAGGAACTCCAAATCTCGGAATTATTTCTTGTAAAAACCATTTTACAACCTCTTTTGCTTGTGTAGTGTGACAGGGAAGGGCTTCTGGCCATCCTGTAAAAGTATCAACCCCTACCAAGATGTACCGGTACCCATTGTATCTAGGCAACTCTGAAAAATCTACTTGCCAGTAGTCTCCAGGTTCTGTACCAGATTTCAGCCTACCCATTTGAACCTTTTTCTTAATCACTGGATTATTTTTCAAACATACTTCACACTTTGCAGTTACCATTTTGGCTATTCCTAACATCTTAACTGATATTACTTGCTTTCGTAAAAATGTTACTAAGGCTTCTGCCCCCCAATGACATTCTTGATGTCTCATTTGAATTATCTCTCTCATCAGAGGAGGTGGAATTCCTACTTGTCCGTTAGGAGTTACCCACCATCCAGCTAAGTTTTTCTTAGCATTTAATAACTGACCCAATTTGTCATCTTCCTCTGAATATCTCGGTTTTTCCCTAGGAAGGGTTACTGTTTTAGAAGGAATTATTGCCATTTGCAATGCTTGTTTCTTTGCTACCTTTTTGCTGTTCTATCAGTTAAATTATTCCCAGCTATTATTTTTGTATTCCCAATCTGGTGTGCCTTACAGTGCATGATTGCTACTTGATCTGGCTTTTGAACTGCTTGCAATAATTGTAAAATTTCTGTTTGATGCTTAACGTTTAATCCTTGAGAGGACAATAACCCCCTCTCTTTCCACAAAGCTCCATGGACATGCACTACCCCAAAGGCATATTTTGAATCAGTCCAGATATTTACTCTCTTGTCTTTGCTTAATTCTAAGGCTCGAATTAAAGCGATGAGTTCTGCCTTTTGGGCTGATGTGGTACTAGCCAATGCTCCTGCTTCTATAACTGTAGTCTCTGTTGTTACCGCATATCCAGCGTATCAAACTCCTTGTTCCATAAAGCTGCTTCCATCAGTATACAGTTTCCAATCTGGTCGCTCCAATGGCACATCCTTCAGATCTTCACGACTGGAATAAACATACTCGATGGTAGCCAAGCAATCATGTTCCAGTCGTCCTTCTTCCTGTATGGAACTTAAAAACACTGCAGGATTTACCAGGTTAGTTGTCTTTAGAATCACATCATCTTGTTCAGTCAATACCACCTGGTACTTCATCATTCGGCTGGGAGACAGCCAATGTCCCCCCTTCTGTTCTAGGACAGTTATCACCATGTGTGGGACATAGACTGTTATTGTTCTTCCCAAAGTCAATTTCCGAGCTTCTTGTATGAGCATCACTGTTGCGGCCACTGCTCGAAGGCAGTTCAGCCACCCTTTACTCACTGTGTCCAGTTGTTTAGAGAAATATCCGACTGGTCGTTTCCAGCTTCCTATCCTCTGGGTTAACACGCCCAGTGCAAGGTGTTGTCTTTCATGTACAAACAGCTGGAAATCTTTGGTTAGATCTGGCAGTCCCAAGGCAGGTGCAGGCATTAAGGCACGTTTCAACTCTACAAAAGCCTTTTGTTGTTGTGGGCCCCATACAAAGGGAGAGTTCTTTTGGGCCTCGTACAGCGGTTTAGCTATTAGCCCACAGTTCATGATCCAAAGGCGACACCACCCAGTCATTCCTAAAAATGCTCTGAGTTCATGAATATTTCTCGGCTCAGGTATACTACAAATAGCTTCTTTGCGATTTTTTTTCCTAATTGTCGTTGTCCTTTTAAATCTCAAAGCCGAGATATATCACAGTCTGGCAGGATATTTGGGCTTTCTTCCTGGATACCTTATACCCACTTAGTCCCAGGAAATTTAAAAGGTCAATAGTCACCTGTATACAAATAAATCTTTCTTCTATAGCAATCAATATATCATCCACATATTGTAAAAATAAATGTCCAGATCTTGGTTTGTCCTGTTTCCAGATTTCAAATTCCTTTGCTAATTGATTTCCAAAAATAGTTGGACTGTTTTTAAATCCTTGGGGTAATCTAGTCCATGTCAGCTGCATCTTTTGCCTGGTTTGAGGATTTTCCCATTCAAAAGCAAACAGTTTTCTGCTTCCCTTTTCCAAAGGTATACAAAAGAAAGCATCTTTTAAATCAAGCACTGTAAACCACTGATAATTCTCCCTCAATGCTTGTTAACAATGTATAAGGGTTTGCTACTACAGGATAAATATCCTTAACTATTTGATTTACTGCTCTCAAGTCTTGTACCAGTCTATATTCATCCGAAGGTTTTCTGACTGGTAAAATAGGAGTATTATACTCAGATTCACATTCTTCCAAAATTTTATACTCCAAAAATTTATCAATCAATTTCTTCAATTCCTGTCTCACTTCTGATTTGATTGGATATTGTTTAATTCTCACTGTTCCTGCGCCTTCCTTCAAATCTATTTTAACAGGTTCTGCTAGTTTCGATTTACCAGGAATATTTGTTTCCCATACAGTAGGGATCACTGCCAAATCCACCTCCGGTGGAATTTCTTGTTCCTTTACCTTTTCTTGTATCATCAGGATTTCTCCCGTATTTGACTCAGGTATTTTCAAGAAAAGTTCTCCTTCGTCAAAAACAATCTGTGCATTTAATTTAGATAACAAATCTCTTCCTAAGAAGGGTATCGGACATACTGGTACATACAAAAATTCATGTGTAATTATTTTATTTCCAAATTTCAAATCCAGGGGTTGCAGGAATGGCCTGTTTTTGTTCCAGTTTTTCCTTTACAGGTATTTAATAATAAAATGTTGCTCCTGTATCCACTCCCAACCTCACAATTTAAACAACATTTTTTTTCCCACTTTCTTATTATCAGAAGTTACAGCTATTACCAAATTATCTCTAATAGTTAGCTTACATTCATCCTGCCAATCCTTTCTTTGTCTTAAATAAAAAAAACAAATCCACATCTGGCATTTTATTCCATTTCCCTTCTCTTTTACAATACAACATTAACTGCAAAATAGTGTTATAATTCAGTGTCCCGTTCATGGGCCACTTTTCCTGATCTTCTAATATATATAGTGGCCACCAATTATTACAATATTAAATCATCTGGCTCTTTGGCAAATCCTCATATAAATCCCCCAATGCGCCAGTAAACATCCCAATGGAGAATTTTTCGGGATTTTATCATTTAACACAAGATTACCCAAGCTTTTACTTTTAAACAACCGAGTTAACTTAGTTGCCATGGTGTAAATACCCACAGTACAATACACAATTATTCAACTCTATCACTCCGATCCGCGGATCCACACTCCACAGTCTCACTCTTACAGCCACACTCACACTTTCCCACAGTTACTTTAAACAAACATATAACACAATATTATACCTCTTAATTTTCTTCTTAATACACAAACTCACAATACAACAAAGAACACCAAAAACTTCTTCTAACTTCTTGTTAGAGGCACTACCTTAGAGAACACTATAGCATATAGTTTCTCTTGTCTACACTTTTGTCCAACCCTGCTTTCGCTTATGTCTTACAGGCAGACGCCTAGGCTTCCACTTCCACAAGGATCCTTTTAGTCCAACCCTGCAATAGCTTTCGCTTATGTCTTACGGGCAGACTCCTAGTCCTACCCTGTGCAGCTCTTTCACCGCGTCTGACAGGTAGACTTACTCAGTGGGACTCCAACCCACTGGTGGGACTCCCTCCCACTCTTTCCCATACAATTATTATAGTGGGACTCCCCCCCACTTTCTCCAGTGCACTTACTTACTTACTTACTTACTTACTTACTTTAGTGGGACTCCCACCCACTTACTACAATTAAAAAGAAGTGTCTTACCAAATATCCAGGGAACGTCGCGAAGAGCCTTACGGATCGGGGATCGATGGGTGTCCCCGAGAAATCCTCGGTGCCGGCCGGAACCGATCAGGTCCCCGACTCCTCCGGTCTCCTTCAGCGAGGTCCCATCTGGGTCGCCAAAACTGTTACCGAAATCTCGGAATGAAGAACTTATCGACACCAATGTGATGTAGATAAGCAGACACTTCTTTATTGACGGCCGGGTGCGTGAGCGAGTCCTCTCACGATCAACGCACACCAGGTCCCAAAATCAGATTCCATATATAAAACTTATTCATACATATTCATTAATTATTCATACATAATCATAACATTTCCCGTAAATCATTTACATACTCTCCTCCTATATCCGATTATGCGCAGCAAAGCTTAGAAAGGTCTAGAAATGGGTCTAGGGTACGATTTGGGTAGGTGGTATATGAGTCGGTGGTCGCGATCTCCCCCTGCCGGAATTACCTTTTACTAAAGTTCACAGTTTCTTGGCAGGCAGCTACAAGTTGTTCCAGTTGACTCTCCCCAGTTCCCATTAATCTCATATTCTGACATTTCAATACACCTCTGCGTACAGAAGACTGGTTAAATACAATGGAACCTTCCAACCCTAGAGTTATTACAATAGTTCCAGGCCCTTCTTCTAGCCTTGGTACAAGACGTACAAAAGATTCCATAACGTCTCTTATTGCGTAGATGCAAGTTTCCTATAATTTTTTTTTTCCTTAGCCTTCTACATTTTAATTCTATTAAATGATTTTATAAAATCAATTAATTAATCAAATAGAATCAATCAATTTTAACTTATTAACTAATCGGTAACAATACCCATACCTCTCCAAGCCATAAGCAGCCAGTTTCTCCAGAAGAATGCTGTGGGAGATGGTATCAAAGGCTTTGATAAGGTCCAGGTAGACAACATCCACAGCCTTTCCCTCATCCACTAGGCAGGTCACCTTGTCATAGAAAGAGATCAGGTTCATCAAGCAGGACCTGCCTTTCATAAACCCATGCTGTCTGGGCCTGATCCCCCACCTATCCTGCACATGTCACGTGATAGTGCACAGGATGATCTGCTCCATAACCTTCCCTAGCACCAGGGTCAGGCTTGACAGTCCTGTAGTTTCCTGGATCCTACTTCCTGCACTTCTTGTAGATGGGCGTCACATTGGCTAACCTCCAGCCTTCTGGGACCTCCCTGGTTTACCAGTGTTACAGATCTATTAATAAGTTAGAATTAATTGACTTTATTTGATTTTATAAAATAATTTGGAATAAGAAATATATTTTAATGAAACTTGTAGTTGCACAGCAAAAGCTGCTATGAAATCCTCTGTACAGCCCTGTAGCAAGGCCAAAAGAATAGGTCAGAACCACCTAGTAAGAATGATTAGAACTTAGATAATAGACTTAAGATTCAAGATGATTGAAGATAATTGTATACAGTATTTACAAGTAGACTGGGGAGAGGATTTCTTTGTATTTGACTAGTCTTCTGTATGTAGGAAGTGTATTGAAATGTCAGAATACAGGATTAATGGGAACTGGGGAGAGTCGACTGGAACAACTTGTAGTTACCTGCCAAGAAACCGTGAACTTTAGTAAAAGGTAATTCCGGCAGGGGGAGATCGCGACCACCGACTCATATACCACCTACCCAAATCATACCCCAGACCCATTTTTAGACTTTTCTAAACTTTACTGCGCAGAATCGGATATGGGAGGAGAGTATGTTAATGATTTACGGGAAATATTATGATTATGCATGAATACTTAATGAATATGCATGAATAAGTTCTATATATGGTGTATGATTTTGAAACTTGGTGTGCGTTGATCGTGAGAGGACTCACTCACGCACCTGGCTGTTAATAAAGAAGTGTCTGCTTATCTACATCACATTGGTGTCGATAAGTTCTTCATTCTGAGAATCTGGTAACACCAGGACTGTTGATAAATGATCAAAGAGTGGCTTGCTGAGTTCTTCCACCAGCTCCCTCAGTAGCCTTGGGTGTATCCCATCTGGTGCCATAGACTTGTGACTGTCTAAGTGGAGCAGCAGGTCGCTGACCATTTCCCCTTGGATTATGGGTGCGAGCGACAGGGAATAACATGCAGCCGACTCAGTATGAGTGATAAAGCATGATTCAATTTATTAGCCCGAATAGCTCTTATTTATACAGTGTATTAATTATGCATACTCGGCAGATTGGCTAGGATCACTACCTACTCATTTACATGGTCCTCCTACTTGCGGTTAGCTAGCTTAAGCAACTTCTTTATCTTTACTGCACATACTTCCTTAGAGTTGTTTGTGAAACTTGTTAAGGTCGCAGTGTCCTTGCAATTCTGCAGCCATCAGCATGGCTGGCAATTTCAGCTGAGGCCTAGTCTTGATAGCACACCGGTTAGACTTGGCTCTGCTCATACAAATGCTCTAATGATCTGTGACCCTTCTCATCCAGCCATCCTTCAACAATTCCCCCTTTTTCTTTTTGTACGAGCAGGGCCTGACTCACAACACGATCTAAGCTTTTACGCATACATGACAATAAGCAAGAAAATAATAATACTACTACTATGATTACAATCATGATATGTCGCGACAGAGGGAAGACACAGTCACTCAATATGAGTGATCAGCAGACTTCGTTTATTGAACCTTACAGTCACCTTTTATGCCTTCTTATAATTAGCTCATACATATTACAAAAGTTAAGCTCGTTATTGGTTAGTTGCCTAAATACCAAGCCCGCCCCTAGTTTCTCTTCTGTAGTTATCTGTTCCCACCTGCAACATTCTTTTCCCACTGAAATCTTCCTGTTATTGTGTAACAAGAACAGCCAAAGACAGTGTATTTTTGCTTTACTTCAGATAAGCTGAAAGCAATGTGCATTTTTGTCCAGCCAGCTGGACTATGTCTATGTGACCCTTTTCAGCTAGCCAGTTATCCACAATGATAAGCATAGCGCTTTGCAAAAAGCTCTTTATCCATCCTGACAAACCAAACCAATTTGTAAAACCTTCAAGACCAAAGAATCCCTTGTCTTGCTGGATTTTATCAGCATGGTTGATTAATTCTTTTATTTGTCCGTGGATGGAATTAGAACGATCTTCTAAATCCATACAACAGAGCCCTTCAAATTCTTCACACCCATGCCCGTGGGCTAAAAGCAAAAAGTCTATTGCCATGTGATTTTGTAAGACAGCATGCTGAGTCTGAGCTAAATCATCTGCTAGTTCTCCTAAAACTCTACTAGTCAAATTTGCTTGTTTAGTTACCCAACAAGACAGTTTTTAGGTTAGAGTGTGCTTTACCAGCAGCCAAGCCTGGAAAAAATATTGAAGCAGCAATGAATTCCTCATAATTCCATAATTTTACGTTATCATCACAGTCCTTTTTTAATTGGACCGTTGCATCTCTTTTCCAGCGTGTGGGATGAGTTTTATTGGGGTGATGATGTGGTAGTGCTAGACTTAAACGACCAAATGTACATGGGCCACCAATAGGTCAGAAAGGAATTCCATTCCATGCTCTATTACCACAAATAAGAAACAATCCGGTTGGCAATTTCCTTGGGAAGGTGGTAGCAGGTGTTAGACCCTGATAGGTTTTTGTGTCCCTTTTCTTGCTTGCTATTTGCTGTTGCTGTAGGTGCCCATATGCTGCGGTTCTAAGTTCCCATTCTTCACATCCTGTTTACATACCTGACAATTTGTGGCTTTCTTAAAGGTACACGGCTCAGTCTTTGAAGTCAACTAACTTGTCTGCAGACCCCAACAATTCCCCCTTTTTGTTTTTTGAACAGCTAGTACCAGGTTTGTCATGTTCTGCAGGGCCCTTGCAAACATGACGGCAACCAAGGTAATAGCAAACAAACAATACTGCCAACTGAGTGAATTGATGCCAAAATGGCTGACATTTTCTCAGATTTTGGTAACATGTTGCTGCAATGGGGCGCCTAAAATCCATGCAGCACATACCATCAAAATCCTCACAGCCATGTCCTTGAGCCAACAACAAAAACCATCAAGAATTTCAGTAAGATTCTTCATTCCCTGCATACATTCACTTTTTTGCAACAATGTCTGCAAGTCAGTTTCAAGGAAGGGCACACCAAACAAGGACTGGTTCAGTAAGGAGGCCACACATTAGTTGTTGGGTTGACTGCTGGCAGCAGTGCTCCCACGATCCGGTGCACTAAGCTCAGGCCACACACAGCGAGCAGGTATCCATCGTGGACCTTCATCTGCAGAAACACAAGCATAACCTCTCCCCCAAGTTAACAATTCATGCGGTCCCGACCAATGCCCAGTACGAGGGTCTTTCATGCGTACTGACACCTTCATGCTTTTGCTGCTTGTCACCAATTGACACAAAATGTCGCACAATGGGAAGCACCGCATAATTGACACAAAATGTTGCACAATGGGAGGCACCGCATGGTCGGCAGAGATTTTCAGAAAGTTCAAAACATAACATGTTTTCTCTAATCGTGCCTCTGGGGACATTCCCTTAATTCCCCCCCTTTTTTTTTATTTTGAGTTAGCGCCACTTTATTAATAGACTCACACCAATTTATACCCCCAGCTAAAAATACACACACTACGCAGGCTTTGTTATTTAAAAGGCGATGGGTTAAAACTACTCATTCACACGCTTCCACCTCCCCTATGATTGGTCCCAGTGTGGTGCCCACACGCTGCTCCTCCCTTGTGCAGGCATCCTGTTTTTTCTCATCTTTCTGTCCAACTCTCTTATCTCTCTGCGAATACACAGTTTCTTTGTCTCCCTTGGCCTTGCATATGACCTTCACAACACTTGCAGCTTGTTACAGTTTCGGCCTGCTCGGCCTCTTATTACAACAAAGTTACTTGGTCTGGATTGCTCACAATATGCCCGTTGTCTTCCAGCCATTCCACAAATCACCCTTTTTGGTTTTGAGCAATCCAGACCCCTTCTATCATTTTGTTCATAATTCTCATAAAGCAATTCCACACACAGATCAATACCATTAAAAAGATTACAATGGCAATTAATACCGTTATCCCGTGTAGACACAAATCTTTTAACCATCCAGTAATTCCGAAACTCTGTAGCCAGTCCATTAACCCGTTCTCAATCTTTATAGCCTGTACATTTTTTTTTAACTCAGCAAGCTGCTTATGAATACAGTTTGAGTGATCAGTCAAATTTATATGCTTTCCTTAGCGCTGTTCATTACAGGCTACTCTCTACTGTTCATGCTGTTTCCTTATCTTCTAGGGGTGAGATCACATTCCTCCTCTGTTTCTGTCTCATCCTAGTTTCTTCTTATACTCCCCCAAAGTTATTTAACTCTTTGCTACAGGATCTCAGCTGCACATCATTCAAAGCAAGGCCAAAACTGCACATTATCAATGTCAAAACAACCCACTGTCTCTGTTCTGTTGTTCTGTACAATTTTACAATTCCCTAATTCTACAGTTCTGCGGCGAATGAGGAGACGGGACGCAGCTTGATGCAAGCAAATGTCGGTTTATTGTACAGAAGCACAACTTTATATACACTTTCAAAGGCTGCGCGTCTTAAACCAATTGGTTCCTGAGGCTAAGCCTTGCATACTAGGCAATCCCTGATTGGCGGCTAATTAACAGCAAGGTGTTGCCTTTCCTTGGCGCCAACTTTGGCGCCATCCGTTTCCCGCTCCCCTGTGCTCTGCAAACAGGCCTCATCATGTTAATTGCTGTCTAGACAAGCTCATCATGTTGATTGTTGTCTAGACAAGCCCGAGCACATTCCCCTCAGCTAACTGATTGCCACGCATGGTCCTAGTTTCCAGCCTGCTCCTGCACAATTCCTTTTTTTTTATTTTCTTTTTTTTTTTAACAGCAAAATACATTTCAACCGCTGTTAATACAGTAGAGTATAGACAGCTTTTGTGCGTGACAGAACACAGTCACCCCGTACTGCGAAACAGTTTTTTGCAAGTCCTGTACTACTTTCCAAGCAAATGGTGTATGAACGTGAGGATTACCAGCAGCCGCATCTCCCAATACAATAGGATATGCGTGCGGTGCATCGGTGGAAGGCATAGGAAGATCAAGGAGAGGTCCGCCTATCAGTTCTACTAAATCCCAGTTCCCGTCTTCAAATGCCCCATCTCTTATAGCCTGCCAAAATCGCTGAGGGTCGCACATCATTACTGTACCACTGGAAACTAGATTTTTACCACCTCCACCTTTTTCATTGCCTGTGATTGATAACGTTGTCGTAGCTGGATCCGAATCTGGGTTTTTGGCATTTCCACCCTGGGCAGTCAGGGCCGGAGCCGAGGGGGCGGGTGGGACAGGAGTCACTGAGGACGCAGGCGGGGGGCCCGGAGCCGAGGGGGGAAGGCGTGCTGGCTGGGGGGAGTCAGGGGGGCTGGGATCGGTCCACCGAGGCTTCTGCTTGTCGTCCTCATCCTCGGAATCGGTATCAAGTATAAGTCGATGCAGTTGGAGAGATTTAGGGGATTCGGGGCATTGGGGAGTGCCGTCTGGTAAGGGACACAGACTCTCCCCCTCCCCCACCCCCTCATCCTCTTGTCTGTATTCTGGAGGGGGATACAGGGGAGGTTTGAACAATGTACCCTCATTCGCATTTTGCTGAGTTTTTAAGCCCCCACTTGCGTCTTGCAGACTTTGCAAGTCCCCACTTGCGTCTTGCGGACTCTGCAAGTCCCCACTCGCATTTTGCTGATTTGGCAAGCCCCCAATCGCAGTTTGCTGATTTTGCAAGCCCCCATTCGCATTTTGCTGATTTTGCAAGCCCCCATTTGCGTCTTGCGGATTCTGGAAGCCCCTTACAACATGTCTAAGCAGTCCCCATGTAGGCAAAAACCCGGACGCCTTTTTATTCCTTTTCCAGGGCTTCTGACAGTGTTGATCCTAAATTGTCCCAGGTCCACACACTAAGAGCAGTCGCGGGGGACATTTCCACTCCATGTGTTTTGGCCCACTTTCACCATTCTACCACATCAAAAAGTGAGTTGGGATCCTGAAAACACCCCTTTTCCTTTCCTAATGCAACTAAACCCAATAATTGCTTAATGCAATCTACACCACCTCGCTTTTCCAAAAAGTGTTTTAAAAGATCTAGGGCTACCTCGAGATCCATGTCGCCGGTACGCTTTCTGCTCCTTGATTAAGGCACTCGTTTTGCGCCTTGATTAAGGCACCTTGATTAGTCCTTTTACATAGTCATCTGTTGCAGCCTTTGCAGTAGCCCTCACAGACGGCGAACCCCTTTTGGATGGTTCAGGCTCCTTTGGTCGACACACCGAGCAAGTCAGTGTTCAGTCGATCTTCGCCCCCCGGTCGCTGCTACTACCGGTGCTTCTCTGTGTCTGCCGCTCCAAACGAAGCTGCATCAGGTCCCTGTTCGGGCGCCACTTGCGAGCGACGGGGAATAACATGCAGCCGACTCAGTATGAGTGATAAAGCATGATTCAATTTATTAGCCCGAATAGCTCTTATTTATACAGTGTATCTAATTATGCATACTCAGCAGATTGGCTAGGATCACTACCTACTCATTTACATGGTCCTCCTACTTGCAGTTAGCTAGCTTAAGCAACTTCTTTATCTTTACTACACATACTTCCTTAGAGTTGTTTGTGAAACTTGTTAAGGTCGCAGTGTCCTTGCAATTCTGCAGCCATCAGCATGGCTGGCAATTTCAGCTGAGGCCTAGTCTTGATAGCACACCGGTTAGACTTGGCTCTGCTCGTACAAATGCTCTAATGATCTGTGACCCTTCTCATCCAGCCATCCTTCAACATATGGGGACTTCATTCTGCTCCCCATCCCTGTCTTCCAGCTCAGGAAGCTGAGTACCCTGAGGGTAACTGGTCTTACTATTAAAGACTGAGGAAAAGAAAGCATCAAGTACCTCAGCCTTTTCCCCATCCTTTGTGACAATGTTCACACACACATGCATCCAATAAAGGATGAAGATTATCCTTGGATCTCCTTTTGTTTCTAATGTATTTGTAAAAATATTTTTTGTTATCTTTTATGGCAGTGGCCAGCCTGAGTTCTATCTGGGCTTTCACCTCTCTAATCTTTGCCCTGCAGAATCTCACGACTTCCTTATAGTCCTCCTGAGTTGCCTGCCCCTTCTTCCAAAGGTGGTAAACTCTCCTTTTTACCCTGAGTTCCAGCCAAAGCTCTCTGTTCAGACAGGCCGGTCTTCTTCCCCACTGACTCGTCTTTTGGCACATGGGGACAGCCTGCTCCTGTGCCTTTAAGGCTTCCTTCTTAAAGGATGTCCAGCCTTCCTGGACCCCTTTGCCCTTCAGGACTGCCTCCCAAGGGACTCTGTCAACCAGGCTCCTAAACAGGCCAAAGTCGGCCCTCTGAAAGTCCAAGGTAGAGGTCCTGCTGACCCCATTCCTCACTTCTCTGAGAACTGAAAACTCTGTCATATTGTGATAGCTGTGCCCAAGACACCCTCTGATCACCACATCACCACAAGTCCTTCCCTGTTTGTAAACAGAAGGTCCAGCAGGGCATCTCCCCTGCTTGGCTCACTGACCAACTGTGTCAGGAAGTTATCTTCCACATATTCCAGGAACATCCTAGGCTGTTTCCTCTCCACTGTGTTGTATTTTCAGCAGACATCCAGTAAGTTAAAGTCCCCCACAAGAACGAGAGCTAGTGATCGTGAGACTTCTCCCAGCTGCTTGTAGAATGTTTCATCTGCCTAATCATCCTGGTTGGGTGGTCTATAACAGACTCCCACCAGGATATCCACCTTGCTGGCCTTCCTCCTGATTCTTACCCATAAACATTCAACCTTGTTATTACCAACATTAAGCTCTATGCAGTTGAAACATTTCCTAACATACGGAGCTACCCCACTGCCTCTCCTTTCTTGCCTATCCCTTCTGAAGGGTTTGTAGTCATCCATTGCAGCACTCCAGTCATGCAAGTTATCCCACCATGTTTCCATGAAGGTGACTATGTCATAGTCTTTCTGCTTCACGATCACTTCCAGCTCCTGTTTGTTGCCCATGCTTTGGGCATTGGCACAGATGCACTTCAGCTGTGCTGTTGATCTTGCCTCCAACACTGACATGCCGCCCCTAGGTTCATCTTTAATGAGCCTGGTTTTATTCCTTTACCCTTTCAAATCTAGTTTAAAGCTCTCTCAATGAGCCCTGCTAACTCCTGACCTAGAATCCTTTTCCCCCTTTGAGACAGGTGAACCCCATCTGTTGTCAGCAGGCCTGGTGCCATGTAAACTGACCCATGATCAAAACCCCCAAAATTTAATGAGTGACACCAGGCCTGGATCCAGGTATTGATCTGTGTGATCTTCCAGTTACACTCACCATCATTCCCTGTGACTGGCAGGATAGAAAAAAACCACTACTTGTGCTCCTGATCCCTCAATCAGTCACTCCAAGGCCCTGAGGTCTCTCTTGATGCCCTCAGACTTCTTGTCTTTTGGACTTCATCATTGCCCACTTGGAAAACCAGTAATGGATAATAATCAGAGGTCCATACCAGACAAGGGAGTTTTCTGGTAACATCCTCTACCTGGGCCACAGGGAGGCAGCAGACTTCCCTGTGGGTTGGGTCTGGTCAGCATATTGGCCCTCTGTTCCTCTCAGAGTGGAATTACTGATGACAGCCACTTTTTTCTTAGCAGAGATGGTCATGATGCGTGGGGTTGACTGACTCTGCCCAGGCAGCTCCTCCAACCTGGACGGTCTTTCATTCCCATCATCATTTTCCTGGCCCTCAGGTTCCAGAGCTGCATACCTATTGTATAAGGGTACCTGGGAAGGTGAAGTAGGCCAGGAGGTGATTCGCCTGCTGCCCTGAGCAGGGACCTGTTTCCATTCCTCTCCATCTCTTAGGGCCCCACCTGCCTGGTGGTGAGTAGGTAGGGGAGCCTCCGCTTCTTGTGATGTGTCCATCCGGTGCATTTGTCTCAGTGATGATAAAGAGTGGCTCCACCAGTCTATCTCCCTCTCACACTCCCTGATACTCCTTAACCTTTCTGCTTCCTCTTTCAGCTCTGCCACCAGGCTGAGCAGATCTTCCACCTGCACCTCACACAGATGTTCTCTGCTGCCCTCCTGTAGCAGTGACAGGCTCAGGCACTCCCTGCAGCCCATGACCTGGACAGCTCCATGTTTATGTGGGAGCTCTGTCTGGGTTGCCACATGCCTTCTGGCTTCTGTTTTTTTTTTCTTACCGGTTGGGCTCCTGGTTTCAGCTCAGTTTTTACTGGATCCACGTTTTTTGCTCGTCTCGGGATCTCTAATGCCCAAATTAGTGATATAACTGCATCCAAAACTTTGTCAGGAATCTCCTCCTTCATAGGTTTTTCTTTGGTGAGCAGGCATATTTACACTTTCCATGAATTTTCTGGAAGAATATGCAACTGAGCAGAGTCCTGAGAAAAGGTTAATTGTTCATTCATTTTACAAAGCAGATCTCATCCAAGCAAAGAGTAGGGACATTCTGGTATATAACGAAATTTATGTGTTAATTTTGCATCCCCAGTTGTTAATTCCATTGGTTATAAAAACAGCCTGAGGGACTCCCTCCTTGTTGCACCAACATTTATTTTGGTTTTACTTAAAGGTCCCTTACAACTAGTAACTACCAAATTAGTAGCTCCGGTGTCTATCAAAAAATGTATTGCTTCATTCCCCAGCTGGAACCAGAGGATTGGCTGGGGAAATAGTAATAGATGTAATAGACGCCTCCAGTCCCCTTCAATCTAAACCAATTTCTGCCATAACTCCTACTGCTCCTTCTGACTCCCTTTTCTGCATACTAGTGGACATTCTTTCTTCCAGTGCCCCTCCTGCCTGCAATAGACGCATTGGTCAGTTTGCAGGGGTAGTTCACCACATCCTCACCCCCAACCTTGTCCTCTCAATCCTCCCTGTCCTCGGACACTCATTCCCCTTCCTCACCCTTGTTTATTAATTAAAGCAGCTAACAACAAAGTCTGGAATTTGGCCTGGCTCTTTTTCTCTTTTTCCTCTACTTCATCTTTATTATTATAGACTTTATAGGCAATGGACATTAGCTGTGAAATCACCATTCTGTCTGCCCCTTCAACCTTCTGAAGTTTCCTTCTAATATCTGATGCAGATTATCTGATAAAAATCATATTGAATAACATCCTACTTCCTTCGCTCTCAGGATGTAGATCAGTCCTCTTACAAGCTGCTTCACACAGTCTCATAAAAGGATGAAGGAGATTCTTTCCTTGTTTTACCCTATATAATTTTGTGAGGTTCTTAGGTTTCTCTATTCCACACAAGATTAACTTTTGATATGTTTTCAATAGATCTAACTCTGCACTCTTATTCGGGTGCCATTTTGGATCCTCTCTGAGGAGAAATTCATTGAGACTCAAGAGTTCCCGTTATTTTCAGATCCAAACTTTCAATTTTTCCTAATTACTCCTTGGGCTTTTTTCCAAAACCACCCTCTCTCTTCATGCGTAAACAGATATTCTAATAGACCTTGAATGTCTGCCCAATTAGGATTATCTGTTAATATCACCATTGTAATCATGCTATACATTCTGTCTGGATTACTACAAAATGATCCAATTTCTTGTTTCCAAAGTTTAGAAATTTGCCTTTTAAGGGTCTGGCTCATCCTCTCTACCTTCCTACTGGATTGAGGCCTCCAAAGAGTATGCAGATCCCATTTGACCTGTAAAAATTTTGAAATTCCTTGTACCATTTCTGCTATAAATGTGGTCCATTATCTGAAGACATTCCCTCTGGAATACCAAATCTCAGAATTACTTCCTTTAGTAATACCTTTACTACTTCCCTTGCTCTGTTGGTGCAACAGGGAAAGGCTTCAGGCCAACCAGAAAAAGTGTCCACTAGCACTAACAAATATTTATATCAGTTATATCTAGTTAGCTCTGAGAAATCTATCTGCCAGTATTCTCCCAGAGTAATTCCTTGCCTCACATTTCCTCCAGTAAGTCTTTTTTCAATCTTGGGATAATTGGCACAACAAACAGAATATCTTCTAAGAACGTCATCTGCATTTTGTATTTTTAGTCCTATAATATATTTTTTAATAGTCAGTACCAATGCATCAGAACCCATATGCATTTCTTGATGTAGTTTCTTCAGCAAAAATTCCATAGTCCTTTCAGAAATGAGTATCTGTTTCAAAGGTGTTACTCACCAATCCTGGCTGGTTTTAGTACTGTCTAATTGTTCCACTAATTGATCTTCCTTTTCTATATAAAAAGGTAAAGGTAATTTTAGGGGTTAGGTCCTTCTATCATTGACTTCTGTAGGGCCACTACCTTCACTACCACATCTGCTTTCCTATTTCCTTTAACCATTTTACTACTTCCCTTCTGATGAACCTTACAATGTATTATAGCAACTTGCTTTAGTTGAAACACGGCCTGTAATAGTTTCATGATTTCTGAACCGTATTTAATGGGAGTTCCTTGCAAATTCAATAATCCTCTTTCTTTCTAGATTGCACCATGGGCATGTACAACATGGAACACTTATTTTGAGTCTGTATATACATTTAGTTTATTTCCTGTACTCATTTCTTATGCTCTGGTCAGCACTATTAATTCTGCTTTCTGAGCTCAGGTATTATGAGGTAGCAGATTTGCTTCTAGTATGTGTTCAGCTGTCACTACTGCATATCCAGCACATCGCTTTCCATTTAACATAAAACTACTCCTGTCTGTAAATATTTCCAAATCCGGATCGGGTAGTGGAGTGTCTTGTAAATCAGGCCTACTACAGTATACTTGCTCAGTTGTCACCAAACAATCATGTTGTAGCTTGTCGTGATCAGAGATAAGTAAAAGGGTTGCAGGATTTAAAGTTGTAGTCATGGAGAGAGTAACATCATTTAGCTCTAATAAAATAGCTTGATATTTTGAAAGTAGACTTGGGGAAATCCAACGATGTCCTTTGTTTCCTTAAAGGATTATAACAGCGTGGGGTATGAACACTGTAACAGGCTCTCCTAGGATCAGCTTCCTTGCTTCCTCAGTTAGTATTAATGTTGCAACAACAGCTCTCAAGTGGACCAACCTTTACTGACTTAATCTAACTGGAGAAATAACCCAACGGCATTTTCCAACTTCTCAAAGTTTGGGTGAGGACTCCCAACACCAGTTGTTGCCCTTCATGTACATACAAATGAAAGGGCTTTACCAAATTTGGAAGTCCTAGTACAGGAACTTCCATAAGCTTTTTCTTAATTTCATCAAAGCTTTGTCAGCACTCAGCTGTCCATTCCAGTATTCCTTCTGACCCTTTGGTGGCAGCATAGAAGGGTAAAAAAATCAGTCTGAAAATGGGAATCCACAGTCAACAACATCCAGCCATTCTTAGAAACCCTCTTAGTTGTTTCTTAGACTTAGGCACTGCATGTAACAGGTTTGCATGGCAAGGCTTTAGTAGCGGGGGACCTACAGGAGTGGCTTCTGTAAGAAGATGCCAGAAGCTTCCCCTATGTCCAATGGAGCCAGTGCCAGTCAGCTCCAAGACAGATCCACTGCTGTCCAAGGCTGAGCTAATCAGTGACAGTGGTAGTGCCTCTGTGATAGCATATTAAGAAGGAAAAACAAAATCTGCTGTCACAGCACTCTCCAGACTATCAAGCTGCAATAAGGTCTTTTACCATCTCATACCAACATACTCTTCATATGCCAGTCCCTCTGCTGCCTTCTCCTCATCCAGAGCATGTGTTCTCTCTCCTCTTGCTTCTTCCTCTCTCCATCTTCCTTGGCTGATTCCTCTTCATTGGCTGCCCAACCACTTAACAGAAACAGCCACACCTGCACCTTGTCTACATCAGCCAATATGCTGCCCCTGAAGCCAGCCCACAGTTGTATATTATCAATGTTAATTAGCCCAGCTTCATTCCTCTACAATCTGCAACAGTAGGAAAAAGGAATGAGAATATGTGAGAGCAACAACTCTGCAGAAACCAAGGTCAATGAAGAAGGAAGGGAAGGGGCTCCATGTGCCAAGGCAAAGATTCCCCTGCAGTCTGTGGTGAAGACCGTAGTGAGGCAGGCTGTCCCCCTGCAGCCCATGGAGGAGCAGATATCCACCTGTAGCCTGTGGAGGACCCCACAGCAGAGTAGGTGCATGCCTGAAGGAGGCTGTGACCCCGTGAGAAGCCCGTGCTGGAGCAGGTTTGCTGGCAGGACTTGTGACCCCATGGAGGACCCACACTGGAGCAGTCTGTTCCTGAAGGACTGCACCCCTTGGAAGGGACCCACGCTGTGTGTGAATAACTGCAGCCTGTGGGAATGGTAAAGATCGGTGGCATCCAAACCCCCTTGCTTTCTAACCTCACCAAAGTGGGAAGCTAGGTGCAGCTGGGTAAGGAGTTTGATATAATAAAACTCAGTAACAGTGGACTGTTATTAAGCAAGGCATCCTTTATTGCAGCACTGGGGATAGCTCTACCATAAGTGCTCCAACAATCTGGCAAACTTTTAGAGACTATATACTATAAAGCTATACATATTCACAAGAATTCCAAGAACTCATTTACATACACATGAGATTTCCTGGAATTCATTAACATATGCAAATGTCTGGTCTGCATGCACAGTTGTCTTCCCTGGTGGTCTTTGGGTGGTCATCAGGGTCTTCAGATGAAGGCTTGTCGTCTTCTTCACTGCGCCCACTGATTGACCTTTACTTCTGCACAAACTCAGTTCTGGGATCAGTAGACCATATCCTTCGAGGATATTGTTGCCATTCTCTTGTATATTCTTATCTTTATGGTCCTGTGTATCTGTTCTCTGAGATTATATGAGTGCCCCCTTATCGTACACCCATCCCTTATCTCACAACCATTTGGAGCCTCTTCTGTTCAACTAAGTATCTAAAGTACTTACAATATCTTCCTTGGTTTTGGGGCCTTAACCCTTCCAGGAAGGAATCACATTGGAGAAGTTCATAGAGAACTGTCTCCCATGGGAGGGGCACCATGCTGGAGCAGGGGAAGAGTGTGATGAAGAAGGAGCCGCAGAGACAACATGTGATGAACTGACCATTGTTTTCCTGACTGACTGGATACCAAGCAAAAATGGACTCTAAATCAAATATAAGAATAAATGCAGTTTATTATATTACAATATAATAAAGGAAAACAGCATGCAATATGATAAAAGGAAACAGTACTAGTTATTATGCACACTATGATAAAAGAGCAATAGGAGCAAAGCATCAGATCATTACTGCAAAGTGTTACAGAGACTAAGAAAAGGATACATCACCAGTTACCACGTTAACATCATCCAGGCCCACACTTTGGCTGGGAAGCCTTGTTGCAGCTGGTGCTAGGAGTCTCTTGGTAACTGGGATGTTCCTATGCAGTGTGTCCACCCGTAGGCGAGGTTTCTGGCCCAGTCCTGGAGCTTGCCTGCTTTTATACTCAGTGAAAACAAACCATCTTACATACCTTGTGTGTGCAAGCTTTTAAGTTTATGCCAAGTGCAGGCACGCACTGTCTCATGATTCATAAGGCCCACACATGCCAGGGACATTGACCAGATGTCCAAGCATGGTCAAGTTACTGTCATGACACAGCTGCACACAATATTTATTGTCCGGATGGTCCTGCTCACATCCTGCCTTTTCAGAGGGCCCAGAACAAGCACCACATGTTGGATTCATTAAATGCAATTTATAGTTGTCCTTGAGCTCACTGTCCAAGTTAAACAATTCCTAATTAAATACATGATCAAAGATTTTTTCATAAGCAGTAATCAATCATTATTTAATAAACTCTCACCACAACTGTAATTCCCATTCCCATGCAGTGCTGAGGGGGAGGAGGCAGAGAAATCAGGAATTAAGTTAAGCCTGGGAAGAAGGGGGGGAGGGGGGGGAAGAAGGTGTTTATCAGATTTGAATGTTAATAAATTAAACTAACTTTCCCAAAGTTGAGCCTGTTTTGCCCATGATGGTAATTGCTGAGTGATCTCCCTGTCCTTATCTCAACCCACAAGCTTTTCATTATATTTTATCTCCCCTGTCTGGATGAGGACGGGAGTGATAGAGTGGTTTTGGTGGGCATCTGGCCTTCAGCCAGGGTCAAACCACTCATGGTGAAAATCTATTAAATTGATTACTGCTTATGAAAAAGCCTTTGTCTTTAATTAGGGCTCACTTAACTTGGGCAGGGAGCTTAGGGAGCTCAAGGACAGCTTTAATGAGCAGGTGGTGTTTGTCCTGAGTCCCCTGAACAAGCAAGATATCAGCAGGACTATCCAGATAATAAATATTGTGTGCAACTATGTCATGACGGTAACTCCACCACACTCAGGCATATGGCCAGCATCCCTGGTGTGTGTGAACCTTACAAATCATGAGATAGTGCATGCCTGCACTTAGGCTAAACTTAAAAGTTTACATATACTAGGTGTGTAAACTATTTTTGTTTTTCACTAAGTATAAAGGTGGGCAAGCTCCGGGACTGGGCCAGAAGCCTTACTTACGAGTGGACACACCGCATAGGAATTTTCCCAGTTACCAAGAGACTCCTGGCACTGGCTGAAAAGGGGCTTCCCAGCCAAAGTGTGGGCCTGGATGATGTTAACGCGGTAACTGGTGATGTATCCTTTTCTTAGTCTCTGTAACACTTTGCAGTAATGATCTGATGCTTTGCTCCTATTGCTCTTTTATCATAGTGTGCACAATAACTAGTACTGTTTCCTTTTATCATATTGCATGCTATTTTTCTTTTATTATATTGTAATATAATAAACTGCATTTATTCTTATATTTGATTTGGAATTAATTTTTGCTTGGTATCCAGTCAATCAGCAAAAAATAACTACACTGCGTTTCTGCATATTACCTGTTTTTGTTCTGCACTCAGTTCCTGTTGTCCTTGTGTAACCTCAAATCCCGTATATTGGACTTTTATCTTTGCAATTTGGGGCTTT
Source organism: Falco biarmicus (assembly GCF_023638135.1). NCBI lineage: Eukaryota > Metazoa > Chordata > Aves > Falconiformes > Falconidae > Falco > Falco biarmicus. The sequence continues at coordinate 21,047,704 of NC_079310.1, read as the reverse complement.
TTCTTAGACACCCAATAATTTTCTAGCCTGAAAAAGTTTAGTAATCTGATTGTGGCCTCCAAACATTCACCATAATTATTAGAGCCAATCAGTAAATCATCAACATATTGCAGCAGCCATGTGACTGTGATTACCTTGCCACTGTTCCAATTCTTTAGCCAGTACATTACCAAAGTGGGGCTGTTCTTAAATCCTTGTGGGAGGACAGTCCAGCAAAGTTGAGATTTTTGTCTGGTAGTCGGGTTCTCCCATTCAAAGGAAATATGGTCTGGCATTGCTCATCAACTGGGACCCAAAATAAGACATCTTTCAAATCTAAAACTGTAAAATATACATTAGTTACAGGTATTGAGGCAAAGAGTGTATAGGGGTTTGGCACCACAGGGTGAACATCAATAGTTATCTGATTGACTTCCCACAGGTCTTGGACCAACCTATATTCCTGAGAATTAGGTTTTCTTACCAGTAGTATGGGAGTATTCAATTCTGACTGACATACTCTCAACAGTCCGTTCTCCAAAAAGGAGTTTATAAGTGGTTCCAATCCTCTTTGGGCTTCCAGCTTTATAGGATATTGTTTTTTCCTTATCAGTTGGGCTCCCAGTTTTAGTTCAGTTTTGCCTGGTCCCATGTTTTTTGCTTGTCCCAGTCTCCCTGTTGTCCATACCAAAGGTATTACTGCACTTAAAACTTCCTCAGGAATATCTGTATCCTTCTTGTCTTCATCTTCTTTGATCAACAAACATATCTGTGCTCTCCATGCATTTTCTGGAGGAATGTGTAACTGAATAAAATTTTCAGAGGTTACTTGTGCATTTAATTTACAAAGCAAGTCTCGTCCTAGTAGTAGCAGTGGACACTCTGGCATATAAACTCATGAATTGCCCTTGTGTTTCCAATAGTACATTCCATTGGTTGTAAGAATGGCTGCGAAGTCTTTCCCAGTGGTACCCACAACATTAACCTTTTATTCAACGGTCCCCTACACTGTTATTACTGAACAAGTTGCTCCACTATCTATTAAAAAATCTATTCTCTTGTTCCCCAGCTTTATTGGAACCAGAGGATCAGCTGGGGAAACTTTAATAAATTCCGCCAGTCTCCTTCAATCTAATCCTGTCTCTGTCAGCACTCCAGCATCCTCTTCTACGCTTCTCCTACTGCTCACAAGGCATGGGCATACATTTTTCCAATGGCACTTGTTTACAATATGCACACTGATTTGCTCCTAAAGGTGTCTCACATCGATCCTTGTCCCTGACATTTCTTCTGCCTCTTCCCCTACCTTTTAAGCTTCCTCATAAATTTCCTCTTCCTCTGCCTCTTCTTTGGCTTTCTGATAGGGCTGCTAACAGAGAAGCTTGCAGCTTCATTCAGCCTTGTTTCTCCTTCCTCTATACTTGATCTTAGTTATTACATACTTTATATGCAATTTCTATCAATTATGAAATAGACATCCCGCCAGCACCATCTACTCATTATAGGTTTTTTTCAAATGTCAGCCACCGATTGTCCAATAAACAGCATATTGAACATCTTTTGATTACTGTCTTCCTCAGGAAGACAAATCTGTCCACTTCTTTGCTACCTTGCATAGCCTTTCATAGAAAGTCAATGGGCTCTCATTAGGTTCTTGCCTAACTTCATATAACTTAGGTAATTTTTTTGGGTTTTGCATTCTGTATTGTATTTCATACAAAATCAACTGTTTTTATTCTCACGATCTTTCTAGCCCTGCAGAGATATTAAGGTCCCAACTTGGCTCCTCCCTAGGTAGATATCGAGTAAGTTCACCTGCCCCATGTCACTGATTACATTCCTCCCTAGCCTTCTCCAATATCATACTTCTCTCTTCAGTAGTAAATAAATATTCTAATAGAGCTTGGATGTCTCCCCAACTAGGATTATGGGTCAACATTACAGTTTTAACAATTCCATACATTCCCTCCAGATTGCTCTGGTAAGGCCCAACTGAATGTTTCCAGTTTAACAAATCAGAAGTACTAAATGTGACATGTACAAACACCAGTGCCCCTTTGGGTCCTACTGCTTGTCTAAGGGGAGCTTGGATCACAGGGTGTTGTCCTCTAGTTCTACCTACCACAAGGCTAACAACACCATCATCTTCCTCACTTGAGGAGTAGGGGTCTTGAGGCTTTGGGGGGCTACCAACAACTGGGTATCTTCCTCAATCCTGAAAACCTTTCCCAGAATTACAGCTGCTACAACAAGGGCTCTTTATCCTTTTTTCATTCAATGAATATATCCCATTCTGATATTTTGATCTAACCAAACCACATTTTGTCCTAGTATCCCAGTCATTTCTCAAAGTACTAAACAAATCTACATAAGGTACTTCATCCCATTTTCCTAGCTGTCAGCAAAACAACATCAATTGCAATACAATATTATACTTCAAAGATCCATTTCCAGGCCATTTTTCCCCATTGTCCAGTTTATAATTTGGCCACCATTGATTACAATATTGTTTCAGTTTTTCTTTGGTTATGGGGTCCCCTCTAAACCTTTTCCAATTCTTTAGAATTCATCCCAAAGAAGAGCAGGGAGGTACTTCCTGTGAAGCAGCTGAACCCATTTCAGTACTGAAAAAGAATTTCCTAATCCAACATTTCATACACTCAGCTCTGATTTCCTATTGGCAAAGACAAAGGATCCTTCCCTTTGTCATGTGTCTGCATGTAGAAACAAAGATATGCTGCTGCTGTGCATCTTCTTGATGTGTCTTATGCAGAGCTCAAAAAAAAAAGTCAGAACAAAATGCCAACTGCTTTTGCATGAGTTCTTCCCTTCCTCTCCCCCTTTTACCCTTGACAAATACCTCTTTAGATGCGTTGCACTGCTGTGTCGCTCACTGCCTGACAGTCAGAGAACAACTGGTGGAGCCCCCAATCAACAGGTCGGTGTGCACTGAAATCCCTCTTAGTCTGTATCCCCTTCCGTCAGGAACAGCAAGACGATCCAGGCAAGGCCATTAAGGCAGTCCCATCTGGGTTACCAGAAACTGTTGTCCCAAAAGTGGGATTGTTACCCAGCGTGCATTAGCCAAATCACACACAGAGTCGAGGTATTTGTTTATTTTACAAATCTTTGCAGAGAAGTGTGCTAGGCGATAATTTGCAAAGCTAGTGCACCAATCCTTACAATGTTCTTATATTTATACATTTAGATTTCTAGAGATACTCCCATTACACCCACTACCCTTAAATATTGGTTACAACTTTCCTCGCTTTAGTTTAAAGTTATAGTCAATGAATTTTTACTATGAATGTTCTCTGGGTGGTGGTCTTCTTCTGGAGGTGGGTAGCTTTCAATGAGGAAGTGTGTTTTTCTATTAAAATTAGTGTATAATGAGGATGGTTCACTTAAAGTTCAAAGCGTTTCAACAATTCTTGCCAAACGTCATGGTTTGCTAACTAGGTTCATCAATCTCAGGCCCTATCTCCGGGCCTATTCAAGTTCCTCTTCATAGGTAACTAATTCCTATTTTGTTTTGACAGACATCTTTCTTATGGTTTTCTTGACCTTATCCTTTGATTCATGCAATGTTCCATCTTACATCATTTACCCATGCAATGTTTCATCTTACAGTTGCAAGGGTCAGCAACTTGTCAAGGATTCTATGTCAGGTAGTATTTTTCTTTTCTTAGTCAGTGGTTGAACTTGCTGGAAGGAACTCAGCAGGAGCCAGGAACTGCTGTTTCCCAAGGGCAATATCCCATCACCATATAGTCAATAGTTCATCTGTATGTGAAATACTAGTTTCTGGCTATCACCAAGTCCTAAGTCAGGCAGTGAGGGCAGTAGCTTGTTAATCACATTTTCCTTTTCTTCCCTGTCCATATCTGCTCCTAGTACTTCTGTCTGTGGTGATGGTTCCAAAGATCGCAGTCTGTGATACCAGCCCACTGTATCAAATTTGCCTCCTGACACTGAGACATGCCCTGGAGGACACCAAATAAAGCCAGATGCAAAAGTCAGGGGAAGGAAATGTAGCTGAGCAAGAAAAGATATAAAGGAAGATGAGAGCCTGACACCTAAAACACTGCAGGAGAGCAGAGTGACAGCAACTATCAGGTCATCCCTGAGAACATGGAAGGTTCTAAGAAACCTTGAGCTACAAATAAACTGCAAAGCAACTTTAGACTATAACTTACACAACATTTGAGGAGTTTTCCTGGGGGTGGAAGTGGTGCACAAAGGCACTATAGGTCAGCTTTTTTCAAAATGAGATATGGAATACATATTTACACTAAACATAGGTACTTATTGTGAATGTACTGCTGTATTTCCAGGTATTAATGGTCTCTATAAAATATGCATATTCTTATTGATGCACAATTAAACTTGTAGTGTTATATATAAATGTAACATAAAAAAAACATCATGGATCTAAAAAGATATGATTAATATATTCCAGTAACCCTATAAATAGTATGCATTGGACAGTACATGGACTAATAGCTCAATCTTTAGTGATAAACTAATGAGTACCATAGAACTCTAAAATAATTTAGTAAATAATTTAGAAAGAAATCTCTGAAGGCACTGTGGTCCAATCCTCTTCTCAAAGCTCAAATTATCCACCATCAGCTCATGAGAGAACAGTGCACTCAACACATCCAAAGATAAGATTACCCAACTGCATGCTAATGTTTTTCAAACATTTAATTTAAAAGAACCAGCATATACTATTGCTGTTACATGTTGACATGCGTGTAATATACAGTATGAAGCTGCCAACAGGGACCTACCAGGAGAATGTGAACATAACCTGAGAAATTTTCATCAAATCAAATGTATTTAAAGTAATTTGTTAATGGCTCCTTTTGATTCAAGCTTATCAGGCAATTAATGAGTGACATAAGAATTTATAAGCATTTCTGAAATACATTTATTCACATTGCTAAGGATTGCATATAAAATATCAGGATAGTGAAAATATTAATGCTTCTTGTTCAATAAACTATCATCAGTGAATGAATTGGGGTTTTAGTTCATTCTGATTATCACAAACAGACATATAATAAAATTCAAGTAATATGTTATGAACTAAAGCTTTGGAGCAAATACTAGCAAGCAGTTTCATACAGGATCTATTCAGAAAAGGCACTAAAGTATGAACAGGAGCAGCCTATGTGTTTCAGGACATATTGATATTAACATGACTTGAACCTGATCTTGAATACATACATATCTCCAAGAAGATTCTCCCACACCTTAATTAAATATAGACACAATATATTTAAATCAGCATTTACAGGCTGAATAACAAGTGGCCCAAATTACAGAAGAAAGGAAGGGCAAAAGAAAAGGGACAGAAAAGTGACAAAGAAAGGAGTAGACGATGATATTGTAAAGAATGAGGGAGTGTTAGTCTACGATTACAGTAATGATTTGGTTTCTATGTTACATCATGTACCACTAACATTTGTCTGCCTTTTTCTTTAATCTTTTAGGACCTCTGATTCTGAGACAAGGTCTGCATCTTTCCACATGTTTATACACCAGCAAGACAATGAGCTCCTAGTCCAGACTGGGATATTTGAGTGCTGCAACAAAAACAAAAAGAAATCACAAAAAATACAAAATTATGTTCTTGGAAGTTAAAGCTTGATTATAAATATTCATGCCAGAATTTCAAGTAACAATGGCAATTTCTAAATTGCAGCCTTGGCTCTAGAAGCGATGCTTCACAACCCAGTGTAGGAGATGCTTTTAGGCTATGATTTATCTCTCTCTGGCTTATCTCTTAAGGCAAGTTTTTCCTGCTGTTGGCACTACAGAGGACTTTCAGCACTGCATCAGTCAATGTAACTATAAGGCAGCAGTGAATGAGGGATTCTCTAAAACAGAACTTGGCTTCAGTTTTATTGATGAGAATGTATTTCTTCATGAGTCCCACAGCCTTTCCTTGTAGCAACAGGCTCCAGCCCTTTGTGTTTTGTAACAGCTCAAGCAGAAAATTTCAAGCACAGGGCTGTCAAGATCCCATTTTCTAAATATGTTTCACTTTAAGGCAATTAACTATATAGTATTCCTGATAGCTCTCTTCCTGGAAATCAAGTGGTATCTCACTGTATTGATTTCTGTCTAACAGGTATATCATGGAAAAATATAAGAAAGATTTGTCAGTAGTTTGCCTGTAGCAGATTTCCCCTCTGTAAGCTCCATATACACAGTTTTTTCAAGAAGCTCATTTCAGGGGTGTTGGACTAGATAACCTTTAAAGGTCCCTTCCAACCCAAACTATTCTATAATTCTATGATCCTATACTGAGAAGTCACAAGCTGTAGTATCAGAAAGCCAATGTTTCCAACCATAAGAACAGCTTAATATATATGCAGCATGCTAGAACAGAATAGCTCTTCAGAAGCTGGGTGTCACCCCATGTGTGAATTCATGGGAAGCAAATTTATGGTTGTTAAAGAAAGTCGAGCTGAACATACCACAATCACCCTGTTCAGTATTTTCCAGTATTAGACAGCAGGACTAGCAGTTATGAAACAGAGCAACTTAAAGCATAAAGTTGTCATTTGTTATTACATCTTTGTGCACAGGAACATGTTAGCTGGTACTTCACTCTGCTTCAGTTGTGGCAAATTTTTTAATGTTGTGTTGCTCTATGATCTTGCTTTCCCTATAGAAATTAAGAAGTACGCCTTGAATTTAGAAGGATGAAGAGGTCAGTGATAGATCTTCCTAAGACCAGCCCTCACACAAACAAGTTATAGCCTTAGTATGGAGAGCTCCACTGTGCAATGGAGCAAGCACACTCTGAAGCCTAGTCAGGCACCCCCTGTGCTGTTCCTGCCATTCTCTGCAGTTGAGAACCAAGAATATGAGATCCATTTGAAATTCTGTGCCTTGTAAGCCAATTATCATACAACATGAAGAAGCATGTCATGTGATTTTGTTCTACACTAACCGGAAATTTGTTACAGCCTGTCCAAAACACAAGGTGTGAATAACCATGGCCAGTCATAATTTGTCTGACTAGGACTATTCCCTTGCTCACTGGGAATGATAGAAAGTGTCGCTTACATGTGTTTTTTAAGAGTTCAACATCAGAAAGGAATCCAAAATTACATCTATGTAATACAAACTGACTGTGAATATACATCCTGTAACAAAGGAGACTGAACCATGGCCTTGAGTTTCCAGAATGCCTTTTTCTATTGCTAGTATCACTTCTTTCAGCTCATATTCAGGCTCAGTTCAGCTATTCTTCACACATGACCTTATTTTGTCCAAACACTAGATTACCTTGGCAATGAAGGACTGACTGACATTTTCTGGAATACTTGTCACTGGCCATACTTGTGGCAATGTATTTGGAAGAAAAGGGACATCTGGCCTATCAAAAGTTGCTCTTGCTCTAGCAGCTTGATATGATTAAAAGCTTTATCTGCTCAGCAAGGCTGCAAGGTTGTGTGAGAAAGACACCTGGAACAAAGAAAACAGGATCTTTCGCAGTTAATCGGGCAGAAAAACAGGAGCTGAGCTGGGAACTGATGACCACAAGAATGTCAACAATTTTAATGATGGAACTAACCGATTGTATGCTTTTAACCAATTAGTATCTGTATAGCAGCATTTGAACAGTGTATGTAACCAATAGAATTAAGGTGTGACATGTGTACGAATATTAACATTGTATATAAGCTTGCAGAAACTTAAGTAAAGTGGCTTCAACTAGGATCATATTGATATGTCGTTGAGTCCATGATTTTGCTCCTGCAATTGGCGCCCGATTGTGGCTTTACATTTTCGCATTGAAAACGAGTTTGCATTGAAAGCAAGGACGCAGGAGGACCTGACCAGAGGACAGACCAGCTGGACTGGTATGGGAGAGTCAGAGGATGGCTCGGAGAAAGTTGCTGCAGTGAATCACCCAGCGAGGTGAGCGGTTGGGGGGGGGAGGAGAAAAGAGAAATGGGAAATAATTTGACTAAAGAAGAAGAACCAGCAGTTGTGAAACTCCTCCATATCCTCTCTAAGAGAGCAATTAAATATGATGAATCTTGCTTAAAGCGACTACTTGAATGGAGTAAAGAAAGAAATTTATTAACTGGAGTAGGAACGGCTTTTGAACTATGTACTTAGGAAGCACTTGGAGCTGCTCTGTGGGATGAGATCAGTGACGGGTCTAAAGAGGTGAAAGGGTTAGCTAACCTCAGGAAGCTAATTAAATTGACCTTGCAAGAAATGAAGGCAGAAAGAACAGCTGCCTCATCAGCCTTTGTTGCCTTGTCTCCAAATACTGGAGCTCATCCAAAAACTGCAAGTGGAGGAATTAGTATTTTTGATGCTGTAGATTCGCCTTCACTAGCATCAGCAGTTGCTCTACAAGGACTGGAACAATTCTTGCCTGGTACTGCACACAGACCGAAAGAGCAGCAACCCTCCACATTTGACCCTAAGGCTGATGTTGGAAGAAGGGTTCGCCGGAGTCAAGAAGTCGCTCAATATGAGTTATGCATCTTGCTCCACTTTATTAGTTTCTAACACTACTTATATAGAACCGATACACATGCATATTCGTAAAGCAGAAATATAATTGGTTAGTAGTCTCTAAGCGTGCGCGGTTCTCACACCCCTAATTATCATGACTAAAATAAGCATTCTATCCATGTAGCTAATTGTGTTGCTATGCTTCAGCCTTGTAGTTTGTTACTCCCTATATTCCTATATCGCTCCCTATCTTTCTTGGCCCTGCACCTGCTTTCCCAGCAGCTGTAGCTTGTTACAGCCACGGCCTGTTGGCACAACATAATTACTTGGTCTCAGGATTCAAGAATAGCTCAAGGCTACCTTTCTTGTTAACTTCAGCACAGCAACTTCAGTACAATTCTGATTACAGGCCTATTCTAATACCAGGCCTGGATTGTGCAGATCTTCAGAGATTCTAAGGCCATGCTTCTGCAGCCATTCTTCTACAGTTCCCCCTTTTTTCTTTTGCACAAGCCAGGCCTCATTGGTTATGTTAAAAACAACTCTCTTTAAACAAGAAAAAGCACAGCTAAGAACTAAAAGCATTACAATAATGATTATAACAAAGCGTATTCCTTCCATCAATAACCTCTTTAACCAACCTGTTATCCCCAATCCTCTCAACCATTCATCAAAGGGATTATCATCAGCAAGAATATGCTTCATGTTTCCCTGCAATTGTGACAACTTCTTGTGCATAGATATGGAATGATCGGAAAGGTTCACACAACACATCCCTTCAAAATCCTCACAACCGTGTCCATGTGCTAATAACAAAAAATCTACTGCAGCTCTATTTTGTAATGTAGCATGCCTAACACTATCTACGTCAAGCGATAATGAACTTAAAATCTGCGATGTAAGATTAAATTGTTTCTCTCCCCAACACGCTAACCTTCGGATATTCTTAGCATTTAATGAAGTCATTGCTCCTGGCATAAATATGGAGGCTAAGACATTTGCTGTTACAGACTGCAGATAGACTTGGTCATTACATGTTTCATCAAAGGTGCGCAGTGCCCTCCGTGATCTATGAAATTGTGGAGTCATTTTACTAAGTCTTTCATATGTGGAGCAAACAAAGTCAAACGCCCTAAATAACATGGTCCACCGACAGGATTCAAAGGAATCCCTGGCCATGCTCCATCTCCACATATTAAAAAGACTCCCAGCAGCAACTGATAGCCCCCTGATACATTTACATGGAAGACTCTAGTTTTCAATTCACCCCAAATAGGTGAACCGGTTAGATTTTGAAACCCTGTATAAAACCCCCGTTCACCTTGATGTGTTAGCCATAACTGCCACGGGTCACCAAACCTAATTACTCCAGTGCCATTTACGGGTTGAAGTGGTGATGACATGTGGGTACAGTCTGCCATATCAGTTGCAGTTACATTAACATATTCAACAGGTACAACGCTAGCCAATAGGTCTAACTCCTGCAAAGGTAAATTATGTGGCTGATTTAAATTCTCAATAACCATCTTCTGCCACGCTGCATTACGCATAGAAGGCCAAACAAATTGCCCATTCGGACTCAGGCATGTTCCCTTTTCATTGGAAGTCAGATTCAGAGCTGCAACATTCCAAAAACCATCAAAATCCGTTTCATTCTCCTGCTAGGGAATAAAAATTAAGCAAGTTCTAAAGGGTTTGTCGGCTTGCTGCAAACTTAAACAAAAGTCTGTTACCCCTGTAATATTCGCCCATGTCACCCATATGTTTGTCCTAGGCAAGATGGTAAAAATACCTTGGCCAATGGGTAAAAAATTCACCAAGACTGTAAACCAAGTCCACCATTTAAACATGTTTACTCCTACAATTTCCACCTTTTTTTTTTTTTTGTCACATTCCACCCCACAAATCTGTGCTTTCACAGATTCTGATGATGTATACTGTCTCCAATCAGCATGGTATTACACTAGTCATATGTTTTCTCTTGCTTCATGTCCGGTTACTAATCAAACACATACACTCTTTACACCATTTACATTTAAACTTTGGCTTACAGAACCGTTTTACCCCACATAGCATACATTGGCACAATACCCACGGGTTACATCCCCTACAACATAGACAGTTTATTCCATCTGCTCGCTCTGAGTCTTCTCTTCTGTCTTCTGATCCTGACATACAGGTCGCACAAACTTGCTAGGGACCCATATAGGTCCTTTATCCGTGGAGATACAAAAATAACCTCTACCGATAAATAACACCGGATTAGGTCCTTCCCATACACCTGAAGTCATATTTTTATACAGAACATTCAAACCAGGAACTGTAGTTGTTTGGTTCCCTCGTGCTGTTTGGTGATGTATAACAACAGGTGGTCCCTCTCTATCCTCCAAAAGGGAGAGATAGTTTAAGGTAAACAACACCTTAGTCAACTGTTTAGTTACATCTATGTCCTGCGATACTTTCTGTCTCTGAAGATAATCCTTCAGGGTACGGTTTGCCCTTTCAACAACTGCTTTCAGTTCTAAGGTTTGAAGGTTGTCCCGTGGTTCACCGGTGATCACATGTTTCTGCCACTGATTATTGGATTGCCAAACACACGCAGCCTTCTTCATCTTTTGTCCTGCATCTGTGAACACCGTTGGCCCTTCAGCTGGTCTTTTTGAGCATAATGGTCTTGCAATCCATTGATAATGTTCTAACATCTTCCAGAGAGGTCCTTTTGGCCGGTTGTTGTGTACAACACCTGTATACTCCATCAAGGCTTCCTGTATGGCTGTTGAATGTCTCAGGAGCCACTCATAATCCTCACCACGGACTGGAATACTGATATCTGCCGGTTCAGTCCCATCATTTTCAACAAACCTGTCTCTTCCTTTTCTCACCAAGGCTGCTACTGCTTCAGGGCGACTTAAAATACGATGTCTGGGTTGCAATGGCAAAAACAACCACTCTAAAATGATCGCTGTATTTTCCCCCTTTTTCTTTTGCCATTGCAAAATAAGGTCAAAAGGTGAAGTGGCAACATTAAAAAACAAAAAGGATAACAGATGATTCGCCATTCGGCGACCACACCAGCCAGTCTGAATCTTGCGGGACACAACTTCTAGGGCAGCCCGCTGTTCTGGTGAACAAGTTTGAGGACTGTTGGCTTCGGTGCCATGCAACCAGGATCGGAACGGTTGTAAATCATCCTTAGTGAGTCTCTTTGTGTGTCATCAGGGTGTAAGGGAATCGTGAAAAAAAACCAGTCTTTCAAGTCTGTCACAACAATTTGCCAATTCTGAGGGATCATCATAAAAGGTGGAAGAGCAGGTTGCAACACTCCCATTGCTAAAATCTGATCATTAACCTTACATAAATCATGTCCCAGTTATGTACATCAAGATTATAAATCAGTATTGGACAAGCTAACGAGCTAGTCACCTGCCAATCACCCTCCAAAATAGCATCACGTACAACACCAGACCAACGCTGTAGAATTGGATCTTTTCTCGAGTTCAGCATCGGTGGGGTAGTTGGGCTAACTGGAGGAATTACAGGTATTGAAGTAGTAGGCAGGTTCATTTTAACTCGCTTTACCCGGTTTCTTAATTTATCTATTAACTCCTGTAAGGATTTCTCTGTATTGTTATCACAAAGCTTTTCCCCGCCTTCCTCCTCAAATTCGTCAGATGATGTTTCAGGACGAGGAGGGTACGACGTTGCACGGCGCTTCTGCCCGCCCTGACGTGATTAGTGCAGCAGGACTCGCTGCCCCGCCCTCCTGGGGAGGCTCAGCTGCCTCTTCCGGGTTCGGCTCAGTTACCGCAGGCTCCCGAGGAGTAACTTCCGGTTTGTCCGCTGTCTTATCTAAAAGCTCCGGCACTGTTGAACACGCAGGGGCGGACATACCCTTCATAGGACGAGTATGCCCAACTCCGAAAAGTGTAGCTAAGAGAGAAGGCTTAGGTGAATCATCCTTCTGCTCCACCGACTTTTCTACACATCTCTCCCCAACGCTTCTATGGCTGCCGCCGCTACTTTTTTTTTTTTTTTTGCTTTCATAGTTTCCAGAGTGTTAACTATCGACCGCCACCCCAGAGGCAATTTCCCACTTCTCTTCATTCCGCAATACTAAACAATAACGCGGGCTCGGGGATCTTATTCTTTTTTTTTTTTCCGTGCCCAGCGAACTAAGGTCTACACTTCTGTCTCTTTAACGCCCTCCCCTCTCTTAAGGAGGATGCCAGTTAACAGTTTAATTGCCGCGTCTAATTCCATCGCGGTCTTCTCAGAGCTCCCCCCTTTCACAGAAAGGATATCAGCGCGGAGAAGCCCTGCCGCGATTTACTCGTCGCGGCCTTCCGTAGTGCCCCCACACACACACTCTCACAGAGAGGAATTTAGCGTAGAGTCCTGCCGCGATTTACTCGACGCGGTCTTACCACCGGCGGGGGTGCAATCTGCAGCTCTACACCGAACTCTGGACTCCCACTTTCGCCAGCAGCTGGGGGGATCCGTGGCGGTGGGTGGGTGGTCGGGCAAGCGGGGGGAGCTGCGGGGCACGGCACGGCACGCTGGCGGGGCGCGGGGTACCGTGCTGGTGTAAGAAGCAATCTGGCTAGGGAAGTACAGTCACTGGGTGTCATGATTTCAGAGTCAAACAAATAATTCAGCAGGTGCTTGACTGGTTCTGATTGCAAATCGTATTGTGTAACAGTTTGTCGTAGCTGCTGCATAAACTTCCAATCAAAAGGTTTCCACGCTGTGGCTGCTGAACCATCTGGTAAAGTGGTGGTCCGCACCGGACATGCAACAGCAGAAGCAGCCTGCCACTCTCCCTCCAATATAGCATCTTGTATAACCCCAGACCAACGACTTTGGGGAGCGGCAGGGTGGAGGATAACGCCTTCCTGGGTCAGGACCCAAAGATCATGACCGGCAGTAGGCAGATGACATTCGTTCAATTGCTGCTGCAAGCGGTTTAGAGTCCGGTCGGAGGGTTTTGTTCGGGGATGGGGCATCGGGGCAGGTGCAGCTGGGGTGGGCTCATTTTCTTTATTGGACTCTGTGCTCTCATTCAGAGGCGTGCTCGGACCCACTCTAGTACCCTCCTCCTCATCTAGCAGGGGGGGCGGCTGTCGGTGTGGAGCACCCGTTGCAGCGGCACCTAATAGCTCTGTCGCAGATTTTTAATAGACACAATTATGCCTTTTGCAGATGGAGCGCCTTGACCAAATAATTGGGTAGACTCCGACTCGATTTCCCGACCGAGGAGGTCTGAGGCAGCCATAGCCATTTTTTTCTCCGCAACCATTGATCATAAATGGTTCATGACCTCCCGCTAGGTAGTCCCCAAGTCCTTGGCCAACTTGCTGCCGCTAAGGATTGCATCTCAAAGGGAATCTCTGATCTCTCGCCACTCAGTCACACTAAACATCAGTTGCGGGTCTTTTAAGTGTCCTTTTTCATTCGCCCACCTACAGAGCTCATGGAGCTTCTTTGTGCTCACACTAGCCTCTCGCTTAGCAAGAATTTCAGATAATAGCGTGAATGCCGCCTCCCTTTCCATTATCGAGGGAAAAACAGTCTTACCGGTGCAGGTCCGCGCACAACGTCAATGCCGGATTCAGACGTTTTTACTCCTTACGGACGCCTTCCTGCTCGAACTCCTCTCAGCGACGCTCAATTCGCAAAGCCCACTGTCGCAATGCAAAGGCAGAATTTTTCCAGCTTTCCTATGGTTTGGGTGCCAATTGTTGGGAGAAGAGTTTGCCGGAGTCAAGAAGTCGCTCAATATGAGTTATGCATCTTGCTCCACTTTATTAGTTTCTAACACTACTTATATAGAACCGATACACATGCATATTCGTAAAGCAGAAATATAATTGGTTAGTAGTCTCTAAACACACGCGGTTCTCACACCCCTAATTATCATGACTAAAATAAGCATTCTATCCATGTAGCTAATTGTGTTGCTATGCTTCAGCCTTGTAGTTTGTTACTCCCTATATTCCTATATCGCTCCCTATCTTTCTTGGCCCTGCACCTGCTTTCCCAGCAGCTGTAGCTTGTTACAGCCACGGCCTGTTGGCACAACATAATTACTTGGTCTCAGGATTCAAGAATAGCTCAAGGCTACCTTTCTTGTTAACTTCAGCACAGCAACTTCAGTACAATTCTGATTACAGGCCTATTCTAATACCAGGCCTGGATTGTGCAGATCTTCAGAGATTCTAAGGCCACGCTTCTGCAGCCATTCTTCTACAGGCTGAGGCTATTGGTGACAAGTTAACTGATACGTCTGTATCACAATTGACTCTAGAAACTGCATAATTATTGCATGAAAATAAGACGACAGAAAAGACTCTGTCTCCACCACCCACCCACCCCAGACTCTGTAATCCAATTAGAGAAGGCTGATGGAGGATATAAAGATGATACCGTGACTGGTGGTACAGTCTCATCTTTGCATCCTCCTTTACCGCAAGCAACACCACCTACACCAGATGAACTTAATAATAAGACAGATTATTTAGAAGATCAAGTATGACAACTGAAAGAAAAACTAGAAAAATTAGAAGCGATTCGTCAGGAGCAACCTGTATCCTTTTGACAGGCCGTGCTTCCCCACCCACACCTTGTCTCCCTGTCCTCCCCCCGCCGTGCCCCTCCCCCTCCCCCCCATCCCCCGGACAGCTGGTGCCCCCCTGGGCAGCGCCGAGGAGGTGAGGAGGCTGCCTGTCACCTCAGCCCTGCCCCCCCCCGGGCACCGTCGCACCAGGACCCATGGGTTGGTGTTGCGACGGAGGGAAGACACAGTCGCTCAATATGAGTGATCAGCAGACTTCGTTTATTGTACCTTACAGTCACCTTTTATGCCTTCTTATAATTAGCTCATACATATTACAAAAGTTAAGCTCATTATTGGTTAGTTGCCTAAATACCAAGCCCACCCCTAGTTTCTCTTCTGTAGTTTTCTGTTCCCACCTGCAACATTCTTTTCCCACCAAAATCTTCCTGTTATTGTGTAACAAGGACAGCCAAAGACAGTGTATTTTGCTTTACTTCAGATAAGCTGAGAGCGATGTGCATTTTTGTCCAGCCAGCTGGACTATGTCTATGTGACCCTTTTCAGCTAGCCAGTTATCCACAGGTTGGTACTGGGGCTGCGAGAATGCCAGTCACAGTTCAGTATTACTGGACAAGCTCTGGGAAACTTCCAGCAGAGCACGAAAACCCAGCGTGCGCACACACAAATGCAAGGTGTTTGGACTGCGTCCCCTCCACAGGAAGTGCTGGAGTGGACGTGGCAACATTATGTCAAATATATGTGGCTTGGGCTTTAAAACCAATTAGAACAAACTATCCAGAATTATTAATTTATCACTATATGGATGATATCTTGGTAGCTAGTAACAATATGTCCACTACAACAATTTTATCAGAATTATAATTTTATCTGGACAGTTCTGGCCTTAAAATAGCCCCAGAAAAGATTCAAAAAACAAAACCTTGGGATTACCTGGGTTGGGTTATTAACTCAGCTCAAGTAAAACCCCAAAAGATTGCAATAAAGACATAAATATCTACAATGTCAGATTCTCAAAAATTGATTTGGGATATCCAGTGGATTAGAAATCTTTGTGGAATTTCGAATGAAGATTTGGCACCATTGTTGCCATTATTATCAACTAGTACAAATGCTAAGGAAAGTAGAAAATTAACAGAAATTCAACAAAAGGCTTTAGATCATATTGGACAGAAAATAGTTAATTCGGCAGCAGCTTGGTATGATCCTGATTTGCAAATACAATTGATCATAGTCAATGGAGAAAAAACTAGTAACCACCCTTTTGCTCTTTTGGCTCAATGGGATAAAAATTGTAACAACCCTTTTGCGGCGAATGAAGAGACGGGACGCAGCTTGATGCAAGCAAATGTCAATTTATTGTACAGAAGCACGAGGTTTTATACACACTTTCAGAAGCTGCGCGTTTTAAACTAATTGGTTCTTGAAGCTAAGCCTTGCATACTAGGCAATCCCTGATTGGTGGTTAACTACCAGCAATTAACAGCAAGGTGTTACCTTTCCTTGGCGCCAAGGATGGCACCATCCCTCTCCCACTCCCCTGTGCTCTGTAAACATGTCTCATCATGTTAATTGTTGTCTAGACAAGCTCCAGCACATTCCCCTCAGCTAACTGATTGCCACGCATGGTCCTAGTTTCCAGACCGCTCCTGCATCTCCCCCTTCCTGTTGCACAAAAAGAACCCCTGAAACCGAGCAAAAACAAGGCACAAGTAATAGAACAAATAAAAAACCAACTAAGACATATTATCAATGTCAAAATAACCCACTGTCTTTGTTCCGTACAGTTTTACAATTTCCCCTTCTTGTTTTTGAAAAGCTAGTACCAGGTTTGCCATGTTCTGCAGGGCCCTTGCGAACATGACAGCAACCAAGGTAATAGCAAACAAACAATACTGCCAATTGAGTGAATAGATGCCAAAAAAAGGCTGAAAGTTTCTCAGATTTTGATAACATGTTGCTGCAATGGAGCGCCTAAAATCCACGCAGCACATACCATCCAAATCCTCACAGCCATGTCCTTGAACCAACAACAAAAGCAGTGGCAATTTTGACTCACATTCTTAACTGCCTAACAAACAAGGTGATTTAACTCTTTAATGCTTTCCCTGCTGTTACTCTGGATAAGAGAAGAACCGCTGCGACACGTTCCCATCATAGCCTCCTACTACATTAGCATCTACAGAAAGACAATTATCGATAAAGTGTAAACAATATCAGCTTCTTTTAGATTAACATTATACATAGATGGAAGGGCACACCAAACAAGAACTGGTTCAGTCAAAAAGTTTGAAACATCGCATGCCTTCTCTGAACATACCTCTGGGGTCATTCCCTTCATTCCCTCTCTTTTTTATGCAAAGAGAAACACTTTTACCATAACAGAGAAGCCCCTATTTACATCTGAGACCGGACACAAACCGCAGCTGTATGCTCCACCAGGCTCAGGGCAGAAATCATTCATGTAGTTACATAACTATATATCTCTACAAGTATGCAGACACCTATTAAACACTAGATAACCGTGTTTATCTTTCCTAGTCTCCTTCACAATACCCAGCTGTTCTATCACCTCTTGTTAGGTCAAATATTCTCCAGCTTCCTCTCCTACATCTCTCTTCAGACATTCTCTGTCCTCCTCTTTTTTGCTTGTTAATTGCGACAAGGCAAAGGTTGTGTGTAGCTGGGTGACCATTGTTATAAATTGAGACCACAACGGATCATAATCCAATTAAAATTTTATTAATTATAGCAAGTAGAATATGAGCAAAAACAGCGCTGGACGGCAGGGGAGTCTGCGCTCCACCAACTGCCGTACTGAGCAGTTCAAACAGTCCCTTTTTATACATCTTTACTCCCGTGTTCATGAGGTAGTGGAGGTACTCTGCGCATGCTTCAGTTGTTGTTAGGGGGTCGTTTTCTGCCTCCTGGTGGTCGTTGAGGCCGAAGTAAGAAGTCTTCCTCCTTTGTCCCATAGTTGACCCCTCACTCATATGTCCTTATATGGGGTTGTTTGTCCTGTTTCTGTCGGTTCCTGGACATCTGACGGTTATCTTATCTTGCACAAGCGGTATCTGGTTTAGTTTGTGTAAGCGATTGCGGTTATCCTATCTTACACAAGCGGTGTCTGGTGGCTGTTTGCATAAGCGATTTCATATCTTTCGTTGCCTAACCTTTACATTGGGCTTAACATAAATCTTAATAAACAATACCCTAGTCCATAGTTTCTTACAATCCCCCCTTTTTCTTTTTTTTTATCCTTTTATTGTTTATTAAACACTACTTTCATTCTCGGCACTGCAAGCAAACCTTTTTCCACAATCCCAACATTTATCATAACACTCACAAGGTAATACCTCACAATTACAATAGGCGTAGTTCTCACGTGGCATAACGCATTCGCAACAATCTTCATCCTCATTAATAGATACACTCTTATATTTTGCCCCAGACCTCGTAGTTAAAATAAGCAGTTTAGCTATGTCAAACTGTTCTTTAATAAAGTGTAAAATATAGCGTAATATACAAGGCCCAAATATAAGTCCCAAAATCAACATGATAAGCGGTCCTGCTAAAGCGGACAACAAAGTGGTTAGCCAAGGTGAAACATTAAACCAGTTTTCATACCATGACCTGCCCGTCTCACGATCCTTCTTACGTTGATCTAACCTTTTCCGGAGTTCAGACATGGTGTCCTGGACTACTCCCGTATGGTCAGCAAAAGAACAACATTCTTCATTGAGAGCTACACATAACCCTCCTTCCTTTAAGAACAATAGATCTAATCCTCTTCTATTTTGCAGCACTACTTCTGATAGAGACTTTACTGAAGTGGCTAAATTTTGGATAGATTGTTCTATTCTTGTTAAATCCTCATTTACAGCCATCTGCAAACTTTGTAATTCCTGACCTTTTACTAGGGAGTGAATTGCCCGATTAGTTGACATGGAGTTACGTTGAATGTTGGGCTGCCAGGTCCTTGAAATTCACCAACGACTTGGCTTGTATCTAATTGCAATAATTTCCAGCTCATTGGCTCATGAGGGTTTCCATCTGCTTGGGTTATTATCAATAACAGAACTAACGGCATAACAGGAAAAAGGGTGTCTGTCAATTTTGCCAATTTAAGTATATTTTTACCAGTCCTGGGGAAGTTCGGCCATTGTTGCTTTTGTGTCCCATTGTTCTGGTTCTTTTCTCCACAGTTTGTTCCTCCTCTGCCTTGCCCGTCGACTCGGTTGCTTCGAGCCACGGGGTGTACCATCTTCTCGGCAGCAAGGGGATTCTTCAGGAGAACAGCTGTTTCGGGCTTTCTGCCTGTTTACATAGGCTTCCCACTTTGCAGCTTTAACTAATGGGGCAAAGCAAAACACGGTTAGTACTTCCCTTCTGCACTTTATAGCCAAGATTTCAGCTATAAAGGGGACTGGTTCGTTGGAGTGGTAACAATAATATTGAGGGTTTATTCCTTTGGCAAAAATTTCCCACCACTCATGGGATTCTCGAATAATTTCTTGTTTAGACTCTAATTGTTTTAATTTCCACTCAGTGAGAGTTCTTTGGATTTTTCCAACACTGTGTGCAAACTCCTATCGGAGGGTATCTACATTCACAGTGTGTCCACCATTTATCCTGGCATACCTTACACCTGAAACAAGCAAATGGATAACAATTGCAGTTCAAATTATTACACCTAATTCGTATATCTAGAGTACGTATATTATTTACATCAGCATATCTTCTATACTTAATATTGTGTGGTTGCATAAGTTTAGCAATTTCCTTCAACACACTTTGTACGCTTCCATATATAATAGATAAAAAAGAAATAATTATAGCAAATATAAACAGCAATACACACTTTATACCAAAAGGCAATGCGGCAAAATAATCAAATAAAGTCTCTATCATTACGTTATCTTTTCAGGGTTATCTTGGTGTCACCTGGAGTACTGATTACTTTCCAGTGGGGTCTCGTCACTGGGCCTTTAATGCGACTGGCATGAGTCCATCCACGCTCAGCAGTCCGGACAGCTGTTTCTTCCACTATTCGAGATGACCCATCTATGAAAAATATTTCTCCATGTTGTAATTCCTCTTCTTCTAGGTCTGGTCGAATTCGTGTTTGTTGTTCAATCGTTTGAAGACAATCATGTACTAACTCAGTACTTTCCCCTGGGTATAGAAATTCTGCAGGGTTAACCGCTCCGATAGTCCTTAGGGATAGTTTTGGAGATTCTATGAGTATTCCCTCATACTTTAGTAGTCAGCTATCTGTAAGCCATTTTTCTGCTTTTTGTTGAAGCACCCCCCTTATATTATAGGCGCATATAGGACAACTTCTCCATTAAAGGTAATACGATTCGTTTCTTCAAGTAATAGGGCAGCAGCAACAATGATTTGTAAACAACTCGGCCAACCCCTGCTCACAGGGTCCAACAGCTTTGATAAGTATGCCACCGGTTTCTTTTGTCCGGCCCATTCCTGAGTTAATACTCCGAATGCTGTTCCTTCATGTATGTTAACGAATAAATGGAATGGCCGCTTTAAATCTGGGAGGCTTAAAACCGGTGCTTGACTTAGCTCCCTTTTGAGACTGGCAAACTGCTCTTGATCCTGAGGGGTCCACTTGGGCATTTTGTCTTTAGACAGTTCATATAAGAATTTAACTTTAAAGCTGTAGTTCTCTATCCATTGCCTACAATACCCAAATAGCCCTAATGCCTGCCAAATTTGCCTCTTAGTGACAGGCATAGGTAATTCCAGAATTCCTTTAATGCGCTCTGGATCCAATATCTTCTTGCCGTTAAACAAATAATGCCCCAAATATTTCACTTTTTCCTCCACAAATTGTAACTTTTCTTGTGATACCCGTAGTCCCTTTTGTGCAAGAAAGTTTAGGAGTCGAATGCTTTCTTTTCTTACATCCTCCTTATTATTCCCTGCTATGAGCAGATCATCTACATACTGTAACAGTACGTTTCCTGTTTGTACTTGGTATTCTTTTAAGAGCTCTTCCAGGGCCTGTCCAAACAGATTAGGGGACTCAGTGAACCCTTGGGGGAGCACGGTCCATCTCAATTGCTGTCTACGGCCTGTCTCTATGTCTTCCCATTCAAAGGAAAATAATCACGGTATTCTTCTGCCAGTGGACAGGCCCAAAAGGCATCCTTTAAATCAGCCACACTATACCAGGAGTTATGGGGTCCTAGCTTGCTTAGCAGTGTGTATGGATTTGCTACTACAGGGAACCGGGTGATAGTTCTTTTGTTTATTTCCCTTAGATCATGTACGAGCCGATATTTCCCATTTGGTTTCTTTACAGGCAGAATGGGGGTGTTAAAGGGTGACATACAAGGCTCTAAGATTCCTTGTGCTAACAATCGATCGATTTCTGGTTTTAATCCCCTCCGTCCTTCTAGGGATATGGGATATTGCCTTACCCTCACAGGTATGTGGGGTTCGGAAATTTGGATTTTAATCGGTGGGATTTCCAGTCTACTAATTGTGTCTGGAGAGTACCAGACATCGGGGTTAATTTGTTTTTGATTATCCACGGTCAAAGGATAAGCAGACACCGTTAGTTCTTGATTTTTTACTTTAATTTCTAATTGCAATTCAACAATTAAATCTCGTCCTAACAGATTAAATTCTGCTTCAGGGACGAGCAAGAGTTCACCCATTCCAAATTTATTTTCAGTTTCGAATACCACATTTTTGATTTTGCTTACTTTAAAGGGTTCTCCTTTTGCCCCAATTACTTGTACTTTTTTCAGGGGAAGCTTTACATCCCTCAGGTATTTGCTTAATAGTCGATTTCTCAGCTCCAGTGTCTACTAAAAAGGTGAACCCTTGTTTATGGGGACCTATTTTTAATTTTATCAAGGGCTCATGATGACTCCGGTCCCCTAAGATATAGAGCCCCTGACTCTCCTATTCCGTTTTCAATATTTCCTCATCCCTGATCCTTTCTCTGCAATTCTTCTTTATATGTCCCTTCTTTCCACAGTAAAAACAACATCCCTGTTCCTTCTTTACTACTACGTTCCCTTGTTTCTTTTCAGCAGATCTGTGTTCACCAGTCCGCCCTTTGTGATTCTCTCTGACCGCTGCTACCATCATTTTTACTTGTCGCTTGCTGCTCTCTTCTTCCCGCCTTACGTAGACTTTCTGAGCTTCCCTCAATAATTCATCCAACCCTCTATTCTGCCAGTCTTCTAACTTTTCAATCTTCTTTCTGATATCTTCCCATGATTTTGCCACAAACTGAGTTTTGAGGAGCGCTTGCCTTAAAGGGTCGTCTGGATTTACCCCAGAGTACAGCTGAAGGGCTTTCCTCAGTCGTTCCAGCCACTCAGTAGGGCTTTCATCTTTCTTTTGCATTTCATTAAATGCTTTATTGATATTCTGGCCACGGGGTACTGCTTCCCTAATCCCCTGAATTACTATAGTTCTCAGGTCCTGCATATCAGTTCTATGCACTGGATCCTGATTATCCCAATTAGGTTTTTGAAGTGGCCATTTAATATCTGCTTGGGGTCCCTAGGCATGCTGAGCATCCCACAGTCTCATTCCTGCTCATCTAATCATATCTCTTTCCTCGGTAGTAAATGATTGACCAAGGATAGATTACATCTCATCCCAAGTATAAAGGTTTGGTCCCAAAAATTGATTTAATCTTTCTGCCACTCCGAGTGGGTCCTCAATTAAGTTTCCCATCTCGATTCTTTTAAAATCTCGTAGGTCAGCCAAGTTTAGGGGTACGGAAATATATCCGATCACAGGTCGAGGTCCCCCCATGGGTATTTCCCTTAGGGGGTATATCTGAGCTGCCCCTTTTTGACTTCTAGTTACGCGTCTAGGAGGAGGGGGAGACCCTTGTTCCGACTCTGGTGGGGGAGTGGGCGCTCTGGGGACCTCTGGAGGGGCTGCGGGAGCAGGAGGAGGAATGTAAGGAGGGGGGGTTAGAAGGGTTTCGTCTAACTCTTCCTTCTTTTTTCTTTGTTTAATTTTTATTTCATTCAGCGGGTAAAGTCTAGCTCCCGGTCTTTCTAGCCACACTTCCGCATATTGACTCTCCTCCGGGTTAAGGGGTTTTTTTTATTATTAACCCAGAGGTTTAATTGCTGTCTTACCCAATCTTCTTCTGACCCATAGACTGGCCAAAAGACATTTTTTAGAAATCTTCTTCCCTCCCCATATCTTAGTACAATATTCTATCATCTTCTGCTTATCTTTCCCTAGGGTTCCAGGGAAATATCTCCAATTGTCTAAGATATATGCCAGAGGGGTATTCTTAGGTACAGTGGGTACCCTTCCCATGGGAGTCGAAGGCTTGCTGCCCTTCGCCCCCATCTTCTGGTATATCCACAAACATACACTCACTTGCTCCCCTTGTTCCTGGCCCAGTCCCTCGCGGGAGATGGGAGACGCAGTACTTAAGAGTCCACACTCGCTTGGTTCAGTATATCGAACCTCTCACTCGTTATATCCCAGGAAACCCAATCCCGCCCGAACGGCAAACCCGCGAACAAATTCGCAATATACTTACGCGTCCTGCGTCTTTGTCCGGACTCCCGTGCACAGAATTTTATGGGATTTTACCGGTCCTTTTTTGCTCAATATCCTAGAATTTAGGTTCGTCGGTAAGGTTGGAGTAAGCTGTTGGTCGCGGGGCCGCGAAATGTCGCGGGGCGCCTCCCCGGAGGACCAAAGCCCACCGTTCCTTATCCGAGTCACGGCACCAGAAAATTGTTATAAATTGAGACCACAACGGATCATAATCCAATTAAAATTTTATTAATTATAGCAAGTAGAATATGAGCAAAAACAGCGCTGGACGGCAGGGGAGTCTGCGCTCCACCAACTGCCGTACTGAGCAGTTCAAACAGTCCCTTTTTATACATCTTTACTTCCGTGTTCATGAAGTAGTGGAGGTACTCTGCGCATGCTTCAGTTGTTGTTAGGGGGTCGTTTTCTGCCTCCTGGTGGTCGTTGAGGCCGAAGTAAGAAGTCTTCCTCCTTTGTCCCATAGTTGACCCCTCACTCATATGTCCTTATATGGGGTTGTTTGTCCTGTTTCTGTCGGTTCCTGGACATCTGACGGTTATCTTATCTTGCACAAGCAGTATCTGGTTTAGTTTGTGTAAGCAATTGCGGTTATCCTATCTTACACAAGCGGTGTCTGGTGGCTGTTTGCATAAGCGATTTCATATCTTTTGTTGCCTAACCTTTACATTGGGCTTAACATAAATCTTAATAAACAATACCCTAGTCCATAGTTTCTTACACCATGACCTGATTTATGTTACAATCAACTAAACACTGAATACAGGAAAAAAAAGGCACGGGAGACATAAGGCAAACATCAATAAGGTGGTTAAGGTGATAATTATAATAAATCCTGTAATACTTTTGAGTCATGGCCCAAAGTTTTCCAGCCGTGAGAAGAGACCAAAGGCATCCCGCCCCTGGCTCTGTTGCAGATCTTTGTTTTAAGGCTTTTGAGTTTTGTATACTTTTGTAAATTAATTCACAGTGGTCACTCAGATTCACGTAACACATCCTATCAAAGTCTTCACACTTGTGTCCCTGTGTTAATAATAAAAATCAATAGCAACTCGGTTCTGTAGCAACATATGATGGACAGAATCAACATCTGTTAATAAGCCAGAAAAAAAATAGCATTTGTAGTATTACTTTCTTTAGCAAGCTAGCAGCCTAATTCACTAAGCAAGTTAAGAGCGTGTACTATTCTTACAGAAGAGATTAGAGAAGCAAAAATCTGTTATGCTGCATTCCAGAACTCAGCCTGAGAATTACAGTCTGCTGTGAGTTCTGCATTAAAATCATTTGACACATGTTGGGGTTGCGATTGTGAAAGTTGCCCATTTACAATTTTCATTGACATTATCACAGCTAGTTGTTTTAAAAGCAACCCTTGAGCTTCCTGATGTTCGACTTGTTGCAAAATATTCTGAAGCCAATCAATAAAGTTAGTATTAAAGTTAGTGACTCTCTAGGACCCTGCAAGACTGTGGCAAGACACTGCCTTAATAGCCATCTCATTCATTTGCAAATAGTTGTCCCTGGCATACCTTGCCTGAGTCACAGAATCGGCACAATTATTTTCTCCAGCCAACTGCTCACAGTTAACAGCAATTCCCCGATTAAGGTTTTCAGTCAAGGCCACTACACATAGCTCACAAAAATCAAATAACCACATCATATACTGTATCAGTTAGTACCATACAAAGCAATAACTTCCAATCATGCCGTGTGAGTGTATAAGGCTCTGCCATCACTTCAAGAAGGGACATAGCAAATGTATTATGAATCCTCCCTTCCCGCACTGCTTTGCTTAACTCTTTACCAGCCTCGTATTGCACAGGCTGCCACTCTGCAGGTTGATTTGTCTGACAAAATACCGAACATGCCCTAGCGACTCCCAAAACCCCTCGCTTAAGTGTTTCCCACTTGCATTCCTGCCACCAATCCCTCAGGCTCCCTTTCACCCGCCCCAAAAATACAATCAATGCATCAGGAGAGACAAGGGGGTGGGGGAAAGGTCTAGCTCCTTTTCCAGATCTATAGGACCTGGATCAAAAGGTTTATCAGTGTCAATAAAATCATTGTCCGAGTTGTCCTGTTCCCGTGCTTGCTCCTGTGTTGTGAGGGTTGCTGCAATCAGTGACAGAAGCTTTGGGGGCAGAGGAGGTGTGGACGGAATCGCCATCGCTGACGGTGTCTTGAGAAGAGTCGCGCTGTCGGTGGAATTTACAGCTTCCTCTGGTTTAGCACCGTTAGTAGAATTAGTCCACACTTGGCAAAGAGTAGTCAGAATTTGCCACCAAGGTGTTAAATGCATTCCCGACACGGAGTTCCCCTCCGCGGCAGCATCATACAATTGGCTGCTGTATGTACACACTTTCATTCTTTCAAAGTCTCTAAAGTTTCTTGGCTGCTCACCTGTCTCGATGAATACAGGTGTTATCCTCGGGGTTTAGGTTGTCCGCCTGGTCCAGACAGCAAGACGATCGTTCAGCCAAGCCGTCTCCTCCGGAACGCAGCCCTCTTCCACGAGCTGTCTTTTTTCCGTCCTTATTCTTCCAAGGCTTCGGAACACCACCATAGGGGTCACCATTTGAGGAGACTGAGGCACGAACTCCCTGATCGGACTAGAAGACCCTTTATGAGTCCATATACGTCTCTTTCTGGGGACGAAGCCTGATTCCCCATTACGGATTTCCCACAGCTCACCTCTCAACTCCGGAGGGATTTATGGCCGGCTCCTGCTTCCTTTCAGCAGATCATTCAAAGTTCTGTGGGATTCGCTGCATGTCGCTCAGATAGGCGCTTCGAAAGCCCTTCATGTTAGATCCTTAAACGCATCACGTCGGGGTCACCAATTTGCGGCAAATGAAGAGACGGGACGCAGCTTGATGCAAGCAAATGTCAATTTATTGTACAGAAGCACGAGGTTTTATACACTTTCAGAAGCTGCGCGTTTTAAACTAATTGGTTCTTGAAGCTAAGCCTTGCATACTAGGCAATCCCTGATTGGTGGTTAACTACCAGCAATTAACAGCAAGGTGTTACCTTTCCTTGGCGCCAAGGATGGCGCCATCCCTCTCCCACTCCCCTGTGCTCTGCAAACATGTCTCATCATGTTAATTGTTGTCTAGACAAGCTCCAGCACATTCCCCTCAGCTAACTGATTGCCACGCATGGTCCTAGTTTCCAGACCGCTCCTGCAAAACCTCAAACAGTATCTGCTACGTGCAGTATTGCTCTTATTTACTGTTTCCTTGTTCTGTCTGCCTGTGCTATGTGGCTTCTTGGTGAGAGATTACTGCTGTAAACTTGGATCTTAATTTTTTTGAGGAGTTTCTGGAAATCTATTCACCAACAACCTTCTATGATTGATGTGGTGAGCCTGAATAGCCTTAACACCTTTCTGTGGTGGTTGTGGTGTGATCTGTCTGGCAACACAATGTTATTTTGGCTATAGTCTGAAATTGTCATCGTGAAAACAACCCTAAAATGAATATAGGTATGTGTCATGATGAGTTATCACCTACTCATTTGTAGGTCACTTGAACAGTAACTCTCACCTCCCTGAACTAGAGAGCTGGTAACTCCTCATATGACACATACGTGTATTCATTTTGGGGCTGTTTTCATGATTTATGAATCTTTTTTGATTAAAATAATTTTTAAGAGTTCTCTTCACTCAGAATGATTTCCATTTTTCATGATTGCTGATGTTTTTTCAAAAACTTATTCACAGGCTAGTCATAAAACAATGCTGCTGTTACTTTGTGCATATAGAGTTTGACTTCAGGGGAGTTATTAGGTTTTCATAGGACACTGCCTGAAGAATCAGTTTAAGATTTGGGCATAAAGGCTTAGTGCTTACGTTTCAAAATGGTAGCTGGATGTGAAGAGTAATAAAGCCCCATATGACTTGGGTATTAAATGGGGTGATCTCATGGTGTGTGAGTTTCTCATGTCTGTCTTCACTGAAGCAATCTCAGCATTTCAACAGGGATTTTCCTCTTTAACTCACAGAACATGTTATCTTAAGGACTGTCATCAGCAGTGGTTCTAAATTCAACATGTTGCTTTTACTGTGTAATATTTTGATAAACTTTGATTCCCTTGCCACTTTAGCAGACTTGACTATGAAAGTAACCTGACAAACTTCTAACATTTTCTTTCTCTATCTCCCTTTCCTCTTCGCTTAATGTTGTAATGAACTAGACTTGGCAAGGAAGAACTGTTTCACTTTGTGGTCCACAACAACTACATAGTAGAGAAAATGTTTATTTGGCTTTTTTTTTTTTTTTTAAATAAAATTCTGAACTGACTAGCTTCTTCAGTGTTAGTTCAGCATCATGTGGAACTTTCACCTTAGGTTCTTAATAGACTGTACCAGTTTGTAAAACAGAAGACTTTGGGCTGTCCTGTGTAATTGCTAAAACTTCTGAGTTTTTTGCTGTCCAGACTTGCAACTTAGTCTGAACTCAAAGTAGTCAATGGTGAAAAATTGATGTTTAGCAGCACTTCTTCTGAATAATGACCTTATGTCTTAAACTTCTGATATAGCTTATATGCAGGTGTGCTAGGATAGTTTTAAATTATTTTTTAGTAGCTAGTATGGGGCTATGTTTTGGATTTGTGCTGGCAACAGTGCTGACAATACAGGGATGTTCTAGTTACTGCTGAGCAGTGCTTATACAGAGCTAAGGCCTCTTCTTCTCACGCCACCCCACCAGTAAGTAGGCTTGGAAGGGCACAAGAAGTTGGGAAGGGACACAGCCAGGACAGCTGACCCAAACTAACCAAAGGGATATTCCATACCATATGATGTCATGCTCAGCGCATATAAAGCTGGAGGAAGAGGGAAGGGGAGGATGTTCAGAGTGATGGCATTTTGTCTTCCCAAGTACCTGTTATGCATGATGGGGCCCTGCTTTCCTGGAGATGGCTGAACACCTGCCTGCCCATGGGAAGTGGTGAAGGAATTTTGTGTTTTAACTGTCTTTATCTCAACCCACAAGTTTTCTCACTTTTACCCTTCCAATTCTCTCCCCCATCCCGCTGTGGGGGGAGTGAGTGGTTTTGTGGTGCTTTGTTGCAAGCTGGGGTTAAACCACAACAGCAGTTTATTTTTTAATAATGAAAGAAAGATGCAAGGCATACTTCATATAGGTCAATAAGACTAGACAAGATATTTAAGTACTGATATATCAATACCAAGCTATAATCCCATTCCTTAAGCATCAGCACATCCAAGCCATCTGTTTCTACAGATAAAGATAAACAGTATAATGTAAATAAAGTATCTATTCACAAGAATTAGAAACCAACAGCTGCATGATGGCCAATCTCAAGCCTTAACAGCAGTCTTTGTATGATTCACCAACATAGGTGCTTCAGTTAAGACTAAAATAATAGCCATCAATCACTCAGCAGAATCTTGATTTGTATCTATACCTGTGAGTTTATTACTTGAAGGCCACCAAAATTTGCTATACAAAGATTTTTATACTAGAAATATTGCTGATTAGAAGATTTGGCAATTAGGTTATAAGCATTTATATAATGTTTTACTAGCAAGACATTTATCATCAGACTATTTAAATGGAACTGAGAATCAAAAAGCCATTTTTGTTACATTCAAATACTCTTACTGGGCTAAGTATGAAAACTATAATACGGTTTTAAGTGCAATACATCTTTACATGTTCATTACAAGTATATGGTAATAACTAAACCAATCTATTTTTGCTTATTAGGAATGTAATGTATTCCAATATCTGAAAACTAAGTTTTTACCCACCCCTGCCTTTCTGCATTTTAAAATCCCAACTGGTTTCACAAATTTCAAATGAAGTCACATAGCAAATACAGCTAAACTCAGAAGAGTATTCTCTTTTTGTTTAGGTCTTCAGGCACTGAATAAAACCAGCACATAAGAAACTATTTCAGTGTCTTCACTTGCTCTGACATTTATCAAAAAACCTGCTTGCTAACTAAAGCTTGTTGTGCTCTATTAGGTATAGATCTAAATTATTAATTACATAATTAGTAATAATTATGTAATTCTTTAAAGCTATTTGAATTGCAGAAGGATCTGAAGCTCCCAAGAACCCTGATGCCAGCTACAAGCTAGGTGGCAAGAAGCAGCTCCACTTTCCTGCTAATTGCTAAAAGCAGCTGAACAGCAGCAAATGCAGCTTCCACACTGAAAAAAAAGAGGAAACAGATACAAAAGGCAAAAAAAGTTTTGGTTTTTTTTTTTTTAAAGAATGTTCAATATGTTTCTCTTGGAAAAAGTATTTGGTATGACAATCAGTGCCACATTAGAACAGCAGCAATGTCAGCTAAGTACTGCATCATTTTAAAGTTATTGGTTTTCTTTTTGGTAACTACTTATTTCAGGTTAAACAATATTTCCACAAAACTATTAAAAACTGCTGGTGTTTAAATCGTATGGCCCAGGTTAATAAAAATATACTGTAAATCACCTGAAGGAACATAAAAGCCAAGACTTAAAAAGCAATAGCCAACTTATAAGTAAGGAATAATATGGAGTTATCACAACTTTTCTTTAAAGTAAAATGTTTTTCATATGAATTCAAAATAAGATTAATCTTTTTAAATAAATGCCGTTTCTATATTCAGCTGTTTTCCAGACTTTGAACACATTTTATCTGTCCTGAGAAGACTGATTTACACATTGGAAACAAGTCCAAGTCTCAGCTATTTTGCACTTTGGAATTTTTAGTATCCCTTTCAAGGGAGCAAAGAAATTATCTAGTTTATAGTACTATTCCCCTGTACTCAGCTTCTGAAAGGCAGGAGAACTGAAACTCATGCTCCATCACCTGCAATGGAAGATTAGGTGGAAAACCCAGTCACCTACAGTACAGGAAACAAGCAGTTGTTACCATAGTGTCAAAAAATAAAATAATATCACACTGCAACTCAACACATAACTGATTTTAGTCTGGTCTGATGTATTTTACTTTTTCCCCTGCTGATCAATGAAGTTGCAAGATTGAAGTTACACACCTCTGAATCCAAAAAGCAGCTATCAAAATTCTTTCTAGTGTGTTAAAGAAAATGTATTTTGAATTAAGAAATTTAAAGTGCTGAAGCTACTAAATGGCAGAACCAGGCCTCAGCCCTTGTATAGCCCTAATCCAAGGCTGGTTTAAAACCCAGTCAAGTTAATCAGTGGGAGAATAGAAAAACAATAGATGATCAATTTGTGTACACAGGTGATCTCAGAAACGCAGATGTCTTTAGAAAAATTAATATAGATGAATAGGAATTGCTTGTTCAAAGACTAAGTGTGCTTGAAGGATTGTGTGAGTTAAAGCTAGCAGAAAGAAGATCATGATCCGAGGAGGACCTTGGAACAGAGGCAGACACTGGAACCAAATAGATGAATCAACTGGGACAGGGTCAGATGATGGATTCACAGAATTGACAAGACCAAAGAAAACTTCTGAAAACTTTGGATATTGTGATAGAAAGATTAGAAATTACTAGATTAATAGGATATGGAAAACTTAGAATAATTAAAATTCTCATTGTGTGTACAAAAAGGAGTTTCACAGTGTGAGTTCCTTGCCTCATTTGCAAAGTCACAGTATGACTTTGCAAATTAGGCTCAGTCCTGAGGCCCTTTGTACTGATAAGGTGGACCTGGGATGCTCTGTGTGCTGATAAGAAGACACTGGTATGCGAACATCTGTGCCTTGAGATAGGAAAACTGGATCTGTCCTGTTTTATGGTTTGGAAGAAACTCAAGGCACCACCAAGTCTGTGGGAAGAGTGAAGGTGAAAAGTTCAGAAGTTCAGAGCGAGGGAGACTACTAAGCCTTCATCCTAAACGACACCCCCCCCCCTCCCCCATGACCACCACCAGGAGACCAGGAGACAGTGCGCAAGCGCAAATGGGAGGAAACTTATGTTAATGACTTCGGTAGACTAATTATCCTAACCCAACCTATTCTCAGGCATCTATTGAATATGTATGAATGTATACTTTAAATCACATGTGCACAAAGAAGTCCGGGCAGCAGGTGCTTTTGGAATTATCCACCCTGATGCCTGCCGGTGAATTAAACATACCTGCTTTATAACCTATCCTGAGTTATAGAGTTTAATTTCGCACGTCAATTGACTAATGATTTTATAAGTGTATATAAGCTGTGCTGTATCCCTTTGTTCTCTGCCGCTCACTGATGTGGTGGCCCAACTGCTGTCACAGTTTAATCCCAGCTGGCAACTAAGCATCACAAAACCACTTGCTCACTGGTCAGGTGGGGTGAGAAGCGGAAGAGGCCTTAGCTCTGTATAAGCACTGCTCAGCAGTAACTAGAACATCCCTGTATTGTCAGCACTGTTGCCAGCACAAATCCAAAACAGCCCTATACTAGCTGCTAAGAAGAAATTTAAAACTATCCCAGCCAAAACCAGCCTAACTACATACAATCAAAACCAAGGCGTATTTCCTGTCATAAACTACAGTTTCTTTCTTTTGTGGTAGCAGCAAATGCAGCTTTTAAACTTTCCTTTCCAAAGAGTAATGTGGAGTTCCTTTAAATTTAGTGAGTTGCCTTTTATAGGGGTAATGCTCAGAAAATCTTGTTTTCCATAGCAGCTTTGTCAGATTAGTGAAAATAAAACTTAAGAAGCAGGGATGCTACAGGAAATCTCACCTCAAATCTTGGTAAACTTAAAAATTATGCGTTTAGTTTCTAGCTATAAGAACACAATGAGGTCTGCTTGTAGAAATAAGTTTGTGGACTAGATGTCCTATTTGTCTAAGTCAACCTACCTATTCCTTTAAAGATGCATAAATGTAACTAAACATAATAGAGCTTATATGGCTAGTGTCTAGAGAATGGTTGCTTGCTTTTAGTAATTCAGAGCTGCTTTATAACTGCAAGTTGAGAAATCCAGATGAGACTGGCTTCAAAGCAACTGATGTGGAAGCTGCCTTGTGAATGCTTCAGTTCCTCTAAACTGTTTTATAAAGTTGTCAGAAGGGAAAACAATGAGCTCTGCTGTAATACAGAATTAAAGAACATAAGATGTTAAACTATCCAACATTTGAGGAATTACATACTCCCTTGAAAGGTTTTTCAATTAGATAATGCTTTTTCTGTAGTAATCAACAGTTCTTGAAATTGAAGTGTTGTGCTTTATAACTCTTAAATTTACTTTAAATCACTTTTGTAAATAGTTTTGTGGTGAGTTGTTCTGAACCTTGTGTAAGGTGTTTATATCGGTGCCTTTGAAAGCTAGGTAAGTATGGTAATCATAATCAAATTCATAGGGTTCTACTTTAAAACATGAGTCACAGTGTTAGGTGCTCTATTTTAACTGATAACCTCCCACAGAAGTACCAGTGAAGTTTGTTTCCATATATGACAGTAAAGCCTTAAGCTCTGATGCAGTTCTTAAATTTGTAACTAAAGAGGCTTTAAACTATATCAGTTGTCTTAAATAGATACTAGATTTTATTATAGCAGTGAGTAAAATGGAAAGAATATGCCCTATTCTTTCTCTAGAGAGGGAAGATACTCTTTCAGGAAAGTAAACGTGCATACCTGAGAACTTTCATAGATAAGATATGAATTTGACAGTGACCTAAAGTGAAGAGTATAGACTAAATGAGGGGGGGGGGGGGAGGAATTCTCTGTTCTAGGAATTCTGTGCAGCATGTTTTCTGGATGGAACAGGGTGGCCTATGGCTTATATCTGTTCTTGAATATTTGTTCTCTTGAAGGTAAGACTTCTGTCTTCAAATGTAAGAGACTTGTAGAACTACTTTAATCAGATGATTGAAGTACATATTTGCTTTTTCTTTAGATACTTCTGGGGGTGGGGGGCAGAAAGTGAGATCTATTAGGATAGAGTGACCTAGGCTGTGCTCTTATAGTACAATAATGCAATGTTAAACTAATACTAACTTCTGCTTCCATTTATTACTTGTCTGTGTACAGATACAGTGAAGTGACTGGTCAGTGGAAGATTGCTTTGGTTCCACCGATATCACTGGAGTTGGTAACTATAGCAGACTGAAGTTTAATTTCACAAATACTAAATAGTATCTAAATGAAAGCATGTTTTAGACTAAACAGCTGCTAAAGTAATAAGCTATCAGTGAACTAGTGTTGTAGGCTCTCTGATCAGGTTAGAGCCACAGACCAATTGTATTGTATAGCAAATGATCATCCTGAAGACGTTTAGTATGGTGTCGCGACGGAGGGAAGACACAGTCACTCAATATGAGTGATCAGCAGACTTCGTTTATTGAACCTTACAGTCACCTTTTATGATTTTTATGACTTCCATAACACTATGTAAGCAAAAGAGGCTTAAGATGGGTTTTCTGAATACTAACAATTTATTTTAGACTGTCTAAACTCAGGGCTTGAAAGATTTCACTCTGCCAGACGTAGAAACACTGTTGCTCTCCAGTTGTGATATCCCTTTTCCCAAGTTGTCACATGCACATCTCGCTCAAGCAACAGTATTGTTTAAGTTTCTCTCTGCTACATAAAAGCATATTGCACTTGTAGATATAAAAGACAGCACCCTTACTTAGATTATTACCTTATTACCTCATAACTCTTAGTATACCTTGTATCTCTGATTTCATCACTTCAAAAATTCACCAGAAGCAGATAAAACCACAGCCTCAGACTAAACTACACCTTAACTGCTGATTCAAATAAAGGCATTCTCTTCAGATATGCCTAATGCTTACAAATAATTTTGGCTGGTTTTGATCAAAAAACTATTATTACAATAATGATCAAAAATAATAATCCCGTTTGCAAAATGCCTTTAAGCCAGCCTCCTAGTCCCAACCAATTTCCACATTCAGAATACAGCATAAATATAGAATACAGAATAAATTATCTCCATCAAGGCAAAAAGGCTTCTCTTTAAGCTCAGAGATGTTTGCTAGTTCAAAGCAGAAACCCATTTCTTGTAGGGGACATCTGAAGCACTTTTTTTGGTGGGTTTGTAATCAAGTCCGTATTTTTCCTTGAGAAGCTTAAGCTGTTCCTCTTGTTTCAGGAGTGTTTCCAACTCTGATTTGTCGAATAGGTCAGTATTTCCAAAAAAGATCATACATTTCCTCCGCTGTGATTTTATACGGCAGGTTCCGAATATAGAGGATCCGATTGACCTCTTGGGGGCAGCCAGATGTTAGCTCGCTTGGCCGCTTGCATCGCCATGGCGCCGATCGGAGGGGGGGGGGGGAGGGGCCTTGGAGAAAAACCGCGGCCGGGAAGAGGCCTGCCGGGCCGCGCGCCGCCGCTCGCCGCTGCCGCGGGGGTCACGGACGCTATCCCATACGCTAATAACCCGGGTAATTCCTTTTTACAATCTGTGTCCTGAATGCTCCGCTTTTCTAAAAAGCATATGAGCGAATCGTACGTCGCTTGTCTCTCCATACCTTCGTCAGCGCTGTTGCAGCCTTTGCGAGACTTCGGCGACGCGTGGCCGGCGGGACCCTCTGTAGGTGCTCCCGGGAGCGGGGACTGTGCCCTTCCGCCTCCTGCGCTGCTTTCAGGACCGGTACCCGAATCTCCGTCGAACCGTGGCTCGCAGGTTCAGCCCTCTCTAGGGTCCCTGTTCGGGCGCCATTTGTCGCGACGGAGGGAAGACACAGTCGCTCAATATGAGTGATCAGCAGACTTGTTTATTGAACCTTACAGTCACCTTTTATGCCTTCTTATAATTAGCTCATACATATTACAAAAGTTAAGCTCATTATTGGTTAGTTGCCTAAATACCAAGCCCGCCCCTAGTTTCTCTTCTGTAGTTTTCTGTTCCCACCTGCAACATTCTTTTCCCACCGCGATCTTCCTGTTATTGTGTAACAAGGACAGCCAAAGACAGTGTATTTTTGCTTTACTTCAGATAAGCTGAGAGCGATGTGCATTTTTGTCCAGCCAGCTGGACTATGTCTATGTGAACTTTTTCAGCTAGCCAGTTATCCATAAGTAGTATGGTGGCTGATTCAAGGCAGTATTTCAGTCAGCTGACCTTTCATCTTTAAAACTTGACACTTTTCTATTCATGTGTCTGTGTAGCAATAGTGACAGTTTTATTCTATTGAAGTTCCTTTGTAAAAAGAGTACTCATCAAATGTGCAGTTCACTATATATATATATTTTTCACTATAATTTGCAGATATTCCTATAGTATATGTATTGAAGCTTTTGTAATGATTCAGTTATTTAACTGTTTGCACATAACTCTTCTAAAACTAGTCACAATAAAGGTGCATGCTTATCCCATTTTTTTTCCTAACTTTCTCAACAGAAAATTAGTTACTTAACTGTAAGAGTAGCCTCAAGTATATTACCCATCTCCTTCAAAACAAACTAAACATTCAGTCCTTGACTCTCTTCTCTAAAGGCTCTTGTTTATTAATTGAGCTTTTTTTGCTTGGTAAAATACTTTTGCAAAGTCTAGGGAACACTACACTGGTTTTGCCCCTTAAATCTATGCTTGGTGGTCCATCAATGCATTTCAGTTTTGTAACTGTCAAGTAACTAATTAATTTCCTGCTTAGACACATGTTGTAATATTTTTAATGTTACAGTATTGTTGTATCAGCAATATTGATTATGGAATGCTCTGTAGTTTGTTGGGTTTTTTTAATTTGATGCCATTCTTTTGGTTTTTTTAGTTTCAGGTGGACTTGTACAGTCATGTGGTCATATCATCCCAGAGTCTCCTGTATTGGCCCTTGGTTCCAATTTCACAGCATTATGCATTTTGAATGAGAGCTGTTTTGACTTTGGCAATATATATGCTAATCAGGTTATCTAGAAAATTAAAAATAGAGTGGTACCTAAAGAACAGTATCATGAAATAAACAGAATGGTTTCCATTGTGACATTTAATTACACTTCTTTACTTGCTACTCCTCTGACCTGCAGTATTTTAGCAGATGGACAGATTGAGCAGAACATTTATGGAATTACAGTTACATTAGGCTGTAAGTACTGTTTTTCTTGTCTTTTATTCTGATCCTAAGAAAATTGCTTCTGAGAAACAGGCAAGAGAATGTGAACAATGGAAAGTGTACATGAGAGACTTCTATTTCATCAACTCCTACATAACTGTATAAAACCACTGTCCAATCATATGCCATCAAAGCTGGTAAATATGCACAGAATAAGGTTTTTAAAAAAATACTCTAGAGGATTTCATAAATAGAAAAATGTTGAAGCAGGAAGATTTAAATTTCAGAAAGATGGTGTGAATTTAACTGGCATAGGTCCTAGGAAACAAATTAACTTCTTACTACTTGCTGCTGTTTCAGTGTTCAAGGAAATACAATAAGGTCGTGTCCTGCTTAATGCTTTCTTCATTAATGGACTGAGAAATATTTAATCAATCTGTACAACCAAATCAGTCCTGAACTGCCTTAAGGATGGAACACACTATTTGGATTGCTTTACTCTTATGTGGAAGAAAATACTTAGTTATAAACCTTCCTTATTTAAGCACAATAGCACTTGCATAGTTCTGACCAAGTGCACTTTGAGACAAGACCAAGGTCCTCAGAAATAGAAATAACTTCATATACTACTGCTTAATTAGTTGGTGGACAGTTTATAAAATGATGGATAAGTGTTCATGTGTCTTATTCCTGAGTGTGAATGGCTGATGCATTATGTTACCTCCTAGTGTTGTCAAAAAGGTATTGCAATTGTTACATGGTCTGTATACAAAAGGCAGTCTTGAGTTCATAATTTAATGTGGTTTTAGCATGAGTTAAAAATGCTTTCACAGAAAAAACAATTTCTTCAATTTCTGGGGAGTAAACTTATTACTAGAAAAGATGGGACAGACAAAATACAAGGAAAGGTGAGGACAGATACAATATCCTAAGATGATAAAATGAATGACAGTACAGATAATATTCTGCAGTTGTAATTCACATATGAATCTTGATATGCATTTGTATTAAAGCTACTATGTCTTCATTCCATCAATTTAAGAAAAATTCTGTAGAGAATGAGAACATCAGCTTTGGTAATACAGCTATTCAGTAACAAACCTTATGAACATGCTTATAGTTAGTTCTATTTAAAATAGCATTTTCTGCTTGAAAAGAAATAAAATTCAAGTACACTACACTCTTGTAAATAGCAATTTCCTAAAAAGCTAGAAATAAAAGTAGTGTTATCTTTGTATGCTATGACTTGAATTCAAGAAGAAAAAAAATAATAATAATTCAGCTGTGCTCTGAAAAATGTTCTTATGTGCTACTAAAGTACACTGATAAAGATCCTTTATCTTTCCTGTAGGTGTTTGTAAGTAAAGCACCCCTCTTCCTTAGCTGGGGGGTGGGGGGTTAGAGCTCAGGTTATTGGCAAAGCCAGTATATGCCAATGCAGCTATACTGCTTGCTAGCATTTTTTTCCTGTGTGAATTAAAATAGATTTAGATGAGAAAGTTGATATCTCTTTCTGCCTCAATGAGAAATCTTCTGTGTGGTTTTTTACTGTCAGGTGCTTGTTCCTTATACTGCCTACTGTTTCTTAGAGCAGCTGTTTAAGCTTTGTGACTTCTATTGCTGGATGGTCTCTAGTACTTCTTACCCCCTTGTTTAGAAATTTGTATGACTAAATACTTCTGATGTTCACTGAAATCACTCTAATGGGACACTTAGCATGATTATTACTGGATTGAAAGGTGTATATAGGTTAATTATTGCTAACTTTTTCTGTACAGTGCCCCCAGAGAAGCCCAAGAACTTAAGTTGCATTGTGCATCAGGTGTCAAAACTTGCATATCCTATGACTTGTACCTGGAACCCTGGAAGGCATGTGTTCCTGGACACTCAATTTAGGCTGAAATACAGATGGTAAGTAGCTCTTGATAGAATATCTAAATACTGTTGAAGAATGCTTTGTAGGCTAAACAAAACTTCCTTGGAATTCCTTGATACTTTGGACAAATTATTAACTTAAATTCAGTTTTTTGAGTCATTGTTGTCTATTTTTGGGGGAAGGGAAGAGTTAAAGAAATTCACCTTTAAAGTAACTTAAGTTAGACTTTAAACTTTGCACATTTTTTTGGAGTAACAGCTATGTCCTATTTTTCCATTCTTCAAATGTGATCAGTGTGGCTTGAGCACAGTATGCATAATCATTAGGTGACTGGGCCCAAATCATGTATATTATGTTTTTTGTGGTGACAATCATATTCTAAACAAGTGAAGAAACCAACATATAGCGACTGGATTTTGTAGAGGTATTCTCTATTTGTCCCTAAGAATTCAGAATGGTTTGCTCATGATTAATCCTAACATGAAAGCTTCAGCAAAAGTCTTTATAAAAAGTAAATTAACTATTTTTTCAAACTCTTCAAATGGTCTCCTGTAGTTTAAAATGGAGTGGACAGAATTCCTGCTCCTCTTTGGAAAAAGGAATAGCTGCCTGCAGCTTTCAGTCTTCCCTGTTTCTCTGAAGTGTTTTGGTAATGAGTGTAGTAAAAGTATGGATAATGATATGGAAATCTCCTGATGATACTAGTACTGTCTGCTGCTAGTGCAGCAGAAGATGGTGAACAAAAATAATGATGTGTAATAGTTTTAACACTGTACTCTTGAAGGGTATGCAGATAAAACTGGCTATCTCCTTCTAATGCATGAGTATGCTTATAGTTACTAGACATATTGCTTATGATTAAATGTAACAATTCTTGATCTTTATTTTTTTAAGCTAAGTTGGGGTTTTATGTATTGCAATACTTTGGGTTATACTTTCAAAATATATGACAAGACATTTGATTCTAGTTTCTATTGTAATGCAACCTTGTATTTATGGCTGAACAATCTATTCTAATTTCTTTGCCTTTTCTTCCTGCTCACCCCTGCTTACAAAGATAAGGGAAGAGGGGGAAACATGAACTGTAAACTGATTGATCACTCTGATCTACTTAAAATGATTCTTTAAAGGAAACCAAACTTAATGCTTTTTACTGTGCTTCTCCTTTTTCTTGGGTTTTTTTTTTTTAATTCAGGCCAAGAGACAACTTTCCTGACTGCATACCAAAAGATGTAAATAATTCTTGTACCATTTCTGATGTTCAGTTCTTTGTTAATCTGGAAGCCTGGGTAGAAGCAGCAAATGCTCTCAGGAAGGCTGAATCTGATCCCGTTGTTTTTGATCCCATTGAGATTGGTAACTATATGCCTCTTAAACTTTGATAGTATGTACAACTGTGGCTTCTGTGCATATTGCTGACTTGGCATATTAATGTTTCTTCAGTATAAAAATTTACACTGCCAAAATATTGTTGACTAGACCTTCAACTGTGCTGGACAAAGGTAGGGAAGGTGAGAGATTTGATCACCATTCAGGTAGCAAGTTATTGTTAAGTAATCTGTTTTAGAAACTGACATGAAGTAGTTTGAGAGGTCTTAATGATAGTGTTACAGTACAGTGTATCAACAGCTGGAGGCATGATAAATTAATAAATTTGCAGAGTTGACTCTAACTTATTTTATAGTTAAACCTCTGTCTCCATACAACTTATCAGTCAACTCTGGAATACTGCCTACTGTTCTGAAGCTTTCCTGGGAGAACCAGATTTCAGCAGCTGTGATGAAACTGAAATTCAATATTCGCTATAGGATTGTTAGTGAAACAAATTGGATTAAGGTAATTGTCCTGGTGGTTAACTTTCTTTTCAGTAGCTGATACAATGCTGTGTTTTGGATTTGGTGTGAGAGTAATGATGATAACACACTGATGTTTTTGGTTGTTGCTAGGTAATATTTATACTAAGTCAAGGACTCCAGTTTCTTGGGCTTTGCCAGCCAGAGAGCTAGAGGGGCACAAGAAATTGGGATGGGACACTGCCAGGACAGCTGACCTGAATGAGCTAAAGAGATATTCCATAGAATAGAATGACATGCTCGGTATATAAACTGGGGGGTGTTGGTTGGGCCCTACTGATCACTGCTAGGGGACTAGCTGGGTCAGTTGATGGTGAGGAATTGTTGTGCATCACTTGAGGGTTTTTTCTCCCTTCCCTTTGGATTTTATTCCTCTCTCCTCTTTATTATAGTTATTGTTCCTCTTATCATAATATTTGATTTATTCCAACTATTAAATTGTTCTTACCTCAACCCTTGACTTCTACCTCTTTCCCAATTCTCCTCCCTGTCCTGCCAGGGGAGGGGGGGAGTGAGCGAGTGGCACTTAGTTGCCAGCTAGGGTTAAACCATGTCAGTCCTTTTTGGCACCCAATGTGGGGCACAAAGGGTTGACATAATGACAGATCTGACTAGAGTGTGTTTGAAGGAAATTGTTATAAGTACTCATTGCATTGCTTTGATAAATACTGGCCACAATGTTGGTTTCTTTGCTCTCAGAGTTGCTGCCCATGACCATGGGATTGCATTGTGTACTTGACTTGCAGTATGTGTTCCCTGTGGTGCCGTTTACTGTCCTTGGGGCCTAGGCTAAAGTTATGATTGTGTTGTACTATAGTGCTGGCTTCTGATATGATAGACTTGCTGGTTGTGAAATTAATCTGGTCTGTGTACTCAGCATTGCTGTCATCTCTGTACTTTGGGAGCCCTCTAATGGGAACTATTAACAATTATACCTTTTGCCTTTTCTCCTCGGAGAGCCAACCTATGGAGGAGACATCCTCCCACATCTTCCCCTTCCCGGCCAGGTTAATTACAGTAGCGTTTGACAGTTTTGAAAATTTTGAATATCCTTGGGATGTTGAAACCAGCACGATCCTACTTCTAGGAATGCTGAATGTGTTCCAGGTCTTGTTTAAGGTTAAACAACTATTTAAGAATGCCACCCAGAGATCTGTCCTGAAGTTGGATAGTTATGAGAGGCAGGGGGTGTGGGATAGCATGGGCAAGTACTTAGGACAGTGTGCACCTCCAGTGTTTTGGAATTTCACCCCTAAACAAGTGCAGAAGCTGGAAAAACTAGTAAAATATTTGGGAAAAGTAGGCTGTCACCCTGCCAATTCCAGAGAAGCAAAAATCACTGCAGCATGCTGGGGCCTAGCCCATGCCTACCGAGCCCTGTTCAACACTATTCAGTATCCTCAAGGGGAAGAGAAGGTCTCTGAATCTGATGGCAAAACGAGAGGCACTGCAGCTACTCCAACCCCTGTGACAGACAGTGCAGCTGAACCAGAGGACCAACTTCCTCCTCAGGGGCAGGACTCCTCAGACTCTTCCCCTGCTCCAGTGTGGGGTCCCTCCCATGGGAGACAGTCCTCGGTAAACTTCTCCAATGTGAGTCCTTCCCCCAGGATGCAGTCCTTCAGGAAGGGACTGCTCCAGCGTGGGTCCCCCATGGTGTCACAAGTCCTGCCAGCAAACATGCTCCAGTATGGGCTCATCTTTCCACAGGTCTGCAGGTCTTTCCAGGAGACTACTTCAGCATGGGGTCCTCCATGGGCTGCAGGTGGATATCTGCTCCACCATGGACCTCCATGGGCTGCAGGGGGACAGCCTGCCTCACCATGATCTTCACAATGGGCTGCAAGAGAATCTCTGCTCTGGTGCCTGCAGCACCTCCTTCCCTGACCTTGGTGTCTGCAGAGTTATTTTTCTTGTGTGTTCTCACTCTTCTCTCTGGCTGCAGTTGCTGTTGCACAGCAAGTTTTCCCCCTTCTTAAATATGTTATCACAGAAGTGCTACCACTGTCACCGATTGGCTCTGCTTTGGCCAGCAGCAGATCCCTGGTGGAGCCAGCTGGCTTTGTCAGACATAGGGGAAGCTTTTGGCATCTTCTCACAGTAGCCACCCCTGCTACCACAACCTTGCTGTGCAAGCCCAGTACACTCATGAACACATACATTGCTTGAAATGTACTGTGGCATTAAAGTAACTACAACTGTGTTATGAATTTAATATACTTTACAGCTCATTAAAGTCATTACTGTAGTTGTCACTAGTGAGGCTCTCCTGCAAGTTTGTCTTTACAGAGCCTGTGTGTTCTGCCACAGAGTTGTGCCAAAATCATTAGTTGGGTATGTTTAGTATTTTCTGTTACTGGTTTGTTTGGTTGTTTTGTTTTACAGCATTTCATGACTTGGCAACTGTAAACTCATACAAAGTAAAGTTGCACAACTACTGAGCAGTAATTATTGGAACACTGACATTAAAATCACACCCATGCATTTGTTACAGTATGAAAACTATTCTCAAATAGTGGATTTCTTAGTTTTCCATTAACTGAAATAAAACTATATGCAATATGTATATAACAACCTAGACCTATGCATTTGGCCTTTTAATTAGACAAACTAGGTTGTTTAACAAGTCGTATACTGCAATATGCTCATATAGGATCCAAACTATGATTTCCAAATAAAAGCACCTTTCTTTCATGTATAACTTATTTTTCTGTGGTCTATTTTCCTTTTCTTATTGATCTGAATATTTCACTTAGACTGAACTAGAACTAATTTAAGATCTTGAATAGATTCCTTGAGAGGTGCTAACTGGTATCTTCTTGAATCTGAACCTCTTGGTGTTAGAATACCCTGTATTAGTGTCTTGCTGCTTGCTAAAGGTAAAATGACCTAATTTCAGTGTGCAGTAAGCTCTTGGGGAATACCAGTCCTGTTAACTGTGATATGCTACAAATGTAAATACAGTCTGTTTTCTGCTGGTAGAACAGCATTGTAATAAATTGTTGTAGCTACAATTCCTAATAAGATAGCCACTCTTTTTCTGCATTGCTTGCTAATCAGTTAGTGTGGGGGTTTTTTTGGTATTGTAGCAATAAATTGACAGTGAAATAATTTCCTGTTTTGAGTTTACTTACAAACAACTTCAGAGATGTGGTCACCTCTTACTAATGCCTAGATGCACTTGCAAAGTTATAGGCTAGTGGGATAATTTAAGTTGGAAAGGACCTCAGGAGGTCTCTAGTTACCTAATCCTTTTTCTACTAAGTGTTGGGCTCAGACAAGGACATCAGGTTGCAATATTGGCAAAACCTGTTCCAAAATTTTATTCTATCTTTTTTTTATTCTACAGTTGCCTATTGCAAAGATCAAATGAAACAAGCAGACACTGGACACTTAGGTTACTTATACCATTGTTATTGCACTCAATCAAATTACAAAATTGACTTTTCAATGCTTTACTTTGTCTAAAACTATATTAGATCCATATCCCAGAAGATTCCACACCTACTTGCCTTCTCTGTTGCAGAATGGATGAAAGAGAACGGCCACGGTTCCATAGAAGGACTGTGTGATACAGCTTTTGACATAAGTCTGGAGTGAACCAAGCTAGGCCGCAGCAAGAAATTACCAGACTTGCTAGAAATGGAAAATTACCAGGCCTGCAATAAGGGAAGAGAGATAAGGTCATGCTGACCTTGTGCCTAATGTTGTAAATAACTTTGAGGAATTCGCGTAGACAAGAGAGGAAAAAAAAAATATATGTAGTTAGCTATCCGCAGAAACCGCAAATAGGAGGACGTATGAAAGTGTAACCCTTTAGAGCTTAGCCAATCAGCAGATGATTTGTAGGCATAATTAACTGGAACTGTATATAAGACATAATCGCGCTGTAATAAATCAAAGCTTGCTTTATCACTCACATTGAGTCGGCTGCTTGCTTCCCCTCGCTCGTCACTTCTCCATTCAAAAAAGTTGGTGTTTTTCTCAATAACAAACTGCAGAGATACAGGTGTATTTACCACTACTATGTTCAGTAAGGTATACTTCTATATTTCTATGTGGTTTTAGCCAAGTGTTATATACTGTAAATATCAAGTGAAGTTTCAATGGCATTCTTAAAAGCAAAGGTGCAAATGTACAATCATGATGTTGAACAGTAATGCAAGTGTTCTGGCAATGTTTAAATCTTTTGTCAATTGTTTCCTAATAAGGATTAGGTAGTAAAACATCTACTTTGTACCTCTAAATAATGACTGTAGCTGAGTGTCTTTATATATAGCAGAACAGGCTTGTTGTGTAGCCGTGTGTATCACAATGATATGCATCGTGATTTCTGGGGATTGTAAATATAGTAAGTCACTCTTAAAGGGATTTGACTTTAAAAAGCTTGTTTGGTTTCTTCCTAAAACATTAGCAGCAGCAGCACTGGGAATCACTTGCTGACTTCTGACTTTAAAGAGAATTAAATGATATTGGTAATTTATGTCTTGTTTTTCTAATGAAGAGCAAAACTACTTTAGCTTGGTCCTGTTTCCATTTAATTTCTATTTTTATGGACTGC
The DNA here is from genome assembly GCF_023638135.1 of Falco biarmicus. Classification (NCBI taxonomy): domain Eukaryota; kingdom Metazoa; phylum Chordata; class Aves; order Falconiformes; family Falconidae; genus Falco; species Falco biarmicus. The sequence continues at coordinate 21,002,857 of NC_079310.1, read as the reverse complement.
GGGATTGACTTTGTTTCTGGTCTTTAGTGATCCTACCCAATATGGAGCCAATGAATGGACCTTCTGGTTGTATGCTTGATACCTAGTAGGGAACCTATTCTTCCCACAGATTACTGTAAATATTTTGTGATATCTGTTTAGCTTCTAAGTCATTCTGATTGCAGTTGGTGGGTGTTTGTGTGTGTGTGTGGTTGGTTTTGTGTGGGTTTTTTTGTTTTGGGAGGTGGGGGAATGTTTTGTTTTTTGGGGTTGTTTTTTAATGTACTTTAGCATTTCCTGCTTGCACTCTTCCTGGTCTGATTTCTGTAATATCCTATCTGTTCCTTAGTGATTTCCAAGGCGCCCTCTTCTTAAACAGTCTATATAGTTCAGCATTTCAGTGCATCTGTCTCCTAAACAGAGTTAAACCAATACAGGTTTCATTGTCCAAACACTATTTTGTGCTCAGAGCTTAACTGCACTGATTAAGAAGAAGTCCTTCCTTATTTATCTTAATTTAATTACCAGTAATGAGTTTTGATTGAGTTTACATGTCATTATATTTATGTCAGATAAATAAGAGAAACTGTAGTATATAGCCTACTTGTTTAAACAAAATGGAATTTGTGTACAAAATGGCGTTGTTTCAGCTCTCTTCAAAATTTATTTTCTCTGGGGGAGGTACTGTAAAAAGATTCTTTCAATATTCCAATCGCTTCTTTTCTACTCCTTATTACAGTATGGTTTTGGTTTGGTTTTGGGTGTGGTTTTTTTCTTTTCTGTGGTTACTGTCTCAACTTGAACAAGGATTTCAGGACTGCCTGCTTATTAGACTGCATTGCTGTTCTACTGCTGTGGTGACTGGCTCTGCAAAAATGCTGCTATTAGTGATTAAGTATCCATGTCTTATTATAGCCTCAGAACAAAGGTGTTACAGTAGAAAATGAATGTGAAGCAGGTTGTGTTGCAATCATGATTTTATATTAGGCAAGTTCTATAATTGGTTCTGTTTCACATGAATCAAAGTGGTGTACTCCAGTGAGATTGTTAAGAAAGAGCACTCTGCCTCAGTTCCCAGATCTCCTTCCCTCCTGATGTAAAGCATAAGAGACAAGATGCACCCTTTAGATCTGATATTACTTTTTGGAGGTAAAACAGTCAAAACTTGTAATATTACAAATGCAATAAAAGAACTCCTAGAGAAAATAGTCTAGCAAGATTATAAATGTAAATGCGTTTTAAGATAATCTCTCTTTCTATTATGGCTAAAGATCTTGCAAAGGATTGGACACTTTTGCTTTATATACTGTAATAGATTGATTCATTCTACTTAGAAATGAAATTTGTAGTGGAAATATCACTTGAATTTTTTGCAGTACTGGCACCAGAATGTACTGTATTTTTTTACAAAAGTACTGCAGTTCTGTTACCCTTCTTGGAATAAAGGATATAGGAGGCTTGGGGAATTCTGAGAGGAGAAGCCTGTCTCCCTGTTAACTTTTCTGCACTTTCCTTTTTTAGGTGACCTGATATTGAGGGTTGGGCAGAGTGTTGTAGCTACGGGCTATAGCAAGGTTTGCAGTATACAGAAGTGCAGGGCTGGCCTCTGGACATACACTGCCCAGTGTAGGTTTGGTTGTGCCTCACTTAGCACTGTTGTGTTCAGCCTGTTATTGCAGATGCACAGCATGGTGTGTGGGAAAATCACCTTGAGGGGGGGAAATTAGAGAAAAATTGGGTCCTAATAGAAGCGTAGTATTACAGAAAGCTTTTTAGGGTAAAATACAGCTATCACCTTTAGGATGGTTGGCATGCACAGAATCTACATCACCACAGTTCCCTAAAACACACAACCTGCTGTCTTAGAGGAGCAGTGGAGGATGGAGCGGAGTGGACACTGTGGCCAGGCTCTTCTGTACTCCCTGCAGGATTGGGGAACGTGATGGTACCATACAGCCATTACAGCATAGTGGCTGTAAAATATATGAGAAGATGTCCGTTGCTGGGCCAACAACTGTGGTGAAGATTCAAGCAGGAGCCTCATTATCTGCAAGAGAAGGTCGGGAACTCAGCCCTCTCAGCACTTCAAGAAGGGACAGTTAGTACAGATGTAGATGAGCTCAACAAGAATGTAAATTAGCAGTCTTCTGAGGAGGACGTGCTAACTGCTAAAAGAAAACAAACTGCTGAAGAGATAAGACTCAAGGATACTAGGGTAAAATAATTGTGGTAGTGGGAGATCGCGACCTCCTCCTCAAATGGCCCCCCTTAAAAGGATGAATCCCCTGCTTGGGGAGCATGCATAGTAAATTTAAAATTAACTGTATCTTTAAATGAAAGCGAGAGAACTTTGCAACAATGATAATAAAGGAATGTATGACTAGAGTCACTCAAGCTCCACCTAAGAGTAAAGAGAAGTATAAAAAGTGAATGAACGAGGGGAAAAGTGGGAAAGACACCACCGAGACTGACTCCTGGGATCGGCCGACAGGCTGAGCCTTTCTTCTCCCCCCCTTGGGATGCTTTGGGTGAGACTTAAACTAAGTGCTTCTTCAGGATACTTAGAAATATCTCTAGAGAGTTACTTTTTAGTATTTGTAGCCAGGCTGTATTGTTTGTAACTTTTCCACGCATTTTATACTTTATTTATTTGCACATGCCTTTTGCAGGCAGTCACTATCACCGGCAATCCAAAAACCTGTATATCTGTTGCACAAATAAAACTGCACTGTTAAGTAGCTGGTCTACGCATTTTCTCATTGAACGTGACCATACCCTAGAGTGTGGCTGTGCCAGTTCATGAGCACAACTGGACTGGTGGTGCAGACTGCTATTAGTGTATCCAGAACCGTGGTAGTTTAATATACATATTAAATGTGACTGGGCTGATAGTGGTAAATTGGACATCACTCAGAAATTTAAACCCAGCCGCACCTAATCGCACCTAATCTCGACCCTCGGTGAGGACAGTTGGAAGGTGGTGGTGATATGGAGAAATAGTGTGAAATGGGGACAATGGACATCGATCGTGATTGTATATGTCTGCTCAAGGAATGTGGGTATGGTGACTGGTCATGGGTGTGGTGTATGGTCACATAGTCACACAGCTTTGAGGAGACACCTACCCTTCTTCCTCTAACAAAGGGGCTATTTATAAAAAGGATGAGAAAAGGATGAGAGACATTCCAATGTTATCTAGAGGAAGGGAGTGCTAAGTCTCCTTGCTGGAGAAGATCAGATGGTCACAAGGACATGAATCACCTACAAACCTGCAAGACCACCACATTCCAGGCAAAGGACAGATAAGCTAATTAAACATATGAAGCGAGAGTAAGCGGGTTTAGGTAACGAATATGTATAGGTGTTAATTGAATATTCATTTGTTTTATTGTATAAATGTGAGATGGTTCGTCACTTTGGGCATGCACGCTTGTGGAGGAGCGATCCCCCGTGCATATGCACGCAATAAACATACCTACTTTATAACTTTCGAGTTATAGAGTCTAATTCCGCACGTCATTTTGGGGTGGGGTGGTGGGGTGTGTATTTTCTGCTGAATTACTCCATCCCCTTTAACCCAACACGCTGCTAAAGCACACATGTAATAATAGATGAAAAACAAGTGTATGGCACAACAGTCAACAGACAGCTAGGAAACTGGACTTACTCCTGCTTAGACTGAAGTCTCTTCTGCACCCAGAACCAACTGTTATTCACTGACAATTGCAGACACGGTAGATGAGCATTCACTGCAGCATTTGAAACTGGTAGCAACTATTGCTTTTCTTCATGCCAAAGCCCATTTGTAAATGAATACAGTCATGTTTGGATTTTTTTTTAATATACCAGACCTGTTCAGTGTCACATATAGCCTAACATTTTGATACAGCAATGGATTGTCTAATAACAAAGTGCTTTTATTTGGAGAGAGGGGTTAAGGAGCCTAGAGTCAAGGTTACCAGTCACCAAATAGTACTGTGCTGATGACGTACGGAATTAGACTCTATAACTCGAAAGTTATAAAGTAGGTATGTTTATTGCGCGCAGATGCACGGGGGATCGCTCCACCACAAGCGTGCATGCCCAAAGTGACAAACCATCTCACATTTATACAATAAAACAAATGAATATTCAATTAACACCTATACATATTTGTTACCTAAACCCGCTTACTCTCCCTTCGTATGTTAATTAGCTTATCAGTCCTTTCCCTGGAATGTGGTGGTCTTGAAAGGTTTGTAGGTGATTCATGTTCTTGTGACCATCCGATCTTCTCCAGCAAGGAGACTTAGCACTCCCTCCCTCTAGACAGCATTGGAATATCTCTCATCCTTTTCTCATCCTTTTTATAAATAGCCCCTTTGTTAGAGGAAGAAGGGTAGGTGTCTCCTCAAAACTGCAGGCGTCTCCTCAAAGCTGTGTGCCTATGTGACCAGACACCGCACCCATGACTAATCACCATACCCACATTCCTTGAGCAGACATATACAATCACAGTCGGTGTCCATTGTCCCCATTTCACACTATTTCTCCATATCAATCCCCCCTTTTCTATCAAACTAAGTAAATTCTTTTACTTAAGCAGTCTTCCCGTATGATATAAAGCATCATACATAAGCGTTACCCTTTTAAACATTCTCCAAACCCACAAATATAACATAATGGTTAGTATTAAGGAAATTCCTGAACTGATCAATAAGATCACAATGGGGTGTACCATAGTGTTAAGAATTCCTGTTGCAGAAGGTGACCAGCCAAAGAGAGTATCCCACCAATTATGGTTTCCGTCGGGAAATCATTTACATATTCATTACAGTTCCGGGAATTCATTTACATATTTCATTCCTGTGCAGTGTCCTTGAGGAGTGGTCGTCTGGGGGTCTTCAGGATGAAGATCAGGAGTCTTCCTCCAGTGAACCTTTTTTACCTTCTTGTTTCTGCGCAGACTCTGTTCCTCGATAGACTAATGAGCATGACTCAAATTCCTTGTTTAGGTAGCGTTATATACACAACAGAAGCTTAGGACCAGATGGCCTTTATAAAGATAACGAATCCAAGGACCTTGTGTCTAGTACATCCGTGGTGCTGACACTAAGGGTCTTGGTGTATTCATCATGTTGACAACAAGGGTCCTTGAACACCTCCCAACTTTGGATAATTATATATAAGCACATCATTTTCTAAAAAAGTAGTATACCATTCATCACTCATTGTACGTAGCTCATTATTCAATCCCCTGTTCTAAAAACTATCATTATGCTCTCTGATCATTATGCTTCCTGATCATTCTTCGACAGCACCAAACAGAACATTGAAGTAATAAGGAGTATGTAATTGCCAATCTATTCCCAATACTGTACTCACTTGTTGTACTATTTTGGCACAAAAGTGTGAGTCTCTATTGGAAGAGATTGTTGCCGGAAGCCCAAAGCGGGGGATAATTTCATTTAATAATCCCTTCGTTACCTCTCTTGCTTTATTTGTTCAACAAGGAAAGGTTTAGGCCAACCTGAAAACATATCAGACATAACTAATAAATATTGGTACCCCCCTTTTCTTGGGAGTTCGGAAAATCAGCTTGCCACTGTTGTCCTGGATAATTTCCTCTACTAATGTTCGCTAGTTTTATTTTATTTGCTGTATTGGAATTATTGCATAAACACATTTCACATTGCTGAGTCACCTGTTTTATTACAGTATACAAGTTTCACCCTATCAATTTCTGAATTAGACTTTTATATAAAGTATCAGCTCCCCAATGCGTTTTTTTAATAATAGGGCTGTGGTCCATATTAAATTGGATGGTACCACTATACGACCATCCCTTAAATAAGTCCACTTATTTATTTTTATTTTATCATTCATGTCCTGAATTACCTTTAAGTTTTCTTTAGAATAGTTTGTCTCCTGATCTGTACTTACAGTTTGGATTTTATCATCTGGTATTAAGGATAATTCCTCATTTCCTACCTCCTCTGTTACTTGTCTGGCCTCATGGTCGGCCAGGTGGTTTCCAATTTCCAAATCAGTGCCTCAATGGGCCATCTTATGTTCTTCCTTTTTGGATGACCCTCTTATAACAGAGGGGGCCATTCCTCACATCAAGGTCTGGCATGGCATATGTCCCCACCACTCAACGCCTACTGGGTTGCAGCCAACAGCGGAGCTCAAGATTCTTCTTGGTGGCAAACACAGAGGCCAACCCAGTCTTGCCCTTGACTATGGTAGGAGGCACCTGACCAACCTTATTCCTTGTACTTCGTTGTCAATGCAGAGTTTCATCTGCACATCCCATAACAAGTCACTGTCATGGAAAAACACACAGATTTACATTAGTAGAACTACTAGAGAGTGTATTTTATTTCAGTTTTTCTGCCAATATCCCCACAGCCTTGCTGACCAAGGGATATTGTTTTTATCTGAACTGGGCAAGCCTCCCCCTTATCATTTTTACTGTAACAGGGAAAGCATTTTTCACCTTTCCTGGAATTTATTTTCAGATACACCTGGTTAAAAATTTCTTTTACTTCAGGGAGGTCCTCTTTTCCTCTTTTCTGTTAAATTAAAGATAAGCTCAATATTTCAATTACTTGATCATTTTTAACTTTTAGTTTCATTTCCCCTTCTTTAAACGTCTAGATGTTCTAATAAATCTCATCCCAACAAAGATTTTGGTGAATTTGGCATTCTTATTTGTTTTCTTAGTTTGTACTTTAAAGGTTTCAGGATGTTTTCCTGGTGGCCAGCAGCTCCCACAACTGTAACAATTTATTTTTTTTACTGAAGTTTAATCATGCTTACCTAGTAACTCGAACCTTTATCTAGTCCTATTAGATCATCCTGAGAAATCTTTCATAACCAACTTTCAAACATCTAAATTTCCCATCAAAGATTCACCTTTATTCTCCTCAGACCCACTGCCTGCCCTAGAGGGGCCGTTACCGGTCCTGTTGTACTGCAAATGCTGCAGCAACTGGGGTGACATTGTCAGGTCCTTCTGCTCAATTGTCAGCAACAGCAACCCCCTCCCCCTTTACCAGCAGAAGGGTTCGGGGCAGGAGATGCTCTTCCTGCTCTGCAGGTTACACAAGCCTGCCTCTGCAACAGCACTTCTGTTTTAACTCTTTCTCACCCTGAATGCAAATCTGCTACTTGTTGTTTAAGTCTGTGTTCTTACATATCATGCCTTCGCAGGCAAATAGCAAACACCCTGCCATGCATCCCAGCATGATTCAGTCGCACCTTCGAGGGGGTACGGGGGTTTGTACAAACTCACCCCAATACTTTAACACTTTCACAAGGTCTTTGATGCTCCACCCTCCACCCCCTCAGGTTTTACATACATTAGTACAAGTTTTTATCTTACAACGTGTTTCATTCTGGTTGCTCCACAGAAGGAACCGCAACCTGAGCTTTTTAACACAAAAATTTCAACAAGAACATCTTTCTAGTTTAGGTCTCAGGTGTTTTTTTTCTATCCTTTTCTAGAGCCATCATCAAAGATCAGGTGATGTTAATCCCGCACTCTTTCTAGTGCTAGTACCATAGGATCCTGAGGGGGTACTATTCCACAGTCCTTTTGCCACTTGGGTTTGTCCTGGAGGACGAAGAACATGTCTGCATATGATACTTCATCCCATTTTCCTTCTATTCTCAGAAACAACATTAATTGCAGGAGAGTGTTATAATCTAACGTTATTCCCTCCTGAGGCCATTTCGCATCACTCTCCAATTTATACAAAGGCCACCACTGATTACAATATTTAATCAATTTCCTTCTATTTTCGGTACCACCCTGTCCTACGATATCCCTCCAATGTTTTAATATACAACCTAAGGGCGATTTTTCACAGGGCTTACTCCTTCCATTTCCTATTTCGCAATTTTAATTACTTTGTTTTTCTCCGGCCGCCTTAGCCACCCAAGGTCGGAAATGCGGATAGAGCTCCTTACTCGTTTTGCACTCAAACGTGTGTCTCAAGCACTCTTGCACTCACACTCAGTCAAAATAATTAATCTATACACGGAAAATCAAAATATGCATCTCAATCACACCATTCACACTCTCCGGGCAACCCTCAGTCACACAAGCAATATGTTATACGGTACCGTGCACTTATGTACAACTTTTAGGAACACTGACAGTTCACAAAGTATGCATTTCAATGAACAATTGCCAAAAAACAAACAACAAACAAAAAACCAAATTTTTCCTGGTCTTAAGCAGAGTGTTAAGTTTTCCGCTATTTGCCTAGAATTACCAGAATATTATTATTTTTCAACATGTTATAAATTGAGACCACAATAGATCATAATCCAATTAAAATTTTTATTAATTACAGCAAGTAGAATACGAGCAAAGACAGCGCTGGACGGCAGGGGAGACTGCGCTTCGCCAACTGCCGTACTGAGCAGTTCAAACAGTCCCTTTTTATACTTTTTTTACTTTCCTGTTCATGAAGTAGTGGAGGTGTTGACCCTTCATTCATATGCACAAGCGGCATCCTGGACACCTGGCGGTTATCTTATCTTTCACAAGCGGCATCCTGGACACCTGGCGGTTATCTTATCTTTTGTTGCCTAATCTTTACATTGGGCTTAACATAAATCTTAATAAACAATACCCTAGTCCATAGTTTCTTACAATCCCCCCTTTTTCTTTTTATCCTATTATTGTTTATTAGACGCTGCTTTCATTCTCGGCACTGTGAACAAACCTTTTTCCACAATCCCAACATTTATCATAACACTCACAAGGTAATACCTCACAATTACAATAGGCATAGTTCTCACGTGGCATAACGCATTCGCAACAATCTTCATCCTCATTAATAGATACACTCTTATATTTTGCCCTAGACCTCGTAGTTAAAATAAGCAATTTAGCTATGTCAAACCGTTCTCTAATAAAGTGTAGCGTAATATACAAGGCCCAAATATAAGTCCCAGAATCAACATAATAAGTGGTCCTGCTAAAGCAGACAACAAAGTGGTTAGCCAAGGTGAGATATGAAACCAGTTTTCATACCATGACCTGCCCGCCTCACGATCTTTCTTACGTTGATCTAACCTTTTCCGGAGTTCAGACATGGCATCCAGGACTACTCCCGTATGATCAGCAAAAGAACAACATTCTTCATTGAGAGCTACACATAACCCTCCTTCCTTTAAGAACAATAGATCTAATCCTCTTCTATTTTGCAGCACTACTTCTGATAGAGACTTTACTGAAGTGGCTAAATTTTGGATAGATTGTTCTATTTTTGCTAAATCCTCATCTACAGCCATCTGCAAACTTTGTAATTCCTGACCTTTTACTAGGGAGGCTATGCCTGTACCTGCTCCAACTCCGCCCGCTATCAGCAGTGTAGCTAGGGTTACCACTGTAATTGGCTCTCGTTTTTGCCTATTCAGGTCTCCTTCAAAGTGGCGTAACACCTCCTCAGAGGTGTGATAGATCAGACGAGGAACAATAATCACCTGTACGCAAAACTGAGATTGATTAAACACGTTTAGGGATAGGCAAGGCGTTACTCCGATGTCTGAACAAACCCATTTAGCTCCTGGTGTCGGGATAGCCCATTTGTCATTTTGATTCTTGTGTTTCTTTATGTTAGCTTTAGTGATTGTTTGATTACACAAGGGCTGATATTGTTCGGGCACTGTATCTATACATTTTCCTTGACCTGTTACCAATTGAATAGTAATTCCTTGCGTATGGTTCTTCTGGTCATCCCATGGGCATTCTTGTGGGTTTGAACCACTAGACCATTGAATCCTATCTGGTATTCCGATTGCCTCAAAATATGGTGGTCTAACATTGTAACATAACCAGCATTCCTTAGTTAAATTTGGTTTGCTTTCATTAAGGGTACGATAAGAGGCTTGCATTAAATCCCATAAGGGGTCTTTAGATTCTGACACTCCTGAATCCTTAACTAAAGAGGACTCAGTCACCGTGTCATTAGTTGTTCTATCTGTTACTGATAGGGAGTTTGGACGAGTGGTTGTAACACTTGTGGGGACAATCTTTTTCTTAGGGAAAGTGGGTGAATTCAATACTTTATTCGGCCCAACAGGGAGTGAATCGTATGGTATTTTAATTTTTCTTATGAGAAAGTGCCCTCCCCAATCTTTAGGAATTCCTGCATAGACACATATTCCCCATGTTCGTCCTACTAACCACTCGTCTTCTAGGGGATGCAATACTTGAAATTTGATGTGGGTACAGACTTTCTTGTTACGTGGAGCTACATAATCCACGTCAAGCAGACCTGTAAGATCTACACCCGTTTGTTCAGGTACACATCCGTTAGGAGTCCAGGTTGCTTTTATATATTTATCAGGAGCCTTTACTGTCCAGCCCGAGGCTATTGTCTCACATCCCCAATAACCACAATAATAGTGTCCGGGATAATTACAGTAAGGCTGTCCAGAGGCCGGGCATAAATAAAATGGAGGTCCTTTTTCACAAGGTATTGGTACTAAATCACAAAGTTTCACTACGAATTCAGGTGGCCCTGGGTTGCTAAAAGTGGCTATTGTTTTCGTTCCTTCCCAAGATATTAGTTCCCACTTAAATGGTTCATGTGGGTTTCCCCCTTTTGCTTGGGTTATTATCAATAGCACAATTAATGGCATACCAGGAAAAAGGGTGTTTGTTAATTTTGCCAATTTAAGTATATTCTTACCAGTCCTGGGGAAGTTCGGCCATGGCTGCTTTTGCATCCCATTTTTCTGGCTCTTTTCTCCACGGTTTGTTTCTCCTCTGCCTCGCCCGTCGACTCGGTTGCTTCGAGCCACGGGGTGTACCATCTTCTCGGCAGCAAGGGAATTCTTCAGGAGAATAGCTGTTTCGGGCTTTCTGCCTGTTTACATAGGCTTCCCACTTAGCAGCTTTAATTAATGGGGCCAAGCAAGACACGGTTAGTACTTCCCTCCTGCACTTTATAACTAAAATTTCAGCTACAAAGGGGACTGGTTCGGTGGAGTGGTAACAATAATATTGAGGGTTTATTACTTTAGCAAAAATTTCCCACCACTCTTGGGATTCCCGAATAATTTCTTGTTTAGACTCTAATTGTTTTAGTCTCCACTCAGTGAGAGTTCTTTGGATTTTTCCAACACTGTGTGCAAACTCCTGTCGGAGGGTATCCGAATTCACAGTGTGTCCACCATTTATCCTGGCATACCTTACACCTGAAACAAGCAAATGGATAACAATTGCAGTTCAAATTATTACACCTAATTCGTATATCCAAAATGCATATATCATTCACATCAGCATATTTTCTATATTCAATATTGTGTGGCTGCATGAGCTTAGCAATTACACTTCTTACTCTTCCATATATAATAGATAAAAAAAGAAATAATTATAGCAAATATAAACAACAATAAACACTTTATACCAAAAGGTAATGTGGCAAAATAATAAAATAAAGTCTCTGTCATTCAGGGTTATCTTGGTGCCTTACCCTCACAGGTATGTGGGGTTCGGAAATTTGGATTTTAATCGGTGGGATTTCCAGTCTACTAATTGTGTCCGGAGAGTACCAGACATCGGGGTTAATTTCTTTTTGATCATCCACGGTCAAAGGATAAGCAGACACCGTTAGTTCTTGATTTTTTACTTTAATTTCTAATTGCAATTCAACAATTAAATCTCGTCCTAACAGATTAAATTCTGCTTCAGGGACGAGCAAGAGTTCACCCATTCCAAATTTATTTTCAGTTTCGAATACCACATTTTTGATTTTGCTTACTTTAAAGGGTTCTCCTTTTGCCCCAATTACTTGTACTTTTTTAGGGGAAACTTTACATCCCTCAGGTATTTGCTTAATAGTCGATTTTTCAGCCCCAGTGTCTACTAAAAAGGTGAACTCTTGTTTATGGGGACCTATTTTTAATTTTATCAAGGGCTCATGATGACTCCAGTCCCCTAAGATATAGAGCCCCTGACTCTCCTATTCCGTTTTCAATATTTCCTCATCCCTGATCCTTTCTCTGCAATTCTTCTTTATATGTCCCTTCTTTCCACAGTAAAAACAACATCCCTGTTCCTTCTTTACTACTACGTTCCCTTGTTTCTTTTCAGCAGATCTGTGTTCACCAGTCCGCCCTTTGTGATTCTCTCTGACCGCTGCTACCATCATTTTTACTTGTCGCTTGCTGCTCTCTTCTTCCCGCCTTACGTAGACTTTCTGAGCTTCCCTCAATAATTCATCCAACCCTCTATTCTGCCAGTCTTCTAACTTTTCAATCTTCTTTCTGATATCTTCCCATGATTTTGCCACAAACTGAGTTTTGAGGAGCGCTTGCCTTAAAGGGTCGTCTGGATTTACCCCAGAGTACAGCTGAAGGGCTTTCCTCAGTCGTTCCAGCCACTCAGTAGGGCTTTCATCTTTCTTTTGCATTTCATTAAATGCTTTATTGATATTCTGGCCACGGGGTACTGCTTCCCTAATCCCCTGAATTACTATAGTTCTCAGGTCCTGCATATGAGTTCTATGCACTGGATCCTGATTATCCCAATTAGGTTTTTGAAGTGGCCATTTAATATCTGCTTGGGGTCCCTAGGCATGCTGAGCATCCCACAGTCTCATTCCTGCTCGTCTAGTCATATCTCTTTCCTCGGTAGTAAATAATTGACCAAGGATAGATTGCATCTCATCCCAAGTATAAAGGTTTGGTCCCAAAAATTGATTTAATCTTTCTGCCACTCCGAGTGGGTCCTCAATTAAGTTTCCCAACTCGGTTCTTTTAAAATCTCGTAGTTCAGCCGAGTTTAGGGGTACGGAAATATATCCGATCACAGGTTGAGGTCCCCCCATGGGTATTTCCCTTAGGGGGTATATCTGAGCTGCCCCTTTTTGACTTCTAGTTACGCGTCTAGGAAGAGGGGGAGACCCTTGTTCCGACTCTGGTGGGGGAGTGGACGCTCTGGGGACCTCTGCGGGAGCAGGAGGAGGAATGTAAGGAGGGGGGGTTAGAAGGGTTTCGTCTAACTCTTCCTGCTTTTTCTTTTGTTTAGTTTTTATTTCATTCAGTGGGTAAAGTCTAGCTCCCGGTCTTTTCTAGCCACACTTCCGCATATCGACTCTCCTCCGGGTTAAGGGGGTTTTTATTATTAACCCAGAGGTTTAATTGCTGTCTTACCCAATCTTCTTCTGACCCATAGACTGGCCAAAAGACATTTTTAGAAATCTTCTTCCCTCCCCATATCTTAGTACAATATTCTATCATCTTCTGCTTATCTTTCCCTAGAGTTCCAGGGAAATATCTCCAATTGTCTAAGATATATGCCAGAGGGGTATTCTTAGGTACAATGGGTACCCTTCCCATGGGAGTCGAAGGCTTGCTGCCCTTCGCCCCCATCTTCTGGTATATCCACAAACATACACTCACTCGCTCCCCTTGTTCCTGGCCCAGTCCCTCGCGGGAGATGGGAAACGCAGTACTTAACAGTCCGCACTCGCTTGGTTCAGTATATCGAACCTCTCACTCGTTATATTCCAGGAAACCCAATCCCGCCCGAACGGCAAACCTGCGAACAAATTCGCAATATACTTACGCGTCCTGCGTCTTCGTCCGGACTCCCATGCACAGAATTTTATGGGATTTTACCGGTTTCTCCTTTGCTCATTATTCTAGAATTTAGGTTCGTCGGTAAGGTTGGAGCAAGCTGTTGGTCGCGGGGCCGCGAAATGTCGCGGGGCGCCTCCCCGGAGGACCAAAGCCCACCGTTCCTTATCCGAGTCACGGCACCAGAATTGTTATAAATTGAGACCACAATAGATCATAATCCAATTAAAATTTTTATTAATTACAGCAAGTAGAATACGAGCAAAGACAGCGCTGGACGGCAGGGGAGTCTGCGCTTCGCCAACTGCCGTACTGAGCAGTTCAAACAGTCCCTTTTTATACTTTTTTTACTTTCGTGTTCATGAAGTAGTGGAGGTGTTGACCCTTCATTCATATGCACAAGCGGCATCCTGGACACCTGGCGGTTATCTTATCTTTCACAAGCAGCATCCTGGACACCTGGCGGTTATCTTATCTTTTGTTGCCTAATCTTTACATTGGGCTTAACATAAATCTTAATAAACAATACCCTAGTCCATAGTTTCTTACAAACATACATTTCATAACTCCAAGTTTTGAACATGTAACAAGACAACACATAGAACAAACAAGACACAGAGCGCTATTTCAGTTGTTACATTCTAGGAATTCCCCAATTCTTAAGACAACCTAAAGGAAGTTTTTAGCTTCCCCCTTTTTTCTTTTCCATCTTTTTTTTTTTTTTTTTTTTTTTTCCTACGCAAAAGTTTCCCTTTTACTTTTGCTATGACGTCCCTCTTGTTACTGTGAGATTCCACCTTATTCCGTCCCGCCCCCCGCTTTCCGTCACGAGGCCTCTGGGCTTTTAGGAATGGCAGTAACCTCGGGTTTGCTCGATCTGCCCTCAAGATCGCTAGCGGCCACCCCTTGGTCAGCAAACCCCCTCCCAAGGTACCTTTCCTCCTGGGGACTACGCTGCGCGCTGGACGTCTCCGTGCGTCTCACCAGCCGCCCCGTTTCTACACATACCGTTTTATCCGTGGATCCAGGGGTTTCTCTTCTGCTCCCGGGTGAACAGCTGAGAAGAGGAGGCTCCTCCGAGGAAATCTCCCGGGGCGCGCCTAGGAGCGTCCGCTCCGCAGCTGGTCCCTCAGCTGGTCCCTCAGCCGAGCAGAAATCCTCCTGCCTGGCTCGCCAAAATGACGTACGGAATTAGACTCTATAACTCGAAAGTTATAAAGTAGGTATGTTTATTGTGCGCAGATGCACGGGGGATCGCTCCTCCACAAGCGTGCATGCCCGAAGTGACCAACCATCTCACATTTATACAATAAAACAAATTAATATTCAATTAACGCCTATACATATTCGTTACCTAAACCTGCTTACTCTCCCTTCGTATGTTTAATTAGCTTATCAGTCCTTTGACTGGAATGTAGTGGTCTTGCAGGTTTGTAGGTGATTCATGTCCTTGTGACCATCTGATCTTCTCCAGCAAGGAGACTTAGCACTCCCTTCCTCTAGAAAACATTGGAATGTCTCTCATCCTTTTCTCATCCTTTTTATAAATAGCCCCTTTGTCAGAGGAAGAAGGGTAGGTGTCTCCTCAAAGCTGTGTGACTATGTGACCATACACCACACCCATGACCAGTCGCCATACCCACATTCCTTGAGCAGACATATACAATCACGATCAATGTCCATTGTCCCCATTTCACACTATTTCTCTATATCAAGAGGACTTTGATTAAGTACTGCAATCAGTAGTGGCCCCTGTATAAGTTAGGGGAGGGAGAGAAATGGCCCTTAAATGGGACACTGAATTATAATGTTTTATTACAGGAAATGGTATTCTTGAGGCGAGAGGAAAAATGGTATGAAGTAATGTGTGCAGATATGTTTGTTTGACAGGAGTGTGGGATTAACACCACCTGATTTTAGATTATGGCTCTAGAAAGGATAGGGAAAAATTGAGAGCTAAACTAGAAAGATGTTCTTGTTGAAATTTTTGTGTAAGAAAAAAAAAATAGAGAGCTCAGATTGTGGTTCCTTCTGTGGAGCAACCAGAATGAAACACGTTGTAAGATAAAAACTTGTACTAATGTATGTAAGACCTGAAGAAGGGGGGGGTGGGGGGTGGTGGAGGGGTGGAGAATCAAAGACCCTGTGCAAGTGTTAAAGTATTGGGGTGAGTTTGTACAAACCCCCATACCTGCTCTCAGGTGCGGCCGAGTCATGCTGGGCGCATGGCAGGATGTTTTCGGTTTGCCTGCAAAGGCACCATAGGTAAGAACACAGACTTAAAGCAACAAGTAGCAGATTTGCATTCAGGGTAAGAAAGAGTTAAAACAGAAGTGCTGTTGCAGAGGCAGGCTTGTGTAACCTGCAGAGCAGGAAGAGCATCTCCTGCTCCAATCCTTCTGATGGTGAGGAGGAGGGGGTTGCTATTGCTGACAATTGAGCAGAAGGACCTGAAAATGTTACCCCAATTGCTGCAGCATTTGCAGTACAACAGGACCGGTAACGGCCCCTTTAGGGCAGGCTGCGTGGGTGGGGGTCTGAGGAGAATAAAGGTGAATCTTTGATGGGGAAATTTAGATGTTTGAAAGTTCGTTGAGAAACACTTATCAGGATTATCTAATAGGACTAGATAAAGGTTCGAGTTGATTGTTACTAGATAATCATGATGTAGAAAAGTTGCTAAAAAAGGAACAGGGAACGTGTACAGAAGGTAAGAGAAGAAGAGCTGGGTCGTGCTAAACTGGTAGAAGAGAGAGGCAAAGACAGAGGAGGAATGTCAGGCAGAAGTGAAAGAGTGAATCCCTCTCCTATGGGATCGGATCACTGTGCATATTGTAGGGAAAGTGGGCACTGGAAGCAAGATTGCCCTATGCTGAAGAACCATCAAGGAGTTCTGGTGAACTAGGGACTAGGAAAAATGTGGGCTTATTTGACAGATGGTCATATAGTGGTACCATCCAATTTAATATGGACCACAGCCCTATTATTAATAAGACTCATTGGGGAGCTGATACTTTATATAAAAGTCTAAATCAGAAATTGATAGGGCGAAACTTTTTTACTGTAATAAAGCAGGAGACTCAGCAATGTGAAGTATGTTTATGTAATAATCCCAATGTAGCAAATAGAATAAAACTAGGGAACATTAGTAGAGGAAATTATCCAGGACAACAGTGGCAAGTTGATTTTTCCGAACTCCCAAGAAAAGGGGGGTACCGATATTTATTAGTTATGACTGATACATTTTCAGGTTGGCCAGAAACTTTCCCTTGTCAAACAAATAAAGCAAGAGAGGTAATGAAGGGATTGTTGAATGAGATTATCCCCCGCTTTGGGGTACCAGCAACAATCTCTTCTGATAGAGGCTCACACTTTTGTGCCAAAATAATACAACAAGTGAGAACGGTATTGGGAATAGATTGGCAATTACATACTCCTTATAGGCCTCAAGCAAGTGGGCAAGTGGAAAAAACGAACCGTTTAATTAAACAACAAATAGCAAAAACAGGGCAAGAAACAAATCTAACTTGGCCACAATCTCTCCCTTTAGCATTATTAAGAATTCGAACTAAGCCAAGAACAAAGGAAAATTTAAACCCTTTCGAAATATACGGGAGACTATACCAGTTACAATTTGCTGGAGAAGATCTAAGACAGTTGGGAGAGGGATATTTGTGTGAATATGTGAAGGCCCTCCAGGGATAATTAAAAGTTATAAATAAATATTAGGAACAAGGGCCAGAGGGTTGGATCAACCATTCCATTCCTTTAAATCTGGTGACTATGTGTATATAAAGACTTTTTCAGGGAAACATTTGGAAGAAAAGTGGTAAGGACCCTATCAGGTGCTGCTGACGACCTTCACCGCCATCAAGATAAGAGAACAACCAGCCTGGATTCACTATTCTCGGATTAAGAAGGCTCCTGAGAAATCATGGGCCGTTACCCCGACAGGACCCATGAAACTACGGTTCTTTAGATCGTAAAGAAATCTCCGGAGACACAATGGACTGTCAAAAAGGATCAGGGACATTTGTGTAAAGTTATTCTGATCTTAATTGTAACTGTTGTAGAGATATTAGAAACTGAAACATGGGTAAACAATACCTGTCTTCAAACATTGCAAATAATTGTTAATGCTACGAAAGCTAAGGAATGCTGGATATGTACCTCTCTTCGTAAAGGAGGCTTGATAACACCCCTGTATGGAGTGGCCTCTCAAAACTGGAATTATCTCAATAACAAATGGCCTACCTGGCAGAACTTTTGGAAAAAGCCAAACGATGGTGGAGGATATTGCCTATTTGATAATAAAACATATAAGTTGGGTCCCAGATTTGATTTACAAATATTAAACCTAACCACCACAGTAGTTATGAAAAGTGATAATAACTGTCATTGGAAAGCTCAAACAAGACAGGAGGAACATGTCCTGGAAACCCAGGGCAAAACACTTGTTCCCAATCTGATGGATGGAATGATTATTGGATAAATAAGACTACCGTCTATGTAAGAAATTGGAATGTGGATCAAATTGGAAACATAACAGTAATAAATTTTTGTAATAATACCCGATTACAAAGTCACAATCAATCAGGACAAGATGCTAATTGGGCTTATGGCTGGTATAAAGCAGGGAGATTCTTAGGAACAAATTTAACTGCAACACATGGACCTTGCAAACTTCCCCAAAGATATTGGTGGTTATGTGGGGATGGATTTAGCAGGAAACAGTTTCCCCCAGGATGGTCAGGTATGTGTACCATAGGATACTTAACCACCCAAGATCGAATTTATAACCAAACGTGTCCACCTTCAGGAATCTATCATAATGTCTGGAGATGTGTTAAGAGAAGTGAAAATCCCATTGTTGTGAGACATACTGGATACCACAGTTTTGTTAGGTGGTTTATTCCGTGGTTAGGAGTTAGTGAATTAGAAAAGACTGTGGTAAATATGTCTGCAGAAATTGAACAAATGTTTAATTTAATGACAGACGCAATCAGCCGATTGAACCAGGAAGTAAAATCTTTGAGTAAGGTGGTAATTCAAAACAGAATGGCCCTAGACTTAATTACCTTAAAGGAAGGGGGAGTATGCATGATAATAAACCAAAGTTGTTGTGTATACATAGACCAAAGTAATCAAACTGAAACAGACATCCATAAGATATGGAACAAGGTTCAGATTTTGCATGAAATTACTGAAGACAATTTCTCATGAAGTTTTGAAGCTATATGGAACAAACTGACTTCGTGGTGACCTAATTTAGAATGGTTAAAGCATGCTTTTGTTATAATACTTATAATAGTTTTAGGAATATTAATATGTATATTACTTCAATGTTTTGTTTGGTGCTGTTGAAGAATGATCATAAGATATGATGATTTTCTGTATTTGTAAAAGAATTTACAATAGCTGTTAGAAAAGGGGGGAATGAATAGTGAATGCTGTACCACTTATGTAAAGGATGACGCACCTATGTTTAGTTAAAAGTCGGGAAATGTCCAAGGACCCTTATTGCCACATGACGGATGTACAGACTGCTAAGTCCTTGGGTTGGTTATCTTTAGAAGGGATATTTGGTCTTAGATTCCTGTTGTACATGCAACGTGGCGAAGATGAAGACTTTAAACATGGCCGCTAAGGAATAGAATCTGCGTAGAAACAACTCCTCAAGGACATTGCACAGGCACGAGATATGTAAATGAATTCTCAGAACTGTAATGAATATGTAAACAATTTCTTGGAAAACTAATGAATAGGTATGAGTAGCTTGTATAAAGAGGGGACTGAAAGGTCCCCTCAGTGTGCATGACTTTGGTGGAGCAATCCCCCATGCACCCAGCGCAGCCGAATAAAGATAACCTCCACTCGCCTGCATATTACTGACTGATTCTTCAAATCAGGTCCTCAATCCAGCCCCCGGTATTTACAGACACACCCCGCCCCCCCGCCGGGGGTTGGGGGGGGAAACCAAGCAGCTGCAGATGACTTCCTGCCACTTAATCCACATGCCGGCCCCCTTTTAAAAAAGTTTGAGGACCCCTGCTATAAGTGAATAGGGCCAAATCCAGCAGCCTGAGAGAGCAGCTCCATGCCCTCAGGTCCAACCAGTAGAGAAGCCGAAGATGTATTCCCAGTAGGCACATGCACATAAAGGACATGTATACACCACATATATACAAATATACATGGCAAGCCACAGAAATCAACACAAACAGGCACATACAAATGCATACAGTATCAACAAACTCATCCTGCTCCCCTGTCTGGCTGAGCAGGATGGAGGTCCATTAGTGAGAATATATACACTTACGTACAATGTGGATCCCTCCAGTAGATAGGCTCCCACACAGTCTGCCCAGTAGTTACCCCTGGATCCCAGGCTTCTCTTTTGCTGGCACCTGGGCATACGAGCACCAGAGACCACTGTTCCACTCCAGTTGGCGGTACAGACCATCTTGCTCATACACATACATACACAGCTGTCCAGGACTCCCCTGTCCATCCAGTAGCCAACATCCCTGTGGTCTTGCCCTTAGAGACACACACACCTGGCTTCCAGGCTACTTCACCTACTGGCTGGCTAGTCCAGCTTGATCTTCACTAGCGATAACATACTCACACACTCGCTTCAAGTTGCTGACACCACAGACACATGAGACCCTGTGACCCTAGGTTCCACTCCAGTTGCTGGCACTCAGATCCCCATACACACACATGCACACAGAATAGAGTCCCTCATCCAGGAAGAGTTAGAAATTAACATAAGAAGAAGACAGGGAAGACTGCACTGACTAGGTGCAGAGCAAGGCCAGACAAGTGTACTGACCAGCAAACTATACACGACGGACTCTCTTTATCCCCTTACCCCTCTATTTTCCCATGCTTGTTCCTCCCCTAATCACCTAGATCTATCCTTTTCCCCACCTTTGGTTCCTCCCCTAAGCTTCCCATAATAAGTCTTGCGCAATCCTGAAATGCTCTCCTCCATCCCATAATGTGTCCCATACCCCTAGGCAGTAACCCCCCCTTCAGTCTTAAAGCTGATCCCTTTGACTCATCTTGATGGGTGTCACACCTACACCATGGGGACGAGGCTCTCCTGGGAGAGCTCTGGGAGGGGCCCAGACGGGATGTCCCTTCCTCTGAGCCTGTAATTTGGGTTCCCTCCCCACCTGCCTTTGGGTTTCCCTGCTCCTCTAGGCTTTTGGAGATGGGGCTTTGATTGCTGATGGGTCCTGTGATGGGCCTGAAAGGAGCTGGGGCAGAGTATTATTTGGGTTTCCTCTCCCCCCTGCCCTGCTCCTCCACTGCCATTGCCTCTCTGTGCTCCTTTATGGGTGTGCAGATGAGATTTTATCACATAACCTAACAAACACCAAGAGAACAAACAACATGAAAACTACTGCCACAGCACTTTGGGTGAAAAGTTACAGAGCTGAGCGGAAAACAGGCTACAGAGTTGCATATAGAAGTCCCTTAGCAATAAAAAAGGCTAAGACTCCTAAGGCACTGTGCAACAAAGCCAAACCTTTTTAAGCAAGAATCTAGTCATTTTGTGTTTGAAAATAACTTCCATATCACAAACCAGAAGAAAGACTGTTAGTAGTTGCTGAATCCAGTAGCTCAATAGAGGCAAGGTTCTTGCAGCTCCATGTTGCCATGTCCAGCCAGTAGCAAGGCTGACAACATATTCCTTATAGGCATTCATATACACAATACATATGAATATATATGTACATACACAGAGTTGACTACATAGATCAACAAAAACAAAAAACCACAGCACTCAGAAGCAAAAACAGCACTAAAGGCCTCATCCTGTTCCCCTCTCTGGCTGACTGGGATGGAAGTCCACTAGTGAGAATATATATACATATATACAAGGTGGATCCCTCCAGCAACTGGGCTCAGACACTCAGTCTGCCCCTGGATGCCAGGTTCCCTAGTTGCTGGTACCTGAACATACAAGTCCCCAAGGCCACAGTCCCACTCCAGTTGCTGGCACTGACACCCCACCCACCCGGCGTGCACACACACACGCACACACACACGCACACACGACCTCCAGTAACTGTCCTTAGATGCTCAGTCTATCCAGTAGAATCATAGAATCACAGAATACCTCAAGTTGGATGGGACCCATAACAATCGAGTCCAACTCCCTACTCCTTGCAGGACTACCTAAAATTAAACCATGTGACTAAGATCATCATCCAGACACTCCTTGAATTTTGACAGGCTTGGTGCCATGACCACTTCCCTGGGAAACCTGTTCCAGTGACTGACCACGCTCCCAGTGAAGGACCTTTCCCTAATGTCCATTCTGAACTTCCCCTGACACAGCTTCATTCCATTTCTTCGTGTCCTATCGCTGGTCACCAGAGAGAGGAGATCAGCACCTGCTTGATCAAGAGATATCCCTTAATTCCTTGTAGAATAATTCATCGGTGGCTGGCCCCTGGATCCCTTGCTGTCCCAGATACCTCACATACAGATACACATATACACATATACAATCTCTCTCTGCTAGCAGGTCCAGACCTATGGCCTTTCCAGTAATCAGTTCCCAGATCCCTTAGTCTCTCCAGTAGCTGTCTTAGACCTCCTGGTCCCTCCAGTAGCCAACTCTCAGACCCTCTGGTCTCTCCAGTATCTGTCCCGCTGTTGTGGTTTAACCCCAGCTGGCAACTAAGCACCATGTAGCTGCTTGCTCACTCCCCCCACATTGGGATGGGGGAGAGAATCATAAAAGTTAGAAAACTCATGGGTTGAGATAAAGACAGATTAATAGGTAAAGCAAAAGCTGCGCATGTAAGCAAAGCAAAACAAGGAATTCATTCACTACTTTCCATGGGCAGGCAGGTGTTCAGCCATCCCCAGGAAACCAGGGCTCCATCATGCATAACGGTTACTTAGGAAGAAAAACACCATCACTCTGAATGTTCCACCCTTCCTTCTTCTTCCCCCAACTTTTTATTGCTGAGCATGATGTCATTGTTGTGAATGGGTGTTTTAGATTGCTTAAAGAACTGCTGTAAAAGGTGTTAGAAAAAGTGTTTTTAATATGATGTTGCAAAAGCGCGACTTAACAAAGTTCATTGGCAAAGTTCACTCTGTTACTGTATGGCACAACCATTTGAACAATTATTCAAAATTACCAAGACAAAAATCAAAGTTACAAGGGCACAATTCAAAGTCACCATACTACAAGGTTATGAGCAATATCAGTTGCTTACCAAAGATCTGCTGTTGCTAAAAGGTCTCTCTGCCTCAAGGAGCAATCTTGAGAGGCATCCCAGCTCAAGGGGAGAATGCTGCCACGCAGCCATGCTGCCTAGCAGGGAGAGCTCAAAGAAGGCTCACTTAGGCTGTCATATTTATGGAATAAAGTGGTTGGCTTGTAGTCAAATTACATGCAACGGGAAAGGTATGTGTTAAAGAAAATGTATTTTGAATTAAGAAATTTAAAGTGCTGAAGCTACTAAATGGCAGAACCAGGCCTCGGCCCTTGTATAGCCCTAATCCAAGGCTGGTTGAAAACTTAGTCAAGTTAATCAGTGGGAGAATAGAAAAACAATAGATGATCAATTTGTGTGCACAGGTGCTCTCAGAAACACAGGTGTTTTTAGAAAAAAATCAGTATATGTGAATAGGAATTGCTTGTTCAAAGACTAAGTGTGCTTGAAGGATTGTGTGAGTTAAAGCTAGCAGAAAGAAGATCATGATCCGAGGAGGACCTTGGAACCGAGGCAGACACTGGAACCGAATAGATGAATCAACTGGGACAGGGTCAGATGATGGATTCACAGAACTGACAAGACCAAAGGAAACTTCTGAAAACTTTGGACATTAACTAATGATTTGATAAGTGTATATAAGCTGTGCTGTATCCCTTTGTTCCCTTCCACTCACTGAGGTGGTGGCCCAACTCTGAGTTATGCTTAAAGCAAGCCTAGTGGTACCCACATCTGTGTGAATTTTTCCTTTAATAGTATGCACGAGACTCCTTGTACCCACAACTTCATTCCTTTATAAATGAATCTTGGAAAAGCTACCCGCTATTCACGTGTTAATCATATAATCGGTGTTCCAAGCTCATATGCATTGATTCTCACTGTGTCACTCTGTTCCTTTGTGAGTTTTCAGAGTACAGATTGGAACTAGAAGAGTTCTTGGCCCAGCTATGGCTCAGGCCTTTACCTCCTTTGGAGCCTGTACCAAACTACTGCTAGTTTGGTTAAGGGGTCGAGTGTATCCGTCACAGTCATATCGTATGGCATATCCCTTTGGTCAGTTGGAGTCAGCTGTCCCAGCTGTGTCCCTTCCCAACTTCTTGAGCACCCCAGCCTACTCACTGGTGGGGTGGAGTGAGAAGCTGAAAAGGCCTTGTCACTGTGTAAGCACTGCTCAGCAATAACTAAAATATCCCTGTATTATCAACACTGTTTTCAGCACAGATCCAAAACATAGCCCCATACTAGCTACTATGAAGAAAATTAACTCTATCCCAGCCAAAACCAGCACAACAGGACAGACTGCACTGATCAGGAGCAGAGCATGGCCAGAGAACCATACCGATAAGCCACCCATTTACACATGACTGATTCCTTTTATCCCCTTCTCCCTCTGTTTTCCCACATTTGTTCCTCCCCAAATCACCTCAATCCCTCCCTTTCCCTGACTTTGGTCCTTCTTCTAAACATCCCATTATAGATCTTGTGCAATCCCAAAATACTCTTCCCCTGGATCCCATGAGTCCCATACCCCTGGAAGGCAGCAAACTCCATGTATGTAAGGTGCTATGGGGAAAGCCTATCCTCTGTACTCCTCTGGTGGGTGACACACCTGGACAACAGGCTGATGGCTCTCCTTTAGTAGCCCTGGGAGGAGCTGGGTCAGGGTGCTCTATTTGCCCTGATTAGGTTTTTTGGGTTCCTCCACCTGACATTGTTCTTCTGATCCTTTATGTTTATGGAGAAGAACTTTTAATCACATAACCTAACAAAGACGTTAACAATACCTGTTATGAACAACTCTAAAACCATCCTGCTGGTTCCAGCAACTACAGCCAGTTAGGACATAGCCAACACATCAACTTATTGAAATTAAACATATGTAGATAGATGGCCAAAGTAGAAGTAGAGGGCAAGGCAAAACAAGGTATTCCCTTATGTACCTGGAGAACATGAACAAGCCTAGATGGGTATACCAAATGCAAGGTACCATCTCTGAATTTAATGGCTCTAGTAAACTACCCATCATGTTTGACACTGTTCTGGATAAAAACAGCCCAAACTGTCGGAAATCAAGTAACTATTTTATAAAGCAACAAGATTGTCATAGGGAAAAAATTGTGAATCAGTGTGAATTGTTGACGCAGAAGGCTCGGACACAACTTATACAACCAATGTGATCAAGTTAGTGCCACTTTATTGAAAGACTTAGAGCAATTTATACTCTCAGCAAAAGATAAACATGCTACGCAGGCTTTGTTATGTAAAAGGTGATAGGTTAAAACCACTCGTTCACATGCTTCCACCTCCCTTATGATTGGTCCCGGTGTGGTGCCCACACGCTGCTCCCCCCTTGTGCAGGCATCCTGTTTTTTCTCATCTTTCCATCCAATTCTCTTATCTCCCTGTGAATACACAGCCTCCCCATCTCCCTTGGCCTTGCACATGTCCTTCACAACACCTGCAGCTTCTTAGGGCTGCGGCCTGTTATTACAACCAAGTTATTCGGTCTGGATTGCTCATAATATGTCCGTTGTCTTCCAGCCACTCCACAGTGAATTAAGTTATTTTATGCTCATGTGGGAAAATTACTTGGGGGGGAGGGGGGGGGATTAGAGAAAACTGTGACCTAATAGAAGCGTAGTATTACAGAAAGCTTTTGGGTGTAAAAGACAGTTATCCATTTCAGGGTGGTTGGCATGCACGGAATCTATATCACAATGGCTCCCTAAGCAACACATCCTGCCACTTCAGCACATGCTGATAGGAGTAAAGGAGGGTGCAGCGGAGTGGAGACACTGCGGCCAGGCTCTGTTGGTCTCCCTGCAGCAATGGGAACTTGATGGCACCACATAGCTGATAAGATGCATAGCAGTTGTCGCATGAAGAATCTATGAGATGTCCATGGCTGAGCCAACCATTGTGGCGAAATTACTTTCCTCAGATGAAATAAACTCATTGTAATACCAACGCACACCTCCATCCCAAAGTTACCTGCCTCCAAGGTACTACCACACTTCACTGGGCACGTGATACCAATCAGTGACAACAATCTGTATGACTAGAGTCACTCAAGCTCCACCTAAATGTAAAGAAAATGTACTGGTTGGTCCTGGACTGAAATAAGTCCAAAGGGGGGGGGGCGGAGGGGGGGGACACACAGACACTGTTGTCTAAACTCCCAAATTACCACACTAATTTAGTGTTTAACTATATGCAAAACACATCTGTGCACAAAGTTAGGTCAAGCTGACCCACTCTAAAGTTGTTACAAATGAAGGGACTTCTAATCAAGGGAGTCAGCCTTGGGAAGGATGAGTGACAAAGAACAGATGGTGAAAAGAACACCATTGTCTAAGAAAGAAGCATTCAAGCGAGGAAGTTCTAGCTAAAAGAGAAGACAAGCTGATAAGGTGTGACAACCCCCATACATCAACAGAAACTTAGTTGAAAGTAGGACAAAAGTAATTGTGGTAGTGGGAGACTGTGACCTCCAACTCAAATAGCCCGCCTGAAAGAGGGCAAAACCCCACTTGGGGAGCATCTGTAGTTAGTGAAAAACTTCAGTAGTGCTATCTGGGGATGCGTACTAATTTACATTAGAAGCGAGAAACTTGTAACCAGTCCTGTGTATGATAAAATATGATCAAATATAAAGGGTTTGAGGAACCCTCCCTTCTTAATGTGACAGCTCAGTACACAAAATAGTTCTTCTGACTGTTAAAACTTAAAAGAAATAAATTTTGTTTTTGTGAAGTTACCCAATAAAAGCTCATATATACACCCACAAAGGAGGTCAGGCTTTGGAGCAAAGACCAAGCCGGACTGGCTGGTGAATAGGTGAATAAGCCTGGGAGTAAGGGAGTGAATGGGTCTCTAAGGGCCAGCTCTGGGCGTGAAAATGCCTTTGTGTCTCTAAGGGTGAGAACACAGGGCATTGGGGATTGGGGTAGCTCCATCCAATTTGAGGTGTGAGACTGCTTGTATATCTCTAGAGATGAGAGCATGGCAGGGGGGCAGTTATATGGACCTGGAAAGTCCTGGCCAGCTGTGTGTGTGTGTGCGCAATGTGACAGTCTGTACCAGCCACTGGAACGTCACTGTGTCCTTGGGGACTTGTACATCCAGGTGCCAGCAACTGGGGAGACTAGGATCCAGGGACAACTACTGGGCAGACTGAATGTGAGCCCAGCTGATGGAGGGATCCTGTTGTGGTTTAACCCTGGCCAGCAACCAAGCACCACACAGCTGCTCACTCACTCCCCCCACAGTAGGATGGGTGAGAGAATTGGAAGAGTAAAAGTGAGAAAGGTTGTGGGTTGAGATAAAGACAGTTTAATAGGTAAGGCAAAAGCCACGTGCACAAGCAAAGCAAAACAAGGAATTCATTCACTACTTCCCATGGGCAGGCAGGTGTTCAGCCATCCCCAGGAAAGCAGGGCTCCATCATGCGTAACGGTTACTTGGGAACACAAACACCATAATGCAAAATGTCCCCCACTTCCTTCTTCTTCCCCCAGTTTATATACTCAGCATGATGTCATATGGTATGGAATATCTCTTTGGCTAGTTTGAGTCAGCTGTCCTGGCTGTGTCCCCTCCCAATTTTCTGTGACCCTCCAGTCTTCTTGCTGGCAGGGCCTGAGAAACTGAAAAGTCCTTGTCTTAGTATGAACATTACCCAGCAACAACTAAAAACATCAGTGTGTTATTGTCAACATTATTCTCATACTAACTCAAAAACACAGCATTGTACTGGCTACTGAAAAGAAAATTAACTCTATCCCAGCCAAAACCAGGACACTGCTCCTCTTCTGTTAGGCATGCCCCTCCCCACCTGACCTGCTGAGAACTGTAGGCCTGTGGTGGGCTGACCTTGGCTGGATCCCAGGTGCCCGCCAAGTCACTCTGTCACTCCCTCCTCAGCAGAATGGGGGGAGGGGGGGAAGAGAGAAAATAAGATGGAAAATAACCCTGTGGGTCAAGATAAAGGCAGTTTAATAAAGCAATAGCAAAGGTTGTCCACAGAAGCAAAGGAAAACAAAATATTTTATTGTCTACTTCCCATCAGCAGGTGATATTTGGCCACTTACCAGGAAGCAGGGCTTCAGGATGCATAGCAGTTACTCTAGAAGACAAATGCTGTAAATAACAAATGCCCCCCCTTCCTCTTAGTTTTTATATCTGAGCAGACATCATATGGTATGGAATATCCCATTGGTCACTTTGGATCAGCTGTCCTGGCTATGCCCCCTCCCAAGATCTTGCCCACTCCCGACCTAGTGGTGAGAGGGTGGGGAAAGGTTGGAGATGCTCACAAAGCCTTGATGGTGTGTGAGCACTGCTCAGCATTAGCCAAAACACTGGTATGTTACCACCCCCTTTCTAGCTACCAATACAAAGCACAGCACTATGAGGGCTGCTATGGGGAAAATTAACTCCATCTCAGCCAGATCCCATGTACCCTAATGTAAAGAAGGAGAAGGAAGAGTATCAGACCCATTGAGGATTGCTCTTGTACTAGTCAGCTGCATAGATCTTATGATCACTTTTCAAAAGATGTGGGAATGTTGGAAAAAGGACCACAAAAGTGTTCTGGGGCTGAAAAATAATCCTGAGAAATTACTGTTTTACAGGTTTCATCTATTCAGCTTGGAGAAGAGCAGATTGAGCTGTGATTCCTTGCATAGGGGCACAGGCATATGGAGAGGATGATGTAAGGCTGTTTGACCTTGCTGACAAAGGCATAAGGAAGAGGACAGTAATTTAAAAACCTTCAGATAACACATTGCTTCCAGTGAATCAGGGCCATTAAATACTATTTTATCAAAGGAAATTGCTTGTGCATGATAACCTTAATGTGAAATTTGCTCTTTAGTACACTTTGTAAGAAGTTTCTGAGCCTTTAGGGGTATGTTTGGGGCAGGGAAAAGGTATCTGGGTGCTGGTCACTTGCAGCCTTCAACTCCATTGAAGGAAAGATTTACCTGCATTGTTTACAGTCTCTTCTGCACTAAAGCAATTGAAACAGCAATAAAACTTCCTACTTCAAATGCTTCTCCAGGTGAGAAGGAATATTTTTTTCCTCTATAGTATGCAGTTTGGTGCCTGCTGTGAGTTTCTCCCTGCTTTCTATGTGGCTTTAGGTGAGCTAGTGCTAGAAATGGGCTAGTTAATGAATTGAACTGAGGTGCTACAGACTTTCTCAGCAGCTGTAATGGCTTAAGGCAGCCCTGCTGAGCTGTACATGCAAATCAGGTTAATGTGCATGTAACTATATAGCTAACCTCCTTAGAATTCATTGCAAGATCCATTTACTTGATTTACACTGATATCTGTAGCTAATAGACTGGTGCAATTACATAATTAGGCAGGTTTTTTGCATTTGCTGCATTTTTAAGTTCAAACATGTTAAAATGTACTGTCTGTGATGAAATTTGGATTAGCTTGTTAGGGGAGAGAAATAAACTTGTCAAGGTGCATGGAGGAAGCTTTCTACTGCAGCATGTTTTCCTGCATGGGCTGGGCTGACAGCGACTAAAGCAAGCTGCATACATACCCTTTCCTAAGCAACAGGATCCGATTTAATGCATTTGTTGCTCTTGCTGTTAGAGAGTGGCTAGGATCCTGCACCATCCTCTTCTACTGAGGGAAGGAATAGCTAGTTTCCTGCCTGCATCAGCTGTGCCTACCTCAGAAAAACAGCTTCATCCCGCACCCCTTTTGTTAGTGTTTTAGAGGCTGGAGAGAGAAAGTTAGTCACGTGGAGGGAGGCGGGGGGAGAGAGGAGTAGGCAGGAGCAGGCTCTGCTGGTGATTGTTAAGAGTAGGAGGGGAAAGAAGATGGTGGAGTTGGAGATAGCAGCAGTTGAAGGAAATGCTTGTTTCTTAGGCTTTCTGTCGTTATTTATGCTGTCAATTTCACTGGTGTCATAATTGCTGTCCTGCGTGCTGAGATAGTCTGCAAGGAATCAAGTCAAGGTATAAGGCGGCTGCTCTTTTTAGGGTTGGACTAGATAGGGGGAGGATTGGACTAGGAATAAAATGTGTGGGGGGAGGGGAAGGGGGAATCCCTGTCGGTTACAAATATATTTGCATGTTGTACTGATGATAGTTGTTAAGTTTTCCTGTGGAAGGATAGGGTTTATTTGGAAAAACAGTAGGAGAGTCTGGATGGCTGCATGTAGGATCACATGTATTGTGCTGGGGTTATATTATAAACTGCGTAACATTGTAGGAGTATATTCTTTGTTTCACGGGATTTCTTTTCAGCTAAGGATGCTGCAACTGAAAAAAATGAGGCAATGGCAGCCATTAGCATCAGGAGTGCAGTGCTGGGGCAGGTACTTGCTGTGTGAATTATGCACCAATGAGAATGTGGGAATGGATGACAGTAGGTTGTAAGACTGAATGTGTATGAGAGAAACTTGCATTTGCTTTTTAAGCTTTAGTGAAAGATATAAAGATATATTAATGCCCTGGGTCCAGCTGCAAATAATGGCTTCAACAAATAACTATGTCCACTGGGTTGTTTTAATAATATTGAGAGATGCATGGAATATTATTGTACAGAACTATTTGTACTCTAATTTTTTTTTATTCCTCTTCTGATTAAAAGGACAAATGGAGGTCAAGAGGAAACTAATTGCTGAGTGAGCAGAATGTGGTTGCAACAGGACAGGGTGTGAAGATGTGTCCTGATGGGGTCCTACTAGACTGCTGGCTTGTGGGAGGGGCTGAAGGGAGAGGAGACCTTCCCACCCCTATTTATAAGCTTCCCCTTCATCTTTGAGCTAGGAGAGGGACTTAATCAGCTGTTAGTATCAAATACTAATTTTTAGGAAAGGGAGACCTCTTGATTCCTCCTGGAGGAGTATCTGTGTAGTTTCTGGTGCAAATAGGGTGCTGATTGCTTAAGTTATCTTCCTAGTTGGTGCAGCCATAAATATTTTACCTTTTTTTTCCCTGGAAAGTTTATTCTTAGCAGAAGCCATTTACTGTAGCTTGCTTCACTATCATCACATGTAGAGCTGCATTTGGAAAGAGACTGAGGACTTGAGCCTGGGATGAAGGAAGGTTTTAATTTTTCTTTTCCTTTTTGGGCTGTAGAATTATAGTTTATCTTAGCATGCCTTGTGGATCTAACTGTCATAGCCACTAAGAAACTAAAATAGAAAGGCTGGAAGGCATAGGTTTTTCCCAAACTCTGCATATTAAAGGTGAGCTAATGTGGATGTGGGGTAGATCAGACATGTAGCACCAACTCTTATCTTTACTATGCATTACCATGTCAGGTGATAAAAATGCATCTATATGGCAAGGATTTTGATTATTCTTTTTAAACACTGCTCACAGGCTCCCAACCAACTTGCTTCCTAAAATATTCCAGTCACTGTTTTAAATTCTGCTGTGTTGCATTCAAGATCCAAACTGACTGTTCTTATCACTGCAGCCTGTACCTGTTGTACTTCCAGAAACAGATGTGTAATATATATTTTTATAAATGCTGAAAATAGCAAAGAATATTTATTTTCTAGGTGTTACAATTGTGATATGCAACTAATAAAAGAGGTGTATGTTTACCTTTTGAGTTAAAAACATCCCCCCAAAAAGCCTGCTGCTGTGAGTGCCCAGAAGTCTGCTTACCTATAATTTTTAATTGGAGTAATTTCTAATGGTGCATGTAGCTCTTCCATCCAGGTAGTTCAAAACAGGTTTTATTTTTTCCATTTACTTCAGCTTTTTCTCCAAATCTTAATATAAGATTTTCAGTAATTAACTATGTAAGAATTTGAGATTGCATGCTTGTGTATTTGCTCAAATCTTGTTCTTGTTAGTTCTATGGAACCACAGTCTAAATAGAAGAAGAAAC
Organism: Falco biarmicus; assembly: GCF_023638135.1. Lineage (NCBI taxonomy): Eukaryota > Metazoa > Chordata > Aves > Falconiformes > Falconidae > Falco > Falco biarmicus. The sequence goes on along the minus strand of NC_079310.1, from coordinate 20,971,181 downwards.
ATTTGTTTCTTTTAAAAACTATCCCTTACTACTTGTGAGTGACTGCCACCACTTCTAAGGGCAGTTACTGAGTGATTCTGTTACGTCATTGTATTTGTGTATATTTACACTGAAAAGTTAAGTCTCCAGTAAGTATTAATGCAAGACTGTGGAGAAAACTGTACAAAAGGAGTAAATCCAGCATTCTAATACATTTTAAGTAGTATTTTATGCATATCTAATGGGTGAAATACAAAACAGTCTGTTAAGAAGAAGAAAAGCAGCCTATATTCGGGGGGGGGAGAGTGACTAGAGGATGTAATTTGGTTGTGGTGGGATTGGGGGAGGCCTGTGGTGGTGTTTTATTTGGTTTTTGTTTTTATAGTTTTGAGGGGTTTTGTGTTTTGTTTTTTTTAGGAGGTTTATGAGCTTAAAGGCCAAATCGTTTTACCGAGTAACGACTAACTGAGGATAGTTGTATAATATGAATCCTGTAATTCGTGGTCTAGGTTTATTGGACCTCTTTAGATGTAGTTCAGTGATATGCTTATCATACATTCATTGTCCTCACTTAAATGTCCTCACTTAAAATACCAGTATTGTTTTTCTGACTACTCTGTCATCTAATGGACACAAGGACAGCCTTTTATAAGGTTATTATAGACAATATTCATAGACTTGCCTTTTGGTTAAAAAAAATAATAAAGAATGTCAGGGAAATTAGATGCAGTACACCTAGTTATCAACAAAAGATAGCTGTGGTATATTGGAAGGGAGAGATGTCCTGTTTAGAATTATTCTTTCAGTTTTATATTTATTTTAATACAGTATCCATAGGTCCTTTCGTTCTAGAATAGAATATTTCAGTTGGAAGTGTCCTACAATCATCATCTAGACCAACTTCCTGACCACTTTAAGGATGACCAAAAGTTAAAGCATGTTGTGAAGGACAATGTCCAAATGCCTCTTACACAAGGACAGTCATAGAGGATCAACTACCTCTCTAGGAAGCCTTTGCCAGTGTTTGACCACTCTCTTGGTAAAGAAATGCTTCCTAATGTCAACTCTGAACCTCGCCTGGTACAGCTTTGAACCATTCCCACACATCCTGTCACTGGATACCAGGGAGAAGAGATCAGCACCTCCCTCTCCACTTCCCCTCCTCAGGAAGCTGTAGAGAGCAATGAGATCACCCCTCAGCCTCCTTTTCTCCAAACTAGACAAACCCAGAGTCCTCAGCTGCTCCTCGTAGGACAAGCCTTCCAGCCCTCTTCACCAGCTGTGTTGCCCTTCTCTGGATGCATTCAAGGACCTTAACATGTTTTTTAAATTGTGGGGCCCAGAACTGCACACAACACTCAAGGTGGGGCCACACTGGTGCTGAATACAGAGGAATAATCACCTCTCTTGACCAGCTGGTTATACTGTGTTTGATGCATCCCAGAATGCAGTTTGGCCTCTTGGCTGCCAGGGCACACTGCTGACCCATATTGAGCCTGCTGTCAACCAGCACCCCCAGATCCCTTTCTGCAGGGCTGCTCTCCAGCCACTAGTCTCCCAATCTACACTTGTTTCAGGCATTACTCTGTCCCAGGTGCAGAATCCAGCATTTGGTCTTGTTAAATTTCATGCCATTGATGATTGCCCAATACTCCAATCTATCCAGATCCCTCTTCAAGGCCTCTTGTCCCTCAAGAGAGTCAACAGCGCCTCCCAGTTTGGTATCATCAGCAAACTGGATGTTATCTCCAAATGTGTAGTTAGAAGTTTGTAAGTTCTTATATCTTTGGCATGAACGGGAACACTACATTTTCTTGTTTTGTAGCTGTCCCAATGTTTGTTTAGATAATAGGAAGTAATGCATTGGAGGAGATTCTGTGAAGCTGAATGTGACAGAGTAGTGATGCCAGAGGTGAAAATTCTGGTGTAGTCAATTGTGCCCTTCCTCTTCCAGAATGAATAAAGTGAGTATGGATTTTCTGAGGTAAATATGAAAGTTTTGTTTGCTGTTTGTGGATGTTAAAAAATCCATAATGCCTTTAATTAAGAGAAATATTGCTAATTTCTAAGCTAAGCATTGTGAGAATTTAACCAAGGAACAGCTATTAAAAACTTATCTGAATGGGTTTTCATGGAACAAAGGGTTGAATTTTTTGTTAGTTTAAGCTGAAGACATAAAATATTTATTATTCTTAAGGTAAATCAAGCTATAAAAACCCACAACATGAGAATTATGTTTGCCTGTGAAATGTTCTTAATGTTTTGTTATTACAAGTAGCACTTATTAGTACTAGAGCAGAGATGGAAGGCATGAATGCAGAGGGGGAGAATAGAATCTCTTTTTTTTTTTTTTATTTCCTGTACTTAACATATAGCCATTTGTAGTGCTTTAGTCATTTATAGGTTGTGGGGTAGGGGGGTTTATTTTATTTTTTTTAATGGAAAATACGTTATTTGACATACTTGCTGATGGCAAAATAAGGGCAATAGATAGTAAACTGAAAAATATCAGATAGCAGAAGTAATATGTATCCATTGCCATGTTGCTATATAAATGTGAGGGCAGGATTAGACTAAACAAATTTTCAACTTTAAAATTATGTTTCTAGATTTAGTTTTTGGAGTACTTCAGGCTGACAATTAAAACAGAGGCTAAAATTTATCTTTGTGCCTAGGTACTGCAGGCCATTTTTTCCTTTGTATGTGAATAGCTCTATTGACTAATTATTTTTGACCCTCACTCGACTGTGCATGAGAATTGCAACCCCGTCCCCCAGGTGTCCCTGATAGTTGAACGTATGTTGCCAATTGGCAGTGTAGCATAATTGAGGCATAACTTCCTACAAGATTATATCAGCATAGATGTCAAACTCATGATGTAGTACCACACTAAATGTGGTTTTCTTATTGCAGTAGAAGCTGAAAAATTCTACTTGATATGAATAAGGTCTAGCAAGTTATTCTCTGATTATTTATCTCTAACATAGGGGGGTTGCTGCTACTACCATCATTAACAAAGTAGAATTTTCAGTGGTCTAAGTCTGTATAAGCAAGCGCTGCTGATCGTGGGGTTACTAGCTTCCTTTCTGAAGTATACAAAAGCAGTGCCATAGAAGTATTTAAAACAGTGAATAGTCTAGATAGACTGGGAACTTCCCTTTCTGTTATCTTGTAGTGAAAAGAGCTGACATTCTGTGAATTTGCTTCTACAACAGAATTCTCAGTAGTCACTGCATATCCTGCGTATCATATTCCATCCTCCACAAAACTACTACCATCTGTGTATAATTCCAGTCAGGGTCATCCAGTGGTCTATCCTTTTAAGTCTTCTCAAGTAGAATAGACATGTTCAATGGTCACCAAACAGTCATGTTCTAACTGTCCTTCTTCCTGCACTGAGTTCAAAGTGAGTTGTTTTCAAAATGACATCATCCTGTTCTGTCAAAATCACTTGGTATTTCATCATTTTGCTAGGGGATAACCAGTGACCACCTTTTTGTTCTAAAACAGTAATTACCATGGGTGGTACATATACTGTTATTGTCCTTCCCAATGTTAATTTTTGAGCTTCTTGTATTATCATCACTGTAGCAGCAACTACTGGAAGACAAGTAGTTCGTCCTTTACTTACAGTATCCAGTTGTTTGGAGAAATATCTAACTGGCCTTTTCCAGCTTCCCATTTTCTGAGTCAGCACCCCGAGTGCAAGATGTTGCCTTTCATGAACAGACAGCTGAAAATCTCTGGTTAGATCTGGAAGTCCCAATGCTGGTGCAGTCATTAAAGCCTGTTTTAAATCAAGAAATGCTTTTCACTGTACTGGGCCCCATACAAAAGTTACAACCTTTTGAGCTTCATGTAGCGGCTTTGCTATCAGACTGTAATTCATTATCTAGAGGCGACACCATCCAGCCATTCCCAGAAATGCTTTTAACTCATGAATGTTTTTAGGCTCGGGAATATTGCAAATTGCCTCTTTACGGTTTGTTCCAAATTGTTGTTGTCCTTTCGGAATCTCAAAGCCCAGATATATTACTGTTCAGCTTGCTATTTGTGCCTTATCTCTAGACACTTTATATCCATTTAGTCCAAGAAAGTTTAAAAGGTCTATTGTTACCTTCATGCAGGTTGGTCTCTCTTCTGTAGCAATCAAGGTGTCATCCATGTATTGTAGAAGCAGATGTCCAGATTTAGGCTCTGTATGACTTTGCTTCCATCTTTCCAGATCTTTTGCCAACTGGTTACTGAAGATCATCAGATTATTTTTTAACCCTTGTGGCAGTCTTGTCCATGTTAATTATGTCTTTCATCCTGTTTGCATATTTTCCTACTCAAAAGTAAATAATTTTTGGCTTTCCTCCTCCAGTGGTATACAAAAGAAAGCATGCTTTAAATCAAGCACTGTAAACCACTGATGATCCTCTCTCAATGCAGTTAAAAGTGTATATGGATTTGCAACTACAGGGTGTATGTCTTTGACTATTTGATTGATAGCCCTTAAATCCTGGACTAACCTATATTCACCTGAAGGTTTGCTTAATGGTAAAATTGGGGTATTATATTCTGACTCACATTCCTCCAGATTTCCAAATTTTAAAAATTCATCAATCAATTTCTTGATTCCATGTTTAACCTCTGGTTTAATTGGATATTGTTTAATCCTTACTGGTTTTGCTTGTTCTTTCAACACTATTTTTACAGATTGTGTTTTCTTTGACTTACCAGGTATGTCTATATTCCAGGCTATAGGTATAACAGCCTGCTCTATCTCCTGTAGTATTTGTTCCTTAACTTCCTCCTTTATCATTAATATTTCCCCCGTATTTGACTCTGATATCTTTAAAAGAATTTCTCCTTCCTCAAACACTATCTGCACGTTTAATTTGGACAATAAAACTCGCCCCAACAAAGGTACTGGACAGTCTGGTACGTACAAAAATTCATATGTAATTACCTTATTTCCAAATTTAAAATCTAGGGATTGAAAGAATGGCCTATTTTCCTGCTTCCAAGTTGCTCCAATTATACTGGCCATTTTGTTTCCTAATTTCCCTTTGCAAGTATTCAAAACAGAATATGTTGATCCTGTGTCCACTAAGAATTCAACCTTATCATATCCCAGCTTAATTATAACCAGAAGCTCAGCTGAGTTCCCCTCCAGTCCTCTTCAGTCGTCCAGGGTCTTGCTGCCTCTCTCCGACCCTTTTTCAATTTAGGGCAGTCATTTTTCCACTGCCCGTCTTCCCTGCAATATGCACATTGATCTGTTGCTAAGGGTGCATTTTGTTCTCTGTTTCCAAAGTTTCTAAAACCTCTTCCTCTGGCTCATCCTCTTCCCTTTACTGCATTCCCTGTTTAAAAGAGCCACCAATCTGCTATCCCTACCTCTTTCTTTCTTCTCTTTCCTTTGTTCTTCTTCCTTTTCTGATTGTTATAAACTTTCCATGCTACTTCAAGCATGGTATTTAAATTCCTAGAATCATCTCCCTCTAACTTTTGGAGTTTTCTTTTTATATTGGGTGCTGATTGTCCCGTAAAAATCGCAGCCAATTGTTGTTGTTCTGCCTCAGTTTCCAATTTTAAATCAGTATATTTTCTAACAGTCTCCTTTAATTTTTCCAAGAACACAGAAGGATATTAATTTTTATCCTGTTTGATTTCATATAATTTAGACCAATTTAAGGCTCTTGGCGTTGCATGCCTTACTCCATACAGCACCCATTTTTTATATCGATTTAACCTTCTTCTGTGTTCCACATTATTCAGATCCCACTGGGGATCTCCTGAAGCAAAATTGTGCTCCAAAGTTCCAGGGGGAATTTCATTCATATGTGCTGTTTCTGCCTGTCCCTTTGCAACCTTCAATACCATCTGCTTCTCAGTACTATCCAATAAATTATCCAATATTACATTTAAATCATTCCAGTCAGGCTCCTGAGTCTTAATAATTGTCTCTACTACTCTTCCTACCCTCTCTGGATCTTCTCTGTACACCCCTGCTGCTTGTTTCCACGCCATTAAGTCTGTTATTGAAAACGGCACCTTTACATATACTGGCCCATTCTGTTCTACTCCTTGTCTCAAGGGAGCTAATAATTGGGCTTGGTGTCTAGTTCTTCGAGACACTGGAGTATGAATCACTACTTCTTCCATCTCATCCCCCACTCCGCTACTATCCAGTTCTGTTTCAATACTTCTTTCTTTTAAATGTGAGGGAGGGAAATTCTGTCCCTCCCCTGGAGGTGCTATGCTACCTCTAGTTCTAATTCCATTTCATCCTCTTTTGGTACTATACACTTAATACACCTCTTTCCAATATCACAAGCCAAACCGCAACTCTTTGTTTTCTTATTTTCTGACGTTAACATCATCACCAAATTGTCTCAACTGATTAGCTTACATTCATTCTGCCAATCTGTTTGCTGTCTCAAATAAAAGAACAAATCTACATATGGCACTTCATTCCATGTACTTTCTCTTCTGCAGAACAATATTAACTGCAAAATAGTATTATAACTCAAGGTTCCATTCTTTGGCCATTTTTCCTGATCCTCCAAAACATACAAAGGCCACCAATGATTACAGTATTAAATCATCTGGCTTTTACGTAGATCATCATGCAAATCTCCCCAATGTGCTGACAGTCACCCTAACAGCGATGTTTTTGGTATCTTTTTGTCTGTCACCAAATTTCCAGCACTTTTTACTCTTAAACAATATTACAAATCCTGATGACATTATATATATATAAAAGATAATTACCAGAACAATCAAAGTCCAAAAGAAAAAGATAATAAATATATATATATACACACACACAAAAGGTAATTACCAGAACAAACCACCAAACAAAGTCCAACCCAGCAATAGCTTTCGCTTATGACTGACAGGCGGACGCCTAGGCTTCTGAATGCAAACGGGTACCCTCTTAGCTCTAACCCTGCGCTGCATCTTACAGGCAGGCTTTCTAACAAAATTCTTGCCTTGTTTTATCACAAGACAGGCTTTCCAAACAAAATTTTAAAGAAGTGCCTTACACCTTCTTTTTCCAGGGAATGTTGTGAGGAGCTTTATGAGTCAAGGGTGATGTTTCTCCCCGAGAATTACTTGGTGCCGGCTGGAGTTCAATCAGCACTCAATCTATTTCAGTCTCACTTGTAAGGTCCCATCTGGGTCATCAAAACTGTTAGCTGGGAAACAAAAAACCCATCTACACAAAGTAGATAAGCAGGCACTTCTTTATTGCAGCACTGGGTGCTCGGTGGAATCCCCACAAATCAAGCACACCTATGCCGATTTTACTGTTACATTTATACACAAAAATTACTAAGTAGTACACTCCCAGTTACAATGATTGGTGTTTAATTTGCATATAATTATAATATCTGCTGTGTCATCTTCTTCGGTTACTATGCTTGCGCAGAGGAAGAGTCTTCACCTGGGTGAGGGTCTTCTTGACCTGTGGGTATGTTCTTTGGTATTATAACGAAGGTAGATCAATTCAGGACACCTTAAAAGTATGTTTTGTTGCCAAGTTGGACGACTAGATGTCTGTCTTTCCAAATTGTCCAATAATTCATCTCATACACAATAGAACCTATATGCTCTGGTTATGGTCTAGAGATTAAAGACCGAGGTTAACATGGTCCAGAAAGCAGGGACTTCTAAATATCACAGCTTAAGTGACAGGGAACACAGCAACTCATACATCATTGATTAATAAGTACTAGCATAATGCTAACATAGAGACTTGATTCTTAAAATCAAGATATTCCTATAGCTAATTATTTTGCAAGCAAACACTAAATATACTTTTATTAAAATTTGAAGATACTCTACAATGGGAAGTAGAGAATAACATCTTTTGGTTTTCTTTGCTTCTGCATGTGCGACTTTTACTATTGTTTCATTAAACTGCCGTTATCTTGACCCACAAGTGTTTTTTCCATATTATTTTATTATTTTCTGCCCCCCCCCCCCCCCCCCGCCCCATTCTGAGGAGGGGAGTGATAGAGCAGCTTGGTGGGCACCTGGTGGCCAGCCAAGGTCAACCCACCACAGAGAAAGATTAATCTTTTGCGAGAGTAAATTCTAAATGGGATACTCACCAATCCAGGAATTCTTACTCCCTTTTGCTCTTGCACAAATATCTCTATTTGGGTGTTGCACCTTTTAGTCACTCATTGCCCTGACTTTAGAGGGAATCCAGAGGAGTCCACGATCAAGTCGTTAGTGCATGCTGGAGCTCTATCTGATCTGGTCCACTGTTGAGGATGGCAAGACGATCCCGGCAAGGCCTTATGGCCATCTCACTGGGTCACCAAAACTGTTATCCCAGAACTGGGTTCTTCACCAGATATTGCATGTCTGCGCAGAGATAGGTGCTAGGTGGTAAATCCACAAAGCTAGCACACCTCTTAATACATGATAAAACTTTTTATACACACTGAAAAATTGTTTATAATTACATTTAGTCACACTTAATTCTCGCTGGTTGTTATAAGTGGGGAGGGGACTTTGCTAATAGGGGGCTTTCTTTGCTCGAGGGTGGATATTTTAGTATGCTAATTGATATAGTTCACACATAGTTCAAGTAATTTTCTGTTTAGTCTCATTAACCACTTGGTTCTCCTTGAGTTTATCTTGTTCTTTCTTAGCTTGAGGTATTTATGGTGTCTGTTCCTTCTCCCAAGGCTGTGTTTTGTTAACTGTTTGTAAGGGTTGATTAACATCCTGTTTTTCAAATTCTTTCTTGTTTTCTTTAAAGTAAATTCTTGTATCCACATGGGGCACAGGGTATGTTTCCAGCCATCCCATGTTTCCTTCCACCATTGTAAGCACATGGCGCTTGCCTTGGTAGGTCTGTGGGGGTGTGATATAGTAAATATGCCAAGCTTCCCCATATTTATATTTTAGCTAGTCCTCCATACCATAGAAGCTTTAACCACTTGGCTTGTTTAATTGTAGCATGTTTCACATTCATAGATAACCTGTGCAATAGTGTCCATGGTCAAGTCCATCCCTCAATCCCAGGCCCATCTATATGTTTCATCTCTTCCTTGATGGCCTGAGGTGTCATGGGCTCACTGAGCTATGAATATTTTACCCTTATGTTGCCAATCCAGGTCTACCTAGGCCACTTCAGTCTTAGCAACCAGATCTACCTGCTGGTTGTTTTGATATTCTTCAGTGGCCTGACTCTTGAGGTACATAAGCATCTACATGACATACCTTTACAACCAGGTTCTCCACCCGGGCAGTGATATCATGCCACAATGCGGTAGCCCAAATGGATTTACCTCTGTGTTGCCAATAACTCTGCTTCCATTGCTGCAACAACACCCACAGGGCATTTGCCACCATCCATGAATCAGTCTAGAGGCAAAGTATTGTCCATCTTTCTCCTTCAGCAATGTCCAAAGCCAGCTGGATAGCTTTCACCTCTGCAAACAGACATGATTTACCTTCTCCTTCAGCAGTTTCTGCGACTTGTAGGGGACTCCATACAGCTGCCTTCCACCTCCGATGCTTTCCTACAATATGGCAGGACCCATCAGTAAACAAGGCATATTGCTTCTCATTGTCTCATAATGTATTATACAGTGGTGCCTCTTCAACATGTGTCATCTCTTCCTCTGCCTCTTCTTCAGTACCAATCACTTGTAGAGCAGCTTGAACCCCTTCATAAGCTGCCAATATCTTTTTCCATTGGAGTACAGCGGGTCTCTGATCTTCTATATCCCTGAGTACAAAAGCCCAAAGGTCGTCCTTGAGTTTCCTCTGGTCTTTTCTGCCAGAGGCTCCAGGTAGGGCCATTCTCCCTGCTGCAGTGTAGAGCATATTCTTTACATCTTGCCCAGTCTGGACTAGCCCAAGGACTACTGCTTGAACTATCTCCAGCTTAGTTTGTTCAAAGGCTTGTCATTGCTCAGGGCCCCATTTAAAATAATTCTTCTTTCAGGTCACATGGTAAAGATGGTTTACAATCAGACTGTAGTTTGGAATGTGCATTCTCCGAAAGCCCACAACACCTAGAAACTCAGGCTTTCTTTTCTTGTTAGTAGGTGGAGACATAGCTGTTGTTTTGTTGATCACATCCATTGGGATCTCATGATGTCCATCTTGTCATTTTATTCTAAAAAACTGGATCTCCTGTGCAGGTCCCTTGACTTTACTTTGTTTCATGGCAAAACCAGCTTTCAGAAGGATTTGAATAATTTTCTCTCCTTTCTCAAAAACTTCTTTTGCTGTATTACCCCATATGATGATGTCATCAATATATTACAGATGTTCTGGAGCCTCACCCTGTTCTAGTGCAGCCTGGATCAGTCCGTGGGAGATGGTAGGGCTGTGTTTCCACCCCCGGGGCAGTCGATTCCAGGTGTACTGGACGCCCCTCCAAGTGATGAAAGTGAGTTCTGGCCTGCACTCTGCTGCCAAAGGGGTTGAGAAAAATGCATTTGCGATATCAGTGGTGGCATACCACTTGGCTGCCTTTGATTCCAGTTCGTATTGAAGTTCTAGCGTGTCTGGTATGGCAGCACTCAGTGGTGGCATGACTTCATTCAGGCCACGATAGTCCACTGTTAGTCTCCATTCTCCATTAGACTTTAGCACTGGACATATGGGTGTATTAAAGGGTGAGCAGGTCCTTCTGATCACTCCTTGGTTCTCTAGTCAATGAATCAGCTTATGGATGGAACTCAAGGAGTCTCGTTCGGTGTGATATTGCTGCTGGTGCACCATTGTTGTAGCAATTGGCGCCTGTTCTTTGACTTTCAGTAACCCCACCACAAAGAAGTCTTCTGAAAGGCCAGGCAAAATACACATCTGCTTAAATTCCTCCATTTCCAAGGCAGCTATACCAAAAGCTGGTAACCTTTTGGGTCCTTGAAATACCTTCTCCTGAGGTCATCTATGCCAAGGATGCATGGAGGTTCTGAGTGAATCACAATGGGATGTTTTTGCCACTTATTCCCAGTCAAACTTATTTCAGCCTCCAATACAGTTAGCTGTTGGGATCCCCCTGTCACTCCAGAAATAGTAATGTTTTTTGCCCTTTCATAGCTTGATGGCATTAGGGTACACTGTGCACCTGTATCTACTAGAGCTTTATACTGTGAATCTAACATGCCAGGCCATTGGTGATGCCAAAACGACACAGAGTAACTGCTCAGAGATTAATTTTGTCTTTAAGCAGCAAAAGTATTTATTTCGTGCAATGTTGGGGAGCTAGCCGATTCATACCGGACAAACTAGCTCCAAAGTTTTCAGTGAAAAGTTAGGTATTTTATACAGTTTTCATGAGAGGTTACAACATCTTTACATACATATTCATTTGATTTTGACACTCAATCATTCCTTTCATAATAGATGGGATCTAGGTGGAATAGACCTTTCAATTTTCTTTGTTCAGCGATTTCCTGACTTGATGGTCTCCTTATCTCCTTCAGGTGCCCACCTTATCTTTTCTAATTACTCAGAGTACATTCGTTTCTCAACACACAACAGAGCATCACCCAGAGCATTGTACCAAACTCATCCTGACTAATCTTTTTTTTTTTTAAGACCTTGTTCTGTTTCATTGGATCCACACAGTCCAGTAAACCTGGTTATCCCTCTCCTCCACCTGGATGGAGGCAGGGCCCCTCTAATCCTGGTCATAGGACTCTCTACCAGGGTGTCAAGTGGTGCAGAGCAGATGTAGTGTGGGGCAGTCCTGCCCTCTTATGTCTTGCAGGAATGAATTAGAATTCTTTTTCATAAGTTTGAGAGTAAAATCAGCACTTCCACTCTGTCTGGGAAACTGCCCGCTGGAGACTGGAACAGCAACCTTTCTGAAAGAACACTTATTTGTGATTGGTTTTCCTTGCAATTAATGTACCTGTGCCTCCAGGGTTGAGGTAGGTTTTCCATCCCACCTTCTCATGTCTTCTCCGTGGTCCCGCAGGTAAAACCACAGGGTACCCCGTGGTGTGTATCTCCTATATTAATCCTCTTGAGCAGAAGGGCACTTACGGTTAATAGCTAAGATGCAGGTCATACAGGTGGGGAGCAGAATATATCCTCTTTGAGTTGCTGGACCTGTCTCTCCACAGCTGTGATAAAGGAGGTAGAGATGCTATCTTCATAGTCCTGAAGTTGGTGAGCCACTTCATCCACCATTGGTGGCGCATCATCTTTTCAGCTCATTACTGCTAACGAGTTGGCATATGATGATGGTGCACTTCGTACAAATTTCTACCATATGGGTTGTGTGCATACAACTTCATCAGGATTTGTGGGTAACTGCGTGTTGTCATGGTCATAACAAATCATCTCTTTCATGGCTAATTCCTTCAGTTACTGGGTACCTCTCTCTCTTGCAGTCCACTTGCCAGGACCACATGTAATATCCTTGAAGGGATACCTTTCCTTCACGCTTGACAGGAGTCGCCTCCAGAGGCTGAGGACTTGTGTCCCTCTTCCAATTGCCTTGTCAATGCCCCCTTCTCTAGTAAGTGATCACAAGGGGCTTGGCTTCCCTACCCTCTAATTCCAAACTATTAGCCCTATTATCCCAGCATTAAAGCAACCAGGTGACAATATGCTCACCTGGATGATGGGCAAAATCTTTTTACAAATTACACAGCTTACTCAGGGATAGGGATCATGTGGTTGCCTCTTGTTCTGCTTCTTCCTCCTGTTCCTGTGATGGCCCTGCTTTGTCTTCCTTTACTAAATGAGCATTTTTCCATGTCCATTTCTTCTTATGTATAGAGGCAACTGACAGTGACATGGATTGGTCTTCTGCATCACTCATCGTGGAGGCTGGAGTAGCTGCAATCCTTGCTGCAGGGGCTGGAGTAGCTTCAGTACCTACCCCAGGGCCAGGATTGGCCACAGTGCCTGTTGTGTGAGCTGGACTGTCTGCAGTCCTTGCTGCAGGGTCTGCAGTTGCCATGGGGGCTGGAGTAGCTGCCCTGTCTGCCACAGGGGCTGGAGTTGCTCTGGGGGCTAGATTAGTTACAGTTAGTTGCTTAATTCTCAACCAGGTCCAGGAGGTCAAAATCACATTCAGAATTCCTAGCAATAGGATCAGTACCTGCGATATACTGGTTCCAACAGTCCGAAGATATTCAGAATTTCCAAAAGTCTTAAATGCATCAGTAATTAGCCCTGGGGAGAAAGGGAAGGTGTACATCCCACCCATAGGTTGGCTCTCAAAAAAAGAAAAGCCAAAGGTGCAGTTGTTAGTACTCCCTGCCAGAGGGGACCCAACGTACATGGGCGACAACAATACTGAATAAACAGAGCAGATTAGTTTCACAAACTAATCTCTCATATCATAAACCAGTACTATATAGTACAACACGGTAACTTTAGCTCAGGTCCCAAGGAAAATAAATAAGCACAACAAGGAATACATACTGCAAGTAAAGTAAATAACACAACCCTGAGATCATAGGCAGGAACTTTAAGAGCAAAGAAAACATTGTGAACAGTGAGTATTAAACCAATATAATGAATACTTATAACATTCTAACACACGCTAGTCACATCTGTCATTATCTCAACCCTTCCAGTCCCACAATGGATGCCAAGAAGGGCTGTCATGGTTCAACCACAGTCAGCAACTAAGTACCACGCAGCTGATTGCTCACTCTCCCACCCCCACCCTAGAGTGATGGGGAAGGAGAATCAGGAAAAAGGTAAAACTGGTGGGTTGAAATAAGAACAATTTAAAAACTGAAATAAAATAAACCCAATAATAATAGTAATAACAACAACAATGATAATGAAAAGGAGGGAGAAGGGTAGAGGAATAAAATCCAAAGGGAAGGGAAAAGGAAAAAAGATGTGATGCACAATACAATTGCTCACCACCCTCTGACCCATGCCCAGCCAGTCCCTGAGCAGCTATCAGCAGGCCCTGGTCAACTCCCCCCAGTTTATATACTGAGCGTGACCTCCTACGGTATGGAATATCCATTTGGCTAGTTTGGATCAGCTGTCCTGGCTGTCTCCTCTTCCAATTTCTTGTGCCACTTCAGCCTTCTTGCTGGCAGGGCCTGAGAAACTGAAAAGTCCTTGACTTAGTATAAACATTACCCAGCAACAACTAAAAACATCAGTATGTTATCAACATTATTCTCACACCAAATCCAAAACACAACACTGAACTAGCTACTAAAAAGAAAATTAACTCCATCCCAGCTGAAACCAGGACAGTGTCCTCCCAACTTCTTGTGCATTCCCAGCCTACACGCTGGTGGAATGGTGTGAGAAGCAGAAAAAGCCTTGTTTGTGTGTAAGCACTGCTCAGCAATGATGAAAACATCCCTGTATCATCAATACTGTTTTCATCACCAATACAAAACATAGCCCCATACAAGCTACTATGAAGAAATTTATCTCATTTGAAACCAGTACATTCTCCACCCTTTATTCCATACCATTTATATCATGCTCAGGTCCCTCACTATCCAATGCACCCTCATTAACTACCACTCCTCTTCTCATCCTTTGATATATATATACACAGATATCATTCTGTTGTCGATGGACCACCCCTGTGAAACGTCTGTAAAATGTTCACAAAATTTCCACTGAGTTCATTTAGTTCATGATTTTGGACTCCATCTGTTATGGTGGTCACTCAGGACAGGAGAGGTGGTGTGTTGCGTGGAGTTATTTGGCACAAAGCCAGCTCAGGTTGTGTCACTGATGCACTTGCACTCCTTGTGAGGCTTGTCCTTCATTTTTTTGAGTGGTTCCTGCTATAGTCATTCCTATAACATGTAACTCAAATCATAGATTACAACAATTTAAAGGTATATCCATTAAAATCTCTGCTCCTGGTCCCTTTGGGCCAGGCCATAGGGTTTAACATTGCAATTAACTCCTCCCCTTGCTCCTAGCCTGTCTAGCAGCAAGGGGTTTCTGCTATAATACCTTTGATATATGGCAGCCAAAGCAGTGGTGACATGCAGCATCATGTAACATTGGCATCATACAACTCAAATCATGGATTATTTTCCCCCAGAATTAAATCACCTCGAGGTACACATTGGACTTCCCCATCCTTTCACATTACCTACCAGGTGCACCCAGATCCTTGAGCAAAATCAATCCCACAAATGCATTTGACTTTTCCTGAGGAAGGAATAACCCAGACTGTCTTTCCTAGCCAGTTCCTTGTATGTACTAAGAGGACCTTATCTCCTTCCACAGTGGGCTGGAGTTTTGATTGGGCAGGGCCAGGTTGACTGGCAAATCCTCTAGTGTTAACTAGCCAAGTGGCTTCTTCTAAATGTGTTTCCCAGTGCTTGAATGTCTCAGCACCCATTGCTCTCAGCGTAGTTTTTAAGAGTCCATTGTATCGTTCCATTTTCTTGGAGGCTGTTCCATGATAGGGGATGTGATGTACTCAGTGCCATGCTCCTTGGTCCAGGTGTCTATTGAGATTGTTTCAGAAATGAGTCCCATAGTCTGATTCAATTCTTTCAGAGATGCCATGTTGTCATAAAACTTGCTTTCCGAGGCCCAAGATAGTATTCTGGGCAGTGGCATGGGTCACAGGATATGCTTCCAACCATGCAGTAGCCACTTCCACCACTGTAAGCACATGGTGCTTTCCATGATGGGTCTGTGGTAGTGTGATATAATCAGTCTGCCAGGCTTCCCCATATGGATATTTCAGCCATTGTCCTCTATACCAAAAAGTCTTTAGCTGCTTGGCTTCTTTGATTATGGTACATGTTTCACATTCATGAATAACCTGTGCAATGGCGTCAATGGTCAGGCCCACCCCTCAATCACAAGCCCATTTGTATGTTGCATCCCTTCCTAGATGTCCTGATGTGTCATGGGCCCATCGAGCTATAAATTGCTCACCCTTATGCTCCCAGTCCAGATCTATCTGAGCCACTTCAATTTTAGCAGCCTGGTCCACATGCTCATTGTTTTGATGTTCTTCAGTGGCCTGACTCGGGTACGTGAGCATCTACATGATGTACTTTTACAACAAGGTTCTCTACCCAGGCAGCAATATCATGCCACAGTTCAGCTGCCCAGATGGGTTTACCTCTGTGCTGTGAGTTGCTCTGCTTCCATTGCTATAGCCACCCCCACAGAGCAGTTGCCACCATCCATGAATCAGTATAGAGGTAATGTATTGACCATTTTTCTCCTTCAGTAATATCTAAATCCATCTGGATGGCTTTCACTTCTGCACGCTGGCTGCATTCACCTTTTACTTCAGCAGTTTCTGCAACACATCCTGTAGGACTCCATACAGCAGCTTTCCACCACCAATGTTTTCCTACAATAGGACAGAATCCATCCATAGATAGGGCATATTGCTTCTCTTTTTCTGGTAATTTATTTTACAGTGGGGCCTCTTCATCACGAGTCACTTCCTGTGGTGACACTCCAAAGTTTTGGCCTTCTGGCCAGTCCATGATCACTTGCAAGATTCCTGGGCAGTTGGGGGTTCCCATTTGAGCCCATTGTGTTATCAGTGTGATTGACTTCATGTAGCACCAGTTGCATGATGCATGGAGTGGACTCTTTCACAGTCTGTTTTGATCTCTCAAATTTACAGGACAACATACTCTGAAATTAAACATTATTTTGTGAGCTTTTTAGGAAATAAAGCAAAGAAACATGACAAACAAGGGCTCAATCCCCTTTGCACAGACTATCATGTGAATTCACTAATTCACCACTTAAGTCATGAGGTTACTCACTTGCAAGTTCTCTAATTAATAACTTGCAACTCACAACTTGTAACTCATGTGTACCTATGAGAAAATAGTTACCTAGCTGATGGTAAGAGTGATCATCCTTCCTCCTCAGTCATGGTGTGGCTATCCCCTGTCACACTAGGAAGCACGAAACCATCAGCAGGCCAGCTGATCCACTTCAAAACTTTTTGGGCAAGTTGATGTTTTTATACCTTCCAGCTTGAAATTTTGGTCTGCACCATTTCCATGAGTTAGCAGATTCTGATGAAACTGCCAGACACTCAATATGCAAAGATGATGGCTGCAGGAGACAGCAAGCTGCAGTTGATAATGGCTGAATAATGGCCTTTTAGCTCCTGGCCATCTGTCCTGCCTATGTGGTACTCTTGCATTTGCCTAATGGCAGTGCTCCCAGCATACATTAGGCCTTAGTATGAGCTGTGTTAGCCAAAAATGTGAGCAGGAGTTGAGTGAAGTATCCTCCCTTTGAACATCCAGCCCAGCAAAGGCAATTGAATTGCCAAGAGGAGCTGTGCTTTAGTACCAACCACTTCTGAAATGGCTCAAACCTCTTCATATGCTGCTAATATTTCTTTTTGAGTTGGACTGTAATGGGCCTTGGATCCACTATGCCCCTGGCTCCAAAACCCTAGAGGCTGACCTTGAGTGTCTCCAGATGCTTTCTGCCAGAGGCTCCAGGTGAGACACCCTGGTTGCGGTGTAAATCATGTTTCTCACATTTTGTCGTGTCCAGACTGGCCCAAGGGCTATTGCACAAGCTATTTCATGTTTAATTTGTTCAGAGGCTTGTTTTTGATCAGGGCCCCATTTGCAACTGTTCTTCCAGGTCACTCAATAGAGAGGGCTTATGGTCAGGCTATAATCTGGAATATATATTCTCCAAAAAACCCACAATGCTTAAGAAAGATTGTGTTTCTTTGATGCTAGTTTGTGGAGACATAGCTGTTATTTTATTCATCAAATGCATTGGGATATGATGATGCCCATCTTACCATTTTATTCAAAAAAATTGGATCTCCTGTGCAGGTCCTTTGACCTTGCTTTGTTATATGGCAAAACTAGGGAAAGGAATAATCCAGATTCTTCTGAAAGCTTTCTCAGATATTTCCTCTGCTGTGTTGCCCTGCATGATGATGTCATCAATATATTGCAGGTGTTATCATAGAATCATAGAATATCTCAAGTTGGAAGGGACCCTTAAACGATCATCAAGTTCAACTCCCTGCTCCTAGCAAGACTACCTAAAATTAAACAATATGACTAAAAGTGTCGTCCAGACACTCCTTGAATTCTGGAACACAGTGGAAACACAGGCCTGGTGCCGTGTCCACTTCCCTGGGGAGCCTGTTCCAGTGACTGACCACCCTCACAGTGAAGAACCTTTTCCTAATGTCCATTCTGAACTTCCCCTGATGCAGCTTCATTCCATTTCTTTGTGTCCTATCGCTGATCACCAGGGAGAGGATATCAGCACCTCCCCCTCCACTGCCCCTCTTGAGTAAATTTTAGACTGAGATGAGGTCTCACCTCAGCCTTCTCTTCTCCAAGCTGAACAAACCAAGTGACCTCAGCCACTCCTCATAAGCCTTGCCCTCGAGGCCTTTCACCATCTTGGTTGCCCTCCTCTGGACACACTCTAATAGTTTGATGTCCTTCTTATATTGAGGCACCCAAAACTGCACACAGTACTCGAGGTGGGGCCGCACCAGTGCAGTGTAGAGTGGGACAATCACCTCCTTTGACCAGCTAGCTACACTGTGCTTGATGCACCCCAGGACATGGTTGGCCCTTTTGGCTTCCAGGGCACACTGTTGACTCATATTCAACTTGCCATCAACCCAACCTCCCGTATCTCTTTCTGTGGGGTTGTTCTCCAGTTTCTCATCCCTCAATTTGTATGTATAACCAGGATTACCCTGTCCCAGGTGGAGAATTCAGCACTTGCTCTTGTTAAATTTCATACGGTTGGTGACTGCCCAGTTCTCTAGTGTAGAAGAATGGCTGCAGAAGCATGGCCTTAGAATCTCTGAAGATCTGCACAATCCAGGCCTGGTATTAGAATAGGCCTGTAATCAGAATTGTACTGAAGTTGCTGTGCTGAAGTTAACAAGAAAGGTAGCCTTGAGCTATTCTTGAATCCTGAGACCAAGTAATTATGTTGTGCCAACAGGCCGTAGCTGTAACAAGATACAGCTGCTGGGAAAGCAGGTGCAGGGCCAAGAAAGATAGGGACCAGTATGGGAAAATAGGGAGTAACAAACTATAAGGCTGAAGCACAGCAACACAATTAGCGACATGAATAGAATGCTTATTTTAGTCATGATAATTAGGGGTGTGAGAACCGCGTGTGTTTAGAGACTACTAACCAATTATATTTCTGCTTTACGAATATGCATGTGTATCGGTTCTATATAAGTAATGTTAGAAACTAATAAAGTTGAGCAAGATGCATAACTCATATTGAGCGTCTTCTTGACTCCGGCGAACCCTTCTTCCAACACTTTAGCCTATCCAGATCTTTCTCTAAGGCCTCTCTAGCCTTGAAGGAGTCCACAGATCCTCCTAGTTTAGTATTGTCGGCAAACTTACTTAATGTACATTCGCATCCTGCATCCAGATAATTTATAACAACGTTAAAGAGCACTGGCCCTAAAACTGAGCCCTGGGGAACCCCACTAGTGACTGGATGCCAGCCTGATGTAGCCCCATTTACTATAAGTCTTTGAGGCCAACCTGTCAGCCAATTGCTCACCCAGTTTATTATGGACTTGTCTAGATGTGTGCTGGACAGTTTATCTAAAAAGATACTGTGAGAGACAGTATGAAAAGCTCTGCTAAAATCCAAATCTACATCTACTGGCTTCCCTTAGTCAACTAGATGGGTGACCTTGTCATAAAAGGAAATTAAGTTGATTAAGCAGGACTTTCCCCTTCTGAACCCATGCTGGCTATGACAAATGACTGTGTTGTCCCTCAGATTTTTTCAGTAACTCCCAAAATAACCTTCTTCTTAATTTTATCAGACGCTGAAGTGAGACTGACGGGCCTGTAATTACCAGGGTCTTCCTTCTTACCCTTCTTGAAAAATGGGACAACATTTCCGGGTTCTAGTCGACTGGAACTTCTCCAGACTCCCAAGATCATTTAAAAATGATGGAGAGAGGTCCCGCAGTGACATCAGCCATCTGTTTCAGTACCCTGGCATGAATCACATAGGGCACCACAGACTTATGTGCATCCACCTGGAGCAGCAAGTCTCAAAGAAGTTCAGAGTCATCTGGGAGTTTATCATCCCCTCAGTCACAGTCTTCCAACACAGAAGCTTCACCCTGTACCAGTGCAGTCTGTATCAATCCATGGGAAATGGTAGACCTCTGTTTCCATCCCTGGGACAGTCAATTCCAGTTGTACTGGATACCCCTCCAAGTGAAAGCAAGCTGTGGCCTGCATTCTGCTGCCAAAGGGATTGAGAAAAATGCATTAGTGACATGAATGGTGGCATACCATTTGGCTGCCGTTGACTCCAGTTTGTATTGGAGGTCTAGCATGTCTGGTACAGCAACACTCAGTGGCTGTGTGACTTTGTTCAGACCATGATAGTCTGCTGTTATCCTCTACCATCCATTAGATTTTCACACTGGCCATATGGAACTATAAAAGGTGATCAAATGTGCTGATCACTCCTTGGATCTACAGTTGTCAAATCAGCTTATGGATGGGAGCCAGGGAGTCTCAATTGGTGTGATATTGTCACTGGCACACCATCATGGTAGCAGTTGGCACCTGCTGTTCTTTAACCCACAGCAACCCCATAACAGAAGAATCCTCTGAGAGACTGTGCAAGCTAGATAGCTGTTTAATATTCTCTGTACTCAAGGTAGCTATATCAAAATCCCACCAGTACCCTTTTGGGTCCCTGAAGTACCCTCTCCTGAGGTACTCTGTGCCAAGGGTAAAGGGAGACTCCAGACCAGTCACAATAGGATGTTTTTGCCACACATTCCCAGTTAGGCTTACCTCAGCCTCCAACACAGACAGCTGTTGGGATCCCCTTGTCACTTCAGGAATACAGATGGATTCTGTGCCTTTGTAATCTGATTGTATTAGGGTACACTGTTGTGGTGGGTTGACCTTGGCTGGACATCAGTTGCCCACCAAGCCGCTCTATCACTCCCCTCCTCAGAAGAACAGGGGCAGCAGAAAATAAGATGGAAAAAAACACTTGTGGGTCAAGATAAAGGCAGTTTAATGAAGCAACAGTAAAAGTTGCATGCATGGAAGTAAAGGAAAACAAAAGATGTTATTCTCTGCTTCCCATCAGCAGGTGATGTTTGGACACTTCCTGGGAATCAGGGCTTCAGTACATGTAGCGATTGCTCCGAAAGACAAACAACATAAATAATGACTGCCCCCACTTTCCTCCTCCTTTCTCTTAGCTTTTATATCTGTGCAGATGTCATATGGTATGGAATACCCCATTGGTCACTTTGGGTCAGCTATCCTGGTTATATCCCCTCCCAAGATCTTGCCCACCCCCAGCCTACTGGTGAGGGGGGGAAGGTTGGAGAGACAGCCTTGATACTGTTTGAGCACTGCTCAGCAGTAGCCAAAACACTGGTGTGTTATCACCACCTTTCTAGCTGCCAATAAAAAGCACAGCACTATGAGGGCTGCTATGGGGCTCAGCGAGATTCAATACAATCTTCACCCCTTATTCCATACCATTTGTGTCATGCTCAGGTCCCACATAATACCTATATAGATCTTCTAACCACTCCATTGCATTTAATTTTCATAATTGAAATTCCTTCTTACCAACACTTACAACTTAAACTACATACTTAAACCATCTTTATACCCAACATAGAGATTTGTACATTCTCATTAACTACTATCCCTTGTCCTTTAACAGATAGATATTACTGTTCCATTCCATGAGCTTCCTCTACTCCTTCAGATATTCACAAGAGGCACACACTGGGTCTCCCCATCCTTCTGCATTGCCCACCAAGTACACCCAGGTCCTTGAGCGAAGACAATCCCACAAATGGGTTTTCCTTTTCCCATGGGAGGAGAAATCCACACTGCCTTCCCCAGCCACTTCCCTATGTGCATGTTGCGGTTTAACCCTGGCCGGCAACCAAGCACCACGCAGCCAGTTGCTCACTCCCCCTCACCCAGAGGGATGGGAAGGAGAATCGGAAAGGAATGTAAAACTCAAGGGTTGAGATAAGAACAGTTTAATAATTTAAACAGAATAAAGTGGCAAGAACAACAATAATAACAATAACAATAATAATAATAACAAAATGGAAAGGTGGGGGGGGAAAGGGTAAAGCAAAAGCTGCACACGCAAGCAAAGCAAAACAAGGAATTCATTCACCACTTCCCATTGGCAGGCAGGTGTTCAGCCATCCCCAGGAAAGCAGGGCTCCATCATGCGTAACAGTTACTTGGGAACACAAACGCCATAATGCAAAATGTCCCCCACTTCCTTCTTCTTCCCCCAGTTTATATACTCAGCATGATGTCATATGATATGGAATACCTCTTTGGCTAGTCTGGGTCACCTGTACTGGCTGTGTCCCCTCCCAATTTCCCGTGCCCCTCCAGCCCTCTGGCTGGCAGGGTCCAAGGAACTGAAAAGTCCTTGATTTAGTATAAACATTACCCAGCAACAACTAAAACCATCAGTGTCCTATCAACATTGTTTCACATCATAGCCAAAATGCAGCACTGTACTAACTACTAAGAAGAAAATTAACTCCATCCCAGCTGAAACCAGGACAGTGCTCTCTGGGGACCTTATCTCCTCCAGTGGTATGTAGGGGTTTTGTTTGGGCAGGACCAGGATGGTTAGCAGATCCTATAGTGTTAAGGAGCCAAGTGGCTTCTGCTAAATTTGTATCCCAATACTTCCATGCCCCATTGCCCAATGCTCTCAGCACAGTCTTTAACAGTCCATTATACCTCTCAATCTTTCCAGAAGCTTGTGGGTGATAGGGGATGTGATATACCCACTCAATGCCGTGATTCTTTGCCTGAGAGTTTATAAGGTTATTTCAGAAATTAGTCCTTTTGTCTGATTCAAATCTTTCTGGGGTACCATATTGCCACAAGATTTGTCTTTCAAGGCCTAAGATGGTGTTTCAGGCAGTGGCATGGTTTACAGGGTATGTTTCTAGACACCCTGTAGTTGTTTCCACCATGAGTGTAGTGTTTGTCTTGTTGTGTTCATGGCAGTGGTCCAATATAGTCAATTTATCAGGCCTCACCATATCAAAAACCCAGCCACCGCCCTCTATTCCAGGGAGATTTTACTTGTGTGGCTTGCTTGATCACAGCACATTTCACATTCATGAGTGACCTGTGTGATGGTGTCCATGGTCAAGTCCACTCCTTGATCACGATCCCATCTATATGTTGCGTCTCTCCCTAGATGTTCTGATGTCTTTTGGGCCCATCGAGCTACAAATAGCTGACCCTTATGCTCCCAATCCAGGCCCACCTGAGCTACTTCAATTCTGGCAGCCTTGTCTATCTGTTAATTGTTTTGATGTTCTTCAGTGGCTTGGCTTTTGGGCCATTTACATGATGTACTTTTAGAGCCATGTTTTTTACCTTGGCAGCAATGTCCTGCCACAATGCAGCAACCCAGATGGCTTTACCCCTGCGCTGCCAATTGGTCTTCTTCCACTGTTATAGCCATCCCCATAGGGCATTAGCCACCATCCAGGAGTCAGTATAGAGATAGAATACTGGCCACTTTTCTCATTCAGCAATGTCTAGGGCTAGTTGGATGGCTTTCATTTCTGCAAACTGACTTGACTCCCCTTCTCCTTCAATGGCCTCAATAACTTGTCATGTGGCATTCCATACAGCAGCTTTCCACTTCTGATGGTTTCCTACAACACAACAGGATCCATCAGTAGTCAAAGCATAACACCTTTCACCTTCTGATAACTCATTATATAGTGGTGCCTCTTGGGCATGTGTCACCTCTTCAGGCAATGCTCCAAAATCTCTGCCTTCTGGCCAGTCTTTGATCTCTTCCAAAATTCCTGGGCGGTTGTGTTTCCCCAGTTGAGCTCACTGTGTGATCAGCAGTACCCACTTACTCCATGTAGTGCTGGTTGCATGACGTGTAGAGAGGATGTTTCTTTTGAACATCCAGTGTAGCACAGGCAATCATGGTGCCAAGAGGAGCTATGCTTATGTACCAACAACTTCTGAAGTGGCTTGAACTTCTGCTAGAATCTCTTTTTCATTTGGGGTGTAGTGGGCTTCTGATCCTTGATACCCTCAGCTCTAAAACCCAAATAGCCCACCTTGAGTTTCTCCTGATGTTTTCTGCCAGACACTCCAGGTGAGATCATACTCCCCAGGTGCAGTGTAGAGTACATTCTGCACAGCTGGTCCTGTCCAGACAGACTCAAGAGCTACTGCACAAGCTATTTCCTGTTTGATATACTCAAAGGCTTGTTGTTGCTCAAGGCGCACTCAAAATAGTTCTTATTTCAAGTTACTCGATAGAGAGCTTACAAGCTGACTATAACTTTGAAAATGCATTCCCCAGAACCCCACAAGGCCTAGGAAAGCTTGTGTTTCCTTCTTGTTAGCTGGTGGAGACACAGTTGCTATTGTGTTGACCACATCCATAGGCACATGATGACGCCCATCCTACCATTTTATTCCCAAGAACTGAATCTCCTGTGCAGGTCCCTTGATGCTGCTTTTCTTTATGGCAAAACCAGATTTCAGAAGAATCTGAATTACTCTTTTTCCCCTTCTCAAATACTTCTTCTGCTTAGTTGCCCCACACAATGATATCACTGACGTATTGTAGATGTTCAGGGGCATCACCCTTTTCCATTGCAGTTTGGATTAGTCCATGACAAATGGTAGGGCTGTGCTTCCACCCCCTGGGGCAGTCGATTCGAGGTGTATTGCACACCCCTCCACGTGAAAGCAAAATGTGGCCTGCACTCTGCTGCCAAAGAAATTGAGAAAAACCCAGTGGCAAAGTCAATTGTAGCATACCACTTAGCTGCCTTCAACTCCAGTTCATATTGAAGCTCTAACATGTTTGGTACAGCAGCACTCAGTGCTGGTATCACTTAATTCAAGCCATGATTGTCAACTGTTAACCTCCACCCTCCATCAGACCAGTGTCTACCAAAGCCTTATACTTCTGTGGGTCTGATATGCCAGGCCACTGAATCCACATGGTCCAGTGTACCCAGTCATCCCTTTCCTCCTCCTGGCCAAAGGCAGGGACCCTCTATTCCTGTTCCTGGTCAGAGTATTCACTGTCTGACCCTTGCAGTGCTAGACCAGAAGTCCCCTCACCAGGATCAAGGGAGGTGATTTCAGTTCTTCTGTGTCTGGGAGAGCACTGATTGCCTTCTTGTGTCTCTACAGCCACTATAATGACAGCCTTCTTGGGTGACCCCTTCTTAACACCTGTCTTCCCTCTCAGTTCATGTACATGGTGTCATGTTTTAACCCCAGCTGTTAATTAATTGCCATGCAGCCACAGCTGCTGGCTCACTCCCCCTCACCCAGGGGGGTGGGGAGGAGAATGGGAAAGGAATGCAAAACTTGACGGTTGAGATAAGAACGGTTTAAGAACTGAAATAGAATAAAAATGAAAGAACAATAATAATAACAGTTGCAGTGAAAAGGAGGGAGAAGGGCAGAGGAATGAAGTCTAAAGGGAAGGGAGAAAAGAAAACTAGTGATGCACAATACAACTGCTCAGTACCCACCGACCAATGCCCATCCAGTCCCTGAGCAATGACCTGCAGTCCCAGCCACCCCCCCAGTGCCCCTGCAGCCCTCCCACCAGCAAGGCCTGAGAAATCAAGAAGTCCCTGACCACACTGTTCCCACACCAAATCCAAAACAGCAATGCACTAGCCACCAAGAAAAAAAATTAACTCTGTCCCAGCCAAAACCAAAACAGTATCTGCCCCATATTCCATACCATTTATGTCATGATACATTTTCCAGTACATCATCACCTCTCCTGTCCTTTAACATGAATACACAGATATCATTCCCTTAGTCTATGGACCATCCCTCTGAAGTCCATTGAGTTCATTTTGTCCATGATGTTGGGCTCCATCTGTTATATCAGTTTTTCAGTGCAGGGCAGGGAAGATGGTACGAGGTGTTGGATTGTTCCATTTTGAAGCCAGTTCTGATACTATTATGGCTGTGCTGATCTGGCTTACCAAACTCATTCTTCATTGGTGTGGCAGTTGAAAAGGTGTCAGGTTCAGATCTTCAAATCCAAAGTGGTAGAGATGCGAAGAGGGTCCTCCGGGGAGAGTTGGCCAAGTCACAACAATCACACCAATATGGCTACATGCCGTGCTCGCTTTATTAAACAAACAGGTCATAGTTATAACTTAAACCAACTGCTCACACGACTTAACACACAGGTGATTGGATAAAAGTTTCTGGTCACGTGGGCATCCGCGTCACTGATTGGTGAGCATGCTGCAGGCACCTGATCAGAGTGTGCTGATGAGAGTGTGTTGATTTCGCAGTTCCCAGGACTTGCTCTGTCCCTGGCTTCTTGTTTGTGCATAGCTTGTTTTCTTTCTCACCCTGCTTGTTCCAAGGACAATTTAAAGTTGCTCTGCAGCTTCAACTAACAGGCCTGGGTTGTCCAAGCCGGACAATGGTAACATATGTCCTCGGTCCTTTAAAAATCCCTCTACATATCCCCCTTTTCCTTTTTGGACAACCCATGTCTGTTTCACAATAGATGGTAAACCTTTCTGCAAACAAGAAAATAAACAGCTAAAAACTAAAGACATTACAACAATGATTATAACAAAGCGTATTCCTTCCATCAATAACGCCTTTAACCAACCTGTTATCCCCAATCCTCTCAACCATTCATCGAAAGGATTATCATCAGCAAAAACATGCTTCATGTTTCCCTGCAATTGTCACTACTTCTTGTGCATCGATATGGAATAATCGGAAAGGTTCATACAACACATCCCTTCAAAATCTTCACAACCTTGTCCATGTGCTAATAAAAAAAAATCTATTGCAGCTGTATTTTGTAACGTAGCATGCCTAACACTATCTACATCAAGCAATAACAAACTTAAAATCTGCGATGTAAGATTAAATTGTTTCTCTCCCCAGCAAGCTAACCTTTGTATATTCTTAGCATTTAATGCTGTCATTGCTCCCGGCATAAATATGGAGGCTAGGACATTTGCGGTTATGGAATGTAGATCGACTTGGTCATTACATGTTTCATCAAAGGTGCGCTGTGCCCTCCGTGATCTATGAGATTGTGGAGCCATTTTCAATAAGCCTTTCATATGTGGAGCAAAGTTAAACGCCCTAAATAACACGGTCCACCGACAGGATACAAAGGAATCCCTGGCCACGCTCTGTCCCCACATATCAAAAAGACTCCCGGTGGCAACTGATAACCCCCTGATACATCTACATGGAAACCCCCAGTTTTCAATTCACCCCAACTAGGTGAACTGGTTAGATTTTGAAACCCTGCATAAAACCCCCATTCACCTTGACGTGTTAGCCATAACTGCCATGGGTCACCAAACCAAATTACTCCGGTGCCATTCACGGGTTGAAGTGGTGATGACATGTGGGTACAGTCTGCCATATCAGTTGCAGTAACATTAACATATTCAACAGGTACAACGCTAGCCAATAGGTCTAACTCCTGCAAAGGTAAATGATGTGGTTGATTTAAATTCTCAATAACCGTCTTCTGCCATGCTGCATTACGCATAGAAGGCCAAACATATTGCCCATTTAGACTCATACATGTACCATTCTGATTGGAAGTCAGATCCACTGTTTTAACATTCCAAAAAACATCAAAATTTGTTTCATTCTCTTGCAGGGGAATACCAATTAAGCAAGTTCTAAAGGGGTTGTCTGCCTCTTGCAGACTTAAACAAAAGTCTGTTACTCCTGTGATATTTGCCCACGTCACCCATATGTTTGTCCTAGGCAAGATGTCAAAAATACTTTGGCCAATGGGTAAAAAATTCATCAAGACCGTAAACCAAGTCCACCACTTAAACATGTTTAGTCCTGCAATTTCCACAATTTTTTTTTTTTTTACATTCCACCCCACAAATCTATGCTTTCACAGATTCTGATGATGTATATTGTCTCCAGTCAGCATGGTATTACACTAGTTGTATGTTTTCTCTTGCTTCATGCCCGGTTACTAATTAAACACATACACTCTTTACACCATGTACATTTAAGCTTTGTCTTACAGAACTGTTTTACCCCACATAGCATACATTGGCACAATACCCGTGGTTTACATCCCTTACAACATAGACAGTTTATTCCGTCTGCTCGCTCTTGAGTCTTCTCTTCCGTCTTCTGATGTTGACATACAGGTCACACAAACTTGCTAGGGATCCATATAGGTCCTTTATCTGTGGAGATACAAAAATAACCTCTACCGATAAATGACACGGGATTAGGTCCTTCCCATACACCTGAAGCCATATTTTTATACAGAACATTCAAACCAGGAACTGTAGTTGTTTGGTTCCCTCGCGCTGTTTGGTGATGTATAACAACAGGTGGTCCCTCTCTACCCTCCGTAAGGGAGAGATAGTTTAAGGTAAACAACACCTTAGTCAACCGTTTAGTTACAGCTATGTCCTGCGATACTTTCTGTCTCTGAAGATAATCCTTCAGGGTACGGTTTGCCCTTTCAACAACTGCTTGCCCCGTTGGGGAATGAGGAATCCCTTTGATGTGTTTAATTCCCCAAGTTGTCATAAACCTAGCGACTCGTTGACTACTATATGCTGGACCATTGTATGTCTGTATTTCTACAGGTACTCCCATGACAGCAAAACAAGGCATTAAGTGTCTCTCCACATGTAATGCCTTTTCACCGGTTTGTGCCGTGGCCCATATAAAATGAGAATAGGTGTCAATTGTGACATGCACATACTTAAGCTTCCCAAAGTCAGGTACATGTGTTACATCCATTTGCCAAACCTGAAGTGCCTTCAGACCTTTTGGGTTAGTGCCCACCCCTAAACCAGGTCCATGATGACTACATTGAGGACAGGAGCGGACAATACCCTTTGCATCTGCTATTAGTATTTGATACTGTCGATGTAAAGACTTTGCATTCTGATGAAACATCTTGTGGCTGTTACGAGCTTCTTCAAACTTCTTTGTTGGAGGAGTTATTGCCAGACAGCTGACTGCTTCATCAGCTCTAGCATTACCTTCGCCCAAACCAATGGTCCACTGATGACTTCTAATATGCATAATACAAAATTCATGTTTTCTCTGTCGAAGAGTACTACGCAGTTGTATAAACATGTCACCAAGATGTTGATTCTTTGCCTCTCTCAGCAAGGCATCTTCAATGTGCTGTACTACACCAACTACGTACAATGAGTCTGATACTATGTTTACAGGTGTGTTGTTCCAGTTTCCCAATACCCAACACGCTGCTTTCAGTTCTAAGGTTTGAAGGTTGTCCCCTGGTTCACCGGTGATCACGTGTTTCTGCCACTGATTATCGGATTGCCAAACAC
Source organism: Falco biarmicus (assembly GCF_023638135.1). Classification (NCBI taxonomy): domain Eukaryota; kingdom Metazoa; phylum Chordata; class Aves; order Falconiformes; family Falconidae; genus Falco; species Falco biarmicus. Next base: position 20,941,870 of record NC_079310.1, on the reverse strand, counting down.
ACGCAGCCTTCTTCATCTTTCGTCCTGCATCTGTGAACACCGTTGGCCCTTCAACTGGTCTTTTTGAGCATAATGGTCTTGCAATCCACTGGTAATGTTCTATCATCTTCCAGAGAGGTTCTTTTAGCCTGTTGTTGTGAACAACACCTGCATAACCCATCAAGGCTTCCTGTATGGCTGTTGAATGTCTCAGGAGCCACTCATAATCATCACCACGGACTGGAATGCTGATATCTGCTGGTTCAGTCCCATCAATTCCAACAAACCTGTCTCTTCCTTTTCTCACCAAGGCCGCTACTGCTTCAGGACAACTTAAAATATAATGTCTGGGTTGCAATGGCAAAACCAACCACTCTAAAACGATCGCTGTATTTTCCCACTTTTTCTTTTGCCACTGTAAACTAAGGGCAAAAGGTGAAATGGCAACATTACAAACCAAAAAAGATAACGGATGATTCACCATTCAGCAACCACACCAGCCATTCTGAATCTTGCGGGACACAACTTCTAGGGCAGCCCGCTGTTCTGGTGAACAAGTTTGAGGACTGTTGGCTTCGGTGCCATGCAACCAGGATCGGAATGATTGCAAGTCTTCGTTAGTGAGGTTTTTTGTGTGTCATCAGGGTGTAAGGGAATCGTGAAGAAACAGTCTTCCAAGTCTATCACAACAATTTGCCAATTCTGAGGGATCATTGTAGGAGTTGGAAGACCAGGTTGCAACACTCCCATTGCTAAAATCTGATCATTAACTGTCCATAAATCATGTCCCAATTATGTGCATCAAGATTATTAACCAGTACTGGACAAGCTAACGAGCTAGTCACCTGCTAATCACCCTCCAAAATAGCATCACGAACAACACCAGACCAATGCTGTAGAATTGGATCTTTTCTCGAGTTCAGCATCGGAGGTGTAGTTGGGCTAACTGGAGGAATTACAGGTACTGAAGTAGTAGGCAGGTTCATTTCAACTCGTTTTCCAGGTTTGTTCATTTATCTATTACCTCCTGTAAGGATTTCTCTGTATTGTTATCACAAAGCTTTTCCCCGCCTTCCTCCTCAAATTCGTCGGATGATGTTTCAGGAAGAGGAGGATACGACATTGGACAGCGCTTTTGCCCTCCCTGATTTGACCTATGATCTGTAGCCACCCTCCGTTTTGGTCTTGCTCCACCCACAGCTCCAACTGGTGCAGCATGACTCGCTGCTCCTCCTTCCTGGGGAGGCTCAGCCGCCTATTCCGGTTTCAGCTCAGTTACAACAGACCTCTGAGGAGTAACTTCCGGTTTGTCTGCTGTCTTATCTAAAAACTCCTGTACTTTTGAACACACAGAGGCTGACATACCCTTCATAGGATGAGTATGCCCAACTCCGAAAAATGTAGCCAAGAGAGAAGGCTTAGGTGAATCACCCTTCTGTTCTATTGGCTTTTCTACCACATCTCCTCCCAATGCTTCTATAGCTGCTGCCGCTATATTTTTTTCCGCCTTCATAGTTTCCAGAGTGTTAATTATAGACCTCCACGTAGCTCCTAACGCTTTAGCTTCTTTTCCTTCTTTACCTCCCTTGATCGTAGTATCCCAGAGGCAATTTCCCACTTCTCTCCATTCCGTAATACTAAACAATAACGTGGGTTTGGGAATCTTATTCTTTTTTCGTGCCGAGCGAACTAAGGTCTCCACTTCTGTTTCTTTAATGCTCTCCCCTCTCTTAAAGAGGATGCTAATTAACAGTTTAATTGCCGCATCTAATTCCATTGCAGTCTTCCTGAGAGCTCCCCCCTCTCGCAGAAAGGATATCAGTGGAGAGCCCTGCCACGTTTGTTTTTTTTTGGCCGCGGCCTTCCTTAGTGCTCCCCCCTCTCACAGAAAGGGTATTAGCGGAGAGCCCCGCCGCACTCATCACGGTCTTCCTTAGTGCCCTCCCCTCTCTCAGAGAGGATATCAGTGGAGAGCCCTGTTGCGATTTACTTGTCGCGGTCTTACCTCCAGCGGGGGTGTAATCTGCAGCTCTACACTGAACTCTGGACTCCGCTTTTTGCCTTCCAGGTTCCGCCCGCCTCCGACCTCCAGCTCCCTAATCGGACAACTTCCCTTCGGGTCCGATGCATGGTGACTTCCGCATTTAAGTGAAAAACATTTAAGCTAAACCGCATTTAAACGAACCGCATTTAAGTGAATAAATGGGTCCCTGTTCGGGCGCCAGATGAAGAGGGTCCCCCGTGGAGAGTCGACCAAGTCACAACAATCACACCAATATGGCTACATGCCGTGCTCACTTTATTAAACAAACAGGTCATAGTTATAACTTAAACCAACTGCTCACACGACTTAACACACAGGTGATTGGATAAAAGTTTCTGGTCACGTGGGCATCCGCGTCGCTGATTGGTGAGCATGCTGCAGGCACCTGATCAGAGTGTGCTGATGAGAGTGTGTTGATTTCGCAGTTCCCAGGACTTGCTCTGCACCTGGCTTCTTGTTTGTGCATAGCTTGTTTTCTTTCTCACCCTGCTTGTTCCAAGGACAATTTAAAGTTGCTCTGCAGCTTCAACTAACAGGCCTGGGTTGTCCAAGCCGGACAATGGTAACATATGTCCTCGGTCCTTTAAAAATCCCTCTACAGAGATGGGTGCTACAAGATACCCAGTGTACTAATAGGTATATAGAAGTGACACAACTAAATTCATCGGCTGTTTTCATCCAAAATCAAATCCCTTTGAGGCATACATCGAACTTCCCCATCCTCCTCCATTACCCAGCAAGTGCTCCCAGGCCCTTGAGCAAAAGCAATCCTGCAAATAGTTTTGCCTTTGCCTGAGGCAGGAATAACCCAGACTGTCTTTCCAAACATATTTTTAAGGTGCACTACAGGAACTTTATCCCCTTCTACAGTTTTTAAAAGCTTTCATTGGGCAGGGCCAGCTTGGCTGGCAGATCCTCTGGAGTTGACTAACCAGGTGGCCTTTTCTAGATGTGTATCCCAGTGTTTGAAAGTCGCATCACCCATTGCTCTCAGTGTAGTATTTTATAGTCTGTTGTATCATTTATTTTTCCCAGAAGCTGATGCATGATAGGGGATGTGATATACCCACTCAATACCATTCTATTTGGCCCAAGTGTCTATGAGTTTGTTTCAGAAATTAGTTCCATTCTCTGATTCAATTCTTTCTTTCCATGTCGCCACAAGGCTTGTCTTTCAAGGCCCAGGATACTGTTTTGGGCCATGGCATGGTGCACAGGATATTGTAAGCACATGGCGCTTGCCTTGGTAAGTCTGTGGGAGTGTGATATAGTCAATCTGCCAAGCCTCCCCGTATTTATATTTTAACTATCGTCTTCCATACCAAAGAGGCTTTGACCGCTTGGCTTGCTTAATTGCAGCACACATTTCACATTCATGGATTACCTGTTCAATAGTGTCCATGGTTAAGTCCACCCCTTGATCTTGGGCCCATCTATATATTGGATCTCTTCCTTGGTGGCCTGAAGTGTCATGGGCCCACCAAGCTATAAATAATTCATCTTTATGAGTCTTCTCTTCTCTAGACTAAACAGGCCCAGCTCCCTCAGCCTTTCGTCATAAGGGAGATGTTCCAGTCCCCTAATCATCTTCGTAGCCCTCTACTGTACCTTCTCCAGTAGTTCCCTGTCTCTCTTGAAATGGGGAGCCCAGAACTGGACACAACACTCTAGATGCAGCCTCACCAAGGCAGAGTAGAGGGGGAGGATAACCTCCCTCAACCTGCTGGCCATGCTCCTCCTAATGCACCCCAGGATACCATTGGCCACCTGGCCACAAGGGCACACTGCTGGCTCATGGGCAACTTGTCCACTAGAAATCCCAGGTCCTTCTCTGCAGAGCTTCCCCCCAGCAGGTCATCCCCTAGCCTGTACTGGTGCACGGGGATGTTCCTCCTTAGGTGCAGGACCCTACACTTGCCTTTGTTGAACTTCATTAGGTTCCTCTCTGCCCAACTCTCTAGCCTGTTCAGGTCTTGCTCAATGGCAGCACAGCCTTCTGGCGGATCAGCCACTCCTCCCAGTTTTGTATCATCATCAGCCTTGCTGAGGGTACACTGTCCCTTCATTCAGGTCAATAATGAATAAGTTGGACAGGACTGGACCCAGTACTGACCCCTGGGGAACACCGCTAGCTACAGGCCTCCAGCTAGACTCTGCACCGCTGAACACAACCCTCTGAGCTCTGCCGTTCAGCCTGTTGTCAATCCACCTCACTGTCTGCTCATCTAACCCACACTTCCTGAGCACTCATCTAACCCACACTTCCTGAGCTTACCTATGAGGATGTTATGGGAGATGGTGTCAAAAGCCTCACTGAAGTCACGGTAGTCACATCCATTGCTCTCCCCTTGTCTATCCATCCAGTCATTCCATCATAGAAGGCTATCAGGTAGGTCAGGCATGATTTCCCTTTGGTGAATCCATGTTGAATACTCCTGATAACCTTCTTTTCCTCCACATGCTTCGAGGTGACCTCCAGGATGAGCTGTTCCATCACCTTTCCAGGGATGGAGGATGGTGCTTTCAGCCCAGAAAACCAACCAAATCCTGGGCTGCATCAAAAGAAGCATGGAAAACAGGTTGAGGGAGGTAATTCTTCCCCTCTACTCCACTCTCATGAGACCCCCCACCTGGAGTACTGCATTCAGCTCTGGGGCACCCAGCCTAAGGAGGACATGGGCCTGTTGGACCGAGTCCAGAGGAGGGCCATGAAGATGATCAGAGGGCTGGATCACCTATCCTATGAAGAAAGGCTGAGAGAGGTGGGGTTGCTCAGCCTCGAGAAGAGAAGGCTCTGGGGAGACCTTATAGCAGCCTTCCAGTACCTAAAAGGGGCCTACAAGAAATCTGGAGAAGGACTTTTTACAAGGGTATGTAGTGATAAGACAGAGGGTAATGGCTTTAAGCCAAAAGAGGGTAGATGTAGATTAGACATTAGGAAGAAATTCTTTACTGTGAGGGTGGTAAGGCACTGGAATAGGTTGCCCAGAGAAGCTGTGGATGCCCCATCCCTGGGAGTGTTCAGGGCCAGGCTGGATGGGGCTTTGAGCAGCCTGGTCTAGTGGAAGGTGTCCCTGCCCATGGCAGGGGGGTTGGAACTTGATGATCTTTAAGGTCCATTCCAACCCAAACCATTCTATGATAATTCTATGAATCTATTATTTTATGAAGTTCCCCTAGCCCCTCCAGTCCCTTCCAATATTGTGCACAGTATGTTTTGTAAACACATAACGTGATATTAATACATACGTGTGTGAGCACACACAGACCATGCATAGACATTACACTTGTATATCAGGGATTTGTTATTGATCACTAGGAAAAAAATAGGAAATATGTCCATACTCACTTTAGAGAAACAGGGTTTCTCTTTTTTGGAGAGTAACACCTTTAAATTGGATCTATTTCAATTTCTAAGTTTTTCTGTTCATCTTTTTCTTCTTTTCTCTTCATACTTTAGTGGATGTGTTAGTATCCAGCAGAATACAAGGACTCTATTTCCTAATCAACTCCTGAAGTTACCAAACTTACAATTAGTTTAAATTTGAAATTTAATTTTTAATTAAATTGAAATTACAATTTGGCACTAAGTTTTTATCTCTAAATTACTATTTTGTTTTGCTTTGCATCCCCCCTTTTGCTGCCTTTAAGGGTATTGGGTAGTCATACTGGTAAATGTAACAGTTTAAAAGGTACCCAATGTACTGCACACAGTTTTGAGTTCTTTAGGGGAGGGTTTTGGTAATACTGATGATTTAAATTTTGCATATTGGTTAGATTTGGAAGTAGTTTTGCAAGGATCCAGATTTCACGCATTTTCTCTTCTGTTGAATAACCCAGTTCCCCAGCCTAGCATTTTATTCTAAAAAGTCAGGGAATAGATTATTCTTATTATTTGGTTCTTCTAAGGGCATAAGTTTTAAGGATTCCTGGCTTGGGGGATGGGAAGGAGGAAGGGTGTCCCTAGCTGCTGCTGCTGCTCTTTTCTTTTCTTTTCTTTTCTTTTCTTTTCTTTTCTTTTCTTTTCTTTTCTTTTCTTTTCTTTTCTTTTCTTTTCTTTTCTTTTCTTTTCTTTTCTTTTCTTTTCTTTTCTTTTCTTTTCTTTTCTTTTCTTTTCTTTTCTTTTCTTTTCTTTTCTTTTCGCCTTAAAGAACCCCTTGGCTCAAGGTCCTTCTCCAAGCATCCTTGCAACACAAATTTCCTATGCTGCTTGCAGAGTTATACCAGACTATCAGGCCCCAGTGTGCTCTGTTCAACCACTTCTTGTTAACTAGCAGGGGTGGCAAGTATTTGTCTAGTGACGGAAGCCGTGGGTTGTTAGATATTTTTAATAGGTACATTATTTACAGGGTTTAAAGGATTAAGCAGTGTTTTATAGCAAAATGAATCAAAAAGGGAGGAGGGGATTATTGGAAAAAGGGAGGTGAGACACAGACAAGAATTAGGTGTTTCTTCATAGGAAAGTGGAATTGATTTCTGTATGCTTTACCTTTTACAAAGGTTTATAGTTTGTTTTTTTTCCCTTTATAACTCAGAGTCTGAATGCTCAGTTCTGTATAAATTGAATCTCTCTTTAGGTTGAGGAGACATCCTTTTGCAATTGTTTATTTTTCTTGTATAACATTTTCTCACATTCCAGGGACTAGTTTGCAGAGAGCTCAGCCTCTGGGTCTCTGTCTGCTTTATGGCAAATATAGCAAGGCTCAATAATTGTGGTGTTCTTTAGCTTTCAATAGACCCTCAATATACTCCTTCAAGTGAATGTTACACATTTTGGTTTCAGACTCTAATGATTTGGACACATTTGCAAAAGGAGCAGTCCCTTCCTCATTTAGAGGTTCTGTACCAGCCATTCCCTCCTTACAACAGTTGTTAAGGGGCAGCCAAGTTCTGTGGACTTTGCTTTAGGGTCATCTCACCTCTTTCAGTTTGCTAGGGCTTCTGCTTTTCCCAGGTCTGAGCATAAATTCCCAATAGGCACAGGTATGGTCAACCATCAATAGATCAACAAAGATGGAAGAACAGTGCTTTTACAGCCACTACATACACATATAAACATGGACAAGACAAATGTCCTGATCTTCCTCTTACTCTCTGGTGAATCAGACTCAGTGCTGGCCAGCAGATCTCATGCACTCATTTGCAAACATCTCATCTTTTTGTACTCCTTGGCTTGTACTCACAAACAAGATGCCAGATATTGCAGTATATCTGCATACTGTTCACCTGGCACCCTGAAACAAGTGTTAGTTTTAACCAGCTGGTTTGCAATCCCAATTGCTTGGTTACAAATGCTACAGCACTCTGCATCTGACTATGGTATGAGGTTATACTCTTTTTGGGAAACACTGATATCTCTCACATCACACAGACCCCACATACACCTGACAAACAATCATACATATTACAGGGTTCCATGCTGTTTTGCTGATTGACTGGATACCAAGCAAAAATGAATTCCAAACCAAGTATAAGAATAAATGCAGTTTATTACATTAAACTATAATAAAGAAAAACAGCATGAAATATGATAAAAGGAAACAGTACTAGTTATTGTGCACAGTATGATAAAAGAGCAATAGGAGCAAAGCATCAGATCATTACTGCAAAGTGTTACAGAGACTAAGAAAAGGATACATCACCAGTTACCACATTAACATCATCCAGGCCCACACTTTGACTGGGAAGCCCCATTGCAGCTGGTGCCAGGAGTCTCTTGGTAACTGGGAAAATTCCTACATGGTGCATCCACTCGTAGGTGAGGCTTCTGGCCCAGTCCCAGAGCTTGCCCACCTTTATACTCAGTGAAAAACAAAAATAGTTTACACACCTAATATATGTAAACTTTTAAATTTAGGTTAAATGCAGGCATGCACTATCTCATGATTCATAAGGCTCACACACACGCCAGGGACATTGGCCATATGCCTGAGAGTGGTGGAGTTACTGTCATGACATAGCTGCACACAATATTTATTGTCTAGATGGTCCTGCTGATATCTTGCTTGTTCAGGGGTCTCAAGACAAACACCACCTGCTCATTAAAATTGTCCTTGAGCTCCCTGAGCTCCCTGCCCAAGTTAAGTGATCTCTAATTAAAGACAAAGGCTTTTTCATAAGCATTAATCAATTTAATAAATTTTCATCACATATGCAAACACTTGTTCCTTATTATATGTCCTCACCACAAAGAAAACAAAATTCTGTGCAAATACCTGTACTCAGCCTATGAATAGACAGGGTCTCAAACAAGCATTCCAAGGGCTGTGGTCCTACTCAGATTGTCAAAACACAGTATGTGAAAAGGCTTGGGTTGTACACTCAATACACAACAGAAAGAAATCCCCACAAATGCATTCAGTGTGCAAAATTATAGAATTCCCTGAAAACAAAGGTGCCTAACATTAAAAAAGGAGAATTCAATACCACTGATACTTTGGTTAAAAATTCAGGCATTTAGGGGTAAGGTAACAGCAGGAACAGAACCACATCACTCAGTGACATGAAATTTATCAAGTGTGATGAGTATAGTGGGGGGGATAGTGATTTCTATCCTAAGATTCCTCTTCTGTGACGTGCTTGTACTTCACACTTGCAGCAGTCTAGGCTGCTCCCTCTCTCGTCCAGTTTAGATAGGCACCATGGACTCTAGGGGAACTAGACACCCATTCTGATTACTTGATGTGTCTGGATCCTTGTTAGTGGCCCTGCCATTATGTGTTACTGTTACACTGTGTGTTCAGACTTCTGTGTGGTGTTGGACATCTGTGTATTGATGTTCCCCATAAGGGACTATACTCTTCACTGTTTATTGCTTTTGAACTTATGTGGTTGGCCTAAGCTATTGTTGGCCTCCGTGGTTGCATCACCCCACACCAATATCTTTGACTTACTCCATATCTAAGGCCAATTAGCAGTTGTTTACCTGGGTTGCTGTCTGGTGTCCTGCCCTAAATGTGTTCTAAGGATGTAAAGTTATTAAGAGTTTATCTGTGCTGCTTTGTTTCTTTCCTGTGCATGCCTAAACTGTTAGAGCAGAGTAGATGGAGCCCAGAGATTTTGGGTAAGTCTTCTCCATAATAGTTACAGACTATTTGAGGTTGGAAGGCACCTCTGGAGTTCATCTAGTCCAACCCTCCCTGCTCAAAGCAGGACTAACTAGATCAGGCTTCCCCAGGACTGTGTTCAGTTGGGTTTTTAATATCTCTAAGGATGAAAACTCCACAACCTCTCTGGGCAACCTTTTTCAATGCTTGACAGTCCTTGTGGTGAAAAAGTTTTTCCTTGTATCCAGTCTGAACCTTTCTTGTTTCAACGTATGCTGGTTAGCTCTCATACTCCCACCATGCATCACTGTGAGGAGCCTGGCTCTGTCTTCTTGATGATCTCCTCATGGCTACTGGCAAGCTGCTGTTAGAGCCCCCTGAAGCCTTCTCTTCTCCAGGCTGAACAAGCCCTGTACTCTCAGCCTCTCCTCATAGGGCAAGTGCTCCAGCCCCTGACCATCTGATGGCCTTCTGCTGAACTCACTCCAGTTTGTCAATGCTTTTCTTGTATTGGGGGGGGGGGGGGGGGGGGGAGTGAGGTGGGGGGGGGGGTGGCAAAACTGGATATGGTATTCTAGAGGGTGGTCTAATGAGTGTTGACTAGAGAGGAAGAATCATTCCCTGAAATTTACTGCTTATGCTCTTTTTAATCCTGCCCAGGATGCTGTTGTCCATCTTTGCTTGCCAGGGCATACTGCTGGCTCATGTTCAGCATTGCTGTCTTCCAAGACCCCCCCCCAGGGCCTTTTCAGCAGAGCTGCTCTCCAGCTAGTCTGTTCCCAGACTGCTTTGTTGCCAAGGTTTCTTCCTTTGAAGAAGTACTGACAGGGATGTAAACACAGTGGAAGAAAACCCACTGCATCCAAAACTTTATCAAATTGGAGAAGCAACATGGACCCCCTGCTCAAACATATTTAAGAAAGAAATCAGAAGGCATGGATGGTTGGATACTGTCTTGGAGGGATGACTCTGTGCCAGAAGGGGGGAGTACGTACAGGCCTGTAGGGATTGTGACCTGTGGGTGACCAACACCAAAGCAGATATGCTAATAGTGTGGCAGGAAGAAACTCTTATGCATATGACCCTCAACCTACTATGCTGCTTATTGACTCTCCCCTTCTTAGTGTCAACTTTCTGTGTTTTTGCCATGGGTCACACCTGGGATGTCTCCAAGTGCATTATCCAAGGAAATTAGCCAGAAGGGATAAGACACAAAATAGTAGGGGAGAGAGATGCTGATTTGCTGTGGAGGTGTATCAGTACATATTGTATGTTTCAAGTAGAGCTCAAAAAAGATTGGAATGCTTAACAAAGGTCACAAATGGAGGTGATGTTTTCTAATGGAGTAATGGTTTGCCAAAGGAAGCATTAATGAGTGCTCAGTGCAAAGAGAGGTGCTTGATCAGAAGTTACCAGCTAGTAGCATTGAGCTGGCAAAATTAAAAGCTATGTGCCAAGCTTTCTGTGCTGCTAGGAGAACAGTCGGTGAGGTTAAAGGTGACTGCCATGGACTGGGATCCCAAAACTTGGGAAAACTGGAATGGTGAATTTAAGGACTCTGATGATGAATTAAAGCAGAGTCCTATCAAGAAGCCCCAGTTACAGCAATTAGGCAGACCTATGAGAAATGAAATACCATTCCCCATAATGTGACCAGACAGCATGTGTCCTTTACTCATAGCAAGATTAGGGATATATAGAAAACTTACAGCCACTACTATGAGGAGACACCCTTGCAGTGGCTATAGATGTGCTGGGAAACTGGAGACAACAGGATATAGCTGATGGCTTGAGAGCAGGCTTCTGGGGGAGTTTGGTGCCTATGCCACTTGTAAATGTTCCCCTGCACAACGGAGGTGGGCTTTGGGCTTGGCTGATGGAGGGATATGTTTAGCAATAGGCCGATCCTGTTGAGTCCATGAATATGGTAACTCTCTGGAGGGACTAAGAAGAGGGTAATCAACTACAGTTGCTCGTGCTGCTGGAGTGTATCTACAGGCAAGAGGGGAGGGACCCCAAAAAGTTGGTGATCACTGATGCTATGGCCTGAACACTCCAATGGGTAGGCAGGGTTAATAACACCCCTCTCTTATCACCTGTTAACTTGTTGGGATGCCTTATTGATCAAGGGAGTGATCTATATGTATCATATGGGGGAGGGGGGCAGTGGATGGACAGAACATGCCAGATTAGTGTGAGATCAGCAGCACAGCTAAGGATAATGCTTAAGAGTCCAATAGTAGGCTGCATCCCTGATTTTCCAGGTAAACTCATTGTGTTAGCAGATGTGAATCTCATTTTAGTTGGGACTTTAACAAAGAGATTTAATTTGCAAATATATTAGACTATAAATAGACTGTGAAGCTTAAATTTTATATTTTCATCCATTCTTTGTGAATGTTAAAAAAATCTGCATCTCTTGTATGCTCTTGCTTATCTATTTAATTTCTGTGCATGGAAGCCTTTGAGGTTCATTGGCTCCGAGAAAGGAGAGGCAAACTATTGAATATTTAAAATCTGCTTCTCAGTAATGTAATCCAAGAATATTTCAGATCCTTGAGAAGGAAATGTAGGATATAGCAGCAGTAAAATTTGAATTAATTTGATTTTGCAGGGGGAGAAGGGGGAGTGGGAATGAGCTGATGTGCTCACATTAAATACCTTGAATTTTTATACTCGCACAACTCACCTGTTCTCTTCATCTCCTCCCTGATGTACATATAATTCCCACATCTTTGTTGTTGTCCTTTTCAAGCCTTTCTAGAAGTCTTTAACCACACCACCCCCACCCCCCAAAGAAAAATAATATTAGGGTACTAACTCTAATTGAAACAAAGGTTTTGGACCTTCTATTTCTCTAGAATTTAAGGATTTATAAACCTTTTTATTTTATTTTATTTTAATTTATTTTTTTTAAAAAATATGGTTCTCAGGCAGTGGTACATTTTAGCTGCACATTACAATATAAAAGGTAAATAAATTATGTAGTATTCATTGGCTGTTCCACTCAAAGTCAGAAGTGACATTGACATTTGTGGAATAAAATTGTAAGGACCTGGAGCACAACCCCCTTCTAGAATTTAGTTGGCTAAGTAAAAGAGTTTAGCTGGCTGAGTCCAAGGTCAGCTCCTTCACTGATAAGAGCTGTTGTGAAGAAAGCTAGAAGTGAGAGCCTGATCCTCCTTTTCCCCTGGGAGCTGCTTTTAAGGTGAAGCATTACCACTGGCCCCTGCCTGTGCTACATTGCTATATCACAGATGTGTAGCAGCTATGTTTGTGTCTGGTCTTGGATCTCTGTGATTCTGACTGTGACCTGGACCTACTGGCTTGCCTTCCTAGCTTGGCCTTGGACCTGCCTCTGACATGCAGAATCAGACTCCACAGTCTATCAGATTGTAAAGTAGGTATGTTTATTCAGCTCGGGGGGGGGGGGGGGGGGGGGGGGGGGGGGGGGGGGAGGGGGGGGGAGGTTGGTTGTCAGGTTGTCTCACCTGTGCACACCTGGGGCAACAATTTACCTCAATTTATATAATCAAAATGTTGCATATACATAAGGTTTCCAAATACACCTATACATATTCATGACCTATTCCTGCTTCATATTAAAATTAGTTCCAAGAAGTCATTTCCATAAGTCCCTCCCAACTGTGCTTGTGTGGTGCCTCTTTGTGGGGGTCATGGGGATGAAGGCTTGGTAGTCTCCCTCGATCTGAGCTTTTTACCTTCTCTCTTTGTGCAGACTCAGTTGTTCCTTGGTCTTTGTCCAAACTATAGAGTTGGTTTTATCTAGTTCTCATCAGGAACTGTCCTTCAGGAGGAACTGCAGACTCCTTGCTTCAGTTAATTTACACAATGGTTAGTAAAAGAAAGCATTATTTATCAACAACAATCTAGGTAATTGTTAAGCAATTAGATCTACTAAAATTTCTTCAACCCCTTTCCTCACCTCATCACTACAGACTTGCTGGGTGATCACTGGACTGCCTCTGACCCCACCTACTGTCTCTAGCCCTAATCCTGACCTGGATTTACTGCTCCACATTATGGCTCCTTGTTGGTGAGGTCACTGCTCCTGCTTGCCTTATTCTTGTGCTCCAATCCTGGCACACTTGATTGCAGAGCAGCCAGCCTTTGCTGCTCTCGGACAAAAATGAGACAAAGAAGAATCAGGTCCCACTTCCTTTTATATTGTATGAATCCTGATGGCTTCCCATGAGGGAATATTCTCTTAGCTTGAAGTTTTCAAGTATAACCAATTCCTCAAAAGGAATTTATTTACTGAATGTGTGACAGAAGCTAACTGGAAATTTACTGAAGTTTCAACACTTTTTGATTGATATTGTGCTCTCGACTTTAAGTTTGGTCTAAGAAGCAGTAAGTCTTTAGATCAAGAGCCTGTCTTGGTAAATACTAAAATTATTTCTTTGTAATAAATGCCTTTAAGAAGTAAAAAAAATATTGCTTAACTGTTCTAGAGGCACTTCAAATCTTGTATATGCTTTGTATTCCATTACTTTAGCCTTTTAATGCTTTTTTCTGCTTTGAAACAATCTGGAACAGCATTCTGTAACTTGCTGCACTCTATCCAAGGAGCTTAATTGGGAATGATCTCTCTAATAAAGATTAAAGCTAGCCTCATTATAATATTGATATTCACTTAAATGATATTCTAATTTCTCTTTTTTCTTTGGAAACTGACTTCTTAATAATTATGATTTAAATGCCAGTGTGGCATTTCCAGTGGTCAGAATTGTAGGCTATCTTGGCAACTAATTTAAGATACAAGCTATAATAAACCCGGGGGGGGGGGGAAAAAAAAAAAAAAAAAAAGAAAAAAAGAGTAAGCTATCAGTGAATAATTGTGTGGTAAAACCCAAACAAGAAAATCAAATTTCCCTAGCTTAGACTTTTATACTAGTAATTTCATCTATGATGCTTAAACTGTAACTTCATTTGGCAAGAACAAACACATTTATTCTCTGTACCACTTGCTATTTAGGATTTGTTGATGTCTTTTTTATCATTTTTGATCCAGTCTGTATGTGAAATCCATTGTTACAGAGATGGACATCTGTGGAGGCTTGCAAAGATTTTTGTCTTCACTGCTTTTGGTTTGCTAGTACTTTGCGTTATAACATTGGGCAACCTTTCTATGGTGGTAGATAGATGGTATCAAATCCCTCTTGAGTTCATTGGCTCTGTTTCTTCTGTTGGCAAGACATTATTGCTAAGAAAGGCCTATTCCTTTCCTGAGCAGAGATTGCTCATACATGTTCTTTCTTTTTCTCTGTCTCTCTCTTGTGTCCTAGAGATTGTGGTGATGCAGGTCGAGGCAGACTGAAAAAACATTATGTCTGTGTAGTTGGGTTCAGACAAAATGGCCTTTATTGTTTATACAAATTATTTATATATCTTAGACAGTACATTTGTCAGACCCTGATAGATTTTTGTGTTCTTCTTGCTTGCTATTTGCTGTTGCTGTAGGTGCCCGTATGCTGCGGTTCTAAGTTCCGATTCTTCACATCCTGTTTACATATCTGACAATTTGTGGCTGTCTTAAAGGTACGTGACTAAGTCTTTGAAGTCAACTAACTTGTCTGCAGACCCGCTGCAGACCCCAACAAGAGATGACTGTCATTTTGTTCTCATTCACTTGTATACATTGATGAGGTCTGGTGTATCTGAATTGAAGATTTGCACCTGAATCATGTTTTTTAAAACTTAAACCTAGATCAAAACAGAATAGAAACTGGATATTGGGACTTCCAATTGGAAGAAAAGATGAACATTAATGGGGGTGACTTAATTCTAGGTCTGTTACTTTTTTTAATTATAAAGGAACTTGTGGAGTTTGGCTATGTCAGGTGCAGGATCCTTTCAGTTCCTTTCTCCTCAGATAGAGGGGGAGATGTGGGCAGGCAATGAAGGGACTTTTTTACCCTGCATCTGTTAGACTGGCTTCATTGTTGACTGTATACTAGCTGTGTATCAAGTAGTCAATAAGTATAGGTTTAATGTATTAAAGGATGTTAAGACAGGCATCCCCTTCAGCCACTCTGGCTCAGGACTCCTTCCTGATTTGTTATCCCAAATCTGGGTTCTTCACCAGGTGTGCAAGAGCCAATCCACACACAGAGTCAAGATATTTGCTTATTGCATGTCTGCCCAGAGATGGGTGCTAAGTGGCAAATCCACAAAGTTAACACACCTCAACACATAGAAAAACATTTTATACACTTTGAACAATTCTTTAGAATTACATTTAGTCACACTTAATTCTCATTAATTCTTACAAGCCTTGTCTCCATTTAAAGGTACAGCATTCTTTTTTTTCACTGCCTATGTTCTGTGGGTAGGGGGCTTTGTTAGTGAGGGGCTTTCTTTGATCGAAGGTGAATCTTTTAGTATGCTAATTAGCATAGTTTACCCATAATTCTAATAATTTTCTGTTTAGTCTCATTAACCACTTGGTTCTCCTTGAGCTTGTCTTGTTTCCCAGCTTGACATATTTATGGTGTCTATTCCTTCTCCCAAGGCCATGTTTTGTTAACTGTTTGTAAGGATTAACTAACATCCCCTGTTTCTCAATTCTTTCTTGTTTTTCACGGGTTCCCTGTTGCACCATCTGTGCTTATATTCTTATTGCTTAGCTACCCCTCTAAAGTGTTCAGAACAGAGTAAGTAGCCCCAATATCTACCAAAACATCAACTTCATTTCCCAGCTCCGCTTTAACCAGAGGTTCTGCTGGGAAAGACTCCTCCAGTCCCCCTCATTTCTCACTTACTGGGAGCAAGGGTGCAGAGGTGGTCCAATTCTTAAGTGGCACTCTTGTTTCCAGTGTACATCCCTTTTGCAGTATGCACATGGATTATCACCTAACCGAAACCCAGGCCGGAGACCACCTCTCAGGGGTCCACCCCATCCTTGGCCCCTTCCTCTGATCCTAGTATTTTCCTCTAATACCACCACCAATCTAATATTTACTCTTTCCTTTTGACTAGCTCTATTTCTATATGCAATCCAAGCAACATCCAACAACTTTCCCCAATCTCAAACATAATTTCCTTGTAATTTTTTTCTAATATTATCCAAGGACTGCCCCACAAATAGAGGGGCTAATTGATTTTGTCCCTTTTCCAATTCAGGGTCAATATTTGTATATTTGTGGGCTACCTCCTTCATTCTATTCAGGAAATCTGTGGGGGACTCTTCTATCTTGCCTAATCTCATACAATTTAAACATGTTTATTGCCTTAGGCATAGCATTTTGAATTCCAAGCAAAATCCATTTCTGATATTGAGTCAACAGTTGCCTGGGTCCGTTAATATTTGGGTCCCAGTTTGGATCAACAGAGGGGAAATGATGCTCCACAGTTCCTTGTAAAATTCCTGAGTTAACCTGAGCTTCCACATGTATTCTAGATACTCAATAAATTGTCTCCTTCTCTACTATCAAACAAAACCTGCATTATTGCCTCTATATCCTTCCAGTCTGCATCCTGTATTTTAACCATCATTTCAAAAGCACTAGCCACCTTCTTGGGGTCTTTCCTGTAATTCCCAGCCATTGTTTTCCAATTATTCAAGTCTGTTATTGAAGATGGGACCCTCACCATAATGGGTCTTTCATTTCCCACAGCCTGGTGCAGGTGAGCCTGTATAACTTCCCCTTGTATGGCCCATGCCCGCCCTGCTACTGGGCTAAAACTTTCTGCCCCACTAAATCGCTCTCGCTGTTCATAGTGACTTTCCCTGCCACCAGCCTTACGAGCTTGCCTATGACCATTTTCTCTTACCCATGTCACATCAGTAATATCATCGTCAGAAGTCTCCCAATCTCTGCTGGGGAGCAACCATTCACTCAAATCATCTTCTTCCTTTTGTTCATATAATTTTAAACATCTTTGTCCTATACTACAAGCAGAGCAGCACCTTTTCAAAGACCTGTTCTTATCCTTTTCCAAAGCCAAGAAAAAAGGATCACTGGGAGGTAAATTTATACCACACTTTTTGCCATTCAGGATGGTTCTTTAAAGTGAAAAAAATATCAGCATATAAAATATCATCCCATTTCTTTTCTCACCTTAAAAACAACATCAGCTGTAACATTGCATTATAATTCCAAGTGCTGTTCATTGGCCATTTTTCCCCATCATCCAGTTTATACAATGGCCACCACTGATTACAGTATTTAACTTGGTTGCTTTTAGTTACATTTCCCCCAGAACCACCCCCTATTTGTTTCCAGTGCCCCAAATATCCCAACAGATATTTCTTTAAAATACCCCCTTTAGACTGACCAGTGCCCATTTTCTTTTAGTGTGCTTAAAATTTTATAATAATAGACATGTATATAAATATATTCAGATGTTCAGAGTGCACTATACCAGACAGAAATATATATATATACACACTCGAGTATGTCAGGCAGAAATTTTACCAGACAGATTGTTTTCAGGGGAGCCCTCAATAACCCAACCCAGTGGGGCTTTCACCTCAACTTATGGGCAGGTATCCCAGACCAGAAAGAATGTCTTACATCTTACCAGGGAACTTTGCTTTGCAGCCTTCGTTCAGGGGATCAGAGGTCTTCCCCAAGAATCCCTCAGTGCCCGCTGGAATTCCTGTGATCCCACAGATCTGCTGATGCTCAATAGCAGAGTCCCACCTGGGTCACCAGAAGATACTATAAAGTTGGTCATGTAGAAAAACCCTCTAAGACTTGATTTGAAGTTTTAGAAGGCAGGCATTCTTTATTACAGTGCTGGGAGCACGGGGGAATGTTTCCTCCAAGCATACTTAACAAGTTACTCGAGGGTACACATTATATACAGTAGAGTACTTGCACATTCATAGTGTATTACATATTCATTTTCATTCATGTACAGGATTGGTTACAAGTTTCTCACTTCTAATGCAAACTAGTATGCATCCTCATATAGCACTACTGAAGGTTTTATCAGCTACGCATGCTCCTGAAGCAGGGGTTTGCCCTCTATTGGGGAGGCTATTTGAGTCAGAGGTCACGATCTCCCAATGTCACAATTACCTTTGTCCTACTTTCAACTAATTTTCTGTGGATTGCAACATCTTATCAACTTGTTTCCTCTTTTGCCAGAACTTTCTCGCTTGGAGGCTTCTTTCTGCATAATTTATATAACTGTGTTCTTATCATTATCTGGTCTTTGTTTCCCAAGGTTAACTCCCTTGACTGGAAGGCCTTTCATTCTTCAGTTTTGATGACTTGAGAGTCATCTTGGCCTAAATTTTGTGCACGGATTTGTTTAACATATAGCTAAACACTAAATCAGAGTTTGCTAATTCTGCAGTTTATTCATTTTGTCCCTTATATGACAGATCAAAAGGTTAAGGCCTTTTGCTGAGCCAGCAACCTTCCCTTAACAGAGTACTTTGACATAAATGTATATACAGTGGTGTTCATACAGTGGCATCACTACTCACTGGCTAGTCCAGCTTTATGCTCATTAGTAAAAGTGTATGCACTCTCACACACTCATTCCGCATGCACTCCACATTCACAAGTCCCCCTGGGCATACCAGCATGGACCCTTGCCTGCCTGATACCCCTGTCCAGACCCAGGGCTTCCTACTAACCATGTAGTCTAGCTTGAAAGTTAGCTAGGAAATATGCATGCACACCCCACACACCAGGTTTGGAGAAGATACATTCTGCCTGTACCAGCAACCAGTATGCTGTGCCTGGCATTCCTGATCCAACTGCCAGTGCTTAGCCCCTCACTTGCCTTACTCTGGTCCCTCCCAGTAGCTGGTTTTCAGGACAATGAAGAGAAAATTCTAGTTGTAACTGATATGGAGAAATAGTGTGAAATGGGGACAATGATAGTGATTGTATATGTCTGCTCAAGGAATGTGGGTATGGTGACTGGTCATGGGTGTGGTGTATGGTCACATAGTCACACAGCTTTGAGGAGACACCTACCCTTCTTCCTCTAACAAAGGGGCTATTTATAAAAAGGATGAGAAAAGGATGAGAGACGTTCCAATGTTATCTAGAGGAAGGGAGTGCTAAGTCTTCTTGTTGGAGAAGATCAGATGGTCACAAGGACATGAATCACCTACAAACCTGCAAGACCACCACATTCCAGACAAAGGACAGATAAGCTAATTAAACATATGAAGCGAGAGTAAGCGGGTTTAGGTAACGAATATGTATAGGTGTTAATTGAATATTAATTTGGTTTATTGTATAAATGTGAGATGGTTCGTCACTTTGGGCATGCACGCTTGTGGAGGAGCGATCCCCCGTGCATCTGCGCGCAATAAGCATACCTACTTTATAACTTTCGAGTTATAGAGTCTAATTCCGTACGTCATAACTGCTCAGCAGTAGTAATTTGTGACCGAGGAATGATCTAGCACGGAGGGCAAGAAGGCCCAACTGTAAGAAGGGGTTAAACGGTCTGGAAGCAGAAATGCCAGAGATAGAATGACTCCTTGCCAAGGGAGTGAGATAAACAGCTGCAGCATTGTGTTTTAGCCATCCTGGAATGCAGGGATCACTCAGGGTCCACCTTTGGGCAGCAGAGCTGGTGCTGGGGGATGGACCCAGGGCCAGGCTGGGGTGCCCCATGCAATGGCTCATGGGATTGAGCTGGTGCAAGTGTATATAAGAAATCTGCTCATGATGCATCTTTGCAGACTCCTTGTAGAACCACTTATGGTGGTAGGACTCTGTGCAGTGCACTGTTCATTAATATTTTTTTATATATTTAAGCACAAATGTGTTTAAATCACTTTAAGGGCTACAATAAAAATTCCCTAACACTTTTGTGAGAAGAGGCCAGAGGCTGCCCTGTGAAGGTCACAGCTGGTTTCAGCTGGCTTGGCAACAGATCCACTGAATGCCAAAGCTGAGCCAATCAATGAAGCTGATGGTGCCTTTGTGAAAACATATTTAAGAAAGGGCAAAATGGTGCACAGCAGAGTGAGAAGTGAGGAAAAATGTGTGAGAACCACCAAGGTCAGAGAAGAAGGAGGGGCAGGAGGTGCTCCAGGCACTGATTCCCCTGAATCCTGTGGAAATTTTAGAAGAGATCACAGTGAAGCAGATATTTCCCTGCAGCCTTTAAAAGGAGACCACTCCAGAACAAATATCCACACTGCAGCCCATGGAAGACCCCATGCTGGAGCAGGTGGATATTTCCTAAAGGAACTGCAGCCCATAGAGAGCCGATCCTGGAGCAGGGGAAAAGCGTGAGGAGGAAGGAGCAGCAGAAGGGAACTGTTATGGACTGACCTAAGTCCCCTGGTTTCCATTCCCCCTGCATTGCTTGGGATGTGGGGATATAGAGGAGTCAGGAATGAAGGGGTGAAGTTGAGCCTGAGAAAAGGGGTGGGGAGAAGGTGTTGTTTAAATATGTTTCTCATCATCCAAATCTCTTTTAATTGGCAGTAAATTAAAATAATTTTCCTCAAGTCTGTTTTGCCCATGAGTCATTAGTAAATGATCTTCCTGTCTTTATCTTAACCCATGAGCTTTTCCATCTTATTTTCTCCCCCTGTCCTGTTGAGGAAGGGGAGTGAGAGAGTGGTCTGGCAGCCAGCCAAGGTAAACCCACCACAGTCCATAACTTGATGTTCAGTTAAAGATATGTAGCAGGATATAAATTATAAACATTTCAGAAAATTTGTCATTCTGTGTGGCTGTGTGTAACTTCATTTCTCTCTACTACTACCCTTTCTCTGTGAGTGAGCCACTGGCTCTTACCTAGATGTCATTGGTGCTTTGAGTGCAACTGATTGAAGGCAGGATTTTTGAATAACATTCTGATTAGGCCCAATTATTTGTCTTTGTAAATCAATGGGAATTTTACCACAAACTTCAATGCAAAAAATAAATTATTGGAATGGATTTTTCTAAACCCTAATATTCCTTATTATCTTCACTTTTCTTTTTGTTTAATTTATGATTAAGATTTAAAATTCTTCAATGCTGTTGTTCTTTATAGTGTTTTTATAGTGTTTCTTTAAACAATATAGCTCTAGTAATCTGTTTGGGGAGTTCTCATTATTTATAATGCATGTTGTAAGAAATCTTCAATTTCTCCTCAGTTCTTAGAAATCTTGGATGAAAAAGGCATTACCCTGTCAATGGAGGGCACTTTCACTTTTTCAGTTAAAAGAACACCTCCCCACCCCCACCCCAATTTTCTAATATTTTTGACGCAAGTGTAAATAAATGAGCTACTTCTGTTTGCTGTTCGTTTACATGAAGTCCTAGTTTTGTGTATGGTATGTTTATCTGTTCAATAATGTTTTTATGTGATTTCTTAATTAGTATTTTGTATCTATGTATTATGAATTAAGTCCTAGGTTTGTTTTCGGGTTTTTTGTTTGTTTTTGAGGAAGGTGGGAAAGGCATGTATTAGAGGCTAAGTATAGGATGTTAGATTTGTGCAAATTATGTCTGTGTTACTTCTGGAAATGAAAAAAGTCTGTCTGGAGCCTGGGCCAAGATTTCCTTTTCCTCTATTTTAAGGACTTAGTTTTAAAGACTAAAACAATGGGTATGGCACAACAAGGTGAAACACTTGCTGAAATGGAAGCTACACCTGCTGGGGGTTCCTATAGAGATGTAGCACAAATAACTCCTAGCTGCCCTCCCCTGCCCATCTGACGAACAGCAGATGAAATCACTATTGCTTTTTCTCTGCAGGAATAAAAAATAATTAAAAAAAACACAAAAAAACCCCCAACAACCAAACTAAAAACCCAACAACCATTTCTGTGGCTTTGCACAGAGCTTGTTTAGTGCAGCAGTGTAATTTAAGACTCTCTGCCTGAATTCACTAAATTTTGTTCAAGTTCTATTCTATGTGTTGAATTGATTTTTAATTATTATTGGTATCTGACATATTTTATAGCATCATTTTATATAACAAAATATAAGTCTTCTGACAGGCATTTCTCCCCCCTCCCCCTTATATTTGGTAGTAAACCACAGGCTAAAATTATATTTCTCTCATGGCTATGCAATAACACTTGAAATACATGATATGGTTTTCTGACACTACATTTTAAAACACTGGACAAGGTTCAGAATAGCTGCTATTTGTAGGTAAAACCTATACCCTCTGAGCTAGGTAAACTTGGTTGCTTTGAGAAACATCTAGAGGATAAGCTGTATTCTTATAGGTTTATCTTATTTCCATGCTGTATATAATTATCATTGTTGGCAGACCTCTATTGTAATTATGTCATCATTTAAGTTTTTTTTACTCTGAACAGAACACATTTGATAAAACTAAAATGTCTCACTAGTCTCAATGTAGCAAGGGTCACAGTTATGAATATTTGTAATGTCTCACTGTTTTAGGAAAGACATTTGGGGCAGAAGTATTTTTGCATAATTTTAGATGTATTTAATGAAGATGTCTATACTAGAGCTAGCTATCTTATGCTTCTCTAGGGAAGAGAAATAGGCACTTTGCATTGTACCCTAAAAGTCTTTTTTTCTCTCCATTGACTGAAAGGTACCTAGAATGAGGATCTTGGTTGAAGATATCATGTTGGAAATGTCTAGTCTGCAAAGGTATCATATATCTGACCAATTGCAGACTACTGCAATGGGATAAAATCTCTGTCATTTTACACTGCCACATCCTACCACAATATCTCTACCACAACTGAGCCCCTGGTGAAAGTTAGTTGCTTTGATGTGCATTTTTTCTACATTGTCTAGATGTCTGGATATTCCATAGAAGCACCTCTTGGACTGGTCTGAGACAATGGATTCTTTCCCAGAGAATTTGTCCATAAAACTGTAAACTGCAATTCTCAAAGGAATTGTGGTCCCATCTCTGATTGAATGGTGCTGGTAGAAAACAATTTGCATTGGAAGGTCATGCTGTTGTGCTGGTTGTCCTCTGACTTCAGAGCTGATGAAACCAAAACTTTGTTGGAGAAGCAAGGGTGCCTTTGGTTACTCTGGGGTTGTTTGTTGTCTCCATATTGTGGGGCTTTTTTGTTTGACTGTTTTGTTTGTGGTTGTGTTTGGGTGGGGTTTTTTAATACCATCACTTTCTTAATTTCTTTCCAGTCCTGGTAGACAAAATGTCTATAGAATAAGTGGCCTACACACCAGAACTTTCCATGAACCATCTGAGGTGGAGGTGAATGAAGAGCCAGCAAATGAAGATATGAATGAATCAGTGGAAGCTGACTTGGAGCACTCACAGATAGAAGAGGAAGGACAGTCTCTGATCTGCTATTCAAGCCACAGAAACAGCAACCAAGGGGTACCATTTGGGCAGGAAGAGGAAGGGATGCTAGCTCGATCAGCCAGCACTGAGAGTGATTTCCACAATCACATGGACATGGTAGAAAGGGATGTTATAGCCACAGCAGAGCATGGCTATGATGTAGATATAGTACAGGAGAATGAGGATGAGAGTATATATGCAGTGCAGTACAGGCCTGAGTCTGAGGAGTACACAGAAAATGCTGAAGCAGAGCACACTGAGGCTGTTCATAATCAAACACTGCCTGATCATGTACATTTCCACTCCATTGAACATGAAGAAACCATGAATGCAGTGTACTCAGGTTATGTCTACACTCACCAGCCCCTCCGCCAAGGAGAGGATGAGCAGTATGCTGAGCCCTATGCTGACTATAGGCAGCAGGAGCATGTGTATGAGGAGATTGGGGATGTGCTGGACCTTGATGTTAGGGAGGGGCTTCACCTCTATGAGTGGGAAAGGGAGGAAGCTGACAACTATCGCAAGGAAGCTCTTGGTGCCCGCCTTCACCATTATGATGAACGATCTGATGGAGAGTCGGACAGCCCTGAGAAAGAGGCAGAGTTTGCTCCATATCCAAGAATGGACAGCTATGAACAAGAGGAAGATATTGATCAGATCGTGGCAGAGGTGAAACAGAGTATGAGCTCTCAGAGCTTGGACAAGGCTGCTGAAGACATGCTAGAGGCAGAGGAGAGCTTGGAGCATGTTCAAGCTCTCCCTGGCAGGGAGCATGAAAGCAATGGTCAACTGTCAGCTGGCTCTAGGGCCACAGCCAACTCAGGAGAGTCAGTACAGAGGTGCAAAAAGGAAAAAAGGGATGCAATATCACTGGCCATCAAAGATATTAAAGAAGCTATTGAGGAAGTAAAGACAAGGACTCTTCATTCTCCTTATACCCCTGATGAACCAAAAGAACCTATTTGGGTGATGAGGCAGGACATTAGCCAAACCAGGGACTGTAATGATCAGAGGCCACTAGATGGATACGTAAGTATGCAGAGCTATAGGCTCACATGTTACAAATAAAGGAACAGGGACCATGTAATACACATATGGTTTAACCCTGGGCAGCATCCAAGCACCACGCAGCCGCTTTCTCACTCCCCCTCACCCAGAGGGATGGGGAGGAGAATCGGAAAGGAATATAAAACTCAAGGGTTGAGATAAGAACAATTTAATAGGTAAAGCAAAAGCCATGCATGCAAGCAAAGCAAAACAAGGAATTCATTCACTACTTCCCATGGGCAGGCAGGTGTTCAGCCATCTCCAGGAAAGCAGGGCTCCATCACATGTAAAGGTTACTCAGGAAGACAAATACCATAATGCTGGATGCCCCCACCTTCCTTCTTCTTCCCCCAGTTTATATACTCAGCATGACGTCATATGGTATGGAATATCTCTTTGGCTAGCTTGGGTCACCTGTCCTGGCTGTGTCCTCTCCCAATTTTCTGTGCCTCCCCATCCCTCTTGCTGGCAGGGCCTGAGAAACTGAAAAGTCCTTGACTTAGTATAAATATCACCCAGCAACAACTAAAACCATCAGTGTCCTATCAACATTGTTCTCACATCATAGCCAAAACACAGCACTGCACCAGCTACTAATAAGAAAATTAATCTATTCCAGCTGAAACCAGGACAGCATCCACAATTTATTCCATACCATTTACGTCATGCCACACTTTCCAATACAACCTCATTAACCACCACCACCCTTCCTATCCTTTGATATAATACACAGACATCATTCCCCTAGTCTATGCACCATCCCTGTAAAAACATCTATAAAATGTCCACAAAATGTCCATTGAGTTCATTTAGTACATGAACACGATCTCTTATGGTGGTCACTCAGGAGAAGAGAGGTTGTGTGTTGTATGGGGTTATCGGGCATCGAAGCCAGCTCAGATCAGGTCACTGCTGCACTTGCACTGCTTCTTGTAAGGCTTCTCCTCCAATGGTTCAGGTGGTTGCTGCAATAGTAATTCCTATAACATGAAACTCTAATCATGAGTTATAACAATTTAAATGTATATCCATTACAATCTCCACCCCGGTCCCTTCAGATCAGCCCGTAGAGTTTAACATTGCAATGAACTCCTCCCCTTGCCCCTGCTCCGGCTTGGACTTACCCACAGACTGCAGTCCCTTAGCGATGTACCTGCTCCAAGTGGAGCCTCAGCAATGAGCCACAGTCTCTCCAGGGGTATATCTGCTGCAGCATAGACTCATCCACAGCCATAGTCACTTTGAGGTGCACCTGTTCCAACATGGTCTTATCCATGGGCCATCACCATAGACCTGCTCCAACATGGGCTTACCCACAGCCACAGTCCCTTCAGAAGTAAATCAGCTCCAGCATGGCCTTATCCCTGGCCACTATCATTCCAGGGCTGTACCTGCTCTGTCGTGGTCTTATCCATGACCACACACTTTGAGGTGCTCCAGCATGACCTCATGCACAGCCACTGATGCTTCAAGGTGTACCTTCTCCAACATGGACTTGTCCTTGGGCCACAATTCTTTCAGAGGCATATCTGCTGCAGCACAGACATAACCATGGCCACAGATGCTCTGAGATATACCTGCTCGGGCATGGACTTGTTCACGGCTACAGATGCTTTGGGGTGTCCTGATCCCACATGGACTCATCCACAGGTCAGAGTCCCTTTGATCTGAGTTCACACTAGAGTTCCAGACTGTCCAGTACAGCAGCACAGAAACAGCAGCAATGCCCTGGCCATCTGCCAGCCCAGGCTCATCGCCATTGCTGTTATCAGAATGTTCCCAGGCACAGCACAGTAAGATGATAAGCAGTACAGCAAGCAGTGAAAGCAAGAAGCAGCCAATAACAAGCAGTAGACTCTAATATACAGGAAGGTAAGCAAGCCCCATGGTAAGCACAGAAACCTACCCCTTAATAGCTAAACAGCAATAACAGCTATAAATTCGAACTAGCACATTCTAATCAAATCTGTTATCTTGAACCCTTCGTTCCCCATGTTGGGCACCAGAAAGGACCATCATGGTTTAACCCCAGCCGGCAGCCAAGCACTACACACCCACTTGCTCACTCCCCTCTCCCACCCAGAGGGATGGGGAAGAGAATCGGAAAGGAATGTAAAACTCAGTAGTTGAGATAAAAACAATTTAGTAGGTAAAGCAAAAGCTGTGCACACAAGCAAAGCAAGTCATAGAATTCATTCACTACTTCCCATGGGCAGGCAGGTGTTCAGCCATCTCCAGGAAAGCAGGGCTCCATCACACGTAAAGGTTACTCAGGAAGAAAAATGTAAAAATGTCATAATGCGAGATGCTCCTCCCCCCCACAGACCTTCCTCCTTCTTCCCCCACCTTTATATACTCAGCATGACGTCATATGGTATGGAATACCTCTTTGGCTAGCTTGGGTCACCTGTCCTGTCTGTGTCCTCTCCCAATTTTCTGTGCCCCTCCAGCCCTCTCACTGGCAGGGCCTAAGAAACCCAAAAGTCCTTGACTTAGTATAAACATCACCCAGCAACAACTAAAAACATCAGTGTCCTATCAACATTGTTCTCACATCAGAGCCAAAACACAGCACTGTGCTAGCTACTAAGAAGAAACTTAACTCTGTCCCAGCTGAAACCAGGACAACACATTACAGTGGAACTGAGAGGGTTACACTGTTCTGTGAGTCATTTTATTCCTCAATAAATTATGTAATTCTGTACCTATTTTACATTTTTATTCAAAAAAAGGCATAAGGAGAATAGATATATGTTATCAGTGCACCAAATTTTCCTGAAATGCTGCTGTCTTCATTAGAGTTGTACTAGAGATTAATTTGACACAAAGCTCTATTGACTCTTTCTGAAACAAGTGCTGCTACATTTTTTACCAAATATCCACTGGATAATTAGAAGAACTATGAAATAATTTACATTACAGTATAGAACCTTGGTGTTTCTATTAATTGTGGGCTTGACAGTTTTGATTTCTGTCAGATAATAATGCTAAAAGTTTCTATGAAAAACTTATTAATATTATTTACTATTAACATAAATGTAATATTACAGATACAGATATGAAAAGATTCAGATTCCTAATCTGCTTGCAGTCTCTAGAGGTTTTCTATGAATCCTCATGCACTGTATTATATTAATTAATATTATATAATATATCATATCATATTATATTATATCATATAATATATCTTTTCACATCATATCACATTATATTAAATTATATTAAAATATTACATTACAATATAATATATTGAATGATATGATATGATATGATATGATATGATATGATATGATATGATATGATAGTTCATTTGGAAAGGACCTACAACAGTCATCTAGTCCAACTGCCTGATCATTTCAGGGCTGACCAAAAGTTAAAGCATGTTGTGAAGGACAATGTCCAAATGCCTCTTAAACACGGACGGTCATAGAGGATCAACTACCTCTCTAGGAAGCCTTTGCCAGTGTTTGACCACTCTCTTGGTAAAGAAATGCTTCCTAATGTCAACTCTGAACCTCGCCTGGTACAGCTTTGAACCATTCCCACGCATCCTGTCACTGGATACCAGGGAGAAGAGATCAGCACCTCCCTCTCCACTTCCCCTCCTCAGGAAGCTGTAGAGAGCAATGAGATCACCCCTCAGCCTCCTTTTCCCCAAACTAGACAAACCCAGTGTCGTCAGCCGCTCCTCATAGGACATGCTTTCCATCCCCTTCCACCAGCTTTGTTGCCCTCCTCTGGACGCATTCAAGGACCTTAACATGTTTTTTAAATTGTGGGGCCCAGAACTGCACACAACACTCAAGGTGGGGCCACACTGGTGCTGAATACAGAGGAATAATCACCTCTCTTGACCAGCTGGTTTATGCTGTGTTTAATGCATCCCAGAATGCGGTTTGCCCTCTTGGCTGCCAGGGCACACTGCTGACTCATATTGTGCCTCCTGTCCACCAGCACCCCCAGATCCCTTTCTGCAGGGCTGCTCTCCAGCCACTAGTCTCCCAATCTACACTTGTTTCAGGCATTACTCTGTCCCAGGTGCAGAATCCAGCATTTGGTCTTGTTAAATTTCATGCCATTGATGATTGCCCAATACTCCAATCTATCCAGATCCCTCTTCAAGGCCTCTTGTCACTTGAGAGAGTCAACAGCACCTCCCAGTTTAGTATCATCATCAAACCTACTAAGGGTGCATTCAGCTCCTGCATCCAGATCATTGATAAAAATATTGAGCAAAATTGGCCCTAGAATTGAACCTTGAGGAACACTGCTGGTGACCACTTGCCAGCCAAATGTAGCCCTATTCACTACAACCCTTTGAGCCCTGCCCTTCAGCCAGTTCATCACTCAGTCCACCATAAACCCACTCAACTCACAGTTGGATGATTTGTTCAGAAGGATACTGTGAGGGTTAGTATCAGATTTTGGAAGGGGCCACTGGAGATTGTCTCATTCAGGCCCCCTGCTCAAAACAGGGGCTGCTTGAGTGGGTTGCCCAGGATATTGCCCAGTCAGGTTTTTAATATCTTGTAGGATGCAGACTCCACCATCTGTTCCAGTTTCCAATGACCCTTATGGTGTATTTAAAAAAAAAAAAAAAGAAGTGTGGAATATCCTGTGTTTCAGTTTGTGCCCATTGCCACTTGTCCTGTCACTGGGCACCACTGAGAGGAGTCTCGCTCTGTCATCTTTACACTTTCCCATCAGCTTTTTATATAGATTGTTAAGGCCCCACCAATCCTTCTCTTCTCCAGGATGAACTTTCCCAGCTCTCTCATCCCCTCCTTGCATGAGAGATGCTCCAGTCCCTTAATCAACTTCATGGCCCTTTGCTTGACTGGCTCCTGTATCTCCATGTCTTTCTTGTACTGGGGACCCCAGAACTTGACACAGGACTCCAGGTTGGCCTCACCAGTGCTGACTAGAGGAGAAGGATCACCTCCCTCAGCCTGCTGGTGACACTCTTCCTAATGCATCCCAGGATGCTGCTGGCTGCCTTTGTTGTGTAGGCACATTGCTGACTCATGTTCAACTTGGTGTCCATCAGGATCCCCAGGTCATTTTCTGCCAAGCTGCTTTCCAGCTGGGTGGCCCCCAGCATGTATTGGTGCATGTTTCCTCCCCAGGTGCAGGACTTGGCATTTCCCTTTGCTGAACTTCATGAGGTTCCTGTCAACCCATTTCTCAGTTTCTCAATGTCCTTCTGGATGGCAGCACAATCCTCTGGACTGGAGTATCAGCCACTTCTCCCAGTTTTGTATAATCTGTTTTAAAATATAATATCAGTTCATTTTTCACAGCAGCAAGAGTTATGATATCGAGAAACTGACACTGTATCAAAAAGGCTATGCAGATGCAGTTAGATTAGATATTCTGTGCATAGAACTGGAGAAGTGCAGTTCATGCCCTCATGATGGACTGGTATGGATTTTTTGGCACATACACATCAGGCAGAACAGCATAGAGGCATTCCCTTTAGAACAGGGGTCCTCAAACTATGGCCCCCCAGGGTCCTCAATCCGGCCCCCAGTATTTACAGAACCCCACCCACCCCCCCTCCGACAGGGGTTGGGGGGGGAAACCAAGCAGCTGCAGATGACCTCCTGCCACTTAATCCACGCACCGGCCCCCTGTTTAAAAAGTTTGAGGACCCCTGCTTTAGAAAAAGCCATGGTTCTCCTAGGTATATGCTCTCATCCCTCTGGAAGAGAAGGGCCCTGTATCTTCAAAGTAGTCTCCTAGGGAAGAATGATGTGCAAGTGATATCTCCACCCAGAAATTGTATGTTGTGAATGCTCTTAGTTAAGTATGGGAAGGAGGCATTTAAAGGTACAAATAGAAGATGTATGCAGCGCACAAATCATAGGTCTTGAGATATACTGCTGCAAAAATTTGGTAAACAGCATCACTCTTCTAAAACAAGCAGATTTTAGTATTAGAAGACATTCTAACCATCTGGGTTGAGCAGGATAAGTTGGATGCAACATTTCTATTGTCTTTCCTATTGATTTTTGTTATTAAATCCCATTGTAAAGGGCAGTGAAGTACTCTCAGGTGAAGTGGATCACATTGTTAGACTGAAGCAATGCAGCTAAGATGGAGAATTTTTGGATGTACTGGGCTAAAAGTGAAATGTAGGTAGGTCTTCAAGGAGGAGGAAAAAAAAGGTTGCAGGTGCTTATTATTATTAAGACTCCTTGAAAAAAGCACTTTAAAAGTCCGTAGCAAAGTTTTCTATGGTAATAATAGAAAGACTGACATTCATTTATTGTTTGTATCTTGACAAAGTTTTAGTTAGGATTCTAAAGCAGTTCTGTTAACTCTTAAAGAAGCAGTATTGGACATTTGTTTTAGATATTAGATTATACTGTTTCAAGTAGCTGCATAAATTGCCTGTCCTCCATGATTTCTCAAATATTTCTAGCTATTGGTATAAAAGCTACTTGTGGGCTGTAGTGTATATTGCATATTGTACCTCTGTATTTTCATTTTGCTGAGGAAAACAAACAGGCAATTATTCTTCAAAGACAAAACTTGGCCATACAAGCATTTTTCAGAATAACTCTAATTGCATGTCTTGTAGCACACTGTAGATTGTATGATATTTGGATTTGGGGGGGTGGGGGTTGGTCAGGCTGCAATAGTTCTTTCAGAAACTTTTGTAGCACACATGGAAAGACAGTTCCTAGAAGACCGCTGTATGATCTTTCTGATTGGTCAATAAGAATAATATTCTGTAGACAAGACTAGCTTAGGATTTTTGTGATGCTACTGGAACAACCATTAACATATTTAAGCAGTGCTGAATTTCTATATGTCAGCAATTAGATTAGTTTATGTAAAAGCTTTTTTAATTATTATTTTTGCATATGAATATGAGAGCTTTCAGGCTTTTCAGAGAATTCTTTGTGGATACATTTGGTGTTGAAGGATTGTATGCTTTATTTTTTTTGTCCTTGCTTACTGTTTAAAGCTCAGTCTTCCAATATCTGTATATGATGTCAGTTAGATTGACAGTATCTCACACCTTTTATGTTTAACTGTAATATAAACAGCATTATGTATCTAATGGGAATAGGAATGTGATGGGAATGCTTTCCCAAGGGAACAGGTGTACTGGGTTTGCATGGCAAGGTTTTGGTAGCAGGGGGGCTACAAAGGTGGCTTCTGTGAGAAGCTGCTAGAAGCTTCCCCTATGTCTGATAGAACCAATGCCAGCCAGCTCCAAAGACAGACTCACCACTGGTAGTGCCTCTGTGATAACATATTTAAGAAGAGGAAAAAAACCCATCTGCACAATAGAAACTGCATCTGGAGAGAGGAGCAAGAATATGTGAAACAACTCTGTAGACACCAAGGTCAGTGAAGAAGGAGGCAGAGAAGGTGCTCCAGGCACCAGGGCAGAGATTGCCCTGCAGCCTGTGGTGAAGACCACGGTGAGGCAGGCTGTCCCCCTGCAGCCCATGGAGGTTCATGGTGGAGCAGGTGGATGCACCCAAAGGAGGCTGTGACCCTGTGAGAAGCCCACACTGGAGCAGGCTCCTGGAAGGACCTATGGAGAGAGGAGCCCGTGATGGAGCAGTCCATTCCTGAAGGACTGCACTCCATGGAAGGGATCCATGCTGTAGCAGTTCGTGAAGAACTGTAGCCCGTGGGAAGAACCCACACTGGAAAAGTTTGTGGAGGAATGTCTCCTGTGGAGGGTTGCCACACTGGAGCAGGGGAAGAGTATGAGGAGACCTCCCTCTGTGGAGGAAGGAGCGACAGAAACAATGTGTAGTAAACTGACCTTGACCTCCATTCCCATCCCCCTGTGCTGCTCAGGGGGATGAGGTAGAGAAAATCTGGAATAAAGTTAAGCCCAGGAAGAAGGGGGGGGGGGGGGGGGGGGAGTATTTTAAGATTTGGTTTTATTTCTCATTATCCTACTCTGATTTGATTGGCAATAAATTAAATTAATTGTTCCCCAAATTGAGTCCATTTTGCCCATGACAGTAACTGGTGAGTGATCTTTCCCTGTCCTTATCTCAACCCATGAGCTTTTCATTATATATTCTCTCCCTTGTCCAGCTGCGGAGGGGAGCGATAGAGTGGCTTTGGTGGGCACCTGGCATCCAGCTAGGGTCAACCCACCACAATAGGAAATGCTACTTGTGCAGTTGAGTCAGCACAGAACTGTAACATTTTGTGTCACATGGTAAGTTAGGAAGCATATAACTCTCTCAAAGTACTTGTTAGAGTGCCAGGGATCTTATGCGTTACAGATGTTTCAGCATTTTCATAGTACAAGTATATTCCCATATTCTAGGTGCCATTTTACAAAATCACCTTTTCTGTATGTCTCTTTTTGCCCCACAGTTGTGAAAAATAGCAATAAAAAAATAGAAGCAAGGGCTACTGTTTACCTAGGATGCATCTGTATAAAGAATTGTTTTCTAACTCTTTGGTAGCCTCTATTAGTTGAATGTGATTCTGGAATTTATTTTTAGCAAATATACAAGATAGGCCTTTTAAAGAAATGAGGAAAAGGAAGAAGGGGTGGATGTTTGTTGTTGCTGTGTGTTTGTGAAGAAAAAGCAGCAGAAATTAAATTTTATAGCTTCATATTTGATATAGCTCAAAATTTGAGCTGGGGTGGGTATGCAGCCAAGAATTTGCTTCTGGATTGTTGCTGATGCCATCTCAAAGCAGAAATATAGTCATATTGCAGTGTTATAACACTAGCTGCCTTAGAGAAGGTATGTAATAATTGTTTATGAAGTTAGAAGGATAGTATTTGACTGTTTTACTATTAGTGACAAACTGTACTGATCTGGCAAAGCAAGGACAAATATTTCTATGTTGAAGGAGACTAGAATTTCAGGGCTGCTGGGCTAAAAACAACCCAACAGTGTGCAACTAAAGCTTCCTCTGAGAGTTCACCTTATGACATCTGCACTGCCACATCTCCTAAAAATTTGGTTTTGAAATACTTGCTGGGTCAAAGCTTTATGCTCTTTTACATGCTGTATTTTTGTATCATATTTGCACTGAAGTACTTGCTACTCTTGACTTTAGATACCTAGCTATAGTTCTTTAATATTAGCAGCATTCCATAGGAGTGTCCTATTAGTATAATAACATTTCTTACAGCAGTTTACCAAGGTATTTGCTGGTGGATCACATAGAGATAGAAAATTCATGATACTGGTTTGCTGTGCTGTTTGCTTTATTTTTCTAATATGACTTTCCCAAGTATATGATATCTGATGGAGGTTTTATAGTTGGAACAGAGAAGAACATTCTTTATGATAGTGAATGAGTGGGGGAAATAGTATGAAAGATGGTTTCTCCATTAAGATTTAATTAAGGTTTTGGTAGCGGGGGTGGCTGCAGATGTGGTCTCTGTGGTAATAGGTATGGGGCTGCCCTGTGCCAGACACAGCTGGTTCCAGCCAACTTGTTGATGAACCCACAGCAGGCTGAAGCTAAGCCAGTCAGTGAAGTTGGTGGCGCTTCTTTGAAGACATTTAAGAAAGGACAAAAATGCCAGATGATGAGCAGGAGGGGGGGGGAATTTAGAAACAATAATATAAAAATCAAGGTCAGAGAAGAAGGAGCAGGAGGAGGTTCTTCAGGCACCAGAGCAGATATTCCCCTGCAGCCTGTGGAAGAGACCACACCAGAGCAGATATCTACACGGGGGCTGTGGATGACCCCATGCCAGAGCAGGTGGATATTTCCTGAAGGAATTGAGGCCTGTGGAAAGCCCATGCTAGAGCAGATTTTTCCTGATAGGAACTGCAGTTTCTGAAGAGGCCCTCTGCTGGAGTAGGGGAAAAGTGTGAGGAAGGAGCAGCAGAAAGGAACTGTTATGGACCAACCTAAGTCCTCTGTTTCCCATCCTCCCGGTGTTGTTCAGGGTGTGGGGAAATAAAGTAGTCAGGAATGAAGGAGTGAAGTTGAGCCTGGGAAAAGGGTGTGGGGAGAAGGTGTTGTTTTAATTTGTCTTTGTTTCTCACTATCCAAAGCTATTTTAATTGTCAAAAATTAAAGGAATTTTCCTCAAGTCAAGTCTGTTTTGCCCATGACAGTAATTGGTAAGTGATCTTCCTGTCTTTATCTTGACCTATGAGCTTTTCCATCTTCTTCCCCTGTTCTGTTGAGGAACAGGAGTGAGGGAGTGGCTGGGTGGGTGTGTGGCAGCTGGCTGAGGTCAACCTACCAGTTGTCTATCACTGAGGGCAGCTATTAATATTTCAACGTGCTTAATTGAATAGTTTATTGACAAAGAAAAAAAGTTTTTCTTTGATGATTTAGCTGTTTAGATAAGTCTCAACATCCCAATAGACTGTGTGTGATCACTGCAATGAAAAGGAAGGGCTATAACACTTCAGAAAGTGTTTGTCATGTTTTGGTGTTTTCCTCATTTCTTATTCCCACTGCCAAACCAGAGATATTTCTACATCAGTCACTCAAATTATGTAACTTTATTTTCTTACCATGTCTAGTCTCTATCTCCTGATTCCTCTCCACCCTGGGGTGCAGAACCAAGTAGGCAACATCATCAGGATGTCTGCAGTACAGCAGAGACCTCCATTAACAAAGAGGTAGTGCAATCTTGTTAAAAGCCACCGTCTTGTCTGTATCACTTATGCCTTTCTATTTTCTTTACCTCTTTGTACATGTATAATCTCCTCTCTTTTACCAAAACAGCAACAAAAAGAAAAAACTGGTTTGACATTTTTCCTTTGTGCTTGCCTCTCTGTCTGACTGAATGCATAACACAGGGTATCTAAGACCATTTGTGATGGCATTCCTTACTCTGTGTTTGGCTGCACCAGCACTTGTTTAACAGGCTAGAGGGTATTGATTTATTGAGGAACACTGCCAACATAACCTCTGTATTCAGGGCAAGAGGAGCTAGCCCTCTTCCTTATCTCTGCAGAATATCTTGCCATAAAGAAAACAACATTTCTCAGCCAGGTGAATAGGCCCTTCCAATGTAGTAATTTAATGCTGCCCACTATCTTATTGATCAATCTGACCTATCAATCTGATCTATCAAACTGAGCCATAGGAACAAGTAAGTGATTTCTTGATAGCCTGACAATGATTCACAAGCAGAACTGGAACTACAGTCTAGGAGTCCTGACTCGACTCTTTGAAAGCAAGCTATACACTTCATTTTTTTTGTCAAGGCCTGTACTAGGCAGGTTTCCACACTGGTATAGTTGAGCTGAGATGAGAGATGAGAATTTTTTTTTCAAACTTCAATGTTAGATTTGTTAAGAGAGATCTATAATCAAGTAGACACAGTTGCTGATAAATAACTTGTGCTTAGCAGTCAGCTAAGAGCATGATATCTTCTACAAATGAATAAACCAGTGTACTATAACCAGAAGTATTGGCTGAAATTTAAGACTTAGTCCATTCTTTTTTTTTTTTTTTTTTCTTCTTTATCATCTAGGGGGGGAAAAAGCTTGTAGCCTGTGTATATTTTAATTTAAATCTATGCTTGCATTTAGAAGGGGATGGAAGCTTTCAGAAGACTTAGGAATTTTATCCTTAATTTATCCTGCACCAAAGCCTTCATCAGTATTGGACTGTGTCATTATGATTTCATCTACAATATTCTTGAGCTTGCTAAAGCCTCTGGCTTTATCCAGTTTACAGATGTAGTTGCTTTAGAATCATAGAAACACTTAGGTCAGAAAAGACTTTTGAGATCAAGTCCAGCTGTTAACCCAGGACTACCAAGTCCATCACTAAACCATGTCCCTAAGCACCATGTCTATGTGGTTTTTAAACACCTCCAGGGATGGTGATTCCACCACCTCCCTGGGCAGCCTGTTCCAATGCGTGACCAACCTTTTAGTGAAGGAATTTTTTCCTAATATCCAATCTAAACCTCCCCTGGTGCAACTTGAGGCCATTTCCTCTTGTCCTATTGCTTGTTATCTGGGAGCGGAGACCCCACCTGTCTACAAACCTCATTTCAGGTAGTTGTAAAGAGCAATAAGGTCCCCCCTGAGCCTCCTTTTCTCCAGCCTAAACAACCCCAGTTCCCTCAGCCACTCCTCATAAGACTGGTGACAACTCTAAAGTAATAAACTTTCGGAGTAATTTCAGTCAGATGTGTTGTGGGGTTTTGGGTTTTTTTCCATGCAAATAAGCAACACTGCATGGTTTAGTATCTTCCTTACAAAAATTATAATGACAAAGCCTCATCATTTTTGTGAAACACTTATAGGTCTTAATAAAATCTTTATTTAAAATATAAATTTTACAGTGTTCAGTTGATGGACAAACCCAGTAATTCAACATTAATGTCCTATTTTTTTTTACTCATGGATATATAATTAAAAATTGATTCCCCTTTTTCAGTAACATTATCTGATACCTTGTTATTACTTTAGTTTTATCAGTGTTTCTTGACATGGATATTGAATGAAAAAAATTGTCTGTGTAGAGCCCTTGTAATAAAAACATTAATTTTATATTAGTTTACACAGCTTTATCCTGAAATGAAGTTTTATTGGCTAGTCAGATTACTGGATATCTGTCAAACCTGTAATTATATACATAAAATTTAATGAGGCCTTGAGTCTTTTAAAAACAATTATATGTATGCTTTGAAAAGTATACTTATGTGTATAAGCTGCCTCTGATTTTTTGGAAGTGTACAGTTGTTTTGTTCTCTAGGCCTGTCAGAATCCAGCTAATTGAATCTCTGCTAGCATCACAGTAGCAGCAACTGCATTGAATTGGGTATAGGTGGCACAGTAAAAATAAAGTCATCACAACAGATTGAATAGCCAAAGAACAGCAAATCCTGATTTGAAAATAAAATATTGTGTCCTCTCAGCACTTGATTTCCCTTAAGCATTTTGACAGCAGGTGGTCATTACTTAGTCACAAATTTCTCTCTGCTGATACTGTCTCTGAGAAGAATCATAGAATCATTTAGGTTGGAAAAGTCCAACTGTAAACCTAACACTGCCAAATCCACCACAAGAGCTTTCATGGTTTTGCTGGACAACTCAGCAACTCTTTCATGAGGAAAGGCCAAGTATTTTAAGGTTCTGTAGGCTCTGTTTTCTGTTTTATGCACCTTTTTTTTTCTACCACCAGTTATTTTGCAGTGAAGACAGTTTAGTAGGATGAATAATATTACTTATTCCTTGCAGCCTTGTAACAATAAATGGAAAAGGCTCACCAGATTAGTCATTTACCTGTCACATAAGTGTGTACTTCCCAAGTGACTGATTTGTCACAAGCGTACAAAAGCTGTTAAACAGCCTATCATAAAGGAAAACAACTTGGTATATATGTGAATATGTAAATGCAACTGAACCTCTTCTGAGACACTGGACTTTATCCTGATCATACATGGATCTTGTTTTGTTATATATATATAGCAGTTGCTCCAATTTTAATGCATTGTAGAATGAGGTTCAGATTTGTCAACATCTTGTAATGCTTGACTTATCCAAAAGTTTTATTTCATAAAGGTTTAATAGTAGCATATTCTTTAGTATACCTATTGCCATGGGGTTTTTTATACAAAGTTGTCTAGTAAATTCTCCCATATCTATATATTGTTGAATATAACAAAATGGTGAGTGTCCCTGAAGTTATTTTTTCTAGATGTTTTTATTTTTACCACAGAGTCTTTCATATAAAATTACAATTGGAAGTGAGGTATTATTTTAGTCTGTGTATTTACAAGTGTAGGATGGATGTTCTTGTTTTTTTTCTGTAAGTCCACCTTTCATGAAAGTGAGATTTTACTTGATTAAACAAACAAGGAATAAATGCCTTTCTTGCAGTTTTCATTGTCTAAATCATGCACGTTTATATGTGCTTTTGTGCTTGTTACAGAATCAGTGTAGGACTGTTATTAAATGCATTTACTCCAGCAGATATAGGTGGCTACATAGTCTGTCAAGAACAATCCTAATAAGTAATTAAATTTTGTCAAGTCAATGCTTTTTGTCATGAATAATAGTATTGGTCCATTTTAAATATCTCCATATGTATTTATTTGAAAAATGTCTTTGAGAGATTATGTTTTTTTCCTGTATTTCTGTTTGTTAAAGAGAGCGCAGCACTAATTAGTAGTCAGGAAGTGTGTTGCCAAATACCAAGAGCTAATTCAAAATAATGTTGTGTGTTGCCTGCTTAATGAACATGTTAATAGAATGTACCGTATTTAGGGATAATAACTCTCTAATAATTGGTCAGACTTTTTATTTAAAAGTAAATATTTTCCTAATAAACTCTCACCATCTTTTGCTGATAACTATTACTGTGATTTAATTTTTATGGAGGAATTTTTAATGTGCATTTAAGCATATTTTGTTCTGTTTGAAATACTATTTGTCTTGATTACAGTCCAGAAAAAGCTTGGTTTCATTCCCAACATATGTTGAAGGTAAGATATATTTCATAACTTAATTTTCTTTTCATTATATGAACACCAAAGTTTTTAATGTATATAATTTTATTTTTATGTGCAGAACATAAAACTTGCTAAGGTTAGATGAACTGATTTAGATTAAAATGTGTCCAACCTGGAACTATATTAAACCCTTGTAGGCTTTTTTGGAAGCTGAGTAAAATGTCTCTCTTATTTTATAACATTTTATTGATGGCTCTTGCCACCTTTCAACTGGGTTGTTATTGATATCATTTAAATCACTGATTAAAAAACCCCAAACCGTGGAATTCCTAATGTTTGTGAATGTGTGTAGAGAGTAATTTGTTGCTTGATAAGGAACAGAGGTTAGACAAAACAGTCAATATTTACACAAAACTGAGATTTAATTAGCAGGCAAGTAGGAGTAAACTTGCACTGATTTTCAGGTACTTATCTTCTGATTAAATAACCCTTATGCTTTATAGAACGGCCAAAAAAATTTTAAAAAGCTGATGTCATATTTAATTTAAAATATCTTTAAATTCCTTGGTTGTTTTACAGTGTGCTGTAAATTTTAACATTGGTTTAGTCTTTAAAAGTACATGTTGTATATTTTAGAACCCATGACCAGATGAACTGGTGTACATTACATGGATTGCTTTGAAACTAGCTGAGGTTTGGAAATTCAAACCAATGAAGGATCTCTCTTTGGTAGACAGCCCTTTCTTTGTCAAGACCATCTTAAAGTGTGTCCCTGCCCCCCAACAAAGAAAAAAATTTCTTAACATTCTTTGAGATATTGGTCCAGTGGGCAGTTGCTTAAAACATTGAACACACTATTTTTATGCAGGTAATTGATAGTCTGAGAAAAACTTTCACCTATACTACACTTATTCAACAGATAATTCTATACTCTAACATAATGTATGAAGGGGGGCTTATGAAGAACAATACTGTTGTTCTGCAAGTGTGTTCACATCTCATAAAAATAAAACATGTTCCTCTTTCCTTTTTAATATGCTTCCTGTCTTATCCATACCTCTTTCTAGGGTGAAAGATTTTTAATATTTTAAGATTTAAAGATGTTTAAGATTTTGTGTTTTGATCAAGAACTGTGCTATAAAGGGTTTGGTAATGGAAGTGCTGATAAGGCCTTTATGCATAAAGTAATAAATATCAGCAATTGAAATACTGTATAATTTCAGGGCTTGAGCAATAATATGCCAATATGTAGCATGTCTAGATGCTATGTGGTTGCTTGAAAGTGGTTGGTAAGATGCTGATGCTGTCAGGTCTGGAACAGGCACCAACACAGTGATATCCAAATGCATGCTTTATCCCACTTGGGTGTTCCCCTGATAGCCAGGGAAAGCACCTCAACTCCCCCAGTCATCCTGATCATGGAAGCACGTTTGACATGTCATATGGTCAGAACAGAAGGTTTTCTTCATTGTCCAGATTTAGACTGCAGTGACTGATCAAGCACAGGATTGCCCAGGGAGGACCCACAAAAAACACAGATCACATGATTTACATACTTTATTATCCTTTTTCCCACTGCTTGGCCCTTCTTTTTGTATCTCCTTTTCTAATATCCATGCCTGGACTTGGTGCTCTCACCCACACCTTGAGTCTTTCGAGATGCAGGTCTCCTACTTGACAGCTAGTCCAGCTTGATGTGTGCTAGCAAATTATACACACACACACACACACACAGAGTATTAAAAATCATTAGGGAAATATAAATTCCTCCACTTGCTGGCACCTAAACCTATGGGCCCTGTAACTTGTGGCCCCTTCTCCAGTTGCTGGCACTTAGACCTTACAACGCTCACATAGGATAGAGGGTGAGAGCACACAGAAAAAATAATTGAGTAAAAGGATTTAATAAGAAGACAGGACAGACTTCAGTGATAAGGCACAATGCTCAGTCAAACAAGTGTACTGACTAGCAGCCTGCTTACATGTGACTGGCCTCTTCTAACCCCCCTTTTCTCCATTTTCCCATGCTTGTACTTCCGCCTCCATCTAATTTGATCTCTCCCATTCTTCACCCTGGTCTCCTCTCAAATATAAAACCCTGCCTCTAATTACTCTTTGCCAACTGGTCTGTTTTGCTACATCCATGCCCAGATTTGGTATT
The DNA here is from genome assembly GCF_023638135.1 of Falco biarmicus. Taxonomy (NCBI): domain Eukaryota; kingdom Metazoa; phylum Chordata; class Aves; order Falconiformes; family Falconidae; genus Falco; species Falco biarmicus. The sequence goes on along the minus strand of NC_079310.1, from coordinate 20,900,966 downwards.
TCTGATGCCAGTCCCGAGACACTCTCAGCATTATATGCTACAGTTACCCAGGCACCATTGGTCTTGCAAGGTTCCACTTCCCCAAAGGCCCCCAATGCTCCCTGTCACGTATCTCTGAAGTCACACGTAGCTCCCCCTTAACCACCAATGCAATCCAGCCATCCCTCATGGTGCTGCCTGTAACTTTTGGCAACTTATCACTCTGTTACCTGTCAAATCTGGCAGTTTCTCATGCCATGGCCAGTAGTTTTCCACATCCTGTTCAACTAGCTGAACCTTGGGCCACAGCCTAATCAGCAGACCAATCATTTCCCTGCAGCCCTAACAATATAAATTCTATTCCTTTAGGTTTCATTCTTGAACATGACTAGTGATCATAATTACTTTCATTTTTGGGGTGTTGTCATGGTTTAACCCCGGCTGGCAACCAAGAACCATGCGGCCACTTTCTCACTCCCCCTCACCCAGAGGGATGGGGAGGAGAATCAGAAAGGAATGTAAAACTCAAGGGTTGAGATAAGAACAATTTAATAGGTAAAGCAAAAGCTGCGCATGCAAGCAAAGCAAAGCAAGGAATTAATTCACTACTTCCCATGGGCAGGCAGGTGTTCAGCCATCCCCAGGAAAGCAGGTCTCCATCATGCATAACAGTTACTCAGGAAGACAAATGCCATAATGCCAGATGCCCCTCCCACACACACACCTTCCTTCTTCTTCCCCCGGTTTATATACTCAGCATGACATCATATGTTATTGAATACCTCTTTGGCTAGTTCAGGTCACCTGTCCTGGCCGTGTCCCCTCCCAATTTCCCATGCCTCTCCAGCCCTCTCACTGGCAGGGCCCAAGAAACCCAAAAGTCCTTGACTTAGTATAAACATTACCCAGCAACAACTAAAATCATCAGTGTGCTATCAACATTGTTCTGCATCACAGCCAAAACACAGCACTGTACTAGCTACTAAGAAGAAAATTAACTCTATCCCAGCTGAAACCAGGACAGTGTCCATTTATGTAGTATCTGAATAGATTGAGTACACTCAAGGTACATCTAAATCAGTAGTCTTAAGCTTTCATCTACTTATTGGGAAAGCCTCATGGTAAAGATTGTATATGTACTCGTATTTGTGTGTATATTATGAGTGTGATTAACATTTAGCTCTAGCTAGTAATTTTTTTTTATTAACTTATATTGCATATATATAACATTATTTTGGGGGTAAAGATCTCAGTCCTTGTTAATGTCATCTTTGGTGAATTAGAAGAAAATTGGCATTTTTGTGTTATGCTCAACTTCAGGCTTTAGCACCTCTTAAATCTCAGGCTAACTCTTGAGTTGACTAAAGACTCTGTTCTAAAAGGATCAGGTTTTGTTCCTAGAAAAACAGAGAGCAAAATCAGTTTATACTTCTTGATATAATATAGACAATTCTACAAATTCTCTCAAATGATGATTATCTGTACTTTTTCAGTGGCCTTAAACAGATTTTTTTCTTACTTGTAGCAAAACAAGAAGCTTCTTCCAAAAACCTTCCTTTTTCTCAGATCATGAGAATTTTAACATACAGAGAGAAAAGCCCTGTCTTCAGCAGATATAATCCTCAAACACCTGAAAACCTGTGTATTATACATGTTTCTTTGTACTGATTTGTGAGATGATTTTTACTTTGACTTTTAACTTTACACAGAAGGTGATGAGAGCTGAAGTCATTAAATATTTTGCAGGACTAAGACAGTAGCTTTTTCAAAATGCAAGAGCTCTTGCTCTGTATATTTACCATCAAAATCTTTTTGTATAACACCTCCCCCCCTGCCCCAACACAATACCCTTGTTGGGAATGAGTGCAATTTTGATAATATTAAACTCCTCTATTATGGAGGGGGGTGTGTGTATCATAATTGTAAAGTATTCTTGAGGAGATTCCACTACCCATTCAAAGTGCTGAGAGAACAATTTAAGTATTCTTGTTTCTATGTAAGAACAAAACTAAAGAGGTTATTTTGCTCTGGAGTGAACCCTACCTTATAGGACAATGATCTATTCTGAGAAATTGCATTAGCAAATAGTTTCTGCTGGAGAGATGTTGGGAAGACATGCTCGGTGTTTTGTATTCCTTGATTAAAATATTGCTTGTCATACCATCATGCTAAAATGAAATAGTTCAGTGGAGCATTTACAGCTCTTAGGTACAGGCTCAAGTGATCAGAATATATTTTTTTTTACCATGGTTTAATGTGATTTTTTTTGCTCCTGTATTTGTAGTTCCTGGACCTTGTGATCCTGAAGACTTGATTGATGGAATAATTTTTGCTGCCAATTACCTTGGCTCCACTCAACTCCTTTCTGACAAAACTCCCTCCAAGAATGTGAGAATGATGCAGGCACAAGAGGCTGTCAGCAGAATCAAGGTGAGGGACAACTCTTGCTCTTTCTCAAGTTGGTGTTTTAGAGCTGCAGATGTGAACTTTTTGTACACTCAAGTCTTCTCATGTTGGATTATCTGTGGTTTCAGAAACATTAAGTGACTAATCTTTCTTTTTGCAAGATAAACCACTTATTTAATGCTGCTTTTGGAACAAGGGTGAAGGAAAACAGTTCCAGATAATTCTAATTTGTACAGTACAACTACTGCTCTATTCTGTTAGCCAAAAATCTGTAATTGTCAGGGCAGGCCCAAAATGAGAGACAGACATGTGATTCAAAGTCTCTAGGTAAGTAATAGCTCAAAGAGGCTGAGCAATGTCTGCTAGCCAGATTTATTAGCTATCCTGATAACAAACCAAGGGCAGATGTAGACATACTATTTATAAAACATCATCTCCTTTGGACAGATACAAGCATAAACCTGACACCACCACCACCCTCACCAAGGGTGTGCCCCCCACACCCTCCAGTGGACCTGGCTTAGCAGGATAATGGACACAAAAAGCCTGAACCTCAGCTGGGGTATGCACCTCTGATGCAGGCTCCAAGGAATGGTCCTCTGGGCCATACCATGCCCAATCAATCAAATACTGCAGGGTACCCCAGGATATCCTGAAATCCAAAATAGCCCAGACGTGATATTTTCTCTGGCCCTGGACCATAATTGGGGGCAGAGGTCAAGGTTGCCACTAGAAGGGATCTGAGTGAATGGGTTTTAATGGGGAGATGTGAACAACAGGGTGAATCTTGAGAGCACGTGGAAGCTGCAGACAAAATGTGACCGGACTAACTTGGGCTGTGATTTTATATAGTCCAAGATAACGAGTCTAAATTAGAAAAAAACTGCGCCAAATGAACATGTTCACCAGACAACCAAACGTAGTCCCCAACCACAAAGTCTGATGCTGGTCACCAACATCTATCTGCACAGTCTTTGTAAGCAGCCTTTGCTTTTTCCAGCTGCTCTTGAAGCAAATGTATATGCCACAACCACTTAAAGAAGACCCTTCAAGGGAGTCCTCAGGGGTATAAAAGTCAGTTCACTGGCTGAGGAGGGAAACAAAGATGCTTAGCATAGAATTACCAAGGGAATTTATTCTCTTACTTTTGCTATGCGCACAGGGGTGCCCCAGCCTAATGCATGGAGGACCTTGATACAGTGTAAAGCAGGTTTTATATATGTTACAGTACAGTTGTGTAGACCAATCAAATTACTTCTGTTACAGGGTGGGCTAATCGGTTACTATTGCTTGTGTAATCAGTATGTAATTGTCCCATGCAGGATCAGTACATGCTTGTCCCATGCAGGTGGTATGGATATATGTGTCAGTGGTGTGTTAATTGTTCTAAACCAATGTTCTGTGTAGAGGAGTGCATGTGTGTATACTGGATTCTGGTCAACTGCATTTCTGGCCATGGTTATATGCCTGGGGGTTTTTGGAAAGTAAATCTATTGTTTTATTATGGGTATGGAGTGGTGTCAGTCGGTGAGAGCCAGCTTAGGTTGGGTCTTCAGGTCACGTTGACCCTGAGGTAAAAGCTCATAGTCTCAGGTACTGTTCGTACTTCTAAGGAAGTCAGCATCTTGCCTTTCACAGGGGAAACCCCCTGGACAGCCTCCAGAGTAGCGGGGTGGTCATGGGGATGAAAACCATACTTCACATAAAAAGGAGTCTGCTGCATAGAAGAGTGGACATTGCTGTTATAGGCAAATTCTGCCAATGGTAAGACAGAGCTGCAGTCATCCTGATGTTAATTAATATAATAATGGAGATACTGCTGCAGGATCCAGTTGACCCACTCCATATGACCATTAGATTGTAGGTGATACAGGTAGGAAAGACAGAGTTGCACCCCCAGCAGGGCCATAAGCTGCCTCCAGAACTAGGCAGTGAACTGGGCCCCTTGATCCATCGCCATGCTATCCGGCAGGCCATGGCAGCAAGACACATGCTGCAAAAACAAACACACAGTCTGAGGGGCTGTGGGCAGTTTCTTTAGTAGAACAAAAAAAGCAGCCTTCGTAAACAAGTCCACCACCACAAGCACCTCTGCCTGCCCCTGAGACACAGGCAAGTTCACAATAAAATCCATTGAAATAATTTTCCATGGTCACTCAGGAGTTGGTAAGGGATGTAGTAGACCCTGCAGCCTCTGTCGGTTTCTTGGCCTGGGCATTGATGTTATAAGCAAGAACATAGCTTGTGACATCTGCATGCACAATAGGCCACCGGTATATCTGTGTGACTTGATGCAGAGTCTTCCAATGACCATCATGCCCTGCTGTCAGCATGTGATGACAGTACTGAAGGAACTGTGCATGCAGTGGTCCAGCAGGGATATATGGCTGCTCATCATGATACAGTCAACCATCCTTCTCCTGCAGATTCTGTGAAGTATCTCCTGCCTGAAACTGCATGACCAAAGAATCACCAACCATTGCCCAAAGCGCAGAACTTAAAAAAGCATGAGCCAGCATGGATGCAACAAAATTCTGCAGAGAGAAAAAATTACAGGGAGGTGGATCTGTCTCAGCAGCTCATGAGAGATTATCCACCCTACCATTCTGTTTGCCCAATTTGTAGGTGATATTAAACAGAAACAGAGAGAAAAGTTGCCCAACAAGTCAACTGGGGAGAGGCACTTGAGGTTCCTAAAATATTCCAGATTTCGATAGTCAGTCAGTACCAAAGTAGACTCGGCAGGACCCACAAGAAAGTGCCTCCACTCAACAAACACCTCATGGATGGCCAACAACTCTCCCAGATATCATAATTCCTCTCTGCAGCAGTCAACTGTCAGAAGAAATAGGCACAAGGATGAAGCTGTCCATTTGATGGACCACGCTGAGAAAGTGCCACCCCAATGGCAGGGGAAGAAGCATCTGCCTCCAATGCAAAAGCATGACTGGTATCTGGGTGGGTCAAAACCTGGGCTGTCGTAAATGGCTGCTTCAACTCTTCAAAGGCCCCCTGAACCTCAGGCATCCACTAAAAAGGGACAGGCTTACGAGTCAGTGCTGTGAGTAGAGCAACCTTTTGAGCAAAATTCTGAATAAAACACTGATAAAAATTGGCAAAGCTCAAAAAGCGCTGCACATCATTGATGGAGCATGCCAATGAAGAACAGTGTTGATCTTCATGTCCATGCTCATGCCTCAGGATCGATTGAGTATCCTGAGACATCTATACACTGTTGGAAGAAGGCATGCTTCTCCAGCTTGGCATAAAGGCATTGGTGCTAAAGGTGGGAGAGAACGTCCCAAACATGAACAACATGTTCCTCCTATGTGGTCAAGTAAACTAAAATGTCATCCAGATATGCAATGACATAACTGTCCAACAAATCACAGAAGACATCATTCATGAAGTGCTGAAAGGTGGCAGGGGCACTACACAAGCCAACAGGCATCACATGGTACTCAAAATGGCCGTACTTGCAAACAAAGGCATTTTTCCACTCATCACCCCGACAAACACAAATAAGATTATAAGCCCCTCTCAGACCCAGTTTAGTAAACCAGTGGTGTGCACTGCAACATTCCAGTTGCAAAACAGCTCAGGAATGAGAGGCAAGGGCTACCAGTTCTTGATGTTAATATTATTCAGTCCCTAGTAGTCCACACATGGCCTCAAGTCTCCATCCTTCATACAGCTATGGCATCATACAATTCAAGTCATGGGTTATTTTCCCCCAAGGTTAAATATCCTTGAGGTACACACTGGATTTCCCCATCCTTCCACATTATCTACCAAGTGTATTTGAGTCCCTGAGCAAAAGGAGTAACCCATGCTGTCTTTCCCAGCCAGTTCCTTATGTGCAATATGAGGACCTTATCTCCTTTTGCAGTAGGTAGGGGTTTCATTTGCACAGGGCCAGGTCAGTTAGAAGATCCTCTAGTGTTAACCAGCCACATGGCTTCTGCTAAATTTGTATCCCAGTGATTGAATGTCCCAGCACTCATGGCTCTCAGTATAGGTTTTAATAGTTCATTGTATCGTTCAGTCTTTCCAGAGGCTGGTGTGTGATAGCAGATGTGATGCACCCAATCAATACCATGTTCCTTTGCCCAGGTGTCTATGAGGTAGTTTAGGAAAATGAGTCCTGTTGTCTGACATGATTCTTTCTCGGGTGCTGTGCTGCCACAGACCATGCATTTCAAGGCTCAGGATGGTGTTTCAGGTGGTGGTATGGGTTACAACAATTTAAAGATATATCCATTACAGTTTCTACTCCATCCCCAGTATGGCCTCAAGTCTCCATCCTTCTTCTTTACAAAAAATATGGGGGCACCAAGGGGTGGAGTATTGAATAAAACCCTGGGCTAAGCCATTCTCACTATAAGCCTTCAAAGCCACCACCGCTGGCCATGTCTCATGGTTTAACCCTGGCTGACAACCAAGTACCACGCAGCCGCTTGCTCACTCCCCCTTGCTGAGGCAGAAGGCTTGGACACAATTTATACAACCAATGTGATCAAGTTAGTGCCACTTTATTAATAGACTCACCGCAATTTATAGCCCCAGTTAAAAATACACATGCTACGCAGGCTTTGTTATGTAAAAGGTGATAGGTTAAAACTACTTGTTCACACGCTTCCACCTCTCCTATGATTGGTCCCGGTGTGGTGCCCACACGCTGCTCCCCCCTTATGCAGGCATCCTGTTTTTTCTCATCTTTCTGTCCAACTCTCTTATCTCTCTGCGAATAAACAGTTTCTTTGTCTCCCTTGGCCTTGAATATGTCCTTCACAACAGCTGCAGCTTGTTACAGCTTTGGCCTGCTCGGCCAAAGTTACTTGGTCTGGATTGCTCATAATATATCCGTTGTCTTCCAGCCACTCCACACCCCCTCACCCAGAGGGATGGGGAGGAGAATTGGAAACAAATGTAAAACTCAAGGGTTGAGATAAGAACAATTTAATAGGTAATGCAAAAGCTGCGCACGCAAGCAAAGCAAAGCAAGGAATTCATTCACTACTTCCCATGGGCAGGCAGGTGCTCAGCCATATCCAGGAAAGCAGGGCTCCATCACGCATAACGGTTACTCGGGAAGACAAATGCCATAATGCCAGATGTCCCCACCTTCCTTCTTCTTCCCCGGTTTATATACTCAGCATGACATCATATGTTATTGAATACCTCTTTGGCTAGTTCAGATCACCTGTCCTGGCTGTGTCCCCTCCACGTTTCCTGTGCCCCTCCAGCCCTCTTGCTGGCAGGGCCTGAGAAACTGAAAAGTCCTTGACTTAGTATAAACATCACCCAGCAACAACTAAAAACATCAGTGTCCTATCAACATTGTTCTCACATCAAAGCCAAAACACAGCACTGTACTAACTACTAAGAAGAAAATTAACTCTATCCCAGCTGAAACCAGGACACCATGACACAGGATAGATACAACCCAAGGGGAGAGAACCGTCTGGTAGCAGCACGATAGAACAATCATACACCCGATCGGGAGGCGGAGGGTCAGGTTGCTACTTGCTTTTGCTCACAGGCATCCAAAAATCCCTAAAATCTGGCGGCAGTGCCCCCAATAGGCCAGCAGATGGCTTGGGGAAATTGATGCTGCTGGTATGGGACACCTGGCAGGCACTAGTGCCTTCCTGGAACCCTGGACAACTACTGCCACCAGACACCTGCTGCGGCGGGAGGAGAGCAGCAGCAGCACCTGCCTCAATGGCAGGAAGGTAAATCCATCTCTGTGCCCAACAAACCCTCAGCTCATGCTGGACTAACCAAGGCATTCCCAGGATGATTGGCTAAAAGGGCATAGAGAGGACAGAACAATAAATAAACTCCCAAATCCTGGGGCAACAGCGAGCTGCAGAAGCGGGTTGCGCTACTCTGTGGGACAACTCTGCCCCCACCCCCGTGGAGGGTTTTCCGTCAGTTTCCTGAGTCCACAATGGTAGGCGCTGAAGGGAGTGATTCAGAAAAGGGTAGAAAATCCCAACTGTCCCCAAAGGTAGCCAAACCAACTGTCTCCTCTGCTGAGTCCTTAGTAGGGGGAGAAGGGGCCTGGGCAAACCCTGCCCCGACTTGCATCGGTTCTACCCACTACCTTGCTGCGAGCATCAGGACTAGGGGTGGTAGGGTGGACTTGGGGCATGGCAACATGGGCCCCAGCTCCGGCACTGGCAGCATGGCACTGGCTCCGCCCCCTCTGCCAAGCAGAGAGGGCTGCCAGGAGAGCGGGAACCCAATGCCGGAGCAGAACCAGGCAAGTGTAGGATGCATGTTTAATGGCAGCCTGCAAATCTGCTGGCACCAGCCCCCGGGCTACCTCTCTAAGACATCACTGGCCAGGCCATGAATACAGAGGAGTAACAAATGGTCATCCCCCCAATTCAGGTCCAATGACATGTGGATTGACATAGGATCACAGACTCATAGAATCACTTAGTTTGGAAAAGACTTTTAAGATCGAGTCCAACCGTATACCTTACACTGCCAAGTCTATCACTAAACCAAGTCCCTAAGCACCACATCTACACATCTTTTAAATACCTCCAGGGATGGTGACTCAACCACTTCCCTGAGCAGCGTGTTCCAATGCTTGATAAATCTTTTGTTGAAGAAATGTTTCCTAATATACAGCCTAAACCTTCCCTGGCAAAACTTGAGGCTGTTTCATCTTGTCCTATTGCTTGTTACCCAGGAGAAAAAAGACCAACACCTACTTCCCAAAAAGCTCCTTTCAGGTAGTTGTAGAGAGCAGTAAGGTCTCCCCTCAGCATCCTTTTCTCCAGGCTAAACAACCCCAATTCCCTCAGCTGCTCCTCATAGGACTTGTTCTCTAGACCCTTCACCAGCTTCATTGCTCTTCTTTGGACACACTCCAGCACTTCAATATCTTCCTTGTAGTGAGGGGCCCAACACTGAACACAGTATCTAAGGTGTGGCCTCATCAGCACCAAGTACAGGGGTACGATCACTTCCCTAGTCCTGCTGGCCACAATATTTTGGATACAGGACAGGATGCTGTTGGCCTTCTTGGCCACCTGGGCACACGGATGGCTCATGTTTGTCCAGCTGTCGACCAACACCCCCAGGTCCTTTTCTGCCAGGCAGCTTTCCAGCCACTCTTCCCCAAGCCTTTAGCATTGTGTGGGGTTGTTGTGACCCTAGTGCAAGACCTGGCACTTCTTCTTGTTGAACCTCATACAGTTGGCCTCTGCCTACTGATCCAGCCTATCTAGATCCCTCTGCAGAGCCTTCCTACCCTCAAGCAGATCAACACTCCCCTTGCAACTTGCTGTTGTCTGCAAACTTACTGAAGGTGCACTCATTCTCCTCATCCAGATCATTGATAAAGTTTTTAAACAGGACTGGGCCCAATACTGAGCCCTGGGTAACGCCACTTGTGGCAGACCACCAACTAGATTTAACTCCATTCACTACAATTCTTTGGGCCTGGCCATCCAGTTTTTTACTCTGTAAAGAGTACACCCATCCAAGCCATGAGCAGCCAGTTTCTCCAGGAGAATGCTGTGGGAAATGGTGTCAAAGGCTTTACTAAGTTCCAGGTAGACAACATCCACAGCATCTCCCTCAGCCACTAAGTGGGGGGTCACCTTGTGATAGAAGGAAGATCAGTTAGTCAAGCGGGACCTGCCTATCAGAAACCCAGGCTGACTGGGCCTGATTGCCTATTTTGTCCTGTACATGCCGTATGATGGCACCCAAGATATCTGCTCCATAACCTTCCCTGGCACCAAGGTCAGGCTGACAGTCTTGTAGTTCCCTGGATCTTCCTTCCTCCTCTTCTTGTAGATGGGTGTCACATTTGCTAACCTCCAGTCTTCTGGGACCTCCCTGGTTAGCCAGGACTGCTGATAAATGATGGAAAGTGGCATGGTGAGCACTTCTGCCAGCTCCCTCAGGACCCTTAGGTGGATCCCATCCGGCCCCATAGACTTGTGTGTGTCCAAGTGGTGTAGGAGGTCGCTGACCATTTCCCCTTGGATTATGGGGGCTTCATTCTGCTCCCCATCCCTGTTTTCCAGCTCAGGGGGCTGGGTACCCCAAGAACAACTGGTCTTACTATTAAATACTGAGGCAAAGAAGACGTTAAGTACCTCATCCTTTTCCTCATCCTTTGTCACTATGTTTGCCCTCGCATCCAATAAAAGATGGAGATTCTCCTTTAGCCCTTCTTTTGTTGTTATTGTATCTATGGAAACGTTTTTTCATTGTCTTTCATGGCAGTAGCCAGAAAAAGTTCTAGTTGGGATGTGGCCCTTCTAATTTTCTCCCCGCATAACCTCATGACATCCTTGTAGTCCTCGTGAATTGCCTGCCCCTTCTTCCAAAGGTGGTAAACTTTCTTTTTTTCCCTGAGTTCCAGCCAAAGCTCTCTGTTCAGCCAGGCCAGTCTTCTTCCCCGCCAGCTCGTCTTTCGGCACATAGAGATGGCCTGCTCTTGAACCTTTAAGATCTACTTCTTGAAGAATGTTCAGCCTTCCTGGACTCCTTTGCCCTTCAGGACTGCCTTCCCAATGGATTCTGTCAACCAGGCTTCTAAACAGGCCAAAATCTGCCCTCTGGAAATCCAAGGTGGCAGTTCTGCTGACCCCTCTCTTTACTTCTCCGAGAATCAAAAACTATCATTTTGTGATCGCTATGCCCAAGATGGCCTCCAACCATCACATCACCTACAAGTCCTTCTCTTTTCACAAACAACAGGTCCAGCAGAGCGCCTTCCATAGTTGGTTCACTCACCAACTGTGTCAAGAAGTTATCTTCCACACACTCCAGGGACCTCCTAGACTGTTTCCTCTCTGCTGTATTGTATTTCCAGCAGACATCTGATAAGTTGAAGTCCCCCACAAGAAGGGATAGTGATCATGAGACTTCTCCCAGCTGCTTATAGAATATTTCATCTGCCTCTTCATCCTGGTTGTGTGGTCTATAACAGTCTTCCACCATGATATCTGCCTTGTTGTCCTTTCCCCTAATTCTTACCCATAAACACTCAACACTTTCATCACTGTTATCAAGCTCTTTAGACAGTTAAAATACTCCCTAACATACAGGGCTACCCCACCGCCTTTCCTTCTTTGCCTATCCCTTCTGAAGAGTTTATAGCCATCCATTGCAGCACTCCAGCTGTGTGAGTCATCCCACCATGTTTCCATCACTGCAACTATATCATAGTTTTCCAGCTCCTGTTTGTTGCCCATGCTGTGTGCATTGGTATAGATGCACTTCAGTTGGGCTATTGATACCACCACCTTTTGTGGGGGAGAAGCCCTAGTTCCTGTGACCATTCTCAGGCACTTCTGTGGTTTCTAACACATCAGTAAATGTTGTGTCTTTTATGCCTCATAGATCTCCATCCCCTACCTCCACTGAGATGGCAGACTAAAAAAACCTCTCTAGCACACTGTCCCTCAAACACTGGCATGCTGCTCCCAGGCTTATCTCTAGTGAGATAAGCATGGAAATCCACTGTACTCTGTGCCACACTGCCCCCTCTGGCACAGACTGAACAGAGGGATAGAAAACGAGGTTGAAGCACAAGTTCCCCAAAGAAATTGATCATCCTCACAAGCAAGGAGGTGAATTATCCAAAACCCCATCTCCTTGAGCATGCAAAGACCTAGCCCACTGCAAGTCTTGCCCCTAAATTGGACAAATTAAAGCTGACCTTTGTACGATCACTGGGAAAAGCACTATCCCAACCCTCCAAGAAAACCACCACAAGAAATGCAAAAAGAGAGGGAAGGTTCCATATCCCCAGTAAATGGGGAAGGAGAGAACAAGCAGACATAGGGAAAAACCAACACCATGCAAAAGAATAGTAGTAGGGGGAGAACAGGGAGGTGAAGCAGAGCCTCCCCTTTCTAGAGCCTCCATATGACAACAAAGCTGCTCTACTGAGGCTTGAGTCTTCTCCCTGTAGTGGGTTTGAGTGGCAAGTTTTGGTAGCGGTGGGGCTACAGAGGTAGCTTCTGTGAGAAGCTGCTAGAAGCTTCCCGTATGTCCGATAAAGCCAATGCCAGACGGCTCCCAAGACGTACCCACCAATGGCCAAGGCTGAGCCAATCAGCAACAGTGGTAGTGTTATCGATTTGTTAATAAGTTAAGATTATTTGACTTTATTTGATTAATTAATTGATTTTATAAAATCATTTTATAAAATTAAAATATAGAAGGATAAGAAATATTTTAAATGAAACTTATAGTTGCACAGTAAAAGCTGCTATGAGATCTTCTGTACATCCTGTACCAAGGCTAGAAGAAGGGGCTAGAACCATTGTTAAAACTTAGGTAATAACTTTAGGGTTTGAAAGGTTTCTTTGTATTTGACCAGTCTTCTGTATGTAGAAGTGTATTGAAATGTCAGAATATGAGATTAATGGAAACCGGGGAGAGTCGACTGGAACAGCTTGTAGCTACCTGCCAAGAAATCGTGAACTTTAGTAAAAGGTAATTCCGGCAGGGGAAGATCGCGACCACCGACTCATATACCACCTACCCAAATCGTACCCCAGACCCATTTCTAGACCTTTCTAAGCTTTACTGCGCAGAATCGGATATAGGAGGAGAATATGTTAATGATTTACGGGAAGTATCATGGTTATGCATTAATACTTAATGAATATGTATGAATAAGTTCTATATATGGTGTCTGATTGTGAGACCTGGCGTGCGTTGATCGTGAGAGGACTCGCTCACGCACCCGGCCGTTAATAAAGAAGTGTCTGCTTATCTACATCAAATTGGTGTTGATAAGTTCTTCATTCCGAGATTTCGGTAACAGTTTTGGCGACCCAGGTGGGACCTTGCTGAAGGAGACCAGAGGAGTCGGGGACCTGATCGGTTCCAGCCGGCACCGAGGATTTCTCAGGGTTACCCATCGATCCCCGATCCGTAAGGCTCTTCGTGACATTCCCTGAATTTTTGGTAAGACACTTCTTTTTCTAATTGTAGTAAGTGGGTTGGAGTCCCACTAAAGTAAGTAAGTGCACTAAAGGAAGTGGGTAGGAGTCCCACTATAATAAGTGTATGGTAAAGAGTGGGAGGGAGTCCCACCAGTGGGCTGGAGTCCCACTGAGTAAGTCTGCCTGTCAGACGCGGTGAAAAAGCTGCGCAGGGTAGGACTAGGAGTCTGCCCGTAAGACATAAGCGAAAGCTATTGCAGGGTTGGACTAAAAGGATCCTTGTGGAAGTGGAAGCCTAGGCGTCTGCCCGTAAGACATAAGCGAAAGCTATTGCAGGGTTGGACAAAAGTGGAAATAAGAGAAACTATATGCTATAGTGTTCTCTAAGGTAGTGCCTCTAACAAGAAGTTAGAAGGGGTTTTGTCGACGGTGAGGGAAGTCAAGCAGGCAAACTCAATATGAGTGATAAAGCAAGCTTCGATTTATTACGGCGCGATTATGTCTTATATACAGTTCCAGTTAATTATGCCTACTAGTCATCTGCTGATTGGCTAAGCTCTAAAGGGTTACATTTTCATACGTCCTCCTACTTGCGGTTTCTGCAGATAGCTAGCTACATATTTTTTTTCCTCTCTTGTCTACGCGAATTCCTCAAAGTTATTTACAACATTAGGCACAAGGTCAGTGTTTTTCTCAGCTTCCTTATCAGCATGCCTCAGCACAGCTGCAAGGCCTGCTTCAGCTAACTTACGCTAACTTTGTTTCACAAAGATCTTTAAGGGAGTCATGGCCCATGTGATCACACAGCCATTCTGCAACAGGGTTTTTGGTTTTTTTTGTTGTTTTTGTGAGTTTGTGTATTAAGAAGAAAATTAAGAGGTACAATATTGTGTTATATGTTTGTTTAAAGTAACTGTGGGAAAGTGTGAGTGTGGCTGTAAGGGTGAGACATGCAATTGAGCACGAAAGCGAGTGTGGAGTGTGGATCCGCGGATCGGAGTGACAGAGTTGAATAATTGTGTATTGTATTGTGAGTGATTATACCATGGCATCTAAGTTAACTCGGTTGTTTAAAAGTAAAAGCATGGGTAATCTTGCTGTAAATGACAAACTCTGGAAAAATTCTTTGTTGGGATGTTTATTGGCACATTGAGGAAATTTACATGATGATCTGCGAAAGAGCCAGATGATTGAGTATTGTAATAATTTGAGTATTGTAATAATTGGTGGCCTTTGTATATATTGGATGATCAGGAAAAGTGGCCCATGAATGGGACACTGAATTATAACACTATTTTGCAGTTAATGCTGTATTGTAAAAGAGAAGGGAAATGGAATAAAATGCCAGATGTGGATTTGTTCTTTTACTTAAGACAAAGAAAGGATTGGCAGGATGAATGTAAGCTAACTATTAGAGATAATTTTGTAATGGCTATAACTTCTGATAAGAAAGTGGAAAAAAAAATGTTGTTCAAATTGTGAGATTGGGAGTGGATACAGGAGCGACATTTTTTTAATTAAATACCTGTAAAGGAAAAATTGGAACAAAAACAGGCCATTCCTGCAACCCCTGGATTTGAAATTTGGAAATAAGATAATTACACATGGATTTTTGTATGTACCAGAATGTCCGATACCCTTCTTAGGAAGAGATTTGTTATCCAAATTAAATGCACAAATTGTTTTTGACAAAGGAGAACTTTTCTTGAAAATACCTGAGTCAAAAACGGGAGAAATCCTGATGATACAAGAAAAAGTAAAGGAACAAGAAATTCCACTGGAGGTGGATTTGGCAGTGATCCCTACTGTATGGGAAACAAATATTCCTGGTAAATTGAAACTAGCAGAACCTGTTAAAATAGATTTGAAGGAAGGCGCAGGAACAGTGAGAATTAAACAATATCCAATCAAATCAGAAGTGAGACAGGAATTGAAGAAATTGATTGATAAATTTTTGGAGTATAAAATTTTGGAAGAATGTGAATCTGAGTATAATACTCCTATTTTACCAGTCAGAAAACCCTCGGGTGAATATAGGCTGGTGCAAGACTTGAGAGCAGTAAATCAAATAGTTAAGGATATTTATCCTGTAGTAGCAAACCCTTATACACTGTTAACAGCATTAAGGGAGACTTATCAGTGGTTTACAGTACTTGATTTAAAAGATGCTTTCTTTTGTATACCTTTGGAAAAGGGAAGCAGAAAACTGTTTGCTTTTGAATGAGAAAATCCTCAAACCGGGCGAAAGATGCAGTTGACATGGACTAGATTACCCCAAGGATTTAAAAACAGTCCAACTATTTTTGGAAATCAATTAGCAAAGGAACTTGAAATCTGGAAACAGGATAAATCAAGACCTGGGCATTTACTTTTACAATATGTGGATGACATACTGATTGCTACAGAAGAAAGATTTACTTGTATACAGGTGACTATTGACCTCTTGAATTTCCTGGGACTAAATGGGTATAAGGTATCCAGGAAGAAAGCCCAAATAGCCTGTCAGACTGTGATATATCTGGGCTTTGAGATTTCAAAAGGACAACGACAATTAGGAAAAAATCGCAAAGAAGCTATTTGTGGTATACCTGAGCCGAGAAATATTCATGAACTCAGAGCATTTTTGGGAATGACAGGGTGGTGTCGCCTCTGGATCATGAACTATGGGCTAATAGCTAAACCGCTGTATGAGGCCCAAAAGAACTCTCCCTTTGTATGGGGCCCACAACAACAAAAGGCTTTTGTAAAGTTGAAACGTGCCTTAATGCCTGCACCTGCCTTGGGACTGCCAGATCTAACCAAAGATTTCCAGCTGTTTGTACATGAAAGACAACACCTTGCACTGGGCGTGTTAACCCAGAGGATAGGAAGCTGGAAACGACCAGTCGGATATTTCTTTAAACAACTGGACACAGTGAGTAGAGGGTGGCCAAACTGCCTTCGAGCAGTAGCAGCAACAGTGATGCTCATACAAGAAGCTCGGAAATTGACTTTGGGAAGAACAATAACAGTCTATGTTCCACACATGTGGATAACTGTTTTAGAACAAAAGGGGGGACACTGGCTGTCTCCGAGCCAAATGATGAAGTACCAGGTGGTATTGACTGAACAAGATGATGTGATTCTAAAGACAACTAACCTGGTAAATCCTGCAGTGTTTTTAAGTTCCATACAGGAAGAAGGACAACTGGAACATGATTGCTTGGCTACCATCGAGTATGTTTATTCCAGTTGTGAAGATCTGAAGGATGTACCATTGGAGCGACCAGACTGGGAATTGTATACTGATGGAAGCAGCTTTATGGAACAAGGAGTCCGATACGCCGGATATGCGGTAACAACTGATACTACAGTTATAGAAGCAGGAGCATTGGCGAGTACCACATCAGCCCAGAAAGTGGAACTTATTGTCTTGATTCAAGCCCTAGAATTAAGTAAAGACAAGAAAGTAAATATCTGGACAGATTCAAAATATGCCTTTGGGGTAGTGCATGTCCATGGGGCTTTGTGGAAAGAAAGAGAGCTATTGTCCTCTCAAGGATCAAACATTAAGCATCAAACAGAAATTTTACGATTATTGCAAACAGTTCAAAAGCCAGATCAAGTACCAATCATGCACTGTAAGGCACATCAAATTGGGAATACAAAAATAATAGCTGGGAATAATTTAGCTGAATAAAACAGAAAAAAAAAAAGTAGCAAAGAAACAAGCATCGCAAATGGCAATAATTCCTTCTAAAACAGTAACCCTTCCTAGGGAAAAACAGAGATATTCAGAGGAAGATGACAAATTGGGTCAGTTATTAAATGCTAAGAAAAACTTAGCTGGATGGTGGATAACTCCTAATGGACAGGTAGTAATTCCACCTCTTTTGATGAGAGAGATAATTCAAACGAGACATCAAGAATGTCACTGGGGGACAGAAGCCTTAGTAACATCTTTACGAAAACAAGTAATATCAGTTAAGATGTTGGGAATAGCTAAAATGGTAACTGCAAAGTGTGAAGTATGTTTGAAAAATAATCCAATGATTAAGAAAAAGGTTCAAATGGGTAGACTGAAATCTGGTACAGAACCTGGAGATTACTGGCAAGTAGATTTTTCAGAGCTGCCTAGACAAAATGGGTACCAGTACATCCTGGTAGGGGTTGATACTTTTACAGGATGGCCAGAAGCCCTTCCCTGTCGCACCACACAAGCAAAAGAGGTTGTAAAGTGGTTATTACAAGAAATAATTCCGAGATTTGGAGTTCCTATTGGAATTTCCTCTGACAGAGGTCCACACTTTGTTGCTGAAGTAGTCCAAAGTGTTAGCAAAGTATTGGGTATTAATTGGGATTTACATGCGTCTTGGAGACCACAATCTAGTGGGAAAGTGGAAAGGATGAATCAAACTTTAAAAAGACAAATAAGTAAAATTTGTCAAGAAACCAGTCTAAAGTGGCCTCAGGCACTTCCATTGGCGTTATTACGAATCAGAGTACAGCCAAGGAGTGGAACCTCAGTCAGTCCTTATGAATTATTATATGGAAAACCATATGAGTCTCCAGAACCAAATCCAAACATACATGTGAAAGGAAAGCAGGATGTATATAACTATTTTCTTTCTCTAGGAAAAACTTTGACTGCAATTTGGAGTGCAGTAATTTGGAATAGACCTTTATTCCAGGAAAATTCAGTGCATGATTTCCAACCAGGAGTCTATGTCTATGTGAAGACCTGGACCTCCGAACCTTTGCAGGAGCCCTGGAGAGGACCTTTCCAGATACTGTTAGCCACTTTTACAGCTATCAAAATTGCAGAATCGGATGCTTGGATACATTATACTCGAGTGAAGAAAGCACCTACTTTGTGGAAGATTGTTAATCGTGAACCAGAGACTTTAAAATTGACTTTGAAACATGTTTAATTTTTCATATCAGGTTATGATTATTTTTTGGATTTTATTTTGATCGGTAGTGTTGGTGGGATCATGGGCTGGCTTGGTGGACAGGAACAAAAGACAAGTAGAAACAGAACAAGTGATTGAAATTCCCAAACAAATGGCTGAGGAAAATTTGATGGTAGGATTGACTAAAAATTTGCCAATTTATAAAATGTCACTCAGATCACTGCTTGTTTGCCAATACCGAGGGCAGTAGGTGAATCTATTCCATGGGGAATTTTAACCATGAATCTGACCAATCTGGAATATAAAAATGAGACCACCTATTGTGAACAAAGGCCAGTAACTCAATGGTATGAACAAGTAAAGGTTATTAGAAAACAGTGGAAGTCGCCAGGTAAAGAAACAGATTGTAAAAAACTATTGAATTATGATTTTATAACAGGATCCTGACCTAGTGCCATAGCTCGAGTTCTTCTTCCTGGGGGTCCAAACCCCCAGTTAGGATAGTGTTCTTATGATGAACAACTTAAAACCAATGTGAGCAGAAGTATCATGAAATGGAAGTGTAACAAAACTGGCCAAGGTACCCAATTAGTAGAACAATGGGACTCTATATGGTCTATGTCCATATTTTCCCATTTTCAGTATATGGCAAGAATTTCTTGGTGTTTTACCTGGGATGGAAAAGTTTTTTTCAGTATTACCCTGGGTCAATGATAGATCAATTTCATCGGGAGAGAAGGAAAATAAAATAGTGCTGTGGTGGAAATGTGAAAAAGTGTATGATTGCAGTAATGCAGACTTAGTAATCTAAAGAATTCCTCCGTTGGCCGCTGTTTTAAAATATGGTTGTTTTTGTCGAGGTCTTAAGAACACTCTCAATTTAACCAGCACTTTTACAGTTAGAAAAGGAACTTTGTTTAGTTGTAGAAAAACTACTATTCGAAGTCCAGGACGTTTAGTTTGGGCATTAAGTGATGGAACCTGGACCACACATTTACCATTAGATGGTAAGGTGAAACAAATTACTTCAGGCATGCCAACATTGTGTCCAATTTGGAAGAAATCACCATTTAGAGGATCCTTAGAGAATTTAGAATTGAAACAAATAAAGAGATCTGAGACAAATGATGATAATTGGAATGAACCATTTACAGGAGTGAAAACTGGTCGGGCACTTGAATCACTTTTAAATCCTATAGCTTCATATAGAAACAGAGCATGGCTCTATCATTTAACTGGTCAAGTGGAAAAATTAGCAAACGTTACCAAAAAGGGGTTTAAGGAATTGAATATACAATTACAGGCAACTTCCAGAATGACTTTACAAAATAGAATGTCACTAGATATGCTCCTACTTAAAGAACATGGAGTATGTGGATATCTCAAGGATAAATTGGACCACTGTTGGATCCACATTCCAAATGTCACTCAGGATGTGGAACATGATATAGACCTATTAGGAAAAATTGAAAATAAAACTGAAACAATTCAAAAGGATATGTCAGAAGATTGGCTTGGGAAAATTTTTAACAAACTGGGATGGAATTTGAGCTCTTGGATACAATCTATAATTAACATTTTGTTTCTGTTACTAATTGTCTTTTTGATGAGCATGCTAGTATATGCATGTTTGAAGAAACAGTTTACCAATAGAATTGCAGTAAATCGTATGATTATGAGAGAAGTACCAACTATTTTACCAAGACATGATCCATCACCAAAATATGTTGAAACGAAAGATATATGAATAATGTGAAAGTATCGAAATAATGATTTTCAACACTTTCAAAGGGGGGAAATGTTATCGATTTGTTAATAAGTTAAGACTGAGTGACTTTATTTGATTAATTAATTGATTTTATAAAATCATTTTATAAAATTAAAATATAGAAGGATAAGAAATATTTTAAATGAAACTTATAGTTGCACAGTAAAAGCTGCTATGAGATCTCCTGTACATCCTGTACCAAGGCTAGAAGAAGGGGCTAGAACCATTGTTAAAACTTAGGTAATAACTTTAGGGTTTGAAAGGTTTCTTTGCATTTGACCAGTCTTCTGTATGTAGAAGTGTATTGAAATGTCAGAATATGAGATTAATGGAAACCGGGGAGAGTCGACTGGAACAGCTTGTAGTTACCTGCCAAGAAATCGTGAACTTTAGTAAAAGGTAATTCCGGCAGGGGAAGATCGCGACCACCGACTCATATACCACCTACCCAAATCGTACCCCAGACCCATTTCTAGACCTTTCTAAGCTTTACTGCGCAGAATCGGATATAGGAGGAGAATATGTTAATGATTTACGGGAAGTATCATGGTTATGCATTAATACTTAATGAATATGTATGAATAAGTTCTATATATGGTGTCTGATTGTGAGACCTGGCGTGCGTTGATCATGAGAGGACTCGCTCACGCACCCGGCCGTTAATAAAGAAGTGTCTGCTTATCTACATCAAATTGGTGTTGATAAGTTCTTCATTCCGAGATTTCGGTAACAAGGCCACTACACATAGCTCACAAAAATCAAAAAACCACATCATATACTGCGTCAGAGTTAGTAATATACAAAGCAATGACTTCCAATCATGCAGTGTGAGAGTATAAGGCTCTGCCATCACTTTAAGAAGGGACATAGCAAATATATTATGAATCCTCCCTTCCCGCACTG
Organism: Falco biarmicus; assembly: GCF_023638135.1. Taxonomy (NCBI): domain Eukaryota; kingdom Metazoa; phylum Chordata; class Aves; order Falconiformes; family Falconidae; genus Falco; species Falco biarmicus. The sequence goes on along the minus strand of NC_079310.1, from coordinate 20,880,084 downwards.
CTTTGCTTATCTCTTTAACAGCCTCGTATTGCACAGGCTGCCACTCTCGAGGTTGATTTGTCTGACAAAATACTGAACATGCCATAGCAACTCCCAAATCCCTTCGCTTAAGCGCTTCCCACTTGCATTCCTGCCACCAATCCCTCAGACCCCTGTAGGACAAGGCCTCAAGGACAAGAGTCCAAGTACTGATAGCCTGATGAATAGAGACTTGTTAGAACTTGTAGGGCACAAGCCCTGGGAGCAAAGGAACAAGCTAACTGCAGACCCCTGAGCCGTCACAGCTGAGGAGGCAACCAGACGGACAGAGAAACAAGTAGCCAGATAAGGGAACGGATGGCGCCAATATGTAATCAAGAAAGCCGCGTAGAAAGAAACTCCCTAACCTTGGAATAGAAATTATTGCTATGTCAAGATAAACTAGTAAGTTCCTATTGTTGTAACGGTGTGCCTTAAATATCAACCAATCAGTGTTTTTTACGCTTAAGATTTAACCAATCAGTGTGTAATATGTAGAAGGTAGAAACGTATATAATTGTAAGAAAATCACTAATAAATGGACAACTTGCTTGCATCAAGCTGCGTCCCGTCTCTTCATTCGCCGCAGACCCCCTTTCACCCTCCCCGAAAATACAGTCAATGCATTGGGGGAGGCGGAGGGGGGTGGGGGGGGGGGGTGGGGAAGGTCTAGCTCCTATTCCAGATTAATAGGACCTGGATCAAAAGGTTTATCAATGTCAATGGAATCATTGTCCGAGTTGTCCTGTTCCCATTCTTGGTCCTGTGTTGTGAGGGTCGCTGCAATCAGTGACAGAAGCTTTGGGGGCAGAGGAGGTGTGGATGGAATCACCGTTGTTGACAGTGTGTTGGTGGAATTTACAGCTTCCTCTGGTTTAGCACCGTTAGTAGAATTAGTCAACACTTGGTGAAGAGTAGTCAGAATTTGCCAACAAGGTGCTAAATGCATTCCCGACGCAGAGTCCCCCTCCACGGCAGCATCATACAATTGTCTGCTGATCACTTTCATTTCTTTCAAAGTCTCTAAAGTTTCTTGACTGCTCGCCTGTCTCAATGAGTACAGGTTTCTAAAGCTTCTTAAAATTTCTTCAAATATTTAAAATCTCTAAAGTTTCTTGGCTGCTCACCTGTCTCGATGCATACAGGTGTTATCCTCGGGGTTTAGGTTGTCTGCCTGGTCCAGCCAGCCAAGACGTGTCCTCCGGAACGCAGCCCTCTTCCACGAGCTGTCTTTTTTATCGACCAGTTCCGTTCTTATTCTTCCAAGGCTTCGGAACACCACCATAGGGGTCACCATTTGAGGAGATTGAGGCACGGACTCCCGGATCTGACTAGAAGACCCTTCATGAGTCCATATACGTCTCTTTCTGGGGACAAAGCCTGATTCCCAATTACGGAATTTCCACAGCTCACCTCTCAACTCAGGAGGGATTTCAGGCCGGCCGGCTCCCGCTTCCTTTCAGCGGTCCATTCAAAGTTCTGTGGGATTCGCTGCAAGTTGCTCAGACGATTCGAGAGCCCTTCACGTCGGATCCTTAAGCGGATCACGTCGGGGTCACCAGTTTCCGGCGAATGAAGAGACAGGGCACAGCTTGATGCAAGCAAGATGTCTATTTATTGTACACAAACACGAGTTTATGTATGTTTTCAGAAGCTGCGCTTTAAACAGATTGGTTCTTTAAGCTAAGCATTACATACTAGGTAATCCCTGATTGGTTAACTACAAACAAAGGACACTTTAAGTAAGTTTTTACAGTCATCAATTAACAGCAAGGCGTTACTTCTCCTTGGCCCCTCTGTTCCTCATTCCCTTATCTTCTCTCAGCATGACTCATCCTGTTGATTGTTATCTATTCACATTCCTTGTCCTCCCAGGGTTTGTGGCCTACAAGCTCAAGCACATTCCTTTCAGCTGATTGTTACTTATGGTCATGATTTCCAGCCCCCTCCTGCACCTTCCTACAGACTGCAGCCCTTCACAAACTGCTGCAGCATCGGTCCCTTCCATGGGGCGCAGTCCTTCAGGAATGGACTGCTCCAGCATGGGTCCCCCGCAGGGTCACAAGTTCTGCTAGAAAACCTGTTTCAGCGTAGGCTTCTTTCTCCACAGGTCCACAAGTCCTGCCAGCAAACTTGCTTCACTGTGGGCTTCCCAGAGGTCATAGCCTCCTTCGGGCATCCACCTGCTCTGCCGTGGGGTCTTCCATGGGCTGCAGGTGGATATCTGCTCCACCATTAACCTCCATGGGCTGCAGGGGGACAGCCTGCCTCACTATGGTCTTTACCACGGGCTGCAGGGAAATCTCTGCTTTGGCACCTGGAGCACCTGCTCCGTCTCCTTCTTCACTGGCCTTGCTGTCTGCAGTTGTTCTCACTTCTCTCTGCACATATTCTCACTTCTCTCTTCCTCTGCAGTTTGTTGAGCAGATTTCTTTTTTTTTCCTTCTGAAATGTGTTATCACAGAGGTGCTACTGTTACCGAAATCTCGGAATGAAGAACTTATCAACACCAATTTGATGTAGATAAGCAGACACTTCTTTATTAACGGCCGGGTGCGTGAGCGAGTCCTCTCACGATCAACGCACGCCAGGTCTCACAATCAGACACCATATATAGAACTTATTCATACATATTCATTAAGTATTAATGCATAACCATGATACTTCCCGTAAATCATTAACATATTCTCCTCCTATATCCGATTCTGCGCAGTAAAGCTTAGAAAGGTCTAGAAATGGGTCTGGGGTACGATTTGGGTAGGTGGTATATGAGTCGGTGGTCGCGATCTTCCCCTGCCGGAATTACCTTTTACTAAAGTTCACGATTTCTTGGCAGGTAGCTACAAGCTGTTCCAGTCGACTCTCCCCGGTTTCCATTAATCTCATATTCTGACATTTCAATACACTTCTACATACAGAAGACTGGTCAAATACAAAGAAACCTTTCAAACCCTAAAGTTATTACCTAAGTTTTAACAATGGTTCTAGCCCCTTCTTCTAGCCTTGGTACAGGATGTACAGAAGATCTCATAGCAGCTTTTACTGTGCAACTATAAGTTTCATTTTAAAATATTTCTTATCTTCTATATTTTAATTTTATAAAATGATTTTATAAAATCAATTAATTAATCAAATAAAGTCACTCAGTCTTAACTTATTAACAAATCAATAACAGTTTTGATTGAAAACCTTAATCGGGGAATTGCTGTTAACTAAGAGCAGTTGGCTGGAGAAAATTAACTGTGCCGATTCTGTGACTCAGGCAAGGTATCCCAGGAACAACTCTTTGCAAATGAAGGATATGGCTATTAAGACAGTCCAGATGCGGGAGTCTTGCCACAGTCTTGCAGGGTCCTAGAGAGTCACTAACTTTAATACTAACTTTATTGATTGGCTTCAGAATATTTTGCAATAACAAGTGGAGCATGAGGAAGCTCAAGGGTTGCTTTTAAAACAACTAGCTATGATAATGCCAATGAAAATTGTAAACGGGCAACTTTCACAATTGCAACCCCTACACCTGTCAAATAATTGTAACGCAGAACTCACAGCAGACTGTAACTCTCAGGCTGAGTTCTGGAATGCACCGTAACACATTTTTTTGCTTCTCTAATCTCTTCTGTAAGAATAGTACGCGCTCTTAATTTGCTTAGTGAATTAGGCTGCTAGCTTGCTAAACAAAGTAAAACTACAAAAATTATTATTTTTTTCTGGCTTATTAACAGATGTTGATTCTGTCCATCATATGTTGCTACAGAACCGAGTTGCTATTGATTTTTATTATTAGCACAGGGACACAAGTGGGAAGACTTTGATAGGATGCCTTATGTGAATCTGAGTGACCACTCTGAATTAATTCACAAAAGCATACAAAACTTACAAGCCTTAAAACAAAGATCTGCAACAGTACCAGGGGTGGGATGCCTTTGGTCTGTTCTCACAGCTGGGAAACTTTGGGCTGTGGATCAAAATTATTACAGGATTTATTATAATTACTTTAACCACCTTATTGATGTTTGCCTTATGTCTCCCATGCCTTTTTTCCTGGATTCAGTGTTTAGTTGATTGTAACATAAATCAGGTCATGGTCACGCACCTACACACAACCTTTGCCTCTTCGCAATTAACAAGCAAAAAAGAGGAGGACAGAGAATGTCTGAAGAGAGATATAAGAGAGAAAGATGGAGAATATTTGACCTAACAAGAGATGAGAGAACAGCTAGGTATTGTGAAGGAGAATAGGAAAGATGAACATGGTTATTTAGTGTTTAATAGGTGTCTGCATGCTTGTAGTGATATATAGCTGATATGGAGAAATAGTGTGAAATAGGGACAATGGACATCGATTGTGATTGCATAGGTCTGCTCAAGGAATGTGGGTATGGTGACTGGTCATGGGTGTGGTGTCTGGTCACATAGTCACACAGCTTTGAGGAGACACCTACCCTTCTTCCTCTAACAAAGGGGCTATTTATAAAAAGGATGAGAAAAGGATGAGAGACATTCCAATGTTATCTAGAGGGAGGGAGTGCTAAGTCTCCTTGCTGGAGAAGATCAGATGGTCACAAGGACATGAATCACCTACAAACCTGCAAGACCACCACATTCCAGGCAAAGGACAGATAAGCTAATTAACATACGAAGTGAGAGTAAGCGGGTTTAGGTAACGGATATGTATAGGCGTTAATTGAATATTCATTTGTTTTATTGTATAAATGTGAGATGGTTCATCACTTCGGGCATGCACGCTTGTGGAGGAGCGATCCCCCGTGCATCTGCGCACAATAAACATACCTACTTTATAACTTTCGAGTTATAGAGTCTAATTCCGTACGTCATTTTGGCGAGCCAGGCAGGAGGATTTCTGCTCGGCTGAGGGACCAGCTGCGGAGCGGACGCTCCTAGGCGCGCCCCGGGAGATTTCCTCGGAGGAGCCTCCTCTTCTCAGCTGTTCACCCGGGAGCAGAAGAGAAACCCCTGGATCCACAGATAAAACGGTATGTTTAGAAACGGGGCGGCTGGTGAGACGCACGGAGACGTCCGGCGCGCAGCGTAGTCCCCAGGAGGAAAGGTACCTTGGGAGGGGGTTTGCTGACCAAGGGGTGGCCGCTAGGGATCTTGAGGGCAGATCGAGCAAACCCGAGGTGACTGCCATTCCTAAAAGCCCGGAGGCCTCGTGATGGAAAGCGCGGGGCGGGACGTAATAAGGCGGAATCTCACAGTAACAAGTTAAGAGGGACCTCATAGCAAAAGTAAGAGGGAAACTTTTGCGTCGGAAAAAAAAAATAAATAAAAGGAAAACATGGGAGTAACAAAATCTTAAATACTTCATAAAGATCTGGGAAGCTAAAACTTCCTTTAGGTTGTCTTAAGAATTGGGGAATTCCTAGAATGTAACAACTGAAATAGCTCTCTGTGTCTTGTTTGTTCTATGTGTTGTCTTGTTACATGTTCAAAACTTGGAGTTATGAAATGTATGCTGAAAAATAATAATATTCTGGTAATTCTAGGCAAATAGCGGAAAACTTAACACTCTGCTTAAGACCAGGAAAAATTTGGGGTTTTTTTTGTTGTTTGTTTTTTGGCAATTGCTCATTGAAATGCATACTTTGTGAACTGTCAGTGTTCCTAAAAGTTGTACATAAGTGCACGGTACCGTATAACATACTGCTTGTGTGACTGAGGGCTGCCCGGAGAGTGTGAATGGTGTGGTTGAGATGCGCATTTTGATTTTCCGTGTATAGCTTAATTATTTTGACTGAGTGTGAGTGAAAGAGTGCTTGAGACGCGCGTTTGAGTGCAAAACGAGTAAGGAGCTCTATCCGCGTTTCCGACCTTGGGTGGCTAAGGCGGTCGGAGAAAAACAAAGTAATTAAAATTGCGAAATAGGAAATGGAAGGAGTAAGCCCTGTGAAAAATCGCCCTTAGGTTGTATATTGAAACATTGGAGGGATATCGTAGGACAGGGTGGTACCGAAAATAGAAGGAAATTGATTAAATGTTGTAATCAGTGGTGGCCTTTGTATAAATTGGAGTGATGCGAAATGGCCTCAGGAGGGAGGAATGTTAGATTATAACACTCTCCTGCAATTAATGTTGTTTCTGAGAATAGAAGGAAAATGGGACGAAGTATCGTATGCAGACATGTTCTTTGTCCTCCAGGACAAACCTGAGTGGCAAAAGTACTGTGGATTAGTACCCCCTCGGGATCCTATGGTACTAGCACTAGAAAGAGTGCGGGATTAACATCACCTGATCTTTGATTATGGCTCTAGAAAAGGACAGGAAAAAAAACCTGAGACCTAAACTAGAAAGATGTTCTTGTTGAAATGTTTGTGTTAAAAAGCTCAGGTTGTGGTTCCTTCTGTGGAGCAACCAGAATGAAACACGTTGTAAGATAAAAACTTGTACTAATGTATGTAAAACCTGAGGCGGGGGTGGGGGTGGGGGTGGGAGGGGTGGAGAATCAAAGACCTTGTGAAAGTGTTAAAGTATTGGGGTGAGTTTGTACAAACCCCCGTACCCCCTCGAAGGTGCGACTGAATCATGCTGGGATGCATGGCAGGGTGTTTGTTATTTGCCTGCGAAGGCATGATATGTAAGAACACAGACTTAAAGCAACAAGTAGCAGATTTGCATTCAGGGTAAGAAAGAGTTAAAACAGAAGTGCTGTTGCAGAGGCAGGCTTGTGTAACCTGCAGAGCAGGAAGAGCATCTCCTGCCCCGAACCCTTCTGATGGTGAGGAGGAGGGGGTTGCTATTGCTGACAATTGAGCAGAAGGACCTGACAATGTCACCCCAATTGCTGCAGCATTTGCAGTACAACAGGACCGGTAACAGCCCCTTTAGAGTAGGCAACGGGTCTGACGAGAATAAAGGTGAAACTTTGATGGGAAATTTAGATGCTTGAAAGTTGGTTATGAAAGATTTGTCAGGATGATCTAATAGGACTAGATAAAGGTTCGAGTTACTAGGTAAGCGTGATATAGAAAAGTTGATAGAAGGAACAGGGAACGTGTACAGAAGGTAAGAGAAGAAGAGCTGGGTCGTGCTAAATTGGTAGAGGAGATGAGGCAGAGACAGGAGGAATGTCAGGCAGAAGTGAAAGAGTGAATCCCTCTCCTATGGGATCGGATCACTGTGCATATTGTAGGGAAAGCGGACACTGGAAGCAAGATTGCCCTAAGCTAAAGAACCATCAAGGGGTTCTGGTGAACTAGGGACTAGGAAAAATGAGGTGGAATTTTAGTGAATACAAAACCAACTTATTTGTTAAACTTCAGTAAAAAAAAATAAAAATTGTTACAGTTGTGGTAGCTGCTGGCCACCAGGAAAACATCCTGAAACCTTTAAAGTACAAACTAAGAAAACAAATAAGAATGCCAAATTCACCAAAATCTTTGTTGGGATGAGATTTATTAGAACATCTAGACGTTTAAAGAAGGAGAAATGAAACTAAAAGTTAAAAATGATCAAGTAATTGAAATATTGAGCTTATCTTTAGTTCAACAGAAAAGAGGAAAAGAGGACCTCCCTGAAGTAAAAGAATTTTTTAACCAGGTGCATCTGAAAATAAATTCCAGGAAAGGTGAAAAATGCTTTCCCTGTTACAGTAAAAATGATAAGGGGGAGGCTTGCCCAGTTCAGATAAAACAATATCCCTTGGTCAGCAAGGCTGTGGGGGATATTGGCAGAAAAACTAAAATAAAATACACTCTCTAGTAGTTCTACTAATGTAAAACTGTGTGCTTTGCCATGACAGTGACTTGTTATGGGATGTGCAGATGAAACTCTGCATTGACAACGAAGTACAAGGAATAAGGTTGGTCAGGTGCCTCCTACCATAGTCAAGGGCAAGACTGGGTTGGCCTCTGTGTTTGCCACCAAGAAGAATCTTGAGCTCCGCTGTTGGCTGCAACCCAGTAGGCGTTGAGTGGTGGGGACATATGCCATGCCAGACCTTGATGTGAGGAATGGCCCCCTCTGTTATAAGAGGGTCATCCAGGAAGAAAGAACATAAAAGAAAGAACATAAGATGGCCCATTGAGGCACTGATTTGGAAATTGGAAACTGCCTGGCCGACCATGAGGCCAGACGAGTAACAGAGGAGGTAGGAAAGGAGGAATTATCCTTAACACCAGACGATAAAATCCAAACTGTAAGTACAGATCAGGAGCCAAACTATTCTAAAGAAAACTTAAAGGTAATTCAGGACATGAATGATAAAATAAAAATAAATAAGTGGACTTATTTAAGGGATGGTCGTATAGTGGTACCATCCAATTTAATATGGGCCACAGCCCTAACAGAACATAATAAGACGCATTGGGGAGCTGATACTTTATATAAAAGTCTAAATCAGAAATTGATAGGGTGAAACTTGTATACTGTAATAAAACAGGTGACTCAGCAATGTGAAATGTGTTTATGCAATAATCCCAATACAGCAAATAAAATAAAACTAGGGAACATTAGTAGAGGAAATTATCCAGGACAACAGTGGCAAGCTGATTTTCCGAACTCCCAAGAAAAAGGGGGTACCAATATTTATTAGTTATGTCTGATATGTTTTCACGTTGGCCAAAAACCTTTCCTTGTCAAACAAATAAAGCAAGAGAGGTAACGAAGGGATTGTTAAATGAAATTATCCCCCGCTTTGGGCTTCCGGCAACAATCTCTTCCAATAGAGACTCACACTTTTGTGCCAAAATAGTACAACAAGTGAGTACAGTATTGGGAATAGATTGGCAATTACATACTCCTTATTATTTCAATGTTCTGTTTGGTGCTGTCGAAGAACGATCAGAAAGCATAATGATCAGAGAGCATAATGATAGTTTTTAGAACAGGGGATTGAATAATGAGCTACGTACAATGAGTGATGAATGGTATACTACTTTTTTAGAAAATGATGTGCTTATATATAATTATCCAAAGTTGGGAGGTGTTCAAGGACCCTTATTGTCAACATGATGAATACACCAAGACCCTTAGTGTCAGCACCACGGATGTACTAGACACAAGGTCCTTGGATCCGTTATCTTTATAAGGGCCATCTGGTCCTATGTTTCTGTTGTGTATATAACGCTACCTAAACAAGGAATTTGAGTCATGCTCATTAGTCTATCGAGGAACAGAGTCTGCGCAGAAACAAGAAGGCAAAAAAGGTTCACTGGAGGAAGACCCCTGATCTTCATCCTGAAGACCCCCAGACGACCTCTCCACAAGGACATTGCGCAGGAGCGAAATATGTAAATGAATTCCCGGAACTGTAATGAATATGTAAATGATTTCCCGACGGAAACCATAATTGGTGGGATACTCTCTTTGGCTGGTCACCTTCTGCAACAGGAATTCTTAACGCTATGGTACACCCCATTGTGATCTTATTGACCAGTTTAGGAATTTCCTTAATACTAACCATTATGTTATATTTGTGGGTTTGGAGAATGTTTAAAAGGGTAACGCTTATGTATGATGCTTTATATCATTTGGGAAGACTGCTTAAGTAAAAGAATTTACTTAGTTTGATAGAAAAGGGGGGATTGATATGGAGAAATAGTGTGAAATAGGGACAATGGACATTGATTGTGATTCTATATGTCTGCTCAAGGAATGTGGGCATGGTGACTGGTCATGGGTGTGGTGTATGGTCACATAGTCACACAGCTTTGAGGAGACACCTACCCTTCTTCCTCTATCAAAGGGGCTATTTATAAAAAGGATGAGAAAAGGATGAGAGACGTTCCAATGTTATCTAGAGGAAGGGAGTGCTAAGTCTTCTTGCTGGAGAAGATCAGATGGCCACAAGGACATGAATCACCTACAAACCTGCAAGACCACCACATTCCAGGCAAAGGACAGATAAGCTAATTAACATACGAAGCGAGAGTAAGCGGGTTTAGGTAACGAATATGTATAGGCGTCAACTGAATATTCATTTGTTTTATTGTATAAATGTGAGATGGTTCATCACTTTGGGCATGCACGCTTGTGGAGGAGCGATCCCCCGTGCATCTGCGCGCAATAAACATACCTACTTTATAACTTTCGAGTTATAGAGTTTAATTCCGTATGTCATAGCTATGTAACTGCATGAATGATTTCTGCCCTGAGCCTGGTGGTGCATACAGCTGTGGTTCGTGTCCAGGCTCAGAGATGCAAATATGGGCTTCTCTGTTACGGTAAAGTGTCTCTGTTGCATATATATATTTTAAAAAAATAAAAAAAAAGAGGGAATGAAGGGAATGACCCCAGAGGCACGTTCAGAGAAAGCATGCTATGTTTTGAACTTTTTGACTGAACCAGTTCTTGTTTGGTGTGCCCTTCCTTGAAACTGTCTTGCAGACATTGTTGCAAAAATGTGAATGCATGTGGGGAATTAAGAATCTTACTGAAAGCCTTGATATTTGGGATAATTGATTACCTCTGTATAATGTTAATCCAAAAGAAGTCAATATTGTTTGCACTTTGAATGTCGATAATTGTCTTTCTGCAGATGCTAATGTAGTAGGAGGCTATGATGGGAATGTATTGCAGCGGTTCTTCTCGTATCCGGTGTAACAGAAGGGAAAGCATTAAAGAATTAAATCACCTTGTTTGGTAGGCAGTTAAGAATGTGAGTCAAAATTGCCACTGCTTTTTGTTGTTGGTTCAAGGACATGGCTGTGAGGATTTGGATGGTATGTGCTGCGTGGATTTTAGGCGCCCCATTGCAGCAACATGTTATCAAAATCTGAGAAAATTTCAGCCTTTTTTTGGCATCCATTCACTCAATTGGCAGTATTGTTTGTTTGCTATTACCTTGGTTGCTGTCATGTTTGCAAGGGCCCTGCAGAACATGACAAACCTGGTACTAGCTGTTCAAAAACAAGAAGGGGAAATTGTAAAATTGTACGGAACAGAGACAGTGGGTTGTTTTGACATTGATAATGTGCAGCTTTGGCCTTGCTTTGACGATGTGCTGCTGCGATCCTGCAGCAAAGAGGTAAATAACTTTGAGGGAGTATGAGAAGAAACTAGGATGATACAGAAACGAAGGAGGAATGTGATCTCATCTCTAGAAGATAAGGAAACAGCATGAACAGTAGAGAATAGCCTATAGTGAACAGCACTAAGGAAAGTGTTTTATGAATTTGACTGATCACTCAAACTCTATTCATAAGCAGCTTGCTGACTTAAGAAAAAAATATACAGGCCATAAAGATTGAGAATGTGTTAACGGACTGGCTTTCAAGCCTTTCAAGCCTTGGGTTAGGGGGCTGGTTACAAAATATAATCAAAGGAGCATTGATGGTATTGACAGTATTGTTGGTTTTAGTATTATGTGTTCCTTGTTTGTTTCAGTGCTTACAAGGAGAACCCATGTTTAAAACAAATGAGATTTGGATTGCTCAAAGACAAGAAGGGGGAGATGCAGGAGGGGGCCTGGAAATCAGGACCATAAGTAACAATCAGTTAGCTGAAAGGAATGTGCTCGAGCTTGTAGGCCACAAACCCTGTAATGTGAATAGATAACAATCAACAGGATGAGTCATGCTGAGAGAAGATAAGGGAATGAGGAACAGAGGGGCCAAGGAGAAGTAACGCCTTGCTGTTAATTGATGACTGTAAAAACTTACTTAAAGTGTCCTTTGTTTGTAGTTAACCAATCAGGGATTGCCTAGTATGTAATGCTTAGCTTAAAGAACCAATCTGTTTAAAGCGCGCAGCTTCTGAAAACATATAGAAACTCGTGTTTGTGTACAATAAATCGACATCTTGCTTGCATCAAGCTGTGCCCCGTCTCTTCATTCACCGCAGGAAGGACTCATGTTGGAGAAGTTAGCAGAGAACTGTCTCATGGGAAGGACCTCATGCTAGAGCAGAGGAAGAGTGTAAAGATGAAGATCTGACGTACGGAATTAGACTCTATAACTCAAAAGTTATAAAGTAGGTATGTTTATTGCGCGCAGATGCACGGGGGATGACTCCTCCACAAGCGTGCATGCCCAAAGTGATGAACCATCTCACATTTATACAATAAAACAAATGAATATTCAATTAACGCCTATACATATTCGTTACCTAAACCCGCTTACTCTCACTTCGTATGTTAATTAGCTTATCTGTCCTTTGCCTGGAATGTGGTGGTCTTGCAGGTTTGTAGGTGATTCATGTCCTTGTGGCCATCTGATCTTCTCCAGCAAGAAGACTTAGCACTCCCTTCCTCTAGATAACATTGGAACGTCTCTCATCCTTTTCTCATCCTTTTTATAAATAGCCCCTTTGATAGAGGAAGAAGGGTAGGTGTCTCCTCAAAGCTGTGTGACTATGTGACCAGACACCACACCCATGATCAGTCACCATACCCACATTCCTTGAGCAGACATATAGAATCACGATCAATGTCCATTGTCCCTATTTCACACTGTTTCTCCATATCAGAGCAGCAGAGACAACTTGTGATGAACTGACCATAACCCTTATTCCCTGTCCCCCTGTGCGGCTCAGGGGGAGGAGGCATTGAATTTGAGTGCAGTTAAGCCTGGGAAGAAGGGAGGGGTGGGGGGAAGATGTTTTTAAGTTTTGGTTTTATTTCTCATTATCCAACTCTGATTTGAATGGTAATAAATTAAACTAATTTGCTCAAGTCAAGTCTGTTTTGCCCATGATGGTAATTGCTGAGTGATCTCCCTGTTTTTATCTAGAACCATGAGCTTTTTGTTATATTTTCTCTCCCCTGTCTGGTTGAGGAGGGGAGTGATAGAGGAGCTTTGGTGGGCACCGAGCATCCAGCCAAGATCGAACCACCACACTCCCGTATCTCACCTGGTAACCATCTCAGTTCATGTGAATACTGTGACTTGAGCTGTTGCATCTGTTCCATGCAACACCTCAGAGCTTTAACAGCATCCTCTGCAGACACACCTGCAGGGGCTTGGGGATCAGACCTGGTATTCCCAGTGGGGAGGGTCTCTTCAAGATCTTTAAGCTAGTTTTCAGGACAGGCCCAGTACAAGAGACAAAACCTTAGAATTCAAAGGCCCTAGCAGGCAATAGCTCAAAGAGGCAGAGCTCTGCCTGCTAGCCAGTTTTACTAGGTCCCTTGATTATACAACAGCAGCAGCTGTTTTCACAGTATTTACAAAAATTCATCTCTGAATGTGTAATCTTGGCAATGCCTTGGTGGTTCATTGTGTGAAAACAGGTTTTCAGAAAACTAGTGTAACCATCACATATCTAGGAGTGCCTTACCTCATAGTAGTTACTAACATGGCCTTTGCTTTTCTTCATTAAACTGCCTTTATCTCGACTCACAAGTTTTTCATCTTCTATTCTCCCCCCTGTCCCGCTGAGGAGGAGGAGTGAGAGAGAAGTCTGGTGGGCACCTGGTTGCTGGCCAAGGTCAACCCACCATACTCATTTCACAAATTAAATTTCTACTGTGTGCATCCTAATAAATGAGTAGCCATGCGCACGGCTGTAGCAAATTTATTTTGGAATTGAGGTCCATGTAATTGCATTTCTGTCTTGGTAAAACCCTAGGATGTACATAGGAGCTTTCTGAATCCATGAGTGAATTTCAGAAGATGACTTCTTTATTGGAATGAACTGTGGGGCATATAGTGCCACTACACATTTGTTTGACAGTTACTTCTTTATTGCTTCTAGGTGAAATTCATGAAACTTACTTATAAAGCCCTGGGCCTTAGACTCTCCAGTAAGGCAGAGAGAATCAGAAAGGTAAAAGTGAGAAAAGTTGTGGGTTGAGATAAAGATAGTTTAATAAGTAAAGCAAAAGCTGCGTGCACAAGCAAAGCAAAACAAGGAATTCATTCACTACTTCCCATTGGCAGGCAGGTGTTCAGCCATCTCCAGGAAAGCAGGGCTCCATCACGTGTAACGGTTACTTGGGAAGACAAACACCATCCCTCCCTTCCTCCTTATTCCCCCGCTTTATATGCTGCGCATGATGTCATATGGTGTGGAATATCCCTTTGATCAGATGGGGTCAGCTCTCAACTGTGTCCCCTCCCAACTTGTTGTGCACCCTCAGCCTCATCATCCACTTGTCTGCCAGGACTCCCCGGTTCTTTTCTGCAAAGTTGCTTTCTAGCCAGTTGGCTCCAACCTGTCCTGTTGAATGGGGTTATTCCTCCCCAGGTGCAGGATTTGCTTTTGTCTTTGTTGAATTTCATGAAATTATCAGTTCATTTCTCCAGCACCAATATTCCTGTTGCCTAGCTGCTTTGTGGAATGTTTCTTGTGTACAATTTTTTAAAGTATTCAAACAGTAATTGTGCTTTTAGCTATATCATTTAAATATATACCTGCCAAAATACAGGAGGGCACTTGGAAAAGAAATAGGGTTATAGGGTTGCATACTGGAGATCATGGTTTAGGTCAAGTAGACCATCCACTCTGAATTCCTTAAGTCCCTTTGGAATGTTTTTCATCCTTCAGTCCCCCAAGGATAATTTGTTTCCTGCAACACTGGTGAATGCTTTTTAGGAGTGACTTCTACACTGACATGAAAAATCCTATGGCATATTTTTGCATTTACTTAAAACTGCCATGCCATACAGCTGAGCATAACGAACGCTAGGGAGGTTTGTATACCTTTGTAAAGTGCCTCTGCAAAATCCTAAATTGCTGCCATTTTGGAGCAAACGGGACCTCATCAGCCTTTGAACCAACAGAATACTTTTCAAGCCTTTAGTTTAGAAATATTGTGATGTCATAAAACCAGCTTTATCTGTTATCTAACCTCCTCCATGCACTGCAGTTTGTAAGTAATGCTCTAAAATATCACTTTTAAATAAGTGACAGATTCTGAGGCCACATTTATGGATTATGTTTCTTCAGATTTTACTTGTGAAATTTCACTTAATGCATGGGATAGCACAATGGAGCTTTGTTTTTAAACAGTCTGTAATGTGATCAGAAATAATAAAAACATTTTTCATGGGCTGTATACAAAAGGTAAGAGTCTGCAGGTTGCAGTTTGGGAGTACCTGCTCTAGATGAAGTAGCTTCTGAATTAACTCAGGTTTGCTCATAATTTAAAACTAGGTCAGAACCTTTAGAACATTTGGTTTCCACCATCTTATGGCTATATCATTCTTGTAAGCTTATTTCAAATCATTGCTCTGACAGTTGTGCAAACATCCCTATTTAGAGTGGTAAGAGACTGAGGTTGTGCTTGTTTTCTAAAACCAAAAGACATATTTGAATACTTCACCAATAATAAGCGGCTTAGTTAATCTAAAAACTGATGTAAATGAATTTGTTTTGGACAAAAGCCACTCTTGGTAACTTTCACCTCCTGCAAATATGGTGCCAAGTATTTGGTGGAAGCTTAGCAGATCTGTTTTCAGTGTCTGTACTTGGTCTGTTAGCTTATCAAACTGTTATATGTTGTACAGTACTTTCTGAAAATGCAAATGTCAGATTGGATTAGTTTAAAATTAGGTCAGTTGTCAGTATCATTTCCCACTGTCTTAGTGCTTACCCTATTCTCTTCCATAAATTTCATACAGGGTGTTTGTTCCCTTTGTTCTTACTTTAATAGAATACATGAAACAAAGAAAAAGAACAGTTCTTTTGTCTTGTAGCTGCAAACATTGTCTGAACATTCCACAATGATGTAAACTTATTTTAACCTAATGGATTTACTGTGGAAAAAAGTTCAACTTGTGGATGTTGTCTACCTTGGCTTCAGTGAGGCTTTTGACACCATCTCCCATAACATCCTCATAGGTAAGCTCAGGAAGTGTGGGTTAGATGAGCAGACAGTGAGGTGGACTGAGGACTGGCTGAATGGCAGAGTTCAGAGGGTTGTGATCAGCGGCACAGAGTCTAGCTGGAGGCCTGTAGCTAGCGGTGTTCCCCAGGGGTAAATACTGGGTCCAGTCCTGTTCAACTTATTCATTACTGACCTGGATGAAGGGACAGAGTGTGCCCTCAGCAAGTTTGCAGATGATACAAAACTGGGAGGAGTGGCTGATACACCAGAAGGCTGCGCTGCCATTCAGCGAGACCTAGACAGGCCAGAGAGTTGGGCAGAGAGGAACCTAATGAAGTTCAACAAAGGCAAGTGTAGAGTCCTGCACCTAGGGAGGAACATCCCCGTGCACCAGTACAGGCTAGGGGCTGACCTTCTGGAGGGCAGATCTGTGGAGAAGGACCTGGGAGTCCTGGTGGACAACTAGTTGCCCATGAGCCAGCAGTCTGCCCCTGTGGCAGAGAAAGCCAATGGTATCCTGGGGTGCATTAGGAGGAGCATGGCCAGCAGGTGGAGGGAGGTTATCCTCCCCCTCTACCCTGCCTTGGTGAGGCCACATTTGGAGTGCTGTGTCCAGTTCTGGGCTCCCCAGTTCAAGAGAGACAGGGAACTGCTGCAGAGGGTCTAGCAGAGGGCTATGAAGATGATTAGGGGACTGGAACATCTCCCTTATGAGGACAGGCTGACAGAGCTGGGTCTGTTTAGCCTGGAGAAGAAAAGACTGAGAGGGGATCTTATCAATGCATACAAATATCTTAAGGGTGGGTGTCAAGAGGATGGAGCCAGGCTCTTTTCAGTAGTGCCTAGTGACAGGACAGGGCAACGGGTACAAACTGAAATACAGAAAGTTCCATCTGAATATGAGGAAGCACTTCTTTACTTTGAGGGTGACAGAGCACTGGAACAGGCTGCCCAGAGAGGTTGTGGAGTCTCTTTCTCTGGACACATTCAAACCCCACCTGGACGCGATCCTGTGCGACCTGCTCTAGGTGAACTTGCTTTAGCAGGAGGTTGGACTAGATGATCTCCAGAGATCCCTACGAACTTTGACCATTCTGTGATTAGGTTTATGAAATATTAGAAAATCATTTACTGAGAAGCTGAAGTAAATCTGCAGTCTGATGCTGTTCCCATTGAATTTGAAAGCAGAGTTCTGAATGAAGTGCATAATAGGGTATTTTGCGTCACCTTTGACATAGTGTTTGCACTGTGGAGTTCTGACTCAAGATTTCTTTCCTTTCTGTTTTTGACATGTGTTTGGTGTTTTTTTTCATGTGTGAGATCCATCATTGTGTATAGTTTCTAGTTTTGTCTGGAAAAGAATCTGATTTTGGGGAACATTTACAATTGTTTATCTGGGTAGTTAAAAAACCTAAAAATAAATCCTACCAGTTGTCCTGGTTTCAGCTGGGATAGAGTAAGTTTCCTTTGTAGTATCTGTAGCTAGTACAGTGCTGTGTTTTGGCTCTGATGTGAGAACAATGTTGATAGGACACTGATGTTTTTAGTTGTTGCTGGGTGATATTTATACTAAGTCAAGGACTTTTCAGTTTCTCAGGCCCTGCCAGCAAGAGGGCTGGAGGGGCACAGGAAACGTGGAGGGGACACAGCCAGGACAGGTGACCTGAACTAGCCAAAGAGGTATTCAATAACATATGATGTCATGCTGAGTATATAAACCGGGGGAAGAAGAAGGAAGGGGGGGACATCCAGCATTATGGCGTTTGTCTTCCCAAGTAACCGTTATGCGTGATGGAGCCCTGCTTTCCTGGAGACAGCTGAACACCTGCCTGCCCAATGGAAAGTAGTGAATTAATTCCTTGTTTTGTTTTGCTTGCATGCGTATGGCTTTTGCTTTACCTATTAAATTGTTCTTATCTCAACCCTCAAGTTTTACATTCATTTCCAATTCTCCTCCCCATCCCTCTAGGTGAGGGGGGAGTGAGGAAATGGTTGTGTGGTGCTTGGTTGACAGCAGGGGTTAAACCACAACACCAGTGTGTGCAGAAGCTGTTGTTCAGGATATGTGTGCTATTTCTTAATGTCAGTGTCAATTAATTTAATAGAGAGCCTTCAGTATGAGCCAGTTCCGATTGCTTTTGCAATAGCCTGGTAATAGCAAACTACAGCATATTTCTCTGTCTAAAAAAGATTATTAGAAATGTGAAAATGTTTGGTTTTGTTTGTAAATAAGTAACAGAATCTAATGTTTCACTGGCCGCTTTCACACTAGTTTAAATCTGGTAGACTTAAGTTGTGAGCATAAACATGAAATGCTGAGTGTGTCCATGATTCAGGCTTGCTTTCTCCAATTCCTAATACTAATTAGTCATAAATCTTTACCTCTAAAGTGTTACCCTGTATTCCTGTAATACTGTATTTCTATGGGTAGCTTTGTGTTGAGTTTGCAAGGCCTCAGGACTGAAGTTTGTCAGGATTGCTCTGTCTGAACTTTTCTTGATCTGCCCATAGCTTTGTTTTAACTTGGTTTAGCTGTAACAGCAATTTTTATAATTGATGAGGTGTCTATGAATAATATAAATTTCTTTTGTTTATCTTTGCATGGTGCCACCATGGTTTTATGATTCTAACATAATAATGTAGTGTAGAGAAATACAGGCCTGGTATGATAGCTGGGGCCTTGAGAACTGGAGACAGGATGCAGTGTAGAGGAGTACAGGCATGAGATGATAAGAGATGAGTCATGCACAGGCCCATGGCTATAAACTCACCAGTGGTCAGTTAAAGAAATGCAGACCTGGAGCTCAACAAAACTGATTTTAGGGATAACAGATAATATTGAAATAGTACCTAGCATCTGTAAAAAGCCACCATATATAGTACATTTGGATGTAACCGGGAGCTGTAGACCAATGAAGAAAGATCAAAGATTGTAAAAGCATGTTAGCAAACATATACAAATTACCCTGAATGGATCCTGTAGTCAAGAAGCAGCCACCAACATGAACACCATGTTCTTCCTGGTGAAGGACTCCAGATGCTGACAACTTGCTGTAGCACTCCCACCACCACCCCCAGACTGAAACCACTAACTTTAGGCACAAGAGGAGCAGTGGAAGGATGAACACACCACCAGGAACAGGGCTAGAAACTAAATTGTTATACACCCATTCCTTAAACTTTACTATTATTCTTTCTTTTTCTGTAACAATTAGATCTGGACTAATAATGGTTAGACTGTTAAGACTTAAATTATATGAACAATAAATTTTTGAATATATATATTTTTTTTAAAAAGTGTGCTTCCTTTTTTACTGTAAACAAGATTTTGAGCATAATAGGCCCTTGCCCCCTCGCAGAACACCTGTTAATTATCTAAGAAGAGATGTTCATCTTGGAAGTAAAAAGGATATCTTCCAGCAGGGTGATTCTTGCATTTCTTCAACAAACAGGTCCATAAGATCAAGTCTTTAGAGTCCCTGGGTTTATCTTTAAACCGACTGCAAAGCAATAGAATGGTAATGATACTTATTTTCAATTGTTGTCACAGTAATAGTACATAAGAGGTTTTCATGGGATTGGGATGAAATATATTTGGGTATAAAGCAGTTAGAGCTATGCCACAATGAGAGACAGGACACTGCTTGATGCAAGCAAGATGTCAATTTATTGTACACAATCACGAGTTTATATATGTTTTCAGAAGCTGCGCGCTTCAAACAGATTGGTTCTTTAAGCTAAGCATTACAAACTAGGCAATCCCTGATTGGTGGTTAACTGCAAAGGACACTTTAAGTGTTTACAGTCATCAATTAACAGCAAGGTGTTACCTCTTCTTGGGCCATCCCTTCCTCTCTCAGCATGACTCATCCTGTTAATTGTTATCTATTCACACTCCTTGTCCTCCCAGGGTTTGTGACCTACAAGCTGGAGCACATTCCCCTCAGCTAACTGATTGCCACACATGGTCCTAATTTCCAGGCCCACTCCTGCAGAGTTACAGTAATACTGCTTCATGATAAAAGACAATATCAGGTGTTTATGAAGTATATTATCTCCCCCATTCTTGGAAGAATGAAATGGTATAGAAATATCTTTATGAAGGTATCACAGAAAATTCTGGTCTCCAAATGTATGGGTGTATTCACATAGGAGGAGGTGTAGTTGGGGGAAGAAGGGCTCAGTCATATATAACTTCTATTTTCTTTACAGGAAAATTTAACATATTTTTGTATTTGGGATTAAAGATTGCATGCTTTGGGGTTTATGATTCCATGTGTGTGAGACCATTAAGCAATTTGTATTTAAATTCTTTAAATCTGAGAAAGTTGGAATAATAATGGGTGGGTTTCTTTTCTTGCATCTTATACTGACTTTGCCTTGGAGGAGACACTCTCAATTTGTACTGCTGTAAATGAGGAAAGGCTTTTGGAGAGTGGGGGAGGAAACTGTTTCTTCAGAGTAATGTTTAAATGGGGGGGAAAAATCCTTTTATATACTCTTCTGGTGCAGATCTCTCTTCATTTATTAAAAACTGTTAAATGTGAAATTTCTTTTTTTTCCTTAAGCCAAAAAGCAAAGGAGGAAATTAATGTAAGCAGAGATTAATCCATAACTACTAATAAATTGAACCCTGTCATTAGTGTATAGATTCCTGTTTGACTTAAGAGTCTTTGCAAGTTCTTCTCTAACTATTTTCCATCTCTGTTTATTACATGCTAAACAGATGGCCCAGAAATTAGCCAAAGGCAGGAAGAAGGTGCAATACAACTACCATCGGCTTGATGTTATGTCTGTTCTTTTGTTTGCTTTGTTGGGTTTTTTTGCCTTTTTATTTTGTGCTTTGCTTTTCTGCATCCAGCAAGGCTTTTTTAGTTTTATTTCTGAACTACCATACCTGTTAACATTTCTCAGAAATCAATTGCCTTGTTTGTTATCATTAGTCATTGCTTATCATTAGGCATTTTGTGTTAGAAATAGTGTAAAGGTTGGATTTATCAAAGGGATACAGGTAGTACCGAAAATGCATACCAAAGAAATAGCACTGATGTGTCATAGGTTTTATTCTGTAAACTGGTAAAATAAAAAGAAAATGCTTTTTTATTCCTCTATATAGATTGATTCACAGCTGTGTCAAATAACAGAAAAAGTATAGACACTCAATTATATGCTGACTCATATTTTAGTAATATGATTATGGAGTTCTTAAATAGTTATCAGATTTTTTTAAAAGGCATTTAAAATTACAAGCATTTGCTTTTTGTTCACAAGGGTACGACTTCTGGAGGGAGTTAGCAGGTTAATAGTATGTTGTCTGACTGTGAAGACTCTTGCCAGAACTGCACTATAAGTTATTTTAAACTGCACCTGTGGTCCACATTTTTCTATTTTTCTGAGCAGCCACTGTTCTTAAGCCCTTGTATGGGAAGGGAGGTCAGAGTGTTTTTTATGGGATTTAAAATTTTACAAATTGCATCTAATCCACTTTCCTATCTAATACAGGGTTTCCAGATCTTTTTGTTTATCTTTAGCTTCTGCAATGTAATACTTTATTTTTAATTGCTGTTCTGGTGACTGTGTCTTGTTTGTGATCTAATATCATCATTATTAAGGCTTTTACCTAATGTTATTGACTCTATTCCATTTATTTGCAGGCTCCAGAAGGTGAATCTCAACCCGTGACTGAAGTGGACCTCTTAATTTCTACACAGAGAATAAAAGTATTGAATGCAGACACACAGGTATGGACAAAGAAGCACCTTTGCCAAGTCAGACCTTGTCAGTGTTATAATAATAGTCCTTTGAAATAAACCTTCATCTACCTGCCAAAATTTGACTTTCAGGGGGTGCTGTCTCTTATAGTTCCCTCTAAGACTTCCTGGTCAGAAATCTATGCTCAAGAACCACGTCACACATGGAATTAACCATAGTTATCTGACTGATTTGGCAGGTATGCTAATTGCAGTCAGCCCAAAAGACAAGAAGCTTTCTTCACATTATACAGCATTCTAGGCAGTCTAGTACCATAACATGACAAGTGCCAATTGTCCCCAGACAAGCCTGAAATATTTGGTTGTGATAACTAATTTGAAGGCCTTAGTCCTCAGCATGTTGTGCGTGTTCAGGCCAAGATACCAAAGTCTTTGTGTTCTTTTCCACAGTAACTTTCATTTTCAAAATGTGCTTTTTTTGGTTTGCTTTTTCTGAAAGTGAGTCTGTTGGATCCTCGGTACTTCCTTTCATACGGGAGACTTTTGTCCTTTTTGAATACATTTACTTAATAAAGGTGTCATACTGTCATTAATCTCTTTATAAAACACCAAAAGTGCAATAAGAATTTGTTTAAAATAGCATCTGATGCCATTTTTCCTATCCTCCAGGAAACTATGATGGATCATCCTCTAAGGACCATTTCTTACATTGCAGATATAGGGAATATAGTTGTTCTGATGGCTCGTAGACGAATGCCACGATCAAATTCCCAGGATAATGTGGAAGCATCTCACCCCTCCCAAGATGGAAAAAGGCAATACAAAATGATTTGCCATGTCTTCGAGTCTGAGGATGTAAGGATTTTTTTATCTTGTGATTTTTCTAGGAGAAAAAATGTGAGCACATCTTGACAGGCTTGAAAGTCTATACCAAATGGCCCTGTTTGGCTTGTTTGTTAATTGCATAGGAATATTTCATCTAAGTAGCAGAACTTGCTTTCTCTTTGCATAATGGAACCCAATGTTTTACTTGTAAATTCAGTATTTATAAACTCCTTTTTTTAAAAAAACTAAATGTAATACTTTCCTAGAGACAATGAGGAGCGGATTCTAAAAGAACACTGTTGCCATAGCTTATATATACCAGCTCAGGATCTGTGAGAGTGAGCATCCATGAAAGCAGCTTATTTTCATAGGGAGCTTCCATTCCCTAGTGTTGCCACAAGAATTGCTGATATATGACATAAAGGGGTGTTCTGGGGTTTTTTTTTTGTTTATTTGGTCTTCCTTTTGATATGATGATGGAGTTCAGAAGGAGTAGCTGAAATTATTTCCCACACTCAGTATGATCCAGTGGTGCCCAGTGACAGGACAAGAAGCAATGGGCACAAATGGAAACACAGAAAATTCCACTGAAACCATAAAACACACTTTTTTACTGAGAGGGTGTGGTCAAATACCAGAACAGGTTGCTCAGAAAGGTTGTGGAATCTCTATCCTTGTGGATATTCAAAAACCCAACTGGACACAGTTGTGGGCAACCCGGTCTAGTGGACCCTACTTGAAGCAGAGGGCATGGACTAGATAACCTACAGAGGTCCCTTCTAACCTCAAGCATTCTGTGATTATGTGATTTGTGATTATTTTATGATTCTTGTCCAGGACACAAAGCTTCTTTTAAGGAGGCCATTAAAAAAAAGACCTTTATAAACTTAAAACTAAAAATTAAAACAGAATAAATAGTTCAAGTTGGAAGGAACACACAATGATCATTTAGTCCAACTGCCTGATCATTTCAGGGTTGACCAAAAGTTAAAGCATGTTGTGAAGGACAATGTCCAAATGCCTCTTAAACGTGGACAGTCATAGAGGATCAGCTACCTCTCTAGGAAGCCTTTGCCAGTGTTTGACCACCCTCTTGGCAAAGAAATGCTTCCTAATGTCCAGCCTAAACCTCCCCTGGTACAGCTTTAAACCATTCCCACACATCCTGTCACTGGATACCAGGGAGAAGAGATCAGCACCTCCCTCTCCACTTCCCCTCCTCAGGAAGCTGTAGAGAGCAATGAGATCACCCCTCAGCCTCCTTTTCCCCAAACTAGACAAACCCAGTGTCGTCAGCCGCTCCTCATAGGACATGCTTTCCATCCCCTTCCACCAGCTTTGTTGCCCTTCTCTGGATGCATTCAAGGACCTTAACATGTTTTTTAAATTGTGGGGCCCAGAACTGCACACAACACTCAAGGTGGGGCCACACTGGTGCTGAATACAGAGGGATAATCACCTCTCTTGACCAGCTGGTTATGCTGTGTTTAATGCATCCCAGAATGCGGTTTGCCCTTTTGGCTGCCAGGGCACACTGCCTGTAGAGGAATGAAACTGGGTTAATTAGCATTGATAATATACAACTGTGGGCTGGCTTCAGGGGCAGTGGGACGGCTGATGTAGATAAGGTGCAGCTGTGGCTGGTTAAGTTAAGAAGTTGGGCAGCCAATGAAGAGAGAGAAGCCAAGGAGGAGAGAGAGTGCCCTGAGTGAGGAGAGACTAGGAGAAGGCAGCAGAGGGACTGGCATGAAGAGTATGTTGGTATGAGATGGTAAAAAGACCTTGTTGCAGCTGGCTAGTTTGGAGAGTGCTGCAACAACTGCTGACTCATATTGCGCCTCCTGTCTACCAGCACCCCCAGATCCCTTTCTGCAGGGCTGCTCTCCAGCCACTAGTCTCCCAATCTACACTTGTGTCAGGCATTACTCTGTCCCAGGTGCAGAACCCAGCATTTGGTCTTGTTAAATTTCATGCCATTGATGATTGCCCAATGTTCTAATCTATCCAGATCCCTCTTCAAGGCCTCTTGTCCCTTGAGAGAATCTACAGCACCTCCCAGTTTGGTATCATCATCCACTAAGCTGGTGACCTTAATGTATAAGGATATCAAATTAGTTAGACAGGACTTTCCCTTTGTGACCCCATGTTGACTGTGCCTGGTGAGTGTGTTGTTCTTTAAATGCCTTTCAGTAGCACCCAGTATGATCTTCTCCATAATTTATGCAGGTACTGAGGTTAGACTATCAGGTCTGTGGTTTCCTGGGTCTTCCCTCATGCCCTTCTTGTAAATTGGAATAACTTTGGCTAGCTTCCAGTCAGTGGGCACCTCCTCGGATTCCCAAGACCTTTGGTGGATGATTGTGAGGGGGTCCTGCTATGGCATCTGCAAGTCCTTCAGTACTCAGGGATGAATCCCATTAGGCCCTATGGACTTATGAACATTCAGCTGATACAACTGGTCCCTTACAATTTCAGTGTCCACAAATGGAAAGTCATGGCTCCCACATTCATGGTCCTTCGACTTAGGGGCCTGGGCAGCCCAAGGTCTGTCAGTATTATTAAAGACTGAGGCAAAAAAACCCAAACATTGAATACCTCTGCTTGTTCTTCATCCCTATTAGTCAGATGACATCTTCAACAAGTATCAGTCCAATGTTTTCTTTAGACCTCCTCTTGCTATTAACATATTTTAAAAAGCCTTTCTTGTTGTCTGACACAACCCTGGCCAGTTTCAATTCTAGTTGAGCTTTGGCCTTTCATGTCTTCTCCCTGCAAATATGAACCATGGTTCTGTAATCTTCCTGCAAAGCCTGACCTCGTTTCCAGAGATCATAGTTTCTTTTTCTGCCTGAGTTCCAAGAGGAGTTCCCTGTTCAGCCAAGCTGGTCTTCTGCCCCACTTGCCTGATTTGTGACACAATGGGATTGCCTGCTCCTGTGCTTCTAAAAGGTGGTTCTTAAAGAGTGACCAGCACTTGTGGACTCCTAAGACCTCAAAAGCAGATTCCAAGATACTCTGCTAAATAGCTCCCTAAATAGCTTAAAATTTGCTCTCTTGAAGTCCAGGGTAGCAACTCTGCTGTCCTTTTTTCTCCTTCCACCAAAAAATTTAAACTCAACCATTTCATGATCGCTGTGGCTAAGACAGCCATCTACCATCACATCCCCCATGAGTCCTTCTCTATTCACAAGTCTAGGAGGGCATCTTTTCCTAGTTGGCTCACTGAGTATTTATGACAAGAAGCTATCTCCTACAAACTTCAAGAATTTCCAGGACCTGCTTGTCACAGCGGTATTATATTCCCAGTTGATGTCCGGGAGTTGAAATCTCCCATAAGGACAAGGGCTACCAATCCTGAATTTTCTCCTCATTGCCTATAGAATAACTCATCACTGCTTATATGCTGGCTGGATGATCAGTAGTAGACACCCACTACACCACCTCTTTTGTTTTCCCTAATCCTCACCCAGAGGTTCTCAGTCACATCTTCCCTAACTGTAAGGGCTGTATAATCAAACCACTCCCTTATGTATAGTGGGACACCTCCACTTCTCCTGCCCTGCCTATCCCTTCTCTACAGCCTGTAGCCCTCCATCCCAGCACTCCAATAATTGGACTTATTCCACCAAGTCTCACTAATACCAATAGTATCATAGCTCTAGGAGCTGACCAATGCTTCCAGCTCATCCTGTTTTTTTTCTCATACTGCGTGCATTGGTGTACAAGCATTTCAGATATGCTCCTGAGACCTTCATGCTCCCAGGAGCAGTGCAAATGTTCCCACTAGCATTGCCACCCTCAGGCAATGCCATGCCAACCCTTCGTTTACCTCCTGAAGCTCATTTTCATAGGGAGCTTCTATTCCCTAGTATTGCCACGAGGATCGCTGATATATGCCATAAACAATTGTTTTGGGCTTTTTTTGTTTGGTTGGTTTTCCTTTTGATATGATGATGGAGTTCAGAAGGAGTAGCTGAAATTATTCCCTTTCCAAAAAAAAGCCCGGTGTATAATGTTGGGAATTCCAGTAGAGTATCCTTTGTAATTACAAAGTCTCTTTATAATTCCTCAGTTGCTGTTTAAATCAGGTGATGGTCATCTTCCTCTTCATTGTTATCAATTTGGGAAAAATGCCCTCTCAGACAGTTGTGGATGTCCCATTCACACCCACTATTACACTCACCCACTGTGGTGGGTTGGCCTTGGCTTGCTGCTAGGTGCCCACCAACCTGTTGGAAGAAGGGTTCGCCGGAGTCAAGAAGACGCTCAATATGAGTTATGCATCTTGCTCAACTTTATTAGTTTCTAACATTACTTATATAGAACCGATACACATGCATATTCGTAAAGCAGAAATATAATTGGTTAGTAGTCTCTAAACACGCGTGGTTCTCACGCTCCTAATTATCATGACTAAAATAAGCATTCTATCCATGTAGCTAATTGTGTTGCTGTGCTTCAGCCTTGTAGTTTGTTACTCCCTATTTTCCCATACTGGTCCCTATCTTTCTTGGCCCTGCACCTGCTTTCCCAGCAGCTGTATCTTGTTACAGCCACGGCCTGTTGGCACAACATAATTACTTGGTCTCAGGATTCAAGAATAGCTCAAGGCTACCTTTCTTGTTAACTTCAGCACAGCAACTTCAGCACAATACTGATTACAGGCCTATTCTAATACCAGGCCTGGATTGTGCAGATCTTCAGAGATTCTAAGGCCATGCTTCTGCAGCCATTCTTCTACACCAACCCACTGTCTCACTCTCCCTCCTTGGCGGGACAGGGGGAGAATATAAGATTAAAAGCTTGTGGGTCAAGAGAATGGCAGTTTAGTGAAGAAAAGCAAAGGTTGCGTGCAGAATCAAATCAAAGCAAAAAGATTTATTCTCTACTTCCCATCAGCAGGCAATGTCCAGCCACTTCTTGGGAAGTAGGGCCTCAGTATGCGTAGCGGTTGCTTCGGGAGACAAATGCCTGAATAATGAATACCTCCCCTCTCCTCCTTTCTCTCAGCTTTTCTTGCTGAGCAAGACATCATATGATATGGAATAGCCCTTTGGTCAGTTTGGGTCACCTGTCCTGGCTATGTCCCTTCCCAACCTCTTGCCCACCCTCAGCCTACTGGCCTTTGGGGGCAGGGAGGGTTGGAGAGACAACCTTGATGTTGTGCCAGCACTGTTCAGCAGTAGCTAAAGCACTGATGTGTTATCTACACTGTTCTAGCTAAAAATACAAAGCCCAGCACTGAGGGCTGCTGTGGAGAAAGTTAACTCCATGCCAGCCAGACCCAAAACACCCACTCACACTAGCATCTTATCATCTGTTCTTACCCAGACCATTTTACCAAGTGTGGGTGCATGAGCACCCCCACAGAGGGCTGAGTTGTCTGTTATCAAACCTGATGTCCTGTCCTCACTAATTAAAACCCAAACATTTTGAGAAAGAAATATCAATGCACATAACTTGCTGATTTTATATAGTTTATTTTTCTTGAAAAAAACAGTTGGTGGACTGTCACAAATGGCGTTCCTCAGGGCTCAGTATACGGCACAATCCTGTTTAAAAATTTTATCAATGATCTGGATGAAGAAATTGAATGCACCCTCAGTAAGTTTGCAGATGATAGCAAGTTGCATGGAGAGTGTTGATCTGCTTGAGGGCAGGAAGGCTCTTCAGAGGGATCTAGACAGGCTGGGTCGATAGGCAGAGGCCAACTGTATGAGGTTCAACAAGAAGAAGTGCCAGGTCTTGCACTAGGGTCACAACAACCCCACACAATGCTAAAGGCTTGGGGAAGAGTGGCTGGAAAGCTGCCTGGCAGAAAAGGACCTGGGGGTGTTGGTCGACAGCTGGCCAAACATGAGCCATCCGTGTGCCCAGGTGGCCAAGAAGGCCAACAGCATCCTGTCCTGTATCAAAAATATTGTGGCCAGCAGGACTAGGGAAGTGATCGTACCCCTGTACTTGGTGCTGATGAGGCCACACCTTAGATACTGTGTTCAGTGTTGGGCCCCTCACTACAGGGAAGATATTGAGGTGCTGGAGAGTGCCCAGAGAAGGGAAACAAAGCTGGTGAAGGAGCTAGAGAACGAGTCTTACGAGGAGCAGCTGAGGGAACTGGGGTTGTTTAGCCTGGGGAAAAGGAGGCTGAGGGGAGACCTTATTGCTCTCTACAACTACCTGAAAGGAGTGTTAAAGGGAAATTTCACACAGATGTGGGCACCACTAGGCTTGCTTTAATCACAACTCGGAGTTGGGCCACCACCTCAGTAAGTGGCAGAGAACAAAGGGATGCAGCACAGCTTATATACACTTATCAAATCATTAGTCAGTGTCCAAAGTTTTTAGAAGTTTCCTTTGGTCTTGTCAGTTCTGTGAATCTATCATCTGACTCTGTCCCAGTTGATTCATCTATTCAGTTCCAGTGTCTGCCTTGGTTCCAAGGTCCTCCTCAGATCATGATCTTTCTGCCTGCTTTAACTCACACAATCCTTCAAGCACACTTAGTCTTTGAACAAGCAATTCCTATTCACATATACTGATTTTTTTTCTAAAAGCACCTGTGTTTCTGAGAGCACCTGTGCACACAAATTGATCATCTATTGTTTTTCTATTCTCCCACTGGTTAACTTGACTGGGTTTTAAACCAGCCTTGGATTAGGGCTATAGAAGAGATGAGGCCTGGTTCTGCCATTTAGTAGCTTCAGCACTTTAAATTTCTTAATTCAAAATACATTTTCTTTAACAGGAGATTGTTGGGAGGTAGGTGTTAGTCTTTTTCCTCCCAGGTAACAAGTGATAGGACAAGATGAAACAACCTCAAGTTGTGCCAGGGAAGGTTTAAGCTGGATATTAGGAAACATTTCTTCACCGAAAGAGGTGTCAAGCATTAGAACAGGCTGCCCAGGGAAGTGATTGAGTCACCATCCCTGGAGGTATTTAGAAAATGCATAGATGTGGTGCTTAGGGACATGATTTAGTCATGGATTTGGCAGTCCTGGGTTAACTGTTGGACTTGATGATCTTAAAGCTCTTTTCCAACTTAAATGACTCTATGATTCTCTGATATTTGTGTCAATCATGATCCTTTCTGTGCCAGAAAATATTATTCTGGAAAGTACGACATGTCTTTAGGTCTAAAAAAAGAATTGATAACTTAATAGTCTGAACATATTCTGAGGATTTTCAGGACATGAGCATTCCACAGTCATAGAAAAAATTAAAAATAGCTTATAAATATTGTAAAAAATCCAAACGAGTAGGAAAAAATATAACTCGGAAAGAGCTAAGATAGAAATATATCTGTTAGCAGCAAAGAGATTTCTACACTAAAGAGCTTGTAAATCAAATGGAGTAGTAAAGCCTCTTTTATATATAAATTTCACATATTTCTCTGTCATCTTTTCTTCTTCTGGGACAGTTGGGTATCTAGAAGACTTTATCTAGTTAAGCTGACTACGATCCTTCTTAAGCTTTCAGATGGGTGATGGTCAAAATGTGTCCCTGCTTGGAACTGTCTTTATCTTAAAAAAAAATGCAACAACAACAGATTTTCCAAGTATAGTTGGTACTGGATATTCAGAACAGCTCAGCTCCTAAAACATGGCCAAATTCTGGTTGTCTAAATGGCAGTTGATCTCTTCTTGGATGTCCATGTTGGTATATGCACCTGAATGTACAAGTCCATATTTATCTCCTCTCTTGCAGATAGTGCGCTGAACTAATGAGTTGCAGTGCACTCAACTTCTTGCCATATTGTTCTTGCCATCAAATTGTTTTTATTTGAAAGTTTGCAAAATAGTGGAAGTCCAAACTCTGTGTGCTGTTGACCTTTTCAGTGCCAGCGATCATGGTTTTGTCATCTACATGTTTAGAGCTAGCTTGAGTAGATGTAAGATACAAACAGTTTTTATTTGGGGATTGGGAACCTTTTCCTCACTGGGTCCTGAATTGGACTGTATGTAAAAACAGTTTAGCTGTGTTCCTACATCCCCAGCACACCCCCACACCATAGGCTATGGAGTCCTCCTGTCCTCTTTCCCCCCTCTTCCCTCTAACCAGAAATACACACCAGAGGGCAGTTTCATTCCACACTGTGACCAGCACCCCTACACTCCACAGTGCTTCCTGCACCCAACAGTCTGGTTATGCACAGCACTGTTCCACACTGTTTCCTGCACTGCTCTCATCAGCTCTGTGCTCATGCCATGTTGCTTTCCGCTTGTAAACAATATGTATATCATTCTAAATTTACCTTGATCACCTCACAATAAAGGATTCCACTAGCCTGCTCTTTTCAGCTGCTTCCTTGCATGTCACAGAGATTAGAGCTTTCCTTTTACATGCCTTTGTTTTTCTACTATTACCAGTAGCAGGTGGTAGGAGCTAGAATCATAGAATGGTTTGGGTTGGAAGGGACTTTTAAACATCATCTAGTCCAACCTCTTGCCATGGACAGGGACATCTTTCACTAGATCAGGTTGCTCAAAGCCCCTTTCAACCTGACTTTGAACACTTCCAATGATGGGATATTGACACCCTGCCCCTTGACCAGTATCAGTGGTGTAGACAGACTGCCAACACCATGCCCTTGACCAATATCAACAGCATAGACAGACTGCCAACACCCTGCCTCCTGACTGACATCGGCAGCATAGGCAGGATGCCACCCACATTATTCAAGTATGGTATAATTCTCTCAAATCACAGTACCATTGGTGGAGCCATGGGGTGGCACGACTCTTACCCACATTCAAAAGGCATTTGCACAATTGGCTGTTGCTGCCAGATGACCTGGACACCAAGTGTCCCTGGCAGGCCACCAGAGCCATGGCATCACTTATGATCCTGTGTTTGCTATTGGCGATCAGGTGAGTTGCCATATTGATACTGAAAAACCGGCAAAAAGAAAACCCTCTAGACTTCATTTTGTAAGTTTAGAAGGCAGGCATTCTTTATTGCAGCGCTGGGAGCATGGAGATTAGCATCTCAAATCATGCGCACCTATCTGACCAGCGTTCCTCAATTTATTACAACAAAACATACATATTCATCATATTTCCCTGAAATCTAATACATATTATAACTACTTCCCCAAAATGATTTACATATGTGTAAGGCACTTGGGTATGCACACTTCGCTCCTGGGGGTCTTCCTTGGGATATTTTGAGACCCCTGGTGGTCGACAAGTCGGTGAACTTCAGCTGAACTTTCTTGGGGAACATGCGTACTACTTGTTCTTATGTAACTTAATTTGTTCTCTGCACTATATGGTTTTGACTGCAGTGCTCCATTACCCCACTTCTCTTGTCTATTGTTATATCCCAGGTGTCTCAGAAAGCTAGCTACATCTTAGTGAGCTTATTCAATAGGTCGAATTAATCATTGCTTTAATTTCAGCCTCTGTTAGTGATTCTTTATATCTTAATTATATTAGTATGGACGTGTTGTTGCTCATCTTTCCTACTGCCTCAGTAAAGCTTTGTTTTACAACACATTGTCAGACTCCATTACCATTTGGATCACAGACATCTGCAACTTCTCTGGGCAACCTGTTCCAGTGCCTTACCACCCTCACTGTAAAAAATTTTCTTCCTTATATCTAATCTAAATCTACTCTCTCTCACTTTAAAACTTTTGTCCCCTGTCATGTCACTACAGGCCTTGGTAAAAAGTCTCTCTCCATCTTTCTTATAAGCCCCTTTTCTATATTGAAAGTCCACAATAAGGTCTCCCAAGAACCTTATCTTCTCCAGGCTGAACAACCCCAACTGTCTCAGCCTTTCTTCATAGGAGTTTTCCAGCCTTCTAATAATTTTTGTGGACCTCCTCTGGACCCGCTCTAACAGGTCCATGTTTGTCTTGTACTGAGGACCCCAGAGCTGAATACAGTACTCCAGGTGAGCTCTCGCCAGAGCAGAGTAGAGGGGCAGAATGACCTGCTGGCCATGCTTCTTTTGATGCAGCCCAGGATACGATTGGCTTTATGGGCTGCAAGCATGCATTGCTGGCTCATGTCCAATTTTTCATCCACTGATATCCCCAAGTCCTTCTCCACAGGGCTTGCTCTCAATCAATTCAGCAGCCAGTCTGTACTGATACTGGGGGTTGCCCCAACTGAGGTGCAGGACCTTGCACTTGGCCTTGTTGAACTTCATGAGGTTTGCATGGGCCCACTCCTCAAGCCTGTCAAGGTCCCTATGGATGGCATCCCTTCCCTCTAGTTTATCAACTGCACCACTCAGCTTGGTGTCATCTGCAAACTTGCTGAAGATACACTCAATCCCACTATCTATGTCATTAATGAAGATATTAAACATTATTGGTCTCAGTACAGACTCTTGAGGGATACCACTTGTTACTGGTTTCCACATTGAGCCATTGACTGTAACTCTTTGGACATGGCTATCCAGCCAATTCATTATCCATCTAACAGTCCATCTGTCAAACCCATATCTCTCCAATTTAGTAGCAAGAATGTTGTGGGAGACAGCACCAAAGCCTTACAGAAGTCCAGGTAAATGGCATCCATAGCTCTTCCCTTGTCTACTGAAGCAGTCACTCCATCATAGAAGGCCACTAGATTAGTCAGGCATGATTTGCCCTAGGTTAAACTATATTGGCTGTCTCTAATCACCTCCCTATCTTCCATATATTTCTACATAAGTTCCAGGAGGATCTGTTCCATGATCTTACCAGGCGTGGAGGTGAGGCTGACTGATTGGTTGTTCCTGGAGTCCCTCTTATTACATTTTTTTAAAAATGGGCGCAATATTCCCTTTTCCTCAGTCACTAGAACAGCTCACAGGGAGTAATGCAGCAGTGAGTGAAAGCTATGGATCATCCAGTAGCTTTAGGAGCAGAGCAGCCAAGAGCAAGCTATAGGCATAGGAGTGAGCCATATAGACTAGGCAGAGTGGGCTGGAAATCCACTGAACTTCATTCATGAAATTCAACAAGGACCAATGACAAGTCCTGCACCTAAGGAGGAAGAAACCCTGGCAACAAAACAGGCTGGGAACAGACTAGCTGGAGAGCAGCTCTGCTGAAAAGGCCCTGGGGGGGGTCTTGGAAGACAGCAATGCTGAACATGAGCCAGCAGTATGCCCTGGCAAGCAAAGATGGACAACAGCATCCTGGGCAGGATTAAAAAGAGCATAAGCAGTAAATTTCAGGGAATGATTCTTCCTCTCTAGTCAACACTCATTAGACCACCTCTAGAATACCATATCCAGTTTTGCCACCCCCCCCCCCCACCTCACCCCCCCACCCCCCACCCCAATACAAGAAAAGCATTGACAAACTGGAGTGAGTTCAGCAGAAGGCCATCAGATGGTCAGGGGGCTGGAGCACTTGCCCTATGAGGAGAGGCTGAGAGTACAGGGCTTGTTCAGCCTGGAGAAGAGAAGGCTTCAGGGGGCTCTAACAGCAGCTTGCCAGTAGCCATGAGGAGATCATCAAGAAGACAGAGCCAGGCTCCTCACAGTGATGCATGGTGGGAGTATGAGAGCTAACCAGCATATGTTGAAACAAGAAAGGTTCAGACTGGATACAAGGAAAAACTTTTTCACCACAAGGACTGTCAAGCATTGGAATAGGTTGCCCAGAGAGGTTATATAGTCTGTCTCAAGATTTTCAATACCTAACTAAAAACTCTGAATAACCTGGTCTGACCTCGTAGATGATTGCTTTGAACAGGAGGTTGGGCTAGAGATCCTCTGAGGTCCCTTCCAACCTGAATGATTCTGTGATCATGGACCACTTCCAGTCACATTAAGGACTGAATCTGCTCAATTGGCCAGTGGTTTCCACCCTTTCCATACTTTATCTGGCAGTAACTTCAAATATGATTGTGAGATTTTTAAAGGAAAGCATTGGTAAGAAGGAAGAGTAGGAAATACCATATATGTATCATAGCATAGCTAAGGTGGGACAGCACCTCTAGAGATTGTCTAGTTGAATACCCCCTGCTCAAGCAAGGTCCACTAGAACAAGTTGCCCAGGACTGTGTCCAGTTGGGTTTTGAATATCTCTAAGGATGGAGACTCCAAAACCTCTCTGGGTAACCCATTCCAATATAGAGTCACACCCTCATGGTAAAAAAAGTGTGTTCTAGGTTTAAGTGGAATTTTCTGTGTTTCTGTTTGTGCCCGTTGCCTCTTGTCTTGTCACTGGGCACCACTCAAAAGAGCCTGACTCCATCTTCTTTACATTCTTCCATCAGGTATTTGTGTTTATCTGTAAGATCCCCCTGATCTTTCTCTTCTCTAGGATGAACAGCCCCAGCTCTCTTAGCCTCTTCACATATGTCAGATGTTCCAGTCCCTGAACCATCTTTGTGGCCCTTCTCTGGACTCCAGTATGTCCATGTCTCTCTTGTACTGGGGAGCCCAGAACTGGACACAGGACTCCAGGTGTGGCCTCACCAGTGCTGAGTAGAGAGGAAGGATCACCTCCCTTGACCTGCTGTGAACACTCCTAATAAAGACCTTTTATAATAAAATACTTTTACCTTCTTTTAAAGGCCTTCTCATTATCTTTTAAAACACTGTTGTGTGTTTCCTAGAAGGTGGTGGGTTTTTTTATTCATGGCTTGCCTTTGTGAAAGTGAAAACTAGCACAGGTGAGAGCTCAAGTTCTCCCTCTGGAGTCTCAATTTCAAGTAATGCAATGGGTATACCTTTATGTTAGCAGTAGTTAGCTGTGAATGGAAGGCTTTACTTGTGTTTCTTATGTATAGTTACTTGTTTCATTGGGTTCACTGCATGGATGACTATGTTGATATACTGTTCTGCTTTTTTAATTATTACTTTAGGTTAATTTTTAAAAACATTTATTACATTTCCTTAACTTGTAGGCATGATCCATTTTGTAGTGTGTTTATAACAGAGAAAGTATCAGTGAATGAAAGCATTGGAATGTTTGATGTTCTTTTCTTCTTTGGGAATTACTACAGGCACAGCTGATTGCACAGTCTATAGGTCAAGCATTTAACGTGGCCTACCAGGAATTTCTGAGGGCAAATGGAATCAATCCAGAAGACCTAAGCCAGAAGGAATATAGTGACTTGCTCAATACCCAGGACATGTACAATGATGACCTGATTCATTTTTCCAAATCTGAAAACTGCAAAGATGTATGTCTCTGCTTTTTTTCCATAACACCACTAAGCTCATGTATCCTGAGTTCAGGTTTTCACTGGCAACAATCAGAAAGCTATTAGTGCTTCCAATAAATAACCTCACTGAGGTAATTTCTATTTTTCCCAGTAGGTTTATCCTGTGGGCAATTCTGTTTTAAAAGCAAGCAGTGAATCCTAAATTTATCAATAGTTGAATGATTACTGTCTCTGTGTGGTTTTTACCAAACAATTTTCTCATTTGAGACATTAGATGTCAGTGAAGTGAATATACAGTGGACAGTATAAAATTTTTGGAGGCACTGAGGTTGATAAGAGTGGCTGACCCCAGATTTTAGAAGTCTATATATTTGCTGCTGGTTTTATTAATAAAGATGAAGTAGTGTAACACTGCAACACACGGGTAGTTGTTTCCAAAAACACAGTCACAAGTACGTTAAATCCCTCCCTGACTTAGTTCTGTCCACCAGAGTCCATCATGCCAGGTTTTCTTCTATACCAGCTCCCTCCAGCCATATGAACTGATGAGTTCTATTTGGGGGGGATTTTGAATTAAACAAAATCTCTAGTTTTAATGTTATTTGGTGGTTGAAGGCATTTAAACTATATTAAACTATATACCCTATTGTGTTTTGCCTTTGAATAAGAAAGGCATTTTGCAAATAAGAAGCCTGTGTTTGTTTATATGGAAACATATGGGGGGTGGGATCATCAGTTCTATAGATGAGAAAAAAAGTTTTTGTTTGAAACTCTCTTTCTTATGATTCAGGTTTACATTGAAAAGCAAAAGGGAGAAATTCTAGGTATAGTGATCGTGGAATCTGGCTGGGGATCCATTTTGCCTACAGTTATCATAGCCAACATGATGCATGGAGGACCAGCAGAGAAGTCTGGGAAAGTAAATATAGGGGATCAGATCATGTCAATTAATGGGACCAGTTTGGTTGGCTTACCACTTTCAACATGCCAGAGCATTATAAAGGTACAAAGAATATTCCTGGATATTGCATGTTTTTAAACCTTTATTGGAGTCGTGGGAGAGCAAAAAGTATAGAACTATTTGTTGTCTAACTCTGATCTTGTGCATTTTATAGCAGTTTCCTTTTGATGACTTTAAAGTAGAGGGCAAATTCTGATTTACCTGTTTTCTGAGCCCTAAGAAGGGAACTATGCATTTAGCTGCTTAGATCAAGTCATGGTGCAGGACTTCAGGCCCCAAGGGAATATTTGGGACCAAAAGGAAGATGTTTGTTACTGTCTGGAGGCACCTAAACTTCATAGGGCAGTCTGAGACATAGGTGTCTAAAATCTACAATGGTGCAATTTTAGCCATTTAAATTATTCCTGTGATCTAGTTTCTAGAGAAGTGAGTATTTTTTTTCAAAAGATTGGGTTTTTAAAACATATTTTAACATTTTTCTGAACTTTGGATAAAAAAAAAAATTAAACCTATTTATTTTCTGTAGGAACAACTTGAGCGCATTGGAAAGTATAATGTTTCTTTGAATTTGGCTAAATGGTGGGAGTTTTTAATTGGAAGAACTTTTTTTTAATTGACATGAGAGCATGTAAATGCAAAAAGCAGGCTAGTCAACTGGAAATTAAGAGCCTCTGGGGTAGATGAAACATGCAAGAGTGAGTAATTAAACATCAAAGTTTTAGGAGGGCGAAAGATGCAATTTTTGAGAATGTTGGAAATTCAGCTAAATTGTCTTCTGGGTTACCTATTGAAATAGTCAAACACCACAGGACTGCTGCATATTGTAGCATGTAGACATGCAATGTAATGCTGTATATGACTATAGAAATCCTTCCGTGTCCCTGCTGGGTAGTGGTGTTCTGCAGTAAAAAAATGTTTGTTTAGTAATTCACAAAATAAGTATGTCTTTGTTGCCCATGAATTCCTTTCTTAATGCTTGAACTAAAAAATTCACTATAAAAACCTGATATTCTGGTTTCTGAAAATGTAAACACCGTGCCCTAACAAGTAATAGATATTTAAGTCTCTGAGAACAACCACTCTGGATTCCATTAATTCAAATGATATCTTGTGAATGCAGTATATTAAAACCTTGGTAACAGCACTCTTTTTTTTTTCTTTTCTTTTTTTCTTTTTCCTGAAGCAGAAAAAAACCTTAAGTACCTCTGCACCAAATTCAGCAGAACAAAGCTCACCACCCTTCATGTTATCAGCTTTGTCTCATACTTATTTTCTATCCCATATCAGATTTATTTCTAAAACTGATATATGCTTTTCTCATACAGATGGACTTTTCCTGTGATGCGTTAAGAATCTTCAGCACTTTCACAAAATGAAAACAATCAAAAAGCTAGCTTTGCTGTCTCCTGCCTTTAGAGGCCTTTCCACTCCTTTTTCATGAGGCTGTTACCAGAGGAACTGCTAGCCATTTATCTTTCTGTTAAGAAGGTAGTCGGTGCATTTGCAGGTCTTTATAGCCATACATCTAGAACTGTTTATGTAACATTTTTGGGTAACACAAATGAACCCCCAAATGAAACATCGGTCACCCAAGTATATATTTCAATGTTGCAGAAGTATCCTTTTTGTAAACTTTTTTAGTATTTTTTAGTATTCTATAAGGACTCCTATGAAAAGATAAGCATTTTATATAGATGAGAAGAATATCTTGCAAGTACTTCACATACGGTTATTTTTAAATTAGAGATGTAAGCCTTGTTACTAATTGACTATAAACCATTTACAAACTGACAGATCTAGGAAGAAACTTTCTATATGTGTTGGTTATTCCCTAATTATATTATGCTACTTCCATCTTTTTCAGAAGCATCTGATGCTAACTACTATCAGAAACAGATTCAGGGACTCTGCAACCATCATATCCAGGCAGTTAGAAGCATTGATTTTTCATCCCAGCAGAATGTTAGTCTCAAGTCTAGAGTTAGGCTCAGCAAAATCAGCAGCAGTAAACTGCATGTAGAGACATCAGTCTATTACCTTAGCTGTAATAGGAGTTATTTTCCTGAATGAAATCCTAATCTTGTTGAAGTCAGTGGCAAGCAACCCACTGTTTTCAATGGGACCCATATTTGACTTCGTGCATATGAAAGTCAAAAGCAGCTGTTGGAATTGGAATAAATGTTAACATGATTGAAGCTTGAAGCTGCCATATTCTCTACATAGCATCTCTTTCCCATATGGGTTCTATGTATTGAAGGCTAAACATGTGTAAATGCAACATTTAAGAGTAATGTGTATTCAGTTATATATAAAAAAGTAATCTAACATTGGAGTTGGTTTTATCTACAAGAAACAGCTCTGAATGCCTGAATATGTGTAACGGTCAGACTCTACAATTATCTCCAATTTTATGTTTGGGTTTTCCTTCTTCATTTAGTTCTTCTGGTAGCAAAGATATAAAGGTGAATGTGATAAATCCAGTTTAGAAGGGAGGGGTAATGTAAATGTGAGTATTGCTTATACATGGACTTGATGTTTGCATTACAGAAATGAATATAACTGCACCAGGAAAGCCACTTATTTGTATCTGTCTATCTTAGCTGCATATTTTAAATTTCATTTCCCAGCCAGAATGTTTGTCAATTTTCTGGTCAACTGCATAGACCTGCTTTTTATTTCCTTTGCTTCTTTAGAACAATAATTCGTGTTCTCAAACGAAGAAATTTCCAACAGGAAGCTAGATATCTTAAAACAACCACATCAGCTTATTGACAAGAAGAGGTTTATACTGCATCATTCAATTCACTGAGCATCCTTTTGCTTCTGTCTGGTATTCAGGAATCCTGTTTCATAATGATACATTCAAAGAACTGCTTATTCAGGGCTATTCCCATGTTAACATTCTAAGCATTGTTTTTCCGAGTGCTTATGTTAAATTGTTTCACCCCATTTTTGTCAGCATTTTTCATGGTGATGGTTATTTTTTTCAGGGTTTGAAAAACCAAGCCCAAGTTAAACTGAATGTAGTTAGATGTCCTCCGGTAACCACAGTCTTGATCAGGAGACCTGACCTCAGATACCAGTTAGGCTTCAGTGTACAGAATGGGATTGTAAGTAGCTTCCAGACCTTCTGGTGATGCTTTTACATATGTTAAGGTTTACATATGCAATGAATTGTGTTTTTTCCCTCACTGCAGCAGGGGCTCAGTATACATTTTAAGTCTAAGACACAAAAGCTGAACTGGTCAAAGTTATTCATCTGACTTTTTTCCAAGTCAAAAGCAGGGAAAGAAACTTTATTTCATAGCTTTAGAATCAATCAGGAGTAAAAAGGCTGGTTTAGGTTAAAGAAACAAAAGTGTATGGAGAAGGCTGCTTTCAGTCTGCATCATTTGTGTCTCTGACCAAACCATTGTATATGGTCTCAAAAGAAAGAGTCTGTCTTTGACTGTCTTTTAGTGCAAGGCTTATGCACTTTGAAGTTTTTGTAAACTATGCTTCTTCATACACTCTTAAATTTTCAAACCATGAAGTAACAAGTATTATACAGATAGCTTTTGGTGGATGGTTTCTTTTACTTTTGGAAGAGAATGTGTAGTACACATTATTAATATGCTAATAAATGTTACTTTGAATCAGTGAACCACTACATTTTAGACTTCCCTGCAAACACATGTATGTAAGTACTGAATTATCATTTGTGGTCAAAAGTCTCTGTTCCATATCAAAACTGATGATTTTGTCCTTTCCCTTCCAGATCTGTAGCCTTATGAGAGGAGGTATAGCAGAGCGAGGAGGAGTACGAGTTGGCCATCGTATCATTGAAATCAATGGGCAGAGTGTTGTAGCAACACCTCATGAAAAAATTGTTCACGTTCTCTCAAATGCTGTTG
Source organism: Falco biarmicus (assembly GCF_023638135.1). Lineage (NCBI taxonomy): Eukaryota > Metazoa > Chordata > Aves > Falconiformes > Falconidae > Falco > Falco biarmicus. The sequence continues at coordinate 20,839,834 of NC_079310.1, read as the reverse complement.
GTGAGGTAGGAGCAAGAAGTGTGCCTAGACAGTATTGCATATTGCGTCATCATTGCCTCTTTTGGGTTGTTACTGTTCAAACATAAATACTAGAAGTGAGAGTGAGAACCACCAAGGGTTTTCTTATTATTGAAGTGCCTACAACTTCAGATAAAATTGAGATGATTGGTAGATACTCAACACCTTAGATAATCCTTTTTCTCTAGACCTTAGTATGGATATGAAAATTATCAGGCTTTCCCTTTCCCTTCTGTCCTGTGTTACCTCATCTAGTTTCTTCCCTAGTACTCCCTAGGGCCTAGGCTATTGAACACTCATGGTTTTGGTAGCATGCCTAATAGGAGTATTGATTAACACATCTTATTACCTTCTAGATTCATATGAAGACCATGCCAGCTGCTATGTACAGACTGTTAACTGCGCAGGAGCAACCAGTTTATATCTAAAGCTGACATCTCACCTTCACAATATGCATGAAGGATAGTTTTCCTCATTACTACTTCTGTTTCTAGTTCTGCATTTGTATCCACAGATACATTTCTCTCTCTCCCCAACATTTGCTGTGTATAGAGGAGGAGGGAAAATATAGCCATGAGACTTTTTGGTTGCATCTCTATACAAATAAAGCTTTATGCAACTCCACACACAGGGTAAATAGCAACAGCAGCAGTGTCCATGGTAAAATTCACAAAAAGATGACTTACATGTCTATGAAGAATGAGTAACTGATGCTGTCATAAAACCAATTGTTCAAATGCACACCTTTTAGTTTCTATCCTTCAGTATAGTAGAACCCCAAAAGGTGCTCCATGAATTGGTATAGATAATGCAATTTTGACATGTTTTGGCAAATAATTCAGGATATGTGATTTTTTGCAGTTGGGTTCCCTATTTTTCTAATCTTCGAAATACTTTTTTTTCAAATGCAATGTCTTTTATATGCTCATTTCAGAGGTTAAATGAGGCAGGAGGTGAGTGATCTCTAGATATCCAGCAAGAGTAATATTGAGGGGGTTTTCTGAGAAGCTATACATTCTAAGTTCTTAATTACAGATTTGGTACACACAACTGTGTGCTTGTGTATACTGACATTTTTAAATTGTGATTGATATTTATGAAGCTTGAAAATAATAGTTCTGCACACTAAGTAATTTTGTTACACTGAGCCAGTTTAAAAGTATTTTTTGTTGAAAGACATCTAGTTTTAATGGCATTTGTTTAGACAGATAAATGGGAGAAGTAAACGTAAGGTAGGAATAAATTTATTTATTTTGCTATGTAAGTTAATTTGTGTTTTGGTTTTCCATATGACAGAGAATGTGTGAGTGTTACATGGATTTTTATGAAGAAATGTAGAGATGTATGAAATGCAGGATTTGATTGGTCTATAACTTATATCAGGGAAAAAGGGGAAAACCACTAAAATAATAAAGCAGCTGATGGCTCTTTTTCCTCAATAAGAAAACATTCTATTTTGTGTAGCTACATTTTGTCTGTACTGCATACTGCTGTTTACACTGAATTTGAACCATATATTTAGACCAGGCTGATGCACTGTATTTTCTGAAAGCAACAGTTTCTGCCTTGTCTTATTTTGATATAAAGGCTCGGTGTGATTAAAAACAAGATCAGAACACATATAGGGAAAAAAAAATCCCATCCTTTTAGCTTGAAAATGGTGTGATGCTTATAGCCATTAGTTTCTCAGTTACTGTGGAATGGACTGCGGAGTGCATTGTGTTTGGAAACTAGTAATGATACCTGGACTTTATTCCAGAGATTTTGTTTATATGTGTATACACATGCACACTTCTGTTGATGAGATCCATGAAAACTCTGTTTTTACCTGAGCACTTGGTTTCCATCTGTGGTCAGAGGTTTATTGTTGCCTTTCAGAAACCATGGACATACATGGGATGAACAGAGAGAAAGAGAAAATAAGCTTTATATTTCAACAGGCAGTAAGGGAGATAATAGAACAGAGCATAAGCTATTGTACTAATGAATACATTTTAGTTTGAAAATCAATGACTTGATTTACTGCAGTTCTTGTTGCATAATTCAATCTTGATCTCTGGAATAGCAGATTTTGCAAGCAAATGGTGTTAGTATTCCAGGTTAGTATTTACCTCTGCTATCAGACTGATGTAAATAGATTGTGAATGACTTGTGATTAGAATTTTTAATTGTAGATATCTGGATTATGGAGATAATTTGAAAATTTTCATAACTTCTTATAAATATAGTAATATATCTAAATATTATATATAAACATATATTGTTTAGTAGGTTATATACAGTGCAGCCTTTCCATGTTGCCTGAGGAAACTCAGTCTTGAAGACAGTTATCACACTTCTGATTCCTGCTGTGTTTTACACCCTCAACTTCACTTGTTTTTATGGTTCTGTCCAACTCATGTTGAGGGGTTTTCCCATTGACTTCAATGGGAGATGAAGAAAACCTAAGCACACAAAAAAATGAATAATTAAAAACAAGGCTGTTTTCCTGTAATTAAGCTTACACCTAGTTATAAGCACCAAAGTACCTAACCTGTTGACTTCATGGTAAACAGATGCTTAAAGCTAAGCATGTGAATGCTTATAGGATTGGAGTCTAGTAAAGAATCTTCATTGTTCCAAGTAATTGTAATATGTGTATTAAATTTCTACACTGGGAAGTTTCCAGTGTGCACTCCAGATAAGTCTTGTAAACAATCCCACAGTTTTAGTTTGCAAAAGTAAAGATAGTTGCAAGAAAAATGAGCTGTAAAGGAAGAGTTAACAGTTTTCTATAGTAGTGCAGTAGTTTATTAGATTAGATGTGTGAATTCTTCATGGATTCAAAAGAATAAACTGCCATTTTGCATTCTTTCTTCTGTATAAAGGTCTGAAAAGTTTTTTCCCTCTTCACTATTTACTATATTCTTATTAATGCTTCAATAGTTACATTAAGGATGAAACATTCTTCTTGGTTTTATTAGCAAGTTTCCCCAGTTGTTCTGAATCTTGTTTTGATTTGAGATTTGATTGGAATTTCCAGATTTGTTTTGTTTTGTGTGGTTTTTTCCTTAATTTTCTAAATGAATTCAGTTTCTGAAGATGGCAATGTGCATGAGATCTCTTGCACATATTTTGTGCAGTGCCTAAACTCTCTTGTATTATTGTTCTGTAAAAAGGTTGAATGGGAATTATTATAAAGTATTGGAAACACTGAACTTGGTGATCTCTGTCTCTGTGTAAATGAGCCTAGAATGTGAGTGTGCACATCTGAATGTAATTCCTCTGATGTTTTTTGTCAGAGGTCTTTGACCCTTTCTCTGTAATGGAACTGCAAAGGTTTCATTTGGGGGTGTGTGTGTGTGTGAGTTTGGGTTGAGGAGGAGTTGCCATCCATTTTGTTGTGATGTATTTACTGTGCTACATTCCTTTATTTAGCAGAGCACTAATGTCTATAAGAATTGTAAAAATAAAATATAGAACAAAAATACCTCAGACAAGGCTGAGAGTTTGCTGATAATAATTTAGGGCTTACCCCACCCCACCCCCACCCCCTCTTATTAAATATGTTATCACAGAGTCGCTACCACTGCTGCTGATTGGCTCAGCCTTGGCCAGCAGTGGATCTGTCTTGGAGACAGCTGTCGTTGGCTCTATCAGACATAGGGGAAGCTTCTAGCAGCTTCTCATAGAAGCCACCCCTGTAGCCCCCCTGCTATCAAAACCTTGCCATGCAAACCCAATACAACTGTGCTGCTTATGAGTCTGTTTCACTGTGCCTGGGAACATTTTGATAAAAGAACTAGCCATGCGCTTTCCCCTGGCATTGATGCCATTCCTTTGCTGGATGAGGCATCTTGTGGAGAGAATGAGGGATTACACCTCCCACTTCTTTGGGCTTGATGTGTCTAGTTTTGTTAAGTGGGCTCACAAGGTTCTTGTACATCCTTATGTAAACTTTTTGAATCTGTTATCTAACATTGTTGGCTTTTTATTGGGTGTGTGGAACTTGGTTTCATCTTGGCATAAGAGGAAACAACTTGTTAGTAAAGTGACAAAAAAACGTCCTGAGGTGGTTGATCTGTGGGTGGCAGGGTGTGTGGAAGGATTTGGGAAGGTTCCTAGGGTGGTTATCACCTCCCATAGGCTGGGATTTTATGCCTGAACAGCCATGTAATCCCATTGAATAGGTGTGCCACTTGATGGAAGGGTGCCTTCCCTACCCCAATGAGACCCAGCAGCTCTTAGCACTGTTTTGGTGCTTGGCTATTGCCTATCAAGCCTCCGTTCAGCACCATCACAAGACCATGGTTGAGACAGGAATCCAAGCCCTAACTACAGTAGTCATCTCAGCAGCTGAAAAAGAAACTCTGGATGCTGAGGTTGACAGGTCTGTACCATCGATCAGTAAGAGAGGTGGAGGAGGGGTCTGATCAGGAAGCTAGTTAGTCCTTCAGCAAGAAAACAGGAGGAAGAAGCAAGACAAATCACCCAAGAGGGCAAAACTACCTGGTCCCTAACCCTGTGTGAACTTCAAGACATGCAGAAAGATTATGGCCGCCAGCCAGGCAAAAGGTTTGCTGCCTGTTTGCTCTGATGCTAGTATACTGGGAGCCAACAGTGAGGAATTAGAAGGGAAGGAAGCCCAGAAGCTTGTGATGTCCAGGAGGTCAGGTGAGAATTCAACACCTATCACTCAGAAAACACTGGGTCGCTTTGCAGCACTTTTAAGGGAAAGGAATATGAGAAACTGTGGATACTATGTGAGTTAAATTAATCATTACTAAGAGTTGGATAAAATCCCCTGTATCCATGACTAGCCCAACAGGATGACCATGCGGTATCACTGGGACATACATCAGGCTTTGCGTGCTGCTGCAAGATACAGCCGACAATGTCTGCGAAAATGGAAAACCAGAAGAAAATGCCAACTCCAAAAGAACATGTGTGTGGGGACAATAAGGAAAAGATCCTAAGGGGATCCCAAAAAGTACCACGTGAACCAGAAGAACCAGTCAATGGGCCCATGAACTGCAAACTGGATTTTGATCTGTGTCACACAGAGAGGGCCAGTGGTGGTGGAGGAGCTCCCTTTCCCCATGGTTGTGGGGGATCTTGCAGCTACCTGTAAGACCATTCTGGGGTGCAGGTTTGTGCTATATGTGTTTCCTTGTCTATAGGTTGATGCTTCAAATAAGAAGACTGAGTATGCAATCAAGACTGTCCTGTTAGACTGTCCTGATTACTGCAAAAGCAGCCAGACCCAGGCTTTGGGGGGCAGACTGCAGCCCCATGCTTTTGGAGACCACAGCTGCTGCAGATCAGTAAGAGCAATGGGAACAATGCAGAGCTAAAAGGCCATGATTGTCATGTGGTACAGAGGAGTAGCCAGCAGGATGCTGGTGAGAAAAGGGCAGGCAGTAGTGCTATGACAGGCTGTCGGAAGTCAGGGGGGTAGTCATACAAGTGCTAGCTGTGCTGATAAGGCTGTGGCTACTATTCACAGGACATCAAAGCAAAACGCAATCAAGGACGCTAATTAGTACAGCTAAGCCAGTTTTTCACAGGGTGCTATAGTAAGCAAATGGTTTTAGCATTCAAAGACTGTGATGATTTTTTGAGCACAGATGAGTAGCAGGCAGGATGAAAGTGCTGGTGGGGCTGTTAGTTCTGAGGCTTTGACTTACAGGTTAGCAGAACAGAAAAAAACCTGCTAAAATGAAGCATGTTAATTTGGAAATCTACATGAGTTTTGTGTTGCTGCAATCACCTTATTGGCAAGGGGCTTAGAGGATCACAAGGGCCCTTAAATGCAAACATGGTGGGCCAGTGACCACATCTCCCACAAGGGTAGAAGATGATGCCCTGGAAGTGACTTCCCAGTTGCTGTAGCCTCCTGCAGAGCAAAAGGCTGTCGAACACAATGAGGATGTTTCCCAGGGGAGGCTGTCTGCTGCACTTGAAAGGCCTGAAGGGGAATTTGAAAGCCTCCTACCCTCAAATGTAGCAGGTGTGGTGGAGCAGGCAGCAGACCACCCTGTGGCTTCTGTAGAGCGTGTTAGGCAGTGGAACTGGCTGACCCAGAGGTTCAGAGCTAAACAATATGTAGAAGAACACAGATTTGTTAATTTAGATCAGGTATCACTACACAAAGCTTATGAAACGCTTGACATGTAGAGCAAATTTCCGATCATTTATGCCAACTGTTTGACCCTGGTGATTAAAATCAGCTACATCTTGAAGCTGTCAGCATGCATGACTCTTTGAACAATATGAGTACTGCAAAATTTTCAGACTTGGGTCAGTACTCTCCTGTGCTGTGATTTGATCACTCTTTCTACCTGGGTGTCATTATTGTAAAAGCTGTTGAGGATGGGGTATGCAGAAACTTGCAGTCTCTCCCCCATTCCAAAATTATAGACAAAGAGCAGTGTTATTTAATTGATCTAAAAAAAAGTGACAATAATATCTGTTTTGCTGAGAGTCTCACAGTGCTTACAGCTGTGAGGGACCTGACAGATGCAGCACTGTTAAGCAGAGCTGACTTGGGGAATCAGACTCCACAATCTATCAGATTGTTAAGTAGGTATGTTTATTCAGCGCTGGGCAGCACTGGGGGTAGTCCCACCAAAGCCATGCAACAACTTGCCTCAATTTATACAATCAAATGTTGCATATACATAAGGTTTCCAAATACACCTATACATATTCATGACCTATCCCTGCTTCATATTAAAATTAGTTCCAAGAAGTCATTTCCATAAGTCCCTCCCAACTGCGCTTGCATGGTGCCTCTTGGTGGTGGTCGTGGGGGTCGTGGGGATGAAGGCTTGGTAGTCTCCCTTGATCTGAACTTTTTACCTTCTCTCTTTGTGCAGACTCAGTTGTTCCTTGGTCTTTGTCCAAACTGTAGTTGGTTTTAGCTAGTTCTCATCAGGAACTGTCCTTCAGGAGGAACTGCAGACTCCTTGCTTCAGTTAATTTACACAATGGTTAGTAAAACAAAGCATTATTTATCAACAACAATCTAGGTAATTGTTAAGCAATTAGATCTACTAAAATTTCTTTAACCTCTTCCCTCAGCAAAAGAGCTACATGACCAACTGGGGTGGCCTATACACAGGAAGGTCATGCTGAGTGACATCCTTTTCCTTGAGGATCTGCTGCACTTTAAAATACACATCATACTCCTATTTGAGGGGAAAAAGGGTTGGGGGATTTTTAAGCCAAACGACAGTCTTAGATATCCCGAGACCTGTTTCCTCCTTTAACATGATGAACATTATTATGATGTTAAGGAAGTCAGGAAGGTGTTTTGGTGAGAAACTTTTGTGAGCTTTGTCAGACATTGTATAACCATGACCATAGCTGTAAATATTATTGCTGATTCTGCTTGTCTCCTGACTGTGCATTTAACTTGGGGACAAGGATAAGGTACCCTAGCTGCCAGCTGCTGTGCAGGTTTGGGGAATGCTTACAGAGGCACAGGGCCCTGGCTACCAAGAAAGAAATTGTTTGGCTATGATTTTCTGTGAAAAGTGTAAGGCCTATCTAGAAAACACAGCACTGGCAAAGCAAAGGCTGGAAGTGCAGAATATGCTATATGACCAGATCTGTAATGTAAACCAGCACCAGTGTTTCATGCCTGTGATCAAAAAATCCACAAGAAGGGCGGGGCTATATTAGCTATGACATAGAATGCATGCAGAAAACCAGAACACATATCTCAAACTACATCTTTTCCATGAAGTTAGCACCAGATGCCCCTTGGGATGAAGAAGATGGGGCAGAAAGGAAAACTGAAGGAGAATGGGAGTTTAAAGGGGCCACATATCTTGTGGACTTTATTCAGTTGTTTCTCGACACAAAGTTTCAGGGCTATACTTTCCTAGCACATAATGCCAAAGGTTATGATGGCTATTTTGTTGTTAGTCAGCTTCTGAAGGAAAAAAAGAATGTGCAATTAATCACCTAAGGGGGTAAACTCATGTGGGTAATACTCAAGTACACAGTCTGAGTATATGTTTCATAGTTTCTTTAAATTTTTACCTTTGACTTTCGAAAATAGCTAAGTTACTATTACCAACAATGTAAAAATTTTGAGGGAGGGCTGCCAATCATACAGGAATGAGATTATGGTGATAACCTGTTGCACATTGTCATGGTTTAACCCCAGCCGGCAACCAAGTACCACGCATCCGCTTGCTCACTCCCCCCCCACCCAGAGGGATGGGAAGGAGGATCGGAAAGGAATGTAAAACTCAAGAGTTGAGATAAGAACAATTTAATAAGTAAAGCAAAAACTGCACATGCAAGCAAAGCAAAGCAAGGAATTCATTTACTACTTTCCATGGGCAGGCAGGTGTTCAGCCATCCCCAGGAAAGCAAGTCTCCACTGATGACAAAAAGCCTTGGAATGAAGAAAACTGCTAAGAGACTTTTTGTACTTTTAGCAGCAAGTTATTTATTATCTGTGCAGGGGAGGAGGTAGTTCACACCACAGAAACTCGCTCCGAAGCATAAGTGTTAAACAGGCTAATTTATACATTTGACATACATGATTGCAACATCTCTTCATATATTATTCATGTAATTGCAACATCTCATTGCATATTAATGATAGGTGGAGTCTAGGTGGAGCCTGGGCAGAGTTTAGACGGATTCTTCTCTTGGCATCAATTCTGAGAGGGTCGTTTCGGCCTTTGGCCCCGCTCAGGTGGTCTTCCTCAGAGTTGCACTTTTCAACTTTCGTTCATAAGTGACCCTGCCAGGATCTTTTACATAAATCTTGTCTTGCTACCATTTTCTTCTATTGACGTGTCTAACTTTACCTAATTTATGATTTCTCGTACCTGGTACAGAAATTTCCAACAATTGCTTAGGCCTGGGTACAGTGAGCAACAACAGGGCAGTTCAGCACTACATGCTATGGTTCCTCAGTAAACAAGTTGAGTAATTTTGCAAGGCACAATGGGGTTTTTACAGACCTGAGACTCTTCTCAGGTGGATCTTTAGGTTTTTAGTCCTTATTCCTTTTCACCATCATGTGTAACGGTTACTTGGAAAGACAAAAACCATAATGCCAGATGTCCCCCCCTTCGTTCTTCTTCCCCCAGTTTATATACTCAGCATGACATCATATGGTATGGAATACCTCTTTGGCTGGTTTGGGTCAGCTGTCCTGGACATATCCCCTCCCAATTTCCCGTGCCTCTCCAGCCCTCTTGCTGGCAGGGCCTGAGAAACTGAAAAGTCCTTGACTTAGTATAAACATCACCCAGCATCAACTAAAAACATCAGTGTCCTATGAACATTATTCTCTCATCAGAGCCAAAACATAGCAACGCACCAGCTACTAAGAAGAAAATTAACTCTATCCCAGCCAAAACTAGGACAGTATCCATCCCTTATTCCATACCATTTACGTCATGCCACACTTTCCAATACAACCTCATTAACCACTATCACCCTTCCCATCCTTTGATATAATACACAGACATCATTCCTCTAGTCTATGCACCACCCCTGTAAAAATGTCAACAAAATGTCTATAAAATGTCCACAAAATGTCCACTGAGTTCATTTCGTCCATGAACACGATCTCTTATGGTAGTCACTCAGGAGAAGACAGGTTGTGTGTTGTATGGGGTAATCAGGCATCAAAGCTAGCTCAGGTCAGGTCACTGCTGCACTTGCACTGCTTCTTGTAAGGCTTCTCCTCCAATGGTTCAGGTGGTTGCTGCAATAGTCATTCCTATAACATGAAACTCAAATCATGGGTTACAACAATTTAAAGGTATATCCATTGCAATCTCCACCCCTGGTCCCTTCAGACCAGCCTGTAGGGTTTAAATGAACTCCTCCCCTTGCCCCTGCTCCGGCTTGGACGTATCCACAGACTGCAACCTGCTCCACGTGGAGCCTCAGCTAAGATCCACAGTCTCTCCAGGGCTATACCTGCTGCAGCATAGACTCATCCACAGCCATAGTCACTTCGAGGTGCACCTGCTCCAACATGGCCTTATCCATGGGCCATCACCATAGACCTGCTCCAACATGGGCTTACCCACAGCCACAGTCCCTTCATAAGTAAATCAGCTCCAGCATGGCCTTATCCCTGGCTGCCTCCAAGGCTGTACATGCTCTGTCATGGGCTTCTTCATGGCCACACACTTTGAGGTGCTCCAGCATGACCTCATGCACAGCCACCGATGCTTCAAGTTCTACCTACTGCAGTGTGGACTTATCCACAGCCACAGATGCTTTGAGGTGTACCTTCTCCATCATGGACTTGTCCTTGGGCCACAATTCCTTCAGAGGCATACCTGCTGCAGCACAGACACAACCATGGCCACAGATGCTCCGAGATATACCTACTCAGGCATGGGCTTAGTCACAACTACAGATGCTTTGGGGTGTACTGCTCCTACATGGACTCATCCACAGGTCACAGTCCCTTTGACTCGAGTTCACACTAGAGTTCCAACCTGTCCAGTACAGCAGCACAGAAACAGCAGCAATGCCCTTGCCATCTGCCAGCTCCAGCGCATCGCCATTGCTGTTATCAGAATGTTCCTGGGCACAGCACAGTAAGATGATAAGCAGTACAGCAAGCAGTGAAAGCAAGAAGCAGCCACTAACAAGCAGTAGACTCTAATATACAGTAAGGCATGCAAGCCCCATGGTAAGCACAGAAACCTGCCCCTTCATAGCTAAACAGCAATAACAGCTATAAATTCAAACTAGCACATTCCAAGCCAATCTGTTATTATCTCGAACCCTTCGTGCACCACGTTGGGTGCCAAAAAGGACTGTTTTGGTTTAACCCTGGCCGGCAACCAAGTACCATGCAGCCGCTTGCTCACTCCCCACCCACCCAGAGGGATGGGAAGGAGGATCGGAAAGGAATGTAAAACTCAAGGGTTCAGATAAGAACAATTTAATAGGTAAAGCAAAAGCTGTGCACACAAGCAAAACAAAGCAAGGAATTCATTCACCACTTCCCATCGGCAGGCAGGTGTTCAGCCATCCCCAGGACAGCAGGTCTCCATCATGCACAACGGTTACTTCAGAAGACAAACGCCATAATGCCAGATGTCTCCCCCCCTTCCTTCTTCTTCCCCCAGTTTATATACTCAGCATGATGATATGGTACGGAATACCTCTTTGGCTGGCTTGGGTCAGCTGTCCTGGCCGTGTCCCCTCCCCATGTCCTGTGCCCCTCCAGCCCTCTCACTGGCAGGACCCAAGAAACCAAAAATCCTTGATTTAGTATAAACATCACCCAGCAACAACTGAAAACATCAGTGTCCTATCAACATTGTTCTCACATCATAGCCAAAACACAGCACTGTACTAACTACTAAGAAGAAAATTAAGTCTATCCCAGCCAAAACCAGGGCAGACATTCTGTGAGGAAGAGGACAGTAAAAAGGTGAAGGTTTATCACTGTAGAGACCCTTTTCAATATAGTATGCTGGCCTTTATTTGCATGTCCGGTTTATGTTCCTTAAACCTAACATGGTTGTGCTCCTTCCTCCAGATGGTTATCAACTGAGGAAAAAGAGAAATTCAGCTCTCTCTGTTCAATGGCTTCTCTATGTGGCTGAAAAGGAAAATATTCAAATCAATCATGCATTACAAGCTGGCAAATATGAAGTAGGAACCTAGTTCTTGGATGGTCATTGATGGAGTGCCAAGAGCTTTTGAATTTAATGTGTGCTTTTTTCCATGGCTGTATCAAATGCTACAATGAAAATGTCTGGAACCCTCTGGTAGGACCACCTTTGGACATTTGCTTTACACAATACAACAAAAGATGGACCATCTAAGGAGAGCGGGTTTCAACATCAGATCTATATGAGAGCATGAGTGGGTCACTATGACAAAATCTGATGGGGAGCTTGCAGAGTTCTTAGGTGGGACCAAACTGTTCACACCTCTGTCCCCCAGAGATGCTCTTTTTGGTGGCAAGACAAATGCCATTTGCCTCCATTACAAAGCAGCCCCTGATGAAAATGTACATGACTATGATTTTACTAGCCTCTATCCCTTTATCAACAAAACAAAACAATAACTTTGAAGGGTATTTTTTGAGAATTGTGACACCCTGACAGCCTAATTCGGGCTGGTCAAAGGAAAGGTGTACCTACTTCATGGGCTCTTTTTCCCTGTGCTTCCTGTGAGGGTAAATGGCAAGCTATTGTTTCCTCTGTGACATACTTGTGCTGAAACCTGCTAGACCCTCTGCACCCACAGTGATGAAGAGTGAGCCCTTGTGGGTACCTGGTGTTCCCCAGAACTGAACAAGGCTTTCAAAAAGGGCTACAGAGTTTGTGAAATCTATGAGGTTTAGCATTTTGAACAGAGAGGTAGCAGTTTTTTCTCAGATTATATGAAACTCTACCTCCTCCAGAAACGGGAAGATTCAGGCTGTCCAGTCTGGTGCACAGATAATGACAAAAAAGCTAAATATGATGAAGATTACAGACAGAAAGAATACATCATTTTGCAGCCTTAACATATTAAGAAAAACACCGTGAAATGCAAAATTGCAAAACTGACATATAATAAGCTGCACTAACATGCTGGTTAACTGCCAGCATATCAACACAATGATCACTGAAAAAGTGACAAGAGCAAGCATGGCTCATTTTACTTTGGGAAGGTGATTACATCTTTGGCCTCAGAAGCCTCTGATGTTTTAAGAAACCCCACAAAAATGGTAGTGGTAAAATATTATGGGGGTGTTTCCAAGACCAAGAAAGATGACCAAAGAATGGAATTTTAAGATACAATACCATATTGCAATTGATGTTATCTTGTTGACGAGAGGGAAAATGGGATGAACTCTCATTAACATGCTATGCCAAAGGTGATCAATTGGTCCAAATTGTATGAAAAGAAACAAGAGCTGAACGAACCACTATTGGCTTTTATGGAAAGGTTAAAAAGAACTGCTAAAAATATATATACTAATTTAGATCCAGAAAACCCAGAAGAAGCTATTCAATTGGCCTCTATTTTTATGGGGCAATCATCCCCAGATATAAGAAAAAAATTCAAAAATTAGAAGGGGTGGATTTAAGGGATCTGTAAAAAATACTGGAAGTAGCGTGGGCTGTTTTAATAATTGAGAAAAGTAAAAAGGGACACTGGAAGAGGGAATGCCCTAACTTGGATCATGCTTTGCAGACCATTAAGTTGATGACATTAAATGATGAATCTTGAAGGGGACCGGGGAAGTCATTCCCAGGTGAACCCCTGGTTATATTGAAGCTGGGGAACAACAAGATAGAATTTTTGGTAGATGCAGGCTCTGTACTCAGTACTTGTAAAGGTGGTCTTAGTCGAGAGACTGTAAATGTTGGTGCCACAAGGAGAAGCAAGAATTGACCCTTCCTGCGATCCTTAAAAATTAAGTTAGGAAAGCAATGTGTAACTCACCAATTTTTATATATGCCTGAATGCGATGCCTTTGACAGGAAGGGATTTATTGAGTAAGCTGGATGCGCAGGTAGTCTTTACTAATGGAGAAGCACAATTGTTAATACCTGAATCAAATGCTGTGGAGGCAAAGATTTTTATGTTACAGAATACACAGAGATCAAAGGAAGAAATCCCTTAAGAAGTAGAAGACACAGTAACCTCTTTGGTATAGGCTAGTGGAAACCCAGGTCGATCCAAGTTGGCCAAGCCAGTAAGAATCATTTTAAAGTCCAAAACCAAACTGGTAAGACAAAACCAGTATCCCCTTAAGTGGGAGGCTAGGAAGGGATTGGAAGAGTTAATAGTGAAATTTTTAAATTATGGATTGTTAGCAGAATGTGACACTCCAATATTGCCAGTAAAGAAACTGAATTGGGAGTATAGATTAATTCAGGATTTAAGAGCTATAAATCAGATTGTCCAAGACATTCACCCCGTGGTAACTAACCCATATACCTTGCTGACATCCTTAAAGGAAAGATACTAGATCTTAAGGACGCCTTCTTCTGCATACCTCTAGACAAAATTAGTCAGGTGATATTTGCCTTTGAATGGGAAAGCCCCACCACCGGACGCAAACTCAACTTACTTGGACAGTATTGACGCAAGGTTTCAAAAATAATCCAGCAATATTTAGCAATCAGCTGGCAAAGGAATTGGAATTGTGGAAAAAGGAAAATCCAGAAGGAATAGTATTTCAGTATGTGGATATTTTATTGGCTGCAGAAACCCAAGGAGAATGCTTACACATGACTATAGCTTGTTAAATTTCTTAGGACAAGGAGGATCAAAGGTCAAAGCCCAAGTAGGAAAAGAAACTGTGCTCTGTCTAGGATTTGAGATTTCCCAAGGACAATGGAAACTGAGAACCAACAGGAAAGAAGCAGTCTGCCAAACTCCAGAACCAAGAACTGTGCGGGAGATGAGAGCATTCCTGGGCATGGTTGGATGGTGCAGACTGTGGATCCTCAACTATGGACTACCGGTAAAACCCCTTTATGAAACCCTGAAGGGGTCAAAAGAGAACCACTTACTAGGGACCCCCGAATGCCAAGTAGCCTTATTAAGGACTTAAAAAGGGCTCTGAATTCAGCACCTGCATTGGGACTACCTGATTTGTCTAAGCCTTTTGAGCTATTTGTATATGAATGGCCTTGGGCATGCTGACTCAAAGACTGGGAACATGGAGAAGAGCTGTGGGATATTTCTCCAAATAGATAATGCTAGTAAAGGATGGCCAGGATGCTTGTGTGCTGTGGCCACAACTGTTCTCTTAATTCAAGAAGTAAGAGAATTAACAATGGGACAGAGAATTATAGCATATGTTCCGCATATGGTGGTTTCCGTTTTAGAACAAAAGGGGGGGCATTGGTTGTCTCCAAGCTGCATGCTAAAATATCAAGTTATCTTGTTGGAACAGGATGATGTGGAACTTAAAACCACCACAGTGGTTAACCCAGCAATGTTTTTGAATTCGGAAGCAAAGGACTTCATATCCCCATATCATGATTGCTTACAAACTATTGAGCATGTATATTCAAGCAGACAGGATCTGAGAGATAAAACATTAACTGATCCTGATTTGGAATTCTTTACTGATTATAATAGCTTTGTATGAGATAGAAGACAGATGGCTGGATATGCAGTGGTTACAATTACACAGGTGATAAAGGCCGAGACTCTACCCATCAATATGTCACCAAATATGCATTTGGGATAGTCCATGCACATGGGGCTATCTGGAAGGAAAGAGGACTGTTTTCAGGCCAAGATCTCCTATTAAATACAAGGAAGAAATTCTTAATAATGCATTGTAAAGCACATTGATTTGGAAAAACTGCAGTAAATGTGGGTAATTGATTGGCTGATAAAACTGCTACGGAGGTGGCTGAACAAAGCATCCTTGCGTTAGTGCCAGCAAAGCAGGTACAGCTTCCAGTTCTGAGGCCAAATTATAGTGAGGCAGATCAACAATTGGCATCTCTGTTAAAAGGAACCATAAACAGAGAGGGTTGGTTAATAACCCCCACAAAACAAGTCATTGTTCCGTCGCAAATAATGACTGGGATTATAGAAAAGAGACATGAAGAAACATATTGGGGTAGTGAGGCTATGAACTCTAGTCTTCAAAATTTGATTATATGTGTAGGAATGACTGGAATAGTAAAGTGTGAAAGTGTGTAATAGCAAAGTGTCCCATTAGTTTAAAAATAATCCTGTGAATAGGAAAAGACCACCCCCAGGGACCACTAAACAGGGAAATTCACCTGGAGATTACTGACAAGTTGATTTTTCTGAACTACCAGGACAGAATGGGTATAGGTGTATCTTAGTATTGATTGATACCTTCTCGGGATGGCTGGAAGCTTTCCCCTGTCACACCAACAAAGCTAGAGAAGTAACTAAGGTATCACTCAAAGAAATAATACCAAGGTTTGGGGTACTGATAGGAATGTCCTCTGGTCAGGGTCCACATTTTGTAGATCAGAATTAGGCAATTTAGGTGAGACTTGCAAAGAGAATCACTTTGAAAATCTGACTTAAATAAATGACACATAAGAAATTTATTAAGTCTCAAAGGGGGGAAATGTTACAGAAGGGTTGAGGTATACATGTACTGCATAAAAAGAGCTACCCGAGAGAAGGAAGCCATGCACATTAGGTGGAGCGATCCCCCATGCATCCAGCGCTGCAATAAAGAATGCCTGCTTCTTAATGCTACATTGATGTTAAGGAGTTTCATATTCCCGATTTTGGTGACATAAAGGGGTCCTTTCTGAACCTCATGACTCAATGGGAGGGTGTCCCTGTTAGTGACCCTGTCCTCTATGCAGTAAATCATTAAGCGTACCTTTCCATTGAGTCTTGTTAAAACACTGTTGCATTTACTATCAAACTTTGTTAAATCGCTGTTTTATACCAATAAACATACTGCTGCTTCTTTCTTACTAGTGAAGTGTGTCACTCCATCCATGACAAAGCAATGGTCTTCTGGGTTTTCAAGACATTCCTGTGATATATGGTGCAGGCATAGGGGATATACTCCATATGCTGTTTAGAAAGGCCATCCCACTTGTGAAACGAGGTTTGGAAATTGTTAAGCCACACATTAAAAGCACCACTCAAGATATTACAAAAAACATGTTTAGACATGTTTCCAAGGTTGCCATGGGCCAGTTGGAAACATTGTCAAATCAGGAGTGTCAGGACTTGTTTATATTCAAAGAAAAAGCCTTAAAAGAAAGAGAACCATGTCATGCCCCTAGAGGGAAAGTTCTCCCCAGCACCTTAAAAGAAGAAGGAAGGGTGGCGCCAGTGAGCATTCTGGCCAGGACAAGAAAAATAAAAAGAACAAGCCAGGCTGAATGGTCCAAAAGAAATGGAAAACCCAGAAAAAGAGGTTCTGTTCTGCTGCTAGAAAAGGAAATATATTTTTAAAGGGCTGGCTTGCTTTCATGACTGCTCAGAAGAATGTACAAAAACAGAACTGGATTTGTTTGAAGCGTCTCCAACACAGATCAGCATTGAGAAAAGCCTGTTAATCAAGATGCCTCTACTTTCCACGATTTCAGAGTCTACACCTTTGGACTTTTTCATAGCTGAGAACAGGGAAGATTTCAGAGAGCTAAACAACACCCTGCTGTAGTTTTTCTGCAAGACTGTAAAAGCTGACAGGTCCAACTGTTGTCTCTAAAATGTGAGTCCATTCCCAGTGTGCAATAAACCAGTCTTACACACTGAGATGAGATATTGTTTTATTACAGAGTTGTGCAAGTCTGCATGCTAGCAAACAAAGATAGCATACCACAGTACAAAGTTACAAATATTATATACAATATCTTATCGCACTTTCCCTGCCCAGAGGTCAAGTACATATAGATGATTTGCTACACATTTGCATATCCATTACCTAACTTATTTTACTACCACACATGCTCTCTGAGGAAGGGTCTTTTAGTGGGCCTGGATCTCTCCCTTAGGGGGTGTGATTAATGAGGATAGTTCACTTCTAGGGCAAGGCTAAAGACCATAAGAGCTAACTAATCAGAGTTTAACATGAACAAGATCATCTAAGTACGTATGGTTTACATCATGAAGATAGGCTGTTCTTTGTTTTATCTCTCCCAAAACTGACTCTCTTGATTAGAAGTCCCTTCATTCATCATTCTCAACAACTCTAGAGGGTCAGCTTGACCTAAACTCTGTGCACATATTTGTTTAACATATAGTTAAACACTAAATCAGAGTTCAAGAATTTGGGAGTTTAGACAACACAAACCTTGGAGGCAGTAAGGACATGGGTCTCATGAATTACCCACTGGCTTCTATTTTCAGCTAGCTGGATGTTATTCTGGGGGACCGACTGATAAGCCAGAGCAACAACTGCTACCCATATCTGTTCTCATTTTGGCCAGGATAGAGTTAAATTTCTTCATAGTAGTTTGTATGGGGCTATGTTTTCGATTTGTGATGAAAACAGTGTTGATAATACAGGGATGTTTTCATTATTGATGAGCAGTGCTTACACAGAGTCAAGGCCTTTTCAGCTTCTCACACTGCCTTGCCAGTGAGTAGGCTGGGGGTACACAAGAAGCTGGGAGTAGACACAGCCAGGACAGCTGACCCCAACTGACCAAAGGGATATTCCAGACCATATGATGTCATGCTCAGCAATAAAAGCTGAGGGAAGTAGAAGGAAGAGGGGGATGTTTGTGTTACCGAAATCTCGGAATGAAGAACTTATCAACACCAATGTGATGTAGAGAAGCAGATACTTCTTTATTGATGGCCGGGTGCGTGAGAGAGTCCTCTCACGATCAATGCACACCAAGCTTCAAAATCATACACCATATATAGAATTTATACATATTCATTAAGTATTCATGCATAATCATAATATTTCGTGAAAATCATTAACATACCCTCCTCCCATATCCGATTCTGCACAGTAAAGGTTAGAAAAGTCTAGAAATGGGTCTGGGGTACGATTTGGGTAGGTGGTATATGAGTCGGTGGTCATGATCTCCCCCTGCCGGAATTAACTTTTACTAAAGTTCACAGTTTCTTGGCAGGTAACTACAAGTTGTTCCAGTCGACTCTCCCCAGTTCCCATTAATTCTATATTCTGACATTTCAATACACTTTCTACATACAGAAGACTAGTCAAATACAAAGAAATCTGTAACATCCCAAATTTGTTATCTAAGTTTTAAACAATGATTGTAGCCCATTCTTCTGGCCTTGGTACAGGGCTGTACAAAGGATTTCATAGCAGCTTTTACTGTGCAACTACAAGTTTCATTAAAATATATTTCTTTTTCCTCTATATTTCTATTAAAATGATTTTATAAAATCAAATAAAGTCAATTAATTCTAACTTATTAGCAGATCTGTAACATTTGGAGTTATGACGCTTGTCTTCCCAAGTCACCATTATGTGTGGTGGAGCCCTGCTTTCCTGGAGACAAATGAACAGCTGCTTGCTGATGAGAAGTAGTGAATTAATTCCTTATTTTGCTTTGCTTGTGTGCGTGGCTTATGCTTTCCCTTTAAACTGTCTTTATCTCAACCTATTTAGAAGGTTTGCATGGCAGGTTTTTGGTAGCAGGGGGGCTGCAAGGGTGAATTGTTGGGGTCTGCAGTGGGTCTGCAGATGAGTTAATTGACTTCAAAGATTTACTCATGTACCTTTAAGACAGCCACAAATTGTCAGGTATGTAAACAGGATGTGAAGAACCGGAATTTAGCAGCATATGGGCACCTACAGGAACAGCAAATAGCAAGCAAGAAGAAGAACACAGAAAGCCTATCAGGGTCTGACACATGTACTATCTAAGATATATAAGCAATTTGTAAAAACAATAAATGCCATTTTGCCATTTTGTCCGAACCCAGCCACGCAGACAGTGTTTTTCAGTCCGCCTCGACCTGCATCTCCACATTTGATGACCCCGACATGCCGATGTGATCCCAGTAAAGGGTATCAAAAAGAGACCCTGAGACTGTGCCGATGTGACCCTGGTAAGGGGTGTCAGGAGCAGATCCTGAGACTGTGACCAGCAGGTTGCTGGGGAGGCGGAGCCTAGTGAAGTGGAATAGCACAGTGGGCAGCTGCAAGATCCCCGGAGACCGTGACGCTGGTAAGGTGAGCCACCAGGGACAACATGGGAAGTAAGTTATCTAAAGAAGATACCATGGTGCTATCAATGTGGAAATTAGTATTAGAGAAGCGTGGAATTACTTTAGATGGGCTTCGGTTAAAAAATATTTTATTGTGGGCCAAAACACATGGAGTAGAAACGTCCCTCACGACTGCTCTTAGTGTGTCGACCTGGGACAATTTAGAATCAACACTGTCAGAAGCTGTGGAGAAAGGGTACAAAGAGGTGTCGGAGCTTTTGCCTACATGGGGACTGCTTAGACATGCTGTAGGGGGCTTGCAAAATCATCAAGGTGCGAGTGGGGGCTTACAAAGTCAGCAAGATGTCATTGGGGGCTTGCAAATTCTGCAAAAAGCAAGTGGGAGCTTGCAAAATCAGTAAAATGCAAGTGAGGGCTTGCAAAGTCTGCAAGACGCAAGTGGGAGCTTGAAAAGTCAGCAAAATGCGAATAAGGGTACATCGTTCAAACCTCCCCTGTATCCCCCTCCAGAATACAGACAAGAGGATGAGTGGGTGGGGGAGGGGGAGAGTCTGTGCTCCTTACCAGACGCCACTCCCCAATGCCCGAATCCCCTAAATTTCTCCAACAGCATCAACCTATACTCGATATCGAGGATGAGGACAAGCAGAAACATCAGCGGACCGATCCCAGCCCCCCTGACTCCCCTCAACATTTGTGCCAGCCCACACTCTTTCCTCCCCCAGCTGCTCTTCCCTCCTGCCTGCCCCCTCTGCTCCTCCCCTGCCGATGCAGGATGGAAATGCCGAAAACCCGGATTCGGGTCCAGCTACGACAACATTATAAGTCAATGAAGAAGATGGAGGTGGTAAAAATCCAGTTTCCAGTGGTACGGTAATGATGTGCAACCCTCGCCGATTTTGGCAAGCTGTAAGAGATGGGGCATTAAAAGAGGGAAACTGGGATTTAGTAGAACTGATAGGCGGACCACTCCTTGATCTTACTACTCCTTCCACCGCTGCACCGGATGCATATCCTATTGTAATGCGAGATGCTACTGATGGTAATTCTAATGTTCATACACCATTTGCTTGAAAAGTAGTGCAGGACTTGCAAAAAACTGTTTTGCAGTACAGGGTGACTGTGTTCTGTTCACGCGGAAAAGCTGTCTATAATCTACTGTATTACAGTTGTTGAAATGTATTTTTCTGTTAAAATAAAAAAGGAATAAGGAATTGTAGAATTGTACGGAACAGAGACAGTGCGTTGTTTTGACATTGATAATGTGCAGTTTTGGCCTTGCTTTCAATGATGTGCAGCTGAGATCCTGCAGCAAAGATTTAAATAATTTTAAGGGAGTATGAGTAGAAACTAGGATGAGATGGAAGCCTGTGAATGAGTAGTTTTAGCATATCACATTTTAAATAACAAAGTCTGCATAGCATGTGTATTTTTAGCAGGGGGTATAAATTGGTGTGAGTCTATTAATAAAGTGGCACTAACTTAAAAAAAAACCAAAAACCAAAAACCAAAAAACAAAAAAAAAAAAAACAAAAAAGGGGGAATGAAGGGAATGACCCCAGAGGCACGATTAGAGAAAGCATGTTATGTTTTGAACTTTCTGAAAATCTCTGCCGGCTATACGGTGCCTCCCATTGTGCGACATTTTGTGTCAATTGGTGACAAGCAGCAAAAGCATGAAGGTGTCTTAGTACGCATGAAAGGCCCTCGTACCGGGCATTGGTCGGGACCGCATGAATTGTTAACTTGGGGGAGAGGTTGTGCTTGTGTTTCTACAGATGAAGGTCCGCGATGGATACCTGCTCGCTGTGTGTGGCCTGAGCTTAGCGTGCCGGATCGTGGGAGCGCTGCTGCCACCAGTCAACCCAACAACTAATGTGTGGCCTCCTTACTGAACCAGTCCTTGTTTGGTGTGCAACTTCCTTGAAACTGACTTGCAGACATTGTTGCAAAAAAGTGAATGTATGCAGGGAATGAAGAATCTTACTGAAAGTCTTGATATTTGGGAAAATTGATTACCTCTGTATAATGTTAACCCAAAAGAAGTCAATATTGTTTGCACTTTGAATGTCGATACCTTGTTTGTTAGGCAGTTAAGAATGTGAGTCAAATTTGCCACCATTACATACAAAACAGAGCAACTATTGGCTTTTTGTTGTTGGCTCAAGAAAATGGCTGTGAGGATTTTGATGGTATGTGCTGCATGGATTTTAGGCGCCCCATTGCAGCAACATGTTACCGAAATCTGAGAAAATGTCAGCCATTTTGGCATCCATTCACTCAGTTGGCAGTACTGTTTGTTTGCTATTGCCTTGGTTGCCGCCATGTTTGCAAGGGCCCTGCAGAACATGACAAACCTGGTACTAGCTGTTCAAAAAACAAAAAGGGGGAATTGTTGGGGTCTGCAGCGGGTCTGCAGATAAGTTAGTTGACCTCAAAGACTTAGCCGTGTACCTTTAAGACAGCCACAATTTGTCAGGTATGTAAACAGGATGTGAAGAACCAGAACTTAGAATCGCAGTATACGGGCACCTACAGCAACAGCAAATAGCAAGCAAGTAGAAGGAAACAAAAACCTATCAGGGTCTAACACCTGCACTGTCTAAGATATATAAATAATTTGTATAAACAATAAAGGCCATTTTGTCCGAACCCAGCCACGCAGACATAGTGTTTTTTTTCAGTCCGCCTCAACTTGCGTCACCACAAACCAGTACCTCCTGGTGCAAAACATTCATGCAGGAAAAATCATGACCCAGAAGACATAATTTTAACAGGAGGAGAACTAAGACTGCACCTAATTGCCAAATGAAGTAAGGATAGTTTTTGAGTTTAGATCAGTGCAAAACCACCTTTTCGCACAAATCTTCCTATAGCTGGAGAGCCTTCTTTCCTTTACTCTTGTACTTATATAAGAAAATAAATGCTGTCTGATGTCCATTCCTTAATAGAAGGGAAGGAGGAAAATAATAATTTTGCCATTTGAACATCTGGTTCAAATTTCCAGCTGAAATTTTTCCAGATAAAATATGTAAATTCAATTAAAAATACATTTTCCTAATAAAAAATATTAATGCCTATTTTTTCAGGAAGAAATGTCAAAATTACATTTTTCTATTTGAACTGTTATTTTTTTGTGAAATATCATTTGAGTGTATCTGAATAGCAACTTGCAAGAGTTTCAGTACAGCAAAAGCAATAGAGCCAATCATGAAAAAAGAAGCTGATTATGACAGTGATCTAGTTCATCAGCATCAATTACAAAATAACACTTATCACAAGATTGGAACTTTGTTATTGTTATTTCAAGGGATGATATGAATATTAGGGAAATAACAGGTTAATTTGTATGATGCAGGATAATTCATTGGGCTGCTCCAGGAGGAATATGATAAGGTATAAACTTATTATTAGCTAGGTTAACATGACACAGTGTGTGTGCACCAGATGGAGATGTTATCCCATAGGCAGGCTTGTTACCCAGTGCACAGCACCAATTCACACACTAAGTTGAGGGATTTCTATTCCTTTATTCTTGTTTGAGCAAAGTAGGGAGCTAAGTGATAACCCAGAAATGCCTAGATCCCCGACTGTCAAAATGTTTACACAGTTTAGCATACAAAGACATCAGCCTTTATTGGTTACAAGTTACCTAATTCCTTAATTACTTAGTATTCAGTTTCCTATTTGTCAAATAATTCTCTCATTTCTCATGTTAATTAGTTCGCATGCTCAGTCTCAACTTTTTTTGGGGTCTGAGGGATTTCTTGAGTCTGTGGTCAATGAGTTGGTGGTTGCAATCTCCCCCTGCCAGAATTAACTTTCCCCTAGTTTCTGCTGAGCTCATTCCTCATGGTGGACTTCCAGTTAGCTCATCTGTCTTGTGAGGGTGCTTCCTTTTGAAGTTATTCTTCTGGACAAAGGATTTATCAGTGCTTAACGAAGCACTTGGCAGAATATAGAAAAATACTTATATCTTGAATTAATTAACAACTCATTTGTTTCAACTGTCTTAAAGTCAAACTTCTAACAATACGTTTGATTTTATTAATCATTCTATTAATCATTTGATGTCAGAGATATTACTCTTTATGAAGTATTATGAATGTATCATATTTGCATTACTCATCTTTGCTTGCAGACAGTCTGAAAGTACTTGTCATTAAGCATATGTATCGACTTAGTCAGTGTGCCCTAATAGATTAAGTGGAAAATATTGTCATAGAGGGCACTGATAATTCAAATACTGCAGCTCAGTAAATTAATTCTGATATTTATTTTTAATTCTTCTGTTCACTTGTGTCACAGTAACTTCACCATCCAAAGAAACTAAAGTATGATCCGGAAAACTGTGCAAAAATTGGATAGTATGGGCCTAGTATCTATACCGCAGGAGTCCTGAATTTCTCCCCACTGCTTTTTGTGCTAAGTTCATAGAACAAAAGGCCTTGATGACACTCTGTGCTCACAATGCCA
Organism: Falco biarmicus; assembly: GCF_023638135.1. Lineage (NCBI taxonomy): Eukaryota > Metazoa > Chordata > Aves > Falconiformes > Falconidae > Falco > Falco biarmicus. The sequence continues at coordinate 20,815,732 of NC_079310.1, read as the reverse complement.
TCTCAGTTTGCACTTTCTGATGTTTATACCCACAAATGTCAAATGATGTTGTGTGGCTGTACTCATCCATGTTCATTGTGCAGTTGAATCATCCACCTCTGTAGTTACTGAACTAAGCCACATATACAATACCCCCCTCCCCCAGTCATATATTTGGAAGTGTCATAGGCAAGACCTAAATCCCTTGCCCAGAACCATTATCAGTCATGAGCTACAACTGGATATAGACCCTTGCACTCACAATTTTAAAAATACAGTGTTTTTTCATTTAACAGTGTGAGGAAATGGCACAGCAGGTTAATAGAATGCTTTTATATTTCCTCTGGCAGGAAAATATCCCCACTTATATAATATTGTTTCAAAACAACTGAAACAACCCTAAGGATCCTAGCAGCTGTGGGCCCTGAAATCTGTTGTCTTTCATAGAATTAAAGAATCATTTAGTTTGGAAAAGACCTTTAAGATCATCGAGTCCAACCGTTAACCTAACACTACCAAGTCCACCAATAAATCATGTCCTTAAGTGCCACAACTACACATCTTTTAAATACCTCCAGGGATGGCAACCTGTCCTGGTTTCAGCTGTGATAGAGTTAATTTTCTTCTTAGTAACTGCTACAGTGCTGTGTTTTGGATTTAGTATGAGAATAATGTTGATAACACACTGATGTTTTAGTTGTTTCTAAGTAGTGCTTACTATAAGGACTTTTCAAGTTTCCCATGCTCTGCCAGCGAGCAGGTGCACAAGAAGCTGGGAGGGAGCATAGCTGGAACAGCTGACCCGAACTAGCCAAAGGGATAATGCAAAGCATAGAATGTCATGCTGAGTATATAAACTGGGGGGAGTTGGCCAGGAGCTGATGATCACTGCTCAGGGACTGGCTAAGCATCAGGCGGTGAGCAACTGTATTGTGCATCACTTGTTTTTCTTCCTTTGGGTTTTATTCCTTCCTCTCCTCTTCATTACAATTATTGTTACTGTTGCTCTTGTTATTATTATTATTTTTACTTCATTTCAATTATTGAACTGTTCTTATCTCAACCCACAGGTTTTACCTTTTTCCAGCACTCCCTATCTGAGCATGTGTATGGGTGGTGGGAGAGAGCAAGGGGATGGGTGGTACTTTAGTTGCTGGCTGGGGTTAAACCACGACAGTCCTTTTTGGCACCCAACGTGGGGCATGAAGGATTGAGATAATGACAGATCAAATCAGAGCATGTTAAAACAAATGTGTTATAAGTATTCATTATATTAGTTTAATAGTCGCTGGTCACTATGTTTACTTATTTGCTCTCAGAGTTGCTGCGTGTGATCTCAGGGTTGCATTATGTAATACCTTGCAGTATGTGTTCCCTTTGGTGGTGTTTATCATCCTTGGGGCCTGGGCTAAGGTTTTAATTGTGTTTTACTTTATGATATGATAGAATCACTGGTGTTGAAACTAACCTGATATGTGTACTCAGCATTGTCATCACCTCTGTACTTCGGGAGCTGTTTAGTGGGAACTATTAATAATTGCACCTTTTGACTTTTCTCCTCAGAGAAACAACCTATAGGGGAGACATCTTCCTTCCTTCTTTCTGACATCTTCCCCTTTTTCTCCAGGTCAATTACAAAAGCGTTTGAGAATTTTGAAAACTTTAAATGTCCTTGGGATGTTGAGACCAGCCTATTTCTGGTCCTGGTCCTGTTACTAGGAATGTTGAATGTGGTTCAGATCTTATTTAGGGCTAAGCAACTATCTGGGGCTACTCCAATCCCTGTAACAGGCACTGTGGCTACTCAAACTCCAGTGACAGGCACTACAACTACTCAGACGCTGGTGATGTTTGATCCATATGAACCAGAGGATCAACCTGTGCCAGTATCATTTGCCCTTATACACACAAAGAAATGGATATGAAAGTCAGCTTGTTTAGTAAAGGAGGATGAAGCAAGGCCACCACAGGATCAGGAGGAAGAGGCAGAACAAGAGGTAACCCCTCGATACCTATCCCTGAGTGAGCTGAGTTGACCAGGTGAGCACATTATCACCTGGTTGCTTTGATGCTGGGATAACAGGGCTAATAGTTTGGAATTAGAGTGTAAGGAAGCCAAGCAGCTCGGATCACATTCTAGAGAAGGGGGCATTGACAAGGCAATTGGAAGAGGGACACAAGTCCTCAGCCTCTGGAGGTGACTACTGTCAAGCATGAAGGAAAGGTATCCATTCAAGGAAGATGTTATATGTCACCCAGGCAAGTGGAGTGCAATAGAGAGAGGTATCCAGTACCTGAGGGATTTAGCCGTGCTAGAGGTGATTTATTATGACCCAAACAACATGAAGTTACCCACAGATCCAGATGAAGTCCAATCCACATGGCCCATGTGGCAGAAATTTGTACGGAGCACACCATCATTGCCAACTCATCGGCAGCAATGAGCTGGAGAGACAAAGTGACGTGGATGAAGTGGCTCACCAACTCCAAGAATATGAAGACAATCTCACGTCCCTCTTCCTCCATCATCTTGGCTGTGGAGAAAGTGGTCCAGCAACTTGATAAGGATAGATCCTACTCCCCACCTATACAGATCCGTATCTCAGCTATTAACAGTAAACACCCTTCTGCTTGAGAGGGAGTATATAAGAGACACACACCACAGGATACCCATTGGATTTATCTGTGGGACTATGGAGAGGACATGAGGAGGTGGGATGGAAAACCTACATCAACCCTAGAGGCAAAGATACATGACTTGCAAGGAAAACCAATGTGGGTTCTTCCAGGAAGTTTGTTGCTCCAGTCTCCAGTGGGCAGTTTCCCAGAAAGAGTGGAAGGGCTGATCTTACTCCTGATCCTATGGAAAGGAATTCTAATCTGTTTTTAAAAGAAGTAAGTGGAGAATCCTATGACCAGGACTAGAGGGGCTCTGGCTCCAGCCAGGTGGAGGAGAGGGACAACAGGGCTTACTGGACGATGTGGATCAGATGGCCTGGCACGTCAGAACCACAGAAGTATAAGGCTCTAGTATACACCAGTGCACAGTGTACCCTAATGCCATAAAGCTATACAGGGGTGTAGAGGAATTATAGAGGACTGTATGATAGCTTGGAGAGTGCTGCGACAATTTGTGCCCCGTGTGAGGCCCTTCAGATTATGAGACTGAGTGTAATGAGTGATGACAGAGGTGATGGCTGTGTTGGGGGATGTTTGAAGTTTTGAACAGTGATGGTGGTGCCCAACGTAGCGGAGACAGGTGGGGATAGCCTGCGATCGAGATCACGTTGAGATAGGCGGGAAGAGCCTGGGGATCTGGATCAGACACTGGTAAAGGTGAGCCGCTGGGATCAAAGAGAAGGAAGCCTGACTGCTGTGGAGTTAAGAGACTGAGGGTAACAGGCGATAATGGCAGAGTACATGGCCAGACGTGGCAGCAGCCCGCAGCAGTGGTGGGTCCAGAGCAGGTCCAGCTCGACAGTGGTGATGGCTGTGCTGGGGGAAGGCGCGGGAGCAGCGCGGTGCCATGGGCAGCTCCCACCGTTGCTGCTGCTGCTCGGCCTGGTGGTATTCTTGCCGGTGTTTATGTGCTCATTGAAGGTGTCTCCAGTTAAAGAAGAAATGGGCCACCACAAGGATGTTAAGAAGTTTTTCAGGACACAAAGATGTGTTAGTGCTGTATTCTAGATCTACTGCTTCTGAAAGCTCACTCAGGTTACTGTCCAGCGTGACCCAAGAGGTGAAAGGACAAGGCACTATAAGTTCATCAGAACCCCCCTCTAAAGAAAACAAAATCCTGGAAGCTAAGAAAGCAGATAAGAAGAAAGGTGATCAACCTGTAGAAGCTGAAAAGCCCAAGATAAAAGTGAAGAAGAAATTCAGGGACAAGTTGTCTGGACTGTATGAAAAGTTTATTTGTAAAAAGGTTATGATGATTGTTAAATACCTAAGGTATGAAATGATAAAAAGGAAAAAAAAAAAGAAAAAAAAAGGGGAAATTGTAGAGGAATTAGAGGACTGTATGATAAATTTATTTGTAAAAAGGTTGTAATGATTGTTAAAAACATAAGGTATGAAATGTTAAAAAACAAGGGGGGGAGAATTGTAGAGGAATGAAGCTGGGTTAATTAGCATTGATAATATACAACTGTGGGTTGGCTTCAGGGGTGGTGGGTTGGCCGATGTAGATAAGGTGCAGCTGTGGCTGGTTCTGTTAAGTGGTTGAGAGCCATTGAAGAGAGAACAGCCAAGGAAGAAGCAGAGAGAGGAAGAAGTAAGAGAAGAGAGAGTGGGCCCTGGGTGAGGTGAGGTGAGGTGAGGTGAGGTGAGGTGAGGTGAGGTGAGGTGAGGTGAGGTGAGGTGAGGTGAGGTGAGGGCAGGGCAGGGCAGGGCAGGGCAGGGCAGGGCAGGGCAGGGCAGGTGAGGTGAGGTGAGGTGAGGGCAGGGCAGGGCAGGTGAGGTGAGGTGAGGTGAGGGCAGGGCAGGGCAGGGCAGGGCAGGTGAGGTGAGGGCAGGTGAGGTGAGGGCAGGGCAGGTGAGGTAAGGGCAGGGCAGGTGAGGTGAGGGCAGGGCAGGGCAGGGCAGCAGAGGGACTGGCATGAAGAGTATGTTGATATGAGATGGTAAAAGATCTTGTTGCAGCTTGATAGTTTAGAGAGTGCCGCGACCCAGGGGCACAACCCATTTGTATTTCTGGAGTGACAGGGAGATCCCAACAGCTAACTGTATTAGAGGCTGAAATAAGCTTGACTGGGAATGAGTGGCAAAACTAGCCCATTGTGACTGGCCAAGAGGCTCCGTGCATCCTTGGCATAGATTGTCTCAGGAGAAGGTAATTCAAGGAACCAAAAGGGTACTGGTGGGCTTTCAGTATAGCTGCCTTGGAGATGGAAGAAATCAAACACCTGTCTACCTTGCCTGGTCTCTCAGAGGGCCTTCTGTTGTGAGGTTGCTGAAGGTCAAAGAACAGGTGCTGGTCACTACTACAGCAGTGCATCAGTGGCAATATTGCACCAACTGAAACTCCCTTATTGCCATCCATAAGCTGATTCGTCGACTGGAGTGCCAAGGAGTGATCAGCAAGACTTGCTCACCCTTCAATAGCCCCCTATGTCCAGTGCTAAAGTCTAATAGAGAATGGAGACTAACAGTGGACTATCATGGCCTGAATGAAGTCATACCACCGTTGAGTGCTGCTGTGCTGGACATGCTAGAACTTCAATATGAACTGGAATCAAAGACAGCCAAGTGGTATGCCACCACTGATATCACTAATGCATTCTTCTCAGTCCCTTTGGAAACAGAGTGCAGACAACTTTCACTTGGAGGGGCATCTGGTATACCTGGAATTGACTGCACCAGGGGTGGAAACACAGCCCTACCATCTGCCATGGAGTGATCTAGGCCACACTAGAACAGGGTGGAGCTCCAGAACATCTGCAATACATTGATGACATCATTGTGTGGGGCAATACAACAGAAGAAGTTTTTGAAAGAGGGAAGAAAATAGTTCAAATCCTTCTGAAAGGTGGTCTTGCCAGAAAACAAAGTAAGGTCAAGGGACCTGCACAAGAAATTCAGGTTTGGGGAATAAAATGGCAAGATGGATATCATGAGATCCCAATGCATGTGATCAACAAAATAAGTTATGTGTCTACCAACTAATAAGAAAGAAACTCGGGCTTTCTTAGGCATTGTGGGTTTTTGGAGAATGCATGTTCCAATTACAGTATGATTGTAAGCTGTCTCCTATCAAGTGACCTGAAAGAAGAATGATTTCAAATGGGGTCCCAAGCAATGACAAGCCTTTGAACAAATTGAACAAGAGATCATTCAAGCAGTATCCCTTGGGCCAGTCCGGACTAGGCAAGATGTAAAAAAACGTGCTTTGCACCACAGCCAGGGAGAATGGCCCTACCTGGAGCATCTGGCAGAAAGCACCAGGGGAGACTCAAGGTCAACCTTTGGGCTTTTGGAGTCTGGGATAGAGAGGATCAGAGGCCTACTATACTCCAACTGAAAAAGAGATATTGTCAGCTTATGAAGGGGTTTGAGCTGCTTTGGAAGTGTTTGGTACTGCAGCACAGCTCCTCCTGGTACCCTGATTACCAGTGCTGGGCTGCATGTTCAAGGGGAGGATCTCCTCTACATATTATGGAACTGATGCTACATGGAGTAACTGGATCACATTGATCACACAATGTGCTCAAATAAGAAGTCCCCATCATCCAGGAGTCTTGGAAGTGATTGTGGATTGGCCAGAAGGCAAAGGTTTTGGAATATCTCTAGAGGAGGACGATACAAGTGCTGAAGAGGCCCCACTGTATAATAAACTGCCAGAACATGAGAAGAAATATGCCTTGTTGACTGATGGGTCCTGCCATATTGGAGGAAAGCATTGGAGGTGGAAGGCAGCTGTATGGAGTCCCCTACGAGAAGTTGCAGAAACTGCTGAAGGAGAAGGTGAATTGAGTCAATTTGCAGAGATGAAAGCTATCCAGCTGGCTTTAGACATTGCTGAATGAGAAAAATGACCAATACTTTAGCTCTGCATTGACTCATGGAAGGTGGCCAGTGCTTTGTGGGGGTGGTTGCAGTGATAGAAGCAGGGTAACTGGCGGCACAGAGGTTATCCCATCTGAGCTGCCGCATTGTTGCAAGATATTGCTGCCTGGGTGGAGAACCTAGTTGTGAAGGTAGATCATGTAGATGTACCCAAGAGTCAGGCCAAGGAAGAACATTAGAACAACCAGCAAGTAGATCAGGCTGCTAGGATTGAAGTGGCTCAGGTGGATCTGGATTGGCAACATAGGGGTGAATTATTCATAGTTCTGTCGGCCCATGACACCTCAGGCCATCAAGGAAGAGATACAATATATAGATAGCCTCCTGATTGAGGGATGAGCAGGCAGTGAGCAATTGTATTGTGCATCACCCATTTTTCTTGGGTTTAATTCCCCCCCCTTCATTAGAATGTGTTATTGTATTATATTTTATTTCAATTATTAAACTGTTCTTATCTCAACCCAAAGGTTTTACCTTTTTCTGATTCTCCTCCCCATCCCACTGGGGGTGTGAGGAAGAAGGTGAGAGTGAGCGAGCAGGTGCAGGGTACTTAGTTGCTAGCTGGAGTTAAACCACTCCCCTGAGGAGCCTGTTCCAATGCTTGAGAACCATTTTGGTGAAGACATTTTTCCTAATATCTAGTCTAAACCTCCCCTGGTGCAACTTCAGGCCATTTCCTCTCATTCTATCACTTGCTACTTGGGAAAAGAGACCGACACCCACCTCCCTACAACCTCCTTTCAGGCAGTTGTAGAGAGTGATAAGGTTTCCCCTGGGCCTCCTTTTCTCCAGACTAAACAACCCCAGTTCCCTCAACTGCTCCTCATAAGACTTGTTCTCTAGACCCTTCACCAGCTTTATTTTCCTTCTTTGGACATGCTCCAGCACCTCAATATCTTTCTTGTAATGAGGGGCCCAAAACTGAACACAGTATTTGAGGTGCAGCCTCACCAGTGCCGAGTACAGGGGGATGATCGCTTCCCTAGTCCTGCTGGCCACACTGCTTCTGATACAATATTTCTGATTTCTTTCCTCTCCCTGTCAGCCATATACAAGTCAAAAGGGGCCAAATTCTTATAAATTGTAGTAGCTATAGATGCATTAGGAGTCTAAAACTTTTGAAAACCTCAAAATTATACCTGCAATTCAAGCATTGGAGGGTGCATCCAGAGACACAACACCCAGGGATTCCATTTCTTTTGCAGAGAGTTTCTAAGTTCTGAGAGTTGCCAGAATCTGGTTTCAGAAAAGTACTTTCCTTCCTTCTTCCTGCTGATTCCTTGCACTTGGTTAAGGCAAGAGACTGTCCTTGACTAGTGTCCATGATTCTAGACCAATGTTGAGGAAATGGTTGTCCAGTGCCTTCGGGTCCTCAGCCCTTGGACCACCTGCATGCAAGAATACCACAGGTTTTCCAGCATTTTATCATGGGTGAACGATTGAATGATGAGTGAGACTCAAAGGGTTATAGTAAACGGGGTTACAGCAGACTGGTGACCAGTCCCTAGTGAGGTTCCCCAAGGCTCAGTTTTAAGGTCAGTGCTCTTTAATGTTTTTATAAATGATCTGGATGCAGGATGCAAATGTACATTAAGTAAGTTTGCTGATGATACTAAACTAGGAGGAGCTGTGGACTTCCTCAAGGGTAGAGAGGCCTTACAGAGAGATCTGGATAGGCTAGAGAGCTGGGCAATCACCAACCATATGAAATTTAACAAGAGCAAGTGCTGGGTCCTGCATTTGGGACAGGGCAATCCTGGTTATACATACAAATTGGGGGATAAAAGGCTGGAGGGTAGCCCCACAGAAAGAGATCTGGGGCTTTAGGTTGATGGAAAATTGAATATGAATCAACAGTGTGCCCTGGAAGCCAAAAGGACCAACTGTGTCCTGGGGTGCTGTAGAGGAATGAAGGCAGTGGGTTGAGTAGCATTGATAATATGCAGCTGTGGCCTTGCCTTAGAGGCAGTGGGTTGATTGATATGAATAATGTGCAGCTGTAGCTTGTTCCTGCTAAATAGTTAAATAGCCCTAAGGATTGTGGGAGGGGTGGTCAGATGGAGGAGGAGCAGTGTGGTCTGACCTTTGGAGGAAGGAGAAACAGCACAGACAGTAGAATCTGACCAATGGTGGTAAAAGCCTTGTTGCAGCCTACTAGTTTGTGCTGCAACAACAGGGTACATCAAGCACAGCATAGCTAGCCGGTCAAGGGAGGTGATTGTCCTACTCTACACTGCACTGGTGCGGCCCCACCTTGAGTACTGTGTGCAGTTTTGGGTGCCTCAATATAAGAAGGACATGTCCAGAGGAGGGCAACCAATATTGTGAAGGGCCTCGAGGGCAAGGCTTATGAGGAGCGGCTGAGGTCACTTGGTTTGTTCAGCTTGGAGAAGAGAAGGCTGAGGGGTGACCTCATCACAGTCTGCAACTTCCTCAAGAGGGGCAGTGGAGGGGGAGGTGCTCATCTCCTCTCCCTGGTGATCAGCAATAGGACACAAAGAAATGGAATGAAGCTGCATCAGGGGAAGCTCAGAATGGACATTAGGAAAAGGTTCTTCACTGTGAGGGTGGTCAGTCACTGGAACAGGCTCCCCAGGGAAGTGGTCACAGCACCAAGCCTGTCAGAGTTCAAGGAGCATCTGGATGACACTCTTAGTCATATGGTTTAGTGTTAGGTAGTCCTGCAAGGAGCAGGGAGTTGGACTTGATGATCCTTATGGGTCCCTTCCAACTTGAGATATTTTATGATTTTATGTGAGCTGGAAGAAAATCAGACTTTTTTTGAACAGAATCCTGATGATATTTCATTTTATAGTCTTCACAACCAACATAGTCTTCCAAAATATTTTTGGGTTTCAACAAAATGGCAGGGGGTCCCTGCTAATGGCAGGGGTGTTGGACTAGATTATCTTTAAAGTTTCCTTCCAACCCAAACCATTCTATGATTTTATGAAAATCAGATTTTTTTGCAAAACTTTTATCCTCAGACATTTTCCAGACTGAATAATACTTTTAAAATTTTATTTCAATATTTTCTTGCTACTCAGTTTCTTGGTTTGAGCCTACTTGACTTTGTATTCCTCCTAAACATTGCACATGGCTTTGGATTGCTTAGCTTTAAAGATCAGACAAGTTTACACATGGTTGAGATAATCACTTTCACCAAATCAGTGTAAATAGGAAAATTAGCTAGTCTGATTAGTTGAAGATGGCAAGTAGTTCCTACCAAATATTGAATGCTGTTGATGACTCATAACAGTGTTTTAAAGGGATGCTACCCTTTTCTCATATTCAGTAGAAAAGCTTTGGAGTTGAGCAGATCTAAAAGGGCTACTTACACTGGTTGAAAATAACCTCTGAAGCTTTTGTTGTGGATGTTATGACACTACACGCCAAAACTGAATGGATCAGTTGAGTTTATGGGGCACTTCTGTGAAAACGTATTTAAGAAAGGGTGGTAACTGCTGGACAAAAGACACAGCAGGAGACATGAGACACAACAGGACAGGAGAGATGGCTAAGCAGGAGCAAGGGAGAAACAAGCAAGACGCCAGGAGAAACAGTAGAGTAGGAGAAAAACACTGAAGGAACAAAAGAACCACCTGAGCAGGGACAGAGAGGAGACTCTGGAAGAGGTATGATTCTAAAGGGACTGCTGACCAGTGAAGGAACCCATGCCAGAGCAGCTGAGTAAGAAACAAGGAGTGATAAAAGGAACCATAATGCACTGACCCAAATCTCCTGTGCCTCACCAAAGGGCCTGAGTATAACATGCAATGAGGGGATTGGAGACCAGGAAGAGGGGAGGAGAGGTGTCTGGAGGGAAGCTGAGGTGTTTTCCCTAAGTGTTTGTTTTTATTTTTCAATACCAGAATCTGTTAATTTGCCATAAATTAAATTAAGCAAAATTCCCTGACTCGAAACTGGTGTTTTGGTTTTTTTTGCTTGTGGCACCCTTTGCTGTTTAAACCTTCCTGTAATGGAAATTGAAAGAATTCTGCAGCTGGATGATTATGATGGGTTCTTAAAATGTCATGTTTGTCCCTGGGCATTTATATGTTGCAAGTACACAAATAGCTTCTTAATGTAGCCTTTCTATATAATATATATTTCTATTATAATTTCATTCTATTCTTCAGACTCAAGCTTCAGCTGCTGCAATAAATATCCAGTTGTAAAACATACCAATAGCTCAGTATGCCAGAAGCCTGTTTTAAAAGACCAGAATCTAGAGAAACAATGTAAAGTACTTGTATTCACTGCCTACCTTCCTACCTCCACTCCTCCCACTACAAAAGGGACAATGGCATAGAAATTTGAAGTGCTTGTGTGGCTGTATCATTTTCCCTGAAGTGACTTCAGCATTTGATTTAATTGAAATCTTCATATGCCCCTGTCATGGTTTAACCCCAGCTGGCAACTAAGTACCACGCAGCTGCTCACTCCCTCCCACCTACACCTACTAATTCCCCCCCCCCCCCCCCCCCCCCCCCCCGAGGAATGGGGAGGGGATTCAGGAGGATATAAGTGAGTAAACTCATGGGTTGAGATAAAGACAGTTTAATAGGTAAAGCAAAAGCCATGCATGCAAGCAAAGCAAAGCAAGGAATTTATTCACTACTTCCCATGGTCAGGCAGGTGTTCAGCCATCTCCAGGAAAGCAGGGCTCCATCACACATAACAATTACTCAGGAAGACAAAGCCATCTCTCTGAACATCCCTCCCTTCCTTCTTCTTCCTCCAGCTTATACACTCAGCATGATGTCATATGGTATGGAATACCTCTTTGGCTAGTTTGGTTCACCTGTGCTGGCTGTGTCCCCTCCCAATTTCTTGTGCCCCTCCAGTCTTCTCACTGGCAAGGCCTGAGAAACTGAAAAGTCCTTGACTTAGTATAAACATTACCCAGCAACAACTAAAAAAGTCAGTGTGCCATGAACATTGTTCTTGCAGCAAATCCAAAACACAGCACTGCTCATGAAATAAAGTTTAATTCACAGAGTATGTTGTCCTGTAAATTTGAGAGATGCAAACAGACTGTGACACACGTAAAACAAATTACTACATATTGTGTTAATATTCATTTGCATTTGGGTAATTATGATGATGTGTTTAGCATGTTCTCCTCAAACACAGACAAGAGGCAGTTTAAATACACACATAATCTTTATTGCATTTAAGAAGGGATTGAAATTATGGCCCTTGTATAATGAAGTAAGCAGGAGCTAACTGGAGGACAAAGAGAAAAAGTAATTTTATGTCACAGTAGTCAAACTCAGCAAATGTGGGCTTCTCTGTTAAATTTTGGTTTTGTATTAAAAAGAAAGCTGGACAACAAAATGAAGACAATTAAATTGTGTTCAAAATGGCAGCCTAATTTTATTTTCATGCACTTAAATTACACTTTCTTCTCAGATCCACTGAGGGAAAAGAATTCTGACATTTGTACAACAATAATGAAGCAGTGAGATAAATGCCCTGTATTTCCCAGCCATTTGCAGGCAGGCTTTTTGAATTAGTGTTAACAGAATTTGTAGTTCCCTTGCTAGGCAACATCACTGAGCGCAGTGATGGTATTCAGCAGGCCTTGCAGCTCAGCCTCATACTTTGACATGGACATAACTCTGGCCTGGGGCATTTTATGGCAACACACAAATCTTGCAATTGTGTAGATAAGACATAACTTGCAATAGAACTAGGAGGACAATAAAACTTTCATTTAACATAATCAGTCTGTGATTAGTAGGTAATTCTAGGTAGCTTTTCCCAGTTATTGTAGTAATGAAATAATGTTATCATAATTGCTGCCGTCTTATAGCTGGAGCCTTGGTGCAAAAAGGCAACAGTATTCCCAGACTGCTGAATGCATATATATTTTTATTTGCTAAAGAGAATTTCAGTTCTAATGTCATGGACAAAATTATTTGAGCCCATCACCTTGAGATCACATCAATCTATTTTACACCTTTGGAAAAAGCAGTCTAGAGCGATTGCAATGAATAAATACAGCTCAACTGTGCAAACCTATTTATTTCAGTGTCATCATCACAAGCTAGTGTAGAAAAAGATTTAGAGCTTGTCTCCACTCTTGGGGTTACATAAAGATGATGTACTTCATTTTAAGTGTATCATCTGAATGAGCACATAGTGGCTGCATCCCAATGGCTTTACAGTGAGTTAGTGTTTTCATACAAGGAAGGTGCCTTCTGATGCCTGTACTTCTTTATACCATTTCTGGTGTCCGTTCACTATGGCATTTTTCTAGCAGTGCATGGTAGGATGTGGGCCATGAAGCAGTCAAAAACTGCTGTGCACCACCTCAGGATAACATATGAAAAATCCTTGAAAGTTCTCCTGTTGTCTCATAATCTGATTCTTTTGAATGGTGTCGTGGTTTGACCCCAGACAGCAACCAAGCACCATGCAGCTGCTCACTCACTCCACCCTCACCCAGAGAGATGGGGAGGAGAATTGGAAAGGAATGTAAAACTGGAGGGTTGAGATAAGAATAATTCAATAGGTAAAGCAAAAGCCACCCATGCAAGCAAAGCAAAACAAGGAATTCACTCACTACTTCCCATGGGCAGGCAGATGTTCAGCCATCTCCAGGACAGCAGGGCTCCATCACACATAATGGTTACTTGGGAAGATAAATGCCATAATACCAGATATCCCCCCTGTCCTTCTTCTTCCCCAGCTTACATAATCAGCATGATGTCATATGGTATGGAATACCTCTTTGGCTAGCTTGGGTCACCTGTCCTGGCTGTGTCTCCTCCCAATTTCCTGTGCCACTCCAGCATTCTTGCTGGCAGGGCTCAAGAAACTGAAAAGTATTTTACTTAGTATAAACATTACCCAGCAACAACTAAAAATTTCAGTGTCCTATCAACATCGTTCTCACATCAGAGCCAAAACACAACACTGCACCAGCTACTAAGAAGCAAATTAACTCTATCCCAGCTGAAACCAGGACAAATGGCTAGTGCCAGTGAATAACCATGAGCTGTCCTGACAGACCACTGTAGAGGCAATTTGTGCTTCAGTCTGATAGTCAGGAAGACGCATGCACACACAATGTGTATATATTCGATGTGATGCTGATCAATGCAAGCTGGTTGCAAGCCAGAATCACAGGTTCCTCTGTCTCATCTACAGTTGCCAAAGATGGAGCACAATAATGAGGTCAAGGAAGGGGAACCTGGGTATCTGGTTCAGTAAGGACAACACAATAGCTTCATTTAGTGCATAATTGTTCTGGGAGTAATAGAGGCATTGACAGTATTTATTAAGAGTTAATAAAAATTAACTTCTGTCACAAAGTAGTTCTTGTGAAATTTAAGAGGGGTATTTTTAGAAAAGGAGGTCAAATGTAAATGCAGCCCTACAAACTCACCTGAAATTAATCATGACACTGCACATAAATCAGCCATCACACTATTTGTACGTACTTTCATAGTATCTATCCAGCCTACAGCAGCACTGCCCACAGATTTTTAACCAATTTACATCCAATGCATGTTTCTTGTGCCACTGGTAATGTCCCTGGCCTACAGACATCCCTGAAAATGTCCACTCCTTTTCTCCAGACTAAAATGAGATGTTTCCCAATTTGTTTTTGCTCAGTGAATGCCATATACGCAGCGAGGAAAAAATATACTGTATTTGACAACATATCATGAAGTATCCGTGCTGTTTCACTGATGAGGAGCTTTCCAGGATGATGCTGAAAAGATTTAATGGTTAAAGCTCAGCAGAAGATTTGACAGAGAAATGAAACAAAAGGGTCAGTAGCTGAGTCATTCTTCAGCACCCCTTTGTGGATGACTCCAAGGCTCACTGCGTATTGGATCTGGGTTTCTCAGCTAACCATTTGTGCAAAGTATTTTATCTACACAGATAATTACTAACATGGGAATTTATTCCAGCATAATTATAGCATTATAATTAGATCAATATAGTTCTACTGGTAAATTTCCTATCTGGAAAGTGTTATCAAAATTACTAGAAGAAACAATACAAATACACCTTGATTTTTTTAGCCACATTTCTTCACTTCCATATTTGCATATAGAGGAAGGAAAATAATTTTATCCTCTGTATAATGCAGAAGGGGGTTTTAATGTTATTTGGTATATATTTTTCTGTGTTAAAATTAATTGCTATAAAATTTCATACCAAGCATATGGTAGTACAATATGACTCAGAACTCAGAGAATCAAAAACTAATACTTTTTTTTCTTTTTTTAACCTCCCAAAAGACTCAATAGAACTCAACGAGCTAGGATTAAGGGGGAAAATGGCAAATTTCCAATTTGCACTAATTAAACCTGATCACAGCTGACAAGTAACTGTTCCTCTGGGGGCTAATCAAATCATTTGAAAGCTCTAATTCAAGATTAAATTACAGTACAAACAGTTTTGAAAGGCATCAGACAGAACATGGTCACCACTGGAATATTAAAATACATCAGCCATCTGACACAAATCAATTGATTTCTTATCATCTGGCCTGTTCTTGTTGTGATGAAAAGCCCTGTTCAACTCATTTCAATACCATTTTTCTTCTCTGCCTGCACTCAGTAATTTTCTCCACAGCCAGCAACCACCTGTGGAGGTGGAACAATGAATTCTTTCATGGTAAGAAAGAGAAAAAAATAAAACTCCTTTCACTGGAAATATTTTGCTCTTGGTGTCTCTCTTCTGAGACAATGTCTGTCTATGCATTTTCAAAAATGAAAAGACTAAAGAAGTAATTATTAAAGTTATCATGATCAAAGAGGACACTTTTCATAGCAAATCTCTTATATATAATTTTGACATACAAAGAGCTAGATCCTTATCAATGATAAACTGGTATCAAGTGCTTGAGGATGTCTGCAGGCACTCACAGTTTGACATGATCTCCTTGTACACTATTAGGCCTCAGTGCTGCAAGGGACTGTATAGGAATGGGTCCTTATGCCCATGGTCAGCAGCACTAACATTGGCTGTGTTTCATTCAGACACAGGACGCTGTTGTGCTTGTTTATCAGTTTGGGTAAATGAAGTTAGTGTTATCCATGGCATATCATTCAAGAGGCTGTTCCCTCTGGATATGTAGTGACCTTTGGGCTTTGATTTATGGTTCTGTGTCACTCCTTACTTCCATGCATACATGGAGAAAACTAAGGTAGTCCTGTTGCATGACATGCTTGGTGGATTAACACAATGATCAGATGCAGTACTATGGCACTATGCAGGCACTGGGCTACCTCACATTTGCTGTGCAGGCACCTCATTTTCTTGGCTTGTCAGACTCACTCTAGCAATGTCATCATAATCATAAAACATCCCTAACCAACATAAGTATATGTTGGTAAAACTATAAAGCAGAGACCAAGCCAAACACTGAGGTTCCCCAAAGCTGCTGGATCTCTCAGTTCAGAATGTTACCCAAAAATCAGTGGAGCTCTTGATCAGTAAAGGCATTTTCCAATATGGAACAACTCATGACACTGGGGCTTTCTTCTCTCTTTCAATGGTGCGCTAAGAAGGTCAAATAGTGATTTCCATAAGGATTCCTGGATTTTTTTAATTAAATACCAACAGAAGTTTATGGTTTTAATTATAAATTGTAGAGCTGAAATCTGTATTTTTTTATTTTTAAAATATGCTCTTATTGTTCTTCTGAGTCTTTTAAAACACCTGCCTTTCTTTAATAATAGTGTCTTAGGCTGACTCCAGGTCTTTGTTTAAATATTAATACATTTTCACCTCCAACAATTTTGTTTTTTCATTAGAAAAATACTTTGTCATTTACTAAATGGTCTGGTTATTCTGAGAAGTACAGCAGCTCCTGAAAAGTGCAAGTATTTAGCTTCTTATAGGAGATGCTCAAGACAGCATTCCTCAGGGAGCACTAAGGAACCTGGGAAAAGGCTTAATGCAATTGCCATCAAAAAAAACCCCCACAACAGGTGATTAGCTGTTATGAGAACAAAGGCTGTATTAGTTCACAGAAAGAATTGAAACTAATCCACTAATATACACCTGGAAACTATTCTTTTTGAAACATCTTCATGTCTATATTCTCTCTCCCAAACTGGGAAAGGAGAGAACATTATATGTCATATAGGAAATAAGGTCTAAAATCCAGTCTACTTTAAATATCTTTGGCTTACTATTTATCACTTCATGAAACTTAAACCACTTGGACTTCTACTGCTATCAGTTATTTTATTTAGCTCAATTAGATGAAAACAGTGTCCTGATTCCTTATGTCTGTTTAGGACACGTACAGAAGATGGTCAGGAAATCTGAACAAGATTATTTTTTCAGCTTAAAGAATGACTTACATTAAGATTTTCTATTGGGTTTGCATGGCAAAGGAGCTACAGGGGTGGCTTCTGTGAGAAGCTGTAAGAAGCTTCCCCTGTGTCCGACCGAGCCAATGACAGCCTGCTCCAAGACAGACCCGCTGCTGCCCAAAAATGAGCCAATCAGCAATGGTGATAGTGCCTCTGTGATAACGTATTTAAGAAAGGGAAAAAAACTGCTGCACTACAGCAAGAGGAGTAAGAATATGTGAAACAACTTTGCAGACACCAAGGTCAGTGAAGAAGGAGGGGGAGGAGGTGCTCCAGGTGCCGGAGCAGAGATTCCCATGCAGCCCATGGTGAAGACCATGGTGAGGAAGGTTGTCCTCCTGCAGCCCATGGAGGTTAATGGTGGAGCAGATATCCACCCACAGCTCATGGAGGACTCCACGCCAGAGCAGGTGGATGCACCTGAAGGAGACTGTGAACCCATGGAGAGCCCATGCTGCAGCAGGCTCCTGGCAGGACTTGTGACCTTGTGGGGTCCCATGCTAGAGCAGTCTGTTCCTGAAGGACTGCACCCCATGGAAAGGACCCACACTGGAGCAGTTTGTGAAGGACTGCAGCCCATGGGAAGGACCTCATGCTGGAGCAAGAAAAGCGTGTGAGGAGGAAGGAGCAGCAGAGACTATGTGTGATGAACTGCCTGAAACCCCCATTCCCTGTCCCCCTGCACTGCTCAGAGGGAGAAGGCAGAGAAATCAGGAGTGAAGTTCAGCCCAGGAAGAAGGCAGGGGTGGGGGGAAGGTGTTTTTAAGATTCAATTTTATTTCTCATTTTTCTACTCTGATTTTGTTTGGTAATAAACTGATATCCCCAAGTTGAGTCTGTTTTGCTGGTGACAGTTATTGGTGAATGATCTCTCCCTGTCCTTATCTCAATCCACAGTCTTTTCATTATATTTTCTCGCCACTGTCCAGCTGAAGAGGGGGAGTGATAGAGCAGCTTGGTGGACACCTGGCATCCAGCCAGGGTCAACCCACCACATCAGGAAATTGCATCCTCCCATTGTCTCTTTCCTCCACAACAAAAGAAAATTCTGATGCTAGCAAAAATACTGCAATGTCAAACACAGAAAAGTTCATCAACATTGGCATTATTGCAGCCTAGGCAAAATTTTGAGTAGAAAAAATGTATGCAACAATATAATTAATGCCTGTATTATAATGCATAAACTCAAGGACCCTGAAACAAGGCTGCCCCAGCAGTCCTGATTTTTAAGTACTAGATTTTACAACCTTAATATTTCTTTCTCCGAGGGTTTTGGAGTGTGGTGTATATTTATATATATATGTATATATATATACACACACACACACTCAGCTTTGCTAGTGAGATGTATGGAAAGCAGCACTTTTAAATAATCGGATTTCAAAGACAAAATTGAAAAAGTTGATATTTATATTCATAGCATGGTTTGGGTTTGAAGGTACCTTTGAAGATCATCTAGTCCAAACCCCCTCCCATGGGCAGGGACACTTTTCAACAGACCAGGCTGCTCAAAGCACAGTCCAAACTCACCTTCAACACTTCCAAAGATGGGACATCCACCAGTGCACACCTCCATCCCAAAGTAACCTGCCTCCAAGGTACTACTGCACCTCACTGGGCACATGATACCAATCAGTGACAACAATCTGTATGACTAGAGTCACTCAAGCTCCACCTAAATGTAAAGAAAATGGACTGGTCCTGGACTGAAATAAGTCCAGAGGGGGGGGGAAATTGTTGTCTAAACTCCCAAATTACCACACTCTGATTTAGTGTTTAACTATATAAAAATCTGTGCACAAAGTTAGGTCAAGCTGACCCACTCTCTGAAGTCGTTAGGAATGAAGGGACTTCTAATCAAGGTAGCCAGCCTTGGGGAGGATGAGAAACACAGAACAGAGAGTGAAAAGAACATCATTATCGAAGTTGTGCAGAAAGAGGCCTTCAAGTGAGGAAAATTCTGGCTGCAAAAGGAAACAGGATGACAAGGTGTTGCAATCCATTGACAGCAACAGAAAATTAGTTGACAATAGGACAAAGATAATTGTGGTAGTGGGAGATGGTGACGTCCGATTCAAATAGCTCCCCCAAAAGAGGGCAAAGTTCCACTTGAGGAGCATGTGTAGTTAGTAAAGAACTTCAGCAGTGCTATCTGAGGATGTGTGCTAATTTGCATTAGAAGTGAGAAACTTGTAACCAATCCTGTCTATGATGAATGAATATGCAATGTACTATGGAGTATAAAAAGTGGACAGATGAGGGGAGAAGTTAGGGAAGACTCCATCATAACTTCTGGGATCAGTCGATGGGCTGAACCTGTCTTCTCCCCCATAAGGATGCCTATTGGGTAAGAACTTTTTTCTACGGCTAACTTATGCTAGCTCTTATTAAGTGTATTGTTTTAAGCTTGTTTTGCAGTCAGTGTATTATCACTGACAGTCTTCAAACCTTAGTCTGTCACAAACTTGCATTTTGTATAATAAAACTCTTCATCTGAAGTTCATTTTGTATAAGTCTCCGGAGATTTGAGTATTTGTGATAAGGGATTTGACTCAGAGACGCTGTCAGTGGGGGTCCCTGAATAGGTTAGTCAAATCACCCTCCTATACAGTGGGCTGTCAAAACGCAGGTAGCAGACAGGCTGGTCAGACACAAGGGTCTCATCTTTCTTGGGGAACTCACAAGCTGATCGAGTATAAAGGGTTTGAGGAAAACCCCCTTCTTAACATGACAACTGGGTGCCACCATTTTATGGAAGGGAGCTGCTATATTGTTATACGTCATAACCTGCATGTTTTCATACTGCTCTGTGATTGGCTGATGGCCATTTCTTGACACTGTCATGCCCACGTGTTCTCAGGGAGTGCTGTGATTGACTGGCAGGACCATCCACCCCTTCCTGTTTATCCCAGAATGATATCAGAGCAGAAGAAACCTTCCCTCTAATTATGCAGGGTCTGTCAAGTTGTTTCAGCCAACAGTTTGTGGCTGGTAGCCACCATTTTCAACAATGTCATGCTCCATGTGTTTTCATACTGCCCTGTAATTGGATGGCAGGACTAGCCTCCACAACCAGTGTACCCGGAAGCATGTCAGAAATGGAAGCACCCTGTCATTACATACAGGGAAGCTCCCACTTTTGACAGTGTTATTCCCCACGTGTTTTCATACTGCATTGTGATTGGCTGACAGCTATTTCTTGATACACTCATACCCATGTGTTCTCAGGCTGCCTGCTTCCTTTGGATCAGGAAGTGCTCAGATATAAAAATATACATATTTATATACAAGATATTCATACATAGGGCTATATATATAAAGAGGTGTACAAATATGTATGCATAGATATATTTTTATTTACAGATAGATACACTCTCATATATATATTTCTCTATATATTTATATAAAAAAACATAGGTATGAAATTGATAAAACATTTAATAAATTTAATGGAAAAAATATTTAAAGATAAAATGGGAATAGAATATAATTAAGCAAGAGTAAAAGGCAGGGTTGAGGTCCCCCACTTTACCAGGCTGCAGAACAAGAGAACAAGCCCTAACATGTCTGGGGCGGGGTGGGGGAAATTTGAGAAGGTGAAGGGGTGCCAAAGGTGTGTGGGGGGAAGGGCACAGACAAGTTGGAACATGCCTGAAGGCTACAGATCCTTCCCAGGAGGCACACCAAGGGGCCCCCTGCTCAAACGCTGTCAGAGGCAAATAAAAGACTAAACCTGTGAGTTGGACTGAGGCCCCTGCATCCAGACCCAGTTCAACATGCATGGCTGTGCAGGATTACTAGGGCAGTTTGGGCTTTGCACAGTGCTGCAAAATACAGACAGCACTATCTGCAATAGTGGAAAACCAGAACCAGATGCCGACTTTGGAAGAACATGTGTGCAGGGAAAATAAAAAAAAGACCATAAGGGGTTCACAAAAATGGCCATGCAAACCGGAAGAAATGGCCAATGGGCCCGTGAATCTGTGAATCTCAAACTCGATTTCGAGGTAAGTGTCAAGCAGAGAGGGCAGGTGGTGGTTGTGAGCTCCCTTTGCCCATGATTATGGTGGACCTTACAGCTACCCGTAAGACCATTATGGAGTGCATACTGGTGCTATATGTGTTTCCTGATCCTTAGGGCAAAGAAGAGGCAGGAGACCGAGCATGCAATCAAGGCAGTCCTGTTAGACAGTGATTACTGGAAAAGCAGCAAGATCCAGACTTTGGGACACAGACCACAGCCCTACGCTCTTAGAGATCACAGCTACCACAGAAAGAGCAAGCAGATCAGTACGAGCAATGGGGTGCTGCAGAGCTGAAAGACCATGATCATTTTCAGGCACAAAGAACTAGCAGGACGGATGGTTGTGATAAAAAGGCTGTTGAGTCTGTTAGTTTTGAGGCCTTGGCTTACAGGCTAGCAAAACAGAAAAAGCTGTTAAAAAGACTGCTAATTAGGAAAGCTAAATTAATTTTGTGTTGCTGAAAATGTCTTGCTGGCAAGGGGCTATGGGGACCACAAGGGCCCTTAAATGGAAACTGTTTTTCTGAACATGGTGGGCCAGTGAACATGTCTCCCACTGGGGTAGAAGATGACACCCTGGAAGGGACTTCCTGGTTACTGCATCCCCCTGCAGAGCAAGAGGCTGTTGAACACAATGAAGATGTTTCCTAGGGGGCCACCTGCTGCACTCCCAATGCCTGAGAGGGCATTGAAAAGACCAACTTTACCCCCACCCTCAAATGTAGCAGAGGCGATAGCAGACAGCAGACCACCCCTTGGCTTCCATGGTGCATGTTCCGCAGTGGGACTGGCTGATCCAGAGATTCAGAGCTAGGTGGTACA
Source organism: Falco biarmicus (assembly GCF_023638135.1). Classification (NCBI taxonomy): domain Eukaryota; kingdom Metazoa; phylum Chordata; class Aves; order Falconiformes; family Falconidae; genus Falco; species Falco biarmicus. The sequence continues at coordinate 20,793,994 of NC_079310.1, read as the reverse complement.
TAGAAGAATACAGTTTTGTTAATTTAGATCAGGTACCACTACATGAAGCTTTTGAAACATTTGTTTGAGGTGTAGAGCAAATATCTGACCATTTACGTCAACCGTTTGAACCTGCTGATTAGGCTCAGCTCCATCTTGAAGCTGCCAACATGCATGACTCTATATTCTCCCACCATTAATTTAAACAATATGAATGCTGCAAAGTCTTTATACTGGGTCAGTACTCTCCTGCAAAGTAAGAGTGCACTGTTTTGATCAGACTGGCTATCACTATTGTAAAAGCCATTGGGGGTGGGCTATGCAGAGCCCTGCAGCCTATAATCCCCCATTACAAAACTACAGACAAAAAGCATCACTATTTAATTGATCTAAATAGCAGCAACAATAATCTCAGTTTTGCTGGGAGTCTCACAGCACATACAGGAGTGAAGGATCTGACAGATGCAGAACTGTTAAGCAGAGCAAAAGAGCTACATGACAAATTGGGGTGGTCTGTGCACAGGAAGGTCATGCTGAGTGACATCCCCTTGTTTGAGGATCTGCTACATGTTAATATATGCATCATCCTCCTTTCTGAGGGGAAAAAAGCTTGGGGGATCTTTAAGCCAAATGACAGTCTTAGATATCCCAAGACCCGTTTCCTCCATTTACATGATGAACATTATGGGGTTAAGAATGTGAGGAAGGTATTTGGGACAAGAAACTTTTGTGAGCTTTGTCATACATTGTATAACCATGGCCATAGCTGTAAATATTATTGCCTGTTCTGCTTGTCTCATGACTGTGCATTTAACTTGGGGACAAGGATAAGGTGTCCCATCTGAAGGCTGTTGTGCAAGTTTGGGGAAAGTTTACAGAAGCACAAGGCCCAGGCTATTAAAAAAACAAATTAATTGTTTGGCTGAGAGGTGTAAGGCCTATGTAGAAAAACATCATGAATGTAAAGGCTGGAAGTGCAGAATGTGCTATAAAAAGGTCTGTAATGTAAGCCAGCACCATTGTTTCATGCCCATAATCAAAAATGCAGAAGCAGGACAGGGCTCTATTATCTATGACATGGAATGTATGCAGAAAACCAGAACACGTATCCAGAACTACATTTCTGCCATGGAGTTTGCTCTGGATGCCTCTTGGGATGAAGAAAGGGCAGAAAAGAAATTTGAAGGAGAATGGGAGTTTAAAGGGGACACATGTCTCATGAACTTTATTCGGTTGTTTAATGACACAAAGGTTTAGGACTACACTTTCCTAGCACATAATGCCAAAGGCTATGATGGTTACTTTGTTTTTTAGTCAGCTTCTGAAGGAAAAAAATGGGCTTGCAATTACTCATCCAATCATCACTTCCCCTTGGTGAAGCCATGCTGATTACTCCCAATCACCTTCTTGTCCTTCATGTCCCTGGAAATGGTTTCCAGGTTTAGCTGCTCCATCACCTTCCCAGGGACTGAGGTGAGGCTGACCAGCCTGTAGCTCCCTGGGTTGTTCTTCTTGCCCTTCTTGAAGGTAGGAGCGATATTTGTTTTCCTCCATTCCCCAGGCACCTCTCCCAGTCGCTATGATTGTTCAAAGATTATTGAGAATGGCCTTGCAATGACATCTGCCAGCTCCCTCAGCCCTCCAGGGTGCATCCCATCAGGGTCCAATTTGCTTCCTTGACCTGATCCTCTTCCACCAAAGGTACATCTTCCTTGCTCCAGACTTTCCCCCTGGTCTCTGAGATCTGGGATTCCTGAAGGCCAGTCTTGCTAGTAAAGACTGAGGCAAAGGCGGCATTCAGTACCTCAGCCTTTTCCATGTCCCATGTTACCATGTCCCATTCAGCAGGGGGGGCACATTTTCCCTAGCCTTCCTTTTGTCACCTGTGTACTTAGAGAAGCCTTTCTTGTCACCTTTAACAACCATTGCCAGATTCAATTCCATTTGAGCTTTGTCTTCCGTAACCCCATCCCTGCATGCTCAGACAATGCCTCTGTATTCCTCCCAGGTTACCTGTCCTTGCTTCCACCCTCTTTATACTTCCTTTTTGTGTTTGAGCTTGGCCAGTGTCTTGGTTTAATCCCAGCCAGCAACTAAGCTGCCACTTGCTCACTCCACCCCAGTGGGATGGGGGAGGGAATCAGAAGAGTAAAAGTGGGAAAGAAACTCATGGGTTGAGATAAAGACAGTTTAATAGTTAAAGCAAAAGCCATGCGCACACAAGCAAAGCAAAACAAGGAATTCATTCGCTACTTCCCATCGGCAGGCAGGTGTTCAGCCATCTCCAGGAAAGCAGGGCTCCATCACATGTAATGGTTACTCAGGCAGACAAATGCCATAATGCCGAATGTCCCTGCCTTCCTTCTTCCTCCAGTTTATATACTCAGCATGGCATCATATGGTATGGAATATCCCTTTGGTCAGTTGAGGTCAGCTGTCCTGGGTGTGTCCCCTCTCAATTTCTTGTGCCACTCCAGCCCTCTCGCTGGCAGGGCCCAAGGAACTGAAAAGTCCTTGATTTAGTATAAACATTACCCAGCAATAACTAAAACCATCAGTGTCCTATCAACATTGTTCTTGCAGCAAATCCAAAACACAGCACTGCACCAGCTACTAAGAAGCAAATGAACTCTATCCCAGCTGAAACCAGGACAAGCCTGTAGGAGGTAATGCTTGAATATTAACTGGCTTTCTTGGGCCCCTCTTCCTTCCAGGCCCTTATCCCCTCGGACTTTATGAAGCAGATCCTCGAAGTGGCCAAAATATTTTCTCCTGAAGTTCAGGGCTGTGAGATTGCATTTTGCCCTGCTCCCTCCTCTCAGGGTCCTCATCTCCATCATCTCATTGTCACTGCAGCCACGGCTGCCTTTGACCTTCATATCCCCAACGATCCCTTCCTTGTATGGGAGTATGAGTTTCAGTAGAGCACCCCTCCTCGTCGGCTCCTCTATCACTTGGGTCAGGAAGTTGTCATTGATGCTCTACAGGAACCTCCTGGATTGCTTATGCACCATGGTGTTGTTCCTCCAGCAGATATCAGGGTGGTTGAAGTCCTCTGTGAGGACCAGAGCCCGTGAGCATGAGGCTGCTTCTAGCTGTCTGTAGAAGGCCTCATCCACTTGTTTTTCCTTGTCAGGCAGCCTATAGCAGACACCCACTACAGCATCACCCATACTGGTCTGCTCTTTAATCCTTACCCATAAGCTCTCAGTTGGCTCCTCATCCATCCCCAGGCAGAGCTTCATACATTCCAGCTGTTCTCTCACATAAAGGGCAACTCCCCCTCCTTGTTTTCCCAGCCTCTCCTGATTTTGTGATCACTTCCTGTCACATCATGTGCATAGCATAGAAGTACCCTGCCTGAGTATATGTCATAGACCCTTTAAAGTTTGTACCCATGAAACTAGACTCCTGCCTTCCCCAACCTTTGGGTATCGAGGACTGCAAAGGTTATTTTAGCATTGCTGGAAATAAAAGTTATGTGGGACCTCTTCTACCACCAGAAAATTATGGAGTGGTGAACATTTCAAAAAGCTGCAGCTGACTGACTGAGGGGGAGCAGTCAGAAGTGTGCCATGACTTGTCTGCATTCTTGTCTGAGCCTGCAGCAGCTAAAGAAAGGAGAACAGATATAGAAGTGTGTAGTGGGTTTGCATGGCAAGGTTTTGGTAGCAGGGGGGCTACAGGGGTGGCTTCTGTGAGAAGCTGCTAGAAGCTTCCCCTATGTCTCATGGAGCCAATGCCAGCCGGCTCAAAGATGGACCCACTGTTGGTCAAGGCCGAGCCAATTGAAACAGAGCAAGGTCTTAAAGGATTAATAAGGATGGATTTGGTACCATGCTCTGGGTGATGCTCTGTTTATGTTGAGATATAACAGAGACAGCACGGCCTGTTCTGTTCCGCTGACGGTACTAAAGTAAGAGATAGGAGGAATGTACTCTGAGCGATCTAGCAGTTGTAAATAAAGATAAGGTGGGCATTTGAAGGAGATGAGAAGGCCATGAGTCAGGAGGTTTTGCAAGCTCCAGCCGAAGAGTCAGGAGGTTTTGCAAGCTCCAGAAACTAGGACGTTGAACAAAGAAAGTTGAAAAGTTCAAGCAAGGAGGAACATTGAGTGACCCCCAAAAGTGAGGCCGAAGAATGGAACGACCACCCAAAAGTCTCCCCAAAAGACGATTCTAGAAGACTCCACTTCAAGCTCTGCCTAAACCTCGCCTATTATGAATATGATGATTAGATGTTGAAATTAAATGAATACATATGTAAAGATGTTGTAACCTCTCATGAAAACTATATAAATTACCTGACTTTTCACTGAAAACTTCAGAGCTAGTTTGTCCAGTGCAACTGGCTAGCCTCCCCAACATTGCATGAAATAAATACCTTTGCTATTTAAAGACAAAATTCGTCTCTGAGCAGTTACTCTATGCCGTTTTGGCATCACAATCAGCAACATGGTAGTACCTCTGTGATAACGTCTTTAAGAAGGAGAAAAAACCCAACCTGTGAAACAAATTGCAGTGGAGGACAGGAGTGAGAATATGTGAGAACAATAACTCTGCAGACACCAAGGTCAGTGAAGAAGGAGGAGGAGGAGGTGTTCCAGGCGCCGGAGCAGAGGTTCCCCTGCAGCCCATGGTAAAGACCATGGTGAGGCAGGCTGTTCCCCTGCAGCCACAGTGGAGCAGATATCCACTTTCAGCCTGTGGAGGACCCCATGCTGAAGCAGGTGGATGCCCAAAGAAGCTGTGGACCTGTGGAGAAAGGAACCCATGCTGAAAGAGGTTTGCTGGCAGGACTTGTGACTTTGTGGAAGGGACCCATGCTGGAGCAGTCCATGGGAAGGACTCACATTGGAATAGTTCATGGAGAACTCTCTCCCATGGGAGGGACCCCACGCTGGAGTAGGGGAAGAGTGTGAGAAACCCTGGATATATTTAAATTAAAATTCCAAACCATTAGGCACTTGAGTGCCAAACCCTTGGATTCAAAACTCCACAGTCTCTGTAGATAAAATACCAACCGAGGGGTCTAGTGCCTTTTTATTACAGGCCGCACCTAAATTACTTAAATGTGCCTTGACTCATGTACAACAATACCATATTAGCTCTGAAGCTGCACTAGGCATAACTACTCTTATTCAGGATTTAGAACAACAATTCAGAAAACTCATTCCCCATATAACTACCCTACGTGGCCTGTCCAGAAGCTTAATGGCACCTGGTGTTTGACAGTAGATTATCATAAAATGAATGAAAATACTGGACCCTTACGTGCTGCCGTCCCATCTATCACAGATCTTGTTTTCACTGTAGAGTAAGCAGCCCATCCTTGGATGGCAGTCCTGGATGTAAAGGATACACTTTTCATGGTCCCATTACAACCTGAGTGTCAAGAGAGATTCATTTTCACTCAGTGCGGAACACAGTACACATTTACCCGATTACCCCAAGGATTCAAACATAGCCCTACATTGTCACATCAGGCTTTAGCTTGGGAAATAGAACAAGTCCCACAGGAACCAGGGGTGATAGTGTATCAATATATAGATGACATTTTAATTGGAGGGGATTCCCTCAATAATGTCCAAAGAATGCGTGATCGCACCCTGGTCCATCTGGAAAATAAGGGAATTACTATCCCTGAAGATAAACGACAGGGGCCTAGCCAAACGGTTTGATTCTTAGGCATAACTTGTCAAAGTGGCAGGCAATGTATTCCCTCTGATACTTTGCAGCAAATATCTGAGTTGAGCTCACCCTCCAATAAGAAGGAGCTCTGACAAGTCCTAGGAACTTTAGGGTTCTGGTGAGCCCATATTCCAAGGTTTAGTACAATTGCTTGATCCTTAAACGATCTGTTGAAGAAGCGTACTACCTGGGAATGGACAGTTACTCATAAAAAGGCACACTGTTTATTAATATGCAATGGTTTAGAAAATCAGGCTATGGACCAATTAATACCAGAGCTCCCCTTTAGACTACATATAGGACTCACAGACAAAAGATATCAATGGAGATTGTGGCAACGAGCTCCCAAGAAGGCCCAATTGACTCTCATATGATTTGGGTCAAAGGGATGGCAAGGTTCACCATCATGGTACTCACCCTGGGAAAAATTGCTGCTGGCTACTTATGTAGTCCTATTAGATACAGAACCCATCACATTAGATGCACCCTTAGAAATATGGACCCTGTTCCCCATCCTCAAAAGAATCAGAGTCTGTTCCCGTTCCCCAAGGAATTGCACACTCCAGTACAATCCAGAAGATGGTAATGTACATAGCACATCACAATTGAGTCGAGGGGAGAACAGGACTTACAGGGAAATTGACAGAGTACAATATCCAATGGTCAGGGAGTGCCAAGCCATCCCTTGACATGCTGCCCTCACCCATGCAAAATGCACCACCCCCATCTGATTTACAAAAGGATACCAAAGTTTGTTCTAGTATCTGGTTGTATTTGGCTTATGTGGCAAGGGGGGAAGGGTGGTGGTGGTGGGGTGTGTGTGCTGCAGGGGTAGTTTCTGTGAGAAGATGCCAGAAGCTGCCCCCATGTCTGACAGAGCCAGTTCCAGCTGGTTCCAAGATGGTCCCAACGCTGGTCAAAGCTGAGCCAATCATCAAAGGTGGTAGCACCTCTGTGATAGCATATTTAAGAAAGGATAAAAAACATGGTGCAGCAGCTGTGAGAGAGAGGAGTGACAAAATTGTGAGAGAAGCAACTATGCAGTCACCAAGGTCAGTGAAGAAGGAGGGGGACTGATAGAGTGGCTTGGTGGGCACCTGGCAGCTAGCCAAGGTCAACCCACCACACTGGTTTACAGGTGGATGTCATGATTTAACCTCAGCCAGCAACCAAGCACCATGCAGCCACTTCTTCACTCCCCCCACTTGGAGGGGTGGGGAGGAGAATCAGAAAGGAATGTAAAACTCGAGGGTTGAGATAAGAACAATTCAATAATTTAAACAGAATTAGACAACCAGGTAAGAACAACAACAATAGCAATAATAATAATAACAAGAGTTATAATGGAAAGGTGGGGAAAAGGATAAAATCCAAAGGAAAAGGGAGAAAGGGAAATAAGCGATGCACAGTACAACTGCTTACCACCTGCTGACCAATGCCCAGCCAGTCCCTGAGCAATGATCCCCCCCAGCTAACCCTCCAAGTTTATATACCAAGCATGACATCCCATGGTATGGAATACCTCTTTGGCTGGTTCAGGTCAGCTGACCTGGCTGTGTCCCTTCCCAATCTCTTGTGCCCCTCCAGCATTCTGGCTGGCAGGGCCCAAGAAACTGAAAAATCCCTGACACAGCATAAACATTACCCAGCAACAACTAAAAACATCAGTGCATTATTAACATTGTTCTCACATCAGAGCCAAAACACAGCACTGTACTAGCTACTAAGAAGAAAGTTAACTCCATCCCAGCTGAAACTAGCTAATAATGAACATCCTTTTACACTGCATTGTATTAGAACATAAATGCAAACAAATGTTATTAATCCCAAAAGGCCTAGAGTAATAATTTTTCTTACCCATAATTTCAAATCAGGAAACCAGGAAGTTAACCATGACCAAATTTCTTGAAATCCATATGTGGTGTCGTCCTGTATTTCATGTAAAGGTTTTGTTTGCTTCCAAATTTCTTTTAAATCAGTGGCAACACAACTGCTTTGATCTATGTACACAAAACAGCTAGAGTTAAGAACTGTATGCACCCCTCCTTGTGAGGCTAACATCATATCCAATGCCATTCTATTTTGTAGTGTAATTTTAGCCAAATCAGAAATTTCTTCTTGCATAGCTTGTATACCATCATAAGTTTCATTCCCAGTAGTTTCTACTATGGCTGAGATATTCACTATTGGTTTTTTCTAATTCACTAACCCCTAACCAGGGAATAAACCACCTTATGAATTAATAGAATGCTGCAGGTATCTCAATTAAGGGGTTTGTTTGTTTTTGTCTTCGCATATATGAGTGAATCCATCCGTTGGATTGTGGTTGACTTAGTATGGTAATGTTAGGAATTAAAGCTCCCAGAGTACAGGTACCAACCCAATTTGAAGGCAAGATCTTTCTAGCTTGATTTCTGCATACCAAATACCATCCTTTCCCATAGGGGGCTTTCCATCCAATACGTCTCCTGTTACAAACTGCATCTCCTACTTTTACTATAGTAGTGCAATATGGATAATTTCCAATTTTGACTGCATATTTACAGATTAGATCATGTCCAAAAGGACTGGGTCTGGAATTAATACATCTTTGAATGCATCTCCCATATTTTATTATATTTGGGTTACTAATTTCTATATCCCAAATTTGTCTTTCATCTGTCTTTGGGTAAATACATGCACTATTATCTGAGAATGTAGGAGTCCAACCTGCATTTCCAGGCAACGGTACTGCTAGCAGAGACAATCTTTGTTGTGAATGTTCACGGAATTGTGTACAGATCCAACAATTTTATCTATTAGCAATTTGAGCTGTTCTTTGGATTAGTTTTATGTGGATAACTGGCTAGCTGAAAAGGGTCACATAGACATAGTCCAGCTGGCTGGACAAAAATGCACATCGCTCTCAGCTTATCTGAAGTAAAGCAAAAATACACTGTCTTTGGCTGTCCTTGTTACACAATAACAGGAAGATTTTGGTGGGAAAAGAATGTTGCAGGTGGGAACAGATAACTACAGAAGAGAAACAAGGGGCGGGCTTGGTATTTAGGCAACTAACCAATAATGAGCTTAACTTTTGTAATATGTATGAGCTAATTATAAGAAGGCATAAAAGGTGACTGTAAGAGACAATAAACGAAGTCTGCTGATCACTCATATTGAGCGACTGTGTCTTCCCTCCGTCGCGACAAATGGCGCCCGAACAGGGACCCTAGAGAGGGCTGAACCTGCGAGCCACGGTTCGACGGAGATTCGGGTACCGGTCCTGAAAGCAGCGCAGGAGGCGGAAGGGCACAGTCCCCGCGCCCGGGAGCACCTACAGAGGGTCCCGCCGGCCACGCGTCGCCGAAGTCTCGCAAAGGCTGCAACAGCGCTGACGAAGGTATGGAGAGACAAGCGACGTACGATTCGCTCATATGCTTTTTAGAAAAGCGGAGCGTTCAGGACATAGATTGTAAAAAGGAATTACCCGGGTTATTAGCGTATGGGATAGCATCCGGGTCCCCCGCGGCAGCGGCGAGCGGCGGCGCGCGGCCCGGCAGGCCCCTTCCCGGCCGCGGTTTCTCTCCAAGGCGGCACCATCCCCCCCCCTCCGATCGGCGCCATGGCGATGCAAGCGGCCAAGCGAGCTAACATCTGGCTGCCCCCAGAGGTCAATCGGATCCTTTATATTCGGAACCTGCCGTATAAAATCACAGCGGAGGAAATGTATGATATCTTTGGGAAATACGGACCTATTCGACAAATCAGAGTTGGAAACACTCCTGAAACAAGAGGAACAGCTTAAGCTTCTCAAGGAAAAATACGGAATTGATTACAAACCCACCAAAAAAAAAAAAAAAAAAAAAAAAAAAAAGTGCTTCAGATGTCACCTACAAGAAATGGGTTTCTGCCTTGACCTAGCAAACATCTCTGAGCTTAAAGAGAAGCCTTTTTGCCTTGATGGAGATAATTTATTCTGTATTCTGTATTTATGCTGTATTCTGAATGTGGAAATTGGTTGGGACTAGGAGGCTGGCTTAAAGGCATTTTGCAAATGGGATTATTATTTTTGATCATTATTGTAATAAGTTTCTTGATCAAAACCAGCCAAAATTATTTGTAAGCATTAGGCATATCTGAAGAGAATGCCTTTATTTGAATCAGCAGTTAAGGTGTAGTTTGGTCTGAGGCTGTGGTTTTATCTGCTTCTGGTGAATTTTTGAAGTGATGAAATCAGAGATACAAGGTATACTAAGAGTTATGAGGTAATAAGATAATAATCTAAGTAAGGGTGCTGTCTTTTATATCTACAAGTGCAATATGCTTTTACGTAGCAGAGAGAAACTTTAACAATACTGTTGCTTGAGCGAGATGTGCATGTGACAACTTGGGAAAAGGGATATCACAACTGGAGTGCAACAGTGTTTCTATGTCTGGCAGAGTGAAATCTTTCAAGCCCTGAGTTTAGACAGTCTAAAATAAATTGTTAGTATTCAGAAAACCCATCTTAAGCCTCTTTTGCTTACATAGTGTTATGGAAGTCAACTGCTATTGTAGAGAATTAATGATTTTTTTTTAATACATATTAACAAATACTACTATTTTAACGAGGCAGTTGAGTGAGAAATACTCACGTGTAGCATTTGAGGGAATGTCAGCATAAATCGCACTTACAGTAAGACTGCATTTTTAATTACCGTACTCGTTAAGATTCGATGATGCCATAAGGCTAAGGCCTTTTATCACAGATCGGTTCTGAACTAAAAGGTGTGTGCACATGTAGATATGCACATTTGTGTTATTTTCCTTAATTGGCTACAAAATGATATAATTAGGTTGGGGACTAGATCTTGGGAATTTGTCTATTATACTTCTGTTTGTTAAGGAACGTGCATAACATACAGCACCCATGTAGGCTTGGCTTGTGGCATAGTTGTCAAATTTAGCATAGACATTCAGACAGATAAGCAACGTACTCTTCTTGTGTGTATCACCTACAAGCCATTATGGCTTAGTGTGTAAATCTGTATGTAACTATTGAAAAATCCACTTATGAATGTATATAGCTTAGAACTAATTTTTCCCCTTTGTTAATTCTTTGATATCAATGAGGTATTTTTCAGAAAATGTATGGACTGGTTGGTTGCATAAGGGCAGTTGTTATTTGGACGGAAAATTGTTAATGGTCAGGGATTTTCCACTAAAATATTTGCAAATATTCCTAGTCAAACATCAATTTGGTTTCTTTTTGGGTTTTGAGCTTGCATTAGTCCATGTTCAGAACTTTAAAATTACCTTTGAATTTTTTAAACTTTTTATATCACTGGAACAGAAAGAGCATCTAAATTAAAACTTCAAGCTAACTTTATTTTTCAAGTATTTCAGGAATTATACTTCTGAACTGAGATTTTATAAGTTGGCTGTGTATTTTCCTGTGTTAAAACGCTGTTATTGAAAATGGTCAACCAAGCCTATGTCGCCCAAATTAAAAACGGGGGAATTGTGGATAACTGGCTAGCTGAAAAGGGTCACATAGACATAGTCCAGCTGGCTGGACAAAAATGCACATCGCTCTCAGCTTATCTGAAGTAAAGCAAAAATACACTGTCTTTGGCTGTCCTTGTTACACAATAACAGGAAGATTTTGGTGGGAAAAGAATGTTGCAGGTGGGAACAGATAACTACAGAAGAGAAACAAGGGGCGGGCTTGGTATTTAGGCAACTAACCAATAATGAGCTTAACTTTTGTAATATGTATGAGCTAATTATAAGAAGGCATAAAAGGTGACTGTAAGAGACAATAAACGAAGTCTGCTGATCACTCATATTGAGTGACTGTGTCTTCCCTCCGTCGCGACAGTTTTAGATGCAGATTGTGATTCCAGAGTTCTTGATTTGAACTTATTATACCGTGTAATAGAAAAAGATCAATCATTATACCACCCATTTTTACACAAGAGTCTTATTAAAAAAGTTATTGTGATTATCAATATTAAATACAATGTCACTTCTCCTGGGATACAACTGATCTCTAGGTATGATTCAAATTCAGACCATGTGCAATTCATGAAACCTTTTTCAGTTTCAATTTTAAAGGGTTTCTTCAACAGACCATTTAATGTCTGGACTTCTTTTCGCTTGAGTGTAATGTGTCCATGAATCAATCCCTGAAACCTTAACCACAGTATTAGTTACCGATAACACCATTTAAGGTCCTTTCCAGTTCTCCTTCAAGGGTTCTTCCCTCCATGTCCAGATGTATGCTTGATCTCCAGGCTGAAATGGATAAACCGGAGTGTCTAAGTAGGGGATACCTTTCCTTAATGCTTGACAGGAGTCGCCTCCAGAGGCTGATGGCTTGTGTTCCTTTTCCAATTGCCTTGTCAATGTCCCCTTTCTTTAGAAAGTGATCCCAGCTGCTTGGCTTCCTTACCCTCCAATTCTATACTATTAGCCCCATTATCCCAGCCTCAAAGAAACCAGGTGATAATGTGTTCACTTGATTGACGGGCATAATCTTGCTGCATATCCCACAATTCATGCACAGATAGGGATCGAGAGGTTACCACTTGTTCATGTTCATCTTGTTCCTCTGATGGCCCTACTTCATCGTCCTCCTTTACCAAACTAGCTGCTTTCTGTTTCCATTTCTTGTTCTGTATAGGGGCCACTGACACTGATTGGTCTTCTGCATCACTCGATTCAGGGGCTGAGGTAGCTGCAAAGCCCACCACAGAGGCTGGAGTAGCTGCAGTGCCCGCCACAGGGGCTGGAGTAGCTACAGCGCCTGCCAAAGGGTCTGGAGAGGCTGCAGGAGTTGGAACAGCTGTTGTTTCTGCCACTGAGGATAGAGTAGCTATAATTAGTTGCTTAAATCTCCACCAGGTCCAGGAAGTGAAAACCACATTCAGTAGTTCTAGCAGTAGGGTAAGGACCTGCACTATGGTGCTTCCAAGAGACCAAAGATATTAAAAATTTCCTAAAATTCTAGATGTTTCATTAATTAGCCCTGAGGAGAAGGGAGAGGTGTGGATCCCACCCATAGGCTGACTCTCTGGGAAAGCAAAGCCCAAGGTGCAGTTGTTTGCATTCCCTACCAGGGGCCACCCAATACACAGGGGCGACACCACCACCAAATACACAAACCAGATTAATTTTATAATCAGCAAGTCCATCATATCATAAACCAGTACTATATAGTACAACACAATGATAACTTCAGCCCAGGTCCCAAGAAAAACAAACAGCACAACAGGGAACACATACTGTAAATAAATTAAATAACGCAACCCTGAGACCATGGGAAGCAAATTCAAGAACAGAAGAACCAGAATTGTAGCAAATTATTATTATTCCAATACAATTAATACCATCAACAATTTTGTTCTAACACAGTCTGATTAGACCTGTCATTATCTAAACCCTTTGAGCCCCACGTTGGGCGCCAAAAAGGACTGTTGTGGTTTAACCCTAGATAGTAATTAAGTACCACGCAGCCACTCGCTCACTCCCCCCTCACCCAGAGGGATGGGGAGGAGAATTGGAAAGGAATGTAAAACTCATGGGTTGAGATAAGAACAATTTAATAATTGAAATAAAGTATAATAATAACAAAAATAACAACAATTGCAATGAAAATGAGGGAGAGGGAGATAGGAATAAAATCCAAAAGGAAAAAAACCCAAGTGATTCACAATACAACTGTTTACCACCTGCTGACCTATGCCCAGCCAGTCCCTGAGCAGCAATACACATGCCCCAGCCAACCCCCCACCCCCATCCCTTATATATTCAGCATGAGATTCTATTGTATGGAATATCTCTTTGGCTAGTTCAGGTCAGCTGTCCTGGCAGTGTCCCCTCCAAATTTCTTGTGCCCTTCCAGCCTTCTCGCTGGCAGGGCCTGAGAAGGCCAACAGTCTAGCATAGACAGAAATGTAATTAAAATTACCAACTTTTATTGGTTTATATCCCAATCAAAACAATCTGATACAAAATGCTGTGCTAAAGCAGCTGTGAGAGAGGAGTGAGGGGAAAAAAGTGTGAGAGAAACAACCCTGCAGACACCAAGGTGAGTGAACAAGGGGAGGAGGTGCTCTAGGCACCAGAGCAAAGATTCCCGTGTAGCCCATGAAGGACCATGTTGGAGCATGTATCCGCCCTGCAGTGTGTGGAGGACCCCATGCAGGAGCAGATGGTGATGCCCTGAAGGAAGCTATGACTCAGTGGAGAGCTCATGCAGGAGGTTTTCTGGCAGGAACTGTGGCCCATGGGGGATCTCACTGGAGCAGTCTGTTCCTGAAGGACTGTATCCCATGGGAGGGACCCACGCTGGAGCAGGGGAAGAGTGTGAGGAGGAAGGAGCAACAGAAATAGTTATCAACTGACTGCAACCCCCATTCTCCATCCCTACTATGCCACTCGTGGGTGGAGGAGGTAGAAGAGTCAGGAGTAGAGTGAAGTGGAGCTTGGGAAGAAGTGGGAGGTAGGGGGAACTTGTTACTTTAGTGTTGTCTTCGTTTCTCACCATCCTACTCTATTTGCCTGTGATAGTAACTGGTAGAGTGATCTCTCTGTCGTTATCTTGACCCACAAGCTTTTTCATCTTATTTTCTTTCCCTGTCCTGTTGAAAGAGAGTGATACAGTGGCTGGGTGGTCATCTGGCCAGGGAAGGCCATTTACACAACAGTTGATCCACTCAACTCACACAGCCATTTAACTAAATCAAAGGCCACCAAGCAGTCCCCTTTGTGTTAAATTCAGCTTTCTTTCCAGTAGCTGTGGTCGCTCCCTATATTCTTCTCTGAGCTTCATGAAAGCCTTCTTCATTGTAGGTTTTTGTTGATCAGTCACACATATGAAGAAATTTTATACTTTGAAGCAAATCCTTTTTTTTATGTTAATTTACAAGGTTGTCACCTTGCACATCTGCAATTCTGAAAAAAAGCAAGTCCTTAGGGGCAATGCTTTGGTATCCATTTTAGTTCACCCTGCCATCCTGAATATTTTTCAAGGATCTTCGCACAGGAGTTAGCAGGGCTCATTGAAAGAGCTTTAAACTAGATTTGAAGGGGGAAAGGGATAAAACCAGATTTGCTAGAGACAAGATTGGGGGCCGCACACCAATGTTTGAGGGACAGTGTGCTACTGAGGTCCTTCAGTCTGCCATTTCAATGGAGGTAGGGGATGGAGGTCCATGCAGCAGCAAAGACGCAAGGGCTGTTGATGTTAGAAACCACAGAAGCGCCAGAGAATAGTCATGTAGGAATTAGGGCTTCTCCCCTTCTCCCCCCAAAAAGGTGGCAGGATCAACGGCCCAACTGAAGTGCAGCTACACCAATGCATGCAGCATGGACAACAAACAGGATGAGTTGGAAGCCACTGTGCAGCTGGAAAACTATGATATAGTTCCAATCATAGAAACATGGTGGAATGACTTTCACAACTGGAGTGCTGCAATGGATGGCTGTAAAATCTTCAGAAGGGATAGGCAAGGAAGGAGAGGTGGTGGGGTAGCTCTGTATGTTAGGGAGTGTTTTGACTGTCTAGAACTTGATGATGGTGACAGTGGGGTTAAGTGTTTATAGGTAAGAATCAGGAGGAAGGCCAACAAAGCAGATATCATGGTGGGAGTCTGTTATAGACCACCCAACCAGGATGAAGAGGCAGATTAAATATTCTACAAGCAGCTGGGAGATGTCTCACAATTGCAAGCCCTTGTTCTCATGGGGGACTTCATCTTACCAGATGTCTGCTGGAAATATGATACAGCGGAGAGGAAACAGTCTAGGAGGTTCCTGGAGTATGTGGAAGATAATTTCCTGACACAGCTGGTGAGTGAGCCAACTAGGGAAGGCACCCTGCTGGACCTGCTGTTTGTGAACAGAGACTGGTGGGTGATGTGATGGTTGGAGGTTGTCTTCAGCACAGCTATCATGATGATAGAGTTTTAAATTCTTGGAGAAGGAGAGTGGCTAGCAGAACTGCTATCTTGGACTTCTAGAGGGCAGACTTTGGCCTTTTTAGGAGCCTGGATGACAGAGTCCTGAAGGGCAAAGGAGTCCAGGAAGTCTGGACATTCTTCAAGAAGAAAATCTTAAAGGCACAGGAGCAGGCTGTCCCCATGTGCCAAAAGATGAGCCTGCAGGGAAGAGGACCGGCTTTCCCAAACAGAGAGCTTTGGCTGGAACTCAGGAAAAAAAAAGTTTACCTCCTTTGGAAGAAGGGGCAGGCAACTCAGGAGGACTACAAAGATGTCATGAGGTTATGCAGGGAGAAAATTAGAAGGGCAAAAGCCTAATTACAACTTAATCTGGCTAATGCACTAAAAGACAATAAAAATCATAGAATCATAGAATCATTTAGGTTGGAAAAGACCTTTGAGATCAAGTCCAACCGTTAACCCAGGACTTCCAAGTCCATCACTAGACCATGTCCCTAAGCACCACATCTACACATTTTTAAAACACCTCCAGGGATGGTGATTCCACCACCTCCCTGGGCAGCCCTTTCCAATGCTTGACTACCCTTCCAGTGAAGAAATTTTTCCTCATATCCAATCTATCTAAACCTCACCTGGTGCAACTTGAGGCCATTTCCTTTTGTCTTATCAATTGTTATCTGGGAGCGGAGACCTAGCCCCACCTTCCCTACAACCTCCATTCAGGTAGTTGTAGAGGGCAATAAGATCCTCCCTGAGTCTCCTTCTCCAGACTAAACAACCCCAGATCCCTCAGCTGCTTCTCATAAGACTTGTGCTCTAGACCCTTCACCAGCTTCATTGTCCTTCTCTGGACATGCTCCAGCACCTCTATGTCCCTCTTGAAATGAGGGGTCCAAAACTGAACACAGTATTTGAGGTGTGGCCTCACCAGTGCCGAGTACAGGGGAAAAATCACTTCCCTTGTCCTGCTGGCCACACTGTTTCGGATATAAGCCAGGATGCTATTGGCCATCTGGGCCACCTGGGCACACTGCTGGCTCACTTTCAACCGGCTGTCAACCAGCACCCCCAGGTCCTTTCCCACTGGGCAGCTTTCCAGCTACTCTTCCCCAAGCCTGTAGCGTTGCATGGGGTTGTTATGACCCAAGTGCAGGACCTGGCACTTCTCTCCTTGTTGAACCTCATTCAACTGGCCTCAGCCCATGGGTCCAGCCTGTCCAGATCCCTCTGCAGAGCCTTCCTACCCTCAAGCAGAACAACGCTCCATCCCATCTTGGTGTTGTCTGCAAACTTACTGAGAGTGCACTCAATCCCCTCTTCCAGATTGTCGATAAAGGTATTAAACAGGACTGGGCCCAATACTGAGCCCTGAGGAACACCATTTGTGACTGGTCACCAGCTGGATGTAACTCCATTTACTACCACTCTTTGGGCTCAGCTGTCCAGACAGCTTTTCAGCCAGCAAAGAGTACACCCGTCTAAGCCATGAGCAGCCAGCTTCTCCAGGAGAATGCTGTGGATAGGGAGGAGAATCAGGAAAAAGATAAAACTCATGGGTGGAGATAAAGGCAGCTTAATAGGTAAAGCAAAAGCCGTGCATGCAAGCAAATCAAACTAAGGAATTAATTCACTGCTTCCCATTGGCAGACAGGTGTTCAGACATCTCCAGGAAAGCAGGGCTCCATTACACATGATGGTTACTTGGGAAGATAAATGCCATTAACTGAATGACCCCCTGTCCGGTTTTCAGCTGGGATAGGGTTAGTTTTCTTCTTAGTAGCTGGTACAGTGCTGTTTTGGATTTACTATGAGAATAATGTTGATAAAAGATGTTTTTGGCTGTTTCCAATCAATGTTCATATAAAGTCAAGGACTTTTCAGTTTCTCAGGCCCTGCCAGGAAGAAGGCTGGGGTGGCACAAGTAACTGGGAGGGGACACAACTAGGACAGCTGACCCAAACTAGCCAAAGGGGTATTCCATATCACAGAATGTCATGCTGAGTTTATAAACTGGGGAGAGTTGGCTGAGGTCTACTGATCATTGCTTGGGGACTGACTGGGCATTGGTCAGTGGGTGGTGAGTAACTGTATTGTGCATCACTTGGGTTTTATTCCTCTCTTCCCTTTGGATTTTATTCCTCTCCCCTTCTCCCACCTTTTCATAAGAACTGCTGATGTTATTATTATTGTTACAATTATTATCCCCCCACCCTTTTTTTTATTATTATTATTAAATCTCTCTTATCTCAACCCTCAAGTTTTACATTCCTTCCTGATTCTCCTCCCTATCCCTCTGGGGAGTGGGAGGATGAGTGAGCGAGAGGCTGCATGGTACTTAGTTACTGGCTGGAGTTAAACCACAACACCCCCTTTTACTTCTTCTTCCCCCAGCTTTATATACTGAGCATGACATTCTATAGTACAGAATGCCCCTTTGACTAGTCCGGGTCAGCTGTCCTTGTTATACTCCCTCCCAGCTTCTTGTGCACCTGCTCACTGGCAGAGCATGGGAAACTTGAAAAGTCCTTGATTTAAAGTAAGCACTACTTAGCAACAAACAAAACATCAGTGTGTTATCAACATTATTCTCATACTAAATACAAAACAGCACTGTACCAGCTACTAAGAAAAAACCTTAACTCTATCCCAGCCAAAACTAGGACACTTACCTACATAATTTTTTCTCAGGTATATCAAAAGTAAACAAACCCAAATTTAGCCTGCAACCACAATTTTAGTGTTGCCTCATCCATTTTAGTCCTCCACAAAAGCTACCAAAACCAGAAGCTGAGGCTGCACACAGCTTTTCCAGTTTGGTATTATTGTTTGCTCAGCAGTTACTGCTACAGTACATCTGAAGGACAATATCTAGTATATTGAGAAGTAATCTCTATATCTAAGTCGCAGCTCTGTTTGCACTCTATTATGTAAAATATCTGAGTAACTTATCTGCCGTCTTAGATGACTGGTATCTAACTAGGCTAGAGCACAGGCAGATACAGGAGGAGAGTTTGGAAGTGGACAGTGATTTAGATGAAGGTGCCATGTGATAGAAAGCAAGGCATCTGATCCCTAGGCAAATCTGAGCCAGCAAACACTACCACTGAGATGAAAAGGCCTTAAAACAGCAAACACACACCTTGAATATGAAAGAAAACACATGCTGCTTCTGTGTAACCATTACACATGATGAAGCCCTGCTTTAGATTGCTAAACACCTGCCTGCCGATGGGAAGCAGTGAATTAATTCTTTATTTTGCATTGCTTGTGCACGCAGCTTTTGCTTTGAGTATTAAACTGTCTATATCTCAACCCATGAGTTTTTACGCTTTTACACTTCCAATTCTCTTCCCAATCCCAATGGGGGGGAGTGAGCAAGTGGTTGCGTGGTGCCTATCTGCCCACCAAGGTTAAGCCATGACAGCTCCCCAGCCCCATTCTGTCAGTGGGGGCACATTAGTGTACCAACAAATACCTTGTAGCACCTCATAAACAAGGCAATGGCACCTATACATTGCATGTATTGTTGCAAGCTATTTTCTTTGGTGACTCTGTGGTCAAGCTTTAGGGACTCTTTGAAAGATGCAGAGATATTTATTCTGTCAACAAACAGAGCAGATGGATCCTTCTGGCACCAGCCCAGGATATACAATGTGTTTTGAATGCTTCTCTGGAGCACAGGAAACTAGTGACAGGGACAAATGAGTCTCTGCAGAGAGCAATCCAAGAAGCAGACAAACTCAGAAGCAGTATTTGGCAGGCATGTTTGAGGTTAAGTTTAAGGAAGGAAGGGGTTAAGGGGTTAAGGAAACCCCAGGAAGGAAGGAAATCTAGAACATATCCAGCATGCTCATGTGTGGATAACTGGCTAGCTGAAAAGGGTCACATAGACATAGTCCAGCTGGCTGGACAAAAATGCACATCGCTCTCAGCTTATCTGAAGTAAAGCAAAATACACTGTCTTTGGCTGTCCTTGTTACACAGTAACAGGAAGATTTTGGTGGGAAAAGAATGTTGCAGGTGGGAACAGAAAACTACAGAAGAGAAACTAGGGGCGGGCTTGGTATTTAGGCAACTAACCAATAATGAGCTTAACTTTTGTAATATGTATGAGCTAATTATAAGAAGGCATAAAAGGTGACTGTAAGAGACAATAAACGAAGTCTGCTGATCACTCATATTGAGTGACTGTGTCTTCCCTCCGTCGCAACACTCATGTGCTGTGTTATAAGCAGGGTAAGAATGCCATTTTCAAAAAGCATAATATATAGGTATGTGTACACAAGTGTACACACACACATAACTGCTCACTGGAATTTCCTGGAGCTAAGAAATAGCTTTTATTTTGGCCACATATTTGGTGCTGTGTATGACATAAATCCTTCTGATGAGAACATTGGTGCCACTCAACATGTTTTGCAGAGGACAGACCGATCTTACTGCTATTTTGTCTTACAGTGCATAGCATTTCTTGCAGTGATGTAGTTTGTGTATTTTTCCCGCTGTTTCTGCACTAGAATCAGGACAACTAGACTCAGAGCTTCTGAGAAGTGCATACTTCTATAGATCCACGACATCCATACAGAAAGAGCTTCAATGTTTGGTAACTGCTCCCTGGAAGTGCAAAAAATGTTAAGGATGCATACATAATCCTCAAACCAAGGGTGGGTTTTTTTCCCTCTATGGTCATCTTCCTTTGTGAGTATGTGCAGAAAAGCTGTCTGTCATCTCCTTGGGGTAACATTTTCCAAAGCCTTTAAATTAGCTTTTAGAAATAGCTTGAACATGAAGGAATATAGCTCTCATCTCAAGTCAATAGCTGTGTTCATAATAGCAATTTTCTTGCAGTAGCTGAACCAAAACATTGAGGCAAAGCAATTGTTGCTGAGCTTTTCACATGTCCTTTATAAGGAGATAATTCAGATTTCAATACTTATGTGAAATACTCAAGATAGTTCTGCATAAAATTGATAATGAAGACATGCTTCAAGATCTTTATAATCTACATACTTCAGTTACGTTTGAAAATAAGACTCAGAATCCAGGGTCACTTTACAAGCTTCAGTTTGTATTGTGGAAAAAAGTAGATGTGGAAAAATGTCTGCTTCCTGTCATACACAACTGGTTGCTGTAGTAATCCTGACAGACATTAACCAGAATGGTGTGTAAAAGGATGTTTGCACCTGCTGTTGCAGGAAAGTTAAAAAAAGGTTATATTGTTTAGACCTGAGGGACCAAAGATGATCACCAAGCCTAGCAACTTATAATTACTTGGTAACAAATTAACAGCTTAAAATGCGCCTACACTCTTAGTTCTCAAATAACACAGATTCACAGAATTAAAAAATGGTTGAAGTTGGAAGGGACCTCTGGAGGTCACCTGGACCAATTCCCCTGCTCAAGCAGGGCCACCTAGAGCTAGTTGCCCAGGACCATGTCCAGACCACTTTTAAATATCTCCAAGGTGAGAGACTCCACAACCTCCCTGGGCAACCTGTTCCAGGGCTCAGTCACCCTCACAGTGAAAAAGTGTTTCCTGATGTTTAGACGGAACCTCATGTGTTTCAGATATTGTCCATTGCCTCTTGTCCTGTCACTGGGCACCACTGAAAAGAACCTGACTCAGTCTTCTTTTGTACCCTCCCTTCAGAAATTTACATACATTGATAAGATCCTCCCCCCCAGCCTTCTCTTCTCTAGGCTGAGCAGTCCCAGCTCTCTCAGGCTTTCTTTATAGGAGAGATGCTCCAGACCCTTTAATCAGCTTTGTGGCCCTTCATTGAACTCTCTCCAATATGTCCATGTCTCTCCTGTACTGGGGAGCCCAGAACTGGACACAGGACACCAGATGTCATCTTGCCAGTGCTGAGTAGAGAAGGAGCATCACCTCCCTCGACCTGCTGGCAACACTCCTACCAGAATACCTTTAGCCTTCTTTGCAGCAAGGGCACATCAAGGGCATGTGTTCAACCTGTGTGTCCACCAGGACCCCCAGCTCCTTTTCTGCACAGCTGAGAACTTTCCTTTCCAACCTCAAACCTTCTGTGATTTACCAGGAATTATTACACTGTGGCTCAATATGGTTTGCAAGAATTAAATTTAGAAAAAAAGGTCAGCTAATAATCATCTGATAGTTACTGATATTTTTGTTAAACCCAGAAGCATGATATGCTTGGGTTTGTACATTTTTGAAAAATATTTCTATGTATTTTCAGTTCTGTTTAATTTCAGGATCTTTTTGTTTGGTTTCTATTTTTATTAGATTAAACACTTGGCTCAAACAGCTGACTTCATTCCTTTCTAGGAGAGGGTCAGAAACAATTGAAAGAAAAGAAGAGAAGACTTTTTCTTCCATTTTTCAAATACCTGTGTGGGTCAAATACTGCTAAGAAATATTGTATAACATGCTTTTGAGGTGTGAGATGCAGGGGAGAAATAGTAGGTTCCTCTCACCGTATTAAATGAACAACCTGCAAATATTAGCTGACTAGGTGTCACTCAGCCATGCACTATGTGCAACCTGGTCACATGAGCACGAGCTGGCACTTATGGGAGAACAAAAATCCCCCTTACATCTCTCCCTACTTGTACATTGATATATGCCAAGTACGTCGCATTGTTGAGAATAATATTGATCATAAAGGAATGAACATTGATTTTCCCAAGTGTATATAAAGCTTGTTGCATCATTTGGAACTCAACCTATTTTGTGTACACAGTGTTAACTGTTAACCTCTTTTCCTTTCTAAAAACTGATAACAGTATTCAAAAAGTTATTTCTAGAACACAAATGTTTATGTACAGGTTTTTATAAGCATATCCAAAGTGTATGTGGTGAGGGGATATTTATTAATGTATCATACTCATGCTGACCCAGGGAAAATGCACCATTAATTAAAATATTTAATTTTTTTTCAGTGAAATATCATTCCCAGAAATAATTAGGAGGACAACAGTGATTAGAGGGATGACATAGTTTAGGGAGGGGTTTTATGGAGTGAATTCAGCAGAGGCCACTGAGATACTCAGGGCTGGAGCTCTCACCCTGTGAAGAGAGGTTGAGGGCCTGGTTCACCATGGAGAAGGGGCAGCTCTGAAGGAACCTAACAGCAGCCCCCAGTGCTTATGAAGGTATTATTGAGAAGACAGAGATGGGCTTTACTCAGAGGGGCACAATGTTAGGTAGAGGGACAAGTGGCAGGCGTTGGGACGTGAGAGGATGAGATTGGCAATAAGGATGTGTTGTAGTAATTATGCAGCTGCCATCCAGACTATGGTAGGAATTATGCGGATGCCACCCCAACAAGGCTCGTTCCTAAGTTCTGCTTTAATAAAATAATCAGAGCTTCCTTCTTCTACTATGTTTAATGTGCAATACTAGTTACAGCTTGAGCTGGGTTCCTCTGAAGAGGCACTCCACCTGTCAATTGTTACCGGATTTTATAGTCTCTATAGGTCACTTGATTTCCTGATGGTAATTCTTCTCATTCAGTCCTGTTCACAGAGCCTGGTGTCTTCTCCTGATTCACTCTTGCACCCTCCAGGCACACTTTTTGTCTGTGTCTTTTGATTGGGTTTGTGTGGGAAGGTTTTGGCAGCAGGGGGCTACAGGGGTGGC
Organism: Falco biarmicus; assembly: GCF_023638135.1. NCBI lineage: Eukaryota > Metazoa > Chordata > Aves > Falconiformes > Falconidae > Falco > Falco biarmicus. Next base: position 20,770,781 of record NC_079310.1, on the reverse strand, counting down.
TTCTCTGAAAAGCTGCTAGAAGCTTCCTCTATGTCCAATCAGCCAATCAGCGACAGTGGTAGTCCCTCTGTGATAGCATATTTAAGAAGGGGGGGAAAAACCTGCGCAATGCAATTGCAGCCAGAGAGACAAGTGAGGATATGCGAGAGAAACAACTCTGTAGATACCAAGGTCGGTGAAGATGGAGTGGGGGGGAGGTGCTCCAGGTGCCACAGCAGAGATTCCCCTGCAGCCCATGGTGAAGACCATGGTGAGGCAGGCGGCCCCCCTGCAGCCCATGGAGGTCCATGATGGAGCAGATACCCACCTGCAGCCTGTGGAGGACCCTATGCCAGAGCAGGTAGATGCACTCAAAGGAGACTGTGATCCTGTGGGAAGCCCATGCTGGAGCAGGCTCATGGCAGGCCCTGTAAACCCATGGAAAGAGGAGCCCATGCTGGAGCAGGTTTGCTGGCAGGACTTGTGACCCTGTGGGGGACCCACACTGGAGCAGTCCATTTCTGAAGGACTGCACCCCGTGGAAGGGAGCCATGCTGGAGCAGTTCATGAAGAACTTTAGCCTGTGGGAAGGACTCACTTTGGAAAGTTCATGGAGAGCTGTCTCCCATGGGAGGGATGCCACACTGGAGCAGGGGAAGAGTGTGAGGAGTCCTCCCCTTGAAGAGGAAGGAGCAGCTGAAACAATGTGTGGCAAACTAACTGCAACCCCCATTTCCTGTCCCCCTGTTCCACTTGGGGAGGAGAAGGTAGAAAATCAGGAGTGAAGTTAAGCCTGGGAAGAAGGGAGGGGTGGGGGGGAAGGTGTTTTAAGATTTAGGTTTTGTTTCTTATTATCCTACTCTGATTTGACTGGTAGTAAATTAAATTCATTTTCCACAAGCTGAATCTGTTTTGCCCATGACAGTATTTGGTGAGTGATTTCCCTGTAATTATCTTGACACACCAGCCTTTTGTTATATTTTGTCTCCCCTTTCTGGTTGAGGAGGGGGAGTGATGGAGTGACTTTGGTGGACATCTGGCATTCAGACAGTATCAAATCACCACAATGTCAAATCAATCAACCACTTTATTTTGGTCTAATATGTTTTTCATTTGCTACATTTAGTGATGTCTTTGCTTATAATTTCCACAAGATTAAAGTTGGTGACATAACAGTTAATGTTTTAATATCATTTGGGGTTTCTTTTATGTTTTCTCTCTTTCTTTTTTTCTTCCCAGCCAATAGTTAAGAAGGCATAAGGGCACTCAATCAACTTTACTGAGCCACTGCCACGTCCATATCTCCCAAGTTGTCCTGATATCAGCTGGGATAGAGTTAGTTTTCTTCTTAGTAGCTGGTGCAGTGCTGTGTTTTGGATTTGCTGCAAGAACAATGTTGATAGGACACTGATGGTTTTAGTTTGTTGCTGGGTGATGTTTATACTAAGTCAAAGACTTTTCAGTTCCTTGGGTCCTGCCAGCAAGAGGGCTGGAGGGGCACAAGAAATTGGGAGGGGACACAGCCAGCACAGGTGAACCAAACTAGCCATACCATATGACGTCATGCTGAGTATATAAACTGAGGGAAGAAGAAGGAAGGTGGGGGACATTTGGCATTATGGCATTTGTCTTCCTGAGTAATCATTATGTGTGATGGAGCCCTGCTGTCCTGGGGATGGCTGAACACCTGCCTGCCGATGGGAAGTGGTGAATGAATTCCTTGCTTTGCTTTGCTTGTGTGCGTGGCTTTTGCTTTGCCTATTAAATTGTTCCTATCTCAACCCTTGAGTTTTACATTCCTTTCCGATTCTCCTCCCCATCCCTCTGGGTGAGGGGGGAGTGAGCGAGCGGCTGTGTGGTGCTTGGTTGCCAGCCAGGGTTAAACCACGACACAAGTGTCTGCATTTTATTGGAAAGTCCTCTACTTAGTTGAATTTGAATTGCGGGCTAAGCAGCATTTTCATGTTTTATTCCAATATTTACTATGTGGCCACTGAAACTGCATACAGATATCTCTAAAGGCCTAAGAAATACAGTCAGATCCCTGCAAGTTACATTTTTGTCTTAACTACTGTGCAAAAGAAGAGCAAAGAAAGCAATGAACTCATCCATCTAATTAATGTTTCCAGAATGACCAGTTCCATGCCCAGATTTTCTTTATTTATATTGGGTTTGCAAAGGCTCCCACAGTGCATACTGGAATGATATAAGGCCAAATGCTTTGGAATTGCGATTTGAATGCACTAAAAAGACTGAATTAGAGAATAATTAATGACCTGTTGAGAGCTATGGAATAAAAGAATTTGAGACTTAGTGAATTTTGGCATGTATGGTTATTATGTGCATTTTTTACTTTTCTCTCATTAACCCTACTATGTTTAGCTGCATATAGAACTAACTAAATAATTGGGGGAAAAAAAAATTCACCTGGGACTTAATAAATTTTCATTCAGTATGTGACACATTGTTCAACGTAAAAGGACAGCTCTATTTCCTGGATGCTAATGAAAATGTTGTTTGATTTAAAAGGCATTACAACCAGAGATCCTTATAGTTGCCATACGCTTAAGCCTTTCCTCATATAATTTCTAAGACTTGAAATCACCAAAACCAGCAGGTAGAACTCTCTGTCTACTCAAGACAGATTTGTATCACTTGTATGTTACTGGCTGCAATTGCAAGTTTTAAATTGAGTCATAATTCAGAAATATAAATGTTTGGTATGATTTGATAGGATTTTCATGAAGTGATATAAAAAAGAAGAGGGTGAAGAAGACAGAGTAAAGACAGAATGGATAAATTTGCTTCAGCCAAAGGCACTTTGTGTAGAGGTAAGCCTCCCTTCATTAATGTGGTATGTAACGAGCAGGACACAGGCAACAGAGTGTTGTTTCAGTTGTTATAGAGTCCTATTTTCTTATCCTGCCTGCATGAAGGCCTGTTGTACACATACAATTGAGGTGGTTTTATATCTGAATTAAATAAGCAGTTGAGCAATTATGGTCTCATTTTTGAGTACAGACTTTGGCTTTGTGTCTTTGAATCCCTAGACCACCAGCTGTCTATAAGAACTGCTCCTTCCATTGTCTACTATGGCCAGCTAAAAAGTAAAAATGTGTGGCCCAACAGTATGCAACAGTTTGGGGATAATCTTTGAAACATTAATTAATATGACTATCTTTCTGTAATACCAGACAAGAGGTGGTTTCTTGTCTTCTGAATTTTTTTTTAAATGTTGTAAGAAAAAAAAAAAAGTTGAAGGAAAATTAACTGCCAGTAATTGGGAAGTGAAACCATGATACAGTTTCCTGGTTGTCTTTCTTCATTCTAATGTAATTTATCTAAAAATTGTATTGGATTTAAGTGGCAAAGTTTTGGTAGTGGGGGGAGGGCTACAGAGGTGGTCTCTGAGAGAAGAGGTCAGGGGCAGCCCCGGCACTGGATGGAGCCAAAGCTGAGAGAATCAGAGATGCTGGTAGAACCTCTGTAATAATATATTTAAGAAGGGGTAAAAAAACCTTCACAGCTGTTGAAAGGGAGAAGTGAGAAAAAGAAAAGTGAGAGAAACAACCCTGCAGACACCAAGGTTGGACCAGATACCCACACTGCAGCCCATGGAGGACCCCATGCCAGAGCAGATGGATATACCCTGAAGGGGGCTGGAGCCTGCTGAGAGTTGTCTTGAGAATATACTTGGGGGGGGGTGGGGGGGGGTGGTATTAGCATTGGCTAATGTACTGGGTTTACATGGCTAGATTTTGGTAGCAGAGGGGGTTGCAGGGATGGCTTCTGTGAGCAGAGGTCAGAGGCTGACCCATATTGGACAAAGCCACTCCCAGCTGGCTCCAAGATAGACCCGCTGCTGAACAAAGCTGAGCCAATCAGTGACAGTGGTAGGGCCCTTGTAATAACATATTTAAGAAAGGATAAAAACTGCTGTGCAACAGCAACTGGGAGAGAGGAGTGAGAATATGTGAGAGGAACAACTCAGCAGACAATAAAGTCAGAAAAAAAGGAGGGAGAAGAGATGCTCCAAATACCAGAGCAGAGATTCCCCTGCAGCCTGTGGTGAAGACCATGGTGAGGCAGGTTGTCCCCCTACAGCCCATAGAGGTCCACAGTTGAACAGATATCCACCTGCAGCCTGTGGAGAACCCCAGACCAGAGCATGTGGATGTAATCTGAAAGAAGCTATGACCTCATGGAGAGACCCCAATGGAGCAAGCTCCTTCCAGGAACTTTGGCCTTGTGGAGAGGAACCCATGCTAGAGCAGGTTTGATGGCAGGACTTTTGGCCCCATGGGGGATCCATGCTGGAGCAGTCCTTTCTTGAAGAACTGCAGCTGATGGAAAGGACCCATGCTGAAGAAGCTTGCGAAGGACTATCTTCTGTGGGAGGGATACCATGCTAGAGCAGGGGATGAGTGTGAGGAGGAAGAGATGGCAGAGATAATGCATTACGAACTGACTGCAACCCCCATTTCCCATTCCCCTGAGATGCTCAGGGAGGAACAGGTAGAGAAGTTGGAAGAGAAGTTGAGCCCAGGAAGAATGGAGGGGTGGGGGAAGGTGTTTTAAGACTTGTTCTTCTTTTTAATTATCCTAATCTAATTTGATTGGCAACAAATTAAATTAATTTCCCCAATGAGAGTAACTGATAAGTGATCTCCCTGTCCTTGATTCACCAGTTTTTCATCTTATCCCCCCTCCCCCCCCGCTGAGGAAGGGGGAGTGACAGAGCGACTTGGTGGGAGCCTGGTGTCCAGCTAAGTTTAACCCACCATAGTCCTTTGTGGGGCCCAAGACAACAGCAGTTTTGAATTGAGCATGCTATAGCTATAATTGTTATTAAGTGGCAACCTTCTGTGCAGATCACGGAGTTTGCTGGCTGCACTGCTTATCTCTTTATTTTTCTGAGCTTGGGAACATGTTAGTACAAACAATGGCTATGTGCTTTGCCCTGCTATTGATGGCCTTACTCTGCTGGGGGAGCTGTCTTGTGGAGAGGATGAGGGAATACACCTCCCTGTTTAATTGGAGTTCCCTCTGATGATAAAAGTCCTCTTTCTTTTCAGATAGTTCCATGAGCATGGAATACACCAAATACATACTTAGAATCAGTGTATATGTTGACCCGTTTGTTCTTAGACAATTCTAGAGCTCTTATGAGACATATCAATTCAGCCTTCTGCGCTGAATTGTTAGGAGGCAGGACCTTGGATTTGATCTCTTTTTCCAATGCCACAATCGCGTGCCCAACTCTTCATTCTCCATTGGCAAAGAAACTGATTCCATTGGTAAACAAAGTCCAATCAGGGTCCTCTAGTGGCATGTCCTTCAAGTCTGGTCTGCTAGAATATACTCGGTCGTGGTTTTGAATACAGTCATGTAATAAATCACCCTCATCAGTCTTAGGTAGCAATGTAGCAGGATTTAAGCTGGAAACAGTTTTTAACAAGACATCATCTTGTTCAGCTAACACTGTCTGATACAGTATCATTCTACTTGGTGACAACCAATGATGCCCCTTTTGTTCTAAACCTGCTAGAATGGCATGAGTAACATATACAGTGATAACTTGTCCCAAGGTCAATTTTTGAGCCTCCTGAATCAGCAGCACTGTTGCTGCCACTGCTCAAAGTCATGCAGGCCATCTCTTGCTTACTTCATCCAATTGTTTGGAATCCAAAGTAGGCAACTAGTCTTTTCTAATGTCCTAACATTTTGGTTAGCATTCCCAATGCTGTGTGTCATTATTCATGGACATATAACAGGAAAGGTTTAGTAAGTTCTGGCAATCCCAATGCTGGGGCCTTCATCAAAGTCTCTTTAATAGAATCAAAGCCTTTATGACATTCTGGTGTCCATTCCCCAGCCATTTTATAGCTTCATACTGTTATAAATTCCGAATCAATTTTTAGTTTTATATTTTTTATTTATGGGGTTAATAAAAGGCAAGTAAACAGCGCTGGGTGCGCGGGGAGTCAGGGGTCCTCTAACATGCACGCACGCGTTACATGAGGCGGCTGGTTTTTATGTTCCTAAGCTAATACATATTCATCACTACTTCTAAGAAAGGCAGGGTTATTACAATTAGTTTCCGGAATTCGACCCCTTCCACTGCCGCATGCGTATCAGTTCTCGATGGTCCCTCTGGGGGGTCGTTTGGGGTCTTCCTCCCAGGCTTTGTCCTCCAGTCGTCCTTCAGTTTCCTTTTCTTCCTTATTTGGTAATCTCTTGGCTGGATGTCAGTGACTTGTGTAGTGTCCAGTGCAATAGTTAACAGTCATTTTGAAACTCCTTTGTTCTCCTGTCCCCTAGATCCAGGTCTCAATGTTTACCTTTTAACCCCTCTATTGACACGAATTGCTGGACCATTTCTTACAATACTAAGGCTTAGCCATTAGTTCATAATTTGTAATCCACATTCTGCACCATCCAGCCATTCCCAGGAAACTTTGGAGTTCCCTTTTTGTCTGTGGGGGAGCTATCCGGCAAATAGCTTCTTTTCATTCAATTCCCAACCATCTTTGTCCTTTTGAAATTTAAAATCCAAGGTAAATCACTGTTTGCTTTACTAATTGTGCCTTTGAGACACACTATAGCCTGCAAGTCCTAGGAAATTCAACAAACATGGTTGTTTTTTACACTGTTGTTCAGTTTCAGCTCCTAAGAGTAGATCATCCACATATTGTAACAAAGTAATTGAGGGATTCTTACCTTGCCAATATTCTAATCCTTTGGCTAAGGCATTACCAAATAAGGTCGGACTATTCTTGAATCCCTGAGGCAACACAGTCCAGCATAACTGCATCTTCCAGTAGTCCGACTTTCCCATTCAAAGGCAAACAACTCCTGGCTCTTAGTTTCTAATGGGATACAGAAGCATCTTTCAAATCAAAAACTGTAAAATAAACATCCTTTTCAGAGACATTAGACAACAACGTACACTGATTAGGAACTGCCAGGTGTACATCCACAACAATTTGGCTGATCACTCGTAAATCTTGAGCCAATCTGTGTTCCTGCAAACAACGCTTCTTCAATGGGACAATTAGGGTATTATATTTGAAACTACATTCACATAACAGTCCATATCATAAAAAAAATTATTTATCAAGGGTTCAAGACCAATTGTCACTTGCAGTTTTATAGGATACTGGCTTTTTCTTACTGGTTTTGAATTAGGCTTCAGCTCTACCTTAACTGGAGTTACATTCTTAGCTCTTCGGCGTCATTGGGTGGCCCATATCATGTGAAACACTGCATTCAGAATTTCCTCAGGTATTTCTTTGTTCATTTTGCCCTTAGCATCCTTGTAAGGGACAAAAATAAATTGACCTTGTAGAGAAACAAGGCTGAATTGGCAGAGCTGTTAGTGTACAGATAAGCGGCCAAATTTGGCAGTGAAACCACAAGCGTGCGAACAGCTCGTAATGAGCAACTGCTTTGCTACACATAGACAAATTCCCAGGTGCTCTGCTGCACGTAGGCACATTCCAGGGCAGAACGTGGGTAGATAAGTGATTATATATAACCAGCACTTATGTATGCAATAAACGATCTCACTTCTTCACTGACTTGGGGTCTGTGCCTTCATATGCCACAAATGGCACCCGAACAGGGGCTTGAGGGATAAAAACTGCAACTCCAGTGGCATAGCCCAGCTGAACCAGGGAAAAAGGGAAGATGGATACCCAAGTGCTCTCATCACCACCACAGGACGGTAGATGAGCAGCTGGGAACCATGGGACAATCATTAACATGGGAACAGAAAAATCATATGGATGTTTTGCAGAAAATTTTAAAGACTTATGGGGAGAGTGTGTCTTAACTATCCCTTGTAACCCTCTTGACATAGGCTCAGGACAATTGTTCTTGGTTCCTTAAAGAGGGCACGCTGAATATCACCATATGGAAACATATCGGGGATGAATTGGGACAGCAAAATGATGAAAAGTGGAAGAGTTTGCTGATAACGTGGCAGCAAGTGTTTTCAGCTCTTAGCTGCTTACAGACTGTTAATGCGGCAAAACTTCCTAATTAAAGCATGACAGCCTCATCAACAGCAAGTGGAGATAAAGAACAGCAGCCTGTCTTTGCATAACGATCCTAAGCCTGATGATCCTTTCAACCCAGGGAGCCAGATCTTTACCCACCAGATGATAATGATGCAGGTGTAATACCTCTGCCTCCAACTGAGCCAACAGCTCCATTTAACCCATTTCTAAAGTACAGTGCTTAGGCTTTGTAGCTGGCTGCACTTTCTGTGCAGAAGCCTGAGCCAAATTTTTGGCTGGGCAACAGTGGACCAATCTGAAGGAAGGTAAATACTTGTGGTCCTCGTGGCAAGTAATTAAATAGATTTTTTAGGACCTCTACCCTGAACTCCAAATAAATGGGAAAACATTTTAACCAGGGTAGAGATTGTCAGCGGTTTTAGGTATGGCCTACCCATGTCCTCAAGCTAGTATGAAATATGTAACTTTTTGATTAGGACAATGGTTTACACACCTACCTCTATCCTCTAAATTTCAATCAGATAATGGATCACATTGTAAAAGTAAAGATATACAGACATGGTCAGAAGCCCGAGGGATTAGGTGGATTTTCCGCATCCCTTATCATCACCAGACTATAGGTATTAATGAACGATGGAATGGACTAATTAACATTTGACTACAAATTCTCACTTGTACCAGTGAATAGAAAACCTCAACTAGTAGCTCCTCATATCATGGATGGCAACATCACCTTAATTATGCAGTTGCTGCTTTGAATAACCAACAGATTGTGACTGGTAGTCCAATCTGGAAAGCTTTTGATAGCAGCCATGGTGCAACTTCAACTTCAAGTGTAAATAATAATCATCAATTATCTATTGGACAGACTGTCCAGGTTATTAATCGTCTACAAAAAGGAAGATTTCCTTGCATATTACAAACACCTCTTTGAAGCAACATGTGGAAGGTCTTGGCTACCAGACCTCGGAGCACGGGCACAGCTCAGCTTAATATTAGCTCTCATTTTAGCTGTTGGAATTGTGCTTTTTTGTATTATATCTTGTATGAAATCACTGTGTGTATCACTTTTAACTAAACTGGTACTGTATACTCATGTCTCAATTGATAAACCCTCTCAGGAGTTACAACAACATTGGGCTTGATGTGGATATAAGTCTCTGCCTTACACACTAGAAGGCAAGGGACACACACCAGATATAGTGTAGTCTCACTCCTAATGACCCATAAGTGTCTATAGGCCAAGGGGTGGAGTGAACCAGTAAACATACTGACAAAGAAGGATATCTCCTTAACCAGAGTCTGAGACATCCCTGATAAGTTCACATGAAGCTTCCTTGATGGGGAGTATTTGGCAGGACAAAGAAAACTTGATGGGTGGCAGGACAAAGAAACTGTGATGATGAACTGACCTTCCAGGAGAACAGAAGTCAGCAACAACTATTCTGAGAACTGATGTCCTATACCCACTTATGTATCTACACTAAAAGGTATAAAAAGTAACTCACTGCCTACTCCAAATGAGCTTCTCTGCAAAAGCCTCTCTGCATGAGATCTCCCAGACAGACCAGACCCTCTCTGAGGATGCCTGGCTGACTTGGGACTGTGAGTGGATCGTCTTTGTGAAGTGAGACTTTTTCCGTTGTCCGTTAGCCCCACTTCTGGGAGTGGTTTGGTGAGTGTCCTACCAGTAACACCTCATGTAAAATATTTATAGGCACACACAGGTAAAGGTTCATAAGTATATAATTGTTTCACTAGTTTAATTCTATAATATCTTGAAATATACATATATTTCCTTTACTCTTGTTATATCTATATTTATATTTATAAACTTGCTTTCCTAATGGTAATTTTGTAGTGACTTGCAGTATATATGCATATATATATGTTTTTACTAACAGTAGTTTTGTATAGCAATTAGTAATAAATAAATTCTTAGAAACCCAGAACTCTGTATCCTTGTGTATTGCAGAATTTGGAGACCCCCACAGTCATGATCTTTACACACCTGTGGATAGGGTAACCCTCATAGGTTGTGAAAATGACTGTTACAGGTACAAATCCCCTTTTTGAAGCTGCTAAAAAGTGAATTGCCAATCTGAACAGAAGCCGAGTGGCAACCTGGCTTGCAAGCAAGGATGCTTACAGCTTACACAAGGCTGCAAGAAAGCATTTTAAAAGATACAGAGTGATTGTGGCACAAGTGGATGTACAATGGCAGGTAGACTTGATGGTTATGCAACAGTTTTCCAGAAACAATGATGGTGTTAAGTACATCTTAATGGTGACAGACATATTGTCCAAGCCTGCCTGGGCAATTGGTCTAAAAGAAAAAACAGGTTCTGAAATAGCTGGAGTTTTAAAAGTAATTTTTAGCAGGGGGCACAAGCCTCAGAAATTATAGACTGACTGGGGAAAAGGATTTTTAAACTAGCCTTTAAACAAGCTTTTAAAGCAGTGTAATGTTCACCATTTTGTTACTAACTGTGGAGTGGCTGGAAGAAAATGGGCATATTATGAGCAATCCAGACCAAGTAACTTTGTTGTAATAGCAGGCCAAGCAGGCTGAAGCTGTAACAAGCGGCAGCTGTTGTGAAGGACATATGCAAGGCCAAGAGAAACAAAGAAACTGTGTACTGGCAGAGAGATAAGAAAGTTGGACTATTAACGAACTGTACCTGGGAAAGAGATAAAGGAGTTGGACTGAAAAATAAGAAAATAGAATGTCAAAACAGAATGTAGGTGAGGAGCATGGATACCACGCCGTGACCAATCATAGAGTGCAGGAGAGTGAATAGAAAAGCAGCTTTAGCCTATAATAATAGGGAATAATAAGGAGGATGTAAGGAAAGAAAGCATTCGACTCCTAAACTTTCTTGCACAAAAGGGACTACGGGTATCACAAGAAAAGTTACAATTTGTGGAGGAAAAAGTGAAATATCTGGGGCATTATTTGTTTAACGGCAAGAAGATATTGGATCCAGAGCGCATTAAAGGAATTCTGGAATTACCTATGCCTGTCACTAAGAGGCAAATTCGGCAGGCATTAGGGCTATTTGGGTATTGTAGGCAATGGATAGAGAACTACAGCTTTAAAGTTAAATTCTTATATGAACAACTGTCTAAAGACAAAATGCCCAAGTGGACCCCTCAGGATCAAGAGCAGTTTGCCAGTCTCAAAAGGGAGCTAAGTCAAGCACCGGTTTTAAGCCTCCCAGATTTAAAGCGGCCATTCCATTTATTCGTTAACATACATGAAGGAACAGCATTCGGAGTATTAACTCAGGAATGGGCCGGACAAAAGAAACCGGTGGCATACTTATCAAAGCTGTTGGACCCTGTGAGCAGGGGTTGGCCGAGTTGTTTACAAATCATTGTTGCTGCTGCCCTATTACTTGAAGAAACGAATCGTATTACCTTTAATGGAGAAGTTGTCCTATATGCGCCTCATAATATAAGGGGGGTGCTTCAACAAAAAGCAGAAAAATGGCTTACAGATAGCCGACTACTAAAGTATGAGGGAATACTCATAGAATCTCCAAAACTATCCCTAAGGACTATCGGAGCGGTTAACCCTGCAGAATTTCTATACCCAGGGGAAAGTACTGAGTTAGTACATGATTGTCTTCAAACGATTGAACAACAAACACGAATTCGACCAGACCTAGAAGAAGAGGAATTACAACATGGAGAAATATTTTTCATAGATGGGTCATCTCGAATAGTGGCAGGTAAACGATTGTCCGGATATGCCATCGTTAAGTTAGAAAAAGGAGAATTTAAGACAATAGAATCGGGCCCCCTGAGTGCCAGCTGGTTGGCTCAAGCCTGTGAGTTGTATGCATTGTGGAAAGCATTAGTGTCACTGAAGGGAAAAGATGGAACTATATATACAGACTCACGCTATGCATTCGGAGTGGTACATACCTTTGGAAAAATATGGGAGGAAAGAGGATTTGTTAACTCACAGGGAAAAGAATTGATACACCCTGAATTAATTCGGCGAGTTCTGGGGGCATTGAAAATGCCGAATAAAATAGCAGTTGTACATATAAAGGGACACCAGCGAGGTACAAGTTATCAAGTTAGGGGAAATAATGCAGCTGATACAGAAGCAAAACGAGTGGCAGGCAATTATAGTACGATTTTGACTATGCAACAAATATCTGTTAGTAAAAATTTGAGTTTTGAGTCTGCAGAAAAGGAAAAACTAGAACAAATGGGAGCTAAGGAACAGGATGGTAAGTACATATTGCCAGATGGGAGAGAAGTCTTGCCGAAGGGCATAGCACTTGAAATATTTTCAAAAATACACAGTAAAACACACTGGGGAACCCAGGCGTTAGTTGATCATTTCAATCAACAGTTCGCCTGTATAGGCGTATATAACATAGCAAAGACAGTCATGGCAGCCTGCGAGACCTGTCAAAAGGTTAATCGAAACAACATGAGACAAAAACCTCTTGGAGGATGTTCCCCAGCATACAGACCTTTCTCACACATACAAGTGGATTTTACTGAACTACCCAGGGTAGGGCGTTACAAATATTTATTAGTAACGGTGGATCATTTAACACATTATGTTGAGGCTTTTCCTACCTCCAAGGCAACTGCTAACCAAGTTACTAAAGTGTTACTTGAACACATTATACCTCGATATGGAGTACCTGAAGTAATCGACTCAGACAGAGGAACACACTTTGTGTCAAAAATTGTTAGAGATCTAACAGAAAGCTTGGGTATTAAGTGGGAATACCATACGCCATGGCATCCACAGAGTTCGGGAAAAGTTGAAAGGATGAATGGAGAAATCAAAACTATTTTGACTAAATTAATGATAGAAACCAAATTATCATGGATTAAGTGCCTACCCATGGCACTATTAATTCTCAGAACCAGACCCCGAGCAGATGTAGGAATATCAGCGTTTGAAATGGTGTATGGAATGTCCTATAGAATTGAAAGTCCACAAACAAATGTTTTAATTCGAGACCGTGTGATTAATGAATATGTTTCACAATTAGCAGAACATCGTAACAAGCTTTGGGAACATGGACTGATTGTGCAACGACCCCCGTTGGACTTAAAAATTCACAATGTTAAACCTGGGGATTGGATATTGGTTAAAGTGTGGAAGGAAGAAACCCTAAAACCCAATTGGGAGGGACCTTACCTTGTTCTGCTCACCACAGAGACCGCCATCCGGACTGCAGAGCGCGGACGGACACATGCCAGTCGCGTTAAGGGACCAGTAAATCCTCCACAGTGGAAGACTGTCAGCTCACCTGGAGACACCAAGCTTGTGTTAAAACGATAAGTAATGATACAAACTGTTTTTCAGTATTTAGCAGATCTACCTTTTAGAAAACAGTGCGTTTTAGGATTGATTTTTGCGTTAATAATATCTTTGATTGTATATTATCTGTGGAAAATAGTTAAGTGTGGAAAAGGGGTATGATAAATTTATGCCTGCTCAGTTTGTAACCCTGTTTGAAGCCTTTTGGGCTTGCCCGTTGGAAGTTAATCAACAAAAATTTTGTTATTTGAAAGTCACCTCAACTTCTGCCACCTATACCTCTGATGTGAGGGTCAGGTGTGAGAAACCTGACTGTGAGTGTTATCCATTTATATGTTTTAAGTGCAAAAAGTGTCAGGAAAAATGGTGGACACACTGTAAGAGGGGAACTCCTCCTCGAGGAGTTTGTAGTTCTTGCTATAAAAGCGAGAGGCACCTGACCGATTGGGCCCTAAAACGATTTGGAAACAAATTTCCAGATTGGACTCCTGAACAGTGGTTCTATTTTGCATTCGGGATAAACCCTGAATATTATTGCTATCACCCTCAGGAAAGAGTACCATTTGTAATTGATATTGTCACAGTCCAATGTAGACGGGAAGTAAAAGCCGTAGGGTGCAATGAACATATGGTAAAGGCCAAAGCTTGGCCTGCTTATGCTCACCGTTTAACCAAGTGCGAAAGGCATATTCCCACCAGGGACTCCTGCTGCCGAGAAGATGGCAACCCCCGTGGCTGGCTGCAACCCAGTCGACGGGCGAGGCAGAGGAGAACCTACCAGAGGAAAGAGCCTACAACTTGGAATGCGCAAGCGACCCTGGCTGAACTCCCCCGGGACTGGTAAGAGCCTAAAATTTAATAAAAAACAAAACCCTCTCACAGTACTCTTTTTCTTGTGCACCTTTAACACATTAGTCTTACCCACAATGGCAGGAAATCCACACGAACCTATGGTATGGAAAATATATAACTTACAGGAGACACATGCAATTCAAAATATTACAACTCCAAAGACAGTAAAATTTACTGTACCATTAACTGCAATGATTATTGGAGGACATAAAGATAGGGCAGATCCATGTAGAGCATATTATGTATGTCCTGCATCAAACCCTGGTAAAAGCTATTGTAATCAACCAGGTCAATACTTTTGTGGCTATTGGGGTTGTGAAACCTGGGCTTCTGATTGGACAAGTCCTGGAGACAGATATCTGAAATTTGAATGGGAGCCTAAAGGGTGTAAGCGGCCAGACATTGGAAAGGATGGACATGTTTATGGACATTGTAATTCACCAGGATACTGCAGAAACATTAGTATCGAAGTAAAGAATCCTACAGAAGACTCATGGTTAGGTGGAAAAATTTGGGGAATTAGGTTTTGGGACACAGGGCCAGATAGGGGGAGTATGTTTAAAATAATAAAAGAAAGACTTCCTCATGATCCTTTGCCAATAGGACCAAACCTGGTCCTGAATCCACCCACTTCCTCTGAAAAAAAGGTTGCCCCCGCAAGCGTCGCAACCACTTCTCCAAACTCTCTTTCGGAAACAACTAATGACACTGTGACTGAATTCTCCTTATCCAGGGATCTAGAGTTGTCAGAATCCAAGGACCCCTTATGGAATCTAATGCAAGCCTCTTATCGTGCCCTTAATGAAAGCAAACCAAATTTAACTGAGGAATGCTGGTTATGTTATAATGTTAGACCACCATATTTTGAAGCAATTGGAAAACCAGGTAGGATTCAATGGTCTAATGGTTCAAACCCACGAGAATGTCCATGGGATGACCAGAGGAACCATACACAAGGAATTACTATTCAATTAGTAACAGGTCAAGGAAAATGTATAGGTACAGTGCCCGAAAAGTATCAGCCTTTGTGCAACCGAACAGTCACTAACACCAATATAGAGAAACACAAGAATCAAAATGACAAATGAGCTATCCCGACACCAGGAGCTAAATGGGTTTGTTCAGACATCGGAGTAACGCCTTGCCTATCCCTAAACGTGTTTAATCAATCTCAGTTTTGCGTACAGGTGATTATTGTTCCTCGTCTGATCTATCACACCTCTGAGGAGGTGCTACGCCACTTTGAAGGAGACCTGAATAGACAAAAACGAGAGCCAATTACAGTGGTAACCCTAGCTACACTACTGATAGCGGGTGGAGTTGGAGCAGGTACAGGCATAACCTCCCTAGTAAAAAGTCAGGAATTACAAAGTTTGCAGATGGCTGTAGATGAGGATTTAGCGAAAATAGAACAATCTATCCAAAATTTAGCCACTTCAGTAAAGTCTTTATCAAAAGTAGTGCTGCAAAATAGAAGAGGATTAGATCTATTGTTCTTAAAGGAAGGAGGGTTATGTGTAGCTCTCAATGAAGAATGTTGTTCTTTTGCTGACCATACGGGAGTAGTCCAGGACACCATGTCTGAACTCCGGAAAAGGTTAGATCAACGTAAGAAAGATCGTGAGGCGGGCAGGTCATGGTATGAAAACTGGTTTAATGTTTCACCTTGGCTAACCACTTTGTTGTCCGCTTTAGCAGGACCACTTATCATGTTGATTTTGGGACTTATATTTGGGCCTTGTATATTACGCTATATTTTACACTTTATTAAAGAACGGTTTGACATAGCTAAACTGCTTATTTTAACTACGAGGTCTGGGGCAAAATATAAGAGTGTATCTATTAATGAGGATGAAGATTGTTGTGAATGCGTTATGCCACGTGAGAACTATGCCTATTGTAATTGTGAGGTATTACCTTGTGAGTGTTATGATAAATGTTGGGATTGTGGAAAAAGGTTTGCTTGCAGTGCCGAGAATGAAAGTAGTGTTTAATAAACAATAAAAGGATAAAAAAAAGAAAAAGGGGGGATTGTAAGAAACTATGGACTAGGGTATTGTTTATTAAGATTTATGTTAAGCCCAATGTAAAGGTTAGGCAACAAAAGATATGAAATCGCTTATGCAAACAGCCACCAGACACCGCTTGTGTAAGATAGGATAACCGCAATCGCTTACACAAACTAAACCAGATACCGCTTGTGCAAGATAAGATAACCGCCAGATGTCCAGGAACCGACAGAAACAGGACAAACAACCCCATATAAGGACATATGGGTGAGGGGTCAACTACGGGACAAAAGAGGAAGACTTCTTACTTCGGCCTCAAACGACCACCAGGAGGCAGAAAACGACCCCCTAACAACAACTGAAGCATGCGCAGAGTACCTCCACTACTTCATGAACACGGAAGTAAAGTTGTATAAAAAGGGACTGTTTGAACTGCTCAGTACGGCAGTTGGCGGAGCGCAGACTCCCCTGCCATCCAGCGCTGTCTTTGCTCATATTCTACTTGCTATAATTAATAAAATTTTAATTGGATTATGATCCATTGTGGTCTCAATTTATAACACTCCCCAATGCATCTTATTAATAATAGGGCTGTGGTCCATATTAAATTGGATGGTACCACTATACGACCATCCCTTAAATAAGTCCACTTATTTATTTTTATTTTATCATTCATGTCCTGAATTACCTTTAAGTTTTCTTTAGAATAGTTTGGCTCCTGATCTGTACTTACAGTTTGGATTTTATCGTCTGGTGTTAAGGATAATTCCTCCTTTCCTACCTCCTCTGTTACTTGTCTGGCCTCATGGTGGGCCAGGCGGTTTCCAATTTCCAAATCAGTGCCTCAATGGGCCATCTTATGTTCTTCCTTCCTGGATGACCCTCTTATAACAGAGGGGGCCATTCCTCACATCAAGGTCTGGCATGGCATATGTCCCCACCACTCAACGCCTACTGGGTTGCAGCCAACAGCGGAGCTCAAGATTCTTCTTGGTGGCAAACACAGAGGCCAACCCAGTCTTGCCCTTGACTATGGTAGGAGGCACCTGACCAACCTTATTCCTTGTACTTCGTTGTCAATGCAGAGTTTCATCTGCACATCCCATAACAAGTCACTGTCATGGCAAAGCACACAGTTTTACATTAGTAGAACTACTAGAGAGTGTATTTTATTTTAGTTTTTCTGCCAATATCCCCCACAGCCTTGCTGACCAAGGGATATTGTTTTATCTGAACTGGGCAAGCCTCCCCCTTATCATTTTTACTGTAACAGGGAAAGCATTTTTCACCTTTCCTGGAATTTATTTTCAGATGCACCTGGTTAAAAAATTCTTTTACTTCAGGGAGGTCCTCTTTTCCTCTTTTCTGTTGAACTAAAGATAAGCTCAATATTTCAATTACTTGATCATTTTTAACTTTTAGTTTCATTTCTCCTTCTTTAAACGTCTAGATGTTCTAATAAATCTCATCCCAACAAAGATTTTGGTGAATTTGGCATTCTTATTTGTTTTCTTAGTTTGTACTTTAAAGGTTTCAGGATGTTTTCCTGGTGGCCAGCAGCTACCACAACTGTAACAATTTTTATTTTTTTTTACTGAAGTTTAACAAATAAGTTGGTTTTGTATTCACTAAAATTCCACCTCATTTTTCCTAGTCCCTAGTTCACCAGAACCCCTTGATGGTTCTTTAGCTTAGGGCAATCTTGCTTCCAGTGTCCGCTTTCCCTACAATATGCACAGTGATCCGATCCCATAGGAGAGGGATTCACTCTTTCACTTCTGCCTGACATTCCTCCTGTCTCTGCCTCATCTCCTCTACCAATTTAGCACGACCCAGCTCTTCTTCTCTTACCTTCTGTACACGTTCCCTGTTCCTTCTATCAACTTTTCTATATCACGCTTACCTAGTAACTCGAACCTTTATCTAGTCCTATTAGATCATCCTGACAAATCTTTCATAACCAACTTTCAAGCATCTAAATTTCCCATCAAAGTTTCACCTTTATTCTCGTCAGACCCGTTGCCTACTCTAAAGGGGCCGTTACCGGTCCTGTTGTACTGCAAATGCTGCAGCAATTGGGGTGACATTGTCAGGTCCTTCTGCTCAATTGTCAGCAATAGCAACCCCCTCCTCCTCACCATCAGAAGGGTTCGGGGCAGGAGATGCTCTTCCTGCTCTGCAGGTTACACAAGCCTGCCTCTGCAACAGCACTTCTGTTTTAACTCTTTCTTACCCTGAATGCAAATCTGCTACTTGTTGCTTTAAGTCTGTGTTCTTACATATCATGCCTTCGCAGGCAAATAACAAACACCCTGCCATGCATCCCAGCATGATTCAGTCGCACCTTCGAGGGGGTACGGGGGTTTGTACAAACTCACCCCAATACTTTAACACTTTCACAAGGTCTTTGATTCTCCACCCCTCCCACCCCCACCCCCACCCCCCGCCTCAGGTTTTACATACATTAGTACAAGTTTTTATCTTACAACGTGTTTCATTCTGGTTGCTCCACAGAAGGAACCACAACCTGAGCTTTTTAACACAAACATTTCAACAAGAACATCTTTCTAGTTTAGGTCTCAGGTTTTTTTTCCTGTCCTTTTCTAGAGCCATAATCAAAGATCAGGTGCTGTTAATCCCGCACTCTTTCTAGTGCTAGTACCATAGGATCCCGAGGGGGTACTAATCCACAGTACTTTTGCCACTCAGGTTTGTCCTGGAGGACAAAGAACATGTCTGCATACGATACTTCGTCCCATTTTCCTTCTCTTCTCAGAAACAACATTAATTGCAGGAGAGTGTTATAATCTAACATTCCTCCCTCCTGAGGCCATTTCGCATCACTCCAATTTATACAAAGGCCACCACTGATTACAATATTTAATCAATTTCCTTCTATTTTCGGTACCACCCTGTCCTACGATATCCCTCCAATGTTTTAATATACAACCTAAGGGCAATTTTTCACAGGGCTTACTCCTTCCATTTCTTATTTCGCAATTTTAATTACTTTGTTTTTCTCCGACCGCCTTAGCCACCCAAGGTCGGAAACGCGGATAGAGCTCCTTACTCGTTTTGCACTCAAACGCGCGTCTCAAGCACTCTTTCACTCACACTCAGTCAAAATAATTAAGCTATACACGGAAAATCAAAATGCGCATCTCAACCACACCATTCACACTCTCCGGGCAGCCCTCAGTCACACAAGCAGTATGTTATACGGTACCGTGCACTTATGTACAACTTTTAGGAACACTGACAGTTCACAAAGTATGCATTTCAATGAACAATTGCCAAAAAACAAACAACAAAAAAAACCCCAAATTTTTCCTGGTCTTAAGCAGAGTGTTAAGTTTTCCGCTATTTGCCTAGAATTACCAGAATATTATTATTTTTCAGCATACATTTCATAACTCCAAGTTTTGAACATGTAACAAGACAACACATAGAACAAACAAGACACAGAGCGCTATTTCAGTTGTTACATTCTAGGAATTCCCCAATTCTTAAGACAACCTAAAGGAAGTTTTTAGCTTCCCCCTTTTTTTTTTTTTCCCACGCAAAAGTTTCCCTTTTACTTTTGCTATGAGGTCCCTTTTGTTACTGTGAGATTCCGCCTTATTCCGTCCCGCCCCGCGCTTTCCATCACGAGGCCTCCGGGCTTTTAGGAATGACAGTAACCTCGGGTTTGCTCGATCTGCCCTCAAGATCCCTAGCGGCCACCCCTTGGTCAGCAAACCCCCTCCCAAGGTACCTTTCCTCCTGGGGACTACGCTGCGCGCCGGACGTCTCCATGCGTCTCACCAGCCACCCCGTTTCTAAACATACCGTTTTATCCGTGGATCCAGGGGTTTCTCTTCTGCTCCCGGGTGAACAGCTGAGAAGAGGAGGCTCCTCCGAGGAAATCTCCCGGGGCGCGCCTAGGAGCGTCCGCTCCGCAGCTGGTCCCTCAGCCGAGCAGAAATCCTCCTGGCTGGCTCGCCAAAATGACGTGCGGAATTAGACTCTATAACTCGAAAGTTATAGAGTAGGTATGTTTATTGCACGCAGATGCACGGGGGATCGCTCCTCCACAAGCGTGCATGCCCGAAGTGACCAACCATCTCACATTTATACAATAAAACAAATGAATATTCAGTTGACGCCTATACATATTCGTTACCTAAACCCGCTTACTCTCGTTTCGTATGTTAATTAGCTTATCTGTCCTTTGCCTGGAATGTGGTGGTCTTGCAGGTTTGTAGGTGATTCATGTTCTTGTGACCATCCGATCTTCTCCAGCAAGGAGACTTAGCATTCCCTCCCTCTAGATAGCATTGGAATGTCTCTCATCCTTTTCTCATTCTTTTTTAAATAGCCCCTTTGTTAGAGGAAGAAGGGTAGGTGTCTCCTCAAAACTGTAGGCGTCTCCTCAAAGCTTTGTGCCTATGTGACCAGACACCGCACCCATGACCAGTCACCATACCCACATTCCTGAGCAGACCTATACAATCACAATCGATGTCCATTGTCCCCATTTCACACTATTTCTCCATATCAGTACTAGCTTGTCAGGGACTTTGTACTTCCTTTATTGCGCTGTGTTCCAATTGGCAGAAATAATGACGAGATCATTATGGTGACATATAAGCCACACTACTTGCTGGTAAACTGCAGCACATCAACATGAACAGCACTGAAATAAAGTCCAACCAGAACAAGCACATCTCATTTTCCTTTGGGAAGATGATTGTCAAGCTGCATCTTCAGCCCCAGAAGCCTTTTTAAGAAAGCTGCGTCTTCAGCTACAGGAGCCTTTTTTAAGAATGCACACCAAAATGGTAGTGGTAAAAAATTGTGAGGACCCGTCCTTGTACATGAATTGGTAATAGTCTCCTTAGTTTTCAATGTATACTTATGATGCATGATGTTATAAACGATAACAATTAAAACAATTTTATTTTGGGTTCAATCAATTTAGGTTGAGAAACAACAAGCAAAAACAGCGCTGGGTGTGCGGAGAACTCAATCAGTTCCACCACACACACACCTGAGTCCTAAAAGCAGCATCTTTTATCCCCGGATCTTGACCAATCTCTTCTCGACGGATGTTCGTCCTGCTCTTTCCCCATTGGGTTGTTAGGGTACACCTTCTCCTCCTATTGGCTCTCCTTTGGCGCGCTTTTTCAAATCTCAGGGTCTTTGTCTCCTTTGGCGGGCCTTCTCTGGCGTGGTTTCACTTTCCTTATCTCCTTTGGTGGGCTTTTCCAAGCAGCGATTGCCTCAGGGGAAGGGGAAGCCATCACATTGTCTTAAAGGAGAACCACACGTGCCCACTCACCACAACTGCGATACAGGTCCCAGATTTACACAGGGTACAACAATTACACTTATCACAGTACATTCTATTTTTGACATGAATCATGACTGCGTTTATCACAATGATGTGGGCGTTGAAAGTATAGTCCGTAGCCTGTTTAGAAAGGCTGTCCCACTTTTAAAAAGGTGTTTGGAAATTGTTATGCCACACATTAAAAGCACCACTCAAGGTATTGCAAAAACTGTAGATGGCTATGTTTCCAAGGTTGTTGTAGATAAGGTGGAAGTTCTGTCAAATGAGGAGGGCTTGGGACTTGCTTATATTCAAAGACAAAGCCTTAAAAAAAAGAGAGCCACATCATGTCTCCAGAGGGAAGGTCTGCCCCAGCCCTGTAAAAGACAAAGGAAGTGTGGGGCCAGACAACAGTCTGACCAGGACAGGAAGAATTAAAAGAACAAGTCGGGCCGAACCATGAAAAAGAAACAGGAATCCCAGAGAAAGAGGTTCCATTCTACAGCTAGAAAAGGAAATATATTTTAAAACGGATGGTTTCCATTCATGGTTGCTTAGAAGAATGCACCAAATATGAGCTGGATTTGTTTGAAGTGTCCCTGACACAGACCAGCACTGAGAAAAGCCTGTTTACTGAGGTGCCTCCACTTTCAGCTATTACAGAGTCTGCACTTCTGGACTTTTTCATAGCTGGGAATGGGAAAGATTACATAGATCTTGGCTGCAAGACTGTAAAAGCTGAAAGGTCAAACCTCAGAGCTGGTGAGGCCATGGGTCTCATGAATCACCCACTGGCCTCTATTTTTAGCCAGCTGGACATTATGCTGGGAGACCAACTGATAAGCCAGAACTGTTTATGAAGAAGGTTCAGCTGGTGTCTGGAGTGCCTTTTGGGCATGCTGAGGAATTACTCATGGCCAACACTAAATACCTGATGGAGCGGGTGGGCATGAAAGTTTTCAGCATATTGACCAGCAGTCATGTCAGCAACCAGGAAAATTTGTTTCTGGGTCAGGTACCCGAGCTTGTTGTGATTGGATTTGTAGATAATGACACTTTTAGTGGCAATTATGTGAAGAACCTTTACAACTTTAAACATTATGATATAAATTTTGTGGCCCTCTATGTGGATGGTAAACAAATGCAAACAAAACTGCTGCAGTCTGATTTCAAGAATGGCTGCTGTGTGACATCATACATACAGCTCATTCAGTCAATTGGCTGCCATATGAAAGAACATTCCCTTCTGGTTGATAGGGAAGAGTTCACCCATGGCTATACCCCGTTCACTGTTGACCTGTCTCCAGACAAAGAATGTTCTGATCACTATTCCCGATTAAAACAGGAAGCCTGAGATGAGAGGTACTCTGCAGGGGTCTTGACCACTGCCATTGATATCTTCATGTATGGTGTATTTGACAACGCGACAGAAATAAACCAGAGAAGACACATACTCTTTGACCAGATGTGAAGATGGACACTGAACAGGTTTCTTGGGTTTTATTAGCAGACCCCTACGCCATGGAAACATTCCTAAGTGTTCACTCAAGTGACAGATTCCCTAGGTCCCGTGTTTCTCAAAGACCAGCAAATGTCCACAACTGAAGCATCCCCTCTCCACAGCCCGCAGATACCACTGTCTTTTTCCTACATCACCATAACGAGGAGCTACTTTCTGAATAACTTTTTTAACTGTATTATAATGATTTAGTACAAAATACCCAGATGGTGATGCATTTTTTAAAATATAAATATGGAGATTTCCCATGACCAGAGCTACTCAAAATATGTTTCAGAAGACCCAGACCTGAATCTCTTGCAATGTTTTTGATAAAAGTATTCTGTAAATAAAACTTACAACCCAACTGCAAGGAGTTGTGTGCATCTTCTTTAACATCACCCCACCCCCCCACTCCACCCCTACTCCACCCCCACCCCTCCCCACCCCAATAAGTTTTTTTTAAATGGACAACAAAGATTTTATGAATATTTTATTTTCAAGAGTAAACTTTACAGGGTGAGTCACTGGGCTTTATTTGTCTTTCTCTTTTTAGGTGGTCTGTATGGTGCTTCTCTGTCCTCCGCAGTCACTTTTAGTTGTTCCAAGAGATCCTGGTTTGCTGTATGATCCATGAAAGAAGATGGGACATTCACCCAAGCCATGGCTTCCATAAAAACATTCCAGCCTTTAGGTGTTCTCAGGCTAGAAAATCTGAAGGATTTATCAGACTAAATCAAGCAGGCTGGACCCCTTGATGACATCTCCTTTGTATACAAAAGTTCCCTGGCTGTCCCAAGGAGAAATATGCTTGTTCTGCCTTAGTTTACTTAGGAGCACTTTGCATTCCTCTGATGCCATGGATGCACATTATCCAACACTCCCTGAACAACAGGGTCAGGGGTCTCAGGAGTCTATAGGGGCTTTTGCACTTCCATCTTGTTTTCTTCTGGAAAAACAAGAGTTACTTTCCCCCTTTCCTGGGGAAAGTGTCAGAGTCCCTGCACCAGGCAATGACGGTATAGGGACTGAGCAGTCAGTTACCCCAGTGATTATGGGGACAGCAGCAGTTGTGATTTGTCTGCTGAGGAATGGACTGGAGAGTCTAAGGATGAAAATGGAAGAGCAATCCCTGTGTGCACTTTGGTTATTAACAAAGCAAAAGGACCCCCTGGGGTGCCGCAGCATACAGTATCAGCATGAGACTACGCTCAGGCTGAGCTGTGGTATTAGGCAGACTCATATCAGCAGAACTCTGAGGAGAAAATGGGACAGTGGTTACTGCAAGTGTGGGACCAAGTAGGGGAGAGTGTACAACTGAGCCCCAAGTAGTGGTGCGTCTGGAAGCAGCTTCCCAATATTCAGTGCTAACGCAATGATTAAAAAAGACTCAGGCAAATGGAAATGAGAGTTACTGTCTTTGGAAATGGTTGCAGGGGGCAGGGAAAACATAACATCCCTCCCCATTTAATTGGAATGACAGAATGGTGACACAGAAGCATATAGATGTGGGGGCAGGGAGAGGGCAATATTTGAGAGAAATGGCTATTCAAGATATTGACAAACCTGCCTTCACTAGCCCTGACCCAAAGGTATTTACTTACCTCAGGAATGCAATCCAAATTGTTAGTCAGGGCACCTTTTTGTCTTAAAGGGAACATCATATTGATCCTGAGAGGTGCCCAGGGGACAGCAGTTGGTGATGCAATTCTAGCACTGAAGCAGTTAAGAAAATACCAAGCCAAAAGGTAAGATAGGACATTACCCTTTGTGGATAAACTGCAAAAGAAAAAAGTTACTTGAAAGGAGATGTTATTATTATTATTAGGTTACTTTAGTTCCTTTAGTGAATGAGCAGTTTAGGTTAAGTCGCTTAAAGATTCACCATTTAAGGTATGAGCGAAATAGTTTAATATGAGCTTATGGGAGCACGACTTCACAAAGTCCGATGGCAAGGTTCACTCTATTACTTATTATGTGGATAGAACACACACAAAAAAAAAGAAAAAAACAGATTAAAAATCAAGTTAGAATTAAGCCAAAATGATTTACACAGGGATCAAAGATATAAGGGGTAAGGGAGACCCTACCATTGAGTAACGAGGTTTAGAGAGGACCGCCTTGCTTTCTAAACTATTTGGTAGAGTTTAGGTGCAGATATATCCAATCTTAGTCTCAGACTTGTTCAACAGTTAATGTCTAATAGAAAATATATAAAGAATAGGACAAAAGAGTAGAAGAGACCTTTCCATTGAGTCACGAGGTTCAGAATGGACCCCCTTGCTTTTTAAACTCTTAATAGAGCTTAGGTGCAGTTAGATCCAATCCTAGTCTCAGACTTGGAAAACATTTTATATCTAAGGGTATATAGGGAATGAGGGTTTATTCACAGTTTAAAGTTGATCACAAAATTGTAGCAGCATTTTATCATCAATTAATTTAATATTTGCAAAGTAATTCAATAAGATTTACTTCAGTTATAACAGTGATTTAATTATGGATTTGAAATTATAACACTTATACTGTATTGGTTATGAGGTATCTAAATCAATTCACATGCACAAACACACGCGGACACAAACAGAAAGAGATAGGCGTATAGAAATATATGTACAAATTGGACAAAGGTATACACCTGTTAAAAGTTCCCCTCAATTTCAGTGAAATACGTTGAATGCCTTTGCATTTCTCAACGGGCAAAGTGTTGAGCCTCAGGAAGCAGGAAAATCAGCCCAGGCCCCATCGTCAGCTTTCAGTGACAGTCCTCCTAGTATCTCAAACTTGGGAGTTCACGAGCTCTGAGCAGCATCCCGCTCAGAGAGAGATGCTGGTCACAGCCTGCTGCAATCCAGGAGAGCTCAAAGGGTCTCACTTGGACTGCTGTTTATAGGGTCAGAGACGACTGCCTTTAGTCATCCATAAAATTCCATCCTGGTTGTTATCCAAGTTGGTCATTTTTCAATTACAATGATACCATTCCACTTGGGCTACAGTTTGGGTCAGGAATGTCCCAAGGCTGTCAGGGGATGAACGATTATCATTTTTGTTTCCACCTTTGCCAGGCAACAAGAATTCCTGGTACGGGCAGTACTGCTCCCCACCTTAGTCATACAAGAGTTGTTGGTACGATCAAGGGGTGCTTAACTGCCCAACTCATTACTCAAACACCAAGACCTAACAGGGATTCCTGATGTCATAGAGTGATCCAGAGAAGGGGGCAAGATGCATCACCACAGTTACACATTATTATTAGGTTACTTCATCCACAAACAAAATATATTGATGGCTTTCCTCTTACTGATTCTTTTGGTTTCAGCTGGGATAGAGTTAATTTTCTTCTTAGTAGCTAGTACAGTGCTGTGTTTTGGCTATGATGTGAGAACAATGTTGATAGGACACTGATATTTTTAGTTGTCACTGGGTGATGTTTATACTAAATCAAGTACTTTTTGTTTTCTTGGGCCCTGCCAGTGAGAGGGCTGGAGGGGCACAGGAAACTGGGAGGGGACACAGCCAGGACAGCTGACCCAAACTAGCCAAAGAGGTATTCCATACCATATGACGTCATGCTGAGTATATAAACTGTGGGAAGAAGAAGAAAGGTGGGGACATTTGGCGTTATGGCATTTTTCTTCCCAAGTAACCGTTACGCATGATGAAGCCCTGCTTTCCTGGGGATGGCCGAACACCTGCCTGCCCATGGGAAGTGGTGAATGAATTCCTTGTTTTGCTTTGCTTGCGTGTGCGGCTTTTGCTTTACCCTTTTTTCCCCACCTTTGCATTTTGTTATTATTATTATTGTTGTTCTTACCTCTTTATTCTGTTTAAATTATTAAATTGTTCTTATCTCAACCCTTGACTTTTACATTCCTTTCCAATTCTCCTCTCCATCCCTCTGGGTGAGGGGGAGTGAGCAAGTGGCTGCGTGGTTCTTGGTTGCCGGCCGGGGTTAAACCACAACACTGATTAAGCTATTGGAAAAAAAAAAAGATTTTCACTGTGAAATTGCCTACCTTTTTGTGAAAATAAATAGGTCCACGTTATTGTATGTGTAATCCAGCAAATTTGGGCACCCACTACAGAAACTTCTATTAAGCCAGTGGAGATATACTCACAGTGTCTCAGGCATGTCAGATGAGTTAAAATGGTTGCAACTATATTAGCATTGATTAACCCATTATGGCCCAGTATCTTTCTATTATCCATGAAGATCTTACATGAGCTTCATTCTATCAAACTAAATTATTATCTTAGAGATGTTATTTGCAGGTTTTGACCTAAGAACTAGATATGGCAGTTTCCTTGTTTCCACTCCATGGTTTGATATTTTTTCTAGCAGAATGATATAATAAATTCAAAGGATGAACAGTATTAGAGCAACTACGTGTATCAACTGCTATTTTCTCCAAAATGGGAATCATCCACTGCCTGGTATACTACAATGGTTCCCACTGAATTAAAACTTATGTTGAAATTATTACTACTCTACTGTTCTATAGGATATTCATGCCAGCTCTGCTGTATCTATTTAATGAAGAATTTCGCTCTTAATATTTCAGTTCATACTATCAGATACACATCAAAGTGGACCTATTCATTCATTGTCTCAACTCCATGCTTATAGCCTAACTCTCCAAGGTACTGATTTCAGTAGTTGCAGCCAATATGACTTTCCATTCTGGATCACTCTCCTGTCGATGTCTGAGCCAATCTGCCTCTTAGGTTTTCTAATCTTTTAATGTCTTTGAGACATCGAGAAATACATAACAGCAAATCTGTTTATAATGACTACCTTCTGACCATCTTTATGTTGACACAAACTGCAACAATGTCATGAGGTGAAATCTGCTTTCAAAAACAGAAATTGTGTACCATCTATATTTAAAACAAACAAACAAAAACATACACAGGTTTTAAAATGGACTTAGGCTTTGGGCTTGCTATCTGACTAGAAAATTAGTTTATCCCCAAATTCATGTTTACTACTGTATCATATATTAATTAATATAGCAGATAGAAATTTACCTTAGCTAAGTTGTTCCAGAGGTTCTTGTTTTTATATTTTTATAGCTGTTTTTCTTTGAGTAACGAATTATCCCGTTCTGAAAAACTTCCTCAATCTGAAATTCCCTCAGCATATGCAATTACAAGTCCCCCACACACAGAGATAGAAATAGCCAGACCAGCATGTAAATCCCACTTTCTCTGAAATAGCTAGAGATATCTTGGAGAACAATGTAAAGCTTATAAAACTAATGGAGAATTTTAATAACTATTCAAATGTTGAATAAATAGGAATTGAGATCAAAGTCAAACATTGTCTCATGATCATTGTTTGTTTCACAGAGCAAAAGCGCACATGATGAAGCTCAAAAAATAAAGTTTTGTGTGATTAAGCTCTTTGGTTGCAAGACAGTGATACCAGACTGACTCATGCATGGATGAATAATTTGCTTACGGGAGTAGTATACAGGCTACGGGAGTAGTATAGCATTGATCAGGCAACATGGAAATGTGACTATAAATGAACTTTACTGAATTTAAGAAAGCATGGTCATTATTCTATCTACAGCAACAGATCTAAATTCAAAAGCATTTTTATGGTGACTAATTTCTTCATATTTAAAGACACATGGCATCAGAATAGTGAAAAATAATGTTCTTCATTAAGTTATGTGAAGACTTCAGCTATATAGCCATGTAAGGTCAATAAGGTATAGCACCTATTTTATAACTGGCTATTATTTTAGTTCCCTTAACATAAAATTTAAAACCATTCAGAATAATTTGGTGGTGCATATCATAGCATTATGGGTAACAAGATAAATGAATGCATGTGGGAGTCTGAAACGAGAAAAATATATTCTAGAATATCTGAATTCAAAACCTGAAGTCCCTTCCTCCTCACAAGATATTTTTTCTATTTCTATTACACGGAACAAAGACTAAATGATGAATGAATTTTAGGTATTTAGATCATTGTATGAGAGGATTTAATTATGATATTTTAGAATAAGTAGGAATCTTGGGGTGGTAAATCCATACCTACCAGCTTCTTTTTCTTTTCCTTCAGTGATCCTGAATGGTCCTGGCTGACAGTAGGACAGTGTAAATTGTGAATTTTTAACATCTCCAGTGAGGGAAAAAAAATCTTGTTTTAATTTATTTTAATCCTAACTTTTTAACACTATTTCCATGACAAAGTTCCTTTTTACATTGTCTCTATCTAAGCCAGTGTCATTGTCATTTCTAGTAGTGAAACAAATGATGAGTAACTGAAGAATTAAATCTTTATATATGAAACAAACTCACATTGTCATAAGAAACAGTATCAAATATTTCCTTAATCTGTCTGCCCTTGAAGATATTAGACATGGTGAGTTCATAGAGTCTCTTCCCATTGCTGCAAAGCAGGTATCTAACAAATAATCATTCTGGGGAAAATTTAAAAAGCAATTTTTAGATTTATTTCAAGAAAAGTGTCTTGAGTATAAAAATTCAAGATATTAAAAAAATCTGTGATATCAACCACTTGCAACTCTGGATATGCAGCATCAACAGTAAGAATTTCATGTATCTTGCAAACTGCTCATTCAGCCAGATATTCCCCCATTCCACAGTGAGTAGATTACCAAACCACTAAAATAGATTAATATACATATTCAGAAGCAGCTAAAGAATATACAAATAATTTGAAGCAAAATTAGCAGGTATAATGACTGGAAAGAGGGATGAAGAACAATGACTTTTTGCCAAAAAAATCAGCAAAAATACTTCAGACAGTGAATATCTGAAAGACAAAATCCAATCAAGAATAGAAAATCTCTTCTCTGTCAAACAAGCCCAGTGAAGCCTTCAACAAATGTGTTCAAAGCTCATTCCTATGTAGTATATTAACACATCAATCTTAGCACTGATTTCTTTTTTTTTTTTCTTTCCTTAGGAGAGTATCTTGAGTACAATATAATATTCAGAAAACCACTAGAGGAAGACCACTTGAATTTTTTTTTTTTAAATAGAAATGTATGATGCAGGGAATACTTGTGTTGGAAGACATAAGAAGACTCAAGTTGATTCTGTCTTCACAAACCCCAGATCCAAAAGGGTAAACCCCAAAATTTTAGCTCAGTCTACTATAGGGAGCCAAACCTTGTGCCTGAATGGAAAAGCACTCAAGGTTAGTGCTTGCTAGGCTGCATTACTAGGGCTGTAAAACCTATACCTTTTAACTCACCAATCTAAAGGGTGCTTTTAGGATCAATGGGAATATTATCTTGAGTAGACTGAAAGGGTTTTACCAAATGTTTAGGGCTCTATTATTGGGACTGTTTTTGAGAAGTAGCTAGAAAGATAGATATGTATTTTTAGATTAATTTATAGCTTTGTACGCAAATAATATATTTATTAGCTATTGCAGTTGTAGTGGGTTTGGCTGGGGTAGAGTTAATTTTCTTCTTAGTAGCTGCTACAGTGCTGTGTTTTGGATTTAGTATGAAAATAATGTTGATAACACACTGATGTTTTAGTTGTTTCTAAGTAGTGCTTACTCTAAATCAAGGACTTTTCAAATTTCCCATGCTCTGCCAGCAAGCAGGTGCACAAGAAGCTGGGAGGGAGCATAGCCAGAACCGCTGACCCAAACTAGCCAAAGGGATATTCCATACCATAGAACATTATGTTCAGTATATAAACTGGGAGGAGTTGGCTGGGGCCTGCTAATCGCTGCTCAAGGACTGGCTGGGCATTGGTCAGTGGGAGGTGAGCAATTGTATTGCATATCACTTGGGTTTTTTTGTTTTTTCCCTTTGGATTTTATTCTACTCTCTCTCTTTCATTATAATTGTTGTTGGTTTTATTATTTTATTTTACTTCATTTTATTTTATTTCAATTATTAAATTGTTCTTATCTCAACCCATGAGTTTTACCTTTTTCCCCGATTCTCCTCCCCATCCCGCTGGAGGTGGGGTGGGGGGAGTGAGCAAGCAGCTGTATGGTACTTAGTTGCCAGCTGGGGTTAAACCATGATAGCAGTACAGCTAGTAACTATAGCAAGTTATTAGATATCATGGCTAATAGCTATATTTCACAACTAGACTAATAGCAAACTTAAAGCTAATTTATGAATCAGCTGAAAACTTTTTTTAGCTTCAGTATGTTTTTTAGTAAGTTGTCACTAGCTGTCAAACTTGAACTGTAGCATTAAGTTCCTGATTTATAGTTTATGTGAACAGTAACTACTCATAAGTGATAAATTCTACATGGATATACAATTCTTTCTTTTTACTATTGTGACAGAAAACAGCTTAAGCTGTGATCCCTAGGAGTATTGCTGAGCTAATATAGGAAAAGACTGGATTCACCACCTTGCTGTACATTATCATTCCAGGAGGAAAGATTATTTGTAGTTATATAACTATCCAGTGAGTCAATAAATGCAGAGAATAATCTTCAAAATAGAACCAGTGGGTTTGTTATCAGTAATGCATATAATGCCATGTCTTGATGAACTTGTATGATAAATGATCAAAACTGGACTACCTGATGAAACAGTTTATGTCCTATCAGCATGGTCACCCAAAATTTCTTAGATGCTGAAGATGGTTTTGGATCATAAAGCAGAGAAGTGTCTCTGTAGGTAGCCAGGCCCCAGTTTTCCATAGCTCCTGACTGAAAGTCGGGGACAACAAGAAGATTTGAAAAGAGCACTTCTTTTATGTGTAGGAATCGAGCATCATTGCATAGTTCTAGTAAACAACTGAAAAAAAATAACCCCACTAATGGTCTGATTTAGTGCCTCTTGAAATCAGCAGGAGCCTTATAATAGGAATGGAGCTGGACCAGGTCCACTGTGTGGAATAAAACAATCACCTATAGAGATCATTTCTGTGAGACAAACATAAAGCACCAAGTCACTCTAATAATTTTCAGTAATCTAAAATAACTGATTTTAATAGGAAGATTTAACTCTTTATAGGGTACTTTCCATCAAAAATTATCAAAAGCAAAGTATCTTCCTCTATTGTGCAGTATCTCTTTGATTACAAACAAGTAAGAGCTTTGCCAAAAGCAGCAACTGTTTCTCAGAGAAACTAACAGACCCAAAAGCAGGTTATCTCCAAACTCTTTCTAACGACTTGTATTTGTAAAATTCTTAATGGATTCACCAGCCTGTCAAAGATCTTGATTGGCAATTTTTTAAAGAATGCCCATAACGTATTCCTTAAGGACATAATTTGCTTTCTGTCTCACTTCTAATCACTGACCACACACTAGCAAGACGCTCTGAAAAAAGCTAAAAAAATAATAGTGGGAGTATGAGGATATAAATTATATATTTTACTTCATCACTTCCTTCATATTTCTTCTCTGTTTTGTCTCATTTTAGCAAAAAACAAATGCTTGTATTTAATTTTTAAATAATAAATTCTTTTAGCAAGGAATTTATTCTTTTATACTATATAAATAACAAATAGCAATAACAGTTTCAACATACTCCATCTCCCACAACTTACTTTACATCATATCAGACATGCTACTCATAGAACTCTACTGTCTTTACAGTAACATCCAGTGTGTAGTAGACTTGAGGCACCTTCTCTGGATTAGCATATACAGACAGCTGTTTCAACAGGGGCTAAAACACAGCACTGTAAAGGTTGTCCAGATGGTTTTCAACTAGTTTAACAGAAGGAAGAATACTGGTATCTTCCTATAGCCAGATAAAGAGCATCTCCAGATCTCACAAAGCAATGAGAACATGCCTATAAATATAAGTTTCTGTTGCTTCCCATTCACGTTTTCCATTTTCAATAATGCAGTCAAGCACCTCTGTGACCTGCTGCTTACAGTCTGCATTTCTATAAAGAAAACTACTGGCTTGTCTCCAAAATTTTCATGAAAAAGACTGATAACTTTGGAAAGATGTTCTTTAGTTTTTCATCATATGATCTCATTTTCTCTCACATTCCTGATTCTTTCCAATCCACCTTTCCATTTGTAAGCAGGATACACTATCACTTTCTTGCCAAGAAGGAAGGAAATAAGTCAGAGTTGGGCTATCACCTCAGTGAATGGCAACTTAAAATGTTTAATTTTACATCTTATATAGGTTTCTTAAAGCAATTACATAATCCCTAAAGTCCAATCATAAGAGTCCACCTAAAGTTTCATCATCTTTTTGATTCTTCTATTCTTCTTGGTCAGCTGGAAAGTACTTTGAATCCATCAGCTGATTCTCATCATTCAATCCGACTGTTGACCACATAGATCATGCTGTTCTCTTCTTGACTCAAAATCATAGAAGTCATTTATATCTAATAATAATTATCTGACAGGCTTATTTGATTATTAATTACTGTATAACATATACATTTATTTTTATCTACTGATTAACTCATTTGAAGACTAAATCAATCACAGAAAGAATCATAAAATGGACTTGGTTATACTGTTATTGCTGCACCTGCATTTTTACTGCTGCTAACAATTAATCTTACTACTTTAACCTACACAATACTGCTATTAATCTATGATTAGCCTTTAACACCTGGGTAATGTTTATACTAAGTCAAGGACTTTTCAGTTCCTTGGGCCCTGCCAGCGAGAAGGCTGGAGGGGCACAAGAAATTGGGAGGGGACACAGCCAGGACAGCTGACCCAAACTAGCCAAAGAGGTATTCCATACCATATGACGTCATGCTGAGTATATAAACTGGGGGAAAAGAAGGAAGAGGGGGATATTTCGTGTTTGTCTTACCAAGTAACTGTTAAGCACGATGGAGCCCTGCTTTCCTGGAGATGGCTGAACACCTGCCTGCTGATGGGAAGTAGTGAATAAAGTCCTTGTTTTGCTTTGCTTGCATGGGTGGCTTTTGCTTTACCTATTGAATTGTTCTTATCTCAACCCTTGAGTTTTACATTCCTTTCCAATTCTTCTCCCCATCCCTCTGGGTAGGGGGGAAGTGAGCAGGCAGCTGCGTGGTGCTTGGTTGCAAGCCAGGGTTAAACCATGACACTGATATAAAGATTTCATTTAATCTCTCAGTTGTTAATGAAACAGGCTGATGGAATTTCATAAAGAAAATGGTAAGTGATATCTAGCTGATTATAGTTGCAAATTTACAAGGTCTGGAGTTACAAAATTGTGAAGCAGAGAAGACATTCTGTAACAAATTTTATCAATTTTACAGTTATTTCCATGGGGCCTTAATGCTTTCAGCCCTAGTAAGGTCTGTGGGACTTCTTTCTAAGTGAAAGTTCAGAGCATTCAGAGCTGTTCTTCCTATCTAATTTAAACTTAGAATTCCATAGTAATTGTTGGGGTCTGCAGACAAGTTAGTTGACTTCAAAGACTTAGCCGTGTACCTTTAAGACAGCCACAAATTGTCAGGTATGTAAACAGGGTGTGTGGAACAGGAACTTAGAACCGCAGCATACGGGCACCTACAGCAACAGCAAATAGCAAGCAAGAAGAAGAACACAAAAACCTATCAGGATCTGACACCTGCACTGTCTAAGATATATAAATAGTTTGTATAAACAAATAAAGACCATTTTGTCCGAACCCATCCACACAGACGTAGTGTTTTTTTCAGTCCGCCTTGAATTGCATCACCACATTTGGTGACCCTGATGTGCCGATGTGATCCCAGTAAAGGGTATCAAAAAGAGACCCTGAGACTGTGCCGATGTGACCCCGGTAAGGGGTGTCAGGAGCGATCCTGAGACTGTGACCAGCGGGTTGCTGGGGAGGCGGAGCCTGGTGAAGCGGAGTAGCGCAGCGAGCGGCTGCAAGATCCTGGGAGAACGTGACACCGGTAAGGTGAGCCACCAGGGACAGCATGGGGATGAAGTTATCTAAAGAAGATACCATAGTGCTATCACTGTGGAAATTAGTATTAGAGAAGCGTGGAATTACTTTAAATGGGCTTCGGTTAAAAAATATTTTATTGTGGGCCAAAACACATGGAGTGGAAGTGTCCCCCGCGACTGCTCTTAGTGTGTCAACCTGGGACAATTTAGGATCAACACTGTCAGAAGCTCTGGAGAAAGGGGACGAAAAGGCGTCGGGGCTTTTGCCTACATGGGGACTGCTTAGACATGTTGTAGGGGGCTTCAAAAATCTGCAAGACGCAAATGGGGGCTTGAAAAATCAGCAAACTGTGACTGGGGGCTTGCAAAGTCCGCAAGACCCGAGTGGGGGCTTAAAAAGTCAGTAAAATGCGAATAAGGGTACATCGTTCAAACCTCCCCTGTATCCCCCTCCAGAATACAGACAAGAGGATGAGGGGGTGGGGGAGGGGGAGAGTCTGTGTCCCTTACCAGGCGCCACTCCCCAATGCCCCGAATCCCCTAAATCTCTCCAACTGCATCGATACCGATTCCGAGGAGGAGGACGACAAACAGAAACCTCGGTGGACCGATCCCAGCCCTCCTGACTCCCCCCAACATTTGTGCCAGCCCACACCCTTTCCTCCCTCGGCTCCGGCCCGCCCGCCCGTCTACTCGGCACCACCCGCCCCCTCGGCACCGCCCCTCCCGCCTGCCCCCTCTGCTCCGGCCCTGCCTGCGCAGGATGGAAATGCCGAAAACCCGGATTCGGATCCAGCTACGACAACGTTATCAGTCACAGGCAATGAAGAAGGTGGAGGTGGTAAAAATCCAGTTTCCAGTGGTACAGTAATGACGCGCGACCCTCGCCGATTTTGGCAGGCTGTAAGAGATAGGGCATTAAGAGATGGAAACTGGGATTTAGTAGAACTGATAGGCGGACCACTCCTTGATCTTCCTACGCCTTCCACCGATGCACCGCATACATATCCTATTGTAATAGGAGATGCGGCTGATACACCATTTGCTTGGAAAGTAGTACAGGACTTGCAAAAAACTTTCTCAGTACGGGGTGAATTCGCCACCTACAATGCAATTGCTGCGTTTGCTAACCATGGGTGCTTTGACTCCTTTTGATATTTCTCAGCTGGCACAGATTATGTTCTAACCTGTGCAACTAGCCGTTTTCCACGTCACCTGGCGGGCAGCTGCAGAACAGCAGGGACTGCATAATATAAACCTTCCACAAGCTGATCCCCGGTTTGCTAATGGGCCTGATCCGTTGATGGGTCTTGGGCAGTATGCCAACCCTCAAGATCAGGCTCAGTGGCCCACCATAGTATTAGATCAAGTAAAAAATATAGGCATGCAAGCAATATTGAAAACTGCACAATTAGCAGAGCCAAAACAGCGTTATACAGCAATTAAGCAAGGTCTAAAAGAACCATTATTGCCATTTGTGGAAAAATTGCAACATGCTATTGCCTCTCAAGTGTTTGACCCTCACCTGTGTGACATGCTAATAAGGCAATTAGCCAAAGATAATGCTAATGCTGATTGTCAAAAAATAATAGAAGGATTACCATGTGAACCCAGTTTAGAAGCAATGATATCAGCCTGTGCCAAGGTGGGCACCTTGGAACACAAACTAGCAGTAATGGCTGCTATGCAAATGAAATGTTATTCTTGTGGCAAGTCAGGACATTGTAAACAGGACTGCCCCTCCAAAAAACAACACACGCCATGACCTAAACTGTCCTCGGCGATAATTCCTTGTTTCCGCTGTGGAAGGAAAGGGCATTTTGCAAAACAATGTAATTCTCGTTACGATAAAGAAGGATTTCACCTACCACGCCAGGGAAATGCTCACAAGAGCGCGAGGAGGCGTGCAATGACACAAGTACTTCAGGTTGTCATACCAACTGGCCAGCCTTATATGACCAATTATCAGAGAGAACCCAGGGATCAGCAGGGATGGATGTATACACCAGTGAATCAGTAACACTAACCAACCATGGAGTGTTTAAGGTCCCTTTGAATGCTCAGGGGCCAATAGGTAAGGGCCTTAGTGCCTTACTAATAGGTCGATCTAGTACTACTTTGCAAAATATCCAAGTCCATGTTGGTGTTATTGATGCAGACTTTACAGGTCAAATATGTGCCTTAGTTTCTACACCTGTGCCTCCTGTTACAATTCCAAAAGATACATGCCTTGCTCAACTTGTGCCTTTTGTGAGTTGTGTTCCCAGAACAGAGCCTAGGTGGCGGGGTGATGAAGGATTCGGCTCCATAGGGGTACCTCAAGTGTGTTTGAAACAAGAACTATCTTCACAACGACCCAACCTGACCTGCACCTTGACGTTATCGGGAGGCACTCCTGCAGAAGTGAGATTGAGTGGTCTTCTGGATACTGGAGCAGACGTAACTGTCATATCAGGCAAAGACTGGCCACCTCAATGGCCTTTGGTAAATAATGCAGCAGGAGTTGTAGGTCTGGGGGGCATGACTACTAGCTACTTGTCTGTAAAACCTATAAAGATCAAAACACAAGGACAGACTGCCACCGTCCGCCCATACGTTGCCACTGCACCATTCACTTTGTGGGGTCGAGATTGTTTAGGACAATGGGGAGTTTGTATCACCACGGATTTTTAACTGGGGCCACTGTATTGCAGGGAGTGAAACATCCTACCCTTGGTCTCACTTGATTAACTGACAAACCAGTATGGGTAGATCAGTGGCCCCTGCCCCAA
Source organism: Falco biarmicus (assembly GCF_023638135.1). NCBI lineage: Eukaryota > Metazoa > Chordata > Aves > Falconiformes > Falconidae > Falco > Falco biarmicus. Next base: position 20,733,229 of record NC_079310.1, on the reverse strand, counting down.
GAAAAGCTGTATGCCCTGCATGAATTAGTTGAAGAACAGTTAGATGTAGGCCACACTAAAGAATCACATAGCCCATGGAACACCCCTGTATTTGTGATAAAAAAGAAGTCTGGTAAATGGCAATTATTGCATGACCTGCATAAAGTCAACGCAGTGATGGCCCCTATGGGGGCCTTACAGCCATGATTGCCATCTGCCACCATGATACCAATGGACTGGGACATTTTAGTTATTGATCTGAAAGACTGATTTTTTACCATTCCTTTAGATCCAAAAGACAAAGCAAAGTTTGCTTTTACAGTACCATCTAGAAATAACTCTGAGCCCACAAAAAGTTACCACTGGACTGTGCTGCCTCAGGGCATGAGAAACTCGCCAACCATTTGTCAATGGTTTGTGGCCCAAGCCCTGAGCTCTGTGAGAGACAAATACAAGGATGTTTACTGTTATCATTACATGGATGACATTTTGCTGGCAGCACTGTCAACAGAACTGCTGAACGTAGTTGAAAAAGATGCCAGACATAGCTTAGCAGAGTTTGGATTGGTTGTAGCTCCTGAAAAAGTTCAGATACAAGAGCCTTGGAAATATCTGGGCATGAATGTGCTGAAAAGAACTGTGTCTCCACAACCTATCAAATTGAAACTGGACATAAAGACTTTGAATGATGTCCAAAAACTTGCAGGAATGCTAAATTGGTTATGGCCTTATTTAGGCCTTACTAATGAATAAATGCAACCTCTTTGGCAACTTTTAAAAGGAGACACAGATCTTTTAGCCCCAAGGTATTTAACACCTGCAGCCTTAGCACTTGTGAAGGAAATCAAACAGTTGATCTCTTTGCAACATGTGTGGCATGTAGATATCACACTTCCTTTAAGTGGTTTTATTTTAATGGACCAATCTTGCCCTTATGCTATGTTGGCCCAATGGAACCAGGCTTGGGAAGATCTGCTGCATGTACTTGAATGGTTGTTTTTGCCTTTGCAGCCTAAGAAAACTTGTTGCCGATTTGATCATAAAAATCAAAAAGGTGTTTAGAGTTGACTGGAGCTGATCCAGCAACTGTAATTATCCCTGTACAACAATACTATGTTGAATGGGCGCTGTTGAATTCTGCTTCCCTTCAAGTGGCTCTTGCCAATTTTCAAGGGCAAATTCAGTACCATCACCCACCTCATCCACTTCTGAAAATGACTGTAAAACTAACTTTGCAGCCACGGCAACTAAGTCAAAGACAACCAGTTGAAGGTGACACAGTATTTACAGATGGATCTGGAAAAACGGGAAAAGCCGCAGTTGCTTGGAAAAAAAATGGGCAATGGCATTCCCAAATTGTGTATCAGGAAGGATCCCCTCAAGTTGTAGAGTTATGGGCTGCAGCTTTGGCATTTCAGTATTTTCCAGGCCCTCTTAATCTTGTTACTGATTCGGCATATGTGGCAGACCTCCTTCCCAAGCTAGATATGGCTGTCCTTGGCCATGTCAACAATCCCAAGCTTTTTGCAATTTTGACTTTAGTTTGGGAAGAGATTCGGAAATGCCATTCTCCATTTTATGTTATGCATGTTAATAGCCATACTTCCCTACCTGGTTTTATAATTGAAGGCAATGCTCGAGTTGATGCTCTAGTTTCTGTGGCTCTGTCAGTGCCTGTTCCTGATGTCCATCAGCAAGCCGTGTTAGCCCACCAATTCTATCATCAGAACTGGCGATCCTTGTATCATCAGTTTGGCCAAAAGGGTCTCTCTCAGGCTGCTGCATGCAGTATTATTGCAGCCTGTCCAGACTGTCAAAATGTTACTTCTATGCCTAATTATGGAGTTAATCCTAGAGGACTTCAAGCTTTACAACTTTGGCAAACAGATGTAACTCATTACAATGAGTTTGGCAGACAAAAATATGTCCATGTTACAATAGATACATATTCTGCTGCAATGATTGCTACTGTCCACACAGGTGAGACCAGTCGTGACATCATTTGGCACTGGCAACGTGCTTTTTCTGTGCTTGGTGTCCCTCTTGAAATCGGAACAGACTGTGGACCTGCCTATAGTTCCAGGAATGTCAGTCAGTTCCTTTCCCAATGGGGGATCTCCCACAAATTTGGTATTCCCCATTCCCCTACGGACCAAGCCATCGTTGAACGCATTAGTGATACTCTTAAACGCCAGCTTGAAAAACAAAAAGGGGGAATGAAGGGAATGACCCCAGAGGCACGATTAGAGAAAGCATGTTATGTTTTGAACTTTCTGAAAATCTCTGCCGACCATGTGGTGCCTCCCATTGTGCGACATTTTGTGTCAATTGGTGACAAGCAGCAAAAGCATGAAGGTGTCTTAGTACGCATGAAAGACCCTCGTACCGGGCATTGGTCAGGACCGCATGAATTGTTAACTTGGGGGAGAGGTTATGCTTGTGTTTCTACAGATGAAGGTCCGCGATGGATACCTGCTCGCTGTGTGCGGCCTGAGCTTAGAGTGCCGGTTCGTGGGAGTGCTGCTGCCGCCAGTCAACCCAACAACTAATGTGTGGCCTCCTTACTGAACCAGTCCTTGTCTGGTGTGCCCTTCCTTGAAACTGACTTGCAGACATTGTTGCAAAAAAGTGAATGTATGCGGGGAATGAAGAATCTTACTGAAAGTCTTGATATTTGGGATAATTGATTACCTCTGTATAATGTTAACCCAAAAGAAGTTGATATTGTTTGCACTTTGAATGTTGATAGTTGTCTTTATGTAGATGCTAATGTAGTGAAAGGCTACGATGGGTCCATGACACCTGCATAAATCAACACGTGAACATGTTGATAAGCATAATGTGTTTAAACACAATATAACTTTGGATGAAGCATGTAATGATGTAGTTGATTTATGGAACTGATGGGAACGTATTGCAGCGGTTCTTCTCTTATCCAGAGTAACAGCAGGGAAAGCATTAAAGAGTTAAATCACCTTGTTTGGTAGGCAGTTAAGAATGTGAGTCAAATTTGCCACCATTACATACAAAACAGAGCAACTATTGGCTTTTTGCTGTTGGCTCAAGAACATGGCTGTGAGGATTTTGATGATATGTGCTGCATGGATTTTAGGCGCCCCATTGTAGCAACATGTTACCAAAATCTAAGAAAATGTCAGCCATTTTGGCATCCATTCACTCAATTGGCAGTACTGTTTGTTTGCTATTGCCTTGGTTGCCGTCATATTTGCAAGGGCCCTGCAGAACATGACAAACCTGGTACGAGCTGTTCAAAAAACAAAAAGGGGGAATTGTTGGGGTCTGCAGCGGGTCTGCAGACAAGTTAGTTGACTTCAAAGACTTAGCCGTGTACCTTTAAGACAGCCATAAATTGTCAGGTATGTAAACAGGATGTGAAGAATTAGAACTTAGAATCACAGCATACGGGCACCTACAGCAACAGCAAATAGCAAGCAAGAAGGACACAAAAACCTATCAGGGTCTGACACCTGTATTGTCTAAGATATATAAATAATTTGTATAAACAATAAAGGCCATATTGTCTGAACCCAGCCACGCAGACATAGTGTTTCTTTTAAGTCCACCTCGACTTGCGTCACCACAAGTAATGATATAATACACAGCAGATCTGCCTCACTTCACAAATCTTTAAGTACATTTTTTTGTCCTGGTTTCTCTCACCACTATATAACTGCATTGATTTCAATGGGGATATTTCTGATTTACCTTAGTTTAAAAAGTGAAAAATGCAGTTCCTGTATATTTACATAAGTTCCTGAACCAAAATAATTTCTTAATGTCATGGTGTAATCCTGGCTCGCAACTAAGCCCTACACAGCTGCTCACTCACTCCCCCCCACAGTGGGATGGGGGAAAGAATTGGAAGAGTAAAATTGAGAAAACTCATGGGTTAAGATGAATACAGTTCAATAGGTAAAGCAAAAGCCACGCATGCAAGCAAAACAAAGCAAGGAATTCATTCACCACTTCCCACTGGCAGGTAAGTGTTCAGCCATCTCCAGGAAAGCAGGGCTCCATCGTGCTTAACAGTTACTTGGGAAGACAAATGCCATAACACCAAAAGTCTCCCCTTTCCTTCTACTTCCCCCAGCTTATATATACTCAGCATGATGTTCAGTGATATGGGATATCCCCTTGGCTAGTTTGGGTCAGCCGTCCTGGCTGTGTCCCCTCCCAATTTCCTGTGCCCTTCCAGCCCTCTTCCTGGCAGGGCCCAAGAAACTGAAAAGTCCTTGACTTAGTATAAACATTACCTAGGAACAACTAAAGACATCAATGTGCTATGAACATTGTCCTCGAAGCAAATCCAAAAAAACCTCACTTCACCAGCTACTAAGAAGAAAATTAACTCTATCCCAGCTGAAACCAGGAAACTAGACTAAAAAGAACCAATATTTTGGAAACTACTATAAAAAAGCTACAGAAGGGAAAAGGTGTTGATAAAAGCAGATATATAGGAAATGTACATTTTCACATATGATTTTTCTGAAAGTTTTATAAATAAATGACGTTAATCTTTACATCTACCATAATTCCTTCCTTCAGGAAGGCCTTTGACACTGTCTCCCATAAGATCTTCCTGGAGAATCTGATGAAGACAGTGTGGTGGTTTAAAACCTGCCTGAACGGCTGGTCCCAGAAGGTGATGATCAGTGGCACAAAGTCTAGTTTGAGGCCAGTAAGAAAGAGTATGCCCCAGGGATCAATGCTGGGTCCAATCCTGTTTAACATCTTCATTAATGATCTGGATGCTGGGACAGAGCGTACCCTCAGCAAATTTGCTGATGACCCAAAACTGGAAGGAGCGGCTGATACACTAGAGGGTCGTGCTGCCATTCAGAGGGACCTAGACAGGCTGGAGAAATGTGAAGACTGGGTTAAAAATCACAAATTTCTTGCTGCTTTTGTTGTGTATCAATTAACAGATATTGCTCTGCCTCTTCATCAAATATTCTTTCAGTTTTTCATTCAACAGGTAAAAGAATTCTTCATGTCTCTGGATTAAGAGTTCACACCTTTGTCGTGCCCAACAAGCTATTGAAACCACCAAAGACAATATACAGTGAATGGACAGAAATTTTGAGAAAGTAAAAACATGGGTGCAAACCAAAAAATTAAATTAGGGCATCTTATTTACATTTGTCTAACTGAAAATTCAGGGCTGGAGCAAAAGCTCATTTTTATAAATTTGTTTCTTTAGAAAGAGTTCTAAGGCAGCCTAACCTTACTGCTCAGTATTTTAATATTTCATGTTTGTGGTTTTCTGGGAACAGAGCTTGACTGGTCATTGATCTTTTTCACCAGATAACAGATTTAAGAAAAGAGAATTTGGTCACTGTACAGTGAACTAAGGAGTAGGGAATGGCTGATTACTAGAAATCTAAAATTTATTTATTTATTCTGAAAAAGCAGATGTTCATAAGAGACAAATAACCATGTGAAACTTTCCATCTGTGAATGGCTACCGTTCCTGTATCTTTTCCACAAAGGTAAAACTAAACTTTATTTAACACTGAAGTGCATTTAAACCATGGAGCTATGATGGGTTAACCTTGGCTAGCCACCAGGTGCCCAGCAAGCTGCTCTATCATTCCCCCTTCTCAACAGGACAGGGGCAGAAAATATGACAAAAAGCTCATGGGTCAAAATAAGGACAGGGAGAACTAATTTAATTTATTGACAACTAATAACATAGTAGGATATTTAGAAATAAGAACAAATCTAAAACCACCTTCATCCCACCCCTCCCTTCTTCCCAGACTCAACTTCAATCCCATCTCTTCTACCTCTTCCCCCCCAAGCGGTGCATGGGGGTAGGGAATGGGGGCTGTGGTCAGTTCACACATTGTCTCTGCCACTCCTTCCTCCTCACACTCTTCCCCTGCCCAGTGTGGAGTCACTCCCATGGGAGACAGTCCTTCACAAACTTCTCCAGTATGGGTCCTTCCCATAGGCTGCAGTTCTCCAAAAATACTGCTCCAGCAGGGGTCCTTTCCCCAGAGTACAGTCCTTCAAGAAATGGACTACTCCAGTATGAGCTTCTCTCCACAGGGTCACAGGTTGTGCCAGAAAACCTGCTCCAGCGTGGGCTCTTCTCCACAGGACTGCAGTTCCTGCCAGGAGTCTGATCCACAAGCATGGGCTCTCCATGGGGTCACAGCTTCCTTCAGGGTGCTTCTACCTGCTCTGGAGTGGGGTCCTCCACAGTCTGCAGGGTGGATATCTGCTCCACTGTGGACCTCCATGGGCTGCAGGAGGAAAACCTGCCTCACCATGGTCTTCACCACAGGCTGCAGGGGAATCTGCTCCAAAACCTGGAGTACCGCCTCCCCCTCCTTCACTGACCTTGGTGTCTACAGTGTTGTTTCTCTCACACATTCTCACTCCTCTCTTCCAGCTGTTGTTGCACAGCATTTTTTTCCCCTTTCTTTAATATGCTATCACAGAGGCACTACCAACAACACTGTTGTGTTTAGCTTTGGCTTCTGGTGTCTTCTCACAGAAGCCACCCCTGAAGCTCTCCCCACCCCCACCTTCAGCTACAAAAACCTTGCTACATAAACCAAATACATCAGGTTAACATGAATAACAATGCAGGCTCTGAATAGTGAATGGTTATCACATGCAACAGTGGCATACAAAGCCTTTTCTGAAATTTTACACAGCTTGGTAAGAGGTTTAATGACTCTAGTCTGCAATTGCCACACTACAGAAATGTAAGCAAATAATTTCTGCTTCTATATACTACATGCACACACAAATACATATATAGATTGATTACATAACAGATATGAACTTTCAGAGAGGTAGAAAGGAAAAATCACGTAAGAATGTATGAAGTCTCCTACATCAAGATGGGGAACAAATGTTTTTAAACAACTTTTTAATATATTTCCACTATCATTATTAGGTAATCTGTAGGAAATAAGATTATATTTTTCTTATTTTGTCTTATAATAGATTTTAATTTACTTTTTTAATTTTCTATGAAGTTAATCTGAAAATCTTCTAGATGATTAACAAGTATTTGTTCTACACCTTCATATTACCCACCCCAATCACTACTCATATATATTTCACAGAATCACAGAATGTTCAGGGCTGGAAGGGACCTCTGGAGATCATCTAGTCCAACCCCCTGCTAAAGCAGGTTCACCTAGAGCAGGTTGCACAGAATCGCATCCAGGTGGGGGTTGAATGTCTTCAGAGAAAGAGACTCTGCAACCTCCCTGGGCAGCCTGTTCCAGTGCTCTGTCACCCTCAAAGTAAAGAAGTGATTCCTCATATTCAGATGGAACTTCCTGTGTTGCAGTTTGTGCCCATTGCCCCTTGTCCTGTCGCTGAGCACTACTGAAAAGAGCCTGGCCCCATCCTCTTGCCCTTAAGATATCTGTAGACATTGATAAGATCCCCTCTCAGTCGAAGAGGGTCCCCTGTGGAGTCGGCCAAGTCACAACAATCACACCAATATGGCTACATGCCATGCTCACTTTATTAAACAAACAGGTCATAGTTATAACTTAAACCAACCGCTGGTCATGTGGCTCTACACACAGGTGATTGGATAAATGTTTCTGGTCACGTGGGCGTCCGTGTCGCTGATTGGTGAGCATGCTGTAGGCACCTGATCAGAGTGTGCCGATGAGAGTGTGTTGTGGTTCCCAGGACTTGCTCTGCACCTGGCTTCTTGTTTGTGCATAGCTTGTTTTCTTTCTCACCCTGCTTGTTCCAAGGACAATTTAAAGTTGCTCTGCAGCTTCAACTAACAGGCCTGGGTTGTCCAACCCAGACAATGGTAACATATGTCCTCGGTCCTTTAAAAATTCCTCTACACTCAGTCTTCTCTTCTCCAGGCTTAACAGGCCCAACTCTCTCAGCCTTTCCTCATAAGGGAGATGCTCCAGTCCCCTAATCATCTTCGTAGCTCTCCACTGGACCCTCTGCAGCAGTTCCCTGACTCTCTTGAATTAGGGAGCCCAGAACTGGACACAGTACACCAGATGAGGCCTCACCAGGGCAGAGTAGAGGGGGAGGATAACCTCCCTCCACCTGCTGGCCATGCTCCTCCTAATGCACCCCAGGATACCATTGGCTTTCTCTGCCACAGGGGCAGACTGCTGGCTCATGGGCAACTAGTTGTCCACCAGGACTCCCAGGTCCTTCTCCACAGAGCTGCCCTCCAGAAGGTCAGCCCCTAGCCTGTACTGGTACACGGGGATGTTCCTCCCTAGGTGCAGGACTCTACACTTGCCTTTGTTGAACTTCATTAGGTTCCTCTCTGCCCAACTCTCTGGCCTGTCTAGGTCTCGCTGAATGGCAGCGCAGCCTTCTGGTGTATCAGCCACTCCTCCCAGTTTTGTATCATCTGCAAACTTGCTGAGGGCACACTCTGTCCCTTCATCCAGGTCAGTAATGAATAAGTTGAACAGGACTGGACCCAGTATTTACCCCTGGGGAACACCGCTAGCTACAGGCCTCCAGCTAGACTCTGTGCCGCTGATCACAACCCTCTGAACTCTGCCATTCAGTTAAACCACAACAGTGCCCTATACTTCTGCAGAGTTCACTGTCCTTCAGCAGAGTATAATTCCATTTACCTAAAAGTTTTATCTGTCTCTGATAGAAGCTTTTGGGTCCCAGGAGACATCCCTCTGACAAACAAGGAAAGAGATCAGCTCTAGAAGGCATGTCAGGCAAAAAGAGTTTTTTCTAATGATTTCAGTGGTATACTTCCCGTAAAGCCATACCTTCCAATTCTAGCTGTTTTCTTCAGATTAAATGGTTTAAAGAACCCCATAAATATATTCCCCAATATACTGTAGCCTCAGAAAATCAATAGTATATGGTAGAAACTTCATTTAAGGAAAACTGAATTATCTAGACAATTTATCTAAAGCAGCTTTGAATTTTACAGATCATCTGTTCCTAAGATACATGTATTCATGTAAGCATGGTATATTTACCTTCCATTTCTTAGAAATACTACCTTACAAATATTTTAATTGCCTTTATTATGACAAAGTAATAATTCTCCTATACCTACTAACTGTTTTGAAACTATAAACTACCCTGTGCTGTTCCCACAGTGAGCAAGAAGCCTGAAATAACAAGCTTTATTCTTTCATTTCTTTTTCCTCTTCCCATACTCTTGCACCCCCTTCTAACTTAACTCCCTCTCTCCACAGTGATGTAACCTTTGTGTCTCTCTTACCTATCTAGGTCAGTGTTAGATCCTCTGAAGACATAGTTTTATTGACATCCAATAGACACAAAGCCTGATCTAAAGTTTGGACATGCAAAAATATATATAAATATTTAATCTTGAGGTTCAGTGACCCACAAATTTGCAAATCTGAATGCATCGGTATTTCAAGTTTACCCTATGTTTATAGGTGATCACAACCAATAAAGTCTGTGAGAAAGACAGCAAACCTTCAGGTAGACCACAGAACAAAGAGATTTTATCCCATATACAACAAATCCCTTCCAGTCTCAATTGTGTGGAAAACATGTGTTTCAATCTGATATCTTTGTATACTATAGAGATTTCTTTGCTTTTAGTAAATACAGTTTATAAACACTCATAATTCAAGAATTTTAAATCAGTAAAAGTCACAAGAAATAGAATTTCTTTATACTATAATCTCAGAAAAAAATCCACCATCAAGCACAGAATTATCCAATTTCTTTTATAACTAACTTACTGCAGACAACTCATTAAGTCAGATAACCTATTAAAAAAAAAAAGTAGCCAACTAGTGCTTTAATAGTTGTTTAGGTATAAAAGTGTAAGTAGACAATAGCCAATGAATCCAGAATATAGCTACAAAGGGAGTGCGAGGTTAAAAAAAATAAATGGCTGCTTGTGATGGATGCACCCACTCTGAATGAATGAACAGGACTTTGATTCAGGCATCACTGACAAGTAGGCCTGACTGAAATCATCTTTGACGTGCAAACCTTGAGTCTAGATCACACCTTATGAGGAGCTAACAGTACCAGCCTGAGCTGGGACTAGACAAAACTAAAACTTCTACAGCTTACACTCCAGCACATACACCAAAGGGGGGTTTGACTACAAGTCAACCATTTTATGCTATAAATATCTGTAGCCCCCCAAAGCCCATTGAGCTCTCCTGTACAGCAGCAGGCTGCACAGTAGCAATCTCCCCCTCAAGCAGATACATCTCTTAAGGCTACTCCTCAAGGTTGAGAGACTCTTTACCCAATATCTGATATCTACGAGGTAAACATTTTAAATTAGAACTAAAAGTACATTGTATGCTCGCAACACATATATATACATCTATAGCTTAATTATTGGAAGTGTAAATAGTAGAGTGTTTGACCACTGTCTAAATCATCATCCATCTGCTGTCTAAATTATCATTTAAACAATCATTTAAATAATTTTCAATCAGTGTTTAATTACCATTCAATTATTGCTTAATCACCATTTGATCACTATTTAATTTTGATTCAGCCATCGATTAACTATCATTTGATCATCCTTTAATAATAATTAAAACTCATTTAGTTAACCCCATAACGATGACTTCTCTTAATAATTCACCTGTGACACTGCTGCACGTGCAAGTTCAAACAGAAACATTCATTAGGGGTGGAGGTGTCTGCTATGAGGGTAAATGAAGGGGGGGAGGGGGAGGGAGCGGGCACGCAGAGCTTTGTTTCCTTTATTTCCTTGCGCGTAGTTCTATCCTGCTCCTGTAGGCGGGGTGAAGCCACGCGAGACAGTCGTCGCTGCTCTGGATTCGGCTCTTTCCGCTTCTCCACCCCTCCGGGGGGGCAGGAGACGTTCTCTTGACTACGCGCGGAGTCTCAGTTCCTGTATAGCCCTCAGTCTCGGGGAGGAGGAGGTTGGTGACTCTGCAAGCGATGGCGGCAGTACTGTGAGCCATCTCGCGTGTGCCTTGTCCATTTTTCCCTTCTCCCTAGCCGCCTCCGCGTGGGAGCGTGCGGGTATGTAGGCCTCGGCAGCAGTCAAGAGGAGGCAGAACTGATGCGAGCGGACCGGCGGGTTCGGGTCTCTCCTTATTCCGCCGTTCTTCCTTGATTCTTTCTCTTTCTTGCGTCTTCCTTTCGTCCTTCTGCGCGTCTCGCTCTGTGCTGCTGCCGTAGAAGGAAGAGGTGGTAGCACTGCTAGTTTTGTGCCCCACGCCCTCTTACCCTTCACTCTCCAAGAAACAGTCTGGAGCTACCTGCAGCGTCTCCGACGTCGGTCGTGGGGTTTCTCGCTCTGTCCGCCCCCTCCCTAGGAGCAGGTACGCGGGCGCTGAGGGGCGGCTGGGGGGGATGCGGGCTCAGTTGCCGAGTGGGGGCGGGGCGGGGGAGGCACGACAACAACACGCACTTGGGCCTCCCTGCGGCGTTTCCGCTGTATTCTGTGAGGCGAGGGGTGGCAGGGCGTCTCTTGTCTCCTCTGGCGGACTTCTTCCTCTCGCTCTCTGACGCGGCGGGTGCTACGAAGGGAGGCTGCGGGCAGGGCTGCCGCGCACCCCGCGCACCCCTTAGTGGGGCAGACAAAGGGAGCGAGATGATGAGGCTTCCTCAGCCCTCGCTGGAAGAGGGGCGGTGGGGAATGAGGGTTGCTGCGCGGCACCCAGTGCGAACATGAATCAGGGATTTGTGAGAGGCCCTGACGCTGTGGGGAGTGCCGCGGGCTCTATGTTTCCTGCTTGGCATCCCCTCCTTCCTCCTCCACCCCCCGCTTCGTAGCCTAGCAGCCCCCGAGTCTTTTGTGTTCCGGTGTCTTCGGGGGTGGTGGAGAGAAGGCGACTGAAACGTACCACGCTTTGAGCACTTGGCAATGCCTTCCTTTTTTGTCTTACTCATGGAGGTGGATTTCTTATTGGGAAATGTCCGGGTTTGATCTTTATTCTTCGCATTTACTTTGTCTTTTTGTTTCACCTAGAGCACTGTTAGAGAGGCGTATACCTGAAACATCCTTACTATTTGTTTGATTTTTGGGTTTTTTTGGTGGACCATTTTCTAGCTGAGGATATTCAGATAAATAAGTATTTATTCAGCCAGTTTAGCTCCATCTCTGACTCAATTTTAAATCAATAATAAAACCTTGGAATTAGTTTATATTTGTGTTCCCTTTATTATATTAAGTCTTAGGATAACTTTAAGTGCATTTATTATGCACTTCATGTAATGCATAAGCGTTAGGATTCAGTTGTAGCTTATTGGAAGTGCGCTCTGTGCAAAAAAGGCCTTGGTTACATTGATCATTCCAATAATCTAAATATTTGCCGTTATTAAGTTGACTATGCCTCAGGTTAGTTGTAATTTGGAACTAAAAAGATGTCTTAGTTATGCGACTTTGTTAACTTTAAGGATAATTAAATTTTTATGTTTCCCTTTTACTTTAGCTGAGTAAATTTCCTAGTAACTGAAGATCAGTGACATAAATTACTGTTTAAGTTAACACGCTGAATAAAATGGCTCTTTTTTTTTTTAATATTGGGAGGTCAGGGTTAAACAAGGATATCTTTGAGGGTTAAGACTTCTTCGAAGCTTTTGGGGGTAGAAGAGATCTTTATAATTTTTTGCAAGGGTTTGGTTGTAACCACCCAACCAAAAGGTTGAGGAATGTATTTGTAAGACTGTGAGAGAGTAATCATCTTGCATCTCTGATCATAGCTAGTTGTTTCCTGTGCTTGCTGTGAAATAGATATGAAAATGTCTGAGGTGACTACCTTGTGATGATGCGTTTTCTTGATTGAATTTAAGTATCTGCACTCCCTTTTCTTCTAGAAAAGAAGCTGTAGTCATGTTAATCGCACTTCATGTTTTCCTCTTATGGTTGGTGTATGCTTGGCTGCTTCAGTTCTGTGGGTTGGAGTTGGTAGTCTTCAGAGATATAAATAGAAGCTGATTTTAGAGGCCCCTGTTGACATGATTTTGTGTCTGTGCCTTTAGCTTAGCCTTTCACACTGCAGCCTTGTAACAGGCGGAAGCTAATGTGTTCACCTATGTGATCCAAGTTTGAGAGAAGTTCAGGAAAGCAGATATGTGATGGTATTAGCTAGTTTTCTAGGGAAATAGAACTGAATTTCTAAGGCTTTAGCTAGTTATTGATCTTGTTAGAAAACCTCATAGGGAAGAATTGGAGAAGTCTAATCTGTGTCTTCTGAAACTTTACTTTCACTGTTGGTTCAAAAGATTAAATGGTGTATTTTAATGTCCTGGTTAGCAGGTTAAATTCTGGAAAGTGTATTATAACCTAGTGAGATGATACCTAGACCTGGAGTGTGAAAAAGCATGGTTTCTTAAGCATTGGATAACAGCTTGATTTTTCAATTAGGGGCATGTATTTCAAGATGTGAAAGACTGTGCTGACAAAGGAGCCATGAAGAGTCTAGTTTGTAATATGTTAATACTAGCATTAATACCTAAAGCTAAACTTAGTAAGTGGTAAAACGTGCTAATTTGAAAGCAGAGCAAGTCAATTGAGATAGCATTCTTGATAGTGCTTTGAACATACCTGCATAATAAGGGCAGAAGTACAGTATTTATTTGTATTATAATAACATAGAGCTACAATGACATGAGAACATTTTTAGGTCTTAAATTTTTCTGTTGAGTCTGTTGACTTAGTGTATGGCTGTAAACTGCCATAGAGGTATATCAGAATAAATGTAAGTTCACTTTGTAGTACTGAAACAAAGGTATAAATTGATGAAGTCCTGTGACCGCCATCAGGCAAGCAGATTAATTTTACTCTTCTGCTTTTGATTTACTTTGATCCCAGATGTTTAGATTAGCTAGACAAATGCTGCTGTCAATTAGTTGTCATACTGTTGAGATATATGGTTACAGCTTGTAGTGTGGCTTTTTTCAAGCTATGAAAAGTATTTCTTAATACATTAGAGTTAATTAGCATTTGGTATGTTTTTCTCATAAGCCTCAGCAGACAAATATCCCTTATCCTCTTAGAGGAAGGTAGTAATCTAGTTTTCACTAAAATGTCTCCAAGTGCCATAGGCAGTACTTCCACTAAATCTAAATTTTTGGAGCACAAACACAATATTATTCTTGTCTTCAATTTGTAGTAGATAGCTTGATTACTATATTCCGGTTTTATTGCCATTGGGAACTAAAGAGTTGGTTATGATACCAGGTTTTCTGCTAGCTTTGTTTTGCAGATTAACTACCAGTGAAGGTAAAGTATTTTTATTCGCAGAGATGAGGGTTAGCATTATCTACCTTTGGGAGGTACAAAAGTCTGCCTATATCTTTAAGACAAAAGATTTAACTGGCTTTTTGGAAGTGCGTAGGCTGTGTAAATGGATGTATTTGACAGTCCATAATTGTTTTATTTTTCTTGGATGAGTAAAATCTGGTCTAAGCTTATTTCAGAAATGCTTTTTGATCATCTGTTTTGAGGGCCTGTTGTATCCATGTTGTTGCCAACTAATAGTATTGGGCTTCATATACAATTTAAGCAGAGTTAAAGGTCTTGTTATGGAAACTTCTAAAGATATAAAATACAGCTTTGAAATGACTTGCCCATGCTTCAGTGGATATTTTTTTTTTAACATGTTGAAAAAGTATGAACTGCTAATAATGGGATTAATATCAGAATGAGGCAAGATCAACATTACTGAAAGTGGAGTTCATTCTTTTGGAGACAGCACAGCTTATCTTTGCAATCAGAATTGTTTAGTAGACCCAAACTTAGTCTTTCTTATTCTATCCATCTAGCTGTGGAGGTTTTTTTCTACCCTGTAAGTGCTCAAAGGTTGGTATATAAAGCTGTTGTTGGCTGTTAAATTCAATTTTGTTGTAACCTGCATGCACAGCATGGTGTCTGACATATATTACTTCTCAGTATTACTATGTGTATTGGGCTTGTGTGGCAAGGTTTTGGAAGTGGGTGGGTGGCAGCTCACAGGAGTGGTTTCTGTAAGAAGCTGCTAGAAGTTTCCCCTATGTCAGATAATGCCAATGTCAGCTGGCACCAGGACAGACCTGCTGCTGACCAAAGCTGAGCCATTCAGCAACGGTGGTAGTGCCTCTGTGATAACATATCTAAGGGAAAAACACTGCTGTGCAACAGCAGCCAGAAGAGAGGAGTGAGAAACAACTCTGCAGACACAGAGGTTAATGAAGGAGGGGGAAGAGGTGCTCTAGGTGCTGGAGCAGAGCCTTCTCTGCAGCCTGTGGTAAAGACCATAGTGAGGCAGGCTGTCCCCCTGCAGTCCATGGAGGTTAACAGTAGAGCAGATATCCACCTGCAGCATGTGGAAGATCCCACGCCAGGGCAGGTGGATGTGCCTGAAGGAAGCTATGACCCTGTGGAGAGCCCATGCTGGAACAGGCTTCTGGTGAGACCTGTGACCTCATGGAGAGAGAAGGCCATGCTGGGGCAGGCTTGTTGGCAGGACTTGTGACCCTGTGGGGGATCCATGCTGGAGCAGTCTGTTCCTGAAAGACTGCGCCCTGTGGAAGGGACAAGTGGAAAGGACCCATGCTGGAGCAGTGTGAACTGTAGCTTGTGGGAAGGACCCATGTTGGAGAAGTTCATGGAGGACTGTCTCCCATGCAAGGGACCTCATGCTGGAGCAGGGGAAGAGTGCGAAGGGGAAGGAGCAACAGAGATGTGATGAACTGATTGCAACCCCCATTCCCTGTACCCCTGTGCTGCTTGGGATGAGGAGATGGAGAATTTGGGAGTGAAGTTGAGTCTGGGAAGAAGGGAAGGATGGGAGGAAGGTGATTTTAAGATTTGGTTTTATTTCTCATGTTTCTACTCTGATTGGTAATAAAATAAATTAATTTTCCCCCAAGTCGAATCTGTTTTGCCTATGATGTTAATTGCTGAGTGATCTCTCCCTGTCCTTATCTTGACCCATGAACCTTTCATCATATTTTTCTCTCCCTGTTCTATTCAGGAAGGAGAGTTAATAGAGCAGCTTGGTGGGCACCTGGCATCCAGCCAAGGTCAACACACTACACTGATAATGCTTTTTACTTCTCGGTGGTTATTAATGATGTTACTTATCAATACAATAGAACTATTAAATTATATCTTAACATTCATATAGCCATTTTAAAAAATGCAAACATCCCTTTTTGTGGGCAATGTAAGCAGACCTGCTTTAATTCTTTAACTCTGTAATAGTTTGGTGAAACATCAGTTCCTAATGTAGTTTTTGGTTTTATTTACAGCGTTGAAATGGCTCAGGAGGCAAACCAGACCCCAGGGCCCATGCTGTGTAGTACAGGATGTGGATTTTATGGAAATCCTAGGACAAATGGGATGTGTTCCGTTTGCTACAAAGAGCATCTTCAGCGACAGCAGAATAGTGGTAGAATCAGCCCAATGGGTAAGGGTTTGAGTCTTTTTTTTTGTCTAGGTGATGAGGAGAATTGCAGAATGTATTTCAGGAGATCTTCCAATAGCTGCATACTAAAACTATGAATACCAAAGGGAATAATACTTAAATCACTGTAAAAATAAAAATGCATTTTTGTGTAACATATTCTTGCCCACTTGGTGTTGAGCCTTAATTTGCATTTCTACTTGCCTTCTGCTATAAGTATTCTTACACAGTCCCTGTATTTTGGTCATTAACAATACAGTTTGTCTTTAAGGAGATGCAGTAGAATGATGAATGATTGGAAATGGTTTATAACTGTATACAAAACTACTTGACTAACTTGTACCCTGTAACTTGCTTATAATTAACTTCTCAAATTTCTGTTATATAGGGACAGCTAGTGGTTCAAACAGTCCTACCTCAGACTCTGCATCTGTACAGAGAACAGACACTAGTTTAAACAACTGTGACAGTACTGCTAGTAGCACACCTGAAAAAACAAGGTAAGATTATAGAATCATTTAGATTGCAAAAGACCTTAAAATCCTGGACTCCAACTGTTAACCTAACACTGCCAAGTCCACCACTAAACCATGTCCCTAAGTGTCATGTCTACGTGTCTCTTAAATACCTCCAGGGATGGTGACTCAACTGCTTCCCTGGGCAGGCTGTTCCAATGCTTGACAAGACTTTTGGTGAAGAAATTTTTCCTAATATCCAGTTTAAACCTCCCCTGGCAAAACTTGAGGCTACTTCCTCTTGTCCTATCACTTGATACTTGGATGAAGAGACTGATACCCGCCCCACTACAACCTCCTTTCAGGTAGTTGTAGAGAGTGATAAGCCTCCTTTTCTCCAGGCTAAACAACCCCAGTTCCCTCAGATGCTCCTCATAAGACTTGTTCTCTAGATCCTTTACCAGATGAAGGTATTATTTTGAGGTTTGAATGATCTGGGAGTGTATAGCAAGTTAAAGTAACATTGCAGTAACCTTGCCCTATTACAGTGAGTTTTTGCAAAGGAAAAAGGGACAGTGTACCTGACAGTGTTTTTTGAAACTTTGGAAATGAGAACTAATTAACATTTGGTCTTGGACTACTGCAATTAAAAGGACATTTCTGGATTATCTGGGGAAATATTTGCTACAGATTGTCTAGTTTATTCTAAGGAAGAGAGATAGAAGTACAGGTCAGGAATGTGTATCAATAACAACTGATCAGGTAGTCTATTGATGTATTTTGGTGGTTTAAGCTCTTATGAACTCAAAACTAATTACCCATTTCACTGTATGTAAACAGAAATGTGCCTGTTGCTGCTTTGCCTGTAATGCAGCAAATGACAGAAATGAGCATTTCAAGAGAGGAAAAAGTATCACCGAAAAAAAAGACCAAGCCAGGTATGTTTGCAGAGTAACACTGGGTACAACTGACTTCACAGAAGCTGACAATTTATTTACTTTCCCTTAAGTAGGCATATCCTTCAAGTGATGACCTTGAGGAACTGTTAATTATGGATGCTTCTTGAGTATTAGTACCCTTAGAATCAAGAAAAATGACTAGCACTGGAATAGTTTTCAGACACATGTTCAATTTCAGTAGATAACTTGATATTTGAGGAGTGTTTTGACTATCAAACCTTCATTTTTAAAAGACACTCCAGTTGTATCTAGGTGCAAGATGTTAAATTTTGAAGTCAATGTTGATTTCTATATAAAATCTAGCAATACAGTTCCTGCTGACTCATGGCAATCAAAATGGTTTGTTGCATCTGAAGAACAGAGTTCTTAAATTCTATTCTTCAGAAGCATGAAAGTGGGGGAGAAGGGAATACTTGATTTTAAAATGCTAACAAATACTGCTAAAGGTTCTTGGACTAATTGAGTAATCAGTAGATCTAACCAAAATATTATGTGGATATAGAATACTTATGGCATTAATTGTTTAGTGAGAATATTCAGTTTAAAAGTTTTACTCCTGTTCAGGAAGGTTGTACCTGTAGTATTTAAACTTTGAAGTGTAAAATATTTCTTTGTGTGAGGTGGGGAGAGAGTGCTTCCCTAACTACTAGTGAGTGATTGAATTAATGTTTTATTATATAGCAGTTTATTCAAATGGGTATCTTAATGTACTTGTTTGATATCTATAGGTATTGACACTTAATTTTAACAGTTCCGAAACAGTTTTAAAACATTAAAAGCTGATGTTTAATAGGAAAATCTCTTCACTACAACTGAAGATAAAATGATTTTTTTAACGTCAGAGTTAAAAATTCCAGAAGGTACCGCTCAGCACTATATAGATGCATCTTTGTCAATAAGACTGCTGTTATAGCTGACAGTTAATTGCTCAGTGTTTGTACACAGGTTTTACTATTTTGTCATGTTAAGTTAAAATTGTGACTTGAACTAAATTACAGTTGGTTTTACTATATTTTTTTTTTCATTATGTACAGACAGAGGAGATTTTTACATGTTTTGATTTCTTGTAACTTATATTATCTGAAGAGGCTTATTGTATGTAACTTAGAAATTTATACTTTGTTACAGTGTTTATAAACTCATATTGTCTTGTTATGAATTGCTACCTGAAAAAGTGACAGGCAGGAAAGAAATACATAAAATAGTAGCAGTGGTTAAATAATAGCTGAATTTTTGTCTTACTAAAACTGCCAATAAGGATTTGTCACTTTGCCAACTGTAAAGGTCAATCTTATGTTTGACACTATCCATTTTCTCATAACAAGGCAACTAAATGGTAGTGTCACGCAGCATTATTGACTAGAATGGGGGGAAAAAATTCCTAAAAGCAACTCAAGATTATTATTTTACAGGTTGAAACCAGTAAAAGCTCTGTTAAAGCTTGTGTAGAGATGCCCTGGTTTCAGCTGGGATGGAGTTAACTTTCTTCTTAGTAGCTGGTACAGTGCTGTGTTTTGGCTCTGATGTGAGAACAATCTTTATAATGCACTGATGTTTTTAGTTGTTGCTGGGTAATGTTTATGCCAAGTCAAGGACTTTTTGATTTCTCAGGCCTTGCCAGCCAGAGGGCTGGAGGGGCACAAAAACTGGGAGGGGACACAGCCAGGTCAGCCAAAGAGGTATTCCATACCATGGGACATCATGCTTGGTATATAAACTTGGAGGGTTAGCTGGGGCCTGGGGATCGTTGCTTGGGGACTGGCTGGGCATCAGTCAGCCGGTGGTGAACAGTTGTACTATGCATAACTCGTTTTCCTTTCTCCCTTTTCCTTTGGATTTTATTCTTTTCCAATGTTTCCATTATAACTATTATTGTTGTGATTGTTCTTTTTTTTTTTTGTTTAAATTATTAAATAGTTCTTATCTCAACCCTCGAGTTTTACATTCCTTTCTGATTCTCCTCCCCACCCTGCTGGGTGGGGGGAGTGAGCAAGTGGCTGCATGGTGCTTTGTTGCCAGCTGGGGTTAAATCACGACAAGAGATAATTGGGAAAACTACCATGGAATTTAAATGTTTGGAAAAAAACAATTTCTATAACAAAATTGTCTTCCTTAGTACATATCCATAAATTCTTGAAACAGTCTTCAGCTGCTCTAAAAGTAGAAGTTCATCAAGTTGGGGGTAGATTTTAGGCAGCATAGAACAGTGTCCTTATACACTATTCTTAGATTACAAAGGGTTTATTGGACATTTAAGATATACCAAGTGTTTGCTTTATTCACTAGTACATTGATCTGGTAAGTGTCTTGCAGTCAAGAAAAGCTGGCCTCAACTCTTTATAAATCCCTATTGTGTTTGGGGTAGTCCCATTTTCTTTTTTTTTCTTTCTCTTTTCCAGCAGCAGCCAGTCATGTGTTGGCCTCTTGAGGAGGAGCTGAAACAATAGTAGATAATTCATGTCACTTCATAACAAAGAGATTACTTTCTATGAGATGTAATTCTTTAAGATAGTCTGTCACAACAGTCTTTTTATTAGCAACATTTAGTTTTGTTGTCTTGCCCTGGCAATTGAATTTCATAACTGTCTATCAGATGGTAGGTCAGGAACAAACATAACCTTCAAGCAAAGTATGTCTCCTTTTTTTTTGTCTTCAGTACTATGAAGGTTTGTTCTCGTCTGCAAGCCAGAAAGTTCTAAATAGTTAGATCTGGACAATTGTCTTTAAGTCTGTGGACTAAAAGTATATTGTCTTTCTTTTGAGACTTAAACATCTGAATCTAGAAGGTTCTGAAGCTGAGAAAAATAAAACTTTACAGGTTTGTTGAGGTTGTAACCTGGGTTCTCATTCAGAACTAATCAAGTCTGAAGGCAATTAACTGTATCTTAGCATTTGAAAGAAGAAAGGTATGACGGATGTAACTGGCCTAGTCAGTTGTAATTTAGATGTCTAATATGCTATATTTTGTTGTAACTTGTAACTTGCAATTTCTTAGTTTAACTTTGTTTGCTGTAGTTCTGTAATTGAATGGTGGCATGTGTTCAGTCCAGTTGCTTATCTGATGAACTGTTCGCAAGTCAGTGGAATAAAGACCTTTATATCAAAAACTCTGGTTCATACTTGGGTATTAATTATATCATGCATTTTATAGGCTTTTGATATACTTCTAAACTTATTAAGGATTGAGTTCTAGTCCAGTCTTGGGCAAAGTCAGGATATACCTCAAGCAGTCCGGAGATATTGTTCATATTTATGTTTTTAATGTTGATTTACAGGAATTAAATGCAAAAATACCTCTTATCTAACTCCTTTACTTTCCTTGTGTTGATTATTACATCAGAGCAATACCATTACCAAGTTGGTGAGGCATAGTTGAGGTCTTTAAGAAACCTGTTTTGTTTTAGCAGGTTTAAGCGACAATAAAAGATCCATGCAAAAGAGCTGACTTACATATTGAGCACTAAACTCAAACTGTTCTGAAAACAAGTATGTTTAAATAATCATTGAGTAGATGTTCCTGGTTGAAACAATTCTGAAATGGAACTAATAATCTCTTAAGTCTTGAAGCTGTCTATCTTTAAAAATATAAGACTGAGAACCCAACTGTTGGTCCTGTACTTGTTGCTGATAGGATGCTATTGTATCTTGAGTGATGTGCAACAGACATTGTCTTGATGGTAACTAAATTAAGCCATATTTCAGTGTGATACTTAAACAGGGGTATCTGTTATATTGAAGTAAGAGTAAAAATATTTGATGTGCTTGTCAGTTGTTGGGCATGTGGGAGGTTAGTTATGTGCTGCAGAATAGTTTTATGCCAGTTCTTTGGCATCAAATTAAAAATGCAATTTATTCTTTAGCTTTTTATCATGGGCACCTAGATCAGCATATCAATTGCAGTTTCTAAAGAATAAAATATTCTCAAGCTTGATAAAGCATAACAAATACTATCCATCTTATTTTCACACATTTGCACATCTTAATGTGCAGTGTAAGGATTACATAAATATGTGGTATAGTTTCCAATTCTGGTACTGCAGAAGTGCAGTATGTTTTTCTGATGGCTTTTGGGTGCTTTTTGTACATTACCTTTATTCCTTTTTCTGTTTTAATTTTCCCAATTTTTCCATGGTGGGATTTGAGAATTACCTTCATGTAAAAGTAGTTAGAATGCTTAAAACAAGATAATTTTTTTTTTGTGTGTGCTCTCAAGCATTTAACTCTTTACTGGCATGCTTACTGCTTCCCTAGTATTGGGGAAGTTAATGCAGCTTGTTAAACTGTTAGGGTCCTATTTTGGATAATTTGTTTGGGTATAGAGATTGCTTTAAATATGAGGAGGTGTAGTGGGTTGACCTTGGCTGACTGCCAGATGCCCTCAGAACTCAGCTGTTCTTTCACTCCTCAACAGGACAGGATTTAAAAAAAAAAAAAAATGGAAAAGGTTATGGATTGAGGTAAGGACAGGGAGATTGCTTACCAGTTGCTGTCACAGGCAAAACAGACTCAACTGGGGGAAAATGAATTAAATTTATTGCTAATTAAAAAGAGAGTGGGATGGTAAGAAACAAAGAGAAAACTAAAAATTCCCTTCCCCCCTTCCCAGCTCAACTTCACTCCTTTATTTCAGACTCTTCTACCTCCTCACTCTAGTCCGAGTGATACAGGGGGAATGGAGGGTTGCAGTCAGTTCATAACAGTTCCTCTCTGCTGTTACTTCTTCCTTGCACTTTTTCCCTGCTCTATATCCTGTGGGAGGGACCCATGCTAGTCCTTCATGAACTGCTCCAGCTGTATTGGTTTATGTAAGGGAAAACCACTGTCACTTCTGAAAGTTTAGTTATTACTTTTTCAGAAGTCTCAGTCACTGTGGCTTGAATACTTTGGGATCAGAGTAGCATTGTTCTTCCTGTTTGTAGGACCTTTCTATGTATAGGTTGAATGGCTGTCATGCATCAAGCTTGTGGCTTACTTCCAATCATCAGACCTTGCTGTTTCCCCTCTGTCTGCTTTAAAGATGCATTGTATTTTTAGACTGAGTGAAGTAAATCTTTCCAAATTTACAACGCAACACTAGTGGCTTTTTTCAGGCACTTGTACTAGGACTACGTTGGTCCTAATCCTAGCAGAATTATGATCATAGACTAGTTTGGATTGGAAGAGACCTTTTAAATGTCATCTAGTCCAACCCCCTTGCAATGAGCAGGGACATTTTCAACTAGATCAGGTTCCTCAGAGCCTTGTCCAGCCTGACCTTGAATGTTTCCAGGAAGGGAGCATCTACATAATCTCTGGGCAACCTGTTCCAGAATCTCACCCTCATTTAAAAAAAATAAAAATAATCTTCCTTGTATCTAGTCTCGATCTACTCTCTTTTTAGTTTAAAACAGTTGCCTTTTGTCCTGTCACTACAGGCCCTAGCAAAAAGTCTGTCCCCATCTTTCTTATAAGCCCCTTTTCTATATTGCAAGGCTGCAATAAGGTCTCCCTGGAGCTGCGGCAAATGAAGAGACGGGACGCAGCTTGATGCAAGCAAATGTCAATTTATTGTACAGAAGCACGAGTTTATATATACTTTCAGAAGCTGTGTGTTTTAAACAGCTTCAAGAACCAATCTAAGCATTGCATACTAGGCAATCCCTGATTGGTGGTTAACTACCAGCAATTAACAGCAAGGTGTTGCCTTTCCTTGGCGCCATCTGTCTCCCACTCCCCTATGCTCTGTAAAGATGTCTCATCATGTTAATTGTCTAGACAAGCTCGAGCACATTCCCCTCAGCTAACGGATTGCCACGCATGGTCCTAGTTTCCAGACCGCTCCTGCATCTCCCCCTTCCTGTTGCACAAAAGAACCTTTGAAACCGAATGAGTAAAAACAAGGTAAAAGTAATAGGACAAATAAAAAAGCAACTAAGACGTCTTATCAATGTCAAAATAACCCACTGTCTTTGTTCCGTACAATTTTACAATTTCCCCTTTTTATTTTTGAACAGCTAGTACCAGTTTTGCCATGTTCTGCAGGGCCCTTGCAAACATGACAGCAACCAAGGCAATAGCAAACAAACAATACTGCCAATTGAGTGAATGGATGCCAAAAAGGCTGACATTTTCTCAGATTTTGATAACATGTTGCTGCAATGGGGTGCCTAAAATCCACGCAGCACATACCATCCAAATCCTCACAGCCATGTCCTTGAACCAACAACAAAAAGCAGTGGCAATTTTGACTCACATTCTGAACTGCCTACCAAACAAGGCGATTTAACTCTTTAATGATTTCCCTGATGTTACTCTGGATAAGAGAAGAACCGCTGCAATACGTTCCCATCATAGCCTCCTACTACATTAGCATCTACAGAAAGACAGTTATCGACATTCAAAGTGTAAACAATATCAGCTTCTTTTGGATTAACATTATACATAGATGGAAGGGCACACCAAACAAGAACTGGTTCAGTCAAAAAGTTCTAAACATAGCATGCCTTCTCTGAACATACCTCTGGGGTCATTCCCTTCATTCCATCTCTTTTTTTATGCAAAGAGAAACACTTTTACCATAACAGAGAAGCCCCTATTTACATCTCTGAGCCCGGGCACAAACCACAGCTGTATGCTCCACCAGGCTCAGGGCAGGAATCGTTCATGTAGTTACATAGCTATATATCTCTACAAGCGTGCAGACACCTATTAAACACTAGATAACCATGTTCATCTTTCCTATTCTCCTTCACAATACCTAGCTATTCTCTCATCTCTTGTTAGGTCAAATATTCTCCAGTTTCCTCTCCTATATCTCTCTTCAGACATTCTCTATCCTCTTTTTTGCTTGTCAATTGCGATGAGGCAAAGGGGGTGTGTAGCTGGGTGACCATGACCTGCTTTATGTTACAATAAACTAAACACTGAATACAGGAAAAAAAAAAAGGCATGGGAGACATAAGGCAAACATCAATAAGGTGGTTAAAGATAATTATAATAAATCCTGTAATACTTTTGAGTCATGGCCCAAAGTTTCCCAGCCGTGAGAAGAGACCAAAGGCATCCCGCCCGTGACTCTGCTGCAGGTCTTTGTTTTAAGGCCTGTAAGTTTTGTATACTTTTGTAAATTAATTCACAGTGGTCATTCAGATTCACGTAACACATCCTATCAAAGTCTTCACACTAGTGTCCCTGTGCTAATAATAAAAATCAATAGCAACTCGGTTCTGTAGCAACATATGATGGACAGAATCAACATCTGTTAATAAGCCAGAAAAAAAGAACAGTATTTGTAGTATTACTTTGTTTAGCAAGCTAGCAGCCTAATTTACTAAGCAAGTTAAGAGCGTGTACTATTCTTACAGAAGAGATTAGAGAAGCAAAAATCTGTTATGCTGCATTCCAGAACTCAGCCTGAGAATTACAGTCTGCTGTGAGTTCTGCGTTACAATCATTTGACACATGTTGGGGTTGCAATTGTGAAAGTTGCCCGTTTACAATTTTCATTGGCATTATAGCTAGTTGTTTTAAAAGCAACCCTTGAGCTTCCTGATGTTCGACTTGTTGCAAAATATTCTGAAGCCAATCAATAAAGTTAGTATTAAAGTTAGTGACTCTCTAGGACCCTGCAAGACTGTGGCAAGACTCACGCATCCTGACTGCCTTAATAGCCATCTCATTCATTTGCAAACAGTTGTCCCTGGGATACCTTGCCTGAGTCACAGAATCGGCACAGTTAATTTCTCCAGCCAACTGCTCCTAGTTAACAGCAATTCCCGGATTAAGGTTTTCAGTCAAGGCCACTACACATAGCTCACAAAAATCAAATAACCACATCATATACCGTATCAGTTAGTACCATACAAAGCAATAACTTCCAATCATGCAGTGTGAGCGTATAAGGCTCTGCCATCACTTCAAGAAGGGACATAGCAAATGTATTATGAATCCTCCCTTCCTGCACTGCTTTGCTTAACCCTTTAACAGCCTCGTATTGCAAAGGCTGCCACTCTGGAGGTTGATTTGTCTGACAAAATGCTGAACATGCCATAGCAACTCCCAAAACCCCTCACTTAAGCGCTTCCCACTTGCATTCTTGCCACCAATCCCTCAGATTTCCTTTCACCCTCCCCAAAATACAATCAATGCATCAGGAGAGACGAGGGGGTGGGGGAAAGGTCTAGCTCCTTTTCCAGATCTATAGGACCTGGATCAAAAGGTTTATCAGTGTCAATAAAATCATTGTCCGAGTTGTCCTGTTCCCGTGCTTGCTCCTGTGTTGTGAGGGTCGCTGCAATCAGTGACAGAAGCTTTGGGGGCAGAGGAGGTGTGGACGGAATCGCCATCACTGATGGTGTGTTGAGAAGAGTCGCACTGTCGGTGGAATTTACAGCTTCCTCTGGTTTAGCACCATTAGTAGAATTAGTCTACACTTGGCAAAGAGTAGTCAGAATTTGCCACCATGATGTTAAATGCATTCCCGACACGGAGTTCCCCTCCGCGGCAGCATCATACAATTGGCTGCTGTATGTACACACTTTCATTCTTTCAAAGTCTCTAAAGTTTCTTGGCTGCTCACCTGTCTCGATGAATACAGGTGTTATCCTCAGGGTTTAGGTTGTCCGCCTGGTCCAGACAGCAAGACGATCGTTCAGCCAAGCCGTCTCCTCCGGAACACAGCCCTCTTCCACGAGCTGTCTTTTTTCCGTCCTTATTCTTCCAAGGCTTCGGAACACCACCATAGGGGTCACCATTTGAGGAGACTGAGGCACGGACTCCCTGATCTGACTAGAAGACCCTTTATGAGTCCATATACGTCTCTTTCTGGGGACAAAGCCTGATTCCCCATTACGGATTTCCCACAGCTCACCTCTCAACTCTGGAGGGATTTCTGGCCGGCTCCTGCTTCCTTTCAGCAGATCATTCAAAGTTCTGTGGGATTCGCTGCATGTCGCTCAGTTAGGTGATTCGAGAGCCCTTCACATCAGATCCCTAAACGTATCACGATGGGGTCACCAATTTGCGGTGAATGAAGAGACGGGATGCAGCTTGATGCAAGCAAATGTCAATTTATTGTACAGAAGCACGAGTTTATATACACTTTCAGAAGGTGCGCGTTTTAAACAGATTGGTTCTTGAAGCTAAGCATTGCATACTAGGCAATCCCTGATTGGTGGTTAACTACCATCAATTAACCGCAAGGTGTTACCTTTCCTTGGCGCCATCCTTGGCGCCATCCGTCT
The DNA here is from genome assembly GCF_023638135.1 of Falco biarmicus. Lineage (NCBI taxonomy): Eukaryota > Metazoa > Chordata > Aves > Falconiformes > Falconidae > Falco > Falco biarmicus. The sequence goes on along the minus strand of NC_079310.1, from coordinate 20,706,242 downwards.
CCCACTCCCCTATGCTCTGTAAAGATGTCTCATCATGTTAATTGTTGTCTAGACAAGCTCGAGCACATTCCCCTCAGCTAACTGATTGCCATGCATGGTCCTAGTTTCCAGCCCGCTCCTGCATGGAGCCTTCTCTTCTCCAGGCTGAATAACCCCAACTCTCTCAGCCTGTCTTCATAGGAGAGGTGCCCCAGCCCTCTGATCACTTTTGTGGCCCTCCTTTGGACCTGCTCCAACAAGTCCATGCCTGCCTTGTCTTCTAGGACACCAGAGCTAGATTCAGTACTCCAGGTGGGGTTTCATGAGAGCAGAGTAGAGGGGGAGGCTTGCCTCCCTTGACTTGCTAGCTATTCTTTGTATGTAGCCCAGGATACATTTGGCTTTCTGGGCTGTATGTGCATATTGCTGGTTCATGCCCAACTTTTTATCCACCAGTACTCCCAAGTCCTTCTTGGCAGGGTTACTCTCAATCAATATCTTCTACTTGGCCTTGTTGAACCTAATGAGGTTCACATGGGCCCACTTCTTAAGCTTGTCCAGATGGCATCCCCTGTGCCTGTTTTGTTCCTGATAGTACTGCATTTTACAATGCCTGTGGCTTAACTTATTGTCTTTTATTAATAATTAAAAAATAATGCCCAGTTCTGAAAACTTATTTTGTTCCCAAGTTCTTCAACCTTGTAGCAGGAGAACTGGTCTCATAAAATTGAAGTGAAACAAAGCTAATCTGGTAACCTGAGCTGATGGTTGGCAAGAGAAATGACCATGGTGATGGAGACTACGTGCCAACAAGAACTCTGTTAAGGTGATAAAGCATGTGTGCACATAACAATAACAACCATATTCCTAATATTGTTTCAGCTTTTGTCTATTGATTTAATTCCTGATGATTAACATGGTATGATTTCTGGTATTAAATGAATTTAATATATTGAATGGCATTGTAGTTGCCCAGTTAATTTGGCTTGTATGCTAGAGGGAGCTTCTTGTGATGACCAGTTTTCAGGATAGTATCTGATGAATTTGGCTGCTAATGTCATGCCAGAAAAACTAAAACTTATAGTATTTCATTTGAGACACGATTTGAAAAAGGGAGTTTTGTTTTGATGTGTGAGTTTTAGTTAAAGGGTGTTGTCCCTGTTCTAGCTATTAATCAGAAGCTACTGAGGACTTCATTATTAAAACTAATGCCAGCACAGTTAGAGCTATTAATAAAAGTGGGAAGATACTTCCTCTCTGCAGGTGTTGCCTGTTTAGAGTTATAAACTGAACACTTGAATACTGGTTTAGTGGGCCCTGCACAATCTCCTTGTATTGGGACCTTTTAATTGCCCATTTCTGCACATTATCTGCTTTTCCTTTTTGGAATATATTTTAGTTGTGGGAGAAGGATCCTGTTTGGCAGCTCTTTTGAGAAATGGGCCTTTACACTTGGGATTATCGTTGTGTTCTAGTTCCCATGTTGTTGGTTGTGGCAGTGAACGCTTCTCAGTGTTTATATGGAGGAGTAAGAGGTACATTTGTAGAAGTTGGTAACATTTTCCCTTGGATTAATTTTTAATTTTTTTTTTATGACACAATGATCTACTAGACTACCTTTTTGCCTTGATGGTTCAGTGAGCTCAGGTCAGATCACTGCTGTACTTGAACTGCTTCTTGTGAGGCTTGTCCTCCACTGGTTCAGGTGGTTTCTGCTATAGTCATTCCTATAACATGAAACTCAAATCATGGGTTACAATAGTTTAAAGGTATATCCATTATAATCTCTACCCTGACCCCTTTTTACCAGGCCATAGGGCTTAACATTGCAATAAACCCCTTGCCCCTGCTCAGACTTGGACTTAACCACAGACTGCAGTCCCTTAGGGTTGTACCTGCTCCAAGTGGAGTCTTATCTATGAGCCACAGTCTCTCCAGGGGTATACCTGCTGTGGCATAGACTTAACCACAGCCACAGTTGCTTTGAGGTGCACCTGCTCCAGCACAGCCTTCTCCATAGGCCACAATGCTGTTAGATATACCTGCTCCAGTGTGTCTTTACACTCAGCCACACTCTTTTCAGGAGTCTACCTGCTGTGTTGTGGACTTATATCCACAGCCACAGATGCTTCAAGGTGTACTTTCTCCAGTGTGGACTTATCCTTGGGCCATAATACCTTCAGAGGTAGACCTGCCGTGGCACAGACATACTCACAGCCGAATGCTTCAGGGTGTCCTACTCCCATGTGGACTCATCCACAGGTCACAATCCCTTTGACTTGACTTCCCATGGAGTTCCAGCCTGTTCAGAACAGCAGCAATGCCCTGGCCATCTGCCAGCCCACATGCATTGCCATCACTGTTTACAAAATGTTCCCAGACACAGCAGAGTAAGATAAGCAGTGAAGTGGTACAGCAAGCAGTGAAAGCAAAAAGCAGCCACTAACAAGCACTAGACTCTAATATATTGTGAGGCAAGCACAGGAGCCTGCCAAGTAATAGCTAAACAGTAATTACGGCTATAAATTTGATCTAGCACGTTCAAGATAATGACACATTTGACTGGAACCCTTCAAGACCCTTTTGGGTCCCAAAAAGGCCTGTTGTGGATTAACCCTGGTAGGTAGCTGAACAGCACACTGCTGCTAGCTTGCTCCCCCAGAGCGGGATGGGGGAGAGAATCAGAAGGTTCCCTTTTTTTGTCTGCCATGGCTTATAACTAGTGTCTTATTTTAAACAGACTGGGAATATAAAAAATCTGAAAGGAGTTTGACTATGCTTCTTGGTTTGGGAGATGTTTAATCAATTTCTTAATGCTGTAGATAATGCCTGTCAGCTAAGGTGTGTGGTATCAGACAGGCTTACGCTGTGGTGTCAGTATTTTCTAACCTGATTTTTTTTTCTCCGCAGGCTCTCAACTAGATTATCTGATACTGAATGCTTTCCTTGGGGTTTAAAGACAAGTTTAAAAGATTACATCTATTAATCTAGAAAATATTAATTGTCAAGACAAAGGAATTGCCTTTTTAAACTAAACAGCTGTGGAAACTACTCTGAAAAGTATTAGTTACAGTAATGATTTTAGTTCTGTACCTTTTGCTTTTTACCAGTAGCATGCTTAAATATGGAAAAAAAGTATCGTATATCTAAGACTGAATGGTATCATTAGCCTCAGACTTGGCAAAATAGTGTTGACACCAAACTCTTCATGCTCTCTAGAAAAATCTATAGAATATATAAAAAATAAAATTGTTGTTCCTTAGGACTGTTATAGTTATAATATTGTAGAAGAAAATATTGTTTTCCTGTATAAAACTTCTTTGGTACAAGCACTGAAAGTTCCTAGTTACCTCTGAAAGTTTGTCACTTCTGAATTTTATTTACAATCTGGAACATGGACTACTGACTGGAGGTGCTTTCAACTTCTACAGTGAATTGTGAAATGGGACTTGGATCTGTGAGGTCTTGTGTTAGTGATAATAGGCATATGAACATAATTAAAAAGTTAAGGGAGGAGGTATTAATAGTAAAGATAATAAAATATTAACTATAAGGGGTTCATGATGTCTGGAAAAATCCATTTTTTACAGAATACAATGCTTATTGATCCAAAAGGTTCTCAACTAAGAAATCCTGTTTGTGTACATAAAGTTGGCTACAAATGAGTCCTTTAAGCCTATGTTCTCAATCATTAATCCTGGAATGTATTATATAGTTTGCTCACTATCTTTTTTTTTTTTTTTTTTTTTAAAACAAACAAACAAACAAACAAACCCAATAGATATAATCATGCAACTGAGTGTCCAGGAAAACTGAACAGGAATAGACTCCTTGGGTTGTATGTGTTAAAATTGTTATATGAACATACCTCCCTTGACTTTCCTCTACTAATTTGAGTATTAAAAGGATTTTAATCAATTGTTTTTAAAATCAATTTTTCAAAGAAAACAGATCCACAGAAGTTCACAGGAGGACCCACTTTTATCCTGCAGAGAACTTGAGTAAAATGTGACAAATTTGACCAAAAGTGTTCATGACAAAGGCAATTGAAAAAGTGATTTTGACTCTACCTGCTTGATCATTAAGGTTGCATATAGTACAAAGATACAGATATCCAATGTAAATATGTACTTTTTTTTCTTTAATTTACTGAAAAAAGTGTCTGAAACGAGGGCTCTTTTGAGCTGCATGGTTTGTACTGACATGTTTGGTGTATCACAGAACCAGTGGTTTGAATCTCAAGAATGTTAGCTGCTCTGGTTGACTGAGGTTTTAGATCATCTGACTTTGCAAGTATAGTGGCAGAGTAACTTGGTGCTATGATAAAAAAGCACTACTTTAAATGTCATTTGTTTATAAAATATGTTCCTACCGACTTTTCCACAAGTACCCCCTCTGTTCAACAACTTTAACTGACAATGTTATTATTGTTTTAGATTAATTGAAACTAGATAATATGACTTTTAATGTTGTATGTACATGGAACTTCTGGAATGCTTTCCAAGCCTTTACACCTAATATGGGTGTATACAGTTGATAACGCTAGGTATTCTGTATTTTCTAGATGATGGAGCAGTGGGGAAAACTTTATCTTTCTGTAGAGATAAAAGGGAAGCTAACAGAATACCTATTCTACTTAGTACTTCAGACAAACTTCAGGGTCTTAGTAGAGGCAAATTAACTGTTAATACAAGCATGCTACTGAGTGGCTAGTGAAGTCAAGAAAAAGGAAAAAATTAACCTTTGTTTCTCTTGCTTGCTTTAACAGTTGTTACTCAACCAAGCCCATCAGTTTCTCAACCTAGTATTTCACAGAGTGAAGAGAAAGGTTCTGAACTGCCTAAACCAAAGAACAATAGATGTTTCATGTGCAGAAAGAAGGTTGGCCTTACGGGTATGAGAGCACTTTGTCAATATTGAACAGATCTATATGACTAGTTGCCTCTTACTAGATTAAATTTGTTGAAATATCCATAGTCATTAATGTCCGTTTCACTTAATCTGTTTGTTAAAGTAGATGCAAAATACCCCCATTGTACTGGGTAAGCCCTTATAGCTTGCTTAAGTCTGAAGCTTCCTAGTAATGCTGCTTCTACTTTTCTTTGTACAGGATTTGATTGCAGGTGTGGAAACTTATTTTGTGGACTTCACCGTTATTCTGACAAGCATAACTGCCCATATGATTACAAAGCAGAAGCTGCAGCAAAAATCAGGAAAGAAAATCCAGTTGTGGTGGCGGAAAAAATCCAGAGAATATAAACTAGCCTACTTGAGAAAAGACTGACTTGTTTTATTTTAATATACCCTAGGAAAGTGTTAAAGAGCAGATGCATGGCCATTTTCCTTTGTTCTCCAGAGTTTTAATTTTAGCTTTGTTTGTCTTTATGACACTTCAGAATGTTTGAGTGTTTGTTACAGGCAGAATTGGATAGATACAGCCCTTAAAAATGTGTATGTTCTCCTCAGAATGTGACTGGATGATCAGAACCTGCACAGGAATACACATGCATAGAAGACAGGCTCTAGTTTACATGTGCTGAACAGATGCATACTATCTGCATGTTTGCAGCAATTGGCCTTTTGAGATGTTCAAGGTATATGACACCAACCAAAGATTATATGCCTGTTTGGGAGAAGGATATGTCAGAAAGGTTGTTGGGTTTGCTCCTATCATTTAAAATTTTGTTCTACTTCTAGTTTCCACACTGTTATTTTTCAGCAGAATGTAAGCTACCTTCCAGTAAGATGAGTGGTGGTGTCATAGTTAATAAAAAGTCTTTTAACAATTGCAATGGGAAAGATGGAAAAAAACAGATATATATGAAAGAAAACTATTTTGGAACAATTATGTTAACTTTAGAGTCATAACAATAGTTTCCCAAAGGAAATGTCCTGTTAGAAATTTAAGAACTGGCTCGCAACAGTTGTCTGATTTTTCTTGCAAAGCTAAAAATGTTGTGTAGCACAGTATTGTGCTAAGATTGATTTATAACACAAAAGCTTAGTGTGTGGTGTTTTGGACATACCACAGCAGCTCTGTCCAGTGACACGTGCATCTGTAAGTTGCAGAAGTATTGAAGCAGTTTATTAATGTCCTTATTAAATTCAGTGTGTTCTGAGTTAAAAAGGCTATTAGGAGCTTTTTAAATGAAAAAAAAAAATTAAATGTAATAATTGCATGTGCAACAACTGTTGGGTATGGAAAACCATACCCAACATGACTCCTGTAGACTTAAATGGGAGCTGGAACCACTCTTGGAGGGCTGCTTTTTCACTTCTAATTGTACTTGGGTGTAGGACTAGTGTTCTTGGGTGTATTGCATGGGCTCAGTTATCTACAGCTTTGTATAATAACTAGAAAGGGCAGTATAGTTCACTGATGCTTGTCTGGTAATATCACTTCTGTGTTATAATGGAAGGGGTTTTTGTGATGTATGAAACTTGTGGGGTTTTTTTATATAATCAAGTAGACTAGTATTATAGTAATGCCTCTTATCTGTAAGTAGCTGTATATGTACACGAGATGCTACTTCTGACTTTTATTGCAGTGTTCAGTCCTTAAGGTTTTTTTGCTACTAAAAGCATTGGGCTTTTGCTTTAATTTTGTTCTTCCAATTTAGGTATTAGATAACATGTACAGATAGTTTATACTTGGATATTGCACATAATCACACTATCCAGCATCTCTGCTCTGTATTATATAAATAATAAAAATCATGTACAGAAGGAAATACTTTTTGTGATAGCTCATTGGTTTTGCTTATTGCTGTAACTTGGAAGTGGCCCTGTAGAGGTTGGGGGTACAAAGCTTGTACTAGGTTTGTATAGATGTTTTTTCCTTAAACCCAATGTCCTTGTTTCTTATTTTGACATACCAACTTGTTTAAGATTCTTTGTTGAGGTCCGAAACGTGAACAGCTGGAATACAGGTAACTACTTGATGACCAAAGATGTTGGCAAAAAACAATGTGCTTAAAGGGAATGAAGGAAATATTAGCAGTAAACTTTAAATATTTGTGGTTTGTCGTGTGTTTTTGTTTGGATTTTTGGTGTTGGTTTTCGGGGGGTTTTTTTCTCCTTTTGGCTATGGAAGTTATTTCCAGTGGATCTGTTTTAATACAGCCAGTATACAGACTACAGTGTTTTGTTCAAATTTTTGCCAGCAGGCCTGGGCAGAGTTGTCTGGGTCTGTATCCAAATATGGATGTCACATATGCCAGACACACTTCCCAAGGAAAAACAAAAGTACAGAGCGCACAGCACATATTGACTTTGGAAGAAGCCATCTTCACTGACGAATAATACATAAAAATTGTTTATCAGAAACACATGTATCCTGTCAGTCAGCTAGTACTAACACTCAAGGAATAAGTTGTTATTGCTACCACTGTATATATTTCTGATAAGGGAACAAGGCCAGGTTCTGGGCCTTCATATGCCAGGTTGTATTTTATTTTTTTAATCATGGAACTGTTTTAAATCATCAAAACTATAATTTTCCCACCTTCTCGTGTTAAAGTAAAATTAACCCAACTGCATCATAAAAAGATTGTTGGTTTGGGGTTTTTGTTTTGTTTTTAGTTTCTTGTTGAATGCAGCTTGGAACTGGATATTTGAGGAGAAAGTGTCCAAATTTGTGATACTATCAGGGTGAGACTATTTTAGGAAGGATAACTATGTTGATACTGGTACTTTAACAATTATGATGGTCTCTCTCGCATTCATTTGCTTTTTTTAATCTGTACAAAAGCTTGTTTGAATAATTTCTCAGCAGTTCTGAGGAGGAAAGTATGGTATGAGAAATCCCTCATTGTTCTGTAAAATAATTAACTGTATGTAAATTGCCCACAGGTGGGATATAAGCCTGTATTCAAGACTAAGCTTAATTATGTTAATTCATATAGGGTCCTATCATTCAGGAGGACTAATTCTGTTGAGGCTCATCAAAAATTCAAAGAGGGGGAAGGCTGTTTAGTAAGAGTGGGTACTGACAAAGTGTGATGAATGAATATGTAAATTTTGGTGCAAAGTGTGGTACGTATCCCTTGGCAAAAAGATTATGAGTATAGGTGCAGAACACTTTGTGTTTGGGTCATTTTGACTTCAAATTTAAGTGACAAATGCTTACAAACAATATACCTGTGGTGTATGAAGGTACGAATTCAGGTTGTGGTACAACCAGAGACACTTTATTGTACAGAGAAGCTCATATTTATACCTCTGAGTCCAGATACAAATTCCAGCTGTATGTACCACCAGGCTCAGGGCAGAAACCATTCATGCAGTTACATAGCTATATATTACTACAAGCATGCAGACACCTTTTTGCTACTAGATAACCATGTTTATCTTTCTTGCTTTCCTTAACAACACCCAGCTGTTCTCTCATCTCCTGCCAGATCAGACATCCTCCATCTTCCCCTCACATATATACCCATCTTTCAAGAAGGCAATGTGATCAGTTAAGATGATACTAGTCCTTATTTAATATTTGGCTGTTAAACTGATATGTGATCAACTTGTACATAAACATGCTGTTATGGGAAGAATCTTCCTATGCCCCTGACAAGTTTACCAAATGATGGGGACTTTTTAGTTGGGGCATAAGAAAGAACATATAAACAAATGAGTAAACAAAAGTAGCTACTTGACTAAGAATTATTTTTCTCTTAAATGTCTAGCTAGGTTTATGGCTGCATGATAGCGGGTTCCACAGGATTCTTTACAGACTTTAATCTGAAATTTGGAGGAAGAACAAGCTTCCTGTGGTGGTTTCAACCAGTTGCTCTAAGGCTAATAAATTGTCAGATGATTAGGTTGGTTGTGGTTTATAAAAATATAATGAACTTAAGAAGCCCTGACTACATCCTGAGACCTTGCTGGTATTTGACATTTTAAAAAATGTGGTTTTGAGGGTCATAATATTTTAAACCGAAATATTACAGCTTCACAGGCATTTTCAGCTATAATTTTTTTACTCTAAATGATTCATAAGCAGGTTTGGCACTTCAGACTGATCTATGAAGCCTACTTTACTCTGTCTATAGCAGGGGTCCTCAAACTTTTTAAACAGGGGGCGGGTGCGTGGATGAAGTGGCAGGCAGTCATCTGCGGCTGCTTGGTTTCCCCCCCAACCCCCGGTGGGGGGGGGTGTGTGTCTGTAAATACCGGGGGCTGGATTGAGGACCCTGGGGGGCTGCGTCCAGCCTGCGGGCCATAGTTTGAGGACCCCTGGTCTATAGGATAATAGATGAGCTTTCTTCCAGTATTTCAGGTATCTACCACCAACTGAGAATGGAAGATGTAATGTTAAATCATGTAACTAGTTAAAACTTGACTTTTTGTTTATGCAACTGCATGGCGCACAGATTTGCATGACAAAACATATAAACCGTTATACTCTTTTACATGCATATTTTAAAATAAAAATCAAATTAAGATATCTAGTAATTTTAGCTTCTAGATGTTGCTATTTTTACTTTTTATTTGTTAAAAGTGTATTTGACCGCATACAAGTATTAACATGACTCGGGGTTAACAAGTTGATTGTCATTGATTATCTTCTTAACTATATAAATTGGCTCACTTAAATGCCATGAGGCTTTCTGTGTGTGGTACATTTAATGTATTTTCATAAATCGGGCAAAAGAGAATGAGGATAAAGTTTCAGTTTAATGTATGTGATGACAAATCCATGGCAAACTTATGCTTATAAAGTTTTCTCTTCAGTTTAATTATTTCCTTTTGCATTAAGATAATGTAATTTTTTATAGGCTTTAGTGTACAGGAAATGCAAAGGAACAGGTTTAAATTTCAGGCATTATTTTTACCTTTTCTTGTTTGAATTCAGACCTAGAAGTTACATTTGCTTTTTGTTTTTCTTTCCATAATGGAAAAAAACCCCAACAAAGTAGATAAAAAATTTTTCCATGGCATGCTGTTACTACTTACAACCAGAGAAATGGCAGGTGTGGGATCTTGAATTGCTGAAGAAGGGCCTGTAAGGATATTGGGAAGGTGGAAGTTTGCTCCATGAATAACTACTAAAGTATTTCAGCAAGGTGTGTCTCTCTTCCTCCCCATAGAGGCCTTAATAAAAGGGTTACTTTTGATGCAGTTACAGACAGGAAGTGCTTCTTTCCAATGAGTTTCACATATGGAACAGGATCTTCCCTAGCAGCATAAACCTCCTCAGAGATGGTACCAATTAACAGTAGTACCTCTACTTGAAATGCAACCAGTAGAACTGTGTAGGATAGAGTTTTTTCCCTTAAAGCACTATGAAGTTGGTCTAGTTTCAGGTTGTGGGGTTTTTTTTTTTAATCCTTTAGGAAAAAAGGACTATGGTGGGTTAACTTTGGCTGGTTGCCAACCACCCAAGAACTCCCCCACCTCAGCAAGATGGGGTAGGAAAAAAAGATGAAAAAGCTTCTAACAATCATGGGCAAGACAGACTGGGGGAAGACTGATTAAAATTATTGCCAATTAAAAATGGAGGATAGTGAGAAACAAAAACAAAACTAAAAACACCTTCCCCTCCCCTTTCTCCCCCTTCCCAGGCTCAGCTTCATTCCCAACCCTTCTTACCCACCCCCCAGCAGTACCAGTCTCCCATGTTGGTCCTTTCCATAGGGTGTAGTTTATGCTAGGAGCCTGCTCCTGCCTGGGGCCCTCCATGGGCTGCAGGGGAACAGCCTGCCTCACCATGGTCTTTACCATGGGCTGCAGGGGAATCTCTGCACAGGCACCTGGAGCCCCTCCTTCCCTGACTTTGGTGTCTGCTGAGTTGCTGCTTGCATCTTTCTCCACTTCTCCCTCACAGCTGCTGCATCATGTTGTTTTACCCTTTCTTGAATATGTTATTAGAGGCACTACCCACGTTGCTGATTGGCTAAGCTTTGGCCTGCAGTGTGTCCATTTTAGAGCTGGTTGGAACTGGCTCTGTCAGACATGGGGGCAGCCAGATCCTGGTGTCTTTTCACAAAGCTGTGCACCTCCCCCCCAACCTTGCCATATATACTCAATGCATTCTACCCTTCACCTAAACTGCCTTTATCTCAACTCAAGTGTAGTCAACTGGCTCCGTATTAGTTCAAACTTGAAATTTAGACAAAGTATGTAAATAACAAAAAACCAAGAAATAATTTGAAAAACAGAGGATGTTACAAATACTTAAGAGATGGCCTTGGGAGAAGGAACAGTCACCATAAATATGTCAAGCTGGGACATAACAAGATAAGCTCAAGGAGAACCAAATGGTTAATGAGATGAAACAGAAAATTACTGGAAATGTGTGTGTGAACTTGTATACAGGGAGAAATTTTATTATCCTTTGTATTATTTGGAATAATAACGTTGTGTCTTTACAAGTATACCAACTTAAAATTAGAAATTAAATTAAATAGGTTAATAGTTGCCTCTTACTTGATCTTGCCAATACTCAAAGGTAACCAGGGTAGTCTTCCAGGTCCATGGGACCATAATGTTCACCTCAAACTAATTGAGGTAGCAATGAAAATTGTGAATAAGACAAATTGTTGAGTCTGTACACACTTCCCTGAACATGCAAAGAAAGGAATTTCACAGGAATCCCCATTCCAGCAGAAACATCTTGGCAAAACTTATGGAGAAATACTTCTTTCAATATAAGTTTAGATAGCCAATAACAAGAATGGGACATAGAAGTTCCAGGTCACCAGAGTGGTTATTGCAAATGTGTCCAGCAGTGTACGCCTCTAAAAGGCATTAGTAAATTTGACTGTAATAACAATATGGTTATGGTAGGGAACTATTCTAAGTGCAGTGAAATTATAAATTTGGGATGGAATTTTTGAAAGTCCTGGCCTGCTCCAAAAGGAAAAAGTTGCTATTGGCTTTGTGGGGAAAAAAGGCTAGAAAAATTTTACCAAAGAATTAGGCAGGAATATGTACCCTAGGAGCACTAGTTCCAAGCGTTATGGTAATAAAAAAAGTGAGATTCTAAAGCCTGGTTGAGAACTTATTTACAGAGACATAAAAGAGTCTGTAATCCACTGACTGACAGACCTACAGCTTTTCACTCTTTTGCTCAGTGGCTAGGAGTAAGTGAATTAGAAAAAGCTATTGTAAATATCTCTGCAATTATAGAAAAAAATGGGAATGAAACTGCTGATACCAATGCGGCTTTACAACAGGAAGTTAGACAATTAGCTGACATTGTAATTCAAGATAGAATGGCTTTAAATATGCTTTTAGCTTCACAAAGGGGAGTGTGTACTGTACTAAATTGTAGTAGTGTATATATGGATCGAAGTGGATGCATTTCTACTGATTTGAATGAAATTTGGAAGCAAACTAAAATTTTACATGAAATAGAGGATTTAAGAATAGCCCTACTTTGGTAATGCATTGGCCAAAGAACTGGAAGAGTGGCAAGGTAAGAATTCTTTAATTGCTTCAATATATAGATGATATCCTTCTGAACCAAAGACGAAACAGGAATGTCAGGCAGCCACCATTAGCTTACAGAATTTCTTGGGACTTGCTGGGTATTGAGTATCACAGAAAAAAAGCACAAATTGCTCAGCTAATTGTAGAATATCTGGATTTTGGGATATTTTTCAGGGTGAGAAGATCGGGAACAGAATGAAAAGAGGTGATATGCTGGATAACCCCTCAGAAATCAAAGAAAGAATTAAGAGGATTTTTAGGAATGGCTGGGTGGTGTTGCCTATGGATACCAAATTTCAGTTTTGTGGATAACTGGCTAGCTGAAAAGGGTCACATAGACATAGTCCAGCTGGCTGGACAAAAATGCACATCGCTCTCAGCTTATCTGAAGTAAAGCAAAAATACACTATCTTTGGCTGTCCTTGTTACACAATAACAGGAAGATTTCGGTGGGAAAAGAATGTTGCAGGTGGGAACAGATAACTACAGAAGAGAAACTAGGGGCGGACTTGGTATTTAGGCAACTAACCAATAATGAGCTTAACTTTTGTAATATGTATGAGCTAATTATAACAAGGCATAAAAGGTGACTGTAAGGGACAATAAACGAAGTCTGCTGATCACTCGTATTGAGTGACTGTGTCTTCCCTCCGTCGCGACAAATGGCGCCCGAACAGGGACCCTAGAGAGGGCTGAACCTGCGAGCCACGGTTCGACGGAGATTCGGGTACCGGTCCTGAAAGCAGCGCAGGAGGCGGAAGGGCACAGTCCCCGTGCCCGGGAGCACCTACAGAGGGTCCCGCCGGCCACGCGTCGCCGAAGTCTCGCAAAGGCTGCAACAGCGCTGACGAAGGTATGGAGAGACAAGCGACGTACGATTCGCTCATATGCTTTTTAGAAAAGCGGAGCGTTCAGGACATAGATTGTAAAAAGGAATTACTCGGGTTATTAGCGTATGGGATAGCATCCGCGTCCTCCGCGGCAGCGGCGAGCGGCGGCGCGCGGCCCGGCAGGCCCCTTCCCGGCCGCGGTTTCTCTCCAAGGCGGCACCCACCCCCCTCCGATCGGCGCCATGGCGATGCAAGCGGCCAAGCGAGCTACCGGCTGCCCCCAGAGGTCAATCGGATCCTTTATATTCGGAACCTGCCGTATAAAATCACAGCGGAGGAAATGTATGGTATGTTTGGGAAATACGGACCTATTCGACAAATCAGAGTTGGAAACACTCCTGAAACAAGAGGAACAGCTTAAGCTCCTCAAGGAAAAATACGGACTTGATTACAAACCCACCAAAAAAAGTGCTTCAGATGTCCCCTACAAGAAATGGGTTTCTGCTTTGAACTAGCAAACATCTCTGTGCTTAAAGAGAAGCCTTTTTGCCTTGATGGAGATAATTTATTCTGTATTCTATATTTATGCTGTATTCTGAATGTGGAAATTGGTTGGGACTAGAAGGCTGGCTTAAAGGCATTTTGCAAACGGGATTATTATTTTTGATCGTTATTATAATAATAGTTTCTTGATCAAAACCAGCCAACACTATTTGTAAGCATTAGGCATATCTGAAGAGAATGCCTTTATTTGAATCAGCAGTTAAGGTGTAGTTTAGTCTGATGCTGTGGTTTTATCTGCTTCTGGTGAATTTTTGAAGTGATGAAATCAGAGATACTAAGAGTTATGAGGTAATAAGATAATAATCTAAGTAAGGGTGCTGTCTTTTATGTCTACAAGTGCAATATGCTTTTATGTAGCAGAGAGAAACTTTAACAATAATGTTGCTTGAGCGAGATGTGCATGTGACAACTTGGGAAAAGGGATATCACAACTGGAGTGCAACAGTGTTTCTATGTCTGGCAGAGTGAAATCTTTCAAGCCCTGAGTTTAGACAGTCTAAAATAAATTGTTAGTATTCAGAAAACCCATCTTAAGCCTCTTTTGCTTACATAGTGTTATGGAAGTCAACTGCAATTGTAGAGAATTAATGATTTTTTAATACATATTAACAAATACTACTATTTTAACTTGAGGCAGTTGAGTGAGAAATACTCACGTGTAGCATTTGAGGGAATGTCAGCATAAATCGCACTTACAGTAAGACTGCATTTTTAATTACTGTACTCGTTAAGATTCGATGATGCCATAAGGCTAAGGCCTTTTATCACAGATCGGTTCTGAACTAAAAGGTGTGTGCACATGTAGATATGCACATTTGTGTTATTTTCCTTAATTGGCTACAAAATAATATAATTTGGTTGGGGACTAGATCTTGGGAATTTGTCTATTATACTTCTGTTTGTTAAGGAACGTGCATAACATACAGCACCCATGTAGGCTTGGCTTGTGGCATAGTTGTCAAATTTAGCATAGACATTCAGACAGATAAGCAACGTACTCTTCTTGTGTGTATGACCTACAAGCCATTATGGCTTAGTGTGTAAATCTGTATGTAACTATTGAAAAATCCACTTATGAATGTATATAGCTTAGAACTAATTTTTTCCCTTTGTTAATTCCTTGATATCAATGAGGTATTTTTCAGAAAATGTATGGACTGGTTGGTTGCATAAGGGCAGTTGTTATTTGGACAGAAAATTGTTAATGGTCAGGGATTTTCCACTAAAATATTTGCAAATATTCCTAGTCAAACATCAATTTGGTTTCTTTTTGGGTTTTGAGCTTGCATTAGTCCATGTTCAGAACTTTAAAATTACCTTTGAATTTTTTAAACTTTTTATATCACTGGAACAGAAAGAGCATCTAAATTAAAACTTCAAGCTAACTTTATTTTTCAAGTATTTCAGGAATTATACTTCTGAACTGAGATTTTATAAGTTGGCTGTGTATTTTCCTGTGTTAAAACGCTGTTATTGAAAATGGTCAACCAAGCCTATGTCGCCCAAAATAAAAACGGGGGAATTGTGGATAACTGGCTAGCTGAAAAGGGTCACATAGACATAGTCCAGCTGGCTGGACAAAAATGCACATCGCTCTCAGCTTATCTGAAGTAAAGCAAAAATACACTGTCTTTGGCTGTCCTTGTTACACAATAACAGGAAGATTTCAGTGGGAAAAGAATGTTGCAGGTGGGAACAGATAACTACAGAAGAGAAACTAGGGGCGGACTTGGTATTTAGGCAACTAACCAATAATGAGCTTAACTTTTGTAATATGTATGAGCTAATTATAAGAAGGCATAAAAGGTGACTGTAAGGGACAATAAACGAAGTCTGCTGATCACTCATATTGAGTGACTGTGTCTTCCCTCCGTCGTGACACAGTTTAATTGCTAAACCGTTATATGCTGCTATCAAAGGGCCTGGATAAATTCTTGAATGGACTCCTGAATGTCATAAAACCTTTGACACTAAAATTGGAACTTATGAGGGCCCCTGCTCTGGGATTGCCAGGCTTGAGTAAGCCTTTCACTTTATATATACATATACATATAGGAAAAACAACATGTGGCCTTAGGAGTTCTAACTCAAACCCTTGGAGACTGGAAATGGCCAGTGGCATACTTCTCTAAACAATTAGATGAAGTGAGCAAGGGATGGCCAGTACACCTCAGAGCAGTAGTGGCAATGGTCTTATTAATTACACAAGCTCAAAAATTGACTTTGGGACAACCCTTTATCGTTTTTGTTCCTCATACTGTTTTGGCAGTATTGGAGCAGAAGGGCCATCACTGGTTGTCCCCAACATATTGATTCAATATCAGGCATCCTTGATTGAACAAGATGATGTCACTTTGGAGTTTACTTCAGTCCTGAACCCTGCAACCCTACTCCCTGCTAATGAAAATAATGAATTGGGACACGACTGTCTACGTGTCATAGAACAGGTGTACTCCAGCTGACCAGATCTGAAAGATATACCCTTAGAGAAGCCAGACTGGGAGTTATTCACTGATGGAAGTAGCTTTATGGACAACAGACAACAAAAAGTGGGATATGCTGTGGTAACTTTGAAAGATGAAATAGAAATTAAGTCATTACCTGTCAATACATCAGCTCAGAAAACCAAAATTATTGCATTGACTTTAGCCCTAGTCTAAAGATAAATGAGTAAATATTTATATGGATTCAAAATATGCATTTGGGGTAGTATACACTCATGGGGCCATTTGGAAAGAATGAGGGCTTTTATCCTCACAAGGAACTCCATTTGTGAGACAACACAAGCTTGTCCATCTTATTTTCTCCCCCTGTCATGTTGAGGAGGGAGAGTGAGAGAGGGACTGGGTGGGGGTCTGGCAGCCAGCCAAGGTCAACCTACTATAGTCCTTTAAAACAGATTTTTAATAGTGCTTGTCTGACCAAATTCTATGGTATTTGTGCAGGGGATTGCTGGAATAAGTTTGTTGTCAAAGCAGTTAGGTCTTATTTCAAATTGAATGCCACATCAAAACTGAAATGTCTTGTTTTTCTCCTCTTCTAATGTTCCTGAAAACTGTAACCAAGAAAACTCTAAACCAAATGATAGTTTAGAAAGCTGACAATGGTTTATTGCAGCACTGGGTGCATGGAGGATTTTCCCTCCTAAAATGCACAAAGTTACTTGAGGGTACATATTATATACAATAGAGTATTTGCATATTCATAATCTATTACATATTGTTATTCACACAGGACTGGTTACAAGTTTCTTGCTTCTAATGCAAATTAGTATGCATCCTCAGATAGCACTACTGAAGCGTTTTACTTACTACTCATGCTCCCCAAGCAGGGTTTTGTCCTCTTTCAGGGGGGCTATTTTGCTCAGAGGTCACAGTCTCCCACTACCACAATTGCCTTTGTCCTACTTTCAACTAATTTTCTGTTGATGTTTGTGGATTGCAACACTTTATCAGCTTGTCTCCTCTTACAGCCAGAACTTCTTCACTTGTAGGCTTCTTCTGCATAATATAGATAATAGCGTTCTTTTCACCATCTGTTCTTTGTTTCCAGAACTTGTGACATCAGCAAAAGAAGGGGGGCTTGTTCTTTGTTCTAAGTAAATTCTTTAAGTCTTTGGTATCACCAAGAAGTAGGATGTTTTAATTCCTATGAGAAAACAGAAGCATTTCCGGCGTTTACTTGTGTGATTAGATCACCAGTGATGCAAATTAATATCTACAGGAAGATTCCCAAACATACTGATGGGGTTTTATTGAAATGGGCTGTCCAGGCTTGTCTGGTATGAGGCTGTATGCCAACCTTTTAGTGCAGTGTCAAAATTTTCATCTTTTTAGCTACACGTTTTAATTTTTAATGCCACATAATGTGGGTAACAATGTGTCTTATGTTTGACATCTTCTGCTGGACTTAATGTTTGTGACTGTTTACTGGGGAAAGTGATCATATTGGATAATTTAAAATCCAAGATCAAGGGACACTCATTTCTCTATTTGGAAAGTTGGCCCAAAAGCAGACCATCCAGACTGAGTACTTCTGAATTCTGAGCATAAGTACCTATAGTGTGACTTAGCAGTTTATTATAACATAATGATCCAAACTTGATCAGGATTTAGCTTTATCTTTGGATCCTGTTTGAGCTGAAATTTGCCCTTTTAAGATACTCTTATTAATACTATAGGATCCTTGCTCCAAAGTCTACATTCTTGTTGCTTGATGGTACAAAGTACTACAAATGTACTCGGGTTTTGATGTGTAATTATGTTATGTGCTGATATGATGTTGGGGTCTGCAGCGGGTCTGCAGACAAGTTAGTTGACTTCAAAGACTTAGTCGTGTACCTTTAAGACAGCCACAAATTGTCAGGTATGTAAACAGGATGTGAAGAATCGGAACTTAGAACCGCAGCATACGGGCACCTACAGCAACAGCAAATAGCAAGCAAGAAGAAGAGCACAAAAACCTATCAGGGTCTGACACATGTACTGTCTAAGATATATAAATAGTTTGTATAAACAATAAAGGCCATTTTGTCCGAACCCAGCCACGCAGACATAGTGTTTTTTCAGTCCGCCTCGACCTGCGTCACCACAATATGATATGCCATACGTTTGGGAAAGTCATTACTGGTAGCCAAAGAAGAAACAGGTTTTATGTTTATTTGCTATGTTTGATTGAAGAAAATACCAAGACCATTTCTGCTTTATGTTGAGAGGAAATGTATCAAAGGGGCATATAAGCATGAGGAAACAGAACTGAGGACCAGATTTCTGACTCTCATAGAGAACTGAATGCAATGGAAGAAGCAAGTGTTGGCATGTGGGATGTAAAACAGCAGAACGTCAGCAACCTGTAGTTTAAATGAAGTGAAAATAGAGGTGTAAAACTAATAAGATGGCACTACTGAAATAAAAGGAAGAATCAACACCTATGATGGCAATCCAGAACACTGTGCTTTGAGTGCTTATTTGTGTAGATACAAATCAGTACTAGTTTAAAAGAAATGTTGATTATTAAAATGACTTGAGTCACAGCTTCTTTGAAGAAGCTGTCTCACTGTTGCCTTTTGTCCTATGTAAGAAAATGTAGATGACAATTTTTTTTTTTAATGCCAAATTCTTTTCAGTGCATATTTCTATATTCCCTATGGGTTTGTGGCCAATATTGTAGTAACACTTGTAGTTGGGTTTCTCATGCCAATGTTACTTTAGCTCAAGCTCCCTGAGTAAGATATCTTTATTAAATATCCTTGTATCTAAGATCAGAATGCAGCATTTATTCCCAAATAACAGTAAGCCTGGTTATCACAGCTGAGGTTTAATTAGTACACAGAGAAAATAAAAACAAAGTAGTATAATTATATCTGTCTTCTGAGTACAACTATGCAGGGTAGAATAAATTGTATAACTAGTCCTTACCCAAGGCAAGTCTTGTACTTACTGACCTTATAGGCACCCAAAAGAGTTCTATAGAGTCAAGTACCTTGCTCTCTGCAGGCTTTCACTGTGAGGCTGCCCACAATCTGTGCCAAAAAAAATTATGCACTTCCATAGCCTCTCTTTTTAGTACGAGTCCTGCAGAATTCCTGGATTTCAATCTGGTTGATTCTAATGCTAAATGACTAGCATTTCAGTGTGATGCTATTTTTAATCCGTACATAGGTGAGAATATTTCTCAATTACATTGCCCTGGAGCAAGTTCTTATTCTGTTTGTTTTCTGTTTCCTTTTGTAACTGGTATGCATATGTTTTAAAAAAATAAATGTATATATATGTCAAAGAATTTTACTTATTTTATCTATAAAATATGGAATTCCTTGATCTTTTTCATTTTTCTTCCAGTTAATGTCATATCCCAAATGAGTCAACTGAACATAAGCCTGATGCTTACAATGTCATATACTGTAGTTAGAAAGCAGCCATCTTTGTACAAGACCTACCGAAACATCAGTGTAATATTACTTTCCCTTATGATAAACCAGGACCACGTTTACAAATGAACCACCAAAGCTGGATTGCTCATGAAAAATGTTTAAATCTAATGAGTGTCCTGGTTTCAGCTGGGATAGAGTTAGTTTTCTTCTTAGTAGCTAGTACAATGCTGTGCTTTGGCTATGATGTGAGAACAATGTTGATAGGACACTGATATTTTTAGTTGTTGCTATATAATGTTTATGCTATGTCAAGGATATTTCGGTTTCTTGAGCCCTGCCAGCGAGAAGGCTGGATAAGCACAAGAAATTGGGAGGGGACACAGCCAGGTCAGTTGATCCTAACTAGCCAAAGAGGTATTCCATACCATATGATGTCATGCTGAGTATATAAACTGGGGGAAGAAGAAGGACGGGGGGACATCTGGCATTATGGCATTTGTCTTCCCGAGTAATCATTATGTGTGATGGAGCCCTGCTTTTCTGGAGATGGCTGAACACCTGCCTGCCCATGGGAAGTAGTGAATGAATTCCTTGTTTTGCTTTGCTTGCATGGGTGGCTTTTGCTTTACCTATTGAATTGTTCTTATCTCTACCCTCAAGTTTTACATTCCTTTCCAATTCTCCTTCCCATCCCTCTGAGTGAGGGTGGAGTGAGCAAGTTGCTGCTGGTTCATGTGTTTTCAGGCTCTTCCTATAGCTTCTAATAGCTCAATAATAAAAGCAATAAAAATGGAGGCAACATGACCTAGAGGATAAAATGAGGCTAGGGACCAGAAAGGGACCCTTATCACAGCAAATCTTTTTTTTTTCAGCTTAATTTTTCCACTGTAAAAGCAGAGGTAATGATTCTCAGTCCCTTTATCTAAAATACAGCCTGTGCATGAAAGGAATTATAAAAATGCTACAGAGGTATATTTTACTATGCATATTTGGACTCCTCTTTATTGGCTGATTTCTACTTTTAGATTTTATTCACACAATCTTCACATTTAGTTAATATATTTTGTTTTCTCAAAGCATTTTAGTGGGGGTGGTTTTCAGTTTCTTGGTGTACTCGTTTTCTGAGAGAAGCACAAACCAAACTACTGCTTGGCAAAAGAAGGTGGAGAGACACTCCCTACAGTTTAGACCAGGGGTCCTCAAACTTTTTAAACAGGGGGCTGGTTCACTGTCCTTCAGA
The DNA here is from genome assembly GCF_023638135.1 of Falco biarmicus. Taxonomy (NCBI): domain Eukaryota; kingdom Metazoa; phylum Chordata; class Aves; order Falconiformes; family Falconidae; genus Falco; species Falco biarmicus. The sequence goes on along the minus strand of NC_079310.1, from coordinate 20,685,328 downwards.
CACTGTCGGGGGCTGGACTATAGTTTGGAAAAAAATGAACGAATTCCTATGCACACTGCACATATTTTATTTGTAGTAGTGCACAAAAAACAGGGAAAAGAATGCAATATTTAAAATTAAGAACAATTGTAATCAACAAAACCAAATAATATTTCAATGTGAACTATGGGCCTGCTTTTGGCTAATGAGATGGTCAATGTTAGGTTCCATATTTGTCACTACTAGTCGTAGCAAGTGATGCAAGTGTTCATCAGTTAGCCTGGATCTGACTGGAGATTTCAGATGTTTCATTCAGGAAAAAGTCTGCTCACAGACATAGGTGCTGCCAAAGATGGTTGCAATTTTGAGTGCATGGTTCCTGAGATTATGATATGTCTCTGAGGGGAGAGATGCATAGAAATTAGTAAGGCTGCTTGATTTGAATGCATCTTTCAGCAAGTCACAAGTCTGTAGTTCGGCCAATTCCATTTGGTAAATCGGATCAACAGTTTCAATGTCAACAGAAAATGGGTTCCGGAAAAACTGTATGTCCTGTTCATGGAGACGAAGCTCTTTAAATCTAATTTGAAACTCCTTTTGCAACATTTCTAGTACATCCATACATGTTTTGTTTGGGAATGCAACTGCTGTTTTTTCTGCAGACAGGTTTTGAGTTGTGGGGAGATGGCAGAAGTTTTCCTCCTTTACTTGGTTAATGAGCAGGTCTAATTTGACTTGAAATGCTTTCACATGTGAATACATATCACAGATGAGCTTCCCCTTTCCTTGAAGTTGGACACTTGAAATTGTTGAGTAGCTCTGTTACATCTGTCAGAAATGCAAGGTGCCATTTCCATTCTGCATCTTTGAGCTCTGGTACTTCTTTGGTTTTAGAAAGCACAAAATCATAAACCTGTGGAAGTAAGTCATAAAATCGTTTCAAAACTCTCCCTCGACTCAGCCAACAGACTTCTGTGTGGTACAGAATATCTTCATAGGCAACATTTAGCTCAGACAGAAATTCCTGAAACCGTCTGTGGTTTAGTGCATGAGCTCTAATGAAGTTAACACAAGAAACCACAATTTTCATGACAGAGTCCAGCTTCAGTGATTTACAACACAGTGCTTGTTGGTGGATGATGCGGTGTATGGCTATTGGATGTGAATGGTTGCGTTTGTCCATCTCTTTGTTAATGCGTGCAACCACTCCTTTCATGGACCCCACCATGCTAGGAGCACCATCAGTTGTCACACTGAATAGTTTACCTCAGTCCAGCTCCAAATCATTCATAGTTTGGCAAACTTTCTCATAGATATCCTCTCCTGTAGTTGTTCCTTTGATGCTTTTCAGTGCAGCAAGCTCCTCCGTGACTTCGAAAGAATCATTTGTCCCACGAATGAAAATTAGAAGTTGTGTGGAATCACGAACGTCATTGTTTTCATCAAGTACCAATGAGAAATAGCAAAGTTTTTTTGAGGAGTTTTGCAACTGCAGATTCAAATTTTCCCCCATTTCTTCAATCCTTTGTGTAATTGTAGGTCCTGAAAGACTCACTGTACTAAATAAATGCGCCTTCTCTGGACACATCTCTTTGGCCACAGAAAGAAGGCATTCTTTAACATATTCTCCTTCTGTGAATGCTCTGCCAGTGCACGCTATGAGCTTGGCAACTTGATAGCTTGCTTGAAGTGATGATATATTGAGCTGCTTTCGCTTCACAGAAGTATTTTGCCGAGTTGTCAATCCATGTTTCAGTCTTAATATTTTATCTTTTCTCACTTGTCTGACCAAAGAATCATATTTATCTTTATGTTGAGTTTCGTAGTGTCGACACAAATTGTATTCCTTGAACACAGACACTGAATTCTGGCATATCAGACAAACAGCTCTTTCTTTGTACTCCGTGAAAAAATAATCAGAAGCCCACTTTTCTTGGAATACCCCACACTCGGAGTCAATTTTTCTTTTTTTTGATATGATGGTGCACGCGCTTCCCACTGGTGCTGGCTTGCTTGTCCTGCCTGGGAGCTGGAGGGAGGGAGGGAGAGACGGGGGAGCCGCCCCCCTCCTCAGCCCGGCCGCGCAGTCCGGACAGGGTGGCCAGAAGGGACTGAAGGGACTTTGCCGCGCCGGGGCTCTGGCGATTCGCCCGAGTTGGCTGGGCCTCGCAGTGCAGAGGCTGCCGACTGAGCTTGCCCGGCAGAGGAGATGCCCGCGCCTCTCGCCCGCCGCGCATCGCAGAGGAGGAGGAGGAGGAGGAGGACGGGGCGGCGGCGGCGCGGTTTGTAGCCGAGAGGCGCCCCCTGGGGGGGGCAGGTCGAGGACGAGGCGCTGGTTCCAGCCCTGTCCCGGCGGGTGCGTGGGGGCTGCGGAGGCCGGCGCGCGGATGAAGTGGCAGGAGGTCATCTGCAGCTGCTTGGTTTCCCCCCCAACCCCCGGCGGGGGGGCGGGGGGTGTCTGTAAATACGGGGGCCGGATTGAGGACCCTGGGGGGCCGTATCCAGCCTGTGGGCCGTAGTTTGAGGACACCTGCCTTAGGCCCATACACCTGGGTATACCTAGTCTTTTATTTCCTGTATAATTTCTTCTTCCCTAATTTGGGGTTCAATAAGAATTAAAATTTCAATGGAATTTGTCGTGGTTTAACCCTGGCCAGCCGGCAACCAAGCACCATGCAGACGCTTGCTCACTCCCCCTCACCCAGAGGGATGGGGAGGAGAATCGGAAAGGAATGTAAAGCTCAAGGGTTAAGATAAGAACAATTTAATAGGTAAAGCAAAAGCCATGCATGCAAGCAAGCAAAGCAAGGAATTCATTCACCACTTCCCATGGGCAGGCAGGTGTTGTTCAGCCATCCCCAGGAAAGCAGGGCTCCATCATGCATAACAATTACTCAGGAAGACAAATGACATAATTGCCAAATATCCCCCCCTTCCTTCTTTTTCCCCCAGTTTATATACTCAGCATGATGTCATATGGTATGGAATACCTCTTTGGCTAGTTTGGGTCAGCTGTCCTGGCTGTGTCCCCTCCCAGTTTCCTGTGCCCCTCCAGCCCTCTGGCTGGCAGGGCCCAAGGAACTGACAAGTCCTTGATTTAGTATAAACATCACCCAGCAACAACTAAAACCATCAGTGTCCTATCAACATTGTTCTCACACCAAATCCAAACACAGCACTGTACTAAGAAGAAAATTAACTATCCCAGCTGAAACCAGGACAGGGTTTTCTTTTCTGGTATTTTAAATTCAATTTCCTCATCTTTAAACTTGTTCAGCATTCAGTTGCTCCAGTATATCACTCCCCAAAAGTGATCTAGGAGCCTCAGGCAGGCAGAGAAACATGAATCCTCACATTCTTCAAGATTTTGAACTATAAGGTTTTCAAAAAGAAAGCTTTCTGAACTTGTCCAGTTGCTCCCACGATATTAACATTTTGTTCACTGATGGGCAATAAGGTCTGATTTAAAACTGAACATGTGGCACTTGCATCTACTAGAAATTCTGCAGGTTTCCCTTCCTTCCCTAGCTGAATTTTTACGAAGGGCTCTGCTAGGGAAGATTCCCCTGGTTCCAGTCAATCAGCTTCCAAGTCAGTAACCATCACTATTTTTCCCAGCCTTGGCCAATCCTTTTTCCAATGCCCCATTTGCTTACAATAAGTACACTGATCTATCAGGTGCGTTTGATTTCCTCGCAGCCCCTCTCCCTCCATTATTGTTGTTTCCTGATGGGTTTGGAGAGTACCTGGTCTCCAGTGGTACATAAAGAAACCACTGTAGCATTAGCAATCATTTTGCTCATTGTTCTCCCTTTCTGACTTATCTCTATTCTGGTACAGTTGCCATGCAATTTCCAGTAATTCTTCTAAATCTCTCACATCTATTCCTTGCATTTTCTGTAACTTTCTTCTGATATCTGCCGATTGTCCCTGGTTGTCCCAAAACCAGGATTATCATCTGACTCTTTCCCTCCTGGGAGCCAAGATCCAAAGGAGTGTATTTCTGCATCCCTTCTTTTAATTGATTCAGAAAATCAGTAGGGGATTCCTTTTCATCTTGTTTAATTTCGAACAATTTGGACCAATTAACTGGTTTTGGAACAGCATTCCTTATTCCATACGCAATCCATTCTCTGTACTGCACCAATAAATCCCAGGCTCCAGTCTGGTTAGGATCGCAATTGGGATTGGTAATCGGAACATGGTTATCCACTGTTCCTGGAAGAGTCCCAGCCAAAACCAAAGCATCTATCTGGTTTCTGGCTGCTCTCACAACCATCCTCTTTTCTGACTCGCTAAACGCTGCATCCAACACTGCATCCACATCCTCCCAATCAGGATCCTGAGTTTTCACAATCTGCTCAAATCCTCTAGCAACCTTTCTGGATCATCCTGATAATTCCCTGCAGAAACTCGCCATCCATCTAAAGCGAAAGGCACTTTAATTCTGACAGGTCCCCCTGTTCCCATTGCTTGCCTTAGTGGAGCTTGAGTGATAGGTCCCACTTCAAGTTCTGGTAGTGATGGAAGAAACTCCAATATCAGCTTCCTTCCTTTCCCTTGCCTCTGGTTTTACACACCCGATAGCACCAGCGTCTCCTTTATCGCCCTCTCTTCCTGGTGGAGGCAAACAATCCTCTAATCTCTCATTCTGTAAACCAACTTTTAAACATCTTTGCCCAATGCTACAAGCCGAGCAACATCTGTTTAACTTCTCATTCTTATTTTTCTCTTTTTCTATCATCAGGACCATGGGGTCCTGGGGTTCTGAATTAATTCCACATTCCTTTTGCCACTCCAAGTGATTTTGCAGAGTAAACGGCAGCATTAAATGCTAAGAATATACAAAGTTTAGCGTGCTGGGGAGAGAAACAATTTAATCTTACATCGCAGATTTTAAGTTCGTTATTGCTTGTTGTAGATAGTGTTAGGCATGCTACATTACAAAATAGAGCTGCAGTAGATTTTTTGTTATTAGCACATGGACACGGTTGTGAGGATTTTGAAGGGATGTGTTGTATGACCCTTTCCGATCATTCCATATCTATGCACAAGAAGTCACAACTGCAGGGAAACATGAAGCATATTCTTGCTGATGATAATCCCTTTGATGAATGGTTGAGAGGGTAGGGGATAACAGGTTGGTTAAAGACGTTATTGATGGAAGGAATACGCTTTGTTATAATAATTGTTGTAATGTTTTTAGCTGTTTATTTTCTTGTTTGAAGAAAGGTTTAACATCTATTGTGAACCAGACATGGGTTGTCCAAAAAGAAAAAGTGGGATATGTAGAGGGATTTTTAAAGGACCGAGACATATGTTACCATTGTCCGGGTTGGACACCCAGGCCTGTTAGTTAAAGCTGCAGAGCAACTTTAAATTGTCCTGGGAACAAGCAGTGGGAGAAGGAAAACAAGCTATGCATAAACAAGAAGCCAGGGACAGAGCAAGTCCTGGGAACCGCGAAATCAACACACTCTCATCGGCACACTCTGATCAGGCGCCTGCAGCATGCCCACCAATCAGCGACACGGACGCCCACGTGGCCAGAGACTTTTATCCAATCACCTGTGTGTAAAGTTGGGTGAGCGGTCGGTTTAAGTTATAACTATGACCTATTTGTTTAATAAAGTGAGCACAGCATGTAGCCATATTGTTGCGATTGTCATGACTTGGCCGACTCTCCACAGGGGACCCTCTTTGAGGATCTAATCGTATTCCCTCCATTTCATTTCCCCATGCTCATTTGTTCTCTAAATATCTGAAGTGTGGCACCCAACCTCTGGCCTTTTATACATTTTTTACCTTAGCACTACTATATGTGTATGCTGCCCAACTAAAATACTGTACTGTCATCCATCATTTATATTACAAAATATAATGTACCATGAAACATGTATGAAAGAAGCTGTAAAAAATGCATTGTGTAATAAGGCTATGACAAAAGGCTATACCATAGATTTTAACATATATTTATATATATATTTCCTGTTTCTCATGACAGTCTATTAAGAAAGAAATATTTTTTAGTATTATCAGAATGTTTAAACAACATGCTAGATAGATACATAATCTGTTGCTTAAATTACTTGAGCACAAATTGCATGTCTATATAGCAAACTGAAAGCTATACTCATGTCTGAGTCCAAAGGTTTGTAGTTCAAGTTCTACAGCAACATTTCACAGAACTGCTAAGAGATAGGAAAGACTTGCTGGGTCATTGTTGTGGAATGAGTGATGCACTTCACTCCTAAGAGAGTAGCAGCAATATGTTTATTGGTATAAAACACTGATTTAACAATGTCTGATAGTAAATGCGACAATGGTTTAACAAGATTTGATGGCAAGGTACACTTGAGTATTTACTGCATGGAGGACAGGTTCAGACAAAACTGTCAGGGAGACCCTCCTACTGAGTCATGAGGTTCAGAAAGGACCCTCTTGCATTCTGAACTCCTTCTCAGAGGGGAGTTTAGGTGTGGCTAGATCCAGACTTAGTCTCAAACTTGGTCAGCGGTTTATATCTAAAGGATTACATTGCACAATCAATCTTTTTTATACCACTTAGCTAAGATTTCACAGTTTAGCATGCTATCAATCACTTACCGAGAATCTGTTGCAGCAAGGAATCTCTCAACCTCAAAGAGTAACCTTGAGAGGCATCCCTACTCAAGGGGAGATCCTGTTGTGCAGCCCCCTGCCATGCAGGAGAGCTCAACAGGCCCTGGGATGTCCACTATTTATGGAGTAAGATAATTGACTCAGTCATCTTTGCATACCAACTACAGAAGTTAGTTTCTTTCAAACTTGGCTTGAGTTGGACCTTGACCAGCACTGTGGTTAGGTGGGCGCATTGTTCAGATTAGCCCTTGGCTATCATGTCATTATCTGTGTCGTGTGTCTGTCCTGTTCCCCCCCCACCCAATCCGCTTTGAGTCAGATGCAGCCATCACCAGATACACACATTACAATTGACTGATACTGATGGTTATCGCTTGAGCATTTTAGAGTTCAAGCTGGATGGCACTGTGAAAGACGGACAAGAAAAAGGGCTTTTATAAATATGTTAACAGCAAAAGGAAGATCAGAGATAAAATCAGTCCTTTTCTTGATGAGGTTGGTCACCTCACAAATAGGGATGTAGACAAAGCAGAGACATTTAATGCCTTCTTTATCTCTTGTCTTCAACAGCAATGATGGGCCCTGGGACCCCTGGAGACCTGTGTTGGAAGACCATGACTGGGAGGATGATAAACTCCCTTCGGACTCTGAACTTGCTTGAGACTTGCTGCTCCAGCTGGATGCGCATAAGTCTGTGGGGCCTGATAGGATTCATCCCAAGGTACTGAAAAACCTGACTGATGCTATCAGAGGACCTCTCTCCATTATTTTTCAGTGATCTTGGGAGCCTGGAGAGGTCCCAGTCAACTGGAATCTAGCAAATGTCTCAATTTTCAAAAAGTGTAAGAAGGAAGACCCTGGTAATTACAGACCTGTCAGTCTCACTTCAGTGTCTGGTAAAATTAGGGAGAAGGTTATTCTGGGAGTTATTGAAAAATACTTGAGAGACAATACAGTCACTGGTCATAGACAGCATGGGTTCACAAGGAGAAAGTCCTGCTTAACTAACTTAATTACCTTTTAAGACAACGTTACCCATCTAGTTGACCAAGGGAAGTCAGTAGATGTGGGGCTTTTTGAATTTTAGCAAAGCTTTTGATACTGTGTCTCACAGTATCCTTCTGGACAAAATGTCCAGCACACAGCTAGACAAGTCCATAATACACTGGATGAGCAATTGGCTGATAAGTTGGGTTCAAAGAGCTCAAGTAAATGGTGTTACATCAGGCTGGTAGCCAGTCACCAGTGGGGTTCTCCAGGGCTTGATTTTAGGGCCAGTGCTCTTTAATGTTTTTATAAATTATCTGGATGTAGGATGCAAATGTACATTAAGTAAGTTTGCCAGTGATACTAAACTAGGAGGAGCTGTGGACTCCCTTGAGGGTAGAGAGGCCTTATAAAGAGATCTGGATAGAGTAGAGAGCTGGGCAATCACCAACCGTATGAAATTTAACAAGAGCAAGTGCTGGATTCTGTACCTGGGACAGGGTAATCCTGGTTATATGTAGAAATTGGGGGATGAGAGCCTGGAGAGAAACCCCGCAGAAAGAGATCTGGGGGTCTAGGTTGATGGCAAGTTGAATATGAGTCAACTGTGTGCCCTGACAGCCAAAATGGCCAACCGTGTCCTGGGGTGCATCAAGCACAGCATAGCTAGCTGGTCGAGGGAGGTGATTGCCCTACTCTACACTGCACTGGTGTGGCCCCACCTCAAGTACTGTGTGCAGTTTTGGGTGCCTCAATATAAGAAGGACATCAAACTATTAGAGTGTGTCCAGAGGAGGGCGACCAAAATGGTGAAAGGCCTCCAGGGCAAGACTTATATGAGGAGCAGCTGAGGTCACTTGTTTTGTTCAGCTTGGAGAAGAGAAGGCTGAGGGGTGACCTCATCACAGTCTACAACTTCCTCAAGAGGGCCAGTGCTGATCTCTTCTCTCTGGTGACCAGTGATAGGACATGAGGAAATGGTATGAAGTGGTGTCAGGGGAAGTTCAGAATGGACATTAGGGAAAGGTTCTTCACTGTGAGGGTGGTCAGTCACTGGAACAGGTTCCCCAAGGAAATGGTCATGGCACCAAGCCTGTCAGAGTTCAAGGAGTGTATAAACAATGCTCTTAGTCATACAGTTTAGTGTTAGGTAGTCCTGTGAGGAGCAGGGAGCTGTACTTGATGATTCTGATGGGTCCCTTCCAATTTGAGATATTCTGTTCTATTCTATATATTTTTTGTATTTTTTCTAGCCTAGTTTTAAAAGTCTAAGCAATGGGATTTAACAGCTTCCTTTGGGATATCATTTATTTCACTGATTAGCACATTTTACTGTAAGGAATATGTTTTTTAATATTAAACTGTCTTTTTTTGTCTTTTTTTTTTTTTCCTTTTTATCTCTCTTACTCTTAGAAAGACATGTTCTATCCTGTGTACCTTTTGCACTCTCTCCATATACCCAAACACACAAAGTCTTTCATAAGTCATTCCCTGTAGTTGCCAGGGCATTCTTGTTTTGCTCTTCAATAAATACCACAGTGGTACTTTGGTTCCATATATAATATATATTTGTGTGCTGAAGCATCTGAGATACTGATCTTTAGATTAGATAGCAAATTGAGAGTCCTTGTAAGTATGCAGATGAATGCAAAAGAGTCTGTGGACTGTTCTAAAAAAGAAAACATTGTTAGCATTGACTCTCAAAAATAGAAAAGTAGTATCTAACATAAGTATTTTCCAAGTGTATAATGACTTGTCTGTATGTTTGCATCACCAGTTCCCACAGTCCAATCTATGGATCACTGGTAATCTGCAAACCCATAATAAATGATCCACAGCTAATCTGCAGAGCCAGTAATGTTTGCACACATCAATTTAAAGTTTGATCGTAAGATTGCAGGGTAGGCTGTGATATATTTTGAGACTCATAATGATCTGCTAATCAAAAAATTTTGGATCAATATAGTAATTCCCAACATACTACTTTCAAATCTGCTGTAAGAAACCTTGTATTTGCAAAATGTTATACACAAGATAAATGCCATTCTCAGTTTACTAATTAATCAGGTTAATAAATCCTCAAGAGAAATAGACTTTTGTCCTCTCTTTAGTGCAAAGTTAAAGACAAAAAGAATGTTGATTTAATCACTGCAGACATAGTATGTTCAATATTGAGATAGTCAGTACATACATGTATCTCTGCTCTTGCAACATGAAATCCAGGAACAAAGGGTAAAATTGGAAGAGATCTCCTAAGGAAAAGTAATTAAGATCCAGCTGCAAATAACAGTAAGACTACACAGCATTTTCAAACATTAAAATCAGTGGTGTTGAATTTATTAGTTGGTTCTTTCATTGGAATATGGGCATCAATAAGAACTGAAAAGAAGCACTTCCAAAAGTTGTCCACTAAGAAATATTTACTTAGATATGTGCTTACCTCCTGAAAATTGCCTGTGGACACAGGTGTCTTGGGCTTGCAGAGAATATTAAACATCCAGGTGACCTAAGCACCTTTCCTGCTGAGGGCAGAAGTTGAGCTTGGTGTGGTGCACTGCCCCACACCTGGGGGCTCAGGCTCAGGCTCAGCCAATGAGAGGGTGGGAAAGCTTATTTTCCCAATGGTAAGTGTGTAGGGGGTGGGAGAAGGGAGAATGACTTTTCTTCTTCTTCTGCTTCTTCATCTGCTGCTGATTCTTCTTCTGCTGCTGCTGCTGCTTCTGCGTCTTCTGCTGCTGCGTCTGCTGCTGCTGCTTCTGTGTTTGTTGTGGCTGTGGTGGTGGTTGTGGTTGTTCGTGGTTGTGGTGGTTGTGGTGGTTGTTGTTGTTGGTGCTGCTGCTGCTGCTTGCTGTGGTGGTGGTGGTGCTGCTGCTGCTGCTGCTTGCTGTGGTGGTGGTGGTGCTGCTGCTCCTTGTGGTGGTGGTGGTGCTGCTGCTGCTGCTGCTTGTGGTGGTGGTGCTGCTGCTGCTGCTCCTGCTTGTTGTGGTGGTGGTGCTGCTGCTGCTGCTGCTTGTGGTGGTGTTGGTGGTGCTGCTGCACTGCTTGTTGTTGTGGTGGTGGTGGTGGTGCTGCTGCTGCTGCTTGTTGTGGTGGTGGTGGTGGTGCTGCTGCTGCTGCTTATTGTGCTTGTGGTGGTGCTGCTGCTGCTGCTTGTTGGGGTGGTGCTGGTGGTGCTGCTGCTGCTACTTGTTGGGGTGGTGGTGCTGCTGCTGCTTGTGGTGGTGGTGCTGCTGCTTGTGGTGGTGGTGGTGGCGGTGGTGGTGCTTGTGGTGGTGGTGGTGCTGCTGGTGGTGGTGCTGCTGGTGGTGGTACTGGTGGTGGTGGTGGTGGTGCTGGTGGTGGTGCTTGTGGTGGTACGGGGCTTGCGGTGCTTGTGGTGGTTCCGGTAGTGGTGGTGCTTCTGGTGGTGGTGGTGCTTCTGGTGGTGGTAGTGCTTCTGGTGGTGGTGGTCCTGGTGCTGGTGGTGGTGCTGGTGGTGGTGGTGATGCTTGTGGTGGTGGTGGTTCCGGTGGTGGTACTGCTGGTGGTTGTCCTTGTGCTGGTGGTGCTGCTGTTGCTTGGTGTGGCGGTAGTGCTGGTGGTGGTGGTAGTGCTTGTGGTGGTGGTGATGCTTGTGGTGCTTGTGGTGGTGGCGGTGGTGCTTGTTGTGGTGGTGGTGGTGCTGCTGCTGCTTGTGGTGGTGTTGCTGCTGCTGCTGCTTGTGGTGGTGGTGGTGGTGCTAGTGCTTGTGGTACGTGTGTGGGTGGTGGTGCTTTTGGTGGTGGTGGTGCTTGTGGTAGTAATGGTGCTGTCGGTAGTGGTGCTTGTGCTTGTTGGGGTGGTGCTGGTGTTGGAGCTTGTAGTGGTGGTGTTGGTGGTGGTGCTGGTGGTTGTGCTTCTGGTGGTGGTGGTGGTGGTGGTGCTTCTGGTGGTGGTGGTGGTGCTTGTGGTGGTGGTGCTTGTGGTGGTATGGTGCTGGTGGTGGTGGTGGTGCTGCTGCTGCTGCTGCTTGTGGTGGTGGTGCTGCTGCTGCTGCTCCTGCTTGTTGTGGTGGTGGTGCTGCTGCTGCTGCTGCTTGTGGTGGTGTTGGTGGTGCTGCTGCACTGCTTGTTGTTGTGGTGGTGGTGGTGGTGCTGCTGCTGCTGCTTGTTGTGGTGGTGGTGGTGCTGCTGCTGCTGCTGCTTATTGTGCTTGTGGTGGTGCTGCTGCTGCTGCTTGTTGGGGTGGTGCTGGTGGTGCTGCTGCTGCTACTTGTTGGGGTGGTGGTGCTGCTGCTGCTTGTGGTGGTGGTGCTGCTGCTTGTGGTGGTGGTGGTGGCGGTGGTGGTGCTTGTGGTGGTGGTGGTGCTGCTGGTGGTGGTGCTGCTGGTGGTGGTACTGGTGGTGGTGGTGGTGGTGCTGGTGGTGGTGCTTGTGGTGGTACGGGGCTTGCGGTGCTTGTGGTGGTTCCGGTAGTGGTGGTGCTTCTGGTGGTGGTGGTGCTTCTGGTGGTGGTAGTGCTTCTGGTGGTGGTGGTCCTGGTGCTGGTGGTGGTGCTGGTGGTGGTGGTGATGCTTGTGGTGGTGGTGGTTCCGGTGGTGGTACTGCTGGTGGTTGTCCTTGTGCTGGTGGTGCTGCTGTTGCTTGGTGTGGCGGTAGTGCTGGTGGTGGTGGTAGTGCTTGTGGTGGTGGTGATGCTTGTGGTGCTTGTGGTGGTGGCGGTGGTGCTTGTTGTGGTGGTGGTGGTGCTGCTGCTGCTTGTGGTGGTGTTGCTGCTGCTGCTGCTTGTGGTGGTGGTGGTGGTGCTAGTGCTTGTGGTACGTGTGTGGGTGGTGGTGCTTTTGGTGGTGGTGGTGCTTGTGGTAGTAATGGTGCTGTCGGTAGTGGTGCTTGTGCTTGTTGGGGTGGTGCTGGTGTTGGAGCTTGTAGTGGTGGTGTTGGTGGTGGTGCTGGTGGTTGTGCTTCTGGTGGTGGTGGTGGTGGTGGTGCTTCTGGTGGTGGTGGTGGTGCTTGTGGTGGTGGTGCTTGTGGTGGTATGGTGCTGGTGGTGGTGGTGGTGCTGCTGCTGCTGCTGCTTGTGGTGGTGGTGCTGCTGCTGCTGCTCCTGCTTGTTGTGGTGGTGGTGCTGCTGCTGCTGCTGCTTGTGGTGGTGTTGGTGGTGCTGCTGCACTGCTTGTTGTTGTGGTGGTGGTGGTGGTGCTGCTGCTGCTGCTTGTTGTGGTGGTGGTGGTGGTGCTGCTGCTGCTGCTTATTGTGCTTGTGGTGGTGCTGCTGCTGCTGCTTGTTGGGGTGGTGCTGGTGGTGCTGCTGCTGCTACTTGTTGGGGTGGTGGTGCTGCTGCTGCTTGTGGTGGTGGTGCTGCTGCTTGTGGTGGTGGTGGTGGCGGTGGTGGTGCTTGTGGTGGTGGTGGTGCTGCTGGTGGTGGTGCTGCTGGTGGTGGTACTGGTGGTGGTGGTGGTGGTGCTGGTGGTGGTGCTTGTGGTGGTACGGGGCTTGCGGTGCTTGTGGTGGTTCCGGTAGTGGTGGTGCTTCTGGTGGTGGTGGTGCTTCTGGTGGTGGTAGTGCTTCTGGTGGTGGTGGTCCTGGTGCTGGTGGTGGTGCTGGTGGTGGTGGTGATGCTTGTGGTGGTGGTGGTTCCGGTGGTGGTACTGCTGGTGGTTGTCCTTGTGCTGGTGGTGCTGGTGGTGCTGGTGGTGGTGGTGGTGCTGGTGGTGGTGGTAGTGCTTGTGGTGGTGGTGATGCTTGTGGTGCTTGTGGTGGTGGCGGTGGTGCTTGTTGTGGTGGTGGTGGTGGTGCTGCTGCTTGTTGTGGTGGTGGTGCTGCTGCTGCTTGTTGTGGTGGTGGTGGTGTTGGTGCTAGTGCGTGTGGTACGTGTGTGGGTGGTGGTGCTTTTGGTGGTGGTGGTGCTTGTGGTAGTAATGGTGCTGTCGGTAGTGGTGCTTGTGTTAGTGGTGGTGCTGGTGTTGGAGCTTGTAGTGGTGGTGTTGGTGGTGGTGCTGGTGGTTGTGCTTCTGGTGGTGGTGGTGGTGGTGGTGCTTCTGGTGGTGGTGGTGGTGCTTGTGGTGGTGGTGCTTGTGGTGGTATGGTGCTGGTGGTGGTGGTGGTGCTTGTGGTGTTATGGTGCTTGCAGTGCTTGTGGTGGTTCCGGTGGTGGTGGTGGTGGTGGTGGTGGTGGTGCTTCTGGTGGTGGTGGTGCTTCTGGTGGTGGTAGTGCCTCTGGTGGTGGTGGTCCTGGTGGTGGTGGTGATGCTTCTGGTAGGTGGTGGTTCCGGTGGTGGTGGTGCTTCTGGTGGTGGTGGTGCTTCTGGTGGTGGTAGTGCTTCTGGTGGTGGTGGTCCTGGTGCTGGTGGTGGTGCTGGTGGTGGTGGTGATGCTTGTGGTGGTGGTGGTTCCGGTGGTGGTACTGCTGGTGGTTGTCCTTGTGGTGGTGGTGCTGGTGGTGGTGGTGCTTGTGGTAGTAATGGTGCTGTCGGTAGTGGTGCTTGTGTTAGTGGTGGTGCTGGTGTTGGAGCTTGTAGTGGTGGTGTTGGTGGTGGTGCTGGTGGTTGTGCTTCTGGTGGTGCTTCTGGTGGTGGTGGTGGTGGTGGTGCTTCTGGTGGTGGTGGTGGTGCTTCTGGTGGTGGTGCTTGTGGTGGTATGGTGCTGGTGGTGGTGGTGGTGCTTGTGGTGTTATGGTGCTTGCAGTGCTTGTGGTGGTTCCGGTGGTGGTGGTGGTGGTGGTGGTGGTGGTGCTTCTGGTGGTGGTGGTGCTTCTGGTGGTGGTAGTGCCTCTGGTGGTGGTGGTCCTGGTGGTGGTGGTGATGCTTCTGGTAGGTGGTGGTTCCGGTGGTGGTACTGCTGCTGGTGGTGGTGGTGGTAGTGCTTGTGGTGGTGGTGATGCTTGTGGTGCTTGTGGTGGTGGCGGTGGTGCTTGTTGTGGTGGTGGTGGTGCTGGTAGTGCTGGTGCTGGTGATGCTTGTGGTGGTGCTGGTGGTGGTGATGCATGTTGTTGCGGTGCTGCTGCTTCTGCTGCTGCTGTTTGTTGTTGTGGTGGTGCTACTGCTGTTGCTTGTTGTTGTGGTGGTGCTGCTGCTGGTGGTGCTGCTTGTGGTGGTGCTGCTGTTGCTTGGTGTGGCGGTAGTGCTGGTGCTGCTGCTGCTTGGTGTGGTGGTGCTGCTTGTGCTGCTTGTGGTGGTGGTGGTGCTGCTGCTTGTTGTGGTGGTGGTGGTGGTGGTGCTGCTTGTGGTGGTGTTGCTGCTGCTGCTGCTTGTGGTGGTGGTGGTGGTGCTAGTGCTTGTGGTGCGTGTGTGGGTGTTGGTGCTTTTGGTGGTGGTGGTGCTTGTGGTAGTAATGGTGCTGTCGGTGGTGGTGTTTGTGTTAGTGGTGGTGCTGGTGGTGGAGCTTGTAGTGGTGGTGTTGGTGGTGGTGCTGGTGGTGGTGCTTCTGGTGGTGCTTCTGGTGGTGGTGGTTGTGGTGCTTCTGGTGGTGGTGGTGGTGGTGCTTCTGGTGGTGGTGGTGGTGCTTGTGGTGGTATGGTTCTGGTGGTGGTGGTGGTGCTTGTGGTGGTATGGTGCTTGCGGTGCTTGTGGTGGTTCCGGTAGTGGTGGTTCTTCTGGTGGTGGTGGTGCTTCTGGTGGTGTTAGTGCTTCTGGTGGTATTAGTGCTTCTGGTGATGGTGGTACTGGTGCTGGTGGTGGTGGTGATGCTAGTGGTCGTGGTGATTCCGGTGGTGGTACTGCTGGTGGTGGTGCTTGTTTTAGTGGTACTGCTGGTGGTGGTGCTTGTTTTAGTGGTGGTGCTGGTGGTGGAGCTTGTAGTGGTTGTTTTGGTGGTGGTGCTGGTGGTTGTGCTTCTGGTGGTGCTTCTGGTGGTGGTGGTTGTGGTGCTTGTGGTGGTATGGTGCTGGTGGTGGTGGTGGTGGTGCTTGTGGTGTTATGGTGCTTGCAGTGCTTGTGGTGGTTCCGGTGGTGGTGGTGGTGGTGGTGGTGCTTCTGTTGGTGGTAGTGCTTCTAGTGGTGGTAGTGCCTCTGGTGGTGGTGGCCCTGGTGCTGGTGGTGGTGCAGGTGGTGGTGGTGATGCTGGTGGAGGTGGTGATGCTTCTGGTGGTGGTGGTTCCGGTGGTGGTACTGCTGATGGTGGTGGTGGTGGTAGTGCTTGTGGTGGTGGTGATGCTTGTGGTGCTTGTGGTGGTGGTGGTGGTGCTTGTTGTTGTGGTGGTGGTGCTGATAGTGCTGGTGCTGGTGGCGCATGTGGTGGTGCTGGTGGTGGTGCTGCTTGATGTTGTGGTGCTCCTGCTTCTGCTGCTTCTGCTTGTTGTTGTGGTAGTGGTGCTGCTGCTTCTGCTGCTGCTGTTTGTTGTTGTGGTGGTGCTGCTGCTGGTGGTGCTGCTTGTTGTGGTGGTAGTGCTGGTTCTGCTGCTGCTTGGTGTGGTGGTGCTGCTTGTGCTGCTTGTGGTGGTGGTCCTGCTGCTGCTGCTGCTGCTTGTTGTGGTGGTGGTGGTGCTGCTGCTGCTGCTTGTTGTGGAGGTGCTGGTGGTGCTGCTGCTGCTGCTTGTTGTGGTGGTGGTGGTGCTGCTTCTGCTGCTGCTTAGTGTGCTTGTGGTGGTGCTACTGCTGCTTGTTGAGGTGGTGCTGCTGCTGCTGCTGCTGCTTGTTGGGGTGGTAGTGTTGCTGCTGCTGCTGCTTGTGGTGGTGCTGCTGCTGCTTATGCTAGGTTGTGGTGCTGCTGCTGCTGCTTATGCTTGTTAGGGTTGTGGTGCTTCTGCTGCTGCTGCTTCTGCTTGTTGTTGGGGTGGTTGTGCTGCTGCTTTCTGTTGGGGTGGTGGTGGTGGTGCTGCTTGTGGTGGTGGTGGTGCTGCTTGTGGTGGTGGTGGTGGCGGTGGTGGTGCTTCTGGTGGTGGTGGTGCTGCTGGTGGTGGTGCCGCTGGTGGTGGTGGTGGTGCTGGTGGTGGTGCTTGTGGTGGTATAGTGCTTGCGGTGCTTGTGGTGGTTCCGGTAGTGGTGGTGCTTCTGGTGGTGGTGGTGCTTCTGGTGGTGGTAGTGCTTCTGGTGGTGGTGGTCCTGGTGCTGGTGGTGGTGCTGGTGGTGATGCTTGTGGTGGTGGTGGTTCTGGTGGTGGTACTGCTGGTGGTTGTCCTTGTGGTGGTGGTGCTGGTGGTGGCGGTGCTGCTTGTTGTGGTGGTGGTGGTGCTGGTAGTGCTGGTGCTGGTGATGCTTGTGGTGGTGCTGGTGGTGGTGATGCATGTTGTTGTGGTGCTGCTGCTTCTGCTGCTGCTGTTTGTTGTTGTGGTGGTGCTACTGCTGCTGCTGCTTGTTGTGGTGGTGCTGCTTGTGGTGGTGCTGCTGCTGCTTGGTGTGGTGGTAGTGCTGGTGCTGCTGCTGCTTTATGTGGTGGTGCTGCTTGTGCTGCTTGTGGTGGTGGTGGTGCTGATGGCGGTGCTGCTTGTGGTGGTGGTGCTGGTGGTGCTGCTGCTGCTGCTTTTGGTGGTGGTGGTGCTGCTGCTGCTTGTTGTGGTGGTGGTGGTGCTGCTGCTTGTTGTTGTGGTGGTGGTGTTGGTGCTAGTGCTTGTGGTGCATGTGTGGGTGGTGGTGCTTTTGGTGGTGGTGGTGCTTGTGGTAGTAATGGTGCTGTCGGTGGTGGTGCTTGTGTTAGTGGTGGTGCTGGTGTTGGAGCTTGTAGTGGTGGTGTTGGTTGTGGTGCTGGTGGTTGTGCTTCTGGTGGTGCTTCTGGTGGTGGTGGTGGTGCTGGTGGTGGTAGTGGTGGTGATGCTGGTGGGTTTGGTGGTGCTTGTGGTGGTGTGGTTCTGGTGGTGGTCGTGGTGCTTAGTGGAGGTATGGTGCTTGCGGTGCTTGTGGTGGTTACGGTAGTGGTGGTGCTTCTGGTGGTGGTGGTGCTTCTGGTGGTGGTAGTGCTTCTGGTGGTGGTAGTGCTTCTGGTGATGGTGCTTCTGGTGCTGGTTGTGGTAGTGATGCTTGTGGTGGTGGTGGTTCCGGTGGTCGTACTGCTGGTGGTGGTGCTTGTTTTAGTGGTGGTGCTGGTGGTGGAGCTTGTAGTGGTGGTTTTGGTGGTGGTGCTGGTGGTGGTGCTTCTGGTGGTGGTGGTTGTGGTGCTTCTGGTGGTGGTGGTGGTGGTGGTTGTGGTGGTGGTTCTTGTGGTGTTATGGTGCTTGCAGTGCTTGTGGTGGTTCCGGGGGTGGTGGTGGTGGTGGTGGTGCTTCTGGTGGTGGTGGTGCTTCTGGTGGTGGTAGTGCCTCTGGTGGTGGTGGTCCTGGTGCTGGTGGTGGTGCAGGTGGTGGTGGTGATGGTGGTGGTGGTAGTGAAGCTTCTGGTAGGTGGTGGTTCCGGTGGTGGTACTGCTGGTGGTGGTGGTGGTGGTGGTGCTTTTGGTGGTGCTTGTGGTGGTTGTGCTTGTGGTGGTGGTGCTGGAGCTGCTGGTGCTGGTGGTGCTTTTGGTGGTGCTGGTGCTGGTGGTGCTTATGGTGGTGGTGGTGCTTCTGGTGGTGGTGGTGGTGCTTGTGGTGGTGATGGTTGTTCGTGGTGCTGGTGGCGTTGTTTGTGGTGGTGTTGGTGCTTGTGGTGGTGGTGCTTGTGCTGCTGGTGGTGCTGGTGGTGGTGCTGCTTGTTGTTGTGGTGCTGCTGCTTCTGCTGCTTGTTGTGGTGGTGGTGCTGCTGCTGCTGCTTGTGGTGGTGGTGGTGCTTGTGATGGTGGTACTGTGGTGCTTGTGGGGGTGGTGGTGCTTTTGGTGGAGGTGGTGCTGGTGCTTGTTTTAGTGGTGGTGCTGGTGGTGGAGCTCGTAGTGGTGGTGTTGGTGGTGGTGTTGGTGGTGGTGCTTGTGGTGATGGTTGTGGTGGTGGTGGTGCTTTTGGTGGTGCTTGTGGTGGTGCTGCTTGTGGTGGTGCTGGTGGTGCTGGTGGTGGTGGTGCTTCTGGTTGTGGTGGTGGTGGTGCTTCTGGTGGTGGTGGTGGTTGTGCTTCTTATGGTGGTGGTGGTGGTTGTGCTTCTGGTGGTGGCAGTGGTGGTTGTGCTTCTGGTGGTGGCGGTGGTGCTGGTCGTGGTGGCGGTAGTGCTGATGGTGGTGGTAGTGATGGTGCTTGTGCTGCTGGTGGTTGTGCTTCTGGTGGTGCTTTTGGTGGTGGTGGTGCTTCTGGTAATGATTGTGGTGGTACTGGTGGTGGTGGTGGTGCTTGTGGTGGTGGTGTTTGTCGTGGTGATGGTGGTTGTTCGTGGTGGTGTTGGTGCTTGTGGTGGTGGTACTGGTTGTGCTGGTGCTTGTGCTGGTGCTTGTGCTGGTGCTTGCGGTGGTGGTGTTTGTGGTGCTGGTGGTGTTTGTGGTGGTGGTGGTGCTGGTGATGGTTGTGGTGGTGGTGCTGGTGGTGGTAGTGGTGGTGGTGGTGGTGGGTTTGGTGGTGCTGGTGGTACTTGTGGTGGTGGTGGTGTTTGTGGTGGTGGTGGCGGTTCTTGTGGTACTTATGGTGGTGATGCTTGTGGTGGTGCTTGTGTTGGTGCTTGTGCTGGTGCTTGCAGTGGTGGTGCTTGTGGTGGTGGTGGTGGTGCTTGTGGTGGTGCTTGTCGTGGTGGTGGTGCTTGTGGTGGTTGTGCTTGTGGTGGTGGTGGTGCTGGTGCTGGTGGTGCTTTTGGTGGTGCTGGTGCTGGTGGTGGTTATGGTGGTGGTGGCGCTTCTGGTGGTGGTGGTGCTTCTGGTGGTGGTGGTGGTGCTTGTGGTGGTGATGCTTGTGGTGGTATTTGTGTTGGTGCTTGTGCTGGTGCTTGCGGTGGTGGTGCTTGTGGTGGTGGTGGTGGTGCTTCTGGTGGTGGTGCTTGTGGTGGTGGTGCTTTTGGTGGTGCTTGTGGTGGTTGTGCTTGTGGTGGTGGTGCTGGTGCTGCTGGTGCTGGTGGTGCTTTTGGTGGTGCTGGTGCTGGTGGTGGTTATGGTGGTGGTGGTGGTTGTTCGTGGTGCTGGTGGCATTGTTTGTGGTGGTGTTGGTGCTTGTGGTGGTGGTGCTGCTTGTGCTGGTGGTGGTGCTGGTGGTGCTGGTTTTGCTTGTGCTGGTAGTGCTTGTGGTGGTGGTGGTGCTGGTGGTGGTGCTGCTTGTTGTTGTGGTGCTGCTGCTTCTGCTGCTTGTTGTGGTGGTGGTGCTACTGCTTCTGCTGCTGCTGTTTGTTGTTGTGGTGGTGCTGCTGCTGCTGCTGCTTGGTGTGGTGTTGCTGCTTGTGCTGCTTGTGGTGGTGGTCCTGCTGCTGCTGCTGCTGCTGCTTTTGATGGTGGTGGTGGTGCTGCTTGTTGTGGTGGTGGTGGTGGTGCTGCTGCTGCTTGTTGTGGTGGTGGTGCTGCTACTGCTGCTGCTGCTTGTTGTGGTGGTGGTAGTGCTGCTGCTGCTGCTTGTGGTGGTGCTTGTGGTGGTGGTGCTTTTCGTGCATGTGTGGGTAGTTGTGCTTTTGATGGTGGTGGTGCTGGTGCTTGTGGTAGTGGTGGTGCTGTTGGTGGTGGTGCTTGTGTTAGTGGTGGTGCTGGTGGTGGAGCTTGTAGCGGTGGTGCTTGCGGTGGTGGTGGTGCTTGTGGTGGTGGTGCTTGTGTTGTTGTTGTTGGTGGTGCTTCTGGTGGTGGTGGTGGTGTTTGTCGTGGTGGTGGTGCTTGTGGTGGTGGTGGTTATTCGTGGTGCTGGTGGCATGTTTGTGGTGGTGTTGGTGCTTGTGGTGCTGGTGGTGGTGCTGCTTGTGCTGGCGGTGGGGCTGGTGGTGCTGGTGTTGCTTGTGCTGGTAGTGCTTGTGCTGGTAGTGCTTCTGGTGGTGGTGGTGGTGGTTGGGATTCTGGTGGTGGCGGTGGTGGTTGTGCTTTTGGTGGTGGTGGTGGTGGTTGTGCTTTTGGTGGTGGCGGTGGTGCTTGTGCTTCTGGTGGTGGCGGTGGTGCTTGTGGTGGCGGTGGTGCTGGTGGTGGTGGTAGTGGTGGCGGTAGTGGTGGTGATGCTGGTGGTGCTTGTGGTACTTGTGGTGGTGGTGGTGCTTGTTTTAGTGGTGGTGCTGGTGGTGGAGCTTGTAGTGGTGGTTTTGGTGGTGGTGCTGGTGGTGGTGCTCCTGGTGGTGCTTCTGGTGGTGGTGGTTGTGGTGCTTCTGGTGGTGGTGGTGGTGGTGGTTGTGGTGGTGGTGGTGGTGGTGTTATGGTGCTTGCAGTGCTTGTGGTGGTTACGGTGGTGGTGGTGGTGGTGGTGGTGCTTCTGGTGGTGGTGGTGCTTCTGGTGGTGGTGGTGCTTCTGGTGGTGGTAGTGCCTCTGGTGGTGGTGGTCCTGGTGCAGGTGGTGGTGGTGATGGTGGTGGTGGTGGTGAAGCTTCTGGTAGGTGGTGGTTCCGGTGGTGGTGGTAGTGCTTGTGGTGGTGGTGGTGCTGATAGTGCTGGTGCTGGTGGCGCATGTGGTGGTGCTGGTGGTGGTGCTGCTTGTTGTTGTGGTGCTGCTGCTTCTGCTGCTACTGCTTGTTGTTGTGGTAGTGGTGCTGGTGGTGCTGCTGCTGCTGTTTGTTGTTGTGGTGGTGCTGCTGCTGGTGGTGCTGCTTGTTGTGGTGGTGCTGCTGCTGCTTTGTGTGGTGGTAGTGCTGGTGCTGCTGCTGCTTGGTGTGGTGGTGCTGCTTGTGCTGCTTGTGGTGGTGGTGCTGCTGCTGCTGCTGCTTGTTGTGGTGGTGGTGGTGCTGGTGGTGCTGCTGCTACTGCTTGTTTTGGTGGTGGTGCTGCTACTGCTGCTGCTGCTTGTTGTGGTGGTGGTGGTGCTGCTGCTGCTTGTGGTGGTGGTGGTGCTTGTGGTGGTGGTACTGTGGTGCTTGTGGGGGTGGTGGTGCTTTTGGTGGAGGTGGTGCTGGTGCTTGTTTTAGTGGTGGTGCTGGTGGTGGAGCTCATAGTGGTGGTGTTGGTGGTGGTGCTTGTGGTGATGCTTGTGGTGGTGGTGGTGCTTTTGGTGGTGCTTGTGGTGGTGCTGCTTGTGGTGGTGCTGGTGGTGCTGGTGGTGGTGGTGCTTCTGGTTGTGGTGGTGGTGGTGCTTCTAGTGGTGGTGGTGGTTGTGCTTCTTATGGTGGTGGTGGTGGTTGTGCTTCTGGTGGTGGCAGTGGTGGTTGTGCTTCTGGTGGTGGCGGTGGTGCTGGTCGTGGTGGCGGTAGTGCTGATGGTGGTGGTAGTGATGGTGCTTGTGCTGCTGGTGGTTGTGCTTCTGGTGGTGCTTTTGGTGGTGGTGGTGCTTCTGGTAATGATTGTGGTGGTACTGGTGGTGGTGGTGGTGCTTGTGGTGGTGGTGGTGGTGTTTGTCATGGTGGTGGTGGTTGTTCGTGGTGCTGGTGGCGTTGTTTGTGGTGGTGTTGGTGGTACTGGTTGTGCTGGTGCTTGTGCTGGTGCTTGTGCTGGTGCTTGCGGTGGTGGTGTTTGTGGTGCTGGTGGTGTTTGTGGTGGTGGTGGTGCTGGTGCTGGTGGTGGTTATGGTGGTGGTGGTGCTTCTGGTGGTGGTGGTGCTTGTGGTGGTGGTGGTGGTGCTTGTGGTGGTGATGCTTGTGGTGGTATTTGTGTTGGTGCTTGTGCTGGTGCTTGCGGTGGTGGTGCTTGTGGTGGTGGTGGTGGTGCTTGTGGTGGTGGTGCTTTTGGTGGTGCTTGTGGTGGTTGTGCTTGTGGTGGTGGTGCTGGTGCTGCTGGTGCTGGTGGTGCTTTTGGTGGTGCTGGTGCTGGTGGTGGTTATGGTGGTGGTGGTGCTTGTGGTGGTGGTGGTTGTTCGTGGTGCTGGTGGCGTTGTTTGTGGTGGTGTTGGTGCTTGTGGTGGTGGTGCTGCTTGTGCTGGTGGTGGTGCTGGTGGTGCTGGTTTTGCTTGTGCTGGTAGTGCTTGTGGTGGTGGTGCTTGTGGTGGTGGTGGTGCTGCTTGTGCTGGTGGTGGTGCTGGTGGTGCTGGTTTTGCTTGTGCTGGTAGTGCTTGTGGTGGTGGTGCTTGTGGTGGTGGTGGTGCTGGTGGTGCTGGTGGTGGTGCTGCTTGTTGTTGTGGTGCTGCTGCTTCTGCTGCTTGTTGTGGTGGTTGTGCTACTGCTGCTGCTGCTGCTGTTTGTTGTTGTGGTGGTGCTGCTGCTGCTGCTGCTTGGTGTGGTGGTGCTGCTTGTGCTGCTTGTGGTGGTGGTCCTGCTGCTGCTGCTGCTGCTGCTTTTGATGGTGGTGGTGGTGCTGCTTGTTGTGGTGCTGGTGGTGGTGCTGCTTGTTGTTGTGGTGCTGCTGCTTCTGCTGCTTGTTGTGGTGGTGGTGCTACTGCTTCTGCTGCTGCTGTTTGTTGTTGTGGTGGTCCTGCTGCTGCTGCTGCTGCTGCTTTTGATGGTGGTGGTGGTGCTGTTTGTTGTGGTGGTGGTGGTGGTGCTGCTGCTGCTTGTTGTGGTGGTGGTGCTGCTACTGCTGCTGCTGCTTGTTGTGGTGGTGGTAGTGCTGCTGCTGCTGCTTGTGGTGGTGCTTGTGGTGGTGGTGCTTTTCGTGCATGTGTGGGTAGTGGTGCTTGTGGTGGTGGTGGTGCTGGTGCTTGTGGTAGTGGTGGTGCTGTTGGTGGTGGTGCTTGTGTTAGTGGTGGTGCTGGTGGTGGAGCTTGTAGCGGTGGTGCTTGCGGTGGTGGTGGTGCTTGTGGTGGTGGTGCTTGTGTTGTTGTTGTTGGTGGTGCTTCTGGTGGTGGTGGTGGTGTTTGTCGTGGTGGTGGTGCTTGTGGTGGTGGTGGTTATTCGTGGTGCTGGTGGCATGTTTGTGGTGGTGTTGGTGCTTGTGGTGCTGGTGGTGGTGCTGCTTGTGCTGGCGGTGGGGCTGGTGGTGCTGGTGTTGCTTGTGCTGGTAGTGCTTGTGCTGGTAGTGCTTCTGGTGGTGGTGGTGGTGGTTGGGATTCTGGTGGTGGCGGTGGTGGTTGTGCTTTTGGTGGTGGTGGTGGTGGTTGTGCTTTTGGTGGTGGCGGTGGTGCTTGTGCTTCTGGTGGTGGCGGTGGTGCTTGTGGTGGCGGTGGTGCTGGTGGTGGTGGTAGTGGTGGCGGTAGTGGTGGTGATGCTGGTGGTGTTGGTGATGCTGGTGGTGCTTGTGGTACTTGTGGTGGTGGTGGTGCTTGTTTTAGTGGTGGTGCTGGTGGTGGAGCTTGTAGTGGTGGTTTTGGTGGTGGTGCTGGTGGTGGTGCTTCTGGTGGTGCTTCTGGTGGTGGTGGTTGTGGTGCTTCTGGTGGTGGTGGTGGTGGTGGTTGTGGTGGTGGTGGTGGTGGTGTTATGGTGCTTGCAGTGCTTGTGGTGGTTCCGGTGGTGGTGGTGGTGGTGGTGGTGCTTCTGGTGGTGGTGGTGCTTCTGGTGGTGGTAGTGCCTCTGGTGGTGGTGGTCCTGGTGCAGGTGGTGGTGGTGATGGTGGTGGTGGTGGTGAAGCTTCTGGTAGGTGGTGGTTCCGGTGGTGGTGGTAGTGCTTGTGGTGGTGGTGGTGCTGATAGTGCTGGTGCTGGTGGCGCATGTGGTGGTGCTGGTGGTGGTGCTGCTTGTTGTTGTGGTGCTGCTGCTTCTGCTGCTACTGCTTGTTGTTGTGGTAGTGGTGCTGGTGGTGCTGCTGCTGCTGTTTGTTGTTGTGGTGGTGCTGCTGCTGGTGGTGCTGCTTGTTGTGGTGGTGCTGCTGCTGCTTTGTGTGGTGGTAGTGCTGGTGCTGCTGCTGCTTGGTGTGGTGGTGCTGCTTGTGCTGCTTGTGGTGGTGGTGCTGCTGCTGCTGCTGCTTGTTGTGGTGGTGGTGGTGCTGGTGGTGCTGCTGCTACTGCTTGTTTTGGTGGTGGTGCTGCTACTGCTGCTGCTGCTTGTTGTGGTGGTGGTGGTGCTGCTGCTGCTTGTGGTGGTGGTGGTGCTTGTGGTGGTGGTACTGTGGTGCTTGTGGGGGTGGTGGTGCTTTTGGTGGAGGTGGTGCTGGTGCTTGTTTTAGTGGTGGTGCTGGTGGTGGAGCTCATAGTGGTGGTGTTGGTGGTGGTGCTTGTGGTGATGCTTGTGGTGGTGGTGGTGCTTTTGGTGGTGCTTGTGGTGGTGCTGCTTGTGGTGGTGCTGGTGGTGCTGGTGGTGGTGGTGCTTCTGGTTGTGGTGGTGGTGGTGCTTCTGGTGGTGGTGGTGGTTGTGCTTCTTATGGTGGTGGTGGTGGTTGTGCTTCTGGTGGTGGCAGTGGTGGTTGTGCTTCTGGTGGTGGCGGTGGTGCTGGTCGTGGTGGCGGTAGTGCTGATGGTGGTGGTAGTGATGGTGCTTGTGCTGCTGGTGGTTGTGCTTCTGGTGGTGCTTTTGGTGGTGGTGGTGCTTCTGGTAATGATTGTGGTGGTACTGGTGGTGGTGGTGGTGCTTGTGGTGGTGGTGGTGGTGTTTGTCATGGTGGTGGTGGTTGTTCGTGGTGCTGGTGGCGTTGTTTGTGGTGGTGTTGGTGGTACTGGTTGTGCTGGTGCTTGTGCTGGTGCTTGTGCTGGTGCTTGCGGTGGTGGTGTTTGTGGTGCTGGTGGTGTTTGTGGTGCTGGTGGTGCTGGTGCTGGTGGTGGTTATGGTGGTGGTGGTGCTTCTGGTGGTGGTGGTGCTTGTGGTGGTGGTGGTGGTGCTTGTGGTGGTGGTGGTGGTGCTTGTGGTGGTGATGCTTGTGGTGGTATTTGTGTTGGTGCTTGTGCTGGTGCTTGCGGTGGTGGTGCTTGTGGTGGTGGTGGTGGTGCTTGTGGTGGTGGTGCTTGTGGTGGTGGTGCTTTTGGTGGTGCTTGTGGTGGTTGTGCTTGTGGTGGTGGTGCTGGTGCTGCTGGTGCTGGTGGTGCTTTTGGTGGTGCTGGTGCTGGTGGTGGTTATGGTGGTGGTGGTGCTTTTGGTGGTGGTGGTTGTTCGTGGTGCTGGTGGCGTTGTTTGTGGTGGTGTTGGTGCTTGTGGTGGTGGTGCTGCTTGTGCTGGTGGTGGTGCTGGTGGTGCTGGTTTTGCTTGTGCTGGTAGTGCTTGTGGTGGTGGTGCTTGTGGTGGTGGTGGTGCTGGTGGTGCTGGTGGTGGTGCTGCTTGTTGTGGTGCTGCTGCTTCTGCTGCTTGTTGTGGTGGTGGTGCTACTGCTGCTGCTGCTGCTGTTTGTTGTTGTGGTGGTGCTGCTGCTGCTGCTGCTTGGTGTGGTGGTGCTGCTTGTGCTGCTTGTGGTGGTGGTCCTGCTGCTGCTGCTGCTTTTGATGGTTGTGGTGGTGCTGGTGGTGCTTCTTCTGCTGCTTGGTGTGGTGGTGCTGCTGCTGCTTGTTGTGGTGGTGGTGGTGGTGCTGCTGCTGCTTGTTGTGGTGGTGGTGCTGCTACTGCTGCTGCTGCTTGTTGTGGTGGTGGTACTGCTGCTGCTGCTGCTTGTGGTGGTGCTTGTGGTGGTGGTGGTGCTGGTGCTTGTGGTAGTGGTGGTGCTGTTGGTGGTGGTGCTTGTGTTAGTGGTGGTGCTGGTGGTGGAGCTTGTAGCGGTGGTGCTTGCGGTGGTGGTGGTGCTTGTGGTGGTTGTGCTTGTGGTGGTGGTGGTGTTTTTCGTGGTGGTGGTGGTGTTTGTCGTGGTGGTGGTGCTTGTGGTGGTGGTGGTTATTCGTGGTGCTGGTGGCATGTTTGTGGTGGTGTTGGTGCTTGTGGTGCTGGTGGTGGTGCTGCTTGTGCTGGCGGTGGTGCTGGTGGTGCTGGTGGTGCTTGTGCTGGTAGTGCTTGTGCTGGTAGTGCTTCTGGTGGTGGTGGTGGTGGTTGTGCTTTTGGTGGTGGCGGTGGTGGTTGTGCTTTTGGTGGTGGCGGTGGTGCTTGTGCTTCAGGTGGTGGCGGTGGTGCTTGTGGTGGCGGTGGTGCTGGTGGTGGTGGTAGTGGTGGTGGTTGTGGTGGTGATGCTGGTGGTCTTGGTGGTGGTGGTGGTGCTTGTGGTACTTGTGGTGGTGGTGGTGCTGGTGGTCGTGCTGCTGGTGGTGGTGGTGCTTCTAGTAGTGGTGTTGTTGGTGGTGGTGCTTCTGGTGGTGGTGGTGGTGCTTGTGGCAGTGCTTCTGGTGGTGCTTCTGGCGGTGGTAGTGGTGGTGGTGGGGGTGCTTGTGATGGTGCTGCTTCTGGTTGTGGTTTTACTTGTGGTGGTGGTGCTGGTGGTGGTGCTGCTTGTGGTGTTGCTGCTGGTGGTGCTGGTGCTGGTTCTGCTGCTGATGGTGGTGGTGCTGGTGGTGTTGTTGGTGTTGGTGGTGCTTGTGGTCATGCTTGTGGTGGTGGTTCTTGTGGTCGTGCTTGTGGTGGTGGTGGTGGGGGTGGTGCTTGTGGTGGTTCTTATGGTGGTGGTGGTGCTTGTGGTGGTGCTTGTGGTGGTGGTGCTTGTGGTGGTGCTGGTGGTGCTGGTGATGCTGCTTGTGGTGGTGGTGGTGGCGGTGGTGCTTGTGGTGGTGGTAGTGGTGGTGATGCTGGTGGTGTTGGTGGTGCTGGTGGTGCTTGTGGTACTTGTGGTGGTGGTTCTGGTGGTGGTGCTGCTGGTGGTGGTGGTGCTTCTAGTAGTGGTGGTGGTGGTGGTGGTGCTTCTGGTGGTGGTGCTGGTACTTGTGGTAGTGCTTCTGGTGGTGCTTCTGGTGGTGGTAGTGGTGGTGGTGGGGGTGCTTGTCGTGGTGCTGCTGGTCGTGCTGGTGGTGGTTTTCCTTGTGGTGGTGATGGTGGTGGTGGTGGTTGTCGTGGTGTTGCTGGTGTTGCTGGTGCTGGTTTTGCTGCTGGTGGTGGTGGTGCTGGTGGTGGTGTTGGTGCTTCTGGTGGTGGTGGTGGTGCTTCTGGTGGTGGTGGTGGTGGTCCTTGTGGTCATGCTTGTGGTGGTGGTTCTTGTGGTCGTGCTTTAGGTGGTGGTGGTGGGGGTGGTGCTTGTGGTGGTTCTTATGGTGGTGGTGGTGCTTGTGGTGGTGCTTTAGGTGGTGGTGGGGGGGGGTGCTGCTTGTGGTGGTTCTTATGGTGGTGGTGGTGCTTGTGGTGGTGCTTGTGGTGGTGGTGCTTGTGGTGTTGCTGGTGGTGCTGGTGGTGCTGCTTGTGGTGGTGGTGCTGGTGGTGCTGCTGCTTCTGCTGCTTGTTTTTGTGGTGCTTGTTGCTGTTGTGGTGCTTGGTGGTGGTGCTGGTGGTGGTGCTGCTGCTTGTTCTTGTGGTTCTTGCTGTAGTGGTGCTTGGTGGTGGTGTTGGTGGGGCTGCTGCTACTGCTGCTTGTTCTTGTGCTTGTTGTGGTACTTGTTAATTTTGTGGTTGTTGTGGTGGTGGTGCTTTTGCTGCTGCTGCTGCTGCTTGTTGTTCTGGTGCTTGTTGTTGTGCACCACCAGTAGCAGCACAAGCACCACCACCACCACCACAAGCACCACAACCACAAGCACCACCACCACCAGCATCACCACCACCACAAGCACCACCACCACCACCAGCACAACCACCACTACCACAAGCACCACCACAAGCACAAGTACCACAACAAGCACTACCACCACCACAAGCACAACCACCACAAGCACAACCACCACAAGCACCAGTACCACCACAAGTACCACCACCACAAGCACCACCACCACAAGAACCACCACCACAAACAGAAGCACGACCACAAGCATGACCACAAGCACCACCACAAGAACCACCACAAGCACCACCACCACCACCACCACCGCTACAAGTACCACCACTACCAGCACAACCACCACCACCACAACCACCATCACAATCATCGCCACCACCACCACAAGCACCACCACAAGGACAAGTACCACCACAAGCACAACCATCACAAGCAGCACCACCACCACCACAAGCACCACCACCACAAGCACCACCACAAGCACCACAACCAGAAGCACGACCACAAGCATGACTACAAGCACCACCACTACAAGCACTACCACCACAAGCACTAGCAGCACAAGCACCACCACCACCACCACCACAGTCACCACCACAAGAACCACCACCACCACAACAAGCACCACCAACACCAACACCACAAGCACCACTATCACCAGCAGCACCAGCAGCACCACCACCACAGTAACCAGCACCACCACCCTTAACAGCATCACCAGCACCTCAAGCATCACAGGCACCACCACCACCTCAAGCACCACTATCACCAGCACGGCCATCACAAGCACCACCACCACCGCAAGCACCAGCACCACCACCACCACAAGCACCACCAGTGACGTGCGGAATTAGACTCTATAACTCAAAAGTTATAAAGTAGGTATGTTTATTGCGCGCAGATGCACGGGGGATCGCTCCTCCACAAGCGTGCATGCCTGAAGTGACGAACCATCTCACATTTGTGCAATAAAACAAATGAATATTCATTTAATGCCTATACATATTCGTTACCTAAACCCGCTTACTCTTGCTTCGTATGTTAATTAGCTTATCAGTCCTTTGCCTGGAATGTGGTGGTCTTGCAGGTTTGTAGGTGATTCATGTTCTTGTGACCATCCGATCTTCTTCAGAAAGGAGACTTAGCACTCCCTCCCTCAAGACAGCATTGGAATATCTCTCATTCTTTTCTCATTCTTTTTTAAAATAGCCCCTTTGTTAGAGGAAGAAGGGCAGGCGTCTCCTCAAAACTGTAGGCGTCTCCTCAAAGCTTTGTGCCTATGTGACCAGACACTGCACCCATGACTAGTCACCATACCCACATTCCTTGAGCAGACATATACAATCACAATCGATGTCCATTGTCCCCATTTCACACTATTTCTCCATATCACCACAAGCACCACCACAACCACAAGCACCACCAAAAGCACCAACAGCACAACCACCACCACTACAAGCACCATCACCACAATCACTACAAGCACCACAAGCAGCACCACAACCACCACCGGCACCACCACAAGCACCACAAGCACCACATGCACCACCACACCACCTCCACCATCACCACCACCACCACCATGAGCACCACCATCACCACCATAAGAAAAAATACAGCAAGCACTACCACCAGCACCACCACAAACACCACCACCAATAGCACCAGCCCCATGACAAGCACCACCACCACCACAAGCACCACCAGAACCAACCGCATAACAAGCATCGCAAGCACCACAAGCACCACCACCACAAGCACCAGCACCAGCACCACAAGCACCACCACCACCATTATCACAATTAACACCACCACCACCACCACCACAAGCACCACAAGCTCCATCACCACCAATAAAAGCACCACCACCACAAGCATATCCACCACCAGAAGCACCACCAGTATCACCACCACCACAAGCACCACCATCACCAGCACCACCACCACCACTACAAGCAGCAGCACCACCACAAGCACCACCACGATCACCACCACCACTAAAAGCACCACCAATGCCACCACAATCACCACCACCACGAAAAGCACCACCACCTCCACAAGCACCACCACCACAAGAACCACCACCACCACCACCACCACGACTACAAGCACCACCACCACGACAAGCACCACCACAAACACCACCGCCACCACAAGCAACACCACCACCAAAAGCATCACAAGCACCACCAGAACACAACCACCACCACGACAAGCACAACCACCATCACTAGCACCACCTCCACAAACACCACCACCAGCACAACCAAAATCACCACAACCAGCACAACCACAAGCACCACCACAAACACCACAACAAGCACCACCACCACAAGCACCGCCAACACCACCACCACAAGCACCAGAACCACCACCACCATCACCACCACCAGAAGCACCACCACTACCACCACCACAAGCACCACCACCTCCACAACAAGCACGAAAACTACCACTATTCACCACCACAAGCACCACCACCACATAACCCATCATTACCACGTCCACCAGCACCACCACCACCAGCACCACCAAAAGCACCACCACAAGCACCACCACCACCACAAGCACCCTCACCACCACAACCACAAGCACAACCACCACCAGAAGCACCACAAGCACCACCACCCCCACCACCAGCTCCACCACCACCACAAGCACCACCGCCAGAACCACCAGCCCCACCACAAAAAGTACCACCACAAGCACCACCACCAACAGCATCACCAGCACCACAAGTACTACAAGATCCAAAAGTACCACAGGTACCACCACCACCACTATAAGCACCTCCATCACAAGCACCACTACCACCACCAGCACCACCACCACCACCACCAGGAGCACCACCACCACAACAAGCACCACCACCAACACCACAAGCACCACCACAACAAGCACCAGCACCACCACAAGCACCACCACCACAAGCACCAGAACAAAGAAAAGCACCACCACTACCACAAGCACCACCACCAACACCAACACAAGCACCACAACAAGCAGCAGCACCACCACCGCAAAACCACCACAAGCACCACCACCACCACAATCACCACCATAAGCACCACCACCGCGACAAGCAACACCACCGCTACCACAAGCAACACCACCACCACCAGAAGCACCACCAGCACAAGCACCAACACAAGTACCACCACAGGCACCACCACCACAACCACCACTATAAAGCACCACCACCACCACCACCACCACCAAGACAAGCACCATTACCACCACCACCACAAGCACCAACACCACAACAAGCACCACAAGCACCACCAGCACCAACAGGATAAAAAGCACCATAAGCACCACAAGCAGCACAAGCACCACCACCACAGGAACCACCACAAGCACCACCACAAGCACCCACAGCACCACCACAAGCACAACCACCACCACTACAAGCACCCTCACCACCACAAGCACCACAAGCACCACCACCATCACCATCACAAGCACCACAAGGAACACCACAACCACCACCAGCACCACCACAAACACCACTACCACGACAAGCACCACCACCACGACATTCACCACCAACACTACAAGCTCCACCGCCACGACAAGCACCACCACCAGCACCACCATTATCAAAATTACCACCACCACCAGCACCAGCCCAAGCACCACAAGCACCACGACAAGCACCACCACCACCCTCAGCATCACCAATACCACAAGCACTACAAGTACCAAAAGCACCACGAGTACCACCACCAACAACACTATAAGCACCACCATCAGAAGCACCACCACCACTACCAGCACCACCACCAGCACAACCACTGCCACCACCTGCACCACCAATACTACAAGCACCACCACGACGACAAGCACCGTCAGTACCACCAGCACCACCACTTGAAAAGCACTACTACCACTACCACCATTATCACAATTACCACTACCACCACCACCACCACAAGCACCACAAGCGCCACCACCACCAATACAAGCACCACCACCACCACCACAAGCAAATACACCACCACAAGCACCACCAGTACCACCACCAATACAAGCACCACGAGCACCACCACCAGTACTACCACCACTACAAGCTCAACCACCACCAGCAGCACTACCACGACAAGCTCCACCACAATCACCACCCTCACCAAAAGCACCACCACCACCACAAGCACCAGCACCACCACCAGCACCACAAGCACCACCACCAGCACAACCACCACCTCCACAAGCACCACCAGCACCACCACGATCATAAGCACCACAACCACCAGCACCACCGCCAGTACAAGCTCCACCACGACAAGCAGCACCAGCATCACCACCACCACCACCACCAGCACCACCAGCACCAGCACCACCAGCACCAGAATCTCCAGCACCACAAGCACCAAAAGCACCACCACCAGCACCACCACCAGCACCACCAGCACCACCACCACAAGCACCAATACAAGCACCACCATGAGCACCACCACAAGCACCACCACCACCACCAGCACCACAAGCACCACCACCACCACAAGCACCACCAAAAGCACCACAACCACCAGCACCACCACCAGTACAAGCTCCACCACGACAAGCAGCACCAGCATCACCACCACCACCACCACCAGCACCACCAGCACCAGCACCACCAGCACCAGAATCTCCAGCACCACAAGCACCAAAAGCACCACCACCAGCACCACCACCAGCACCACCAGCACCACCACCACAAGCACCAATACAAGCACCACCATGAGCACCACCACAAGCACCACCACCACCACCAGCACCACAAGCACCACCACCACCACAAGCACCACCAAAAGCACCACAACCACCACAAGCACCACCACCACCAGTACCACCACCATCTCCACAAGCACCACAAGCACCACCAGCACCACCAGCACCACTACAAGCACCACCATCACAAGCACCACTACCACCACCACAAGCACCACCACCACCACTAGCACCACCAGCACCACAAGCACCACCACCACCACCAGCACCACCACAACAAGCACCACCAAAAGCACAACCACCACAAGCACCACCACCACCAGCACCACACCCACAAGCGCCACCACCACCTACACAAGCACCACCAGCACCACAAGCACCACCACCACCACCAGCACAAGCACAACCACCACCAGAAGAACTACCACGATTACGACCACCACCACAAGCACCACCACCACCACTACCAGCACCACAACCACAAGCACCACCACAAGCACCACCACCACCCACAGCATCACAAGCACCACAAGCACTACATGCACCAAAAGCACCACAAGTACCACCACCACCACCTCTACCAGCACCACCACCAGCACAACCACCACCACCACATGCACCTCCAGCACCACAAGCACCACCTGCACCACCACCACTACAAGCACCACCACCACGACAAGCACCGTCAGTACCACCAGCACCACCATCATGAAAAGCTCCACCACCACCACCACCACAAGCACTACCACCACCACAAAAACCACCGCCACTACAAGCACCACCACAAGCACCACCCCCGCCAAAAGCACCACCACAAGCACCACCACAAGCACCACCAGCACCACCACAAGCACCACCAGCACCACCACCAATACAAGCACCACCACCACCAGTACCACCACCACTACAAGCTCCACCACCATGACAAGCACCACCACCACCACCAGCAGCACTACCACGACAAGCACAACCACCACCAGCACCACCACTACCACAAGCACCACCGCAAACACAAGTACCACCACCACCACAACCACCACAAGCAGCAACACAAGCACCACCACCACCACAAGAAGCTCCAGCAGAAGCACTACCACCACGATAAGCACTACTACCACCACACGCACCACCACCACCACAACAAAAACCAGCAGCACCACCAGCACCACAACCAGCAGCACCAAGAGCACCACCACCACTAGCACCACCGTAAACAACACTAGCACCACCACCACGAAAAGCACCACCACCACCACCAAACCACCATTACCACAAGCACCACCAGCACCAGCACCACCACAAGCACCCCAAGAACGACCACCAGCACAAGCACCACCACAATCACAAACACCACCACCACCACCAGAAGCACCACCAGCACCACCACCACCAGCACAAGCTCCACCAGAAGCACCACCAACACCACCAGCACCACCACAAGCAGCACCACAAGCACCACCACCACTACCAGCACCACCAGGACCAGCACCACCACCACGAGGAGCAATAGCACCACAAGCACCACAAGCACCACAAGCACCACCACCACCACCACAATCACCACCACAAGCACCAAAACCAACACCACCCCCAGCACCACCCCCCAGCACCACATCCACCAGAACAAGGACCACCACCACCACAAGCACCACAAGCACCACCACAAGCACCACCACCACCACCAGCACCACCACCACTACCACCACCACCACCACCACCACAAGCACCACCAAAAGCGCCACCACCACCACACGTTCCAGCAGAAGCACCACCACCACGATAAGACCTACCACCACCACAAGCACCACCGCCACCAACACAAAAACCACCAGCACCACAACCACCACCACCAAGAGCACCACCACTACTAGCACCACCATAAACACCACCAGCACCACTACCGCCACAAGCACCACCACGACAAGCACCACCACCACCACCAGAACGACCACCACGACAAGCACCACCACCAACTCCACAACCACCATTACCACAAGCACCACCACCAGCAGCAGCACCACAAGCACCACAAGAACCACCACTACCACCAGCACCACCGCAAACACAAGTACCACCACCACCACAACCACCACAAGAACCAACATAGGCACCACCACAAGAAGCTCAGGCAGAAGCAACACCACCACGATAAGCACTACCACCACCACTAGCACCACCACCACCACGACAAAAACAACCAGCACCACCAACACCAGCACCGCAACCAGCAGCACCAAGAGCACCACTACCATTAGCACCACCATAAACACCACCAGCACAAGCACCACGACAG
This sequence comes from Falco biarmicus, assembly GCF_023638135.1. Classification (NCBI taxonomy): domain Eukaryota; kingdom Metazoa; phylum Chordata; class Aves; order Falconiformes; family Falconidae; genus Falco; species Falco biarmicus. The sequence goes on along the minus strand of NC_079310.1, from coordinate 20,650,506 downwards.
GCACCACCACCACCACCATAACCACCATTACCACAAGCACCACCACCTCCAGGACCACCACAAGCACCCCAAGAACGACCACCACCACAAGCACCACCACCACCAGAAGCACCACCACCAAAAGCACCACCACCACCAGAAGCACCACAAGCACCACAAGAACCACCACCACAAGCACTACCACCACCACAAGCACCACCACCACAAGCACCACAAGCACCACAAGCACTACCACTATCAAAAGCACCACCGCCACCACAATTACCACTGCCACCACAAGTACCACCACCACCACAACCTCCAACAGCTCCACCACCACCACCACAAGCACGGGCACCACCACCAGCACCACCAGCAGCACCACGACAAGAACCATTGCCACCACCACCACAAGCACTATCACAAGCACCACCACCATCACCAAAACCACCACCAGCACCACCACAAGCACCACCAGCAGCATCACCAGCACCAACACCAAAAGCACCACCACTAGCACCACCAGTACCAGCACCATAATAACCATTACCATGGCAAGCACCACCAGCAAAACCACCACCAGCACCAAAACCACTATCAACACCTCCACCAGCACAAGCACCACCACCAGCACCACAAGCACCACCACAAACACCACAGGCACCACCACCACAACCCCCACCATAAGCACCACCCCCACCACAAGCACCACCACTACCACAAGAACAACCACAAGCATCACAAGCACCACAGGCACCATGACCACAACCCCCACCACAAGCACCACCACCACTACCACCACCAGCTCCACTACCACCAGCTTCACCACCATCACTACCATCACAAGCACCACCACCACTGACACCACCAAGAACACCACAACCACCAGCACCACCACCATAAGCACCAGCACCACCAGAACCACCACAACCAGCAGCACCACCACGAGCACCACCTCCACCAGCACAATCACCACCACAAGCACCACCAGCACCACCAGCACCACCACCACCACAAAAAGCACCACCACAAGCACCACCACCACCACCACAAGCTCCAGCAGAAGCACCACCACCATAATAAGTACTACCACCACCACAAGCACCACCACCAGCAGCACCACCACCATTATCACAAGCACGACCACCACCAGCACCACCACAAGCACCACAAGAACCACCAGCACCATAAGCACCACCACCACCACCACAAGCACCACCACCACCACAAGCACCACTAAAAGAAGCACCACCGCCACCACAAGCACCAGCACAGGAACCACCACCACAAGCACCACAAGCAGCACCACCACCACCAGCACGACAAGCACTAAAAGCACCAACACTACCAAAAGCACCACCACCACCACAAGAACCACAAGCACCACCACCACCATTACCACCTCCACTAGCAAAAGCACCAACACCACCACCACAAGCACCACCACTACCTCCAGCACCACCACAAGCACCACCACCTCCACTACAAGCACCACAAGCACCACAAGCATCACAAGCACCACAAGCACCACCACTACCACAACAAGCACCACCTCCAACACCACAAGTACCATCACAAGCACCACCACCATCACCAAAACCACCACGAGCACCCCCACCACTACCACCACAAGCACCACAAGCACCATCACAAGCACCACCACCATCACCAAAACCACCACGAGCACCCCCACCACTACCACCACAAGCACCACAAGCACCACAGGCACCATGACCACAACCCCCACCACAAGCACCACCACCACTACCACCACCAGCTGCACTACCACCACCAGCTCCACCACCACCACTACCACCACAAGCACCACCACCACCACCACCACCACCGACACCACCACAAGCAGCCCAACCACCAGCACCACCACCATAAGCACCAGCACCACCAGCACCACCACAACCAGCAGCACCACCACCAGCACCACCTCTACCAGCACAAGCACCACAACAAGCACAACCACCACTACCACCGCCAGCTCCACTACCACCACCAGCTCCACCACCACCAGCACCACCAACACTGACACCACACTGTCCACTAGCACAAGCACCACCACAAGCACTACCATCACCACAACCAGCACCACTACAAGCACCACCACCACCAACAACACCAGCACCACCACCACCAGTACAACCAGCACCACCACAAGCACCACAAGCACTACTACCACTACAAGCACCACCACCAGCATCACCACCACCACCACCACCAGCACCACCACCAGCACAACCAGCACCACTACCAGCCACACCACCACAAGCACCACCACATACAACAGGATCACCAGCACCAGGGGCACCACAAACACCACCACCAGCACCACCAGCACCAACACCAAAAGCACCACCACCACCAGAAGCACTAGAAGCACCACCACAAGCACCACCTAAAGCACCACCACCACCACAACAAGCTCCAGCAGAAGCACCACCTCCACGATAAGCACTACCACCACCACAAGCACCACCACCACCACTACCACAACAAGCACCACAAGCACCACAAGCACCACAAGCACCACAAGCACTACCACCACCACCAGCACCACCACTACCACCAGTACCACCACAAGCACCAGAAGCACCACAGGCACCATCACCATAACCCCCAGCACAACCACCACCACCACTACCACCACCACAAGCACTACCATCACCACAACCAGCACCACTACAAGCACCAACAAGAACAACACTAACACCAGCACCACCACCACCAGTACAACCAGCACCACCACAAGCACCACAAGCACCACTACCACTACAAGCACCACCACCAGCATCACCACCACCACCACCACCAGCACCACCACCAGCACAACCAGCCCCATTACCAGCCACACCACCACAAGCACCACCACATACAACAGGATCACCAGCACCAGGGGCACCACAAGCACCACCACCAGCACCACCAGCACCAACACCAAAAGCACCACCACCACCAGAAGCACTAGAAGCACCACCACAAGCACCACCCAAAGCACCACCACCACCACAACAAGCTCCAGCAGAAGCACCACCTCCACGATAAGCACTACCACCACCACAAGCACCACCACCACCACTACCACAACAAGCACCACAAGCACCACAAGCACCACAAGCACTACCACCACTACCATCAGCACCACCACTACCACCAGTACCACCACAAGCACTAGAAGCACCACAGCCACCATCACCATAACCCCCAGCACAACCACCACCACCACTACCACCACCAGAAGCACCAGCAGCACCACCAGCACCACCACCACCAGTACCACCACCAGCACCACGACAAGCACCACCAGCAGCACCACCACAAGTACCAGCACCACCACCACTACAAGCATCACCACCCCCACCACATGCACCACCACTACCACAAGAACCACCACAAGCACCACAAGCACCACAGGCACCATGACCACAACCCCCACCACAAGCACCACCACCACTACCACCACCAGCTCCACTACCACCAGCTTCACCACCATCACTACCATCACAAGCACCACCACCACCACCACTACAAGCATCACCACCCCCACCACAAGCACCACCACTACCACAAGAACCACCACAAGCACCACAAGCACCACAGGCAACATGACCACAACCCCCACCACAAGCACCACCACCACTACCACCACCAGCTCCACTACCACCAGCTTCACCACCATCACTACCATCACAAGCACCACCACCACCGACACCACCAAGAACACCACAACCACCAGCACCACCACCATAAGCACCAGCACCACCAGAACCACCACAACCAGCAGCACCACCACGAGCACCACCTCCACCAGCACAATCACCACCACAAGCACCACCAGCACCACCACCACCACAAAAAGCACCACCACAAGCACCACCACCACCACCACCACCACCACGACCACGAGCACCACCAGCACCACCAGAAGCACCACAAGCACCACCAACACTACAAGCACCACCACATCCATCACCAGCACCACCACCAGCACCACCAGCCCCACTGCCAGCCACGCCATCACAAGAACCACCAACAACAACAGCATCACCAGCACCACCACCACCACCACAAAAAGCACCACCACCACCACCACAAGCTCCAGCAGAAGCACCACCACCATAATAAGTACTACCACCACCACAAGCACCAAAACCAGCAGCACCACCACCATTATCACAAGCACGACCACCACCAGCACCACCACAAGCACCACAAGAACCACCAGCACCATAAGCACCACCACCACCACCACAAGCACCACCACCACCACAAGCACCACTAAAAGAAGCACCACCGCCACCACAAGCACCAGCACAGGAACCACCACCACAAGCACCACAAGCAGCACCACCACCACCAGCACGACAAGCACTAAAAGCACCAACACTACCAAAAGCACCACCACCACCACAAGAACCACAAGCACCACCACCACCATCACCACCTCCACTAGCAAAAGCACCACCACCACCACAAGCACCACCACTACCTCCAGCACCACCACAAGCACCACCACCTCCACTACAAGCACCACAAGCACCACAAGCATCACAAGCACCACAAGCACCACCACTACCACAACAAGCACCACCTCCAACACCACAAGTACCATCACAAGCACCACCACCATCACCAAAACCACCACGAGCACCCCCACCAGCACTACCACAAGCACCACAAGCACCACAGGCACCATGACCACAACCCCCACCACAAGCACCACCACCACTACCACCACCAGCTCCGCTACCACCACCAGCTCCACCACCACCACTACCACCACAAGCACCACCACCACCACCACCACCACCGACACCACCACAAGCAGCCCAACCACCAGCACCACCACCATAAGCACCAGCACCACCAGCACCACCACAACCAGCAGCACCACCACCAGCACCACCTCTACCAGCACAAGCACCACAACAAGCACCACCACCACTACCACCACCAGCTCCACTACCACCACCAGCTCCACCACCACCAGCACCACCAACACTAACACCACACTGTCCACTAGCACAAGCACCACCACAAGCACTACCATCACCACAACCAGCACCACTACAAGCACCAACAAGAACAACACTAACACCAGCACCACCACCACCAGTATAACCAGCACCACCACAAGCACCACAAGCACTACTACCACTACAAGCACCACCACCAGCATCACCACCACCACCACCACCAGCACCACCACCAGCACAACCAGCCCCACTACCAGCCACACCACCACAAGCACCACCACATACAACAGGATCACCAGCACCAGGGGCACCACAAGCACCACCACCAGCACCACCAGCACCAACACCAAAAGCACCACCACGACCAGAAGCACTAGAAGCACCACCACAAGCACCACCCAAAGCACCACCACCACCACAACAAGCTCCAGTAGAAGCACCACCTCCACGATAAGCACTACCACCACCACAAGCACCACCACCACCACTACCACAACAAGCACCACAAGCACCACAAGCACCACAAGCACTACCACCACTACCATCAGCACCACCACTACCACCAGTACCACCACAAGCACTAGAAGCACCACAGCCACCATCACCATAACCCCCAGCACAACCACCACCACCACTACCACCACCAGAAGCACCAGCAGCACCACCAGCACCACCACCACCAGTACCACCACCAGCACCACGACAAGCACCACCAGCAGCACCACCACAAGTACCAGCACCACCACCACAAGCACCACCACCACCACAAGCACCACCACCACCACCACTAGAAGCATCACCAGCACCACAACAAGCACCACCACCACCACCACAAGCTGTAGGACAAGGCCTCAAGGACAAGAGTCCAAGTACTTATAGCCTGATGAATAGAGGCTTGTTAGAACTTGTAGGGCACAAGCCCTGGGAGCAAGGGAACAAGCTAACTGCAGACCCCTGAGCCGTCACAGTTGAGGAGGCAACCAGACGGACAGAGAAACAAGTAGCCAGATAAGGGAACGGATGGCGCCAATATGTAATCAAGAAAGCCGCGTAGAAAGAAACTCCCTAACCTTGGAATAGAAATTATTGCTAGGTCAAGATAAACTAGTAAGTTCCTATTGTTGTAACGGTGTGCCTTAAATATCAACCAATCAGTGTTTTTTACGCTTAAGATTTAACCAATCAGTGTGTAATATGTAGAAGGTAGAAACATATATAATTGTAAGAAAATCACTAATAAATGAACACTTGCTTGCATCAAGCTGCGTCCCGTCTCTTCATTCGCCGCAAATTGGTGACCCCGACGTGATCCGTTTAAGGATCTAACGTGAAGGGCTCTCGAATCGCCTATCTGAGCGACATGCAGCGAATCCCACAGAACTTTGAATGATCTGCTGAAAGGAAGCAGGAGCCGGCCGGCCATAAATCCCTCCGGAGTTGAGAGGTGAGCTGTGGGAAATCTGTAACGGGGAATCAGGCTTCGTCCCCAGAAAGAGACGTATATATCTAGTCAGATCAGGGAGTCCGTGCCTCAGTCTCCTCAAATGGTGACCCCTATGGTGGTGTTCCGAAGCCTTGGAAGAATAAGGACGGAAAAAAGACAGCTCGTGGAAGAGGGCTGCGTTCCAGAGGAGACGGCTTGGCTGAACGATCGTCTTGCTGTCTGGACCAGGCAGACAACCTAAACCCCGAGGATAACGCCTGTATGCATTGAGACAGGTGAGCAGCCAAGAAACCTTAGAGATTTTAAATATTTGAAGGAATTTTAAGAAGCTTTAGAAACCTGTACTCATTGAGACAGGCGAGCAGTCAAGAAACTTTAGAGACTTTGAAAGAAATTAAAGCGGTCAGCAGACAATTGTATGATGCTGCCGCAGAGGGGAACTCTGTGTCGGGAATGCATTTAGCACCTTGGTGGCAAATTCTGACTACTCTTTGCCAAGTGTGGACTAATTCTACTATCGGTGCTAAACCAGAGGAAGCTGTAAATTCCACCGACAGCGCGATTCTTCTCAAGACACCGTCAGCGATGGCGATTCTGTCCACACCTCCTCTGCCCCCAAAGTTTCTGTCACTGATTGCAGCGACCCTCACAACACAGGAGCAAGCACGGGAACAGGACAACTCGGACAATGATTTTATTGACACTGATAAACCTTTTGATCCAGGTCCTATAGATCTGGAAAAGGAGCTAGACCTTTCCCCCACCCCCTTGTCTCTCCCGATGCATTGATTGTATTTTGGGGGAGGGTGAAAGGGGGTCTGAGGGATTGGTGGCAGGAATGCAAGTGGGAAGCGCTTAAGTGAGGGGTTTTGGGAGTCGCTAGGGCATGTTCGGTATTTTGTCAGCCAAATCAACCTGCAGAGTGGCAGCCTGTGCAATACGAGGCTGTTAAGGAGTTAAGCAAAGCAGTGCGGGAAGGGAGGATTTATAATACATTTGCTATGTCCCTTCTTGAAGTGATGGCAGAGCCTTATACACTCACACTGCATGATTGGAAGTCATTGCTTTGTATGGTACTAACTGATACAGTATATGATGTGGTTATTTGATTTTTGTGAGCTATGTGTAGTGGCCTTGACTGAAAACCTTAATCGGGGAATTGCTGTTAACTATGAGCAGTTGGCTGGAGCAATTAACTGTGCCGATTCTGTGACTCAGGCAAGGTATGCCAGGGACAACTGTTTGCAAATGAATGAGATGGCTATTAAGGCAGTCAGGATGCGTGAGTCTTGCCACAGTCTTGCAGGGTCCTAGAGAGTCACTAACTGTAATACTAACTTTATTGATTGGCTTCAGAATATTTTGCAACAAGTCGAACATCAGGAAGCTCAAGGGTTGCTTTTAAAACAACTAGCTGTGATAATGTCAATGAAAATTGTAAACGGGCAACTTTCACAATCGCAACCCCAACATGTGTCAAATGATTGTAACGCAGAACTCACAGCAGACTGTAATTCTCAGGCTGAGTTCTGGAATGCAGCATAACAGATTTTTGCTTCTCTAATCTCTTCTGTAAGAATAGTACACGCTCTTAACTTGCTTAGTAAATTAGGCTGCTAGCTTGCTAAACAAAGTAATACTACAAATACTATATTTTTTTTTCTGGCTTATTAACAGATGTTGATTCTGTCAATCATATGTTGCTACAGAACCGAGTTGCTATTGATTTTTATTATTAGCACAGGGACACAAGTGTGAAGACTTTGATAGGATGTGTTACGTGAATCTGAGTGACCACTGTGAATTAATTTACAAAAGTATACAAAACTCAAAAGCCTTAAAACAAAGATCTGCAACAGAGCCAGGGGCGGGATGCCTTTGGTCTCTTCTCACAGCTGGGAAACTTTGGGCCATGACTCAAAAGTATTACAGGATTTATTATAATTATCTTTAACCACCTTATTGATGTTTGCCTTATGTCTCCCATGCTTTTTTTTTTTTCTCTGTATTCAGTGTTTAGTTGATTGTAACTTAAAGCAGGTTATGGTCACCCAGTTACACACACCCTTTGCCTCTACCACCACAAGCACAACCACCACCACCACTGCAAGCACCACAAGCACCACAAGCACCACCACTACCACAACAAGCACCACCTCCACCACCACAAGCACTATCACAAGCACCACCACCATCACCACAACCACCACCGACACCACCACAACCACCACCACAAGAACCCCAACCACCAGCATCACCACCATAAGTACCAGCACCACCAGCACCACCACAACCAGCAGCACCACCACCAGCACCACCTCCAGCAGCACAAGCACCACCACAAGCACCACCACCAACACCAGCACCACCAACACTAACACCAGCAATTCCACCAGCACAAGCACCACCACAAGCACCACCACCACCACAACAAGCACCACCACCAACACCAGCAGCATCAGCACAACCAGTACCACCAAGAGCACCACCACCACCACCACAAGCACCACTACAAGAAGCACCACCGCCACCACAAATACAAGCACCACCAGCACAAGCACCACAAGCACCACCACCACCACTACCACCACCACCACCACTATCACAAGCACCACCACCATCACCAAAACCAACACCAGCACCACCACAAGCACCATCACCACCAGCAGCACCACCAGCACCACCACCACCACCACCACCCCACTACAAGCACCACCACCACGTCAAGCACCACCACCACCACCACAAACACCATTACCAGAATCACCACCACCATAAGCACCACCACCACCACCACAATCAGGACTACCAAAAGCACCACCACCACCAGAAGCACCACAAGCACCACCACAACCACAAGCACCACAAGCACCACCACCACCACAAGCACCACTACAAGAAGCACCACCGCCACCACAAGCACCACCACAAGAACCACCACCACAAGCACCACCACCACTGCAAGCACCACCACCACCAGCACCACAAGCAGCACCACCACCACCAGCACCACAAGCACCACAAGCACCACCACTACCACAAGCACCACCGCCACCACAAGTACCACAACCACCACAACCACCACCAGCTCCACGATCACCACTACCGCCACCAGCACCACGACAAGCACCACCAGCACCACCACCACAAGCACCACCAGCAACACAGGCACCACAAGCACCAACACCACCACAACAAGCGCCACCACAACCACCACAAGTACTATCACAAGAACCACTCCCATCACCAAAACCACCACCACCACAACAAGCACCACCACCAGCACCACCAGCACCAACACGAAAAGCACCACCACCACCTCAACCATTACCACCGCAAGCACCACCACCAACACCACCACCAGCACCACCACCACCATCACCACATACACCATCACAAGCACCACCACCAGCACCACAGGCACCACCACCACAGCCCTCACCACAAGCACCACCACCACCACAAGCACCACCACTACCACCAGCACCACCACAAGCACCACAAGCACCACAGGCACCATGACCACAACCCCCACCACAAGCACCACCACCAGCTCCACTACCACCACCAGCTCCACCACCACCACTACCACCACAAGCACCACCACTACTACCACCACCACAAGCACCACCACAAGCACCACAGGCACCATGACCACAACCCCCACCACAAGCACCACCACCAGCTCCACTACCACCACCAGCTCCACCACCACCACTACCACCACAAGCACCACCACTACTACCACCACCACAAGCACCACCACAAGCACCACAACCACCAGCACCACCACTATAAGCACCAGCACCACAGGCACCACCTCCACCAGCACATGCACCACCACAAGCACCACCAGCAGCACCACCACCAGCACCACCAACACTAACTCCACCAATTCCACCAGCACAAGCACCACCACAAGCACCACCACCACCACCACCACCACAACAAGCACCACCACCAGCTCCAACACCACCACCACCACCACAACAAGCACCACCACCAGCTCCAACACCACCACCACCAACAACACCAGCACCACCACCACCAGACCAGCAGCACCACAACAAGCACAAGCAGCACCACCACTACAAGCACCACCATCACAAGCACCACCACCACCACCAGCACCACCACCTCAACAAGCACCAGAACCACCACCACAAGCACCACCAGCAGCACCACCATTAAACCACCACAAGCAGCATCACCCCCACAAGCACCACCACCACCACCACCACCACCACCACAAGCACCACCACAAGCACCACCACCACCACCACAACAAGTTCCAGCAGAAGCACCACCACCACGACAAGCACTACCACCACTACAAACACCACGACCACCACCACCACCACAAAACCCACCAGCACCACCACTATAAGCACCAGCACCACAGGCACCACCTCCACCAGCACATGCACCACCACAAGCACCACCAGCAGCACCACCACCAGCACCACCAACACTAACTCCACCAATTCCACCAGCACAAGCACCACCACAAGCACCACCACCACCACCACCACCACAACAAGCACCACCACCAGCTCCAACACCACCACCACCACCAACACCAGCACCACCACCACCAGACCAGCAGCACCACAACAAGCACCACAAGCAGCACCACCACTACAAGCACCACCATCACAAGCACCACCACCACCACCAGCACCACCACCTCAACAAGCACCAGAACCACCACCACAAGCACCACCAGCAGCACCACCATTAAACCACCACAAGCAGCATCACCCCCACAAGCACCACCACCACCACCACCACCACAAGCACCACCACAAGCACCACCACCACCACAACAAGTTCCAGCAGAAGCACCACCACCACGACAAGCACTACCACCACTACAAACACCACGACCACCACCACCACCACAAAAACCACCAGCACCACCACCACCAGCACCAGCAGCACCGAGAGCACCACCACTTCCAGCACCACCGTAATCACCACCAGCACCACCTCCATTACAAGCACCACCAGCACCACCACCACCACGAGCACCACACCACTACAAGCACCACCACCACGACAAGCACTACCACCACTACAAACACCACCACCACCACCACCACCACAAAAACCACCAGCACCACCAGCACCAGCAGCACTGAGAGCACCACCACTTCCAGCACCACCGTAATCACCACCAGCACCACCTCCACCACAAGCACCACCAGCACCACCACCACCACGAGCACCACACCACTACAAGCACCACCACCATGACAAGCACCACCACCACCACCACAACCACCATTACCACAAGCACCACCACAACCAGCACCACCACAAGCACCACAAGAACCACCAGCAGCTTAAGCACCACTACCACCACCACAAGCACCACAAGAACCACCACCACCTCAAGCACCACCACCACCACAAGCACCACTACAAGAAGCACCACCGCCACCATAAGCACCACCACAAAAACCACCACCAGAAGCACTACCACCACGACAAGCACCACCACCACCAGCATCACAAGCAGCACCTCCACCATCACAAGCACCACCACTACCACAAGCACCACCGCCACAAGTACCACCACCACCACAACCACCACCAGCACAAGCACTACTATCACCAGCACCACCACCACAAGCACCACCACCACCACCACCAGCAGTACCACCAGCACCACCACAACCAGCACCACCACCCTCAACAGCATCACCAGCACCTCAAGCACCTCAAGCACCACAGGCACCACCACCACCACAGGCACCACCACCACCACAAGCACCAGCGCCACCACCAGCACCACCACCACCAGCACCATGACAAGCAGCACCAGCACCACCACCACCACCACCAGCACCACCAGCCCCACCACCAGCCCCACCACCACAAGCACCACCACCAACAATAGCATCACCAGCACCACAAGCACCAGAAGCACTACCACAAGCACCACAACAAGAACCACCACAGGCACCACCACCACCACCACCACCACCACCAGCACAAACACCACCAGCACCACCTCCACCACCACAAGGACTACCAGAAGCACCACCAAAAGCACCACCAGCATTACCAGCACCACCACCACAACAAGCACCACCACCACCACCACAAGCACCACAGCCACCAAAACCACCACAAGCAGCATCAAAACCACCACCACCACCACCACAAGCACCACCACAAGCACCACCACCACCACAAGCTCCAGCAGAAGCACCACCACCACGATAAAAACTACCACCACCACAGGCACCACCACCACCACAACCACCACCAGCTCCACCACCACTACTACGACCAAGAGCACCAATACCACCAGCACTACCACAAGCACCAGCAACACCACCAGCAACACCACCAGCACCACGACAAGCACCACCAGCACCACCACCACCAGCACCACCACCAGCACCACCAGCACCACCACCACCACCACCACACCACTATAAACACCACCACCACGACAAGCACCACCACCACCACCACAAAAACCATTACCAGTATCACCACCACCATAATACCACCACCACCACCACAAGCACCACAAGAACCACCACAATCACGACTACCAAAAGCACCACCACAACCAGAAGCACCACAACCACAACCACAAGCACCACCACCACCACAAGCACCACTACAAGAAGCACCACCACCACCACAAGCACCACCACAAGAACCACCACCACAAGCACTACCACCACTACAAGCACCACCACAAGCAGCACCACCAACAGCACAAGCACCACAAGCACCACCACTACCACCACCACCACCACCATCACAAGCACCAGCACCTCCACCAGCACCACCACCACCAGCACCACCACCAGCACCACGACAAGCACCACCAGCACCACCACCACCAGCACCATCACAAGCACCCTCACCAGCACCACCACCAGTACCACAAGCACCACCACCACCAACACAAGCACCACCACAAGCACAATCACCATCACCACCAGCAGCACCACCACCACCAGCACCACCTCCATGAGCACAAGCACCACCACCAGCACCATCAGCGCTTGCACCACCAGCACCACCACAAGCACCACCACTACCACAACAAGCACCATCACAAGTACCACCACAAGCACCACCAGCACCACCACCACCAGAACCACCAGAACCACCACCACTAACACAACAAATTCCACCAGCACAAGCACCACCACAAGCACCACCACCACCACAACAAGCACCACCAACAACACCAACACCACCACCAGCACCACCACAAGCACCACCACCTCCACCAGCACAAGGACCACCAGCACCACAAGCACCACAAGCACCACCAAAAGCACCACCACCAGCACCACCACCAGAACAAGCACCACCACCACCACCACAAGCACCACCAGCACTACCACCACCAAAACCACCACAAGCAGCATCACCTCCACAAGCACCACCACCACAACAGAACTAGTTGTTGTTGTTGCGGTTATTGTGGTGGTGGTGGTGGTGGTGCTGCTGCTGCTGCTTGTTGTTTGTTGTGCTTGTTGTGCTTGTTGTGCTTGTTGTTGTGGTTGTTGTGGTGGTGCTGCTGCTGCTTCAGCTGCTGTTGTTGTGTGTTGCAGAATGGCTGCGTGATCACGGCCATGACTCCCTTGAAGATCTTTGTGAAACAAAGTTAGCGTAAGTTAGCTGAAGCAGGCCTTGCAGCTGTGCTGAGGCATGCTGATAAGGAAGTTGAGAAAAACACACTGACCTTGTGCCTAACGTTGTAAATAACTTTGAGGAATTCGCGAAGACAAGAGAGAAAAAAAAATATGTAGCTAGCTAACCGCAGAAACCGCAAGTAGGAGGACATATGAAAGTGTAACCCTTTAGAGCTTAGCCAATCAGCAGATGACCAGTAGGCATAATTAACTGGAACTGTCTATAAGACATAATCGCGCCGTAATAAAGTGAAGCTTGCTTTATCACTCACATTGAGTTTGCCTGCTTGACTTCACACGCCGTCGCAGTTGTGGTGCTTGTTGTGCTTGTTGTTGCAGTTGTTGTGGTGGTGGTGCTGCTGCTGCTTGTTGCTGTTGTGGTTGTGGTTGTGCTTGTTGCTGTTGTGGTTGTTGTGGTGGTGGTGGTGCTGCTTCTGCTGCTCCGTTTTGTTGTGTTGCTTGTTGTTGTGCTTGTTGCTGTTGTGGTTGTTGTGGTAGTGCTGCTGCTGCTGCTTGGTATTGTGGTGCTTGTTGTACTTTTTGTTGTGGTTGTTGCGGTGGTGCTAGTGCTGCTACTACTGGTGCTGCTGCTGCTTTTTGTTGTGTTGCTTGTTTTTGTGCTTGTTGTGGTGGTTGTTGTGGTGGTGGCGGTGCTGCTTCTGCTGCTGCTGCTGCTTGTTGTTGTGGTGCTTGTTATTTTGCTTGTTGTGGTTTTTGTTGTGGCAGTGGTAGTGGTGCTGCTGCTGCTGCTTGTTGTTGTGGTGCTTGTTGTTGTGGTTGTTGTGGTGGTGGTGGCGGTGCTGCTTCACCTGCTGCTGCTGCATTTTCTTGTGGTGCTTGTTGTTGTGCTTGTTGCTGTTGTGGTTGTTGTCGTGGTGGTGCTGTGGGTGCTGCTGCTCCTTGTTGTTGTGGTGTTTGTTGCAGCGCTTGTTGTTGTGGTTGTTCTGGTGGTGGTGCTGCTTCTGCTGCTCTGCTGCTTGTTGTTGTGGTGCTTGTTGTGCTGCTTGTTGCTGTGGTTGTTGTGGTGGTGCTGCTGCTGCTGCTTGTTGTTGTGGTGCTTGTTATTAGGCTTGTTGTGGTTGTTGTGGTGGTGCTGGTGCTGCTTATGCTACTGCTGCTGCTTGTTGTTGTGGTGCTTCTTGTTCTGCATGTTGCTGTTGTGGTTGCTGTTGGGGTGGTGGTGGTGCTGCTGCTGCTGCTTCTGCTTCTTGTTGTTGTGGTGCTTGTTTTTGTTCATGTTGCTGTTGTGGTGGTTGTGGTGGTGGTGGTGCTGCTGCTGCTTGTTGCTGTTGTGGTTGTGCTTGTTGCTATTGTGGTTGTTGTAGTGGTGGTGGTGCTGCTGATGCTGATGCTGGTGCTTGTTTTTGTGGTGATTGTTCGTGTGCTTGTTGTTGTGCTTGTGGTGGTGGTGGTGGTGCTGCTGCTACTTGTGATGCTTGTGGTGTTTGTTGTTTTTGTGGTTGTGCTGCTGCTGCTGCTGCTGCTGTTTCTGCTGCTTGTTTTTGTGGTGCTTCTTGTTGTGCATGTTGCTGTTGTGGTTGCTCTTGTGGTGGTGGTGGTGGTGCTGCTGCTGCTGCTTGTTGTGGTTTTTGTGGTGGTGGTGGTGCTGCTGCTGCTGCTTCTGCTTCTTTTTGTTTTGGTGCTTGTTGTTGTTCATGTTGCTGTTGTGGTGGTTGTGGTGGTGCTGCTGCTGCTGCTGCTTGTTGCTGTTGTGGTTGTTGTTATAAATTGAGACCACAACGGATCATAATCCAATTAAAATTTTATTAATTATAGCAAGTAGAATATGAGCAAAAACAGCGCTGGATGGCAGGGGAGTCTGCGCTCCACCAACTGCCGTACTGAGCAGTTCAAACAGTCCCTTTTTATACATCTTTACTTCCGTGTTCATGAAGTAGTGGAGGTACTCTGTGCATGCTTCAGTTGTTGTTAGGGGGTCGTTTTCTGCCTCCTGGTGGTCGTTGAGGCCGAAGTAAGAAGTCTTCCTCCTTTGTCCCATAGTTGACCCCTCACTCATATGTCCTTATATGGGGTTGTTTGTCCTGTTTCTGTTGGTTCCTGGACATCTGGCGGTTATCTTATCTTGCACAAGCGGTATCTGGTTTAGTTTGCGTAAGCGATTGCGGTTATCCTATCCTACACAAGCAGTGTCTGGTGGCTGTTTGCATAAGCGATTTCATATCTTTTGTTGCCTAACCTTTACATTGGGCTTAACATAAATCTTAATAAACAATACCCTAGTCCATAGTTTCTTACAGTTGTGCTTGTTGATATTGTGGTTGTTGTAGTGGTGGTGGTGCTGCTGCTGCTGCTGTTTGTTGTTGTGGTGCTTGTTGTTGTGGTTGTTGTGGTGGCTGTTGTTGTGGTGGTGCTGGTGCTTGTGCTGCTGATGCTGGTGCTTGTTGTTGTGGTGATTGTGGTGTTTCTTGTTTTTGTGGTTGTTGTGCTGCTGCTGCTGCTGCTGCTGCTTCTGCTGCTTGTTGTTGTGGTGCTTGTTGCGGTGCTTGTTGTTGTGGTTGTTGTTGTTGTGGTGGTGCTGCTGCTGCTGCTTGTTGTTGCGGTGCTTGTTGCGGTGTTTGTTGTTGTTGTGGTTGCTGTTGTGGTGGTGCTTCTGGTGCTGCTGCTTCTGCTGCTTGTTGTTGTGGTGCTTCTTGTTGTGCATGTTGCTGTTGTGGTTGCTGTTGTGGTGGTGGTGCTGCTTCTGGTGCTGCTTGTTGTGGTTGTTGTGGTGGTGGTGGTGCTGCTACTGCTGCTGCTGCTGCTGCTTTTTGTTGTGGTGCTTCTTGAGCTTGTTGTTGTGGTTGTTGTTGTAGTGGTGGTGGTGCTGCTGCTGCTGCTTGTTGTTTTGGTTGTGGTGGTGGTGGTGGTGCTACTGCTGCTGCTGCTTGTTGTGGTTGTTGTTGTGGTGGTGGTGCAGCTACTGCTGCTTGTTGTGGTTGTGGTGGTGGTGGTGCTGCTACTGCTGCTGCTGCTGCTTTTTGTTGTGGTGCTTCTTGAGGTGGTTGTTGTGGTTGTTGTTGTGGTGGTGGTGGTGCTGCTGCTGCTGCTTGTTGTTTTGGTTGTGGTGGTGGTGGTGGTACTACTGCTGCTGCTGCTTGTTGTGGTTGTTGTGGTGGTGGTGCAGCTACTGCTGCTGCTGCTGCTGCTTTTTGTTGTGGCGCTTCTTGAGCTTGTTGTTGTTGTGGTTGTTGTTGTGGTGGTGGTGGTGCTGCTGCTGCTGCTTGTTGTTTTGGTTGTGGTGATGGTGGTGATGGTGCTGCTGCTGCTGCTTCTGCTTCTTGTTGTGGTGACTGTTGTGCTTGTTGTTGTGGTTATTGTGGTGGTGGTGGCGGTGGTGCGGCTGCTGCTGCTTGTTTTGGTTGTTGTGGTGGTGGTGCTGCTGCTGCTGCTTCTGCTGCTTGTTGTGGTGCTTGTGGTTGCTGTTGTGGTGGTGGTGCTGCTATTGCTGCTGCTGCTGCTTTTTGTTGTGGTGCTTCTTGAGCTTGTTGTTGTGGTTGTTGTGGTGGTGGTGCTGCTGCTGCTGCTGCTTGTTTTGGTTGTGGTGGTGGTGGTGGTGCTACTGCTGCTGCTGCTTGTTGTTTTGGTTGTGGTGGTGGTGGTGCTGCTGCTGCTGCTGCTTGTTGTGGTGCTTGTTGCTGTTGTGGTTATTGTGGTGGTGATGGTGTGCTGCTGCTGCTGCTGCTTTTTGTTGTGCTTGTTGTTGTGCTTGTTTTTGTGGTTATTGTGGTGGTTGTGGTGGTGCTGTTGCTGCTGCTGCTGCTGCCTGTTCTTGTGCGTGCTGTGGTGCTTGTTGCTGTTCTGGTTGCTGTTGTTGTGGTTGTGGTGGTGGTGGTGCTGCTGCTGCTGCTTCTTTTTGTGCTTGTTGCTGTTGTGGTTGTTGTGGTGGTGGTGCTGCTGCTGCTGCTGCTTCTGCTGCTTGTTGTTGTGCTTGTTGTGGTGGTGGTGCTGCTGCTGCTGCTGCTTGTTGTGCTTGTTGTTGTGCTTGTTGCTGTTGTGGTGGTGTTGGTGCTGCTGCTGCTGCTTCTTGTTCTTTTTGTTCTTATTGTTCTTGTTTTTCTTGTTGATGTTCTTGTGGGTTTTGTTGTTCTTCTTGTACTTGTTTTTCTTGTTGTTCTTGATGTTGGTCTTGTTGGTCTTGTTTGTCTTGTTGGTCGTCGTCTTCATCTTCGTTGTCTTCGTCTTCATCATCGTCTTCGTCTTGTTGTTGTTGTTTAGGTAGGTGTGAAATGTTTTCTAACTGTGCTGATTTATCTTGTTGTCAGGTTGTTCTGGGAGAGGATAAAGGGGACATTTACTTTTAACAAATGTGCCCAAGAGTCTAAGATGTCTTGCATTCCTTTTGCTAAAAATAGATTTTTACTGGTTATTTTTCTTAGTGTATATGATTCATGTGTCTGATAAGATAAAAAAAAGGGAGGCTGAGGTTTTCTTTGAGATTAATGCAGTTGCAGACTGCTAATAATTAAAAAGGGATTTCCCATTTTAGACAACCGTCACTGATTTATTGGCCTTCTGTCTGTCTTGTAAAATATATAAAAAGCTGTAATTTAATTTTGTGAGAAGGCAGAAATTAATAACATCAAAAAAACCACTAAATGTTACAGTGGGCATTGGCTTCTTTGTGAAATAAAGATATTTCTCCTCGGACAAGATTTTATGAGTTAAATGGTCTTTTTGCAACCCCTCATGGTTGGTGACGGCTGCAGATGTACCCACAGGCCTTCAAGTGGGCTTGTAGTAATTTCTGCCTCAGATAAATTCCTTCTTCAATAACCATGCAGTATGTTAGACAGCTTCCTTCCCTGTATAGTTATATACAAAAGTCAGGACCGAGAGAGGGAAGAGACAAGGCTCTCTAAGCACCATGATATGAGGAGGTTTGTGAGGATATTTTACCTAGCAGTTGGCAGTTGTGGCTGCAGAAACAGTTCTTCCACTTGTCACCGAAATCGGGAATCCAACCTCTTAACACCAATGTAGTATTAAGAAGCAGGCACTCCTTTATTGCAGCGCTGGGTACTCGGTGGCATCTCCACAAATCAAGCACACCTATGCAGTTTTCACCGTTACATTTATACACAAAATTACAAGGTCATACACTCTCAGTTACAATGATTGGTTAGTAATTTGCATATAATTGTAATATCTGCTGTGTCATCCTTTTCTGTTACTATGCTTGTGCAGAGGAAGGGTCTTCACCTGGGCAAGGGTCGTCTTGACCTGTGGGTGTGATTTTTAGTATTATAATGAAGGTAGTTGACTTCAGGACACCTTAAAAATAAGTTTTGTTGCCAAGTTGGATGGCTGGATATCGGCCTTGCCAAGCTGTCCAATAACTCATCCTAAACACAATAGAACCTAGGTGCTCTGGTTATGGTCTATATTGTTATTATGGTCTATAGAATAGGGATTTCAGGTAACACAGTCTTGGATAACAAGCAGCACAGCAATTCATACGTCATTGGTTAATAAGTGCTAACATAATTCTAACATGGAGGTTAACTCCTTAAAATCAAGATGTTCCTATAGCTAACTGTTTCACAAACACAAAATATAGAAAGATTCAGTAAAACTTTAACACAGTTTGCAACAAGGGTACACTCTTCCCCATCATCAAGATGATTAACGAAGATGTTGAACAAGGCTGGACCCAAGGTTGACCCCTGGGGTACACTGCTGGTGACTGGCCTCCAACTACACTTTGTGCCACTGATCACTACCCCCTGGGCTCAGCCACTCAGCCAGCCAGTTTTCAGTTTACCTCACTGTCAGCTCATCCAGCCTGTACATCAACAGCTTCTCCATGCAAATCTTATGGGAGATTGTGTCAATGGCCTTACTGAAGTCCAGGTAGACAATATCCACCATGGAGGTAATTATCTTCATAGAACCTCATATGGTGCTGTAGTTTAGATTTGTGCCTAAAACAATGTTGATAGCACACCAATGTCTTAGCTACTGTTGAACAGTGCTTGCACAGTGTTAGGGCCTTCACTGCTCCTCACTCTTCCCCCTCAGTGAGTAGGCTAGGGGAAGGCAAGAGGCCTTGAGGGAACACAGCCAGGACAGGTGACCAAAACTCACCAGAGAGGCATACCATACCATACCATACCATACCATACCATACCATACCATACCATACCATACCATACCATACCATACCATACCATACCATACCATACCATACCATACCCTGTCATGCTCAGCAATAAAAAATGGGAGTTAGTCTTTCCAAAGTATCCGTTTCTTAGAGACTGGCTGGGTATCAGTCTGCTTGTGGGAGGTAGTGAGTGATTGCCTTTGCATCACTTGGGTTTTTTTCCTTTTTTCCCCCTTCACTTATTAAAATGTCTTTATCTGAACCCATGAATTTTTCTTGCTTTTGCTCTTCCAATTCTCACCTCCATCAGGACAGTGACTGAGTGAGCAGCTGGTGGGTGCTTAGTTGCTGTCCAGGTTCAACCCACCACAGCCTTTTTTTGGTGCCAAATGTCAGACTTGAGGGGTTCAAGGTAACAACAAATTTGATCTGAGTGTGCTAGACTGCATTTATAGTTACATATTATATTTGCATGACTAGGTTTTGGTAGCAGGGGGGCTACAGGTGTGGCTTCTGTAAGAAGCTGCTAGAATCTTCCCCTATGTCCGACAGAGCCAATGCCAGCCAGCTCCAAGACAGACCCACCACTGGCCAAGGCCGAGATGCTCAGCAATGCTACTAGTGCCTCTGTGATAACATATTTAAGAAGGGTGAAAATAACTTGTACAACAGCAGCCAGAAGAGAGGAGTGAGCATATATGAGAGACAACTCTGCAGACACCAAGGTCAGTGAAGAAGGAGGGGGAGGAGGTGCTCCAGGAACCAGAGCAGATTCCCCTGCAACCCATGGTGAAGACCATGGTGAGGCAGGTGGCCCCCCTGCAGACCATGGACATCCATGATGGAGCAGATATCCACCTGCATACGGTGGAGGACCCCATGCCGGAGCAGGTGGATGCACCTGAATGACACTGTGACCCCATGGGACACTCATGCTGGAGAACTCTCCTGGAAGGACCTGTGGACCCGTGGAAAGAAGAGCCCATGCTGGAGCAGGATTGCTGGCAGGACATGTAAACCTGTGCGGAACCCACACTAGAGCAGTCTGTTCCTGAAGGACTTCACCCTATGGAAGGAACCCCATGCTGGAGCAGGGGAAGAGTGTGAAGAGTCCGCCCCAAAGAAGGAAGGAACAGCAGAAACAATGTGTGATGAACTGACTGAAAAATCTATTCCCTGTCCCCCCACACCGCTCAGGGGGAGGAGGTAGAGAATTTGGCAGTAAAGTTAAGCCAGGAATAAGGGAAAGGCAATGGTGTTATTGTCGTGGTTTCAGCTGGGATAGAGTTAATTTTCTTAGTAGCTGGTGCAATGCTGTGTTTTGGATTTGGTGTGAGAATAATGTTGATAGGACACTGATGGTTTTAGTTGATGCTGGGTGACGTTTATACTAAATCAAGGACTTTTCAGTTCCTTGGGCCCTGCCAGCAAGAGGGCTGGGGGGGCACAGAAAATTGGGAGGGGACACAGCCAGGACAGCTGACCCAAGCTAGCCAAAGAGGTATTCCATACCATATGATGTCATGCTGAGTATATAAACTGGGGGAAAAAGAAGGAAGGTGGGGGACATTTGGCAATTATGGCGTTTGTCTTCCTGAGTAACCTTTATGTGTGATGGAGCCCTGCTTTCCTGGGGATGGCCGAACACCTGCCTGCCAATGGAAACTAGTGAATGAATTCCTTGCTTTGCTTTGCTTGCATGCGTGGCTTTTGCATTACCTATTGAATTGTTCTTATCTCAACCCTTGAGTTTTACATTCCTTTCTGATCTTCCTCCCCATCCTTCTGGGTGAGGGGGAAGTGAGCAGGCAGCTGCATGGTGATTGGTTGCCATCTGGGGTTAAACCACAACAGTCCATTTTGGAGCCCAGCGTGGAGCTTAAAGGTCTCAAGATAATGACAGATTTGACTGGAATGTGCTAGTTCAAAATTATAGCTGTTATTGCTGTTTAGCTATGAAGGGGTAGGTTTCTGTGCTTTCCATGGGGCTTGCTTTCCTTACTGTATATTAGAGTACTACTTATCATCTTACTGTGCTGTGCCCAGGAACATTTTGATAAGAGCAATAGTGATGCGCCTGGGCTGGCAGACAGCCAGGGCATTAGTGCTGTTTCTGTGATGCTATACTGGACAGCCTGGAACTCCAGTGTGAACTCGAGTCAAAGGGACTGTGACTTGTGCATGAATCCACATGGGAGCAGGACACCCCAAAGCCCCTGCAGCTGTGAATAAGTCCATGCCTGAGCAGGTATATTTCGCAGTGTCTGTGGCCATGGTTGTGTCTGTGCTGCAGCAGGTGTGCCTCTGAAGGAATTGTGGCCCAAGGGCAAGTCCATGATGGAGAAGGTACACCTCAAATCTTCTGTGGCTGTGGATAAGTCCACACTGCAGTAGGTACACCTTGAAGCATCAATCGCTGTGTGTGAGGTCATGCTGGAGCACCTCAAAGCATGTGGTCATGGATAGGCCCACGACAGAGCAGGTACAGGCCTGGAGGCAGCCAGGGATAAGGCCATGTTGGAGCTGATTTACTTCTGAAGGGCCTGTGGCTGTGGGTAAGGCCATGTTGGAGCAGGTCTATGGTGATGGACTATGGATAAGAACATGTTGGAACAGGTGCACCTCAAAGTGACTATGGCTGTGGATGAGTCTATGCTGCAGCAGGTATACCCCTGGAGAGACTGTGGCTCGTAGCTGAGGCTCCACTTGGAGCAGGTTGTAGTCTGTGGATAAGTCCAAGCCGGAGTAAGGGCAAGGGGAGGAGTTCATTGCAATGTTAAACTCTACGGGGTGGTCCAAAGGGCCCAGGGGTGGAGATTGTAATGGATATACCTTTAAATTTTTGTAACCCATGATTTGAGTTTCATGTTATAGGAATGACTATAGCAGGAACCACCTGAACCACTGGAGGACAAGCCTTACAAGAAGCAGTGCAAGTGCAGCAGTGACCTGAGCTGAGCTGTTTTTTGTGCCTGATAACCCCATACAATGCACAACCTCTCTTCTCCTGAGTGGCCACTATAAGAGATCGTGTTCATGGACTAAATGAACTCAATGGACATTTTGTGGACATTTGTGGACATTTCATAGATATTTTTACAGAGGTGGTGCATGGACTAGGGGAATGATATCCATGTATTATATCAAACGATGGGAAGGTTGATGGTGGTTAATGAGGTTGTATTGGAAAGTGTAGCATGACATAAATGGTATGGAAGAAGGGGTGGATACTGTTCTGGTTTCAGCTGGGATAGAGTTAATTTTCTTCTTAGTAGTTAGTACAGTGCTGTGTTTTGGATTTGGTGTGAGAACAATGTTGATAGGACACCGATGTTTTTAGTTGATGCTGGGTAATGTTTATACTAAATCAAGGACTTTTCAGTTCCTTGGGCCCTGCCAGTGAGAGGGCTGGAGGGGCACAGGAAACTGGGAGGGGACACAACCAGGACAGGTGACCCAAACTAGCCAGAGATATTCCATACCATATGACATCATGCTGAGTATATAAACTGGGGGAAGAAGAAGGAAGGTGGGGAACATCTGGCATTATGGCGTTTGTCTTCCCAAGTAATCATTATGTGTGATGGAGCCCTGCTTTCCTGGGGATGGCCGAACACCTGCTTGCCAATGGAAAGTAGTAAATTAATTCCTTGCTTTGCTTTGCTTGCATGCGTGGCTTTTGCATTACATATTACATTGTTCTAATCTCTACCCTCGAGTTTTTAATTCCTTTTCGATTCTTCTCCCCATCCTTCTGGGTGAGGGGAAGCAAGTGAGCGGCTGTGTGGTGCTTGGTTGCCAGCTTGGGTTAAACCACAACAGGGTGGGGGGGGATATGTTCTAAAATTTAAAATTTATTTTTATTTTTCATTATCCTTCTCTGTTTAATTGTCAATAAATTTAATTCATCTCCCCCTAGTCAAGTCTGTTTTGCATGTGATGGTAAACGATTAACTATCTCCCTCTCCATAACTCGATCCAGGAGCCTTTTGTTATATTTTCTCTCCCTGTCTTGTTGATGGGGGGGAGTGATCAAGTGGTTTAGTGAACACCTGGTAGCTAGAAAAGGTTTATCCACCACAACTGAGTCAACAGGATTGCATGGCTGTTCAGGCATAAAATCCCATGCTAGTGGAGGGTGATAGCAGCCCTAGGCACATGCCCAAATCCTCCCATACACCCTGCCACCCAGGGACTGACTGCCTTGGAGCATGTGGCAAGCTTGATGTCCTTACTGTGCTAGGTGAACTATCTTGTGGAGAGGATGAGGGAATACATCTCCCTCTTCCTATCTGGGACTGATGTGTGTAGTTTTATTGCATTGACTCCCAAAATCCTTGTTCAGCCTTATGTGAGCTGTTTGATACTACTAGTTAACACTCTTGGCTTAACGTTGGCTTTCTGGAATCTGGTGTCATCATGGCTTAAGAGGAGGCAACTTCTGGGTGAGGCAATACTTAAACATGCCCCAGGGTGTCCAGTCCCTGGATAGCAGGGTGTGTAGAAAGATTTGGGCAGGTGCCTAGGGCAGTTATCACCTCCCATAGCTTGGGATTTTACACCTGAACAGGCAAGTAATCCTGGTAAACTGACACTCCACTTAATAGAAGGGTGCCTTGTCTACCCCAATGAAACCCAGCAGCTTCTAGCACTGTGCTAAGGCTTGACCTGTGCCTACCAAGCAACTATTCAGTACTGTCAGAGGACCATAGTTAAGACAGGGAACCAGTCACCTCTGAGAATGCCATGATTGAGACCAGGTGTGGTGGGTTGACTTTGGCTGGATGCCAGGTCATTCTCTCCAAAAGATAGCTCCCCAGCACAGTAAGGCTCTTGATACCAGGGCAAAACGCATAGCCATTGTTTGTACAAACATGTTCCCAAGCTTAGCAAAATAGAGAGATAAGCAGTGCAGCCAAAAAACTCTGTGACCCGCACAGAAGCTTGCCACAATAAATACTATAGCTCTAGAAAGCTTAATATAAAACTGCCATTGTCTCATGCCCCATGTTGGGTACCAAAAAGGTCTGTGGTGGTTTGATCTTGCCTGGCCACCAGGTGCCCACCAAGCTGCTCTCTCTCCCCCTCTCCTCAGCAGGATGGGTAGAGGAAGAAAATAAGATGGAATAACTCATGGGTCATGATAAAGGCATTTTAATAAAGCAAAAGCAAAGGCCACACAGAGAAGCAAAGGAAAACAAAAGATGTTATTTTCTACTTCCCATCAGCAGGTATGTCCAGCCACTTTGCAGGAAGCAGTGTTCAGTACATGCAGCAGTTGCACTGGAAGACAAACGTGGTAAATAAGGAATGCTCCCCCTTCCTCCTCCTTAGCTTTTATTGCTGAGCATGACATCATATGGTATGGAATATCCCATTGGTCACTTTGGGTCAGCTGTCCTGGCTATGTCCCCTCACAAGATTTTTCCCATCCACAGCCTACTGGTGGTGAGGAGGGAAGGTTGGAGAGACAGCCTTGATGCTGTGTGAGCATTTCTCAGCAGTAGATAAAACACTGGTGTGTTATCACCACCTTTCTAGCTACCAATACAAAGCACAACACTATGAAGGCTGCTGTGGGGAAAATTAACTCCATCTCAGCCAGATCTGATGTCATTGAAAATTGGGAATAAAACTCTTTAACACCAATGTAGTATTAAGAAGGCGGCATTTATTGCAGCAGTGGATGCATGAGGGGATTGCTCCACCAAACGTGCATGTCAAACTATTTTGCGGGTCCCATTTTATGTCACATAGCTATAAATATTCATTATATTTCCCATAATTATTTGCATATGTATGAGTCTTCTCGGGACCTTCATTAATATTCTAATGTCCTTTTATGCCTGCCAAGTTATGCCTCTAGGTGGTCGTCTTGACGGTTTGGTGGTCGTTACTTTCTCTTCACCCCTCTTCATCCTGTTGTTTGCCCCAGGACCCTCTAAGTTCTTGCACATATCCCTTAATTGGCACTTCTTCACAAACTGCAGAACCAGCTCAGCCTGGTTTTTCTGCTGCAGACCCTCTCTTATCACTTCACACATTGCTTGACTAAGGTAAACACTTCCTTAGATGGTTAGTAGCTACATACAAGAACTACAAATCCTAAACAATAGCTGGCCCCAAGGATACAGCCAACCTGCAACTAAAAGCTAGTTTCTTTATGCACTAGAACAAAGGTTCATGCAGCAATTACAATATCGTATCATCTTGTCCCCTTTCTTTTCTTGAGACTTTGGGCCCTTCAAACCCAAAGCCTCAATATTTACCTCCAATATATTCCTCTGTTGTTAGAACATAATTGGGTAAAACATTGAATCATAACACAGGCAAGGATACATACAGCTACTATACCTATTATGAGTACAAGCAATTGTTTCAACCAGTTCAAATTTGGTAGCCAGGAAGTCAATCTATCCAAGATTTCTTTGAACCCGAGGGAGGTGTCGTCTTCTATCACCTGATGCAATAATTTAGTTTGTTTCCAAATTTCATTCATCTGTCTCTCTTCTTCCTGACAGGTCAATATACATGCAACAGCTGGTGTTTAGCACTGTGCAGACTCCCTCTTGTGGTGCTAAAAGCATATCCAGTGCCATTCTATTTTGAAGGATTATTTTAGACAGATTTGAAACTTTTACTTGCAGAGCTTTTATAGCATCCGCAGTGCAGCCTTCTATTTGTTTCATCACAGCTGAAATGTTAACTATTGCTTTTTCTAATTAATTAACTCCTAACCATGGGATGAACCGCCTAACAAAGCTGTGAAATGCAGTTGGTGTCTCAGCAATAGCATTCATATTTCGTAATGTCCTCTTTAAATACATTTGAATCCACCCTTCACTTATTACCTCCTTTATTGTGATATTAGGCACAAGGGCTCCCAAAGTACATGTCCACTCCCTTTCAAGGGAAATATTTTCCTGGCTATATTTCCACACAACCAGTACCATCCTGTGCCTTTTGGAACAGGAAGATCTGTATAATTCATTCTTTCTACTTTTCCAATTGACTGGGGTTGCCAAGGATTATGTGAAGTCCCAGTGTATTCCTAAAATTTTACTTAATTGTTGAAGTATTTCTACTACAAAATTAGGTCCCCTGTCTGAGGACATACCCATTGGTACCCTGATCCTAGGCATAATTTCTTTTCATAGATTTTTGATTACTTCTTTTGTTTTATTAGTATGACAGGGAAAAGCTTCAGGCCATCCTGAAAAGGTATCAAATAATACTAGAAAGTATCTGTACCCTTGCTGTCAAGGTTATTCTGAAAAATCAATTTGCCAATAAACTCCCAGGGTATTTCCTCTTTTGGTTATACCTGGGGGGTGGGCGCCTTATATTAATGGGGTTATTTTTCAAACATGTTGGGAATTTTTCAGTAACTGACTTTACTGTTTAAGTCATTCCTGCACTAATTATTTGGGGTCTTAGACTAGCTAGCATTGTTTCTGTTCCCCAATGAGTTTGCTGATGTTTTTCTTTTACTATTTGTGTCATCAAATGTGGAGGAATTATTACTTGGTTTTGTGCAGTTAGTCACGTGAAAAGGTGTGTGTGTGGGTGCGGCGAATGAAGAGACGGGACGCAGCTTGATGCAAGCAAGTGTCCATTTATTAGTGATTTTCTTACAATTATATATGTTTCTACCTTCTACATATTACACACTGATTGGTTAAATCTTAAGCATAAAAAACACTGATTGGTTGATATTTAAGGCACACCGTTAGAACAATAGGTACTTACTAGTTTATCTTGACCTAGCAATAATTTCTATTCCAAGGTTAGGGAGTTTCTTTCTACGCGGCTTTCTTGATTACATATTGGCGCCATCCGTTCCCTTATCTGGCTACTTGTTTCTCTGTCCGTCTGGTTGCCTCCTCAACTGTGACGGCTCAGGGGTCTGCAGTTAGCTTGTTCCCTTGCTCCCAGGGCTTGTGCCCTACAAGTTCTAACAAGCCTCTATTCATCAGGCTATCAGTACTTGGACTCTTGTCCTTGAGGCCTTGTCCTACATGTGGGGGGAATCCTCTCAACCCCAGGTGTTTGATCTGTCTATTAGCGCCCCAGGAAAGCCAAGACCCTTGTGCCCGACCAGTCTGTCAGCATCCCGTTACAGGGACCCTTCACTGAATAGTTCAACTAGATCAGAGGGCAATTTGACTGCCTTGTTCAGGGAAACATGCCAATAGTATCAGGGGGACCCCTCAGTGGGTCTTCCCACTTTGTTTAAATGTGTTACCCACTGCCAGCAACTGTTAGCGCCCACAAAGGACTCACACTAACAGTTTACGGAATAACACTCTTTATTATAAAATCATGACAAGTTAAGATTCGTGATTGCCGGTGATAGGGACTGTCTGCAAAAACAAGCTTGAAATGTTATACAACCAAACTATATAACCAACCAAATGATATACAACCAAAACCTTAATTACTAATGACAGCTAGTGTGAGTTAGTTATTTAGAATGCATAAGATAAAGTTCTTAGCCAATGGGGGAGAAGACAGGTGTTCAGCCTGTTGACTGATCCCAGAAGTTACAATGGAATCTTCCCCTCACTTCTCCTCTCATCTGTCCACTTTTTATACTTCATAGTACATTTCATATTCTTTCATCATACACGGGATTGGTTAAAAGTTTCTCGCTAATGCAAATTAGTACGCATCCTCAGATAGCACTACTAAAGTTCTCTGCTAACTAAGCATGCTCCTCAAGTGGGGTTTTTCCCTCTTTTGGGGGGGCTATCTGAGTTGGAGGTTGTGATCTCCCACTACCACAATTAACATTGTCCTATTTTCAACTAATTTTCTGTTGATGTCAATGGATTGCAACACCTTAAGAACTTGCCTCACTTGAAGGCTTCTTTCTGCGTAACTTAGATAATGGTGTTCTTTCCACTATCTATTCTTTGTTTCTCATCCTCCTCAAGGCTGACTCCCTTGATTAAAAGTCCCTACATTCATAACAACTTTAGTCAGCCTGACCTAGCTTTGTGAACACTGAATCAGAGTTGGGTAATCCAGGATTCCCTTGACCTGGACTTATTTTAGTCCAGGACTAGTTCATTTCCACCACATTTAGGTGGAGTTTGAGTGACTCTAGTCATACAGATTGTTGTTACTAACTGGTATCATGTGCCCAGTGAGGTGCAGTACCTTGGAGGCAGGTAACTTTGAGATGGAGGTGTGAGTTAGTATTACAATGAGATCATTTCATCTGAGGAGAGTAATTTCACCACAATGGCTGGCTCAGCCATGGACATCTCGTGGATTCTTCATGTGACAACTGCTATGCAGCTTATCAGCTGTGTGGTGTCATCAAGTTCCCATTCCTGCAGGGAGCATGACAGAGCATGGCCACAGGGTCTCCGCTCTGCTCCACCCTCAGTCACTCCTATCAGCATGTGCTGAGTTGGCAGGATGTGTTGCTTAGGGAACTGTGGTGATGTAGATTCCATGCATGCCAACCACCCTGAAGGCAATAGCTGTATTTTACCCTAAAAATCTTTCTGTAATCCTATGCTTCTATTAAGACCCAATTTTTCTCTAAATCCCCCCCCTCAAGGTGATTTTTCCACACAGTTACAAGCCAACCATAATCATTCTCTTTTGCCTTTAAAGATGAAGCCAATTTAAGATCAGCCTGGCTATAACTTGGCCTGGTATTTGGAATTAAAACTAATTTCTCTGGAATCAATGCTAAGATACCTTGTTGTGCAACCTGTTTTGCTGTTTTATCTGCCAATTTGTTTCTTTGATGAATCAAGGAAAACCCCTTCTGGTGCACCCAGCAATGTAAAATGGTGACTTCTTCAGGCTTCTGAACAGCTTCTAGCAATTTCAGTATCTCTTCTTTGTGTTTTATTGTGGAGCCCTGTGCAGACAGCTGGCCCCTCTCCTTCCAGATGGCTCCATGTGCATGCACTATGCTAATGGTATACTTAGAATCAGTCCATATATTTACTCTCTTTCCTTCTGCTAAGTCAAATGCTCATTGTAGAGCTATAAGTTTTGCTTCCTGCACTGAAGTATTTACTGGCAGGGCTTTAGCTTCTATCACAGTCAACATTGTCAACACTGCATATCCATCTTGACATTTTCCATTCTGGACAAAACTACTTCCATCAGTAAAAAATTCACAGTCAGGATTCTCCAGGGGCTCATCTCACAAATCCGAATGACTGGCATATATTTGTTCTATGGTTTGCAGACAGCCATGAATCCAAGGTTCATCTGACATAGACGTCAGAAATAGGGCTGGGTTGGTGGAGCTAGTTGTTGTTAATTTGATGTCATCTTGTTCCACTAAGACCACCTGATATTTGAGCATCCTGCTAGGGGAGAGTCAATGCCCCTCTTTCTGTTCTAGTATAGTACTCACAGCATGGGGCACATATACTGTTCTTCTGGCCAAGTGTCAATTTTCTGGCTTCTTGAATCAGTAATACTGTGGCAGCTACAGCCCTCAGGCATCCTGGCCATTCCTGACTCACTTGATCCAGTTGTTTGGAGAAATAACCTACAGGTCTTCTAATTTCTCCAACCTTTTGGGCTAACACCCCTAACGCTAGATGCTGTCTCTTGGGCACAAACAACTCAAAAGGTTTTGTTAGATCAGGGAGTCCTAATGCCAGAGCAGACATCAAAGCCTTTTTGAGGCCTTGGAATGCCTGTTTTCCTTCTGGTGTCTAAATTATAAGCCCTTTAAGCCCTTCAGGAGTCTCTTTAAACAGTTCATACAAGATTTAACTAAAAACCCGTAATTTAGTATCCGTAGTCTACACCAAACAGCCATTCCTAAGAATGCACGTAAATCTTGGGTTGTTGCAGGCTGGGGCACTCAACAGATGGCTTCCTTTTGATCTGTCTCTAGTCTTCGCTGTCCTGGAATGATTTCCAATCCTAAGTATAAAACTCGTTGTTGACTTATTTGCACCTTCTCTTGGGAAACTTTATAGCCCCCTTGGCCTAGGAAATTCAGCAGGTTGATTGCCAATTCCATGCACTTTTCCTCAGTCTCAGTTGTTAGCAAAATGTCATCTACATATTGTAGGACTAGTCCTTCTGGATTATCTCTCTTCCAGATCTCTAATTCTTTTGCTAGTTGGTTCCCCAAAATTGTGGGACTATTCTTGAACCCTTGCGGCAACACCCTCCAAGTGAGTTGGGTTTTACAACCTGTCTGGGGGTTTTCCCACTCAAAGGCAAAAAGAGCCTGACTTCATTGATTTAGAGGTATGCAAAAGAAGGCATCTCTCAAATCTATTACTGTGAACCACTGATGACTCTCAGTGAGAGTTGTTAACAAAGCATAGTGGTTAGCAACCACAGGGTGGATATCCTGAGTGACTGAATTAATAGCCCGTAGGTCTTGCACTAGTCTATACTTATCTGTCCCAGGTTTCCTGACCAGTAAAATGCAGGGCCCAAATAGCAGATTAGGCTCAAGGCCAGTGCTTTTATCAAACAGCAAAAGCTGAAAGCAGCCATTAACAAGCCCTGGAGTTTGATGTACAGCAAGAGAGGGAGCATGCCACAGAGCAGATGAGGAAACCAGTATTGAGAACCAAGTCAACATCATGACCAGCAACAGCAAGTTACAACCTGCCAAGTAACAGCTAAACAGGTGTAAAAATTTGTGGTGGGTTGACTCTGGCTGAATTCCAGGTGCCTACCAAAGCTGCTCTATCACTATCACTCCCCCTCCTCAGCTGGACAGGGGAGAGAAAGTATAACAAAAGGCTGGTGGGTCAAGATAAGGACAGAGATCGATCATTCACCAATTACCATCACAGGCAAAAAAGACTTTACTTTGGGAAAAAATAGCTTAATTTCTTACCAATCAAATCAGAGTAGGATAATGAAAAAATAAAAAACAAATTTTAAGACACCTTCCCCTTGTCATCTAAAAAGTGAGTTCGTTACCCAGTATGCAAAGTCAAAGTCCAAGAATACGAGATATTGCCTTTAATACAAAGATGCACAAGTTTGGGTGCTAGGTGAACTAGCACACCTTGGTAGTTTCCACAATCAGATTTATATACGATTACATGAATATTAATTTGTTAACTTACAACCCTCTAACACTGATTGGATGGTGATCTACATAATGGTTACACAATCTTATTGGTTAACTACACATGCTCATTAAGGAAGGGTCTCTTTGTGGGCCAGGGTACCTGGTGTAAGGGGGGTGATTTTTGCTGTTATAATGAAGGTAGTTTGCTTTAAGGATACATCTTTGGCTATCTGTCCAACAAGTATCAGATATATCTTAATTGCAAAAGTCATGCTGACAACTTTCCACCATGTGCTTGTTCTTCAAAGTCGCCTTATCATAAGCAGCCAGTACTTCAGTTAATCATCCTTGACAGCTCTTTGCATGGGACATCCAGAGTTGAAATAATGTGTGCATTCTGTTTCTTCAAGAAAATGTGCAGATTGTTAAACAAAACCATATGTCCATATAGTATTTGTTAGCTTATATGTTCTGGTTAAAACATTTGATAACTGTTGTGGTTTAACCCCAGCTGGCAAACAAGCACCACGCAGTCATTTGCTCACTCCCCCTCACCCAGAGAGATGGGAAGGAGAATCGAAAAGGAATGTAAAACTCAAGGGTTGAGACAAGAACATTTTAATAGGTAATGCAAAAGCGCTGCATGCAAGCAAAGCAAAGCAAGGAATTCATTCACTAGTTTCCATTGGCAGGCAGGTATTCGGCCATCCCCAGGAAAGCAGGGCTCCATCACATGTAACAGTTAGTCAGGAAGACAAACACCATAATGCCAAATGTCCCCCACCTTCCTTCTTTTTCCCCCAGTTTATATACTCAGCATGGTGTCATATGGTATGGAATACCTCTTTGGCTTGTTCGGGTCAGCTGTCCTGGCTGTGTCCCCTCCCAGTTTCCTGTGCCCCTCCAGCCCTCTTGCTGGCAGGGCCCAAGGAACTGAAAAGTCCTTGATTTAGTATAAACATTACCCAGCAACAACTGAAAACATCGGTGTCCTATCAACATTGTTCTCACACCACATCCAAAACACATCACTGCACCATGTACTAAGAAGAAAAGTAACTATCCCAGCTGAAACCAGGACACCCCTTCTTTCTTCCCAGCCTCTACATCATTCCCAAGTCTTTTCCCTTCTCCACCTGAGAGGCACAGGTGGGGTGGAGAATGGAGATTGCAGTCAGTTCATAACACTTTGTCTCTGCCACTCCTTCCTCCTCACACTTTTCCCTTGCTTCAGTGTGGGGTACGTCCCACAGGGAAGCAGTCCTTCGTGAACTTCTCCAAAGTGGGTCCTTCCCACGCGCTGCAGTCCTTCACGAATGAACTGCTCCAGCATGGGGTCACAGGTCCTGCCAGAAAATCCACATCTCCATGAGCTCTCCATGGGGTCACAGCCTTCTTCAGGCACATCCACCTGCCCTGGCGTGGGGTCCTCCTCCATGGGCTGCAGTTGGATATTTGCTCTACCATGGACTTCCATGGGCTGCAGGTGAACAAGCTGCCTCACCATGGTTTTCACCATGGGCTGCAGGTAACTGGAGCATCTCTTCCCCCTCCTTCTTCACTGTCCTTGTTGTCTGCAGAGTTGTTTCTCTCACATATTTTCACTCCTGTCTTCCAGCTGCTGCTGCACAGCTTTTTTGCCCTTTCTTAAATAGTTTTTCACAGAGATGCTTCCAATGTTGCTTATTGGCTCAGCTTTGGCCAGCAGTGAGTCTGTCTTGGAGCCGGCTGGATCTGGCTCTGTCTGACATAGGGACAGCTTCTGGTGACTTCTCACAGAAGATCACCTGCATCCTGCTCCACTACCAAAACCTTGCCACATAAACCCAGTCCTGTTGAATTAGTACACCAATTGAAGGTGTGGAGCTTTTCTAGCCCAAATGAAGCAGTGCTTTCTAAAGCTGTCTTGGGGCCTGGCCTATGGCTATCAAGCTGCTGTCCAGCACCATCAAAAGTGAAAGATAGTCTCCTGATCTAAGAATATGCAGATCAGCACTGAGAATGTCTCTTGCTCTGAGGCCACAGAAACAGTGAGAAAGTCTCTCGATCTGAAATCACCCAAATGTATACTGAGAAAGGTTGCTGTATCTTAGGCCACACAAACAGATACTGTGGTTAAAGCAGCCCTCAACTATAGTAGCTGCTGCTGTAGTTAAGAAACAATGGAAGCAGAGGTCAATTGTTGGGAGAGGGGTCCGCCGGAGTCAAGAAATTACTCAATATGAGTTACACATCTTGCTCAATTTTATTGGCTTCTAACATTTCTTATATAGCCTCAATACACAAGCATACTCCCAAAGCAAACATATGATTGGTTATTAGCCAATTAGCTGCTCACACACCACTATTTATCATGATTGGAACAAGCATTCTATCCATGCAGCTATTTGCGTTAGCTATGTTTTAGCCTTGCGGTTTGTTACTCCCTTTATCCACATTCCGTTCTCTATCTCCCTTGGCCTTGCACCTGTCTTCCCTAACAGCTGCAGCTTGTTACAGCCACGGCCTGTTATTACAATAAAGTTACTTGGTCTCAGGATTCAAGAATAGATCAAGGCCACTTTCTTGTTAACTTCAGCACAACAACTTCAGCACAATTCTAATTCCAGGCCTATTCTAATTCCAGGCCTGGATTGTGCAGATCCTTAGGGATTCTGTGGCCACGCTTCTGCAGCCGTTCTTCTACAGTCAATCAGGTTAGCAACAGAGGAAGAAGCTCTTCTGAGAGGGGGAAGGAGGAAGCAGGAGGACAGGCAACCTGTTCTGCAACAGGACAGCCACAAGAACAAGAGAGGGAATATACAGAAATTATAAGAGGAGGAAACTGCCCGGTCTCTGTCCTTGAGCAAGCTGTGAGAGATGCAGAAAGACTGTAATTGCTAGCAAGGTGAGCGGATTGCTACCTGGTTGCTCTGATGCTGGGATTTTGAGGACAATAGTCTGGAATTAGAGGGTAAGGGAGATCAGCAGCTGTAATTCATTGCTAGGGTCTATGGGATTGACAAAGGGATTGGAAAAGGGGCAGCCATCCTCAGCCTCTTGAAGCAGCTTCTACTGAGCATGAAAGCAAAGTATCCCTTCAAGGAAGATCTTGTAAACCAGCGAGGCAAGTGGACTACCACAGAGAAAGTTATCCAATATCTAAGGGAATTAGCAGTGGCAGAGGGTGGACAACAATCAGGCCTTCAAAGTTCTGGATGACATCCAGTGTACACAGTCTATGTGGTAGAAGTTTGTACAGAGTGCACTGATGTCACATGCCAGCACCCTGGCAAAGATGGCAAATCACGCATGTCCAAAGAAGAGTGCCCGAGGTGTGGTTTGACTTAGAGGCAGGTAGCTTCAGACCAGGAGGTGTGTTTTTGTATTATAAGGATATTATAATGAAGAAAGTTCACCTGAAGTTCATGTTTTCTAGTTTGTTGTTATGACAACAGTTATGATCCATCTTCTGGACAGTTGTTATGCGGCCTTATCGTAGTTGTTCCTTCCAGTGCCGGGTGTCAGGGAGTGGCATAGTATTCCTTGTACCATGCAGTTCTCCTTCCCAGGATCTCTGGGTCTTGGTGTCCATGAGGACCACATTCCATCTCCAGGTCTCTGTTAGCAATGTTGAGACAATATCGTTCTCTTTAGACCGACTCTTACAACACCCTGCATTTGTGTCGTGCACGCTGGGTTTCCGCGCTCTGCTGGAAGTTTTCCAGAGCTTGTCCAGTAATACTGAACTTTGACTGGCATTTTCACAGCCCTCTGTAGTACCGACCCATGGGTCCCGGCGCTGCGGCGGTGCCCCAGGTGTGGCACTGCAGGGGAAGAGGGGCAGTGCTGAGGGGACATGCGTGCTGAGGAGGTCAGATGGAAAACCTGCCTCAACCTTGGAGTCACAGGTATGTGAATTGCAAGGAAAACCAATCACAAACAGGGGTTCTTTCAGGAAGGTTGCTGCTCCAGTCTCCATTGGACAGTTTCCCAGACCGAGTGGAAGGGCTGATCTTACTCCTGATGCTAGGGAAGGGAATTCTAATCCATTTTTACTAGAAGTAAGTGGAGAATCCTGTGACCAGGACTAGAGGGACCCTGCCTCCAGCCAGGTGGAGGACAGGGACAATTGGGTTTACCAGACTGTGTGGGTCTGATGGCCTGGCATGTCAGACCCACAGGAGTATAAGGTTCTAGTAGACACTGGTGCAGTGTACCCTAATGCCACCAAGCTACACAGGGGCAGAAGCCATTTGTATTTCTGGAGTGACAGGGGGACACTAAAAGCTAACTATATTGGAGGCTGAAGTAAGCCTAACTGGGAATGGGTGGCAAAAGCACCCCATTGTGACTGGTCCAGAGGCTCTGTGCATCCTTGGCATAGACTACCTCAAGAGAAGTTACTTCAAAGACCCAAAAGGGTATCGGTGGGTTTTTGGTATAGCTGCATTGGAGACAGAGAAGATTAAACAGCTGTCTAGCTTGCCTGGTCTCTCGGAGGATCCTTCTTGTTGTGAGGTTGCTGAAAAACAAAGAACAACAGGTACAGATCACTACCACAACAGTGTACTGGCAGCAATATCACACCAACCGAGACACCCTGATTCCCATTAATAAGCTGATTTGCTGACTGGAGAGCCAAGGAGTGATCAGCAGAAAGCGCTTACACTTTAATAGCCTCATATGGCCAGTCTGAAAATCCAATGGAGAATGGAGGCTAACAGTAGACTATTGTGGCCTGAATGAAGTCATGCTGCCGCTGACTGCTGCTGTACAACACATACTAGAACTTCAATACAAACTGGAGTCAAAGGCAGCCAAGTGGTATGCTATGGTTGACATGGCCAATGCATTTTTCTCAATCCCTTTGGCAGCAGAGTGCAGGCTACAGTTTGCCTTCACTTGGAGGGGCATCCAATACACCTGTAATGGACTGCCCCAGGAGTGGAAACACAGCCCTACTTTCTGCCATGGACTGATTCAGGCTGCTCTGGAAAAGGGTGAAGCTCCGGAACACCTGCAATGTATTGATGACATCATCGTGTGGGGCAATACAGCAGAAGTTTTTGAGAAAGGGAAGAAAATAGTCCAAATCCTTCTGAAAAGCAGTTTTGCCATAAACCAAAGTAAGATCAATGGACCTTTCCTGTGCTGGAAAGAAAACACAGCTGGGCTCATACAGTCCATGAGTTTCCTGCAGAGCACTGACGATCACTTTTTGATGCAGGTGGTGGAGGATCTAACAAGGCGAGGTGTGCTCTTAGACCTTGTTTTCACAAACAAAGAAGGACTGGTTGGAGATGTGAAGGTTGGGGGATGCCTTGGCTGTAGTAACCATGAGATGGCGGAGTTCAGGAGGAAGCAGGGCAACAAGTAGGATTGCAACCCTGGACTTCAGGAGAAATAACATTGGCCTCTTCAAGGACCTACTTGGAGAAATTCCATGGGTTAAGGCCCTAGAAGGTAAGGGGGATCAAAGAGAGCTGGCTAATATCCAAGCATCACTTCCTCCAAGCTCAAGATAGGTGCCTCCCTATGAATAAGAAATCAAGCAAAGGGGGTGGGAGACCTGCATGGATGAGCAAGGAGCTTCTGGAAAACCTCAAACAGAAGGAAGTTTACAGGATGTGGAAAAAGGGACAGGCCACTTGGAAGAAATATAGGGATGTTGTCAGAACATGCAGGGAGGTGATGAAGGCGGCTAAGGTACGTTTGGAATTACATCTGGCAAGGGAGGTCAATGACAACAAGAGGGGCTTCTTCAAGTACATCAGCAGGAAAAGGATGACTAGGGAAAATATAGGCCTGCTGCTGAATGAGGTGGGTGCCCTGGTGACGAAGGACACAGAGGAGGCAGGGTTACTTACTGAATGACGACTTTGCTTCAGTCTTTACTGCTAAGACTACCCCTCAGGAATCCCAGACCCTGGAGGCCAGAGTGGAATTCTGGAGAAAGGAAGACTTTCCCTTGGTCAAGGAGGATCATGATAGAGATCACTGAGGTAAACTTTACACGAACAAATCCATGGGCCACGATGGACTGAACCCCTGAGTGCTGAGGGATCTAGCAGATGTTATTGCCAAGACACTCTACATCATCTTTGAAAGATCATGGTGGACAGGAGAGATGCCTTAGGACTGGAGGAATGCCAATGTCACTCCAGTCTTCAAAAAGGGCAAGGAGGACCCAGGAAACTACAGGTCGGTCAACCTCACCTCCATCCCTGGAAAGGTGATGGAGTAGCTCATTCTGGAGGCCATCTCAAACCACGTGGAAGAAAAGAAGGTCATTGGGAGGAGTCAAAATGGATTCACCAAGGGGAAATCATGCCTGACCAACCTGATAGCCTTCTATGATGGAATGACTGGATGGGTAGATGAGGGGAGAGCGGTGGATGTTGTCTACCTTGACCTCAGCAAGGCTTTTGACACTGTCTCCCATAACATCCTCGTAGGTAAGCTCAGGAAGTGTGGGTTAGATGAGCAGACAGTGAGGTGGATTGGGAACTGGCTGAATGGCAGAGTTCAGAGGGTTGTGATCAGTGGTGCAGAGTCTAGCTGGAGGCCTGTAGCTAGCAGTGTTCCCCAGGGGTCAGTGCCTGGTCCAGTCCTCTTCAACTCATCAGTGACCTGGATGAAGGGACTCTCAGTGTACCCTCAGCAAGTTTGCTGATAATACAAAACTGAGAGGAGTGACTGATCCACCAGAAGGCTGTGTTGCCATTCAGTGAGACCTGGACAGGCTAGAGAGTTGGGCAGAGAGGAACCTAATGAAGTTCAACAAAGGCAAGTATAGGGTCCTGCACCTAGGCAGGAACAACCCCATGCACCAGTACAGGCTGGGGGCTGACCTTCTGGAAGGCAGCTCTGCGTAGAAGGACCTGGGAGTCCTGGTGGACAGTAAGTTGACCATGAGCCAGCAGTGTGCCCTTATGGCCCAGAAGGCCAATGGAATCCTGGGGTGCATTAGGAGGCATGTGCCCAAAAGGTCAAGGGAGGTTATCCTCCCCCTATGCTCTGTCCTGGTGAAGCCACACCTGGAGTACTTTGTCCAGTCTGGGCTCCGCAGTTCAAGAGAGACTGGGGAGGGTCCAGTGGAGGGCTACAAAGATGATGAGGGGACTGGAACATCTCCCTTATAAGGAAAGGCTGAGAAAGCTTTGCCAGTTTAGCCTGGAGAAGACTGAGAAGGGATCTTATCAATGTCTACAAATGTCTTAAGAGCAAGTGCCAAGAAGATGGGGCCAGGCTTTTTTCGGTATGGCCAAGCGACAGGACAAGGGGCAAAGGGAACAAACTGAAAGACAGGAAGTTCCATCTGAATATGAGGAAGAACTTCTTTACTTTGAGGGTGACAGAGCACTGGAACAGGCTGCCCAGAGAGGTTGTGGAGTCTCCTTCTCTGGAGATATTCAAAACCTGCCTGGGCACAACTCTGTGCAACCTGATGTAGGTCAACCTGGTTTAGCAGAGAGTTGGAATAGATGATCTGCAGAGGTCCCTTCCAGCCCTGACCATTCTGCGATTCTGTGATTCTGTGACCTGCTCAGGAGATCCATTTTTTTTGAACAAATTGGCAAGATGGAAGTTGAGAGATCCCAATGGATGTGGTCAACAAACTAACAGCTATGTCTCCACTAACTAAGCAGAAAGAAATACAGGCTTTCTTAGGCTGATGCTGAAAAAGATGGAATGAAGAAAACTGATAAGAGACTTTTTGTACTTTTAGCAGCAAGGTATTTATTATCTGCACAGGGGAGGAGGTGGTTCGCACCACAGAAAATCACTCCCAAGCACAGGTGTGAAATAGGCTAATTTATACATTTGACATACATGATTGCAACATTTCTCCATACATTATTCATGTGATTACAACATCTCATTGCATATTAATGATAGGCAGAGCCTGGACAGAGTTTAGGCGGAGTCTTCTCTTGGCATCAGTTTTGAGAGGGTTGTTCTGGCCTTCGGCCCTGCTCAGGTGGTCTTCCTCAGAGTTGAACCTTTCAGCCTTCTTTTATAAGTGACCCTGCCAGGATCTTGTACATAAATCTTGGCTTGCTAACCATTTTCTTCTATTGATGTGTCTAACTTTACCTAATTTATGATTTCTAGTACCTGGTACAGCAATTTCCAACAATGGCTTAGGCTTGGGTACAGTGAGCAAGAACAGGGCGATTCAGCACTACATGCTATGGTTCCTCAGCAACCAAGTTGAGCAATTTTGCAAAGCAGAATGGGGTTTTTACAGACCTGAGACTCTTCTCAGGTGGATCTTTAGGTTTTTAGGCCTTTTTCCTTTTCAAGGCGTTGTGGGTTTTTGGAGAATACACATTCCAAATTACAGTCTGATTGTAAGCCCTCTGTATCAGGTCACCCCAAAGAAGAATGTTTTCAAATGGGGCCTCGAGCAATGACAAGCCTTTGAACAAATTAAACAGGACATAATTTATGCAGTAGCCCTTGGGCCAGTCCCGACAGGGCAAGATCTAAAAAATGTGCTCTACACCACAGCTGGGGACAATGGCCCTACTTGGAGCCTCTGGCAGAAAGTACCAGGGGAGACTCGAGGTCAACCCTTAGGCTTTTGGAGTCAGGGGTATAGAGGATCTGAGGCCTGCTATACTCCAACTGAAAAAGAGATACTGG
Organism: Falco biarmicus; assembly: GCF_023638135.1. Taxonomy (NCBI): domain Eukaryota; kingdom Metazoa; phylum Chordata; class Aves; order Falconiformes; family Falconidae; genus Falco; species Falco biarmicus. The sequence goes on along the minus strand of NC_079310.1, from coordinate 20,609,672 downwards.
CAGCTTATGAAGGGGTTCGAGCTGCTTTGGAAATGATTGCTACTGAAACACAGCTCCTACTGGCACCCCGATTGCCAGTGCTGGGGTGGATGTTCAATGGGAGGATTGCCTATACACATCACACAACTGATGCTACATGGAGTAAGTTGGTCACACTGATCACAAAATGAGCTCGAATAGGAAGTCCCAGTTGCCCAGGAATCTTGGAAGTAATCATAGACTGGCCAGAAGGTAAAGATTTCAGAATGTCAGAGGAGGAGGAAGTGACGCATACTGAAGAGGCCCCATTGTATAATAAATTACCAGGATATGAGAAGCAATATGTCCTGTATACTGATGGGTCCTGCCATATCGTAGGAAAGCATCAGAGGTGGAAGGCAGCTGTGTGGTTTTCGTGGTTTAACCCTGGCCAGCGACTAAGACCCACACAGCTGCTCACTCACTCCCCCCACAGAGGGATGGGGGAAGAGTATCGGAAGATTAAAGGTGAGAAAACTCATGGGTTGAGATGAAGACAGTTTAATAGGTACAGCAAAAGCTGTACACACAAGAAAAGCAAACCAAGGAATTCATTCACTACTTCCCATTGGCAGGCAAGTGTTCAGCCATCTCCAGGAAAGCAGGGCTCCATCACGTGTAGCAGTTACTTGGAAAGACAAATGCCATATTTATGAACATACCCCCCTTCCTTCTTCTTCCCCCAGTTTATATACTCAGCATGAAGTTCTATAGTATGGAATATCCCTTTTGCTAGTTCAGGTCACCTGTCCTGGCTGTTTCTCCTCCTAATTTCCCATGCCCCTCCAGCCCTCTTGCTGGCAGGGCCCAAGAAACTGAAAAGTCCTTGACTTAGTATAAACATTACCCAGCAACGACTAAAAACTTCAGTGTCCTATCAACATTGTTCTCACATCAAATTCAAAACACAATACTGCAGCAGCTACTAAAGAGGAAATTAACTCTACTCCAGCTGAAACCAGGACAAGCCCCTTATGACAAGTCACAGAAACCATTGAAGGAGAAGGTGAATCGAGTCAGTTTTCAGAAGTGAAAGCTATCCAGCTGGCTTTAGACATTGCTGAATGAGAAAAATAGTCAATACTTACCTCTATACTGACTTATGGATGGTGGTCAACGCTCTCGCTCTGTGGAGGTGGTTGCAGCAATGGAAACACAGCAATTAGCAATGCAGAAGTAAACACATTTGGGCTGCTGCATTGTGACAAGATATCACTGCCTGGGTCGAGAACCTGGTTGTGAAGGTATGTCACGCAGATGCTCACATACCCAATAGTTGGGCCACTGAAGAACATCAATGCAACCAGTAGTTAGATGAGGCTGCTAAGATTGAAGTGGCTCAGGTGGACCTGGATTGGCAACATAAGGGTGAATTATTCACAACTTGGTGGGCTCACAACACCTCAGGCCATCAAGGAAGAGATGCAACATATAGATGGGCCTGGGATCAAGGGGTGAACTTGACCATGGACACTGTCACACAGGTTATCCATGAATGTGAAACGTGCTACAGTTAAGCAAGCCAAGTGGTTAAAGCCTGTCTGGTCTGGAAGAAAATGGCTGAAATACAAATATGGGGAGGCTTGGCAGATCGACTATAGCACCCTCCCACAGACCCACCAAGGCAAGCTCCATGTGCTTACAATGGTGGAAGCAACCACCGGATGGCTGGAAAAATACCCTGTGCCCCATGCCACTACCCAGAATACTATTCTAGGCCTTGAAAAGTAAGTCTTATTTCAACATGGCACCCCAGAAATAATTGAATCAAACAGGACTCATTGCTGAAACAGTCTCATAGACACTTGGGCCAAAGAGCATGGCATTGAGTGGGTATATCACATCCCCTATCATGCACCAGCCTCTGGGAAAATCGAACAATGTAACGGACCGTTAAAGACTACACTGAAAGCAATGGGTGGTGAAACTTTCAAACATTGGGATACACATTTAGCAAAAGCCACCTGGTTAGTCAATACTAGAGGATCTGCCAGTCGCGCTATCATTGCTCAATCAAAGCTTTTACGTACTGTATAAGGGGATAAAGTTCCTGTAGTGCACCTTAAAAATTATGCTGGGGCAAACCGTCTGGGTTATTCCTGCCTCATGTAAAGGCAAACCCATCTGTGGGACTGCTTTTGCTCAAGGACCTGGGTGCACTTGGTGGGTAATGTGGGAGGATGGGGAAGTTTTATGTGTGTCTCAAGGGGATTTGATTTTGGGTGAAAAGAGTCAATAATTCAAATTGTGTGATGTTAATTGGTATATAACACTGTATATTGTCACTTTTATATGCTTGCGACACCCATCTCTGCCATTCTGGATTTGGAGATCTGAACTTCCTTCCAATTGCCACATTAATGAAGAATGTACTTTGATGAAAGCTGACAAGTGCAGCAGTTATAGAATCAGAACTGGCTTCAACATGCAACAAACCAATACCTTGTGCCATCTCCCCTGCCTAGAAAGACTATTATGACAGATGGAGCCCAACGTCATGGACTAAACGAACTGAAAAGACTTTTAGAGGGATGGTCCATAGACTAAGGGAATAATGTCTGTGTGTTTATATCAAAAAACAGGAAAGGTGATAGTGTATTGGAAGTGTGGCTTGAGGTAAATGGTATGGAATAAGGGGTGGGTACTGTCCTGGTTTTGGCTGGGGTACTGGTAATTTACTTCTTAGTCACTCATATAAAGCTGTGTTTTGTATTTACTGTGAGAATAATGTTGGTAACACACTGATATTTTTAGTTGTTGCTAAGTAGTGTTTATATTAAGTCGAGTACTTTTCAGCTTTTTAGGCCTTGCCAGTGAGAAAGCTGGAGGGGCACAAGAAATTGAGAGGGGACACAGCTGGGACAGTTGACCCAAACTGGCCAAAGGTATATTCCATACCATGTGACGTCATGCTCAGTATATAACCTGAGGGAAGAAGAAAGGGCGAGGGGACACACGTTCAGAGTGATGGCGTTTGTCTTTCCAAGTAACCGCTACATGTGATGGAGCACTGCTTTTCTGGAGATGGCTGAATACCTGCCTGCCAATGGGAAGTAGCAAATGAATACCTTAGTTCAATTTGCTTGAGTGTGCAGCTTTTGCTTTACCTATTAAACTGTCATTATCTCAACCCACAAGTTTTCTCACTTTACTCTTCTGATTCTCTCCCCTATCCCACTGCAGGAGGAGTGAGCAAGCAGCTGTGTGGTGATTGGTTGCCAGCTGGGGTTAAACCATGACACCTTGTCTTGATGATAGAGAAATGAACTGCATAGTTTAGTGTATGTTTTTGATCCACAGTGGAAGCAGACCATTATAAACTAATGCTCCTATGTGCTAACATTCTTTTTAAAGGTACTTTGGGTTTTCTGACTTCTTTGCTGGAAAACAAATACAATTCTAATGCCTAGATATCTAAAATCCTCACAAGCACTTCTGCCTATGAATAAGCCTTTTCTTTCCCTTTCAGTAAGGTGGAAGGCTTGGGAACAAGAAACTTCAAATTGAACAGTAGGACTGAACTAGCCTTTAGCACTGGGAAATGAGCTGCACCGCCCAGAAGAGAAGCTAAGCTGCCTTGGATGTCACATTGCATTAGTTACCTTGCTTGTCCTATAGGGAGGGCAGTGTCCCTCCACTACCTGAGTATTCTGCCTACCTCCAGCCCATAATTCCTCTCCACATGGTTCATTCTGCACTGTCAGCTCAATTCAAAGCAGGCTGGGGTGCAGTGGGAGCACTGTGGGTCTGGGGATGCCTTTAAGGACACTGGTAAGCAGGTGGATGCAGCAGCTGTAGAGCAATCCCAGACTTCTGGCAAGTAGATGGAGCAGTAAAGGGGGAACCCACACCAGATGGGCAGCAGGTGAAGAGGGCAGCAGGAAGGAAACAGCACTTTGTATTCAACTTGACATTAACTACATTTGTTGGAACTCTGCATGGCTCCTAAGATTTTAAGTGTTAAGTTACAAATTATATTTGTTTAAATTCTGAGAATAGCTTCCTCTAATGAGTGAAGACTGGGTGGGTGAGACAGCCTTCTCCCATCCTTGAACTATGAAACTTGGCCATGACCTAGTTTTGTGTGTAGATATGAATTGGTGGTTCTTCAATTTCTACAGATTTATCCATGCTTTCTAGGAAAAGTCCTTAGAGACATTAAAATATTGCTGACTTTCTCAATAGCTCTATTGTGTGGAGTTTTTCTTTGTGGTGTTTGCTGTGATGCCCAGATGTTTATAATTTATTTAGTCTGATTACTTCTAATTACTCCTTCCTATCTGCATTATCTTGCATTTGACCACTTCATGTAGCCCTGCTGCCTAGTTGTTTACTTTTGTAAGGTCTCATTGGACCATCTCAACATTCTCTATGATGACTAATTTAAGTGATTGTGCTGTATGCAAATTTTTCCCACCCTGATTCCCAGAACACTAATAAAGAGAACAGTGTTCCTAGTACAGGAACATGAAGAATCCCACTCTTCTTTTCAACATGACAGAAGTCCATCATGTTGAAAACTGACTACTAGTCTTTTTTCTTCAGTCGGTTAACTGATTTCTGAATTCCTGGCAGCATTTTAACCATTATGCCTCTATCACTTGAATTTCAAGTCTCTTGTAAGTTATTTTGTCAAAGGCTTTCTCAAAGCCCGAGTAAATTGCCTATGGTGACTACATTATTTCAATTCTCAAGTAAAACTATTGGATGAGAGGGATAGATCTTCCTTTTTAGAAGGTGATTTCCTACAACATATCTTGTTCAGTTATCTGGTTTATAATGTTAATTATTTTAAATTGCTTCCTATTGTTTTTCCTGATACTGAATTAACACCTAGACAGTAACTTCCAGGGCCTTTTTAACCTTCAGAAGATGAAACTTGGAGTCCTTCTAAAGTTTGGATCTACAGTTTCAGACTGTTTCAGGTGTATGTGGCAAGGTTTTGGTAGTGGAGGATGCAGCAGGAGTGGCATCTGTGAGAAGTGACCAAGGGCTACCCTCTGCCAGACACAGCTGGTTCCAGCAAGTTCTGCAATGGCCCCACTGTCACCGAAATTGGGAATCAAACTTCTTAACACCAATGTAGTATTAAGAAGCAGGCACTCCTTTATTGCAGCGCTGGGTACTCGGTGGCATCTCCACAAATCAAGCACACCTATGCAGTTTTCACCGTTACATTTATACACAAAATTACAAGGTCATACACTCTCAGTTACAATGATTGGTTAGTAATTTGCATATAATTGTAATATCTGCTGTGTCATCCTTTTCTGTTACTATGCTTGTGCAGAGGAAGGGTCTTCACCTGGGCAAGGGTCGTCTTGACCTGTGGGTGTGATTTTTAGTATTATAATGAAGGTAGTTGACTTCAGGACACCTTAAAAATAAGTTTTGTTGCCAAGTTGGATGGCTGGATATCGGCCTTGCCAAGCTGTCCAATAACTCATCCTAAACACAATAGAACCTAGGTGCTCTGGTTATGGTCTATATTGTTATTATGGTCTATAGAATAGGGATTTCAGGTAACACAGTCTTGGATAACAAGCAGCACAGCAATTCATACGTCATTGGTTAATAAGTGCTAACATAATTCTAACATGGAGGTTAACTCCTTAAAATCAAGATGTTCCTATAGCTAACTGTTTCACAAACACAAAATATAGAAAGATTCAGTAAAACTTTAACACAGTTTGCAACAAGGGTACACTCTTCCCCATCATCAAGATGATTAACGAAGATGTTGAACAAGGCTGGACCCAAGGTTGACCCCTGGGGTACACTGCTGGTGACTGGCCTCCAACTACACTTTGTGCCACTGATCACTACCCCCTGGGCTCAGCCACTCAGCCAGCCAGTTTTCAGTTTACCTCACTGTCAGCTCATCCAGCCTGTACATCAACAGCTTCTCCATGCAAATCTTATGGGAGATTGTGTCAATGGCCTTACTGAAGTCCAGGTAGACAAAATGTTCTTATAACTAACTGTTACATAAACACAAAATATAGAAAGATTCAGTAAGATCTTAAGATGATCTGCAACACAGTGGTAGCTGGTGCCTCCACCCAGACAGAGCTGCTGAAGGGAGAGGCTGCAGTGCAGACCTCAGGCTGCATGAAGTGCCTAGACTTTTTTCCTGGGGCAAGGACAGGCAGCAGACCTGCCTGCAAAAGTTGTGCCAAGGTGGAGGACCTCCTGCCAGGAGGTGGCTAAACTGCAGGATGCAGTGAGAAGGCTGCACAAAATCAGAGATGCTGAGAAGGACTTAGCTGGTTCCAAGCACAGTCTGCAGTGTACCCACAGCCAAACAGCCAAAAATTCCCCACCGGTGCACACGGAAGGGAGGGGGGGCAATAACATGGAAGAATGGAAGATTGTAATGACAAGGACCTGCAGGAGGAAGAGACTTCCCCTGAAGCCTGAAGTGCCCTTGCAGAACCACTTCATTGCTCTGCAAACTGAAGAGAGAACCATCACATCAGGAAGGATGCTGGAGCTGAGTAAGGCAACCCAATCTGCCTGTCATATAGCCAGCACAACTAAGAAAAAGCAACAGGCAGTAGTGGTAGGCAACTCTCTTCTGAGAGGTATGGAGGCACCTATTTGCACACCTGATGCGCTGTCTAGAGAGGTGTGCTGCTTTCTGGAGGCTCATATCAGGCATGTTACCGAGACTACCAAGCCTACTACAGCCCACTGACTATTATTTGCTGTTGTTGTTTCATGAAGGCACCAGTGATACAGCCAGGAGCAGTCTGAGGGGCATCAAGGAGTACAGAACCCTGGGAGCAGCAGTAAGAGACTCTGGAGCACAGGTAGTTTTTTCATCAATCCTCCCAGTCAAAGGGAAAGGGTTTGAAAGGACCAGCCAAATCTGGCAAATCGACAATTGGTTACAAGACTGGTGCCACAGCCAGGGGTTTGGCTACTTAGACCATGGGACTTGCTTTGAGAAACCTGGTCTACTTGGGGCTGACGGGGTTCTTCTGACAGAGAAGGGGAAGAGCATCTTTGGTCATAGGCCTGCCAAGCCGGTGAAGAGGGCTTTAAACTAAAGTTGCCAGGGGAGAGGAACCTCAGTCCCTCCCACTCCTATGAGTTTGGTGCCAGTGCTAGCAAGAGATGCCCAGAGCCCAGAGAGGAATTGCAGGGCAGCAGGAGAGCACCTGAAGAGCAGCACAAAGAAATTCCAGCCATTCCAGCCAGTAAGTCAGCTTCATCGAGGGGCCCAACTTAAATGCCTCTATGCAAATGCATGTAGCATGGGAAATAAACAAGAGGAGTTAGAGACGTGCACATGCCTGCAGGGCTCTGATCTTGTTGGCATCACGGTGATGTGGTGGGATGACTCTTATGACTGGAGTGTTGAGATGGAAGGATATATGCTCTTTAGGAAGGAGAGGAAGGGGAGACAAGGAGGGAGTGTCACCCTCTATATCAAGAACCAGCTGGAGTGCATGGAGCTCCATCTGGGGATGGATGAGGAGCTGTCTGAGAGCTTATGGGTCAGGATTAAAGGGAGAGCAGGGACAGGTGACATTATACTGGGGGTCTGCTACAGGCCACGTGACCAGGAAGACTGAGCGGATGGGGCCGTCTATAGGCAGATAGGAGCTGCCTCACCTTCACAAGCCCTGGTCCTCATGGGGGACTTCAACCACCACAATATCTGTTGGAGGGACAACACAGCAGGGCATAAGCAATCCAGGAGGTTCTTGGAATGCATTGGTGATAACTTCCTTCTCCCAGTGCTAGAGGAATCAATGAGGAGACCTGCTATATCGGACCTTGTTCTCACCAGCAAGGAGGGGCTGGTGGGGAATGTGAAGCTCAAGGGCAGCCTTGGCTGCAGTGACCATGAAATGATGGAGTTCAAGATCCTTAGGGCAGCAAGGATGGTGCACAGCAAGATCACTACCCTGGACTTCAGGAGACCAGATTTTTGCCTCTTCAGGAATCTGCTTGGTAGAGTACCGTGAAATAGAGCCCTGGAGGGAAGAAGCGCCCAAGAAAGCTGGTTAATATTCAAGGATCACCTCCTCCAAGCTCAGGAGCAGTGCCTCCCAACAAAGATTAAGTTGGGCAAAAGAGCCAGGAGGCCTGCATGGATGAACAAGGAGCTCCTGGACAAAATTAAACACAAAAAGGAAGCCTACAGGGGGTGGAAGCAAGGACAGGTAGCCTAGGAGGAATACAGAGAAACTGTCCGAGCATCCAGGGATGAGGTTAGGAAAGCTAAAGCCCTGATAGAATTAAATTTGGCCAGGGGCATCAAGGGCAGCAAGAAAAAGCTTCTATAGGCATGTTGGTGATAAAAGGAAGACTAGGGAAAACGTGGGCCTTCTCTGGAAGGAAACGGAAGGCCTGGTTACCTGGGACATGCAGAACGCTAAGGTACTCAAGGACTTTTTTGCCTCGGTCTTCGCCAGGAAGTGCTTCAGCCACACTGTCCAAGTCGCAGAAGGCAAAGGCAGGGACTGGGAGAATGAAGAACCACCCACTGTAGAAGAAGATCAGGTTCAAGACCGTCTAAGGAACCTGAAGGTCCACAAGTCCATGGGACCTGATGAGAGGCATGAGGTACTGAGGGAACTGGCAGGTGAAGTGGCTAAGCCACTGTCCATCATATTTGAGAAGTTGTGGCAGTCCCATGAAGTTCTCACAGACTGGAAAAGAGGAAATGTAACCCTCATTTTAAAAAAAGGGAAATAAGGAAGACCTGGGAAACTACCAGCCAGTCAGTCTCACCTCTGTGCCTGGCAACATCATGGAGCAGATTGTCTTGAGAACTGTGCTAAGGTACATGAAAAATAAGGAGGTGATTGGTGACAGCAAACATGGCTTCACTAAGGGAAAATCATGCCTGACAAATTTGGTGGCCTTCTTTGACAGGGTTACAGCGTTGAGAGATCAGGGATGAGCAACTAATGTCATCGACCTGGACTTGTGCAAAGCATTTGACGCTGTCCTGCATGACATCCTTGTCTCTAAACTGAAGAGAGATGGATTTGATGGGTGGACCACTAGGTGGCTAAAGAATTGGCTGGATGGTTGCACTCAAAGAGTTGTGGTCAATGGCTCAGTGTCCAAGTGGAGGCCAGTGATGAGTGCCATTCCCCAGGGGTCGGTACTGGGACTGGCACTGTTTAACATCTTTGTTGATGACATGGATACTGGGATTGAGTGCACCCTCAGCAAGTTTCTGATGACATAAAGCTGAGTGGTGCGGTCGACACGCTGGAGGGAAGGGATGTCGTCCAGAGGGACCTTGACAGGCTTGAGAGGTGGGCCTGTGTGAACTTCATGAAATTCAACAAGGCCAAGTGCAAGGTCCTTCACTTGGATCAGGGCAACCTCCAGTATCAGTATATGTTGGGTGGAGAATGGATTGAGAGCAGCCCTGCAGAGAAGGACTTGGGGGTGCTGGTGGATGAGAAGCTCAACATTGCCTAACAATGTGCACTTGCAGCCCAGAAAGCCAACCAAATCCTGGGCTGCATCAAAAGAAATGTGGCCATCAGGTCAAGGGAGGTGATTGTCCTCCCTCCACTCTGCTCTTGTGAGACCCCACCTGGAGTACTGCATCCAGCTCTGGGGTCCACAGCACAAGAAAGACATGGACCTTTTGGAGTGGGTCCAGAGGAGGGCTACAAAAACGGTCAGAGAACCGGAATACCTCTCCTATGAGGAAAGGTTTGAGAGAGTTGGAGTTGTTCAGTCTGGAGAAGAGAAGGCTCCGGGGAGACCTTTTTGTGGCCTTTCAGTACTTAAAGGGGATTCTAAGAAATATGGGGACAGACTTTGTACTAGGATCTGCTGCAATAGGACAGGAGGTAATGGTTTTAAACTAAAAGACAAATATGATAAGTGGGATACGATACATGAATGTTCCCTTGTTATTTTAAGGCAAAACTTTTCCATTATAAACCCACAACTTTCAAGCCTTACTTCCTTACTAGAATGAAAATTTGAGATTGCTAAGGAAACTGAATTATTCTCTGTTGCAGAATGGCTGTGTGATCATGGCCATGACTCCCTTAAAGAACTTTGTGAAACAAAGTTAGCGTAAGTTAGCTGAAGCAGGCCTTGCAGCTATGCTGAGGCATGCTGATAAGGAAGCTGAGAAAACACACTGACCTTGTGCCTAATGTTGTAAATAACTTTGAGGAATTCGCGTAGACAAGAGAGGAAAAAAAAATATGTAGCTAGCTATCCGCAGAAACCGCAAGTAGGAGGACGTATGAAAATGTAACCCTTTAGAGCTTAGCCAATCAGCAGACTTCGTTTATTGTACCTTACAGTCACCTTTTATGCCTTGTTATAATTAGCTCATACATATTACAAAAGTTAAGCTCATTATTGGTTAGTTGCCTAAATACCAAGCCCGCCCCTAGTTTCTCTTCTGTAGTTTTCTGTTCCCACCTGCAACATTCTTTTCCCACTGAAATCTTCCTGTTACTGTGTAACAAGAACAGCCAAAGACAGTGTATTTTTGCTTTACTTCAGATAAGCTGAGAACGATGTGCATTTTTGTCCAGCCAGCTGGACTATGTCTATGTGAACTTTTTCAGCTAGCCAGTTATCCACAATTCTCAAGTTGCTTTGCAAAATGAGGAGAAAAAATAAGGGAAAGAATGCACACAAACTACAATTTATGCTCAAAATAACCAAATCATATTGTCCTATAAGGAGACAGTTCCTTTAGAATACCTAAAACCACTTTGAATAAGATTTTGTCCATTGTCGAAAAAAGTAATTTCATGCCCATAAGTCTTAGTAAAACAGAGACAACTTAGTAGACACTTATTTTCAATAATTTTCCTAGGATATTTTTTAAAAGTAAAAGCTTTTCCTGATCTCAGTTTCTCAAACTTTTTAGTCTTTAAACACAAGAGTGAAAATGTACCCTCTTTTTTTCACAGCAAGGGGGTGATTGCCTTTAATGCGACTTATGCCAACACCAATTTCTGATTATTTTTATTATGGTAGCATTGCAATGATCTCCCTCCATTTCACCTGGTCCAGACTAAGGCTGTATGCAGTGTGCACCTACTGAATAGAAATGCTGATATTAACAGAGGGAGTCTTATTAGCAACAGCACCAAAGACATAGAGAAGGGGAAAAAAAAACCCTAAGGAAGATTACAAGAAAATGTATAGGCTATGCATATGATTTTACTAAAATCCCGACAAAACTCACTACAGTGCTTCTTGAGTCATTAACAATTTGAAGCACTTCACAAAATTTGTAGCTCTTCAGTAATTTTGATTCCTTCTAAAGTGCTCATGCTCCAAACCATAAAGTATTTCTTAACCACTGCAAATATATAAAAGGCACATCAAAATGATCGTAATCAGCTCCTTCAGTCTCAGGTGTGAAATTGTTCTTTATTTTTCCCTTGTAATTTCTGTTATTCACCAAGTCCAACAACAAAATAAAGTGGTCAAAAGGGCACAAAAATAATTTTCTACATTCCTGTTATGTAATCAAAAATTTAAAAATTGTGTATATAAAAATTTCAATTATCTTATGCGAGGCTGGATAAGCTATCAGACTTTTTGGGTTTTAATATCCACCCCATGAACAAAAAATCCATGAAGACTCTTAACAACACCCAGAGATATTTCCTTTAATAGTGAAATTGATTTATGGTGGGGAGAGGAAGAAGAAGATGCACACTGAGGCATGTTGTCTTGGGTACTGAAAGATATAACACAAATATGTTGAGCTTAACATTTTTCCTACAACTCACACCACACACCAGAAAGCAGTATTGAATTGCCTAGGTCAGATGTTCATAACTAGAGTTGTGTGAATAATAGATATCTCAGTTTAGTCAATAAACCAAAGGAATGTTAGTATGTGGGAGGGGAAATTTCAGAATAATTCAAAGTAAAATGAAAATATTTTTTAGCCCAATGAAAAAAGGTCAACTACAAAAAAGGAAAGCACTTATTTAAAAAGGAATGGGAAGGAGGTATTTCAACTCCAGCATGGAAAAGAAACCCAACATTTTTTAAAAAATCACAGTTTTTGCCACAGTTACCCATTTAATCCACAATTATTTTTAGTCCCTTGAAGTGTTGCATTTTGGCTTTTTATTAAAACACTACTTCCCCTCATGTTGTTCACTACTGAAGTATACACACAACATGAAGTATACACGTTTCTGCATGCACTTTTATTACAAAAAAACCTCATGTTTGTGTCCTCCATAAGTGCAAAATTTTCTTTTTGAGGCCTTGTAGGCGCAATGCCTACACAAAACCCAATAGGCCTCAATTTCTGATTATAAATATATAGTCTGAAGTATACCCAGTTTCCCAATTAGGAAAATACATACCTGAGAGCTAGGCTCAGTCACAATAGAGAGGGTGGGACTAACCCATGGAGACAGGGGGCAGCCCAGCTTCCTCCCTATTCCAAAGCACAGAGTGTGCAGCAAATGCAGCAGCAGTAATGTGAGCGGAAGCAGCTACAAAGCCCTCATCCTCTTGTCCCTCAGCAAACCTGTGTCCCATTGCTCTCAAATTTGACTGCTTAGAGGATTCCTGCTAAATAAGTTAGCCCTGAGAGAAAAAGTTCCAATTCAGGGAAACATTCATGAGAACAGGCCTGAAGACAGACATCCAATTGAAACTCATTATACAGCAGCAACACGGTATGGTGTATGAGCAGTCTTATGCTTAAAAGAGATTGATGCCAAAACGGCACAGAGTTACTCGCTCAGAGACGAATTTTGTCTTTAAGCAGCAAAGGTATTTATTTCATGCAACGTTGGGGAGCTAGCCGGTTCGCACCGGACAAACTAGCTCCAAAGTTTTCAGTGAAAAGTCAGGTAATTTATACAGTTTCCATGAGAGGTTACAACATCTTTACATACATATTCATTTAATTTTGTCATCTAATTATCATATTCATAATAGGTGGGGCTTAGGCGGAGCTTGAGGCGGAGTCTTCTAGAATCGTCTTTTGTGGAGACTTTTGGGTAGTTGTTCCGTTCTTCGGCTGGAGCTTGCAAAACCTCCTGACTCATGGCCTTCTCATCTCCTTCAAATGCCCACCTTATCTTTATTTATGACTACTAGATTGCTCAGAGTCATTCCTCCTATCTCTTACTTCAGTACCATCAGCGGAACAGAACAGGCCGTGCCGTCTCTGTTGTATCTCAGCATACACAGAGCATCACCCAGAGCATGGTACCAAATCCTTCCTGACTAATCCTTTAAGACCTTGCTCTGCTTCAAGATGAAATCACAAAGATGGCTACAAGGAAAAAAAAAAAGATATTTTTTTTCTTGCAAGGCAACTCATGTAAATGCTCAGACCCAGATTCTCTGTTTACCTTACAAAGCTTCCATGTCCATTGTGTGAATATCTACATAAATATATATATATATATATATAAAATATATATATATATGTGTCCTGGTTTCGGCTGGGATAGTATTAATTTTCTTCCAAGTAGCTGGTACAGTGCTAATGTTTTTGAACTTAGTATTATAATAACGTTGATAATGCACTGATGTTTTAGTTGTTGCTAAGTAGTGCTTACTCTAAGTCAAGGATGTTTCAGCCTTTGAACAAATTAAAGAGGCGATAGTTCATGCAGTAACTCTTGGGCCAGTCCAGACAGGGCAAGAGGTAAAATGCGTGCTCTACATTACAGCTGGGGAGAATGGCCCTACTTGGAGCTTCTGGCAGAAAGCACCAGGGGAGACTTGAGGTTGACCCTTGGGATTTTGGAGTCAGGGATATAAAGGACTTGAGGCCGACTATACTCCAACTGAAAAAGAAATACTGGCAGCTTATGAAGGGGCTTGAGCTGCTTCAGAAGTGATTGGTAGTGAAGCACAGCTCCTCTTGGTGCCCCGGTTGCCAGCGCTGGGCTGGAAGTTCAAAGGGAGGGTACCATCTACACATCATGCAACTGATGCTACATGGAGTAAGTGGGTTGTGCTGATCACACAACGAGCTCAGATAGGAAATCCCAATCATCCAGGAACTTTGGAAATTATTATGGACTGGCCAGAAGGTAAAGATTTTGGGATGTCACCAGAGGAAGAGGTGACATGTGCTGAAGAAACCCCATTGTATAATGAACTGCCAGAACATGAGAAGCAATATGCCTTGTTTACTGATGGGTCCTGCTGTATTGTAGGAAAGCATCGGAGGAGGAATAGAGTCCCCTATGACAAGTCGCAGAAACTACTGAAGGAGATGAATAGCGTCAGTTTGCAGAGGTGAAAGCTATCCAGCTGGCTTTAGACATTGCTGAACGAGAAAGGTGGCTGATACTATACCTCTATACTGACTCATGGATGGTGGCAAATGCCCTGTGGGGGTGGTTGCGGCAGCGGAAGCAGAGCAATTGGCAACGCAGAGGTAAACCTGCTGTTTCTGTATGTGCCCATATGCTGCGTTTCCAAGTTCTGGTTCTTCACATCCTGTTTACATACTTGACATTTTTGTGGCTGCCTTAAAGGAACACGACTAAGTCTTTAAAGTCAAATAACTCGTCTGCAGACCCCAACATAAACCCATCTGGGCTGCTGCATTGTGGCAAGATATTGCTGCCCGGCTGGAGAACCTGGTTGTAAAGGTACATCATGTAGATGCTCACGTACCCAAAAGTCAGGCCACTGAGAAACATTGAAACAACCAGCAGGTGGATCAAGCAACCAAGATTGAAGTGGCTCAGGTGGATCTGGATTGGCAACATAAAGGTGAATTATTCATAGCTCGGTGGGCCCATGACACTTCAGGGCATCAAGGACGAGATGCAATATATAGATTGGCCTGAGATTGAGGGGTGGACTTAACCATGGACACTGTCGCACAGGTAATCCATGAATGTGAAATATGCACTGCAATTAAGCAAGCCAAGCGGTTCGAGCCTCTGTGGCATGGAGGACGATGACAGAAATATAAATATGGGGAGGCTTAGCAGATTGACTATAGCACACTCCCACAGACCCACCAAGGCAAGCACCGTGTGCTTACAATGGTGGAAGCAACCACCGGATGGCTGGAAACATACCCTGTGCCCCATGCCACTGCCCAAAGCACTGTTCTGGGCCTTGAAAGACAGGTCCTGTGGCGACATGGCACCCCAGAAAGAATTGAATCAGACAATGGAACTCATTTCCAAAACAATCTCATAGACACTTGGGCCAAAGAACATGGCATTGAGTGGGTATATCACATTCCCTATCATGCACCAGCCTCTGGGAAAATCGAATGATGTAACGGACTGTTAAAGACTACACTGAAAGCAATGGGTGGTGGGACCTTCAAACATTGGGATAAACATTTAGCAAAGGCTGCCTGGTTGGTTAATACCAGAGGATCTGCTGGCCAAGTTGGTCCTGCCCAATCAAGGCTTTTCTGTACTGTAGAGGGGGATAAAGTCCCTGTAGTGCACCTTAAAAATATGCTTGGGAAAACAGTCTGGGTCATTCCTGCCTCAGGCAAAGGCAAAGCCATTTGTGGGATTGCTTTTGCTCAAGGGCCAGGGAGCACATGGTGGGTAATGCGGGAGGATGGGGAAGTTCGATGTGTGCCTCAAGGGGATTTAATTTTGGGTGAAAACAGCCAATAAATTGAGTGATGTTAATTATTACATAATGCTGTATATTGTCATTGGTGACAAGAGTAGAATTTGAACTCATACCCCCAGAGAGACTGGATATCTTGTGGCACCCATCTCTACTATTTTAGATTTGAAGATTTGAACCTTATTCCTCTTCAACTGCCACACTAAGAACGACTTTGGTGAAACCAGATCAGTGCAGCTCTAATAGGATTAGAACTGGCTTCAACATGGAACAATCCAACACCTCGTACCATCTTCCCTGCCCAGAAAGACTGTTATAACAGATGGAGCCCAACATCATGGAATAAATTAACTCGTTGGACTTCAGAGGGATGGTCCATAGACTAAGGGAATGATATCTGTGTATTTATGTAAAGGACAGGAGAGGTGATGATGTATTGGAAAACGTAGCATGACGTAAATAGTATGGAATAAGGGGTGGATACTGTCCTGGTTTCGTCTGGGATGGAGTTAACTTTCTTCTTAGTAGCTAGTACAGTGCTGCATTTTGGCTATGACGTGAGAACAAAGTTGATAACACACTGATGATTTTAGTTGTTGCTAGATAATGTTTATACTAAGTCAAGGACTTTTCTGTTTCTCAGGCCTTGCCAGCCAGAGGGCTGGAGGGGCACAAGAGACTGGGAGGGGAGACAGCCAGGTCAGCTGACCTGAACCAGCCAAAACAGGTATTCCATACCATGGGACGTCATGCTTGGTATATAAACTTGGGGGAGGGGGTTGGCTGGGCCCGGGGGATCATTGCTCGGGGACTGGCTGGGCATCGGTCAGTGGGTGGTGAGCAGTTGTATTGTACATCACTTTGTTTTCCTTTCTCCAATTTCCTTTGGATTTTATCCTTTTCCCCACCTTTCCATTATAACATTATTATTATTATTGTTATTGTTCTTACCTTTTAAATTCTGTTTAAGTTATTAAATTGTTCTTATCTCAACCCTCGAGTTTTACATTCCTTTCCGATTCTCCTCCCCACCCCTCCGGGTGTGGGGGGGAGTGAACAAGCGGCTACGTGGTGCTTGGTTGCCAGCTGGGGTTAAACCACGACAGCTGGCATGGGCCCACTCCTCAAGCCTGTCAAGGTCCCTCTGGATGGTATCCCTTCCCTCTAGCAAATCAGCTGCATCGCTCAGCTTGGTGTCATCCACAAACTTGCTAAGGGTACACTCAATCTCTCTTTCTATGTCGTTGATGAAGATATTAAATAGTATTAGTCCCAGTAGAGACCCTTGAGGGACACCACTCATTACTAGTTTCCACTTGGACATTGAGCCATTGGCTGTAACTTTTTGGATGTAGTCATCCAGCCAATTTCTTATCCATCCAACAGTCCCTCCATCAAACCCATATCCCTCCAATTTAGAGGTAAGAATGTTGTGGGGGACCATATCAAACGCCTTACAGAAGTCTAGGTTGATGACATCCGTAGCTCTTCCCTTGTCCACTGATGCAGCCACTCCATTGTAGCAGGCCACTAGATTAGTCTGGCACGATTTACCCTTGGTGAAGCCATGTTGGCTGTCTCTAATCACTTCCCTGTCTTCCATATGCTTTGAAATATCTTCCAGGAGGATCTGTTCCATGCTCTTACTGGGTATAGAGGTGCAGCTGACTGGTCGGTAGTCTTCAGGGTCCTCATTTTTTACCCTTTTTTAAAAATGGGTGCAATGTTTTCTGGTTTCCAGTCACTGGGGACTTCACTTGATTGCCATGGCTTTTCAAATATGATGGAGAGTGGCTTGACAATTATTTAAAAAGTGTTTAGATGTGGTTCTTAGGGACATGGTTTAGTGGTGGACTTGGCACTGTTAGGTTTATGCTTGGACTCAATGATCTTGAAGGTCTTTTCCAGCCTCAATGAATCTATGATTCGATGAATATCCGTTTGGTCAGTTGGTGTCAGCTGTCCCAGTTGTGTCTCCTCCTACCTTCTTGTGCATCCCCAGCCTACTCACTGGCAGAGCAGCATGAGAAGCAGAAAAAGCCTTGACGCTGTGTCAGCAGTGCTCAGCAATAACTAAAACCTCAGTGTGTTATCAACACTGTTTGCAGCAGAAATCCAAAACATAGCCACATATGAGTTATTATGAAGAAATTTAACTCTATTCCATCTAAAACCATTGCAGCAAGGAAGTGCCTGCAAGGCACCATTATGGAGAAAAACCCCAAGCCCTCTCCAGGAACTCAACATGCTGAGGTGCCTCTCTAAAGTGCCTGTACACTAATGCACACACTATTGGGAATAAACATGGTGACCTAGAGATCTGTGTACAGTTGCAGGGCTACAGCCTTGTTGGAATCACAGAGATGTGGTAGGATGTCATCCATGACTGCAGTGTTTCAATGGACAGACTCTTTAGGAAGGACAGGCCAGGAAGACGAGGAAATGGAGTTGCCCTTTATGCTTTATGTGAGAGAGCAGCTGGAGTGCATGGAGCTCTGCCTGGGGATGGATGAGGAGCCAAATGAGAGCTTCTGTGTAAGGATTAAAGAGAGGACAGGTAAAGGTGACATCATGATGGGTGTTTGCTATAGGCCACCTGACCAGGAAGAAAAAAAAATGGATGAATCCCTCTACAGACAAGAACATCCTCATGTTCTCAGGCCCTGGTCCTCATGGGGGACTTCAACCACCATGATATCTGCTGGAGGGACAACACAGCAGGGCATAAGCAATCCAGGAGGTTCCTGGAGTGCATTGATGATAACTTCCTCCTTCAAGTGATAAAGCAGCCAACAAAGAGAGGTGCTTTGCTGGACCTCATACTTTCCAAGAAGTAGGGGTTCATTTGGGACGTGAAGGTCAAAGGTAGCCTTGGCTGCAGTGATTATGAGATGATGAAGTTCAGGATCCTGAAGGCAGGGAGGAGGGCAAAAAGCAAGCTCACAATCCTGCACTTTGGGAGAGCAGACTTTGGCCTCTTCAAAGATCTGCTTGGAAGAGTTCTATGGGGTAAGGCCCTGAAGTGAAGAGGGGCCCAAGAAAGCTGGTTAATATTCATGGATCACTTCTTCCAAGCTCAGGAGTGGTCCACCCCAAAGAGTAGGAAGTCAAAAAATGCCAGGAGGCATGCGTGGATGAACAAGGAATTCCTGGTCAAACTCAGACACAAAAAGGAAGTATACAGAATGTTGAAGCAAGGACAGCTGAGCTGGGAGGAATGTAGAGATGTTGTCTGAGCATGCAGGGATGAGGTTAGGAAAGATAAAGCCCAAATGGAATTGAATCTGGCAAGAAATGTTAAAGGTGACAAGGAAGTACATCGGTGACAAAAGGAAGACTAGGGAAAACACGGGCCCACTGCTGAATGAGATGGGGGACCTGGTTACACAGGACATGGAAAAAGCTGAGGTACTGAATGCCTTCTTTGCCTCAGTCTTTACTAGGAAGACCAGCCTTCAGGAATCCCAGGTCCCAGAGACTGGGGGAAAGGCTGGAGCAAGGAAGATGCACCCTTGTTGGAAGATGATCAGGTCAGGGAATACTTAAGCAAACTGGACATACATAGGTCCATGGGCCCTGATGAAATGCACCCATGAGTGCTGAGGTAGCTGGCAGATGTCATTGTGAGGCACCTCTTGATAATCTTTCATTGATCATGGTGACTGGGAGAAGTGCCCAAAGACTCGAGGAAAGCAAATGTCCCTCTTATCTTCAAGAAGGGCAAGAAGGAGGACCCAGGGAACTACTGACTGGTCAGCCTAACCTTGATCACTGGGAAGGTGATGGAGCAGCTAATCCTGGAAACCATTTCCAGGCACATGAAGGAAAGCTTCTATAATTATGTCAATGATAAAAGGAAGAGTAGGGAAAATGTGGGCCCTCTACAGAAGGAAATGGGAGATTTGGCTACCCAGGACATGGAAAAGGCTGAGGTACTCAAGTACTTTTTTGCCTTGGTCTTCGCCAGGAAGTGCTTCAGCCACACCGCCCAAGTTGCAGAAGGAAAAGGCAGGGACTGGGAGAATGAAGAACCACCCACTGTAGGAGAAGATCAGGTTCAAGACCATCCAAGTGTTGTGGTTTAACCCCAGCCAGCAATCAGGCACCACGCAGCCACTTGCTCACTCCCCCTCACCCAGAGGGATGGGAAGGAGAATCGGAAAGGAATGTAAAACTCAAGGGTTGAGAAAAGAACAATTTAATAGGTAAAGCAAAAGCCACGCATGCAAGCAAAGCAGAGGAAAGAATTCATTCATTACTTTCCATCGGTAGGCAGGTATTTGGCCATCCCTATTCCCAGGAAAGCAGGACTCCATCACGCATAATGGTTACTTGGGAAGACAAACGCCATAATGCAAGATATCCCCACCTTCCTTCTTCTTCCCCCAGCTTATATACTCAGCATGACATCATATATTATGGAATATCCCTTTGGCTAGTTTTGGTCAACTGTCCTAGCTGTGTCCCCTCCCAATTTCCTGTGCCCCTCCAGCCCTCTTGATGGCAGGGCCCAAGGAACTGAAAAGTCCTTGTTTTAGCATAAACATTACCCAGCAACAACTAAAACCATCAGTGTCCTATCAACATTATTCTCACATCATAGCCAAAACACAGCACTGTACTAACTACTAAGAAGAAATTTAACTCTATCCCTGCTGAAACCAGGACACTAAGGAACCTGAAGGTGTACAAGTCCATGGGACCTGATGAGATGCATCTCTGGGTCCTGAGGGAACTGGCCGATGAAGTGGCTAAGCCACTGTTCATCATATTTGGGAAGTTGTGGCAGTCTGGTGAAGTTCTCACAGACTGTAAAAGGGGAAATATAACCCCCGTTTTTAAAGAAGGAAATAAGGAAGGCCTGGGAAACTACAGGCTGGCCAGTCTCACCTTGGTGCCTGGCAAGATCATGGAGTAGATCCCCCTGGAAACTATGTTAAGGGACATGGAAAATAAGGAGGTGATTAGTGACAGCCAACACAACTTCACTAAGGGAAAATTTTGTCTGAAAAATTTGGTGGCCTTCTATGACAGGGTTACAGCATTGATGGATGAGGGAAGAGTGACTGATGTCATCTACCTGGACTTGTACAAAGCATTTGACACTGTCCTGCATGGCAGCCTTGTCTCCAAACTGGAGAAACATGGATTTGACAGATGGACCACTCAGTGAATAATGAATTGGCTGGATGGTTGCACTCAAAGAGTTGCAGTCAATGGCTCAGTTCCATGTGGAGACCAGTGTCAAGTGTCATTTCTCACAGATCTGTACTGGAACCACTGATGTTCAAAATTTTTGTTGGCAAAATTGAGTGCACCCTCAGCAAGTTTGCCAATGACACCAAGCTGAGTGGTGCAGTTGACACGCTGGAGGGAAGGGATGCTGTCCAGAAGGATATTGACAGGCTTGAGAGGTGGGCCCATGTTTGCAGGAGCGCATGGAAATTAGGACCACGCGTGGCAATCAGTTAGCTGAGGGGAATGTGCTCGAGCTTGTAGGTCACGAACCCTGGGAGGACATGGAGTGTGAATAGACACAACTAACAGGATGAGTCATGCCGAGATAGCATAGGGGAGTGGTGGACAGATGGGCCAAGGAGAGGTAACACCTTGCTGTTAATTGATGACTGTAAACACTTACTTAAAGTGTCCTTTGTTTGTAGTTAACCACCAATCAGGGATTGTCTAGTATGCAATGCTTAGCTTAAAGAACCAATCTGTGTAAAGCGCACAGCTTCTGAAAATATATATAAACTCGTGCTTCTGTACAATAAATTGACATTTGCTTGCATCAAGCAGCATCCCGTCTCTCATCGCGGCACATGCTAACCTCATGAAGTTCAACAAGGCCAAGTTTAAGGTCCTGTATGTGGGTGGGGGCAACCCCCAGTATCAATACAGGTTGGGTAGAGAATGGATTGAGAGCAGCCCTGAGGACTTCAGGGTGCCGGTGGACGAAATGCTCAACATGGTCAGACAGTGTGCACTCACAGCCCAGAAAGCAAACTGAATCCTGGGCTACATAAAAAGATGTGTGACCAGCAGGTTGAGGGAGGTGATTCTGCCCATCTACTCCACTCTGGTGAGACTACACCTGGAGTACTAAGTCCGGCTTTGGGGTCCTCAGCACAGGAAAGACATGGACATGTTGGAGCAGGTCCAGAGGAGGGCCACAAAGATGATCAGAGGGATGGAACACCTCTCCTATGTGGAAAGGCTGTGAGAGTTGGAGTTGTTTACTCTGGAGAAGAGAAGGCTTTGGGGAGACCTTATACTTAAATACCTTCAATACTTAAAGGGAGCTTATAGAAATATTAGGACAGACTTTAGCAGGGACTGTTGCAATAGGACAAGGGGTAATGATTTTAAACTAAAAGAGGGTAGATTCAGACTAGATACAAGGAAGACATTTTTCAAGAGGAGGGTGGCAAAACACTGGAACAGATTGCCCAGAGATGTGGTAGATGCCCCATCCCTGGAAGCATTCAAGGTCAGGTTGGACAGGGCTCTGAGCAACTTGATCTAATTGAAGATGTCTTTGCTCATTGCAGAAGAGTTTGGACTAGATGACCTTTAAAGGTCCCTTCCAACCCAAACTATTCTATGATTCTATGATTTTATGAACATTGATGAATGGCTCAGCTTTGACCAGTGGCAGGCCTGTCTTGGAGCCAGCTGGAACTGGTTCTCTCCAACATGCGGGTAGGTCTTGGACTCTTCTCCTAGTTAGGAGTTACACAGCTACTGTGGGTACACATTCATGCTGTGCATATTTTTCACATGTACACATGCTTCCTAAATCTATACTATGGAGTAGCAGCCAGCAGTAAACAGACATGTGGATCTTAGGTTTTAGGCAGTGAAGACATCTACAATAGGGAACATTCTAAATGTCCAAACAATGATATTACTATGTTTTCTCACTAAAAAATTAGTGCTCAAATTTTATCTTCCTGCCTTTAAAATTTAAACCTGCTTATGACGTGCGGAATTAGACTCTATAACTCGAAAGTTATAAAGTAGGTATGTTTATTGCACGCAGATGCACGGGGGATCGCTCCTCCACAAGCGTGCATACCCGAAGTGACGAACCATCTCACATTTATACAATGAACAAATGAATATTCAATTAACGCCTATACATATTCGTTACCTAAACCCCGCTTCGTATGTTAATTAGCTTATCAGTCCGTTTCCTGGAATGTGGTGGTCTTGCAGGTTTGTAGGTGATTCATGTTCTTGTGACCATCCGATCTTCTTCAGGTGATTGTGACCACCCAATCTTTCCAGCAAGGAGACTTAGCACTCCCTCCCTCTAGATAGCATTTGAATGTCTCTCATCTTTTCTTATTCTCTTTTAAATAGCCCCTTTGTTAGAGGAAGAAGGGCAGGCGTCTCCCCTTTGTTAGAGGAAGAGGGGCAGGCGTCTCCCCGTCTCCCCTTTGTTAGAGGAAGAGGGGCAGGCGTCTCCTCAAAACTGTAGTTGTCACCGCACCCATGACTAGTCACCATACCCACATTCCTTAAGCAGACACATACAATCACAATCCATGTCCATTATCCCCATTTCACATTATTTCTCCATATCACTTATACTTCTCAATAAATGTATTTAATGCATTTCTTATATTCTTTACAAATTTTCAGCCCCAAATTTATATATCATAGTCACTAAAGTCACTCAAGCACAACAAAGGTAGAATGTGTCTGTTAGTATCCTTGTGGTTATATATTTTCACATAAACTAGTGTTTCGGGTCTACATGCAAGGGTGGTGGTGGTGGTGAGCTATTGGAGTGGCCTTTGTGAGAAGAGACCAGGGGCTACCCTCTAGCTGGACACAACTGGTTCCAGACAACTCCAAAAACACCCACTGCTGGCTGAAGAAGAGCCAGTGAGTGAAGCATGTTCCTTCAGAAAATATCCTCACTGGAGCATGTGGATATTTCCTGAGGGAACTGCAGCCCATAGAGAGCTCACAGTGGAGCAAGTTCTCCTGGCAGTAACTGGCAGTCTTTGGAAGATCCACACAAGAGCAGGTTTATCCTGAAGGACTGCAGCCTGTGGAGAAGACTCAAGCTGGAGCAAGGGAAAAGTGCGAGGAATAAAGAGGAGCAGAGAGGAACTGTTATAAACTGACCACAATCTCCATTCCCCTTACTACACTGATTGAGACCTGGGGCAGGAAATAGAGGGGTTGGGAATGAAGGTGGTTTTAGTTTTGTATTTATTACACACCATCCTACTCTATTTTTAATTGACAAATTAAATTAATTTTCCCTAAGTAGAATCTATTTTACCCGTGACAGTAATTGGTAAATGTTCTAGTTTTGGCTGGGATAGAGTTCATTTTCTTCTTAGTAGCTTGTACACTGCTGTGTTTTGGATTTACTATGAGAATAATGTTAATAATGCACTAATAGTTTTAGTTGTTGCTAAGTAGTGCTTACTCTAAATCAAGGACTTTTCAGTTTCTTAGGCCCTGCCAGTGAGAAGACTGGAGAGGCACAAGAAATTGGGAGGGGACACAGCCAGGACAGTTGACCTGAGCTAGCCAAAGGGATATTCCATACCATGGAATGTCATGCTGAGTATGTAAAGTGGGGGGAGTTGGCTGATCGCTGCTCAGGACTGGCTGGGCATCAGTCAGTGAGTGGTGAGCAATTGTACTGTGTATCACATGGGGTTTTTTTCCCTTTTGGATATTATCCCTTTCTCTCTCTCTCTCCCCCCTCACTACACATTATTATTATTATCATCATCATCATCATCATCATTATTCTTATTATTGTTATTGTTGTTATTATTATTATTTGATTTTATTTTAATTATTATTTTATTGTAATTATTAAATTGCTCTTATCTCAGCCCATGAGTTTTACCCTTTTCCCAAATCTCCTCCCTATTCTACTGGGCAGAGGTGGGCAGGGCAGGAGGAGTGAGCAAGTGGCTGCATGGTACTTAGTTGCTGGCTGGGGTTAAACCATGACAGTAAGTGATCTCCCTGTCTTTATCTCAACTCATGAGTTCTTTCATCCTATTTTCTAACCCATCCTGTTGAACAGGGGGAGTGAGAGAGTGTCTGGGCTGGGGTCTGGCAGCTAGCCAAGGTCAACCCACCACAGCTAGATTTGTGAATCTCAGTTCTTAATCCTGGATCACCTATTTATAGAATCAATTTAATTGTTTCAACTGAATCCACCTTTGTTGCTATGCACTGGTCAAGTTCACAGAATTGCTATCATAACTCAGTTCAACTGTCAATTTTAAACCTAAGAAATAGCTTGAACATAGCTAGACTGGTAACCAAACTGCAGTGAGTTTAAGTCAGCATTGGCCATGGTCACCAGCAAATTAGCACAGAGAATACTTGTATACCAAACAGCTTTCTAATGACTCTATGTAAACAGTAAATGATAAATAAAGGATTGTCTTCATCTTTTTGTTCTTAATTTTAGGTAAATGCTAAGATTGGTTAACACAGTTTTTGATTTTAGGAAAGAATCTGCAAAACATCCTTTTTCAAAGGGGACAGTTATAAGAGCAAATACTACTTGGATGCAAGCATTGAACCACACATGTAATGGTACCAGCTAAGGACCAGTAGCAATTACATTTGAAACCAAAATGAAACTTGAAACGGTGGGTTCTTTTTTCCCTCCAATTTGTATATCAAATTCCAGCATGGTGAATAATAAATTTATTTTGATTTTAGGCACAACAGCTGACAAACTTCCTGGTTGCTTGGTCAGTGCAATAAAAACAATGTTGGTTTACATACATATTTTTTGCTAATAGTGTTTATATAACTCCTAGAAATGTGTGGAGAAAAATAACATAATTTTTCTGAAGTAGTCACTTGTCTTGGCCATAAACACTTCTTTACCTGTTACTGAAGACATCATTGCTAAAGAGGAACTTGGGCTATATTGAAGTATGTCATATAGAAAGGTTTCTGAGAGGTAATACAGGAACTAATCAGCTGTGCCATCCTCCTATGGCAGCATATGAGACACTGACTCTTATGTCACTCAGTGTCTCCCAGTTGTTTATCACTTTACAAGGCCACACTGAAATTTTTCATACCAATTATCAGCCCTGGGTTGATTTTTTGCTATCCAGAAAGACATTATTCAACCATTTCCCACCACCACCACTACCTTTTCAAGAAGGCAGTTAAGGGAAAGATGACTCCAATTTTGAAATACATATTTTCTGTAGTGACCACCACATCATTTGATGTCATCTTTTTTTAGCTATCTTTTTTCTTAGCCAAAATTAGTCAGTTTTTTGGTCAGAGATGCTCCCTTAGCCATTTTTTTAAAAAACATGACAAGTTTGTCCAAATTAGAACTCTTTGAAAGACTGAAATCAACCTGTGTTTAGAAGGAACTTCTTAGAACTTGGAGAAATTACCTATTGAATAGCACTTTCCTGCTATTTTCCACAATAAAGATAACAAATCAAACCTGTTTTTCTGTATATGTCTGTAAAAAAAGAACAGAATAAGTCTTAGCCTAGCTGTTTATATTTTCTGACTCTTATTTCCTATCCTCTAGAGGTCCTGAGCTCCTAGTATTCATTTAATTAATTCCACAGATAACTCTTTACTATCTTAATGTATGTCATATAAATATAATAAAATAAATTTAAATTCATAACTGCACTATGTATATTGCACTTCAGTTATTTAATAAATATAAAAATGGTTAAAATAATCTAAATTAGATTAACCATATAAGTGATTGAATGAGGCACATCTTGCACAAAGCACTGTAGTCAATGGATCCATTAATACATTAAACCCTCCATCATGATTTCCATATCAATGCTTATGCATGAGCACATAAAAATAATGGAATTTAATGAAGAGGTTAGAATCAACAAAACTGTTTTGCATTAATAAGTTCTTTGATGGAGCTATAAACTAGTAGGAAAATTTATATATGTAAGCACCCTTGTTCAAACGTGGAACAATAATTTGATGTAGCTGTTGAGTGCAAAAAAGGCAACATACTGCTTGTGTCAGAAGCAAAGTGTAACTAAACACAAAACCCTCAAAGCCACATTTGCACTTAAAAATTTTAAACTATTTGCCACCATCAGAGAATTAAGCAAAGAAATATGAGAGAGTTGAAAAAGCAGATAAATTACTGCAGGGAGGCTGTGGAGGCACAAGAAAAGCTACTCAGTAGTAGATGGAAAACAAAAGCAAAGACATGGTCAATAGTAGCTAGAAAAATACCTCATAATTTTTAACCTACCAAATAGAACAATAAACCACTGCACCATTACCTTTACCTTCACATGCATGATATATATTACACATGATGCTTTATGATGCATGGTATCCTCTGAGCAAGGCAAGTACAAAGAATAATTGTCTGAAAATTACAAAGTATGATTCTTTACCTGTTACTGAAGACATCATTGCTAGCAGTTATGCTTGAATGAGAGCTGTATGAATGATCTCAAGATGGGGGGAGCTGGAAGCTTGTGACTTCTGTCAGCAGGAGAAAGTCTCCCTCTCTACCTGAGGATCTGAATTTACATAATTATTACAGTGCTCTGCTAGCTAGGAAAGAGGAACAAGATCCATAAAGGAAGGTTTCTGTCAGGAGTCAGTAAGAGTGGCTACTATGCAAGAAAATGGGAGCTGAGGACTGTGAGGCAAGCAGGGGCAGTGTTCTTACCAACAGGGTGCAGTCCCACAGTACCCAAACAAGAAGAGCAGAGCAGGTCTAGTGATGGTGACCAGGGTCAGCCACAGTCTAGTGATCACCAGGCAAGACTTAGTGATGAGGCAGGTTTGCAGTAAAGCCAGGAAGTCAAATCAGCAGGTCAGGGCCAGGATCAGTAAGGTATATAGGCAGGTTCAACAATGCTTAGACAAGGCCCAATGATGAGAGCCTGAGTTTAAATGTAGCCCCCTGGTGAAGGGGGATCCATTCTGATTTCAGATTGCATGGCTGTGCCATATCAGAACTGGCTTTGAGCATAGGTAGGCAAACCCCTGGTGGGGGGTGGGTAGGGAGGGGGGTTTGGAAGAAGTTGCAGAGGAGGATTACAGAGAAAGATGGTTACAGGCTAGTCATGGCAATTAAAGTCTGCTAGTACACTCAGGACCCCGGTAGCATCAGAGCCAGCTGAGACTGAACCAATCATCAGCACCAAGAGAAAGCACTGGGTGACTGTAGTTAGAGATTCCCTTCTACAGGGAACAGAGGCAGGCACTGATCTGCCAAGATTTACCATCTCAGGAGGTTTGTTGATTGCTGGGGACCCAGATCTGGGATGCTGCTGAGAGAGTGCTAAGGCTCATCTGACCCTTAGACTACTACCCCTTATTGCCCACCTGCATACGTACCAGTGGCATTGCTAAGAGGGTCCCGGAGTAAATCAAGAGGGGCTACAGAGCTTGGGGAGGAATAGGTGAAGGACATGGGAGCCCAGGTGGTGGTGTTCTTCCAACAGGTGAAGGAAAAAGGTTTGCATAGAAGTGTACATATACTATGAGCTAACATGTGGCTGGTGATGCAGGTGATGCTTTGGTTTTTATGGCCATGGGACCATGTCTGGGGAATGAGGACTGTTTGGTAGAAGTTTATTAAATAATGATTGATTACTACTTATGAAAGAGCCTTTGATGATGTATTTAAATAGGAATTGTTTAACTTGGACAGTGAGTTCAAGGAGCTCAAGGGCAACTATAAATCGCATTTAATGAATCTGACAGGTGGTACTTGTTCTGAGCCCCCTGAACAGACAGGATGTGAGCAGGACCATCCAGACAATAAATATCGTGTGAAGCTGTTGTGACAGTAACGACCACACTTGGACATCTGGTCCCTGGCGTGTGTGGACCTTATGGATCATGAGGCAGTGCATGCCTGCACTTGGCAAATACTTAAAAGCTTGCATACATGAGTTATGCAAGCTGTTTTTGTTTTCACTGAGTATAAAGACGGGCAAGCTCTGGGACTGGGCCAGAAGCCTCACCTACGGGTGGATGCACAGTGTAGGAGTTTTCCCAGTTACCAAGAGACTCCTGGCACCAGCTGCAATGGCGCTTCCTAGCCAAAGTGTGGGCCTGGATGATGTTATTAAGGTGGTAATTGGTGATGTATCCTTTCCTTAATCACTGTAACACTTTGCAGTAATGATTTGATGCATCGCTCCTATTGCTCTTTTATCATATTGTGCACAATAACTAGTACTGTTTCTTTTTATCATATTGCATGCTATTTTCCTTTATTATATTGTAATATAATAAACTAAATTTATTTTTATATTTGATTTGGAGTCCATTTTTGCTTGGTATCCAGTCAATCAGCAAAACAGACTGTTGAGGAGAGATGGGATCCAGCTAACAAAGTTGGGCTAGAATATCTTTGCCAACAGGTTGACCAGCCTGGAGGCTGCCAGGGAAAGTTTCTTAATACAGATGCAGATAGGCCAACTAGGGATAATGCTCTCCTGGATATGGTACTCAGGAACAAGGAAGAACTGGTTGGGGATGTGATAACGGTAGTCTTGGCTGCAGTGACCATGAAATAATAGAGTTGAAGATCCCAAGGGAAGCAAGAAAGACGAGCAACTGCAGGCCTTTAAGAACGACTTCCTCCAAGCACAAGAACAGTGCATCCCAGTACTCTGAATACAAGTAGTCTTATCAGGAGACCAGCTTGGCTAAACAGGGAATTCCTGACTGAGCTGCAGTGCAAAAATAATGTATACAGGATGGACGTGAGGACAGGATACAAAGCAAGAATAGAAACATTGCCTGGGAAAGTAGAGATGGTGTTAGGAAAGCCAAAGCTCAATTGATATTGAGACTTGCAAGGGGTGTCAAGGGCAACAGGAAGAGCTACTGTTGCAATGTTAACAGTAAAAGGATAAACAGGATAAACATGGGCCTGAATGGCTGAGGTATTCAGTGCCTCCTTTGTTTCAGTCTTCAACCAACAAGGTCTCCCAGGCTTGTACAAGTCCATGCAAACATCTTAACTTGTATTCAAGGGTGCTGTGGGAGACTGTCAAAACCCTTGCTGAAGTCAAGGTAGATGACATCTACCACTCTCCCCTCATTCACGTATCTAGACATTTCGTCACAGAATTTAATCAGGTTAGTCAAGCATGATTTTGCCTTCATAAATCCATGCTGGCTCTTCACAGTCACCTTCCCCTCCCACATACTAACATTCCTTTGGTTTATTGACTAAACTGAGATATCTATTATTCACACAACTCTAGTTATGAACATCTGACCTAGGCAATTCAATACTGCTTTCTGGTGTGTGGTGTGAGTTGTAGGAAAAATGTTAAGCTCAACATATTTGTGTTATATCTTTCAGTACCCAAGACAAGGTGCTTCAGTGTGCATCAGCTTCAGCTGACACCAACTGACCAAACGGATATTCATCGAATCATAGATTCATTGAGGCTGGAAAAGACCTTCAAGATCATTGAGTCCAAGCATAAACCTAACAGTGCCAAGTCCACCACTAAACCATGTCCCTAAGAACCACATCTAAACACTTTTTAAATAATTGTCAAGCCACTCTCCATCATATTTGAAAAGCCATGGCAATCAAGTGAAGTCCCCAGTGACTGGAAACCAGAAAACATTGCACCCATTTTTAAAAAAGGGTAAAAAATGAGGACCCTGAAGACTACCGACCAGTCAGCTGCACCTCTATACCCAGTAAGAGCATGGAACAGATCCTCCTGGAAGATATTTCAAAGCATATGGAAGACAGGGAAGTGATTAGAGACAGCCAACATGGCTTCACCAAGGGTAAATCGTGCCAGACTAATCTAGTGGCCTGCTACAATGGAGTGGCTGCATCAGTGGACAAGGGAAGAGCTACGGATGTCATCAACCTAGACTTCTGTAAGGCGTTTGATATGGTCCCCCACAACATTCTTACCTCTAAATTGGAGGGATATGGGTTTGATGGAGGGACTGTTGGATGGATAAGAAATTGGCTGGATGACTACATCCAAAAAGTTACAGCCAATGGCTCAATGTCCAAGTGGAAACTAGTAATGAGTGGTGTCCCTCAAGGGTCTCTACTGGGACTAATACTATTTAATATCTTCATCAACGACATAGAAAGAGAGATTGAGTGTACCCTTAGCAAGTTTGTGGATGACACCAAGCTGAGCGATGCAGCTGATTTGCTAGAGGGAAGGGATACCATCCAGAGGGACCTTGACAGGCTTGAGGAGTGGGCCCATGCCAGCTGTCGTGGTTTAACCCCAGCTGGCAACCAAGCACCACGTAGCCGCTTGTTCACTCCCCCCCACACCCGGAGGGGTGGGGAGGAGAATCGGAAAGGAATGTAAAACTCGAGGGTTGAGATAAGAACAATTTAATAACTTAAACAGAATTTAAAAGGTAAGAACAATAACAATAATAATAATAATGTTATAATGGAAAGGTGGGGAAAAGGATAAAATCCAAAGGAAATTGGAGAAAGGAAAACAAAGTGATGTACAATACAACTGCTCACCACCCACTGACCGATGCCCAGCCAGTCCCCGAGCAATGATCCCCCGGGCCCAGCCAACCCCCTCCCCCAAGTTTATATACCAAGCATGACGTCCCATGGTATGGAATACCTGTTTTGGCTGGTTCAGGTCAGCTGACCTGGCTGTCTCCCCTCCCAGTCTCTTGTGCCCCTCCAGCCCTCTGGCTGGCAAGGCCTGAGAAACAGAAAAGTCCTTGACTTAGTATAAACATTATCTAGCAACAACTAAAATCATCAGTGTGTTATCAACTTTGTTCTCACGTCATAGCCAAAATGCAGCACTGTACTAGCTACTAAGAAGAAAGTTAACTCCATCCCAGACGAAACCAGGACAGTATCCACCCCTTATTCCATACTATTTACGTCATGCTACGTTTTCCAATACATCATCACCTCTCCTGTCCTTTACATAAATACACAGATATCATTCCCTTAGTCTATGGACCATCCCTCTGAAGTCCAACGAGTTAATTTATTCCATGATGTTGGGCTCCATCTGTTATAACAGTCTTTCTGGGCAGGGAAGATGGTACGAGGTGTTGGATTGTTCCATGTTGAAGCCAGTTCTAATCCTATTAGAGCTGCACTGATCTGGTTTCACCAAAGTCGTTCTTAGTGTGGCAGTTGAAGAGGAATAAGGTTCAAATCTTCAAATCTAAAATAGTAGAGATGGGTGCCACAAGATATCCAGTCTCTCTGGGGGTATGAGTTCAAATTCTACTCTTGTCACCAATGACAATATACAGCATTATGTAATAATTAACATCACTCAATTTATTGGCTGTTTTCACCCAAAATTAAATCCCCTTGAGGCACACATCGAACTTCCCCATCCTCCCGCATTACCCACCATGTGCTCCCTGGCCCTTGAGCAAAAGCAATCCCACAAATGGCTTTGCCTTTGCCTGAGGCAGGAATGACCCAGACTGTTTTCCCAAGCATATTTTTAAGGTGCACTACAGGGACTTTATCCCCCTCTACAGTACAGAAAAGCCTTGATTGGGCAGGACCAACTTGGCCAGCAGATCCTCTGGTATTAACCAACCAGGCAGCCTTTGCTAAATGTTTATCCCAATGTTTGAAGGTCCCACCACCCATTGCTTTCAGTGTAGTCTTTAACAGTCCGTTACATCATTCGATTTTCCCAGAGGCTGGTGCATGATAGGGAATGTGATATACCCACTCAATGCCATGTTCTTTGGCCCAAGTGTCTATGAGATTGTTTTGGAAATGAGTTCCATTGTCTGATTCAATTCTTTCTGGGGTGCCATGTCGCCACAGGACCTGTCTTTCAAGGCCCAGAACAGTGCTTTGGGCAGTGGCATGGGGCACAGGGTATGTTTCCAGCCATCCGGTGGTTGCTTCCACCATTGTAAGCACACGGTGCTTGCCTTGGTGGGTCTGTGGGAGTGTGCTATAGTCAATCTGCTAAGCCTCCCCATATTTATATTTCTGTCATCGTCCTCCATGCCACAGAGGCTCGAACCGCTTGGCTTGCTTAATTGCAGTGCATATTTCACATTCATGGATTACCTGTGCGACAGTGTCCATGGTTAAGTCCACCCCTCAATCTCAGGCCAATCTATATATTGCATCTCGTCCTTGATGCCCTGA
Organism: Falco biarmicus; assembly: GCF_023638135.1. Lineage (NCBI taxonomy): Eukaryota > Metazoa > Chordata > Aves > Falconiformes > Falconidae > Falco > Falco biarmicus. The sequence continues at coordinate 20,576,953 of NC_079310.1, read as the reverse complement.
AGTGTCATGGGCCCACCGAGCTATGAATAATTCACCTTTATGTTGCCAATCCAGATCCACCTGAGCCACTTCAATCTTGGTTGCTTGATCCACCTGCTGGTTGTTTCAATGTTTCTCAGTGGCCTGACTTTTGGGTACGTGAGCATCTACATGATGTACCTTTACAACCAGGTTCTCCAGCCGGGCAGCAATATCTTGCCACAATGCAGCAGCCCAGATGGGTTTATGTTGGGGTCTGCAGACGAGTTATTTGACTTTAAAGACTTAGTCGTGTTCCTTTAAGGCAGCCACAAAAATGTCAAGTATGTAAACAGGATGTGAAGAACCAGAACTTGGAAACGCAGCATATGGGCACATACAGAAACAGCAGGTTTACCTCTGCGTTGCCAATTGCTCTGCTTCCGCTGCCGCAACCACCCCCACAGGGCATTTGCCACCATCCATGAGTCAGTATAGAGGTATAGTATCAGCCACCTTTCTCGTTCAGCAATGTCTAAAGCCAGCTGGATAGCTTTCACCTCTGCAAACTGACGCTATTCATCTCCTTCAGTAGTTTCTGCGACTTGTCATAGGGGACTCTATTCCTCCTCCGATGCTTTCCTACAATACAGCAGGACCCATCAGTAAACAAGGCATATTGCTTCTCATGTTCTGGCAGTTCATTATACAATGGGGTTTCTTCAGCACATGTCACCTCTTCCTCTGGTGACATCCCAAAATCTTTACCTTCTGGCCAGTCCATAATAATTTCCAAAGTTCCTGGATGATTGGGATTTCCTATCTGAGCTCGTTGTGTGATCAGCACAACCCACTTACTCCATGTAGCATCAGTTGCATGATGTGTAGATGGTACCCTCCCTTTGAACTTCCAGCCCAGCGCTGGCAACCGGGGCACCAAGAGGAGCTGTGCTTCACTACCAATCACTTCTGAAGCAGCTCAAGCCCCTTCATAAGCTGCCAGTATTTCTTTTTCAGTTGGAGTATAGTCGGCCTCAAGTCCTTTATATCCCTGACTCCAAAATCCCAAGGGTCAACCTCAAGTCTCCCCTGGTGCTTTCTGCCAGAAGCTCCAAGTAGGGCCATTCTCCCCAGCTGTAATGTAGAGCACGCATTTTACCTCTTGCCCTGTCTGGACTGGCCCAAGAGTTACTGCATGAACTATCGCCTCTTTAATTTGTTCAAAGGCTGAAACATCCTTGACTTAGAGTAAGCACTACTTAGCAACAACTAAAACATCAGTGCATTATCAACGTTATTATAATACTAAGTTCAAAAACATTAGCACTGTACCAGCTACTTGGAAGAAAATTAATACTATCCCAGCCGAAACCAGGACACATATATATATATATTTTATATATATATATATATATATTTATGTAGATATTCACACAATGGACATGGAAGCTTTGTAAGGTAAACAGAGAATCTGGGTCTGAGCATTTACATGAGTTGCCTTGCAAGAAAAAAAATATCTTTTTTTTTTTCCTTGTAGCCATCTTTGTGATTTCATCTTGAAGCAGAGCAAGGTCTTAAAGGATTAGTCAGGAAGGATTTGGTACCATGCTCTGGGTGATGCTCTGTGTATGCTGAGATACAACAGAGACGGCACGGCCTGTTCTGTTCCGCTGATGGTACTGAAGTAAGAGATAGGAGGAATGACTCTGAGCAATCTAGTAGTCATAAATAAAGATAAGGTGGGCATTTGAAGGAGATGAGAAGGCCATGAGTCAGGAGGTTTTGCAAGCTCCAGCCGAAGAACGGAACAACTACCCAAAAGTCTCCACAAAAGACGATTCTAGAAGACTCCGCCTCAAGCTCCGCCTAAGCCCCACCTATTATGAATATGATAATTAGATGACAAAATTAAATGAATATGTATGTAAAGATGTTGTAACCTCTCATGGAAACTGTATAAATTACCTGACTTTTCACTGAAAACTTTGGAGCTAGTTTGTCCGGTGCGAACCGGCTAGCTCCCCAACGTTGCATGAAATAAATACCTTTGCTGCTTAAAGACAAAATTCGTCTCTGAGCGAGTAACTCTGTGCCGTTTTGGCATCAATCTCTTTTAAGCATAAGACTGCTCATACACCATACCGTGTTGCTGCTGTATAATGAGTTTCAATTGGATGTCTGTCTTCAGGCCTGTTCTCATGAATGTTTCCCTGAATTGGAACTTTTTCTCTCAGGGCTAACTTATTTAGCAGGAATCCTCTAAGCAGTCAAATTTGAGAGCAATGGGACACAGGTTTGCTGAGGGACAAGAGGATGAGGGCTTTGTAGCTGCTTCCGCTCACATTACTGCTGCTGCATTTGCTGCACACTCTGTGCTTTGGAATAGGGAGGAAGCTGGGCTGCCCCCTGTCTCCATGGGTTAGTCCCACCCTCTCTATTGTGACTGAGCCTAGCTCTCAGGTATGTATTTTCCTAATTGGGAAACTGGGTATACTTCAGACTATATATTTATAATCAGAAATTGAGGCCTATTGGGTTTTGTGTAGGCATTGCGCCTACAAGGCCTCAAAAAGAAAATTTTGCACTTATGGAGGACACAAACATGAGGTTTTTTTGTAATAAAAGTGCATGCAGAAACGTGTATACTTCATGTTGTGTGTATACTTCAGTAGTGAACAACATGAGGGGAAGTAGTGTTTTAATAAAAAGCCAAAATGCAACACTTCAAGGGACTAAAAATAATTGTGGATTAAATGGGTAACTGTGGCAAAAACTGTGATTTTTTAAAAAATGTTGGGTTTCTTTTCCATGCTGGAGTTGAAATACCTCCTTCCCATTCCTTTTTAAATAAGTGCTTTCCTTTTTTGTAGTTGACCTTTTTTCATTGGGCTAAAAAATATTTTCATTTTACTTTGAATTATTCTGAAATTTCCCCTCCCACATACTAACATTCCTTTGGTTTATTGACTAAACTGAGATATCTATTATTCACACAACTCTAGTTATGAACATCTGACCTAGGCAATTCAATACTGCTTTCTGGTGTGTGGTGTGAGTTGTAGGAAAAATGTTAAGCTCAACATATTTGTGTTATATCTTTCAGTACCCAAGACAACATGCCTCAGTGTGCATCTTCTTCTTCCTCTCCCCACCATAAATCAATTTCACTATTAAAGGAAATATCTCTGGGTGTTGTTAAGAGTCTTCATGGATTTTTTGTTCATGGGGTGGATATTAAAACCCAAAAAGTCTGATAGCTTATCCAGCCTCGCATAAGATAATTGAAATTTTTATATACACAATTTTTAAATTTTTGATTACATAACAGGAATGTAGAAAATTATTTTTGTGCCCTTTTGACCACTTTATTTTGTTGTTGGACTTGGTGAATAACAGAAATTACAAGGGAAAAATAAAGAACAATTTCACACCTGAGACTGAAGGAGCTGATTACGATCATTTTGATGTGCCTTTTATATATTTGCAGTGGTTAAGAAATACTTTATGGTTTGGAGCATGAGCACTTTAGAAGGAATCAAAATTACTGAAGAGCTACAAATTTTGTGAAGTGCTTCAAATTGTTAATGACTCAAGAAGCACTGTAGTGAGTTTTGTCGGGATTTTAGTAAAATCATATGCATAGCCTATACATTTTCTTGTAATCTTCCTTAGGGTTTTTTTTTCCCCTTCTCTATGTCTTTGGTGCTGTTGCTAATAAGACTCCCTCTGTTAATATCAGCATTTCTATTCAGTAGGTGCACACTGCATACAGCCTTAGTCTGGACCAGGTGAAATGGAGGGAGATCATTGCAATGCTACCATAATAAAAATAATCAGAAATTGGTGTTGGCATAAGTCGCATTAAAGGCAATCACCCCCTTGCTGTGAAAAAAAGAGGGTACATTTTCACTCTTGTGTTTAAAGACTAAAAAGTTTGAGAAACTGAGATCAGGAAAAGCTTTTACTTTTAAAAAATATCCTAGGAAAATTATTGAAAATAAGTGTCTACTAAGTTGTCTCTGTTTTACTAAGACTTATGGGCATGAAATTACTTTTTTCGACAATGGACAAAATCTTATTCAAAGTGGTTTTAGGTATTCTAAAGGAACTGTCTCCTTATAGGACAATATGATTTGGTTATTTTGAGCATAAATTGTAGTTTGTGTGCATTCTTTCCCTTATTTTTTCTCCTCATTTTGCAAAGCAACTTGAGAATTGTGGATAACTGGCTAGCTGAAAAAGTTCACATAGACATAGTCCAGCTGGCTGGACAAAAATGCACATCGTTCTCAGCTTATCTGAAGTAAAGCAAAAATACACTGTCTTTGGCTGTTCTTGTTACACAGTAACAGGAAGATTTCAGTGGGAAAAGAATGTTGCAGGTGGGAACAGAAAACTACAGAAGAGAAACTAGGGGCGGGCTTGGTATTTAGGCAACTAACCAATAATGAGCTTAACTTTTGTAATATGTATGAGCTAATTATAACAAGGCATAAAAGGTGACTGTAAGGTACAATAAACGAAGTCTGCTGATTGGCTAAGCTCTAAAGGGTTACATTTTCATACGTCCTCCTACTTGCGGTTTCTGCGGATAGCTAGCTACATATTTTTTTTTCCTCTCTTGTCTACGCGAATTCCTCAAAGTTATTTACAACATTAGGCACAAGGTCAGTGTGTTTTCTCAGCTTCCTTATCAGCATGCCTCAGCATAGCTGCAAGGCCTGCTTCAGCTAACTTACGCTAACTTTGTTTCACAAAGTTCTTTAAGGGAGTCATGGCCATGATCACACAGCCATTCTGCAACAGAGAATAATTCAGTTTCCTTAGCAATCTCAAATTTTCATTCTAGTAAGGAAGTAAGGCTTGAAAGTTGTGGGTTTATAATGGAAAAGTTTTGCCTTAAAATAACAAGGGAACATTCATGTATCGTATCCCACTTATCATATTTGTCTTTTAGTTTAAAACCATTACCTCCTGTCCTATTGCAGCAGATCCTAGTACAAAGTCTGTCCCCATATTTCTTAGAATCCCCTTTAAGTACTGAAAGGCCACAAAAAGGTCTCCCCGGAGCCTTCTCTTCTCCAGACTGAACAACTCCAACTCTCTCAAACCTTTCCTCATAGGAGAGGTATTCCGGTTCTCTGACCGTTTTTGTAGCCCTCCTCTGGACCCACTCCAAAAGGTCCATGTCTTTCTTGTGCTGTGGACCCCAGAGCTGGATGCAGTACTCCAGGTGGGGTCTCACAAGAGCAGAGTGGAGGGAGGACAATCACCTCCCTTGACCTGATGGCCACATTTCTTTTGATGCAGCCCAGGATTTGGTTGGCTTTCTGGGCTGCAAGTGCACATTGTTAGGCAATGTTGAGCTTCTCATCCACCAGCACCCCCAAGTCCTTCTCTGCAGGGCTGCTCTCAATCCATTCTCCACCCAACATATACTGATACTGGAGGTTGCCCTGATCCAAGTGAAGGACCTTGCACTTGGCCTTGTTGAATTTCATGAAGTTCACACAGGCCCACCTCTCAAGCCTGTCAAGGTCCCTCTGGACGACATCCCTTCCCTCCAGCGTGTCGACCGCACCACTCAGCTTTATGTCATCAGAAACTTGCTGAGGGTGCACTCAATCCCAGTATCCATGTCATCAACAAAGATGTTAAACAGTGCCAGTCCCAGTACCGACCCCTGGGGAATGGCACTCATCACTGGCCTCCACTTGGACACTGAGCCATTGACCACAACTCTTTGAGTGCAACCATCCAGCCAATTCTTTAGCCACCTAGTGGTCCACCCATCAAATCCATCTCTCTTCAGTTTAGAGACAAGGATGTCATGCAGGACAGCGTCAAATGCTTTGCACAAGTCCAGGTCGATGACATTAGTTGCTCATCCCTGATCTCTCAACGCTGTAACCCTGTCAAAGAAGGCCACCAAATTTGTCAGGCATGATTTTCCCTTAGTGAAGCCATGTTTGCTGTCACCAATCACCTCCTTATTTTTCATGTACCTTAGCACAGTTCTCAAGACAATCTGCTCCATGATGTTGCCAGGCACAGAGGTGAGACTGACTGGCTGGTAGTTTCCCAGGTCTTCCTTATTTCCCTTTTTTTAAAATGAGGGTTACATTTCCTCTTTTCCAGTCTGTGAGAACTTCATGGGACTGCCACAACTTCTCAAATATGATGGACAGTGGCTTAGCCACTTCACCTGCCAGTTCCCTCAGTACCTCATGCCTCTCATCAGGTCCCATGGACTTGTGGACCTTCAGGTTCCTTAGACGGTCTTGAACCTGATCTTCTTCTACAGTGGGTGGTTCTTCATTCTCCCAGTCCCTGCCTTTGCCTTCTGCGACTTGGACAGTGTGGCTGAAGCACTTCCTGGCGAAGACCGAGGCAAAAAAGTCCTTGAGTACCTTAGCGTTCTGCATGTCCCAGGTAACCAGGCCTTCCGTTTCCTTCCAGAGAAGGCCCACGTTTTCCCTAGTCTTCCTTTTATCACCAACATGCCTATAGAAGCTTTTTCTTGCTGCCCTTGATGCCCCTGGCCAAATTTAATTCTATCAGGGCTTTAGCTTTCCTAACCTCATCCCTGGATGCTCGGACAGTTTCTCTGTATTCCTCCTAGGCTACCTGTCCTTGCTTCCACCCCCTGTAGGCTTCCTTTTTGTGTTTAATTTTGTCCAGGAGCTCCTTGTTCATCCATGCAGGCCTCCTGGCTCTTTTGCCCAACTTAATCTTTGTTGGGAGGCACTGCTCCTGAGCTTGGAGGAGGTGATCCTTGAATATTAACCAGCTTTCTTGGGCGCTTCTTCCCTCCAGGGCTCTATTTCACGGTACTCTACCAAGCAGATTCCTGAAGAGGCAAAAATCTGGTCTCCTGAAGTCCAGGGTAGTGATCTTGCTGTGCACCATCCTTGCTGCCCTAAGGATCTTGAACTCCATCATTTCATGGTCACTGCAGCCAAGGCTGCCCTTGAGCTTCACATTCCCCACCAGCCCCTCCTTGCTGGTGAGAACAAGGTCCGATATAGCAGGTCTCCTCATTGATTCCTCTAGCACTGGGAGAAGGAAGTTATCACCAATGCATTCCAAGAACCTCCTGGATTGCTTATGCCCTGCTGTGTTGTCCCTCCAACAGATATTGTGGTGGTTGAAGTCCCCCATGAGGACCAGGGCTTGTGAAGGTGAGGCAGCTCCTATCTGCCTATAGACGGCCCCATCCGCTCAGTCTTCCTGGTCACGTGGCCTGTAGCAGACCCCCAGTATAATGTCACCTGTCCCTGCTCTCCCTTTAATCCTGACCCATAAGCTCTCAGACAGCTCCTCATCCATCCCCAGATGGAGCTCCATGCACTCCAGCTGGTTCTTGATATAGAGGGTGACACTCCCTCCTTGTCTCCCCTTCCTCTCCTTCCTAAAGAGCATATATCCTTCCATCTCAACACTCCAGTCATAAGAGTCATCCCACCACATCACCGTGATGCCAACAAGATCAGAGCCCTGCAGGCATGTGCACGTCTCTAACTCCTCTTGTTTATTTCCCATGCTACATGCATTTGCATAGAGGCATTTAAGTTGGGCCCCTCGATGAAGCTGACTTACTGGCTGGAATGGCTGGAATTTCTTTGTGCTGCTCTTCAGGTGCTCTCCTGCTGCCCTGCAATTCCTCTCTGGGCTCTGGGCATCTCTTGCTAGCACTGGCACCAAACTCATAGGAGTGGGAGGGACTGAGGTTCCTCTCCCCTGGCAACTTTAGTTTAAAGCCCTCTTCACCGGCTTGGCAGGCCTATGACCAAAGATGCTCTTCCCCTTCTCTGTCAGAAGAACCCCGTCAGCCCCAAGTAGACCAGGTTTCTCAAAGCAAGTCCCATGGTCTAAGTAGCCAAACCCCTGGCTGTGGCACCAGTCTTGTAACCAATTGTCGATTTGCCAGATTTGGCTGGTCCTTTCAAACCCTTTCCCTTTGAAACATGCAAAGGAGCAGGCAAAACAAATGTTAATAGCTGCCCACCATGATATCACAGACATAAAATAAAATCCTGGAATGTGTTCAAAAAATAGTCAGACATAGCTGGTGGGAGTCCCTTTTAGGATGGTCTCTACTGCTACAGGGATATTGAGCATCACACTTCATCCCTCTAGTTGTTAACCTAATTTTGAACGGTTTCTTACTTGTTCTAGTCATCATATTATATATTTGTACTTGGGTTTTGGCCTGCACTATTCTGATGGTTTCTAAACACACCACATTATTGACTGCCTGTTGCGACGGAGGGAAGACACAGTCACTCAATATGAGTGATCAGCCGACTTCCTTTATTGTACCTTACAGTCACCTTTTATGCCTTGTTATAATTAGCTCATACATATTACAAAAGTTAAGCTCATTATTGGTTAGTTGCCTAAATACCAAGCCCGCCCCTAGTTTCTCTTCTGTAGTTTTCTGTTCCCACCTGCAACATTCTTTTCCCACCAAAATCTTCCTGTTACTGTGTAACAAGAACAGCCAAAGACAGTGTATTTTGCTTTACTTCAGATAAGCTGAGAGCGATGTGCATTTTTGTCCAGCCAGCTGGACTATGTCTATGTGACCCTTTTCAGCTAGCCAGTTATCCACAATTCCCCCGTTTTTATTTTGGGTGACATAGGCCTGGTTGACCATTTTCAATAACAGCGTTTTAACACAGGAAAATACACAGCCAACTTATAAAATCTCAGTTCAGAAGTATAATTCCTGAAATACTTGAAAAATAAAGTTAGCTTGAAGCTTTAATTTAGATGCTCTTTCTGTTCCAGTGATATAAAAAGTTTAAAAAATTCAAAGGTAATTTTAAAGTTCTGAACATGGACTAATGCAAGCTCAAAACCCAAAAAGAAACCAAACTGATGTTTGACTAGGAATATTTGCAAATATTTTAGTGGAAAATCCCTGACCATTAACAATTTTCTGTCCAAATAACAACTGCCCTTATGCAACCAACCAGTCCATACATTTTCTGAAGAATACCTCATTGATATCAAAGAATTAACAAAGGGAAAAAATTAGTTCTAAGCTATATACATTCATAAGTGGATTTTTCAATAGTTACATACAGATTTACACACTAAGCCATAATGGCTTGTAGGTCATACACACAAGAAGAGTACGTTGCTTATCTGTCTGAATGTCTATGCTAAATTTGACAACTATGCCACAAGCCAAGCCTACATGGGTGCTGTGTGTTATGCACGTTCCTTAACAAACAGAAGTATAATAGACAAATTCCCAAGATCTAGTCCCCAACCTAATTATATTATTTTGTAGCCAATTAAGGAAAATAACACAAATGTGCATATCTACATGTGCACACACCTTTTAGTTCAGAACCGATTTGTGATAAAAGGCCTTAGCCTTATGGCATCATCGAATCTTAACGAGTACAGTAAATAAAAATGCAGTCTTACTGTAAGTGCGATTTATGCTGACATTCCCTCAAATGCTACACGTGAGTATTTCTCGCTCAACTGCCTCAAGTTAAAATAGTAGTATTTGTTAATATGTATTAAAAAATCATTAATTCTCTACAATAGCAGTTGACTTCCATAACACTATGTAAGCAAAAGAGGCTTAAGATGGGTTTTCTGAATACTAACAATTTATTTTAGACTGTCTAAACTCAGGTCTTGAAAGATTTCACTCTGCCAGACGTAGAAACACTGTTGCACTCCAGTTGTGATATCCCTTTTCCCAAGTTGTCACATGCACATCTTGCTCAAGCAACATTATTGTTAAAGTTTCTCTCTGCTACATAAAAGCATATTGCACTTGTAGATACAAAAGACAGCACCCTTACTTAGATTATTACCTTATTACCTCATAACTCTTAGTATACCTTGTATCTCTGATTTCATCACTTCAAAAATTCACCAGAAGCAGATAAAACCACAGCATCAGACTAAACTACACCTTAACTGCTGATTCAAATAAAGGCATTCTCTTCAGATATGCCTAATGCTTACAAATAGTGTTGGCTGGTTTTGATCAAGAAACTATTATTACAATAACGATCAAAAATAATAATCCCGTTTGCAAAATGCCTTTAAGCCAGCCTCCTAGTCCCAACCAATTTCCACATTCAGAATACAGCATAAATACAGAATACAGAATAAATTATCTCCATCAAGGCAAAAAGGCTTCTCGTTAAACACAGAGATGTTTGCTAGTTCAAGGCAGAAACCCATTTCTTGTAGGGGACATCTGAAGCACTTTTTTTTTTTTTTTTTTTTTTTTTTTGTGGGTTTGTAATCAAGTCCGTATTTTTCCTTGAGAAGCTTAAGCTGTTCCTCTTGTTTCAGGAGAGTTTCCAACTCTGATTTGTCGAATAGGTCCGTATTTCCCAAAAATATCATACATTTCCTCCGCTGTGATTTTATATGGCAGGTTCCGAATATAGAGGGTCCGATTGACCTCTGGGGGCAGCCGGATGTTAGCTCGCTTGGCCGCTTGCATCGCCATGGCGCCGATCGGAGGGGTGGGGTGGGGGGTGGGGTGCCGCCTTGGAGAGAAACCGCGGCCGGGAAGGGGCCTGCCGGGCCGCGCGCCGCCGCTCGCCGCTGCCGCGGGGGTCACGGACGCTATCCCATACGCTAATAACCCGAGGAATTCCTTTTTACAATCTATGTCCTGAACGCTCCGCTTTTCTAAAAAGCATATGAGCGAATCGTACGTCGCTTGTCTCTCCATACCTTCGTCAGCGCTGTTGCAGCCTTTGCGAGACTTCGGCGACGCGTGGCCGGCGGGACCCTCTGTAGGTGCTCCCGGGCGCGGGGACTGTGCCCTTCCGCCTCCTGCGCTGCTTTCAGGACCGGTACCCGAATCTCCGTCGAACCGTGGCTCGCAGGTTCAGCCCTCTCTAGGGTCCCTGTTCGGGCGCCATTTGTCGCGACGGAGGGAAGACACAGTCACTCAATATGAGTGATCAGCCGACTTCCTTTATTGTACCTTACAGTCACCTTTTATGCCTTGTTATAATTAGCTCATACATATTACAAAAGTTAAGCTCATTATTGGTTAGTTGCCTAAATACCAAGCCCGCCCCTAGTTTCTGTTCTGTAGTTATCTGTTCCCACCTGCAACATTCTTTTCCCACCAAAATTTTCCTGTTACTGTGTAACAAGGACAGCCAAAGACAGTGTATTTTGCTTTACTTCAGATAAGCTGAGAGCGATGTGCATTTTTGTCCAGCCAGCTGGACTATGTCTATGTGACCCTTTTCAGCTAGCCAGTTATCCACAACTGCCTTGACTCAATTTAACCCTTCATCACTCCATGACCAAAGTCCCCTCTGTGCCTCACACCCCCGGGGAGGTGGGAGGTGTTGACATCAGTGTTGGCCTTGCGGCACCATGACAAGATGACCACCCTTTCCCACACTGAGTCACATAAGCAAGAGGTGGAAATGTGGGACTAGTATTGCCTTATATTTCCAGGACTGTGCACACCAAGGGCAGAACTGGCACAGAGGGGGAGCAGAGGTGGAATGTGTCAATTGGTTAACAAGTCCAGATAGTGCTTCCATGACTCAACCAAGGAGGAAAGTCTGATCAGGGAATTTGGAATTCCCCAAGCGTGTTAGCTGGTCCAACTCACTCATCTGAAGAAGTCTCACCATGCTTCCTGCCAGCCTGCCTCATAACCATGCTTATATGTCTTTGCACATCTTGATATTAAGATTAGCCCAGTATTGGTGAATTACTGGACTTACTGTCATTTTGACATGGTTAATTGTACTGATGATTTGTATTTGTTACTGTGCCGTTATTCTGAAATAACAGTAAATCTAAAGCTGTTGGTCTGCTGTCTGTAACAGTATCCCAAACCTATAAATTGACTGGGATGCCTTAAGGCCCTACACAGGATCTTCACAGAGACCTTGCAGAGATAAAAGTCTAAACCCCTAACTGCCCAGAAGGCAAAGCAATCAGAGATTGTGTTTGAGTGGCAAATGGAGACTCACAGTGTAGAAGGCTGGAGGCATATGACTTCAGGCAACAAGAGGAAGGATGCTTCTCCATCTGCAGATATGCAGTGGCAGACTAGGTTCAATGCCCTGGTAGGGGATGATGGAAAGCAAGCCATGTCTGGAGAGATATCAGAGCCAGCCAAGCTCTAACCATGCACTGGCACCAAGAGGAAGCAGCAGGTGGTAGTAATTAGACTCCCTCCTGTGAGTGACAGAGGCCCCCATCTGCTAACCTGACCTGCTGTCTAGGGAGGTTCATTGCTTGTCAGAAGCTTAGATTTGGGACAGTATGAAGAGACTGCCAAGGCTTGTTTGTCTCTCAGCAGTCTATTATCCCCTGTTGCTTATCCATGTAGGCACCAATAATACTTCCAGGGGAGACCTGGAACATAGCAAGAGTGATGACGTGGCTCTGGGGGCCAGGGTCAAGGGCATGGGGGCCCAGGTGGTTTTCTCTTCCATTCTGCCAGTGAAGGAGAAGGTCCTGAAGAGTGGATGGATCCTGTGGATTAACTCCTGTTTGTGCAGCTGGTATAGTCAACGGGGATTTGGCTTTTACAACCGTGGGACCTTTGAGGATCGAGGACTGCTGGGGAAAGATGGGATCCTGTAAGGGATGAAAAAAAGTTGACCTTGTAGAGAAACAAGGCTGACTTGGCAGAACTGTTAGTGTACAGATAAGCACCCAAATTTGGCAGTGAAACTGCAAAGCAACTGCTTTGCTACACATAGACAAATTCCCAGGTGCTCTGCTGCACGTAGGCACGTTCCAGGGCAGAACGTGGGTAGATAAGCGATTATATATAACCAGCACTTATGTATGCAATAAATGATCTCACTTCTTTACTGACTTGGGGTCCATGTCTTCATATGCCACAGGATCCAGCTGAGAAAGTGGGGCAAAAGCATCTTTGCCAACAGTCTGGACAACCTGGTAAGAAGAACTTTAAAGTAGGAATGATGGAGCAAGGAGATGCTGCCAAGTGAGGAATTAGTGAACCAGGTTGGCAAGCAAAGGGTGCAGTGTGATGGGTACAAGAAAGACCTTGGGAACAATAAAACAGGGCAAAAGGGGGCTTATCTCAAGTGTAGATACAGAAATGCATGCAGCTTGGGTGTACTGGGTCTGGTTGGGATGGAGTTAATTTTCTTCATAGTAGCCAATATGGTGCTGTGTTTTCGACTGGTGATGAAAACAGTATTGATAACACACTAATGTTTTAGCTATTGCTGAACAATGCTTGCATAGCATCAAGGTCTTCTCTATTTTTCACTCTGTCCACCCTGGGGAGTTGGGTAGGTGTGGGCAAGAGGCTAGGAGAGGACACAGCTGGGACAACTGACCTGAATGGACCAAAAAGATATTCTATAGCATATGATGTCATTCTCGTCAATAAAACTGGAAGGGGATTTTTTCCAAGGTAGCTGTTGCTCAGAAACTGGATGGGCATTGGGTGGTGACTGATTGCTTTTGTATAACTTTTTTCTTCCCCCCCCCCCCCCCCACACACACACACACACATTGGCTCTATCACATGATCACATGGGGGAAGCTTCTAGCAATTTGTCACTGAAGCGACCCCTGTAGCCCCCCTTCTACCAAAACCTTGCTAGAAAAAACAAATACAGTGAATCAAAGATCCTGGTTCTTATGGGGGACTTAAACCTCTCTGACATCTGCTGGAAGAGCAACACAAAGGAGTGCAAGAAGTAATCTCTCTTCCCACATCTCTCAAGCCCCTGGAAACTCAAGACAAGGACTGGAAGAATTAAGTTCCTCCCATCATAGGACAAGATCAGGTTTGAGGTCCACCTGAGGAACCTGAACATACATAAGTCCATGGGACCTGATGACATACATCCCAGGGTCCTAAGGGAATTAGCTGATGTAGTTGTCAAGCCACTCTCCATCATATTTGAAAAGCCATGGCAGTCAGGAAAAATCCGCAGTGATTGGAAAAGGGGAAACATTACACATTTTTTAAAAGGGTAAAAAGGAAGACCCTGGGAATTACCAGCCAGTCAGCCTCACCTCTGTGTCTGGGAAGATCATGGAACACATCTTCCTGGAAGTTATGTCAAAGCATATGGAAGACAGGGAGGTGATTAGAGACAGACAGCATGGCTTCACCAAGGGCAAATTGTGCCTGACTAATCTAGTGGCCTTCTATGATGCAGAGACTACATCAGCAGGCAAGGGAAGAACCATGGATGTCACCTACCTAAACTTCTGTAATGTCTTTGACACAGTTCCCCCCCAACATTCTTTCTTCTAAATTGGAGAGATATGGGTTCGACTGTTAGATAAATAGGAATTGGCTGGATGGCCGTATCCAAAGAGTTATAGTCAATGGCTCAATGTCCAAGTGGAAACCAGTAACGAGAGGTGCCCCTCGAGGGTCTGTACTGGGACCAATAATAATATCTTCATCAATGGCATAGACAGTGGGATTGAGTATACTCTCAACAAGTTTGCAGACGACACCAAGCTGAATGACGCAGCTGATTTGCTAGAGGGAAGAGATACCATCCAGAGGGACCTTGACAGGCTTGAGGAGTGGGCCCATGCAACCCTCATTAAGTTGAACAAGGCCAAGTACAAGGTCCTGTACCTGGGTCGGGGCAATCCCCAATATAAATGCAGACTGGGGGATGAATGTATTCAGAGCAGCCCTGCAGAGAAGGACCTGGTGGATGAAAAATTGGACATGAGCCATAAATGTGTGCTTGCAGCTCAGAAAGCCAATCGCATCCTGGGGTGCATCAGAAGAAGCGTGGCCAGCAGGTTGAGGGAGGTGGTTCCCCCCCTCTACTCCACTCTCATGAGTCCCTGCCTGGAGTACTGCATCCAGCTCTGGGGTCTCGAGGTCAAGACAGACATGGACCTGCTTGAGTGGGCCCGGAGGAGGGCCACGAAAATGGTCAGAGTGCCAGAATACCTCTCCTATGAGGAAAGGCTTGAGAGAGTTGGAGTTGTTCAGTCTGGAGGAAGGCTGAAGGCTCCGGGGAGACCTTATTGCGGCCTTTCAATACTTAAAGGGGGCTTCTAAGAAAGATGAAGAGAGACATTTTACCAGGACCTGTAGTGATAGGACAAGGGCCAGTGATTATAAACTGAAAGAGGGTATATATCGATTGGACATAAGGAAGACATTTTTTATGATGAGGCTGCTGAGACACTGGAACAGGTTGCCCAGTGAAGTTGTGGATGCCCCACACCTGGAAGTGTTCAAGGTCAGGTTGGATGGGGCTTTGAGCAACCTGGTCTAGTGAAAGGTGTCCCTGCCCATGGCAGGGGGGGTAGACTAGATGATCTTTGAAGGTCACTTCCAAGCCAAACCATGCTATGATTCTGTGAAGCTCCATCACACGTAACCTGGTTAGGCAACCAGGTTAGTACCTAAAAGTACCTGGTTAGGTACTTTTAATCCTTAAAGACCTGATAACTTTCCTGAATTCCTTTGCCCTTCAGAGATGCCTCCCACAGGATCCACTTTCCAATTTCCTGAATAAGCCAAAATATACTGTGAATTCCAGAAGATTTCTGGAGAGTGTCAGGTATGCCTTCTTGATACAAGTACTAGATGAACCAACCAGGGATGATGCACAGCTGGATCTGTGTGGTGTGTTGATCTTGGCTGGCTGCCAGGTGCCCACCAAGCTGGTCTATCACTCCCCCTTCTCAATAGGACAGGGGGGAGTAAATAAGATGAAAAAGCTCACGGGCTGAGATAAGGACAGGGAGATTACTTACCAATTATTGTCACAGGCAAAAAAATTACAAATATTTACAAATAAATTGTCACAGGCAATTAAAATACATTTGGGTAGTGAGAAACAAAGACAAAAAGTTAAACATCTTCTTCCCCCTCCCCTTTTCCCAGTCTCAGCTTCACTCCTTTATTCCTAACTGTGCCTCTTTCATCCCCTCCCAAGCAGCACAGGGGGGATGGGGAATAGGGGATGGTTACGATCAGTTCATAACAGTTTCTCTCTGCTGCTCCTTCCTCCTCAAGCATTTCCCCCTGCTCCAGCGTAGGTCATCTCCATGAGCTGCGGTCGTTCAAGACAAACCTGCTCTGGCATGGGTCATCTCTACAGGCTGCAGTCCTTCAAGAAAAAAACCCAACTCTTTTAATTGTCAGCGGAGGGTTTTAACATCATGCCAGGGATACAGATCAACCAACTGCCCCCAGTCCTCCTTGTCCCCTGGAATGTTTGACTCTCCAGTGGGGGGTCCTTAGCTGGGGAGTGGGGCATCCCGTCAAGGTTCAAGAGGTCGTGCAGAAGGCTGAGCTGCATCCTCTGGTGATTCTACAAACCTTTGCTGTCTATGACTATTTACTTTCTTGGTTTGTCCAATCCTCGCTGTTTATATTACCTCCACATCTCATTCATAGGAATTCCATCAATCTTATCTTGAGTCACCCCATCCTTTAACAAGGCAGCAATCATTCCTTTCTGTGAAATCTTATTATTTTCAGCTTTATTTTAATTTCTATCACCACGCCCTGCATTTTGCTCCAGGCACCATTCTCCTAAATCTCCCAGTTGTTGTACCTTCTCAATTACTTCTCCTATGGGGCTCCCCGTCTCATTTATTAAAAGCATCGTAATGACATTCTTATATGCAGGCAGAGCAGTTTTGATTATTTCATTTCTAATAGGTGCAGTTAACCCGGTCTGTATCATTGTGTCAACGTCTCCTATAAAAATAGCATTTTCATCCTTTCCTCTTTAAGACGCTGTATGCAGTCTCGTAGTGTGTACCAGGGGCAATCTCCTCCTGGCCAATCCCCCTCCATGGGGTATTTGTGGTTGCAACCCGCAGCTGCCAAGGCTAACATATTAGTATTTCCCTGATCATGCTTTCGAAAAGCATCTTGCACAAAAGAATCAGAACTCAACATTACAAACTTCTTGCTGTCTACAGCATCCAATGCAATTCCAGATGCTCCTAAATCATACAGCTGCACCATCCAAGAGAGCAAAGGTTCCCCTGGTTTCTGCTGGAATCGCTCAATCACATCATTAATTTCATGCTGAGTATAATTCTCAATTACATCACGTCTCACTTGCTCTCCATCCGGCCCTTGTTCTAATTTTCTCCTAATTATAGGTTTTATCTCTACATCCTCAGAAACAAATACTCCCCCTACACTCACATCTGAATCAGTTGAGTCCCATATATCACCATCCCACTTGTCAGGATCCCACCATGTTCCTGCTTCAGCAATAACTGTATGCACCTTTTTCGTATTCACTCTACCCTGCTGCTTATGATACTTATACTGAGCAACCCTAACAGCCAACTTCTCCGCCACAGTCTGATAAGTATCCAACCTATCTGTCAACAAACGATTCTGGCACTGCAACAGGACCACCTTACTTTGCAAATCACATGTGTATTTGTTTCTCTAACTCTACTCTCTCTACACAAACCTGCTTTCGCTGCTGATGCTGTTTCCTATAAGCAGTTAACAAAATCCATCCACGCTACCCTAATGCAGCCACTTTCCCCCCCCTTTTCAACAGGTATCATTTGCATCATTTTGCACCTCCTCCCCCTCCTTCTTCTCTGACTTTGGTGTTCACAGAATTGTTTCTCGTGCTTTTTCTTCATCATTCCTCACTGTCTGTGCAGTTTTGCCATTTCTTAAATATGTTTTCACAGAGGCACCACCAACTTTGCTGACTGGCTCATCTTCAGCCAGCAGTGGGTTGGATGCAGAGCTGGCTGGAACCAGCTGTCCCCAGCACAGGACAGCCCCTTACCTCTTTTCATAGAGGCCACCTCTGCAGTTCCCCACCCAGCTACCACAACCTTGCCACATACATGCAGTATAAATCCAAACTTTTATTCAAAGCGGATCTTTAAATCTAGTCTGGTTTGTAAAATAACATGGGTAACATTAGAATAGTAATAGATCACCATAGAAAGGCTGGTGGATACTTATCCTACCCAAATAAACTGATCAGAAAGAAAAACCACCTCAGCATCCTAAAGTGACTGTATTTACCTGTGTTTCCACATATTCCACCTTCATTCTATTCTACCAAAAGTGAATCTCAAGGTAAGTTGGTTGCAGAAAAAGTGTGTATTTATACATTTTTGATTGATTATAGTTTTTCCTGATGTCAGTAGCCCTCTGGAGTAAAAAATGCATCAAGTCACAGCAAGAGATAGGCCTAAACTGTTACTACTAGTAATAAAATACTTTAAAGTTAATTGTAGTTACTAGAACTACTTCAAAACAACTCAGTTGTACTCAGTTCACTTATTTGAACTGATGCATCCTTGGGTACTTCTATGATCTTGGAGGTTTTGTCATGACCTAAAAGGTTACCCAGTCTGCAGGTGTGTAGAGATCGTGACCATGGATTCATAGGATTCCATAATATACAATAACACAGAGGCTTATATCCTCTAAATTTCTCTATTTTATTACAGATTACCACAAATATCACACAATTCACTAGCAAGTATACCTATGACTAATAAAATGAATATATATATATCAAGCAATTACAAATTACAATCAGCAATCAATAAAACCAACAATCAATAATATAACAACAACCAATAACAGCAACAGCCAAGTAGATGTATACACTTACAGGTTACTACAGACTTATCCTTAGTGAAGCAAACTTATCATAAATATAAAAGCAGATATAGTTATGAAAGATTATTTATTTGTATAATAATTGTATCAAGTGATTTAGATCTCAGAAGGGGCCAAACCATCCCAGAAGTGGAAAGACAAACCAAACTTCCCCCAGAAATGGGCGCAGAGGGGGATCAATAAGATAAAAAAGAAAGTTCATGCAGAGAACTCAAGCTGTTTAGGTGGTAGTTTGACCCTGGCTGAATACCAGGTGCCCACCAAAGCTGCTCTGTCACTCCCCTCCTGTCCTGGTTTCTGCTGGGATAGAGTTAATTTTCTTCTTAGTAGCTAGTACAGTGCTGTGTTTTGACTATGATGTGAGAACAATGTTGATAGCACACTGATGGTTTTGGTTGTTGCTGGGTAATGTTTATACTAAGTCAAGGACTTTTCTGTTTCTTGGGCCCTGCCAGCGAGAAGGCTGGAATGGCACAGGAAACTGGGATGGAACACAGCCAGGTCAGCTGACCTGAACTAGTCAAAGAGGTATTCCATACCATATGACGTCATGCTGAGTATATAAACTGGGGGAAGAAAGAGAGTGGGGTCATTCGGCATTATGGCATTTGTCTTCCCAAGTAACCATTATGCGTGATGGAGCCCTGCTTTTCTGGAGATGGCCAAACACCTGCCTGCCCGTGGGCAGTAGTGAATGAATTCCTTGCTCTGCTTGTGTGTGCGGCTTTTGCTTTACCTATTAGATTGTTCTAATCTCTACCCTCGAGTTTTACATTCCTTTCTGATTCTCCTCCCCATCCCTCTGGGTGAGGGGAGAGTGGGCAAACAGCTTCATGGCACAATTACCAGCTAGGGTTAGACCACAACACCTCCTCAACCGAACAGGGGGGAAAAAATATAACAAAAGGCTCATGGGTTGAGATAAGGACAGGGAGATCACTCAGCAATTACCATCACGGGCAAAAAAGATTCGACTTGAGGAAATTAATTTATTACCATTCAAATCAGAAAAAGAAAAAATCACCAAAAAAACCTTTCCCACACCCCTCCCTTCTTCCTAGGCTTAACTTCAATCCCAATTTCTCTACCTCCTCTCCCTGAGTGGCACAGGGGAATGGGGGTTACGGTCAGTTCATCACACATTGTTTCTGCCACTCCTTACTCCTCACACTTGTCCCCTGCTCCAGTGTGGCGTCTGTCCCATGGGAGATAATCCTCCATGAACTTCTCCAACATGAGTCCTTCCCACATGCTGCAGTTCTTCACACGCTGCTCCAGCATGGGTCCCCTGTGTGGGTCCACAGGTCCTGCCAGCAAACCTGCTTCAGCATGGGTTTCCCATGGGTCGCAGTCTCCTTTGGGCATCCACCTGCTCCAGCGTGGGGTCCTCCATTGGTTACAGGTGGATATCTGTTCCACTGTTAACCTTCATGGGCTGCAGGGGTCAGCCTGCCTCACCATGGTCTTCACCATGGGCTGCAGGGGAATCTCTGCTCCAGTGCCTGGAGCATCTCCTTTTTCCCTGACCTTGGTGTCTGCAGACTTGTTACCCTCACATAGTCTCACTCCATTCCCTCACTGGCACAAAGTTGGGGTTTCCCCCCCTCCTCCCTTTTTAATATGCTGTCACAGAGATTGCTACCAACGTCCTGATTGGCTCAGCTTTGGCTAGCAGCGGGTCTGTCTTGGAGCCAGCTGGCATTGGCTCCGTTGGACATGGGGGAAGCTTCTGGGAACTTCTCACAGAAGCCACCCTTGTAGCCCCCCAACTACCAAAACCTTGCCATGCAAACCCTCTACATTAGGAAAAGTATATGCAGCACAGGAAATTCTCAGAGAGAAAAGCTCCATTTTTGGCAAAAATTAAGTGATTTTTATATCACAGAGACATAAGAAGGCTTAGGACATACTTTTTTGAGCCACCAATAGATACTGTAAATTTCTGGGTTTCACCTGGAATAGCCAAAAGATGATATTTTCTGTTCTTTCCAACTAATTTTTATTTTTCTAGACTATTTTCCTGTTCTTGCAGTTAGAACAGCCAACGGCAGTTACTGATTCCTACTTCCTCAGGATGCTTTCCCCTTTTTCCAGACTATTTTTTACCTTTTCAGATGATAAATTGCTGTTACAGTTCCATGTTTATGCTCTTATCTATGATATCTCAGGAAGTCTCTGGTTTCAAGATACCCAGCTCTACTTCAAAGATGCCAGCTGCACTTTTCAAGGAAGCTTTGGGTTCACAGGCTTAGTTCCCAGGCTATCAATTTCTTCTGTTCGGTAATTTCCCCCTTCTAACGAGGTTGTCTTTATGGCTGCTCATATCAGGTGTAAAAACTACAGTATTTGGCCCACTCAGAAATATTTAGTGTATTGACAGTCTTACAGAAAAAATTGTATTTGAGGAATTAGTGATCTTGGGCAAGCCGTGTCACCCATATTAGGCCTAGTAACCCTTGTTAGCATAAGTGACTGCCCTATGTATGTAACAGTGCCAGAGAACATGGGACTTTTTCAAGCAGATCTTTGAAGAGGCCAAAGCCTGCTATCCTGAAGCCCAGAGTTGTGGTCTTGCTTTTTGCTCTCCTCCCTGCTCTCAGGATCCTGATCTCCCCCATCTCATAATCACTACAGCCAAAGCTGCCTTTGACCTTCACCCATAAACTCTCAGTTGAATGCAAAAAGGCTTTATGCACAAGGAGAGACAAGCTACAAAGGTAGATTAAAGAAATATTGCCTGGGCATGTAAAGATGGTGTCAGGAAAGCCAACTGTGGTAGGTTTACCTTGGCTGGCTGCCAGGTGCCTGCCAAGCCACTCGCTCACTCCCCTTCCTCAGCAGGACAAAGAAAGAAAATAAGGTGATAAAAAGCCCGTGGGTCAAGCTAAAGACAGGAAGATCACTCACCAGTTACCATCATGGGCAAAACAGACTCAACTTGGGGAAGATTAATTTAATTTCTTGAAAATGAAAAATAGAGTAGGATGGTGAGAAACAAAGACAAAACTGAAAACACCTCCTTCCCCACCCTTCTTGCCAAGGTCAACTTCACTCCTTCATTCCCGACTCTTCTGTCTCCTCCTCCCCATTTTAAGAACTACTCCAGTGTGATTACATTCCATGGGGTGCAATCTTTCAGGAATGGATTGCTCCAGTGTGGGTCCCCCACAGGCTTCAGTTCCTGCCAGAAAAACTGCTCCTGCGTGGTCTTCTCTCCATGGGCTGCAGTTCCTGCCAGGAGCCTACTCCAGCATGGGCTCTCCACAGGCTGCAGCTTCCTTCAGGGCACACCCATAGCTCTGGTGTGGGGGTCCTCCAAGGGTTGCAGTGTGGATATCTGCTCTGAGGTGGTCCTCCATAGGCTGCAAGGGAGCAACCTACTTCACCATAGTCTTCTCCAGAGGCCGCAGGGGAATCTCTGCTCCGGCGCCTGGAGCACCTCCTCCTCTGACCTTGATGTCTTCAGGGTTGTTTCTCTCACATTTTTATCACTCCTCTCTCACAACTGCTGTGCAGCATTTTTTACCCTTTCTTAAATAAGCTTTCACAGAGGTGCCACCAGCTGCACTGATTGGCTTATCTTTGGACAACAGTGTGTCTGTTTTGGAGCTGGCTAGAATCAGCTCTGTCTGACATGAGGGCAGCCCCTGGTCTCTTCTCACAAAGGCCACTCCTGCAGCACTGTGCCCCCCCCCCCCCCCAACTTTGCTATGCAAAACCCAATACACCAATACTCACCTGAACTTTAGACTTGCAAGGAACATCAAGGACAAAAAGAAGAAGCTCTGCTGCAGAAAATATCATAGCAACATTGTATCAACAACGTAGCAAAAATCAATGGGAGACCTTATAGGAGGAGAAGGTTGTAGAGCAGGGGTCCTCAAACTTTTTAAACAGGGGGCCAGCACGCAGATTAAGTGGCAGGAAGTCATCTGCGGCTACTTGGTTCCCCCACCCAGCCCCCGGTGTGTGTGTGTGTGGGTGTGTGTCTGTAAATACCGGGGGCCAGATTGAGGACCCTGGGGGGCCGTATCCAGACCACGGGCTGTAGTTTGAGGACCTCTGTTGTAGAGGATTGAAGATGGGTTAATTAGCATTGATAATATACAGCTGTGGGCTGGCTTCAGGGGCTGCAGGTTGGCTGATGTAGATAAGGTGCAGCTGTGGCTGGATCTGTTAAGTGGTTGGGCAGCCAAGGAAGAGAGAGGAGGAAGAAGGAGAAAGAAGGGAGAGTACCCTGGATGAGGAGAGACTAGGAGAAGGCAGCAGAGGGACTGGCATGAAGAGTATGTTGGTATGTGATGGTAAAAGACCTTGTTGCAGCTAGCTAGTTTGGAGAGTGCTGTGACAGAAGGTGATTTTATTTAAAATAGAAACTGAAACAAAATAAGTGTCAGTCATAGTTTCACACTCAAAAGCAGCACAGTAAGCATCTAAGAAGTCTGTCCAGCAGTCAGGCACATGTCAAGGTCCTGAGTGCAGTAGTAGGCCTTAATGGCCCTGACTAGCCTCAACTGAGGTTTTCACCCATGGGCCCAGGAGATCCATTTAAACTCAGCCATGAGCTATGTTGTAGAAGTGCCTGTCTCCAGCTCAGCCACAGCCATGACTGTGCCAGGAAATGGCTGCCTGTTGAACTGGATCCTGAGCTGCAGACTCACTTCCTGGCTTGACCTCGGACCTGCCCTATCATCATGAAATTGCCTGATGATGTAGACTTTTGGTTGATCCTGGCTACCCTTCTCGAGTCTGCTTTGGTTGGGTATTGTGGGACTGGGCCCTGGCTGGCAAGGCCTCTACCCTGCTGGTCTTGTTGTCATGTCTAGCTCCTTGCTTCCCATCCCTTAGGGAGAAGCAAGTCCTCCTTGCTCCTGACAGCACCAGGTCTATGCATGTTCAAGCCATCCATCCAGCAGTCAGGCAGCAAGATGCCAGATGTTAGGTGATGACATGGAGGACAAGGGATGCCAGCTGTCAAGTCTTTCTAATGTATCCTGGGTTATTCTTAGGTTAGTGATCACGTGCAAGTTTTGGATATGCTTTTTTGTACCCTTTTGGAGCTGACAGTGATCAGTGTCTCCACCCTATCCCACCCCTGTGACTGTTACAGGTGAGCAAACAACCCATACTGGATCTGGATACCGGGGTTTATTTGAGAAACAATGAAATTAGAGCTTTTTACCCTACTTGGTGATCTTACAAACACATTCACTTCCCCCCCCCCCAGCAGTACATTCACTATGTCTGTACTTCCTATCAGGAAGATCACTAGATCACTGCTGGTCCAGGAGGGTTGAGCAGATGAAAGTCATGTTGGTTTTGTGCTGTGCAGCTTGCTCCCAGTTACCAGTCTCAGGCATTATTGGCCAAGATTCCTGCATGTCCCCCTGCATTTGTCTCCACACATCTCCCTGATCTTCCCCCACTTCCAGGATCTTTCCTCCAGCCAAGATCTTCACTTTCTTTTTGCCAGGCCTCCTTCTTCTTTTTGGTAACCCAAGCCCCCAGTTTTCCCAATTTAAATAGTCCATGTGCAGAAGCACAACACGTGATCAGGCTCCTAATTGGTGGTTCTGTTTCTGAGTTGGAGGAATCAAGATGTGACACACTTCTTTAGTCCAAGTATTAGTTATCAAAATTTACAAACAGTCTGTACTGGTTGCAGCTAGCAAGTCACAGGCTTGTGCTTGAGAGTACTAAAGTTCAATTTTGGATGTTTACCCACACATAATTATCTGCAGCCTGTCAGCATTCACAATTTAAGCTCACAATTCTTTCTGCCTACCACAGCGAGTCATCAGGAATTGTTCACTGTTCTTTGTTTCCAGACCTGGATGTCTTCTGTAATGGCTGGTGGATGTGCTGAGGTCTTGATGACCTGCTAATCTGGGTGCCATTAACGTATACAATTGAGAGCCTTTGTTCTGCTGTGTGTTCCTTCTGGTGTCTCCACACACAAAGGTTCCCATTCCTTCTCTATTCACACTAATCTTAGCCTTTCTATAAAAACTCTCTATGCTGCTGCTACAACAGCAGCAAAAGGCTGACCAAGGAAAAACTGGGACCGTTGCTGAATAGGGCAGACGATTTAGTGACAGTGGACACAGATAAGGTTGAGGCACTCAGTACCTTCTTTGTGTCCATCTTCACTAGCAAGGTCTCCCATGCCTCTGTGCTTAGTGAAAGGGTTCAAGAGGGAGAATTACCAGAAGCGGATGAGGATCAAGTCAGGGATTACGTGCGTGAACTCTACCCATACAAGTCCATGAGACCTGACAGGTTGCCTCCAAGGGTGCTGAGAGAGCTGGCTGATGTCCTTGTAAGGCCATTCCATACCATCTTTGAAAAGTCATAGTTGTCTCATTGGAAAGGAGGAAGTTCCTGATGACTAGATGAAGGCAAATATTGCATCCATCTTCAAAAATGGCCAAAAGGCCAATCTAGGGAACAACAGACTGGTCAGCCTCACTTCAGTCCCTGAGAAAATAATGAAACAAGTCCTCTTGGACAACAGTTCTGGGCATATGGAGGAGAGGGCTACTAGAAACCGTCATTAAGGATTTACCAAAGATAAATCGTGCTTGACTGACTTGGTTGCCTACTTTGATTAAAATAGTTATGGTTGTGGACATTTACCTCAACTTTATCAAGGTTTTTGACACTGTCTCCCATCCTATGCTTGTATCCAACTGTTATGGTCTGGATGGGGGCGAAGGGGGGTGCAACTAGATTGGTGAAAAAGTAGCTGGATGATCAAGCTCAAAGGATAGCGGTTGCTGTGTCATATTCTACCCGGAGGCCAGTGACAAGTGTGGAGTACTACAGGGGTCTATCCTGGAACCTGTCCTGTTGAACACCATTTTCAATGACCTGGAGGTGGCAACAGAGTGCACTCTTCTCAAGTTTGCAAATTATGCTCTTAAGGACAGGGCTGCCATTCAGAGAAACCTAGACAGGCTGGAGAAATGGGCCCATCAGAACCTCATATAACTCAACAAGAACAAGCACCTAGTCTTGTACCTGGGAAGGAAGAACCCCTTGCAAAGATACTGGCTGAGGACTGCCTGGCTGGGGAGCAGTTCTGCTGAAAAGGACCTGGGTGCTCTTGATAGGCAGCAAGCTGAACATGAGCCAGCAGTGTGTCCTGGCAGCAAAGGCGGCCAACATAATTCTGGGCTGTATTAACAGTAGTGTAGCCATTAGAT
This sequence comes from Falco biarmicus, assembly GCF_023638135.1. Classification (NCBI taxonomy): domain Eukaryota; kingdom Metazoa; phylum Chordata; class Aves; order Falconiformes; family Falconidae; genus Falco; species Falco biarmicus. Next base: position 20,551,165 of record NC_079310.1, on the reverse strand, counting down.
CAAGGAAAGTGATTATCCCCCTTTACTTAGCATTCATTAGACATGGAATACTGTGACCAGTTTTGGGTCACGTACAATACAGGAAAGACATTGATCAACTGAAGCACATCTAATGGAGGGCCACTGAGATCATCAGGGGCCTGGACCACATGCTCTATTAGGAGAGACTGAGAAAACTGGCCTTTTTCAGCCTGAAGGCTTTGGAGGGGACCTGACAGCAGCCTTCCAGTACCTACAAGGAGGTTATTAAGAAGGCAGAGCCAGGCTCTTCACACTAGTGCATGGTGGGAGGACAGGAGACAATGGGCATAAGTGGAAATAAGAGAGGCCCTGACTGGATAGGAGAAACTTTTTCTCTATGAGGATGGTCAAGCATGGGATCAACGCGCCCAGAAAGGTTGTGCAGTCCCCATCTTTGGAGGTTTTCAAAACCAGACTGGATAAATATATTTAGTTATCTGCAGTTTGCAGCTGAGACAGCTACTATCTTTGCAGGTGTAGGGAAAAGACTCAAGATATTTGTTATCACAAGGAGCTAGTGGCCTTGGACAAAAGTCTGGCAACATGTTTAGTGCTAGTTTGCTCTGTATAAGAAAGGGACATAAAACCAGCGTGTGATGGAAAAAAAGTGAGGAAGCCCCTGTCAGTTTGAGCCTTGATACAGACAGGACTATGCAGCATGCTGTACACCAGATGAGAGATCCATCTGATGCCATCACCTTGGGCTCCTGGTATCAGAAGGGACGTAAGACATTCTAATTCAATTACTATCATCGGTTCCATATAGCTTCTGGTTTTTGAGTCAATAAACAACCTCTTTTTCTCACATCCTGGATGTGGTATGTTGTTTCCTTGAATCCTCATTGTCTGCCCAATAGCTAGACAGAACAGCAGATAACCTGAGGATAAAACACAAGTGTTCCAGACATTAGTACTAGGGCCAAGAAAGGAGCTTCCATCAGCTGATCTATTGCTTATTTTTTACTAATACTTATCCCACTGTATACTACAACAGACTTAGACTTTACTATATCATAATTAGAGCCTACAAGAAAAAAATAGCTAGTGTTGCATAACAGCTAGTTTATCTGTGTCAGCAACTGCTGGTAAGATCTATGAGAACTATTTATACCAACTCATTTACTTGGGTTAGTCAAACTATTATTCTAAAATGCATTCCAAACCCTGTGTGCGATCAGAGCAATGCAGCAGAGGGCCAAGTAAACAATAGATCTGGCTCAAGGAGCATACAAATAATAGACTCCTGTAAAAACATGTGACAAATATTTATACTGATATTTGAGGTACAGACTCTCCCTTGAAATAGCTCAGCTACAGAGTACATGTTTATGGACAGAGCTGCTATAGAAAGAGCAAGTTTGAAAAGTTTCATAGAAATTTTGGATTGCAGAGGCTCTGACACCAGGCTTGTTCTGGGAATAGCATTTGAACCCAAGATCCTAAACCACAAGGCTTTTAAAGATCGTCCTATTTCTCAGTACTTAAGTTGATAATTTCAGAAATCATTCACTTAATAAAAAGTTTTAGTTTAGCAGTGTATGAAATACCTGCCAAAACCAGACTTACAAGTGCTTGGCTCTTGACTGTGATCAAGCTTTGTTGAAAGCAGAATCTCATCCCACCCACTGTACCTGAAAGTCTCCTTTTGTTCTCTTCAACTAATAATTTTCACTCCATTATAGAACTAGCTTTAAAAAATTAGTTTTAAAAATTTAGTTAATTTAAACTAAAGTCTTAAAACCAAAAGTTTCTCAGTGACCATACAACCCAAAGATCATATGTAAGCAATTGTTAGTTATATGGGGGGGAGGGGAACAACACACAAGACTTTTTTTATGAAAGCAAAATGTAACATTTAAATCCTCTTAGAAGAGGTAGAGAGCCAGTGTTTTAATTGATGCCATTCAGATCTGCAGTACTGATGTCATACCAATTTATTGCTAATGATAAAACCAGATTTAAGAGCTATGCCAGCAATATAGCAGTATAACTGTGATCTTCAATATTCATAGAATAAGACATACCCATATCTAATAACAATAGCAGATTCCACCAGAAATCCATCACTTATTGTAAACATTGTATTTGTGCAAGTTCTTTTTCAAACTTTAATTCCCAAAATCATGAAAGGCAAATTTAGTAGCATAAAACACATTCAGTTTCATGTTTGGCAATGAGAACCCCATTCTTCATAGACAACCAAAAACCTAGCAGCACATTTTCAAACATTATTACAACTGTTTCTGGATTACCCTCCGTCCAAATCCCTCCCCACTCAAAGCACCAAAAATAAAGTGCGATGCCCATAAAAATGTCTTAAGAAAATAGCCACGTTCTTTTATTTGCAATAATGATAATAAAAATAATAATAATAATAAAAAGAGCACTTTGCCTCAGTCTTAACAGTGCTATACTGTGTCCATCATTTTGGGTTCTTCATCTTTCAGTAGCATTGAGTTTAAATTGGAAACACTTCTGTTTATGCAACCTTGTCGATCATTTGCATTCTGCAACAAATGAAGAATTCAAAGCTTAATCTCAATGCATACATACACTTACAGATAACTAAATCAAGCTCTTTATTTTGCTTGTCTTAAGATAAGTTTGTAATAAAATAAAATTTCTTAAAAAACAACAACCCAGACAGTATTGTCATAATGTGAGTGTCAAGAAGCTTCTTTAAATTTAGCTAGCATACTATCACCTTATTTACTTAGGGTTCAGTTACCAGATCTTATCAAACAGGTACCTTGACCAAAATTATTTCAAAGTACTTTAAATTGTGTCTCCTTCCCCAACATCCAGCTTTTAAACCCTTTTAAATTTTAATCTTCAGCCCAAGATGTGATCATCACCAGCACTGAAACCAAAGGCCCCGGTGTTCCAAAATAAAGATAAAACCAAGGGCAGAATATCGTAACACAGTGTAAATTTTCCTTAGACTTGACTACCTGTAGGTTTCCATTAATAGGATTAGTCATTTTCAGTTGAAAGCTCATTTCGCCTCCTGTGATGCAAAGTATATTTAATTCTAGCGCCTGAACAGGTTAATGATGCAGTTTTCCATTTAGCACAATTATTCAAGGGCACTGAACTAACATATGCCTTTTAATGCTATAAATTGTGAGAGCTTTGAGAAACAATCTCTCTTGCATATTGCTAATAGTGCATGTTAGAAATGACAGTGCTTCACGTATGGAGAGGCCTATTCCTAGATCTCAAAAAGTACATCTTCTCAAGAGTGTAGCAAAAATCTATTCCTAAAAGAGTTGTTATATTCATTTTTGGAAATAAAAAGCCTACCTGTGACAAAGACTCCAGTCCTACAATACCAGTATAGACACTGGGATTCTGTACTGACGTAGGTATAAAGGCTTGAGACTGTGAACAGATTCTCACTCTTGATTTGAATGCTTCAAGCTCAGTTTTAAAAGCTTCCAAATAGCCTTCTTCCCCTGCCTGTAAAAAGAAGAGTGAAATATTTTTCATCTCAGCCAGATTTACTTCTAGTTGTAAGCATACATACTGCTAAAGAGAAGTCTTGCAGTAATGCATATTATACTCATTAAAGGATAATGGTTTGTACAAGTCAATAACAATATTACCACCAGTCAGCTTAAAAAGAAGATTCAGGTATGCTGTTTTTTGTTTGTTTGCTTTGTTTCAAAGAGAGACTTTAGCATTTGATGGGTATAGCAACTGAGTTATTCATCTGAGAACATGTAAGAACAAAACAAATATAATTTTAATCCTTCCTTTATGCCACCTCAGAAGCCAATACCCTTAAGAGAAAAGGTACTAATGGCAGCACTCAATTCAAAAGCAAAGCATGATTCAAAGTGGGTGTCAACTGAAGTCCTTAAAGCAGCATTAAGATCAGCATGATTTGATTCTTCAGTCTTGGATAACTTAATATAGAACCTGCATCAAACCACAGCTTCAGTCTTCTCACATCTTTCTCTCCCTCTCAGCATTCCAGAGCTAACTATGACTGACTGAAGAGAAACAGACTCCAAATTGGGCCCTGCCATAAACTGTATAGAGAGGAATTATGATAAACGAAATAGGACACTTGGTTCTTAGACACATTCATGTTTGCGCTGTAATTTAGGTGGCACTTCACTTTTCCACACTCCTGTAGTTCCCATGCTATGTTCTGCTTTCCCTCTGGCCTAACAAAAATCCATGGAACTTCCATTCTCAAGATCAGAATTATGCAAAATGTTCATCCTAGAATGAACTGCCAACAAAACACCACTTCCCCATAAGCTTGATTCAGTTGGTAACATATTTAACCTCCAACTGTCAGGAAGAAAGCTCCTTCAGAACACTGATCCCTTGCAAGGGTATCAAGAGTTTCAGTGTTATACAAGTTCTGACTTACTTTGGCTTTTTGGAAAAATAGACGAAAACAGCCTCTTGGATCCACATTGCAACTTCTGGCCATTTCTATAATAAACTGCATCACAACTGCTTGGTGTGCTATTTGTTCCATCAGAGCTCTTTTCTGAAAAGAGAAATTACATAATTACAGAAAGTATCTTTAAAAGTATAACTCTATCTAGAAATCAGCAACATCTTTGCATTTGATTCCTAAAGAGGAAAGAACTGATACTGACAGAAGCAAAGGGACTGTTAATTAGCTGAGACTAGATCTAATGTAGTAATGTGTTTTGGAGGCTTCCTTCAATAAGATAACATAGACATGAGAAGACAGGGAGAAGATTAATTAAATGGCTCATCAATTTGGACAGCTTTTCTGTAGTGTAAGTGGGAAATTGCATACTTTTAAGCGGTTTAAAGGTCTTCCTAGTACCTGTTCAGCTTCTAGATGAAAACACCATAAGATGAGATATTTAGCTGTTTCTTCACATACAAGATATGGATGGTCAGACAAAAATCTTTGACTGTCATCCCATCTGCCCAGCATACCTGATTAAAAAAAAACCCAACAACATGAATTAACACATTCAATACGGAGAAGTGATTTAATGCAGTGAAGATGTTATTCAAATTTACATACCACTACAATCTCCTTCACACTTCATTGTTACCTTAGAAGAACACCATGCAAATAAAACTGAACTCTATATTTTTTGGTTATTAAAACACCTCCCAGTGCTAAAAGAACATTACCAATAAGGTATGCTCAGACTAAAGATACTGAAATATAGTTAGCTGCTACTGTTAAGATCTTATTTTTATTGTATCTCTGGCAGCGTTAAAAACAGGTTAACTGTAAATGGTTTTCACACACTGTAACCAAGTAGTATCTATACCTATTTATTAAGAATTTGATAGTATAACAAAATTGATGGATGGAGATTTATAGTCAGTGATTTTGACAGAAGTGCTTGCAAGTTAAGACAAATAGAAATGAAAGCATAATCATAGTCTAAAATTAATATGCTTTGACATGGTTTGCTAGGGTTTAGGAAATAAAAAGCTATTTTTATAACCAAGTTCAAGCATTAAGGTCAAAAACAGGAGAGCCAACTCAGTGGTTGAAAGTTAACTAGAAGACTTAATTGTAGTAAGTAGCATGAAACTACCTTCATGGAAAGACCTGCAGGTTAAAAGTCAGAACTCAAAATTCAAACAGTGAGATGATCACCTCCCCCTCATTTCCTTCATATGATTTAATTGCCCTAATACACATATTAGTAATATTTTACTGCTTGCCAGTATTAGATACAAAGTTTTACCCTTCTATCACTCATATATTTATATATTTAAAAATAAAAGATCGGTTCCATCTCTACATAGTCTTAACAGCTGTTTTGCAGATATTTACCTTTTATCATTCACCTCCCCTCATGGATTAACAGACAGAAAACCCCCAGCTATTTATTGGAGGCAGGTCCCAGGCACTTTTACATGCAGGAATTGCATCTCCATTAATGCCCCTGTCATTTCCCATGGAACAGCAGAAAAAGTTGCTAGAATTTTAATTTTTATGACTTGAAAAACTTTTTCAGTTCTATGTTGACTCAAGAAGTTCTCATTGATCATAGTAACCAACGGGCTTCTGTGCTTTACAGCTTCCATTACTTTGAAATGGTTATTTGTTATGATGCCACATCGCCTGTCCTGAGAAACAAGAATCTAGATACTCTCCTCGCCAGATGTTTCATTTGTTAGCATCCATTTTCTACAACAGTAATAACAATAACGAAAAAAAGAAATAGACCTACACAAATTCTACAGGAGATTAAACTGCAAAATGTTGGAAGCAACATACTTACCAAAGTATCTAATCTTTTGTTCATGTTTCTGTATAAATGATTTAGATATATCTTCATCTTCTACTTCTTTTCTTTTATATTGACTAATAAAACTCTAAAGATGAGAAAAAACTATTATAGAATCTCCACATATACCTTTTTTGACCTATAGGATTATTTTAATTCATTACTACTTAAAGGGCAATGTTCTAGTTTTAAACACAGCCCAGCAAACACACATGTACCCAACACTTCATGTACCCAGGAAGGTTATTTACTAAAACACAGCTCATCTAATTAATAATAGGGTGAAAAATGCCTTATCATATTATTCTTCTGAGCAATAATATATCTCAAAGTTCTATGCACGAGTAGGAACTTACTGATCTATAAACAATGAGAAATATCTATACCATCTAGCCCTGATGAAGCTAACTCAGTGGAATTATGAAAAATGATGGTTCATATTCAAGTTAAGTGCTGAAAACAAAACTGACATTTACTATGAAGACAGCTTGTGCTAATGTTAATTTCTTAATACAGATTATGTTATTAGAGGCAAACTGTGCATGTTTCAAATGTGAGAATTTAGCATAACAAAGAAACAAACTTAATGTGAAGAACTTTTTCTCATCCTTGGTTTTGGCAACAGTTGCTATAAGGGACAAATATAAGTTCTGACTCCCAGTTAAAGGAGGTGTCATACACATTCATGATATCAGTGCAACATGTCCTCTTCAATAGGACAAATTAAGAAAGAAAAACATTCAAGACATTACAATAAGCACTATACTAAATATAGAAAACACTCAAGAAGAGAAATAAATGGAATAAAAAAGGCTTATAATTGTTTTCATACACATTTATAGGCCATACCTTATTAAATACCTCCTTACTAAATGAATCTGTATTCCATATTTTCTGTCTTTCCCTCTGTATTAGTGCTGCTTCTTTTCTTCTCCATTCTTCCTCTCTCTGTCTCAGTTCTGAAGCTTCAGTCTGTGCTTTGGCATATTCCTGATCAATGGATTCCGAATTATGCAGTGCTAAACTACCAAGTTTCTGCTGGGCTTCTGCTAGATTCCATTTGGATTCTACAGAGTTCTTCACAAACTCTTTTTGGTTTTGACAGATTAATTCAATACCTTGAATATACGTCTGTGTCTGTGTGGAAAACAAAACATGCTGTTTATGGAAGGAAAATTGATAGAATTTATGAAGCATATAATTCCCAAATAGAACACTGACATGGAAGGCATCGTAAAAACAATATTATATTCACAACAGTGACTAAACACAATATTGTTCAGCTAAATTACTTTTAACGGAAACTTCTACTTCAAGCTTTCTAAACCTAATTGAAAGATACTTACAGAATCATGGATCAAGTATTACCACCAATAATACAGTCTCCAGACTGTATATCATAAAAATATTTTCTAGATAAAAGGATTTTCCACACTCTCCTCTGGCTATCTTTATTCTGCAAAATTAGCAATAGCCAAAATAGCAGAATACTTGCAAGACATACTTCTGAGAAGAAAGCATCTGCTTTATGATGTTGTGGTTTAACCCCGGCCAGCAACCAAGCACCATGCAAAAACTTTGACTGGGCAGGACCAGCTCAGCTAGCAGATCCTCTGGTATTAACCAACCAGGTAGCCTTTGCTAAATGTTTATCCCAATGTTTGAAGGTCCCACAACCCATTGCTTTCAGCGTAGTCTTTAACAATCCATTACATTGTTCAATTTTCCCAGAGGCTGGTGCATGATAGGGAATGTGATATACCCACTCAACGCCATGTTCTTTGGCCCAAGTGTCTATGAGATTGTTTTGGAAATGAGTTCCATTGTCTGATTCAATTCTTTCTGGGGTGCCATATCGCCACAGGACCTGTCTTTCAAGGCCCAGAATAGTGCTTTGGGCAGTGGCATGGGGCACAGGGTATGTTTCCAGCCATCCGGTGGTTGCTTCCACCATTGTAAGCACACGGTGCTTGCCTTGGTGGGTCTGTGGGAGTGTGCTATAGTCAATCTGCCAAGCCTCCCCATATTTATATTTCTGTCATCATCCTCCATACCACAGAGGCTCAAACCGCTTGGCTATATTGCAATGCATGTTTCACATTCATGGATTACCTGTGCGACAGTGTCCGTGGTTAAGTCCACCCCTCAATCTCAGGCCCATCTATATGTTGCATCTTTTCCTTGATGGCCTGAAGTGTCACAGGCCCACTCAGCGATAAATAATTCACCTTCATGTTGCCAATCCAAATCTACTTGAGCCACTTCAATCTTGGTTGCTTGATCCACCTGCTGGTTGTTTCAATGTTTCTCAGTGGCCTGACTTTTGGGTACATGAGCATCTACATGACGTACCTTTACAGCCAGATTCTCCAACCGAGTGGTGACATCTTGCCATAATGCAGCAGCCCAGATGAGTTTACCTCTACATTACCAATTGCTCTCGCTTCCATTGCTGCAGCTACCCCCACAGGGCATTTGCCACCATCCATGAGTCAGTATAAAGGTAAAGTATCAGCCACCTTTCTTGTTCAGCAATGTCTAAATCCAGCTGGATAGCTTTCAATTCTGCAAACTGACTCAATTCACCTTCTCCTTCAGCAGTTTCTGCAACTTGTCATCGGAGACTCCGTACAGCCACCTTCCACCTTCAATGCTTTCCTACAATATGGCAGGACCCATCAGTCAACAAGGCATATTGCTTCTTATGTTCTGGCAGTTCATTATACAATGGGGCTTCTTCAGCACGTCACCTCTTCCTCTGGTGACATCCCAAAATCTTTACCTAGTGGCCAATCCATAATAATTTCCAAGTTACCTGGATGATAGGGATTTCCTGTTTGAGCTCGTTGTATAATCAGCATGACCCACTTACTCCATGTAGCATCAGTTGCATGATGTGTAGAAGAAATCCTCCCCTTAAACATCCATCCCAGCAATGGCCACCAGGGTGCCAAGAGGAGCTGCGCTTAAGTACCAATCACTTCCGAAGTGGCTGCATGGTGCTTGGTTGCCGACTGGGGTTAAACCACGACAGATGTCAAATAACAATAGAGTAACTATTACTACCTACCTTCCAGCATGCATTAATATTACTGTGGTGGGTTGACCTTGGCTGGCTGCCAGGTGCCCACCAAGCCACTCTCTCACTACTCCTCCTCAGCAGGACAGAGGAAGAAAATAAGATGAAAAAAAGCTCGTGGGTCAAGATAAAGACAGGAAGATTGGTCACCAATTACCATCACAGGCAAAACAGACTCGACTTGGAGAAGTGAATTTAATTTATTTATAATTAAAAATAGAGTAGGATGGTGAGAAACAAAGACAAAACTGAAAACATGTTGTTGTTCGTTTCCCCCCCCCCCCTTCTGAAGATCAACTTCACTCCATTGTTCCCGACTCCTCTGTCTCTTCCTCCCTGTTCTGAGCAGTGTTGGGGGGATGGGGAATGGGGGTTGCACTCACTTTGTATCAGTTCCTCTCTGGCGCTCCTTCCTCCTCACACTTTTCCCTTGCTCCAGTGTGGGGTCCTTCCCATGGGCTGCATTTCTTCAAGAACTGCTGCAGTATGGATCTGTTTCATGTTATACAGTCCTTCAGGAAAAGACTGCTCAAACATGGGTCCCCCACGAGCTGCAGCTCCTGCCAGTACCCTGATCCAGTGTGGGCTCTCCACCAGCTGCAACTTCCTTCAGGGCACATCCACCTGTTCCTGTGTGGTGTCCTCCATGGGCTGTAGTGTGGATATCTGCTCCAGCACGGTCCTCTCCATGAGCTGCAGGGAACAACTGCTGTGGCACGTGGTACTCTCCATGGGTTCCAGAGAATCTCTGCTCCGATGCCTGGAGCACCTCCTCCTCCTCTTTCTTCTCTAACCTTGATATCTTCAGGGTTGTTTCTCTCAAATTTTTTCCTCACTCCTCTCACAACTGCTATGCAGTATTCTTTTGACCTTTCTTAAATATGCTTTCGCAGAGGTGCCACCAGCTTTGCTGATTGGCTCAGTTTTGGCCTGCAGTGGGTCCATTTTGGAGCTGGCCTCTGGCCAGCTCTGCCTGACGTGAGGGCAGCCCCTGGTCTCTTCTCACAGAGGCCACCCATGCAGCCCCCCCCAACATTGCCATGTAAACTCAAAACAAATGCTCACTGCATGTCCTCTGATCTTATCCTGGACTATTAGTGAAAGTGGAATTTAAGCTACGAATTAGTTGGGGCACAAGATAAGCATCCCTTTCCTTCTTCCAAACATACTGAGAGTCACTAACAAGTAGGAGATAGAAATGATTTCTTACACCACAGTATTTATATTGCCTACAGATGTACACTAGAAACTCAGCAGTTCCAGATTTTTTTTCTTTCTCTAAACCATCTGCAGGCTACAAACAGGATGCAGGCTCTCTCTTCAAAAGGAGCCCCATGGACAAGACAAGGGCTAATGAATCATAAAATCATTTAGGTTGGAAAAGACCTCTGAGATCAAGTCCAACTGTTAACCCAGGACTGCCAAGTCACCACTAAAATATGTGCCTAAGCGCCACATCTATGCATTTTTTAAACACTTAGAAGGATGGTGATTCCATTACTTCCCTGGGCAGCCTGTTCCAGTATTTGACCACCCTTCCAGTGAAGAAATTTTGTTGAAGCAGGAGGCTCGGACACAACTTATACGACCAATATGATCAAGTTAGTGCCACTTTATTAAAAGACTTACAGCAATTTATACTCTCAGCAAGAGATACACACGCTACATAGGCTTTGTTATGTAAAAAGTGATAGGTTAAAACCACTCGTCCACACGCTTCCACCTCCCTTATGATTGGTCCCAGTGTGGTGCCCACACGCTGCTCCCCCCTCGTGCAGGCATCCTGTTTTTTCTCATCCCTCTGTCCAACTCCCCCATCTCTCAGTGAACACACAGCCTCCCTATCTCCCCTGGCCTTGCACACGTCCTTCACAACACCTGCAGCTTGTTAGGGCTGCGGCCTGTTATTACAACCAAGTTATGCAGTCTGGATTGCTCGTAATATGCCCGTTTTCTTCCAGCCACTCCACAAAATTTTTCCTAATATCCAATCTAAATCTCCCCTGGTGCAAATTAAGCTGTTTTCTCTTGTCCTGTTTTTTGTTATATGGGAGAAGAGACCTACCCCCACCTTCCTTACAACCTCCTTTGAGGTAGTTGTAGACGGCAATAAGGTCCCTCCTGAGTCTCCTTCTCCAGACTAAACAACCACAGATCTCTCAGCTGCTCCTCATAAGACTTGTTCTCTAGACCCTTCACCAGCTTCATTGTCCTTCTCTGGACATGCTCCAGCACCTCTATTTCCCTCTTGAAGTGAGGGGTCCAAAACTGAACACAGTGTTTGAGGTGTGGCCTCACCAGTGCCAAGTACAGGGGGACAATCACTTCCTTTGTCCTGCTGGCCACACTGTTTCAGATCTAAGCCATGATACTATTGGCCTTCTTGGCCACCTGGGCACACTGCTGGCTCATGTTAAGCCAGCTGTCAACCAGCACCCCCAGGTCCTTTTCCACCAGGCAGCTTTCCAGCCACTCTTCCTCAAGCCTGTAGCGTTGCGTGGGGGTGTTGTGACCCAAATGCAGGACCCAGCACTTCTTGATGAACCTCATACAATTGGCCTCAGCCCATCAGCCCCACCTGTCCAAATCCCTCTGCAGAGCCTTCCTGCCCTCAAGCAGATCAATACACACACACCCCCCTACTTTGTGTAGTCTGTAAACTTACTGAGAGTGCACTCCATCCCCTCATCCAGATCACTGATAAACATATTAAACAGAACCAGCCCCAATACTGAGCCCTGAAGAACACCACTTGTGACCAGCCACCAGCTGGATGTAACTTCATTCACTGCCACTCTTTGGGCTCATCCAGCCAGCCAGCTTTTTACCAAGCAAACAGTATATCCGTCCAAGCCGTGCGCAGCCAGTTTGTCCATGAGAATGCTGTGAGAGACAGCATCAAAGGATTTACTAAGGTCCAGTTAGACAACATCTATAGCCTTTCCCTCATCCACTAGGTGGGTCACCTTGTCATAGAAGAGATCAGGTTCATCAAGCAGGACCTGACTTTCATAATCCCATGCTGGCAGGGCCTGATCCCCTGGTTGTCCTGCACACGCTGTGTGATGGTACTCAGGATGATCTGCTCCATAACTTTCCCTGGCATCGAGGTCAGGCTGACAGGCCTGTAGTTCTCCAGATCCTCCTTCCTGCCCTTCTTGTAGATAGGCGTCACACTGGCTAACATCCAGTCTTCTAGGACCTCCCTAGTTAGCCAGGGCTGTTGATAACTAATGGAGAGTGGCTTGGTGAGCTCTTCCACCAGCTCCCTCAGTACCATTTGGTGGATCCCATCTGGCTCCATAGACTTGTGCATGTCCAAGGGGAGCAGCAGGTCGCTGTTTCCTCCTAGACTGTGGGGACTTGTCCTGGTTTCAGCTAGGATAGAGTTAATTTTCTTCTTAGTAGATGGTACAGTGCTGTGTTTTGGATTTGCTGTGAGAACAATGTTGATAGCACACTGATGGTTTTGGTTGTTGCTGGGTAATATTTACACCAAGACAAGGACTTTTCAGTTTCTTGGGCTCTGCCATCAAGAAGGCTGGAGGGGCATGGGAAATTGGGAGGGGACACAGCCAGGACAGGTGACCCAAGCTAGCCAAAGAGGTATTCGTTACTATATGACATCATGCTGAGTATATAAACTGGGGGAAGAAGGAGGAAGGGGGAGGATGCTCGGCATTATAGCATTTGTCTTCTTGAGTAACTGTCACACATGATGGAGCCCTGCTTTCCTGGAGATGGCTGAATACTTGTCTGCCAATGGAAAGCAGTGAATGAATTCCTTGTTTTGCTTTGCTTGCATTTGTGGCTCGTGCTTTACTTATTAAATTGTTCTTATCTCAACCCTCAAATTTTACATTCCTTTCTGATTCTCCTCCCCATCGTTCAGCAATGTCTAAAGCCAGCTGGATAGCTTTCAATTCTGCAAACTGACTCAATTCACCTTCTCCTTCAGCAGTTTCTGCAACTTGTCATAGGGAACTCTATTCCACCTCCAATGCTTTCCTATAATATGGCAGGACCCATCAGTAAACAAAGCATATTGCTTCTCATGTTCTGGCAGTTCATTATACAATGAGGCCTCTTCAGCACGTCACCTCTTCCTCTGGTGACATTTCAACATCTTTGCCTTCTAGACAGTCCATAATCACTTCCAAGATTCCTGGATGACTGGGATTTCCTATTCGAGCTCGTTGCGTCATCAGCACAAGCCACTTTGCTACATGGAGTATCGATTGTATGATGCACAGAGACCCTCCCTTTGAACATCTCAGCGCTGGCAACCGGGGCACCAAGAGGAGCTGTGTTTCAGTACCAATCACTTCTGAAGCAGTTTGAACGCCTTCATAAGCTGCCAGTATCTCTTTTTCAGGTTGAGTATAGCAGGCCTCAGATCCTCTGTATCCTTGAGTCTCCCCCTGGTGCTTTCTGCCAGAGGCTCCAGGTAGGGCCATTCTCCCCGGCTACAGCGTAGACCACATTTTTTACATCTTGTCCTGTCCAGACTGGCCCAAGGGCTTGAATTATCTCCCATTTAATTTGTTCAAATGCTTGCCATTGCTCAGGGCCCCATTCAAAATCATTCTTCTTCTGGCTCACCTGATAGGGCTTACAAACCAACTGTAACTTGGAATATGCATTCCCCACAACACCTAAGCAAGCATGAGTTTCTTTCTTACCAATCGGTGGAGACATATTATTTTGTTGATCACATCCATTGGGATTTCATGACGTTCACCTTGCATTTTATTCCCAAAAACTGGGTCTCCTGTGCGGGTCCCTTGACCTTACTTTCTTTTGTGGCTAAACCAGGTTTCAGAAGGATTTGGACCGTTTTCTCCCTTTTCTCAAGAACTTCTGCTGCTGTATTGCCCCATACGGTAATGTCATCGATGTATTGCAAATGTTCCAGAGGTTCACCCTGTTCTAGTGCAGCCTGGATCACACTGTGGCAGATGGTAGGGCTGTGTTTCTACCCCTGGGGCAGTTGATTCCAGGTGTATCGGACACCCCTCCAAGTGAAGGCAAACTGTGGCCTGCACTCTGCTGCCAAAGGGATTGAGAAAAATTCATTTGCGATATCAATGGTGACATACCACTTAGTTGCCTTCGATTCCAGTTCACACTGAAGTTCTAGCATGTCTGGTATGGCAGCACTCAATGGCAGTAAGCCTTCATTCAGGCCATGATAGTCCACTGTTAATCTCAATTCTCCATTAGGCTTTCGCACTGGCCATATGGGGCTATTAAAGGGTGAGAGGGTCCTGCTGATTGATCCTTGGCTCTCTGGGCGAATCACCTTATGGATTGGAATCAGGGAGTCTAAGTTGTTGCGGTATTGTCACCGGTGCACCGTTGTGGGAGTGACCGGCACCTGTTATTCTTCGACCTTCAGCAACCCTACCACAGAAGGGTCATCCAAGAGGCTGGGCAAGGTAGACATGGGGCCTCTGAGCCAGTCACAATGGGATGTTTTCATCTCTCATTCCCAGTCAGACTTATTTCAGCCTCCAATACAGTTAGCTGTTGAGATCCCCTGTCACTCCAGAAATACTAATGGGTTCTGCCCCCTCATAACTTGATGACATTAGGGTACACTGTGCACTGGTGTCTACTAGAGCTTTATACTCCTGTGGGTCTGACATGTAAGCCATCAGATCCACGCAGTCTAGTAAACCTGGTTATCCCTGTCCTTCACCTCGCTGGAAGCAGGGTCCCCCTAATCCTGATCATAGGGTTTCCCACCAGGATGGCAAGCAGTGCAGAGCAGATGTAAGTGTGGAGTAGTCCTGCCCACTTACATCTTGCAAGAATGGATTAGAATTCCTTTTCATAGGATTGAGAGTAATGTCAGCCTTTCCACTCTGTCTGGGAAACTGCCCACTGGGGACTAGAACAGCAGCCTTCCTGAAAGACCCCCTATCTATGATTGTTTTTTCCTTGAAATTCATGTACCTGTGACTCCAGGGTCAAGGTAGGTGTTCCATCCCACCTCCTCATGTCCTCTCTGTGATCCTGCATGTAAAACCACAGGGCACCCCATGGTGTGCATCTCCTATATTCTCCCTCTCAAGCAGAAGGGCACTTACTGTTGATGGCTGAGATGCAGGTCGTACAGGTGGGGAGCAGGATATGTCCTTGTCGAGTTGCTGTACCAGTTTCTCCACAGCCAAGATGGAGGTAGAGATGTAATCTTCATATTCCCAGAGTTCATCCACTTCATCCACCGTTGGTGGCACACTGTCTTTCCAGCTCATTATTGGCAATGATTTGGCATATGACGATGGTGCGCTCCATACAAATTTCTACCACGTGGGTCACGTGTATGTGACTTCGTCTGGATCTATGGTTACTGCATGCTGTTTGGGTCATAATAAATCATCTCTTTCACAGCTAGTTCCCTCAGGTACTGGATACATCTCTCCATTGCAGTCCACTTGCCTGGGCAACATATAATATCTTCCTTGAAGGGATACCCTTTCCATCACGCTTGGCAGGAGTCGCCTCCAGAGGCTGAGGACTTGCAACCTTCTTCCAGTTGCATTGTCAATACTACCTTCCCTAGAAAGTGATCCCAGCTGCTTGGCTTCCCCACCCTCTAATTCCAAACTATTATCCCTGTAACTGCAGCACTGGAACAGCCAGGTGAAAACGTGCTCACCTGGACAATGGCTGAAATCTTTTTGCATATCCCACAGCTCATTCAGAGATAGGACTCGAGAGGTTACCTCTTTTTCTGCCTCTTCCTCTTGTTCCTGTGATGGTCCTGGTTTGTCCTCCTTTAGTAAATGAGCTGACTTTCGTGTCTATTTCTTCTTGAATATAGGGGCAACTGATACTGGCATGGGTGGGTTCTCTGGTTGAGCTGCAGTGCCGGTTGCCAAGACTGGAGTAGCTGCAGCACCTGTCAATTTGCCATCAGATCCAGAGACTTTATTTTCCCCTTGAGGGTACGGCTAGGCCCCAGCACATTGCAGTAATTTATGCCTCTCTGGAACTGCCAGGGTGACAGCATACTTTTTCCAAATATTTTACTAGTTTTTTCTGGATTCTGCACTTGTTCAGGGGTGAAGTTCCAAAACACTGGAGGTGCCCACTGTTCTAGGTACTTGCCCATACTATCCCACACACTGTGCCACTCATAACGAAACAATTTTGGGGCAGATCTCTGGGTGGTATTGTAAAATAGTTGTTTAACCTTAAACAAGACCTGGAACACATTCAGTATTCCTAGCAATAGGATCATGCTGGTTTCAACATCCCAAGGATATTGACAATTTTCAGAGTTCTCAAATGCTACTGTAATTAACCTGTCAGGGAGGGGGAAGATGTGGGAGGATGTCTACTCCACAGGTTGACTCTCTGAGGAGAAAAGGCAAAAAGGTATAATTATTAATAGTTCCCATTAGATGACTCCTGAAGTACAGAGGTGACAGCAACACTGAGCACACAGACCAGGTTAGTTTCACAACCAGCAAATCTATCATATCACAAGCCAGTATTACAAATTACAACAAAATTATAACCTTAGCCCGGGCCGCAGAGATGAGAAACAGCACAACAGGGAACACGTACTGCAAGTAAGGTGTTAGATAATGCAACTCTGAGAACAAGCGCAACAACTCCAAGAGCAAGTAAATCAACATTGTGACCAGCAACTATTAAACCAACACAATGAATGCTTAGAACAGTTTTTTTTTAACACGCTCTGGTCAGATCTGTTGTTATCGCAACCCTTCGTGCCCCACATTGGGCACCAAAAAGAACGTCTAAAACGCAAAAAGGATTTTAGGAAGAAAATTAACTCTGTCCCAACTGAAACCAAGAAAGACTCCATGAAGTTCAACTAGGGCAAATGCCAAATCCTACATCTAGAATAAGCCTGTGCAACAGTACAGGCCGGGGGCCAACTGGCTATGAAGCAGCTGTGCAGAAAAGGACCTGGGGGTCCTGATGGACAAGTTGAACATAAGGCGTCAGCGTGCCCTTACAGCATGGAAGGCCAACTGCATCCTGGGCTGTATTAGCAAGAGTGTAGCCAGCAGTTCCAGGAAAGAGATCCTTCCTCTCTGTTCAGCACTTGTGAGACCACACATGAAGTGCTGTGTGCACTTCTGGGTTCCCTGGTACTAGACAGGCATGGACATACTGGAGCAGGTCCAGCAGAGGACTACTAAGATGGTCGTGGCCTGGAGCATGTGACATATGAGGAGAGGCTGAGGGAGCTGGGTATGTTCAGCCTTCACGAGAGAAGACTCAAGAGGAATCTTATTGTTGTCAACAACTGCTTAATAGTAGAATGTGGAGAAGATGGAGTCAGACTCTTCTCAGAGGTGTACAGGGACAGGATGAGAGGCAATGGACACAAGCTGCAACAAGGGCAATTCCAGTTAGTTTTTTTCCAGAAGGGTGGTCAAACTCTGGAACAGGGGCCCAGAGAAGTTGTGAAAACTCTGTCTGTGGAGATATTCAGAACTCAACTGAACAAAGCCCTGAGTAACCTGTTTTGAGCAGGGGGCTGGACTTGAGACCTCCAAACATCTCTTCCAACCTAATTTGTCCTATGACTATAATTTAGTTATTTAGAGAAGACTTTTCACCTACAGAGAAACGTACTGTATCAGCATTTATTTTTCAGTCATGATAATGTTTAAGTAACTCCTATACTCCAGCTCTCGTAAAATGCTCAGCTGTTACTGTGGGTGTATTACGTATAAATTACAGGGTTTCTGTAGCAGCAGGTTGCAGGGGTGACCTATATAGGAGGAGACCATGAACTGCCTTGTGCCAGTCACAGTCTGTTCCAGCCAGCTCTGAAACTGATGCAAACAACCCATCGCGTGCCCAAACTTCAGCCAGTCAGCAAAGCACATGGCATCTCTGCTTACACATATTTAAGAGATGAGCAGCAGCTGCTGGAGGAAGAAAATTGTATGGGACACATGGAAAAAGACATTGCTAGGGACGCGGCTGGAGATGCACCCTTGGAAGGAGGTATTCCATGCCAGAGCAGGCACTTCCCCAAAGGGACTGCAGCCTGCGGAAGAACCCAGAGTAAGAAGCAAGGTACAGTAGAAAGAAACTATTATACAACAACCCCAACCTTCTGTGCCACCTGTCACTGCATCGAAGGAATTGTTAGGGACTGAGGGTAACATGACAAAAACAAGGGAAGTTGAGACTTGGAAGAAGGAAGGAGAGGTGTTTGACTGAAGCTCAATCTGGGAAAGGGCGAGGAAAAGTGTTCCCTTAAGTGTTCAACAGCTTATGTTTTCTTCCTTCAATACTGAATCAGTAATTAAGTTTATGACAATTGGCAATAAATTATATGAAGTAAAATACACTGAGTCAAGACTGTTTTGCATGTGAAAGCATTGGTGGAGAATACAGGCAACACTCAGACCTGTAACAGCCCGGGATTGGAATAATCAGAGTGATTTAGAAAGTTACAGTGTTTAAGCAGAGCTATGGAAATGGGAGCATTGCTCCCCAGCGTGAGCACTCAGCAATCCTTTACTTGGAGTGAAATTATAGAAATGCAGGACACCTACAACTGCTGCCTCAGGGAGATGCCCCTGAAGTGGCTATGATGGTGCTGAGAAACCAGAGCTGCTGGGATACAGCCAATAGTTCAAGTGAGCAGAGCTCTGGGGAGTTTGGGGCCTATGCCACTTGCAAACACAGCCCTGTGCAAAAGAGAAGGGCTTTGAGATTGGCTGATGGAGGGATAGGCTGGGCAGTGGCCTGATCCTGAAAATGAAATAACCCCATGGAGGACCTAGGAAGAAGGGAGTAATCAGTTGCAGTTGCTTGGGCTGCTGGAGTGTATTTACAGGTGAGAAGGGAGGGACCCTGAAAAGGTGATCATTACTGACACCATGGCCCAAAAGCTCTGATGGCTAGACACAGTTACTAACACTCCTCTAGTATCACCTGATAACCTGGTGGGATGCCTTGTTGATCAAGGAGTGACCTATATATACTGTACTGGAGGGAGCATGCCAGAAAAACGGTGCAAGATTAGCAGCATGGACAAGGATAATGCTGAGGATCTGGTAGTATGGTTAACCTCAGGAAAGAATGGGAATTCTGCATACCCCCCCTCCTACACTCTGGGACTTATGGATGTTGTTGAAAGGAAGAGGATATGACAGAGCAGGATGGAAGGCCCTTTAGAGATCTAGCACTGCAAGCTAAAGAATTGCAAGAACAGGGGAGAGGTCAGAGTTCAGTTAAACCACTGCCTTCTCCTACCTCCATCTCTGGACCACATACTGTTCTGACAACCGATTTGAATTTACTGCGGGATGCGTGTATGTGTGCATGCGCAGCATTGGCCTGGTAGGGGATGGGGATAACTGAATTTATTGGACTATCTAGGTAGGGTGGCCAAGCACCCCTTTGCCTCAACAATTTAGTAGCCTAGTGGATACTGGCACCAAGTGCACCTTATTGCCCTCATTGTGTAGTGCTGATTGAAGTATAGCCATTAATGGAACAACTGGAGGGGAGACATGCCTACCTCTAGTGGAAGGGAGCCTCAGTTTGAATAGACAGGATTAGTACTCACTACCTGCTGCCATTGGCCCTACTGCCCCTGCCATCATCAGGACTGACTTTCTTAACCACTGTAGATGGACAGGCAGGACAGGAAAGCTTTGGGTTTTTTGGAATAGGAAGAAGAGTGGTTTGCACAGGAAGGAACCAACTACAGCACTCTCTACTAACCCCAATGTTGTTGCATGTACTCAAAGAGACCCAGTTATCATTCCCTTGGCAACCCAAGTAATTTGCTGTATGTAGAGTTTATAATGTATGTATATTAAGACTGTGATGATGTTGAAAGTAAAGTTTATAATGGATGTATGTTCAAACAGTTCTTAAATATGTGTTTCACAGAGGTAAAGGGTGGAAAGTAAAGGGTTTTGGTAGCAGGGGGCTGCAGGGTGACCTGTGCAGGAAGAGGCCATATACTACTATGTGCCAGTCACAGCTGGTTCCAGCCAGCTCTGAAAATTATGTAAATAATCCATTGCATGCCAAAACTTGGCACACCTGGTGCCTCTGTGTCCTGGTTTCAGCTGGGATAGAGTTAATTTTCTTCTTAGAAAACTTCCTCAAACATATTTAAGAATGGCAGCTGTTGGTGGGAGGAGGCATGGAAGGAGACAATGTAGGTACCAGCTGGAGATACAATCTTGAAAGGAATTACTCCACTCCAGAGCAGCCATGCTGTGAAGGGACTGCATCCTGTGGTTAAGCCATGTCAAAGTAGGCACACTCAAAAGGCCTGCAACCCATGGAGCAACCCACGCTAGATCAGAGAACAACAAGAAAGAAGCAAGGAGTGGTGAAAGAAAATGAGTAAGCAGCAAGGAGCTGCAGAAAGAAACCATTATGCAGATGACCCCAACCTCCTTTGTGCCACCTGTCACTAGATCATAACCCAGCAAAACCAAGGGAAGTTGAGACTAAGAAGCAGGGAGATGTTTGATTGAAGTTGAACCTGGGGAAGGGGGGAGAAAAGGTGTTTCCCTGTTTGTTTAATTGGGGGGGTGGGGTAGTGTCCTCTCTCAATACCTGAATCAGTAATTGAGTTTGTATCGATTGGCAATAAATTAAATGAAAAAAAAATCCCCAACTTGAGACTGTTTTCCTTGTGACAGTGGGATGATGACAAATTCCAATATTACCTATAGCATTACTACACACGTTCTTTCTGACACGTTCAAAGATAGCTAAACAGATCCAGGATAACCACACAGTTATGCATGCCTGTTTATGCCAATATACTAGGCTCAGTGATTCCATTTATGAAAGAAAGAAAAGTTTAATCATTCTCAGACTCACACCTTTGCACCTCTTCAGTGGTTTCATTTTATATTTTACACCACGCAGCACAAAGAAAGTACACATGTATGAACCCAAAACACGTCCCGCTCTCTGTAAGTTGATTCTGTAAACTGATAGTCATAAGCCCTTCCCTGAGAACCCAGAGGTGAAATCAGGTACGACCCTGCAGGTGCAGGGGCTAGCAACGTAGAATGCCTCAGCGGTGGGAGTCACGCATGCTTCCACCTAAGGCTCAGTAGAACAACAGAAACCCACACCACTGACACGTCTGGCTGAAGACCTCCCGCCAGAGGAAGAAAGAAGCACACGGAGCATAATAAACTCAGCAGAACAAGAAAACGGCACGACAAGCAGTATAGGGAGAGACGTACCTGTGACACCTGCGATTCTGACAGGCGCTGGATAGATGTGAGAGTTAATTCCCGTTCCTCATCTTCCTCAACCGAACCAAGACCCTGAAAGGAGGAAGACCACAATGCCATCCTCACCACAAACTACACAATACCGACAGAACATCCCCAACCCTGAACCGGATATTCCTGTTGCTTGAGGCCGCTACAAGCTTCCCCGGAAGTGACACTGCACCCGACCTCCTACGGCAAACGTAAGGCTTATTTCCTCTCCCTCACCCTACACGTTACCCCACCACTGGTCCAGGTCACGTGGGGTAGAGCCAGCCCTGCCTCTTCCGAGCTAGGGGGGTCTCAATTCAGTGTAACATGGGAGGTGGTGGTGGTGTGTTCTGTTCTGTTTATTATTGAGCCTGTTTTGTTGGATCAGTGACAGAAAACTATTTTTAGGGAAATAGCCTTGCTGAAGTTGTTGCTGGGTGGAATGTGATCGGTTGTGATCTGTTTGCAAGCAGCCAAGGGAAAGCCTTCAGTGCAAAGTTCCAGGAGCAGCTCAGTCTGCTCCACCTAGTCCTCTGCCTTCTGAGCTGGTTGCTGTATGTGTATCTCAGATCTGCTTCACAGTCACAGGTTTGGATGTTGTTACAGAGCAAGAGGTGATGGTTGCATCAGTGTGGGAAATGGTTCTTTATGCTGAATCAGTTTTGTAACATACGCAGGTCAATGTTTAGCTTTGCTAAAAAGATGTTTCTGTGTTTTCTTTTTCAGAGTTCCATGGAATTTTTCTGTAAAGGTGGAGGGCTAGTTAGCAGTCTTTGTTCCCTCATCTTCATCTAGAGGCTACTCCAGGAATTAATCAAATGTGTATACACGTACAGGTCTGCTCTAGTGTTGTAACATGTGTGTGGAGGTTCTTTGAAGGTATATGCATGTAACCAAAGGATTGCCCGTGCAGACAGCACTGCTAAGCATGTTATACACATACCGTTGGGCTGGCAGATGTCTGAGTTCACGTCTCTCCTTCTTCTCTGCCACTGCGAGCAGCACTCAGTGAGAGCTCCCTGAACCGCGCACCTAGTTACACCGAGCCGCAAAATTTGCGTGCTGGCAGCCGTGGCGTTCTGGCATGAAATGCTTGAGTCTCCATAGCAACGCGATGCGTCCCCATGAGATGCCGCAGAGGCTGTAATGGCAGCTCAGTGAGCTGTGCGCAGCGGCTGGAGCCGCAGGGCTGAGAGCAGCCGGGGTCTTTTTTGCGCCCTTTTCTTCTATATCCCGGCCCCCTTGAGTTGCTAGGACCTTCCTCCCCCCCCGTGGCTGACACTGGGACCAAGATGCTTTTGAAGTACGTAGTGAGCTGCAGATTCACACCATGAAGTGGGAGCCACGTCTGAGAGAAGGAGCAGGGAGAGCATGGACAAAGTTCAGGGACAGGAGAAAGGAGCTGGGGGAATGCCTGGAAATTCTACCTCTGATACAGGTAGGGTAAGGTCATAGAAATCTACCTTCAATACCACAGATCCCTGAAATGCGACACTCCTGTGAAATGCAAGAATATATGCACATATCTATGCATTTATAAATATATGTGTACATATATATGTATGTATGTACATACAAATATGCGCCATTGAAGAATTTGTGTCACCAAGAGCTCCTGGAGGAGTTCTCCATTTTATAACAGCTTAGTTTCAATTTGGAAGTGAAAGTTAAGGGAAAACAAAAGTTTAAAGGATACTGTGAGGCAGTACATTTGAGGGAATAATAACAAGTATAAATTTTAAAGGGCCATATGCTTTTCTGTGCCCTAGGCAGTTTTAAAAATCCTTTTTCAGAAGATCAATTTTGTAACTGCCCCTGGCACATCTGAAGACAGAATTAGATTTATCTGGCACCCTTGCTGACAGCTTCAATTAAGAAGCCAAAGACCTACTAAACTCCTTTCTGAGAAAGAGGATAGTTCTATAGACTGTGTGTGAGGCATGGGTGTAGGAGAGATTAGAGTAAAATAATTTTATTTCACTGTAAATGATGTGGGGTTTTTTTCAAGGTCATGTGTTCGGGTATGTTCCTGCCAGAGAAACATGACCTTTATCTCAGTGTTTAATGTGCAACTTGATGATGAATTAAGTCAACTGCTATGAAGGAACAGATTTTAAAATGTCTTTAAGATTTTGCAGTCTAATTTTTTTTGATAGCAGTGGTTATGGGAGGACAGACAATAGTATGTAAGGATACTTGCTCTGGATTTATTCTGTTTCAGATTTATTTTTGTGGGGAAAAAATTGTGTTCTAATATGGCTATCATCTGTTCAAGATTTGTATAATATCAGCAGGCATATGACTTAAAGATACAAATCAATAACTAATGCTTTTAGTAACATTTTACATTCCATCTTAACATGTGAAATCAGTGAGAAGACAAGTCTTCAGCTTGATTATTCCTGTACTGTATGCTTATTAGTTATGACTGATGAGTGGTGATTTATGTTTGAAAAATGTTTTGAAAAAATGGTTTAGCACAATATGGTTTTGTTTCTAGTGGTTAGCAGAACTATGCCAAACCCATTATGAAACAGGAATAGACACTGTTGAGGAGAACTGTGTATTTTTCTCCGTATTTATTTTTTACTGATTCTTCCTTTGCCTCCAATATGAGACTTCTTTTCCTTCTTTACCTCCCTCGATCGTAGTATCCCAGAGGCAATTTCCCACTTCTCTCCATTCCGTAATACTAAACAGTAATGTGGGCGCGGGAATCTTATCCTTTTTTTGTGCCCAGCGAACTAAAGCCTCCACTTCTCTTTATTTAGTGCTCTCACCTCTCTTAAAGAGGATACTAGTTAAGAGTTTAATTGCTGCATCTAATTCCATCACGGTCTTCCTTAGTGCTCTCCCCTCTCTCAGAGAGGATATTAGTTGAGAGCCTATTGCCACGGTTTTTTTTGTCATGGTCTTACTTCGGCAGGGGTGCAATCTGCAGCTCTACACCAAACTCTGGACTCCGCTTTTCACCTTGCAGGTTCCGCCTGCCTCCGACTTCCAGCCCCCTAATTGGACAACTTCCTTTCGCGTATGATGCACGGAGACTTCTGCATTTAAGCGGACCGTATTTAAGCGAACCGCATTTAAGTGACTTAAAGGGTCCCTGTTCGAGCACCAGACAAAGAGGGTCCCCTGTGGCGAGTCAGCCAAGTCACGACAATCACACCAATATGGCTACATGCCGTGCTCACTTTATTAAACAAACAGGTCATAGTTATAACTTAAACCAACCGCTGGTCACGCGACTCTACACACAGGTGATTGGATAAATGTTTCTGGTCACGCGGGTGTCCATATTGCTGATTGGTGAGCATGCTGCAGGCGCCTGGTCAGAGTGTGCTGATGAGAGTGTGTTGATTTCGCGATTCCCAGGACTTGCTCTGCACCTGGCTTCTTGTTTGTGCACAGCTTGTTTTCTTTCTCCCACTGCTTGTTTCAAGGACAATTTAAAGTTGCTCTGCAGCTTCAACTAACAGGCCTGGGTTGTCCAACCCGGACAATGGTAACATATGTCCTCGGTCCTTTAAAAATCCCTCTACATATCCCCCTTTTTCTTTTTGGACAACCCATGTCTGTTTCACAATAGATGTTAAACCTTTCTTCTAACAAGAAAATAAACAGCCAAAAATTAAAAACATTACAACAATGATTATAACAAAGCGTATTCCTTCCATCAATAATGTCTTTAACCAACCTGTTATCCCCAATCCTCTCAACCATTCATCAAAGGGATTATCATCAGCAAAAACATGCTTCATGTTTCCCTGCAGTTGCAACAACTTCTTGTGCATAGATATGGAATGATCGGAAAGGTTCATACAACACATCCCTTCAAAATCCTCTCAACCATGTCCATGTGCTAATAGCAAAAAAATCTATTGCAGCTCTATTTTGTAACGTAGCATGTCTAACACTATCTACATCAAGCAATAACGAACTTAAAATCTGCGATGTAAGATTAAATTGTTTCTCTCCCCAGCACGCTAACCTTTGTATATTCTTAGCATTTAATGCTGCCATTGCCCCCAGCATAAATATGGAGGCCAGGACATTTGCTGTTACTGAATGTAGATCAACTCGGTCATTACATGTTTCATCAAAGGTGCGCAGTGCCCTCCGTGATCTATGAGATTGTGGAGTCATTTTCAATAAGTCTTTCATATGCAGAACAAACAAAGTCTAGCGCCCTAAATAACATGGTCCACCGACAGGATTCAAAGGAATCCCTGGCCACGCTCTGTCCCCACATATCAAAAAGACTCCCAGTGACAACTGATAACCCCCTGATACATCTACATGGAAACCCCCAGTTTTCAATTCACCCCAACTAGGTGAACCGGTTAGATTTTGAAACCCTGTATAAAACCCCCGTTCACCTTGACGTATTAGCCATAACTGCCACGGGTCAACAAACCAAATTACTCCAGTGCTATTCACGGGTTAAAGTGGTGATGACATGTGGGTACAGTCCGCCATATCAGTTGCAGTAACATTGACATATCTGACAGGTACAACGCTAGCCAATAGGTCTAACTCCTGCAAAAGTAAATGATGTGGCCGATTTAAATTCTCAAAAAATTCTCTTCTGCCATGCTGCATTACGCATAGAAGGCCAAACATATTGCCCATTTGGACTCATACATGTACCATTCTGATTGAAAGTCAGATTCACTGTCTTAACATTTCAGAAACCATCAAAATTTTTTTCATTCTCTTGCAGGGGAATACCAATTAAACAAGTTCTAAAGGGGTTGTCTGCCTCTTGCAGACTTAAACAAAAGTCTGTTATTCCCATGATATTTTCCCATGTCACCCATATGTTTGTTCTAGGCAAAACGTCGAAAATACTTTGGCCAATGGGTAAAAAATTCATCAAGACCGTAAACCAAGTCCACCACTCAAGCATGTTTATTCCTACAATTTCCACAAGTATTTTTTTTTACCGCCAAATTGTTTAAAACAAATTTTTTAGCTTCTTCCCAATCCTGCTCTAAAACAGACCAAATTTCAGATACAAAAATGGGTTTACTACGTTCCACACTGATGTGTACTATCTCCAATCAGCATGGCATTACAGCAGTCGTATGTTTCCTCTTGCTTCATACCTGGTTACTAATCAAATGTGCAGTACTCAA
Source organism: Falco biarmicus (assembly GCF_023638135.1). Taxonomy (NCBI): domain Eukaryota; kingdom Metazoa; phylum Chordata; class Aves; order Falconiformes; family Falconidae; genus Falco; species Falco biarmicus. The sequence goes on along the minus strand of NC_079310.1, from coordinate 20,524,428 downwards.
TTTACTGTCCATACTCTCTTCACATCATTTACATTTAAACTTTGGCTTACAGTACCGTTTTACCCCACATTACATACATTGGCATAATACCCGCGGTTTACATCCTTAAAACATAGACAGTTTATTTTGTCTGCTTTCTCTGAGTCTTCTCTTCCATCTTCTGATCTTGACATACAGGTCTCACAAACTTGCTAGGGACCCATATAGGTCCTTTATCTGTGGAGATACAAAAAGAACCTCTACCGATAAATAACACCGGATTAGGTCCTTCCCATACACCTGAAGCCAAATTTTTATACAAAACATTCAAACCAGGAACTGTAGTTGTTTGGTTCCCTTGCGCTGTTTGGTGATGTATAACAGTGCTGTACTACACCAATTACGGACAATGAGTATGATACTATGTTTACAGGTGTGTTATTCCAGCTTCCTAATGCCCAACACACTGCTTTCAGTTCTAAGATTTGAAGGTTGTCCCGTGGTTCACCGGTGATCATGTATTTCTGCCACTGATTATCGGATTGCCAAACACACGCAGCCGCCTTCATCTTTCGTCCTGCATCTGTGAACACCGTTGGCCCTTCACCTGGTCTTTTTGAGCATAACGGTCTCGCAATCCACTGGTAATGCTCTAACATCTTCCAGAGAGGTCCTTTTGGCCGGTTGTTGTGTACAACACCTGTATAACCCATCAAGGCTTCCTGTATGGCTGTTGAATGTCTCAGGAGCCACTCATAATCATCACCACGGACTGGAATACTGATATCTGCCGGTTCAGTCCCATCAATTTCAACAATCCTGTCTCTTCCTTTTCTCACCGAGGCCGCTACTGCTGCAGGAAAACTTAAAATACAATGTCTGGGTTGCAATGGCAAAAACAACCACTCTAAAATGATCACCGTATTTTCCCCCTTTTTCTTTTGCCTTTGTAGAATAAGGGCAAAAGGTGAAGTGGCAACGTTACAAACCAAAAAAGATAACGGATGATTCGCCATTCAGCGACCACACCAGCCAGTCTGAATCTTGTGGGACACAACTTCTAGGGCAGCCCGCTGTTCTGGTGAACAAGTTTGAGGACAGTTGGCTTCAGAGCCATGCAAACAGGATCGGGACAGTTGCAAATCATCGTTAGTGAGCCCAACTATATTACGAAATAACTGTAGATCTCCTAAAAGCCTTTGAACATCATGCAGATTAGTTATTTGTGTAGTAAGAGTTACCTTCTGAGGTTGGATTTAAAAGAAACAGTCTTTCAAGTCTATCACGACAATTTTCCAATTCTGAGGGATCATCGTAGTAGTTGGAAGACCAGGTTGCAACGCGCCCATCGCTAACATCTGATCATTAACCTTCGGCAAATCATGTAATAAACTGTATGATCTGTCACGCAGCCTCTGAACGCAGACCATGAGTAGTGATCATTTGCTTTGCCTGTTGCAATATTTTCCAATCATGAGGCTCCCATTGTGCACCAAGGATATTAACCACTACTGGACAAGCTAACGAGCTAGTCACCTGCCTGCTAGTCACCCTCCAAAATAGCATCACGAACAACACTGAATCAACGCTGTAGAATTGGATCTTTTCTCGAGTTCAGCATTGGAGGGGTAGTTGGGCTAACTGGAGGAATTACAGGTATTGAAGTAGTAGGCAGGTTCATTTCAACTCACTTTTCCAGTTCTCTTAAGTTATCTATTACCTCCTGTAAATATTTCTCTGTATTTTTATCACAAGGTTTCTCCCCGCCTTCGTCCTCAAATTCTTCCGATGATGTTTCAGGAAGAGGAGGATACAACATCAGACAGCGCTTTGGCCCCCTTGATTTGATCTGCGAGCTGTAGCCACCCTCCTTTTTGGTCTTGCTCCACCCACAGCTCCAACTGATGCAGCATGACTCGCTGCTCCTCCTGCCTCAGGAGGCTCAGCAGCCTCTTCCGGTTTCGGCTCAGTTACAACAGACCCCCAAGCAGTAACTTCCCGTTTGTCTGCTGTCTTATCTAAAAACTCCTGCACTGTTGAACACGCAGAGGCTGACATACCCTTCATAGGATGAGTATGCCCAACTCCGAAAAATGTAGCCAAGAGAGAAGGCTTAGGTGAATCACCCTTCTGCTCTATTGGCTTTTCTACCACATCTCCTCCCAATGCTTCTATAGCTACTGCCGCTACGTTTTTTTCCGCCGTCATAGTTTCGAGAGTGTTAATTATAGACCACCACGTAGCTCCTAACGCTTTAGTGCGACGAGCGAGGGAAAGCAAGCAGCTGACTCAATGTGAGTGATAAAGCAAGCTTCGATTTATTACGGCGCAATTATGTCTTATATACAGTTCCAGTTAATTATGCCTACTAGTCATCTGCTGATTGGCTAAGCTCTAAAGGGTTACATTTTCATACGTCCTCCTACTTGCGGTTTCTGCGGATAGCTAGCTACATATTTTTTTTTCCTCTCTTGTCTACGCGAATTCCTCAAAGTTATTTACAACATTAGGCACAAGGTCAGTGTTTTTCTCAGCTTCCTTATTAGCATGCCTCAGCACAGCTGCAAGGCCTGCTTCAGCTAACTTACGCTATCTTTGTTTCACAAAGATCTTCAAGGGAGTCATGGCCATGATCACACAGCCATTCTGCAACATTTCCCCCTTTTTCTCTTTGCGCAAGCAAAACTTGTGCAGTTACACGCTCGAGTAATTTTTGAATACAAGAGAGAGCACAGCTTAAACATACGAGTGCAATGATAACAATTATTACTATAAGCAACACACTTTACAACAGCCCTTTCAAACTACCAGAAGACCGCCCTAATAATAGAGCACCATAGCTTTGTCCATTTATTATCAGAGGTCCTCGGACACGAGTTGTGATTTTTTGTGGTTGGTTGTCAATTAATGTTGTATCTACTGCTGTTGCCAGGTCCAGGCTGAGGCTCCTTCGGGTGGTGGGTTGTAACACGGTGTCTGCCGATAAGAGTTGGTCATGTCTCCTGGAGGGGGTGTCGTGAAGGTGACAGGAGTCGCGATTAGGGTCGACGCGCTGCGGCTCCTCGCGCTCGGTTTCCCGTTTCCCGTCTGCCAACAGACATTGGTGCTGTGGGTCCCTCGCTGACAATTATGGCACCACACTTGACGTTGTCGACATCGGTCACGGGTATGTCCTGGCTTCCCGCATCGATAGCAGGGGAAGTCTTGGCGCGTGGTGGTCGCTGGCTTTGGGGGCGCGGTAGCCCCAGGGGGGCGCAGAGGCGCAAGCGCTGCAAAAGCCTGACTTTGGGCTTGCACTAAATCTCTCCCTACTGCTTGGATTGCTTCCACTAGCAAGGCTTGCTGACCTACTGGCACCCAACTCATTCGCTCTAGCATTGTTTCTACAGAAGAATCTAAGGGCAGGGTTACTAAAATGCCTTTGGTGTAACTGTTACTATTCTCCAGAATACACTGGCACAATAACGGCCCTTTCATAAAGTTAGGTATATCTGATGGGCTCACTGTGGAGGCCTGACTCATTCACTGTACTACGTAACTGACTTAATATTTTCCAATCAAAGCCTCCCAGGTTCCCTGTCTTTGGTTAGCGGCATTTATCTGATACGTTACAGGGAAAGCTTGTGGGGGGTTGACTTGCTCAGCAATATCAAATATTCCCTGAGCAGCTGCTTCTTGTGCTATTTTTTGCCAATTAATGTGCGTAGAACACACCAGTTCGTTTACTGTATTTTTTGTTCCTTTTTTTTTTTTTTTTTTAAATTTTGTATTGACTGCCCACTGCTATTTTCTTCCTCAGCAGCACTTTCGTCAGATGTGTCCCCGCCCTCTGGCCCCCCCGAGGCTACTGCGCCGGGGGGGGGGGGGGCTACTTCGCCGGGGGGGGGGGGGCGGAGGACACGAAGGGTCTGGAGGTGGTGCAGTGGGCTCTATAGGTGGTACAAAGGGCACTGTTTGTGATGAAGGGGGTATTGGAATGTAATTTTCACATGGCATAATTTTTCCTGCATTAGGATCTGCGCTTGCAAGTCGGCTTGTTACTGCTGCAGCAAGGCGCTTTTCTGCTTGATATCTTTTTATACAATTAGTTACTTCATGCCATGATTTCATCAATTTTTTTGCTGCCTTATCATCATCTATTACTAAATCCCATAAACAATCCCCATAATTACGCCATTCTTCTACTTCAAACATATGCTCAGGATCTGCAAAATATCCTTTTGCTTTACCCATAGTAATTAATCCGGCCAGATCTTTTAAAGGGCCTACTCCCCGCTTTTCTAAAAAGCATTGTAAAAGTGCTAGCGCTACCTCTTTTTCCATTGTGCACTCGTTAAAGTCCTCTTTGTTGCAGCCTTTTCCCTTGGGTAGCAGCTCACGGACGGCGAACCCCTTCTTGAATTATCCTGGGCTCAAGCACGGATCGGGTACGATGCCAGCATCAGCCGATCTTCTGCTCTCTGGTCGCTGCTACCAGTGCTTCTCCGTCCTCGCTGTCTGGTGAAGAACAAGGTTAGGGGTCCCTGTTTGGGCGCCACTTGCGACGAGTGAGGGAAAGCAAGCAGCCGACTCAATGTGAGTGATAAAGCAAGCTTCGATTTATTACGGCGCAATTATGTCTTATATACAGTTCCAGTTAATTATGCCTACTAGTCATCTGCTGATTGGCTAAGCTCTAAAGGGTTACATTTTCATACGTCCTCCTACTTGCGGTTTCTGCGGATAGCTAGCTACATATTTTTTTTCCTCTCTTGTCTACGCGAATTCCTCAAAGTTATTTACAACATTAGGCACAAGGTCAGTGTTTTTCTCAGCTTCCTTATCAGCATGCCTCAGCATAGCTGCAAGGCCTGCTTCAGCTAACTTACACTAACTTTGTTTCACAAAGATCTTTAAGGGAGTCATGGCCATGATCACACAGCCATTCTGCAACACTTTAGCTTCTTTTCCTTCTTTACCTCCCTCGATCGTAGTATCCCAGAGGCAATTTCCCACTTCTCTCCATTCCATAATACTAAACAGTAATGTGGGCACGGTAATCTTATCCTTTTTTTGTGCTCAGCGAACTAAAGCCTCCGCTTCTTTCTTTAGTGCTCTCACTTCTGTTAAAGAGGATACTAGTTAAGAGTTTAATTGCTGCATCTAATTCCATCACGGTCTTCCTTAGTGCTCTCCCCTCTCTCAGAGAGGATATTAGTTGAGAGCCTATTGCCGCATTTTTTTCGTCACGGTCTTACCTTGGCGGGGGTGCGATCTGCAGCTCTACACCGAACTCTGGACTCCGCTTTTCACCTTGCAGGTTCTGCCTGCCTCCGACTTCCAGCTCCCAATTGGACAACTTCCTTTCGCGTATGATGCACAGAGACTTCCGCATTTAAGCGAACCGCATTTAAGCGAGATAAAGGGTCCCTTTTCGGGCGCCAGACGAAGAGGGTCCCCTGTTGAGAGTCGGTCAAGTCACGATAATCACACCAATATGGCTACATGCCATGCTCACTTTATTAAACAAACAGGTCATAGTTATAACTTAAACCAACCGCTGGTCACGCGGCTCTACACACAGGTGATTGGATAAATGTTTCTGGTCACGCGGGCGTCCCTGTTGCTAATTGGTGAGCATGCTGCAAGCGCCTGGTCAGAGTGTTCTGATGAGAGTGTGTTGATTTCATGATTCCCAGGACTTGCTCTGCACCTGGCTTCTTGTTTGTGCATAGCTTGTTTTCTTTCTCCCACTGCTTGTTTCAAGGGCAATTTAAAGTTGCTCTGCAGCTTCAACTAACAGGCCTGGGTTGTCCAACCCGAACAATGGTAACATATGTTCTCGGTCTTTTAAAAATTCCTCTACACAGGGCCATCACAGGAACAGGATGAAAAGGCAGAAAAAGAGGTAACCTCTCGATTCCTATCTCTGAATGAGCTGTGGGATATGCAAAAAGATTTCAGCCATTGTCCAGGTGAGCATGTCGTCACCTGGCTGTTCCAGTGCTGATGACCGTCTTAGTAGTGCTCTGCTGGACCTGCTCCAGTATGTCCATGCCTGTCTAGTACCAGGGAACCCAATAGTGCACACTGCACTTCATGTGTGGTCTCACAAGTGCTGAACAGAGGGGAAGGATCCCTTTCCTGGAACTGCTGGCTACACTCTTGCTAATACAGCCCAGGATGCAGTTGGCCTTCCATGCTGTAAGGGCACGCTGACGCCTTATGTTCAACTTGTCCCAATTGTTGTAGCAATTGGGATCTATCAATGCTAAGTCAATTTATTTTCTACCAGTAAACTTAAAAAAAAATGTATAAACTACTGCAGTATCTTTAACAACAAATGATGGTTAAAGGTACAAAATGGAAGAGACAGATTAAAATAGGCATAAGAGATGCCTTGTGATATAGATCTAGGACTGTTGAGCTCCTCTTTGGAAAAGAGGAGGAAGGTGGGACTAGAAATCTGATATACCATTTCTGACCCATTGCAGTCAAATGTAGTGAATAAAGTAGTGAGAGTATGGGCAATTCCACCCTCACTGTCTTTTAGAGTTGTTTTAAAAAGAAAAAAGTTTACAGTTAATTGATAGACATACTGATGGGAGATAAAATGGCCGTGCCTCTGCTTTGTTTCACCCAGGTGCTCTTTGTCACTTCTCCGCACCAAAATTTATCATCGTGGTGGTCATCACCATTTGGCCATCTGAACATTGGCATGCCAATGGGTCTGTGTAACCAGCCAGCCTTCCCAGGGAAAGGATCCCAGTCTGAGAAAAGCAATATGCTTCTATCTCCTACCCTCCACTCCTTGCTCCTCTTTTTCCCTCTCCCCCTACCTGGTCCTGAGACCCACCTTGCAGGGGCAGCATCATCTAATGAGAATGCAACAGGGATTAACTTGAAAAAAGACCAGTGAAGATGACCTGACTAAACTGGACAACGATCTTTGTAGTTTCCATGTCTATTTTTCCCATTTCAGACAGACATTTTTTATCAAAGGCTGGAAAATTACATATCAGTCATAACAGAATTAAACAACAGAACTAGTTCTTTCTTCCTCAGGAAAAGAACTACTTAACATAATCAAATATATATAAAAAAAAAGATACTTTGATAAGCTTTGAATAAGTTTGTGCTGCTTGATATTGAAATACTCTGCCACGTTTGATTCTTTTGCTTTTCTTGTATACTAAGATATAAAAACTTTGGCATATATTTACTAGTATGTTTGTTACGATAACCAAATATGCTGAGGTCTCTGTAGCTGAAACCAAATCCTGTTAGTTAAACACCTTTTACTCTCTGTTCCTATATAATTTAGTCTGTCAAAATTTAACATTGAGCTACTCCTGCCAACGAGTGGTTTTAATAAAACCTGGTAATTTGAGTGTTTCAAATGTACTAAATTTTATTTTTTAAATATCATACAAGCAAAAACTGTTTCCATCTTTATACATTTTGTAAAATTATTAATATGTGGAAACAAGTGCACATACTGCAGCACAAAGATTGCCCAAGTACTATGTACATGGGAACAAGGATCCCATCCTTGTCATGGGATTGGCAGAAATGCAATTAGGAAACATGATTCAGGAAGAGTCCTGATGTCCTTCAGTTAGTGGATAATGATTATAAATTGAAGGTGATACGTTTGGCCAACAAGAAAAAAAGCTGAAAACTTCTTGGAGGAGAGCCCAGACAGAACCTACCCATCTGGTTTATACACAGTATAACAGCAGGAACAAACTAGTAGGACTTAGAGAACAGTTTATTATGTGAAAATGTTACTGATTGTATTGGGTTTATGTGGCAAGGTTTTGGTAGCAGGGTACAGCAGGGGTGGCTTTTGTGAGAAGAGACCATGAGCTTCCTCCATGTTGGACAGAGCCAGTTCTAGCCAGCTCCAATATGGACCCACTGCTGGCCAAAGCTGAGCCAAACAGCAATGTTGGCACCTCTGTGAAACATATTTAAGAAAGGGTAAAAAACACTGTGGAAGAGCAGTTGTTCCCCTGTAGTCCATGGAGGAACACATGCAGGAGCAGGTGGACATGCCCTGAAGGAAGCTGCAGCCTGCAGAAAGCCCATGTTGAAGCAGGTCTTCTGGCAGGACCTGTGACCCCATGGGGGCCCCATGCTGGAGCAGTTCTTGAAGAACTGCAGCCCATGGTGTCATGGAAATCAGGAATAAAACTCCTTAACACCAAGGTAGCATTAAGAAGCAAGCATTTTTTATTGTAGCGCTGCATGCACGGGGGATTGTTCCACCTAAATGTGCATGGCTTCCTTCTCTCAGGCAGCTCTTTTTATGTAGTACATATATACGTAGTCAACAAATTTCCTGAAAACACATACATATTCACGAGATTACCCAAAACTAATTATAATATTTGCCCTCCTCCTCGTGCATGCCCAGTTGTACAGAGCAGGGTCCTTCGGTGGTCTTGAGAGTCTGCAAATCCACCCACTCCTCTCTCTGTTCAGTTGGCTGGACTTCTCCTTTGTAGTCCCCATATGTCCTGGTTTCAGCTGGGATAGAGTTAATTTTCTTCTTAGTAGCTGGTACAGTGCTGTGTTTTGGATTTGGTGTGAGAACAATATTGATAGGACAGTTACGGTTTTAGTTGTTGCTGGGTAATGTTTATATTAAATCAAGGACTTTTTGGTTTCTTGGGCCCTGCCAGTGAGAGGGCTGGAGGGGCATGGGAAACTGGGAGGGGACACAGCCAGGACAGGTGACCTGAACTAGCCAAAGAGGTATTCCATACCATATGACGTCATGCTGAGTATATAAACTGGGGGAAGAAGAAGGAAGGGGGAGGACATCTGGCATTATGGCATTTGTCTTCCTGAGTAACTGTTACATGTGAAGGAGCCCTACTTTCCTGGGGATGGCCGAACATCTGCCTGCCGATGTGCAGTAGTGAATTAATTCCTTGTTTTACTTTGCTTGCGTGCTCGGCTTTTGCTTTACCTATTAAATTATTCTTATCTCAACCCCTGAGTTTTACATTTCTTTCCAATTCTTGTCCCCATCTCTCTGGGTGAGTGGGAGTGAGCAAGCAGCTGCATGGTGCTTGGTTGCCAGCCAGGGTTAAACCATGACACCATATATGGTCTTAAACCGGGTCATCTCGGTCTCTTACTCTTTCTTGGCCTGGAATTGCTGGCCTTTGGGCTGGTTTTTCTTCATCCTCCAGGGCTACCCTTTTGTTAGAACCTGAATTTATTGCTTGCAAGTATACAGAGATTAGTTTCAAACAAACAAGGTGCCTTAACAATAACTGTTTGAACCTAGGATGTATGACTACTTCTAAATTCTTAAGATTAAACCTTAACCCTTCTGTAACAATGGGGAGGACCTACACTGTAGCAGTTTGTGAAGGACTGTATCCTGTGGGAAAGACTTCATGCTGGAGGAAGGGGAAGAGCGTGAAGTGGAAGGAGAAGCAGCATGAAGTGTTATGGACTGACCGCAACCCCATTCCCCATACTCCTGTGCTGCTTGGGAGGCAGGAAGTCAAAGAATCCGGAGTGAAGTTGAAGCCTGGGAAGAAGGGAGAGGTGGGGGAAGGGGTTTTTAGTTTTGTTCTTATTTCTCACCATCCTACTCTGTTATTAATTGGCAATAAATTAATTTAATCTTCTCCAAGTTGAGTCTGTCCTGCCTGTGATGGTAATTGCTGAGTGATCTCCCTGTCCGTACCTTGACACAAAAGCTTTTTCATCTTACTTTCTCCCCCCCATCCTGTTGAGAAGGGGAAGTGATGGAGCAGCTTGGCTGGCACCTGGTGGCCAGTAAAGGTCAACCCATCACACTGTTATAGATAGGATTTCAGTAAACACTTCCAGTAAAAAACTAGCAACAAATTTCTATAAGGACAAATGAACTATAGTCTTACACAGCCTAAGTTCCTAGTAAAAATGATCACAGACTAGCCTTACTTAAAATAACAAATAGAGCTGAGGAGATTTTTCTGTCTGAGGAGAAAGGAAAACACAGATGAAGAAGCTGGAATAGCTATTTTCTGATGCAGTTTTCAAGTTTTTAAAAGCAGGTATGTGTACTTTTATATTGATTTATCTTAAGGTTTTCTGTGGTGGGTTTTCCCTGGCTGGACACCAGGTGCCTACCAAGCTGCTCTGTCACTCCCCTTCCTCAATTGGACAGAGGAGAGAAAAATATAATGAAAGGCTCATGGGTTGAGATAAGGACAGGGAGAGATCACTCACCATCATTGTCATGGACAAAACAGACTCAACTCAGGTGTTGGAGAATGGCTGGATGAGAAGGGTCACAGATCATTAGAGCATTTGTACGAGCAGAGCTGAATCTAACTGGTGTGCTATCAAGACTAGGCCTCAGCTGAGGTTGCCAGCTGTGCTGATGGCTGCGGAGTTGCAGGGACACCACGGCCTTAACAGGCTTCACAAACAACTCTGAGGAGGTATGTGCAGTAAAGATAAAGAAGTTATGTAAGCTAGCTAACCGCAAGTAGGAGGACCATGTAAATGACTAAGTAGTGATTCTAGCCAATCATAGACTGCTGAGTATGCATAATTAGATACACTGTATAAATAGGAGCTATTCGGGCTAATAAAGTGAATCATGCTTTATCACTCATATTGAGTCGGCTGCGTGTTATTCCCCGCTGCTTGCACTCAGGGAAATTAATTTAATTTATTAACAATCAAATCAGAGTAGGGTAATGAGAAATAAAACCATATCTTGAAACACCTTCCCTCCACACACACACCCATTCTTCCTGGGCTCAACTTCACTCCCAGTTTCTCTACCTCCTCCCCTGAGTGTCGCAGGGAGACAGGGAATGGGGATTGTGGTCAGTTCATCACATGTTGTCTCTGCTGCTCCTTCCTTCTCACTCTCTTCCCCTGCTCCAGTGTGGGGTCCCTCCCATGGGAGACAGTCCTCCATGACCTTCTCCAACATGGGCCTTTTCCATGGGCTGCAGTTCTTCATGAACTGCTCCAGCATCATTCCTTCCCATGGGATGCAGTCCTTCACTAACAGGCTGCTCCAGTGTGTATCCCCCATGGGGTCACAAGTCCTGCCAGCAAACCCACTCCAGCACAGGCTCAGTGGGGTCACAGCCTCCTATGGGTGCATCCACATGCTTCAGCATGGGATTCTCCATAGGCTGCAGGGGAACAACCTGCCTCACCACGTCTTCACCACGGGCTGTAGGGGAATCTCTGCTCCAGCACCTGGAGCACCTCCTCCCCCTCCTTCTTCACTGACCTTGGTGTCTGCAGTTGTTTCTCTCACATATTCTCACTCTTCTCTTCTGACTGCTGTTGCCCAGCAGTTTTTTCCCCCTTCTTAAATATGTTATCCCAGAGGTGCTACCACTGTCACTGATTGGCTCAGCTTTGGCCAGTGGCAGGTCTGTCTTGCAGCCAGCTGGCATTGTTCTATAGGACATAGTGGAAGCTTCTAGCAGCTTCTCACAGAAGCCACCCCTGTAGCCCCCCCTCTACCAAAAGCTTGCCACTCAAACCCAATACACTGTCACTTCCAGCTTTTTTTTCCCTAGAGTATGAAGCAAATTTTTAATAGCTGAGGTAACTAATACTGGAACAGATGTGTTCCCCCCCTGCCCTGAGTCTTCAAATCAAGGCAGGATTCATTTGAAGGAAAAAGGTGTAGTTGGACCCAGGCTGTTGAGTTTATGCAGGAACTATTGTGTAAAATTAGAGGCATGGGTATTGTGGATAACTGGCTAGCTGAAAAGGGTCACATAGACATAGTCCAGCTGGCTGGACAAAAATGCACATCGCTCTCAGCTTATCTGAAGTAAAGCAAAAATACACTGTCTTTGGCTGTTCTTGTTACACAGTAACAGGAAGATCGCGGTGGGAAAAGAATGTTGCAGGTGGGAACAGATAACTACAGAAGAGAAACTAGGGGCGGGCTTGGTATTTAGGCAACTAACCAATAATGAGCTTAACTTTTGTAATATGTATGAGCTAATTATAACAAGGCATAAAAGGTGACTGTAAGAGACAATAAACGAAGTCTGCTGATCACTCATATTGAGTGACTGTGTCTTCCCTCCGTTGCGACAGGGTATGTCAGAGACCAGATAATTTGGTATTGTGATTATATTTGGCCTTTAGCAGTTTGTTGGCCTCAGTGCAAATTACTGTTGACTGACTATAAACATAGCTAGTAATGGTAAAGTTACCAATCCTGATTTGGCACCAGATATGCATGAAAGAGCAAAGATTTGACACAATCAGAATCTGGATCATAAAGACTTTATTGTCAACATGGGGAAACTGCCACCTTGTGCACAACCAGTGGACAGAGCACAGACTAGTGTTAATACAGCAATACCACTTTAGGCCAGGAAGGCAAGAACTTTCTTAAATGTGTTACAAAATGGAATGGTTTGCAATTATACGGAGTACAGTAAATACATGTAAATGTTATAAGCACTGCACTTAACTTGAAGGTTTCTGCAGATAATATTTGTATAGCTTTCTTGTGTGTTCAGGGTCTAAATATTAGTTAGGCAGATAATTTTATTGTGATGCTAATAGATTAGAATAGCCAATTGTGGAGATTTGTTCCAACTTCAGGATTTTTTTTAATTTAATTTTTTTTTTTTGCATGTATGTTTTGCAGAATTCAGCAAGGAAACATGTCATTTTTCTACTGAGCTTACCTTGAGGTAATGTCTCCTGTGAATATTTACTTTTTGGGGTGTCTGAGTCAGAGTAGGAACACCACTGCTGCTTGGCAGCCTGCATGTGCACTCAGTTCCACAGTACTGTTGCATGGTACCTACCAGATCACTAAAACTGTAGACTTACATGACTGAAGTTCATGACTGAAGCAGCAAAACATGATTTCACTGCTTATTTTTGCTCATTCATCTACTTGTTTTGTCTCTGGCATTTTAATATGGAAATGAAACAGAAAGCACCACTTCAGATTTAACTTCTAGTGGCAAGACCTGCATTTTCCATAAGGAGGAATACAAAACCTTATCCCACACTTTTTCAGGGACCAGAACTCTGATTTCTCCTTTTTCGGAAGTGTTTTTCAGGCATTAAGTCACAAGAGTAATTTTCCTTCTCCTTCTTTGGCCTGATCTGTGAGAGTCATGTTTTAAGAGCAAAAGTTGGAGGGCAGACTATGTTCACTGTACTGGTATTGGCTGGGATAGAATTAATTTTCTTCATAGTAGCTGATATAGGGCTATGTTTTGGATTTGTGATGAAAACGATGTTGATAACACACACCGATGTTTTAGCTGTTGCTGAACAATGCTTACACAGCTTCAAGGCCTTTTTTCTGTTTCTCGCACTACCCCTCCAGTGAGTAGGCTGGGGAGGCACAAGAAGATGGGAGGGAACACAGCCAGCATAGCTGACCTCAACTGACCAAAGGGATATTTCATACAATATGATGGCATGCTCAGCAATAAAAACGGGATGGTGGAGGAGGAAGGGGGGACGTTCAGAGTTATGGCAGTTGTCTTTCCAAGTAACCATTATGCATGATGGAGCCCTGCTTTCCTGGAGACGGTTAAACAACTGCCTGCTGATGGGAAGTAGTGAATGAATTCCTTATTTTGCTTTGCTTGTGCATGCAGCTTATGTTTTACCTGTTGAACTGTCTTTATCTCAATGTACAAGTTTTCTCACTTTTACCCTTCTGATTCTCTCCCCCATCCCACTGTGGGGGTGCGGCGAATGAAGAGACGGGACGCAGCTTGATGCAAGCAAATGTCAATTTATTGTACAGAAGTACGAGTTTATATACACTTTCAGAAGCTGCGCGTTTTAAACAGATTGGTTCTTGAAGCTAAGCATTGCATACTAGGCAATCCCTGATTGGTGGTTAACTACCATCAATCAACAGCAAGGTGTTACCTTTCCTTGGTGGTCTCCCACTCCCCTGTGCTCTGTAAAGATGTCTCATCATGTTAATTGTTGTCTAGACAAGCTCCAGCAAATTCCCCTCAGCTAACTGATTGCCATGCATGGTCCTAGTTTCCAGCCCGCTCCTGCATCTCCCCCTTCCTGTTGCACAAGAAGAACCTTTGAAACCGAATGAGTAAAAACAAGGTATAAGTAATAGAACAAATAAAAAACCAACTGAGACATATTATCAGTGTCAAAATAACCCACTGTCTCTGTTCCGTACAATTATACAATTTCCCCTTTTTGTTTTTGAACAGCTAGTACCAGGTTTGCCATGTTCTGCAGGGCCCTTGCAAACATGACAGCAACCAAGGTAATAGCAAACAAACAATACTGCCAATTGAGTGAATGGATGCCAAAAAGGCTGACATTTTCTCAGATTTTGATAACATGTTGCTGCAATGGGGCACCTAAAATCCATTCAGCACATACCATCCAAATCCTCACAGCCATGTCCTTGAACCAACACCAAAAAGCAGTGGCAATTTTGACTCACATTCTGAACTGCCTACCAAACAAGGTGATTTAACTCTTTAATGATTTCCCTGATGTTACTCCGGATAAGAGAAGAACCGCTGCAATACGTTCCCATCATAGCCTCCTACTACATTAGCATCTACAGAAAGACAATTATCGACATTCAAAGTGTAAACAATATCATCTTCTTTTGGATTAACATTATGCATAGGTGGAAGAGCACACCAAACAAGAACTGGTTCAGTCAAAAAGTTCCAAACATCGCATGCCTTCTCTGAACATACCTCTGGGGTCATTCCCTTCATTCCCTCTTTTTTTATGCAAAGAGAAACACTTCCACCAAAACAGAGAAGCCCCTATTTACATCTCTGAGCCTGGACACAAACTGCAGCTGTATGCGCCACCAGGCTCAGGGCAGAAATCATTCATGCAGTTACATAGCTATATATCACTACAAGCATGCAGACACCTATTAAACACTAGATAACCATGTTTATCTTTCCTATTCTCCTTCACAATACCTAGCTGTTCTCTCATCTCTTGTTAGGTCAAATATTCTCCAGTTTCCTCTCCTATCTCTCTCTTCAGACATTCTCTATCCTCTTTTTTGCTTAATTGCGACAAGGCAAAGCGTGTGTGTAGCTGGGTGACCATGACCTGCTTTATGTTACAATCAACTAAACACTGAATACAGGAAAAAAAAGGCATGGGAGACATAAGGCAAACATCAATAAGGTGGTTAAAGATAATTATAATAAATCCTGTAATACTTTTGAGTCATGGCCCAAAGTTTCCCAGCTGTGAGAAGAGACCAAAGGCATCCCGCCCGTGACTCTGCTGCAGGTCTTTGTTTTAAGGCTTGTAAGTTTTGTATACTTTTGTAAATTAATTCACAGTGGTCACTCAGATTCACGTAACACATCCTATCAAAGTCTTCACACTTGTGTCCCTGTGCTAATAATAAAAATCAATAGCAACTCGGTTCTGTAGCAACATATGATGGACAGAATCAACATCTGTTAATAAGCCAGAAAAAAAAAAAGAATAGTATTTGTAGTATTACTTTGTTTAGCAAGCTAGCAGCCTAATTTACTAAGCAAGTTAAGAGCGTGTACTATTCTTACAGAAGAGGTTAGAGAAGCAAAAATCTGTTATGCTGCATTCCAGAACTCAGCCTGAGAATTACAGTCTGCTGTGAGTTCTGCATTACAATCATTTGACACATGTTGGTGTTGCGATTGTGAAAGTTGCCCGTTTACAATTTTCATTGACATTATCACAGCTAGTTGTTTTAAAAGCAACCCTTGAGCTTCCTGATGTTCGACTTGTTGCAAAATATTCTGAAGCCAATCAATAAAGTTAGTATTAAAGTGAGTGACTCTCTAGGACCCCGCAACACTGTGGCAAGACTCCCGCATCCTGACTGCCTTAATAGCCATCTCATTCATTTGCAAACAGTTGTCCCTGGGATACCTTGCCTGAGTCACAGAATCGGCACAGTTAATTTCTCCAGCCAACTGCTCCTAGTTAACAGCAATTCCCGGATTAAGGTTTTCAGTCAAGGCCACTACACATAGCTCACAAAAATCAAATAACCACATCATATACCGTATCAGTTAGTACCATACAAAGCAATAACTTCCAATCATGCAGTGTGAGCGTATAAGGCTCTGCCATCACTTCAAGAAGGGACATAGCAAATGTATTATGAATCCTCCCTTCCCACTTGCATTCCTGCCACCAGTCCCTCAGACCCCCTTTCACCCTCCCCAAAAATACAATCAATGCATCAGGAGAGACAAGGGGGTGGGGGAAAGGTCTAGCTTCTTTTCCAGATCTATAGGACCTGGATCAAAAGGTTTATCAGTGTCATTAAAATCATTGTCCGAGATGTCCTGTTCCCGTGCTTGCTCCTGTGTTGTGAGGGTCGCTGCAATCAGTGACAGCTTTGGGGGCAGAGGAGGTGTGGACAGAATTGCCATCGCTGACTGTGTCTTGAGAAGAGTCGCGCTGTCAGTGGAATTTACAGCTTCCTCTGGTTTAGCACCATTAGTAGAATTAGTCCACACTTGGCAAAGAGTAGTCAGAATTTGCCACCATGATGTTAAATGCATTCCCGACACGGAGTTCCCCTCCGCGGCAGCATCATACAATTGGCTGCTGTATGTACACACTTTCATTCTTTCAAAGTCTCTAATGTTTCTTGACTGCTCACCTGTCTCGATGAATACAGGTGTTATCCTCAGGGTTTAGGTTGTCCGCCTGGTCCAGACAGCAAGACGATCGTTCAGCCAAGCCGTCTCCTCTGGAACGCAGCCCTCTTCCACGAGCTGTCTTTTTTATCGACCAGTTCCGTCCTTATTCTTCCAAGGCTTCGGAACACCACCATAGGGGTCACCATTTGAGGAGACTGAGGCACGGACTCCCGGATCTGACTAGAAGACCCTTTATGAGTCCATATACGTCTCTTTCTGGGGACGAAGCCTGATTCCCCATTGCGGATTTCCCACAGCTCACCTCTCAACTCCGGAGGGATTTAAGGCCGGCTCCTGCTTCCTTTCAGCAGATCATTCAAAGTTCTGTGGGATTCGCTGCATGTCGCTCAGATAGGCGATTCGAGAGCCCTTCATGTTAGATCCTTAAACGCATCACGTCGGGGTCACCAATTTGCGGCGAATGAAGAGATGGGACGCAGCTTGATGCAAGCAAATGTCAATTTATTGTACAGAAGCACGCGTTTTTATACACTTTCAGAAGCTGCGCGTTTTAAACAGATTGGTTATTGAAGCTAAGCATTGCATACTAGGCAATCCCTGATTGGTGGTTAACTACCATCAATCAACAGCAAGGTGTTACCTTTCCTTGGCGCCATCCTTGGCGCCATCCGTCTCCCACTCCCCTGTGCTCTGTAAACACGTCTCATCGTGTTAATTGTTGTCTAGACAAGCTCGAGCACATTCCCCTCAGCTAACTGATTGCCATGCATGGTCCTAGTTTCCAGCCCGCTCCTGCATGGGGGAGTGAGCAAGTGGCTGTGTGGGGCTTAGCTGCCTACTGAGGTTAAACCCCAACACCCACCCTTCCTGTTTCACAGCCTAGTTTTGATAGTCCTCATGGACATACTGTCACCTTATATATCGTCAATATACAGAATTCAGAGTTGTACAAGATAATACAACTGTAGCTCTTCGAGTCAGGAAAAGATCTTCATAGCAAGCATTGCAACAAGAGGCCTGGTTCCCAAGTGGATCCCCATCTGGCAAAGGGAAACTGAATAGGAAGCATCTGTTTCATTGGCACATCTTTAGCCCTGTGTCAGAGGAAGTGTTATGTAATAGACATTTTCTCTTTTCCTACCTCATGGAAAAGTGCAACAGCAAAATCTTCTTAATTATTTTAAAATAAGATTGTAATAAGTAACTAAGGGTAATTTGCTGATCAAATGGGCTTTTAACAAAAGGAATGATCTTGCTGCAACAGATTTGAGAATGTTCTGTCTGGCAAGAAAAGAGTTAACCATGAGGTTGTGAGATGTACTTTCTCAAGGCAAATGTTAAACCATAATCTCATGTTACTATGACAACCTTTGTCTTCGTCTAGAGCTTAGTGTAAAAATAGATTAGTTTTGTAATATACAGCTTTTTGCTACGGGACTGAGAGCATAACTGTTTGCTTAAACCGGCCTTGAAGTTGAGGATAAAAGGGCTGTGTTACTTGTCGGAATTTGCGAGCCTGGATGGAGCTGCGACTCCCCAGCTGCCCAGCGCTGTATTTGCTTTCCTGCCTTAATAAATGCTTAGTGAATTTATTTCGGACTCTAGTTATTTCAATTTCAACTATAACAAGATGATGGGTATTCATATTTGGGAGGTGGTTTTGGTAATGGACCCCATGAGGGTTCTACCTTCACCATGCTGAGCACAACGTCATATGGTGTAGAGTAGCTCTATGGTCAGCTGTCCTGTCTGTGTCCCCTCCCAGCCCCCTGCTTACTCCCAGCCTGACTGAAGAGGGGCAGTGTGAGAAACAGAGAAGGCCTTGATGCTGTGCAAGCACTGTTCATTCAGTAGCTAAAACAGTGGTGTGTTATCAAAACTCTTTTAGCCACAAATGCAAAACACAACACCATACAGGCTGCTATGAAGAAAGTTAACTCCATCCTAGCCAAACCCAGTACACCTTTGTAATGATATTAAAACAGAAAACTTAATTAAGGCTGTTAAGTACCCAGTTGTTTGCACTGCTCAGTGATAACACGGTTTGCTTCACTACCAGATTCCCTTTCATAATTATATGAGGTGAATAAATATTTTTTTATTATAATTTGTTCCTTTGTTCTTTTTATTCTGGAAACTAATTTTCCAGACTTTTCTGAAGAACACATGCATTTTAATCATGGATGAAAGAGCAGCAAAATCAGTGGAAACTGATCTTTTACAGTGCCAAACCCACAAACAAATCTGGTGTTGTATTGTCTCTTCAGATTTCCTTAAGAAAATGATCCATTCTGAAATGGAGGAGGGTGGGACTTGCAACCATCTCATCCTTAAGCCCTAGACCCAGTGCACTGAGCTATTTTCTCAGTGAGTCCTAGATGAAAAAATGATTCACCAGGTCTTTCACCCAAGGTACCACTTACATGTCTATAATGTCTAGCCTGAAAACTCTATGTAAATTAAACTAATTTTCACTAAATGGTGATTTTTGCATGATCTGCAAAAAAGTTGAGAATTCTCATGTGAACTTCTTTTTTAAATTTTTTGTTAACTCTCAGTTCAACAGTGATGGCTTAAAAAGCTGATTGTACTTGCAAACTAATGACTTACTACTGTTTCTCCATTCCAATTTTTGTGGAACTCACTTTGTTAGCAGAATAGATTTGCATTTAATATGATTATACTCAAAATTTAAAATAACAAAAAATAACTGAACTAAAATTTTAATATTGATGTTTTGCTATAATGTTTTTTCTTTCCAGACAGAATGTCAGTGTTGGAAAATAATTGCATCATTTGTCAGACTACATACCATATCTCAGTGTTTCATGCAATGAGGCTCTATCTTACTAAAATTGACTCAGCATTACAAGTCTTTTGAAAGACTGTAGTAAAATATAATTAAAAGACTATTAAATTTTTCTTATCTCAACCCTCAATTTTTACCTTTTTTTCCAATTCTCCTTCCCATCCCACTGAGGGGTGGAGGGGAATGAGTGAGCGGCTGCGTGATACTTAGTTGCCTGCTTGGGTTAAAACATGACACCTGGGCAACCTGTTCCAATTTTTGACAATCCTTTTGGTGAATAAATTTTTCCTAATATCTAGTCTAAACCTCCCCTGGTACAACTTGAGGCCATTTCCTCTTCTTCTATCACTTGATACTTGGGAGAAGAGACTGACACCCACCTGCCTACAACCTCCTTTCAGGTAGTTGTAGTGAGTGATAAGATCTCCCCTCAGCCTCCTTTTCTCCAAACTAAACAACCCCAGTTCCCTCAGCCGCTCCTCATAAGACTTGTGCTCTAGACCCTTCACCAACTTCATTGCACTTCTCTGGACATGCTCCAGCACCTCATTGTGATTAAAGATGTCTTAGTCTGGAAAGGATTCATCAGATTAACAAATTTGGGAAACTGCAGATGGAGGCCTTTATCTGAAACCGTTAGCCCACTATTTCCTCTGAAATTGCCTACACTTTGTTCTGAAATTAACTTTCCCCATAGCAGCCCTCATAGTGCTCTGCTTTGTATTTGTAGCTAGAAAGGTGTTGATAGCACACCAATGTTTTGGCTAGTACTGAGCAGTGCTTGCACAGCATCAAGGCTGTCTTTCCAACCCCCTGCTCCCAAAGGCTAGTAGGCTGGGGGTAGGGAAGAGATTGGGAGGTGACATAGCGAGGACAGCTGACTCAAACTGACCAAAAGGATATTCTGTACCATGTGACGTCATGCTCAGCAATAAAAGCTAAGAAAAAGGACAAGGAACACCATTCATTGTTAAGGTATTTGTCTTCTGAAGCAACAGCTATGTGTACTGAGACCCTACTACCCAGGAAGTGGCTAGATATCACCTGCTGATTGGAAGTAGAGAATAATTTTTTTTTTTTTGTTTCCTTTGCTTCCATGCGCAGCCTCTGCTTTTCTTTTATTAAACCTCCTTTATCTTGATGCATGTGTTTTTAATTGGTTTTTCTCCCCCTGTCCTGCTGAGGAGGGGATTTATAGAGAGGCTTGGTGGGCCAGCCAAGGTTAACCTAACCATAGAATCATAGAATGGTTTGGGTTGCAAGGGACCTTCAAAGATCATCTAGTTCCAGCCCCCTGCCATGGGCAGGGACATCTTTCACTAGATCAGGTTGCTCGAGGCCCTGTCCAACCTGACCTTGAACACTTCCAATGACAGGGCATCCACAACTTCACTGGGCAATCTGTTCCAGTCTCTTACCACCCTCACTGTAAAAGAAATTCTTCCTTATGTCCAATCTAAATCTACCCTCTTTTTTTTAATCCCCCTTTTGCCTTAGTCTCCTTGCTGTGTCACTCACAATGCACCTTTGGTTGCACTGTGACTCCTTTCCAGAGGGAATTTGTACCAACAGGTTTCCATGTCCAGCACTGCATTAATGGAAAACAACACAACAGGCAACAGATAAACAATGCTTGCTAGAATATCACCTTACACAGCAATGCAAAAGCATGGTTAGTCCACCATAGTGCTCCAGGGTCACATGCTTTTTGCCATGATTCTAGAAGACAATGGCCACATTCTCATCAATAAAGTCACAGGACACATAGTAAGCTGGAGAAAAGAAGCAATCATGATATTAATCTGGTTCTCTTACAGTGGTGGTGTTGGGTAGGCTGAATCTGTCCAAATTCCCCACCACCCTAAGAATTTAAAAACAGTTTTGCAATTTGGCATTTCGCAGGGCTTATCTGAATAAGTTCAGGCAGCAATATGACATCTTCTTTTTGACTGTAATCTTCAATGTATTTCACATTTTTTTTGTCACTATCTGTGCCTGAAGCTTCCTGCTTCTGGTTGAGGTGGAGTTTTATATAACCTGAGAAGACTTGTACTCCTCTGTACAAAATGCCAAACCTCACAGATTTCATAAACTCTGTAGCTCTTCTTTAGAGCCTTGTTCAGTTCCAGGGAGCATCAGGTACCTACAGGGGCTCTTTCTTCATTTCTGTGGGTGCAGTTGAGGAGGGGAGTGATAGAGTGGCTTGGTGGACACCTGGCATCCAGCCAAGGTCAACTCACCACAGATCCTCTCCATATTGAAACCATATGCCGTGGTTTAACCCCGGCTGGCAACCAAGCACCACACAGCCAGTTGCTCACTCCACCCAGAGGGATGGGAAGGAGAATCAGAAAGGAATGTAAAACTCAAGGGTTGAGGTAAGAACAATTTAATAGGTAAAGCAAAAGCACCTCCCATGGGCAGGCAGGTGTTCGGCCGTATCCAGGAAAGCAGGGCTCCATCACGCATAACGGTTACTCGGGAAGACAAATGCCATAATGCCAGATGTCCCCCCCCGTCCTTCTTCTTCCCCCGGTTTATATACTCAGCATGACATCATATGTTATTGAATACCTCTTTGGCTAGTTCAGGTCACCTGTCCTGGCTGTGTCCCCTCCAAGTTTCCTGTGCCCCTCCAGCCCCCTCACTGGCAGGGCCCAAGGAACTGAAAAGTCCTTGACAGTATAAACATCACCCAGCAACAACTGAAAACTTCAGTGTCCTATCAACACTGTTCTCACATCATAGCCAAAACACAGCACTGTACTAGCTACTAAGAAGAAAATTAACTCTATCCCAGCTGAAACCAGGACACCATATGAATGAAATGATGGAATTGGTTGCTCCCACAAACAACAAGATTTCAGACAGGCAGATAGGATAAAATACTAATCCCCAAATACCAATAAATGCTGTATTTTTGGTGATCCTCACTGATTCAATAATTATAGAATTTGAAGAGGTAATTTAACATGCAATGTTTGAATATCAGGGCTACAAAAATACAATTTTTGATGCCTTCACTGCATACAGATAAACCATCAGCATGCCAAGCAATAAACATAATGTAATCTAGCTCTGGTTTTCAAGCTTAACCTAAATGGATGATTTTACTCTCTCGAGTTTATGCTGTATTAGCTTATACTCGCTGTTTAGCTTTGGCTAAAGGCCAAATGTCCACACAGGTGCTCACTCAGGACACAGGGAAAAAATGGGATGAGAAAACTGGTGGGCTGTTGTTGCAATTTGAGTTACAGCAGTCAGGAAATACAACACAAACTAGCAAGCAGCAAAAAGCCTGTTTATTTGAATCTCCTGGTTTATATAGCCTTTCCCCCAGCTTCTGTGATTGGTTATCCTTACAGTTAACATGCTCAGCAACAACTATTGATTGGCTAAGATGTGTGGGTTTCATATTCTTGGCCAGCTGCTGATGTGTCACCGGCATCATGCTCTATCCTTGTTTCATATCCTGTTTTTTCTCTCTCTTCCTTCTTATCTCTTAGTTCACTCGGTCAGGTCAAGGTTGCGGCTTGCTCTCTTTAAAGACACAGCTCTATCCCATCGTTGAAGCCTGAGCTGCCAACAGCCCAGTCTAACCCCTCATATCCCTCAGGTTGAGGCAAAGACAGGGAGCTTGCTTACCAATTACTGCCACAGAAAAAACAGACTTGACTTGGGGAAAATTAATTTAATTTCTTGCCAATTAAAATAGATTTCAGTAGTGAGAAACAGAAAGGCAAACATGAAACCAACACCTTTCATCCCCCTTTCCCAACTTCACTCCTTCACTCCAGACCCCTCTACCCCACCCTGAGCGGTGCAGGGGGGATGGCAGAGTACATAACAGTTTGTCTCTACTGCTCATTCCTCCTCACACTTTTCCTCTGATCCAGCATGGTCTCTCCATTGGCTGCAGTTCCTTCAGGAAATATCCATCTGTTCCACTGTGGGTCCTCCATGGGCTGCAGGGAATATCTGCTCCACCATGGAGTACCTCCTCTTTCTCCTTCTCTCACCTTGTTGTTCCCTCTGTTGTTTTTCACTTATTTTGTTTCCTCCTCTCTGTGTCCAGTGGTTTTTTGCCCTTTCTTAAATATATATTCACAGAGTTACAACCAACTACTTTGATTAGCTCAGCTTTGGCCTGTGGTGGGGCCATCGTGGAGCCAGCTGGAACTGGCTGTGTCCAGCACAGGGTAGCCCCAACCTTTTCTCACAGAGGCCACTCCTGCAGCCCTCCCAGCTACCAAAACCTTGCTACATATACTTAACACTGTTCAACTAGAAAATATTTAGTTTCTTTAGCACATTTTATTGACTGCAGTCCACAAAAATTCTCCCCTTCATCAACAGCCGAGTTCCCTTGTGTTTACACACAGTGTTGTCAGAGGCTTTCCTCAGCTTTCGCTTTACAAGACCATTTGACCCTAGTAATACATATATAAATCACATATGAACTGGAACAGTTCTCTAAAAGTGATTTATCCCCAGAGGAAACTGCTCTTTAACTATTTGTTATGCCGTAACAGCAGGGAACCTGACTTACATAATACATATGCATCATTTTATTTAAATAAGATTCTACTTCGCTACAAAAACTGTCAGAGCTATTTGATCTTATTCTGCTGAGGCTGCCAGCTACAGAAAGTCTCCTGAGAACAAAGCAGCAGATGAAAAGAAAGTGCTGTTGCTTCAGGCAAGTCCTTTTAAAATAGAATAGAATAGAATAGAATAGAATAGAATAGAATAGAATAGAATAGAATAGAATAGAATAGAATAGAATAGAATAGAATAGAATAGAATAGAATAGAATAGAATAGAATAGAATAGAAAAGAGTGGAACAGAACAGAACATTTTCAGTTGGAAGAGACCTACAATGATCATCTAGTCCAACTACCTGACCATTTTGGGGCTGACCATAAGTTAAAGCATGTTTTTAAGGGCATTGTCCAAATGCCTCTTAAACGTTGACAGGCTTGGGGCATCAATCATCTCTCTAGGAAGCCTGTTCAGTGTTTGACCACACTCTTAGCAAAGAAATCTTTCCTAATGTCAAGTCTAAACCTCCCCAGCACAGCTTTGAACAATTCCCATGTGTTCTGTCACTGGATACCAGGGAGAAGAGATCAGCATCTCCCTCTCCACTTCCTCTCCTCAGGAAGCTGTAGAGAGCTTTTAGTTAAATCTGAACCAGCAGCAGTGTGCAGAAGGATAAATACTTATGTTTCAAAGGTAATTATGATGGTTGCATCTACCTATCTTTATTTAAGGTAGACATTTTAGGACCAATTCCCTTCATTTGGCACAGGGAACTGCAAAAAGTACCAGCCTAAACCACCAAACGTAACTGCAATCAAAAAAAAAAAAAGTACCCTCTTTCCCATCTTCTGAAATTGTCTCAATTTCTTTAGGAATCCCCACAGAGCTTCACCCACAATGTGATGTCCTGTGGCAGCATATCTCCCCGCCACTCATATGATCATTCTGCCCTTCCTGCCTTCCCCCTTTTGCCTTGGTCCCCTTGCTGTGTCATTCATAATGCACCCTTGGTTGCACTGTGACTCCATTTCAGAGGGACTTTGTATCAGCAGGTCCCTGTGTCCAGCACTGCATTAACGGAAATCAGCACAACAGGCAACTGAGATAAACAATACTTGCTAGAATAGCACCTTACACAGCAATGCAAAAGCACAGGCTGAACAAAATTAGTGGTTTAGCTTGACAGATATTTACACAGACCATCTCTTAACTTTTAATATTTGGGAAATTTTTGCCTGACATTTCCTTTGATTTTCAAGTTCAAAAGGAGTGTTAAAAAAATCCCCACAAATCATAACAGAATTGTGGAGTTTCACCAGATTTTCAATCCTTTACCTCAAAATCTCACCCAGGTTTATCAAAAAGCTTTAAAAGCTTTATAGAAAAAAAAAAAAGGAAAAACCCCCAAACACTTATCCCTGAATCTGGGCTGAGATTCACATCTGTAATGAAGCACAGAACTAGGCAATATTTAGATTGTTTCAGTTACATAACAAGCTGTAGTCAATGGGTTAGATTCAGCCCTAGCATAACGAGCAAGCATATTGGTTTACATTATGAGCCTATATTGCTTATGATGATATGATAGGTTAACCTTGCCTAAGGGCAAAATTCCTACCCAGCCTCTCACTCACTCCCTCTCCTCAACGGGGGGGGGCGGGGCGTGGTGTAGAGGAAATTTTTAAAAGACCGAGAACATATGTTACCATTGTCTGGGTTGGACAACCCAGGCCTGTTAGTTGAAGCTGCAGAGCAACTTTAAATTGTCCTTGAAACAAGCAGTGGGAGAAAGAAAGCAAGCTCTGCACAAACAAGAAGCCAGGTGCAGAGCAAGTCCTGGGAACTTCAAAATCAACACACTCTCATCGGCACACTCTGATCAGGCGCCTGCAGCATACTCACCAATCAGCGATATGGACGCCCGCGTGACCAGAAACCTTTATCCAATCACCTGTGTGTAGAGTCGTGTGAGTGGTCGGTTATACCTATGACCTGTTTGTTTAATAAAGTGAGCACAGCATGTAGCCATATTGGTGTGATTGTCCTGACTTGGCCAACTCTCCAAGGGGGACTCTCTTCGTCTGGCACCTGAACAGGGACCCATTTATTCACTTAAATGCGGTTCGCTTAAATGTTTTCCACTTAAATGTGGAAGTCTCAGTGCATCGGACCTGAAAGGAAGTTGTCCAATTAGGGAGCTGGAGATCGGAGGTAGGCGGAACCTGAAAGATGAAAAGAGGAGTCGAGAGCTCGGTGTAGAGTTGCAGATCGCACCCCTACTGGAGGTAAGACCGCGACAAATAAAATGCGGCAGTGCTTTCTGCTGATATTCTCTCTGAGAGAGGGGACAGCACTAAGGAAGACCGCGGCAATTAAACTGTTAGCTAGCATCCTCTTTAAGAGAGGGGAGAGCACTAAAGAAACAGAAGTGGAGGCTTTAGTTCACTGGGCACGAAAAAAGGATAAGATTCCCGAGCCCACATTATTGTTCAGTATTACGGAATGGAGAGAAGTGGGAAATTGCCTCTGGGATTCTATGATCGAGGGAGGTAAAGAAGGAAAAGAAGCTAAAGCGTTAGGAGCTATGTGGCGGTCTATAATTAACACTCTGGAAACCATGAAGGCAGAAAAGAAAGTAGTGGCAGCAGCTATAGGAGCATTAGGGAGTAGATGTGTTAGAAAAGCCAATAGAGCAGAAGGGTGATTCACCTAAGCCTTCTCTCTTGGCTACGTTTTTCGGAGTTGGGCATACTCATCCTATGAAGGGTATGTCAGCCTCTGCGTGTTCAACAGTGCAGGAGTTTTTAGATAAGACAGCAGACAAACGGGAAGTTACTGCTTGGGGGTCTGTTGTAACTGAGCCGAAACCGGAAGAGGCTGCTGAGCCTCCTGAGGCAGGAGGAGCAGCGAGTCATGCTGCATCAGTTGGAGCTGTGGGTGGAGCAAGACCAAAAAGGAGGGTGGCTACAGCTCGCAGATCAAATCAAGGGGGCCAAAGCGCTGTCTGATGTTGTATCCTCCTCTTCCTGAAACATCATCGGAAGAATTTGAGGACGAAGGCGGGGAGAAACCTTGTGATAAAAATACAGAGAAATATTTACAGGAGGTAATAGATAACTTAAGAGAACTGGAAAAGTGAGTTGAAATGAACCTGCCTACTACTTCAATACCTGTAATTCCTCCAGTTAGCCCAACTACCCCTCCAATGCTGAACTCGAGAAAAGATCCAATTCTACAGCGTTGATTCAGTGTTGTTCGTGATGCTATTTTGGAGGGTGACTAGCAGGCAGGTGACTAGCTCGTTAGCTTGTCCAGTAGTGGTTAATATCCTTGGTGCACAATGGGAGCCTCATGATTGGAAAATATTGCAACAGGCAAAGCAAATGATCACTACTCATGGTCTGCGTTCAGAGGCTGCGTGACAGATCATACAGTTTATTACATGATTTGCCGAAGGTTAATGATCAGATGTTAGCGATGGGCGCGTTGCAACCTGGTCTTCCAACTACTACGATGATCCCTCAGAATTGGAAAATTGTCGTGATAGACTTGAAAGACTGTTTCTTTTAAATCCAACCTCAGAAGGTAACTCTTACTACACAAATAACTAATCTGCATGATGTTCAAAGGCTTTTAGGAGATCTACAGTTATTTCGTAATATAGTTGGGCTCACTAACGATGATTTGCAACTGTCCCGATCCTGTTTGCATGGCTCTGAAGCCAACTGTCCTCAAACTTGTTCACCAGAACAGCGGGCTGCCCTAGAAGTTGTGTCCCACAAGATTCAGACTGGCTGGTGTGGTCGCTGAATGGCAAATCATCCGTTATCTTTTTTGGTTTGTAACGTTGCCACTTCACCTTTTGCCCTTATTCTACAAAGGCAAAAGAAAAAGGGGGAAAATACGGTGATCATTTTAGAGTGGTTGTTTTTGCCATTGCAACCCAGACATTGTATTTTAAGTTTTCCTGCAGCAGTAGCGGCCTCGGTGAGAAAAGGAAGAGACAGGATTGTTGAAATTGATGGGACTGAACCGGCAGATATCAGTATTCCAGTCCGTGGTGATGATTATGAGTGGCTCCTGAGACATTCAACAGCCATACAGGAAGCCTTGATGGGTTATACAGGTGTTGTACACAACAACCGGCCAAAAGGACCTCTCTGGAAGATGTTAGAGCATTACCAGTGGATTGCGAGACCGTTATGCTCAAAAAGACCAGGTGAAGGGCCAACGGTGTTCACAGATGCAGGACGAAAGATGAAGGCGGCTGCGTGTGTTTGGCAATCCGATAATCAGTGGCAGAAATACATGATCACCGGTGAACCACGGGACAACCTTCAAATCTTAGAACTGAAAGCAGTGTGTTGGGCATTAGGAAGCTGGAATAACACACCTGTAAACATAGTATCAGACTCATTGTATGTAATTGGTGTAGTACAGCGCATTGAAGATGACTTGTTGAGAGAGGCAAAAAACCAAAATCTTGGTGAAATGTTTATACAACTGCGTAGTATTCTTCGACAGACAAAACATTAATTTTGTATTATGCATATTAGAAGTCATCAGTGGACCATTGGTTTGAGCGAAGGTAATGCTAGAGCTGATGAAGCAGTCAGCTATCTGGCAATAACTCCTCCAACAAATAAGTTTGAAGAAGCTCGTAACAGCCACAAGATGTTTCATCAAAATGCAAAGTCTTTACATCGACAGTATCAAATACTAATAGCAGATGCAAAGGGTATTGTCCGCTCCTGTCCTCAATGTAGTCATCATGGACCTGCTTTAGGGGTGGGCACTAACCCAAAAGGTCTGAAGGCACTTCAGGTTTGGCAAATGGATGTAACACATGTACCTGTCTTTGGGAAACTTAAGTATGTGCATGTCACAATTGACACCTATTCTCATTTCATATGGGCCACTGCACAAACCGGAGAAAAGGCATTACATGTGGAGAGACACTTAATGTCTTGTTTTCCTGTCATGGGAGTACCTGTAGAAATACAGACAGACAATGGTCCAGTGTATAGTAGCTAACGAGTCGCTAGGTTTATAACAGCTTGGGGAATTAAACACGTTAAAGGGATTCCTCACTCCCCAACGGGGCAAACAGCTGTTGAAAGGGCAAACCATGCCCTGAAGGATTATCTTCAGAGACAGAAAGTATCGCAGGACATAGATGTAACTATACGGTTGACTAAGGTGTTGTTTACCTTAAACTATCTCTCCCTTATGGAGGATAGAGAGGGACCACCTGTTGTTATACTTCACCAAACAGCGCAAGGGAACCAAACAACTACAGTTCCTGGTTTGAATGTTTTGTGTAAAAATATGGCTTCAGGCATATGGGAAGGACCCAATCCAGTGTTATTTATCGGTAGAGGTTCTTTTTGTATCTCCACAGATAAAGGACCTATATGGGTCCCTAGCAAGTTTGTGCGACCTGTATGTCAAGATCAGAAGATGGAAGAGAAGACTCAGAGCGAGCAGACAGAATAAACTGTCTATGTTGTAAGGGATGTAAACCACGGGTATTGTGCCAATGTATGCTATGTGGGGTAAAACGGTTCTGTAAGCCAAAGTACTGTACGTTTGATTAGTAACCGGGCATGAAGCAAGAGAAAGCATATGGCTAGTGTAATACCATGCTGATTGAAGACAGTATACATCATCAAAATCTGTGAAAGCACAGATTTATGGGATGGAATATGTAAAAAAAAAAAAAGAAAAAAAAAGGGAGAGAGAGTGAAAAAAATGTGGAAATTGTAGCAGTAAACATGTTTGGGTGGTGGATTTGGTTTACGGCCTTGATGAATTTTTTACCCATTGGCCAAAGTATTTTTGACATCTTGCCTAGGACAAACATATGGGTGACATGGGCAAATATCATGGGGGTAACAGACTTTTGTTTAAGTTTGCAACAGACAGACAACCCCTTTAGAACTTGTTTAACTGGTATTCCCCTGCAAGAGAATGAAACAAATTTTGATGGTTTTTGGAATGTTAAAGCAGTGAATCTGACTTCTAGTCAGAACGGTACATGTATGAGTCCAAATGGGAACATTAAATGCTAAGAATATATGAAGGATAGCGTGTTGGGTAAAGAAGCAATTTAATCTTACATCACAGATTTTAAGTTCGTTATTGTTTGATGTAGATAGTGTTGGGCATGCTACGTTACAGAATAGGGCTGGAATAGTTTTTTTAGTTATTAGCACATGGACACGGTTGAGAGGATTTTGAAGGGATGTGTTGTATGAACCTTTCCGATCATTCCATATCTATGCACAAGAAGTTGTCACAACTGCAGGGAAACATGAAGCATATTCTTGCTGATGATAATCCCTTTGATGAATGGTTGAGAGGGTTGGGGATAACAGGCTGGTTAAAGATGTTATTGATGGAAGGAATACACTTTGTTATAATCATTGTTGTAATGTTTTTAGTTTTTAGCTGTTTATTTTCTTGTTTGAAGAAAGGTTTAACATCTATTGTGAAACAGACATGGGCTGTCCAAAAAGAAAAAGGGGGATATGTAGAAGAATTTTTAAAGGAGCGAGGACATATGTTACCATTGTCCATGTTGGTCAACCAAGGCCTGTTAGTTGAAGCTGCAGAGCAACTTTAAATTGCCCTTGAAACAAGCAGTGTGAGAAAGAAAACAAGCTATGCACAAACAAGAAGCCAGGTGCAGAGCAAGTCCTGGGAATCATGAAATCAACACACTCTCATCAGCACACTCTGACCAAGTGCCTGCAGCATGCTCACCAATCAGCAATATGGACGCCCGCGTGACCAGAAACATTTATCCAATCACCTGTGTGTAGAGCCACGTGACCAGCAGTTGGTTTAAGTTATAACTATGACCTGTTTGTTTAATAAAGTGAGCATGGCATGTAGCCATATTGGTGTGATTGTCGTGACTTGGCTGACTCTCCACAGGGGACCCTATTCAGGGGGGGGAGGAGAAAATGGGATGAAAAAACTCATGGGTTGAGTTAGACAAGGAGATTGAGTACCAGTTACCATCACGAGCAAAACAGACTCAACTTGGGGAAACTTACTTTAATTTATTGCTAATTAAAATAGCTTTGACTCGTGAGCAACAGAAAGACAAACATTAAAACAACACCTTTCCTCCCCACTTTCACAGGTTCAACTTAACTCCTTCATTCCTGACTCCTCTACCTCCCCTCCCTGAGCAGCACAGGGAGGATGAGGGATGGGGAGTTATGGTCAGTATATAACTGTTCCTCTCTACCACTCCTTCCTCCTTATGCTTTTCCCCTACTCCAGACTGAGTCCTCTCCATGGGCTGCAGTCCTGTCAGGAAAAAATCTGTTTCAGCATGGGTTCTCCATGGGCCTCAGTTCCTTCAAAAAATACCTGTCCTCTCCACAGGGAATACCTGGTCCAGCACCATGGAGCACTTCCTCCCCCTCCTTCTCTGACCTTGATGGCTGTACTGCTGTTTCTTACATTTTCCTCACTCCTCTGCCCGTGTGGTGTTTTTTGACCTTTTTTAAATATGTTTTCACAGACTCACCACCAACTTCGCTGACTGGCTCAACTTTGGCCTGCTGTGGGTTCGTTGCCAAGCTAGCTGGAACTGGCTGTGTCTGGCACAGGGCAGTCCCTTACCTCTTCCCACAGACACCCCACCTCACCCAAGTCCCCCCTTTACCAAAACCTTGACACCTACACCCATAGAGACATGAGAAGAGTATTTATTTTTTACTTTTTGTGTAGTTTGTGTTGTGCTTGCTTCTTCTATACATGTCCCTAGAGTGCTGTACATCAGTGTCGTGGTTTAACCCCAGCTGGCAACCAAGCACCGTGCAGCTGCTTGCTCACTCCCCCCCACCCAGAGGGGTAGGGAGGAAAATTGGAATGTAAAACTCGAGGGTTGAGATAAGAACAATTTAATAACTTAAACAGAATAAAAAGGTAAGAACAACAATAATAACAATAATAATAACAATTATAATAGAAAGGTGGGGAAAAGGATAAAATCCAAAGGAAAAGGGAGAAAGGAAAACACACAGTACAAAAGGAAAGCACAGTACAACTGCTCAACACCTGCTGACCGATATCTAGCCAGTCCCTGAGCAACAATTCCCCCCAGCTAGCCCTCCAAGTTTATATACCAAGCATGACGTCCCATGGTATGGAATACCTCTTTGGCTGGTTCAGGTCAGCTGTTCTGGCTGCATCCCCTTCCAGTTTCTTGTGTCTCTCCAGCATTCTGGCTGGCAAGGCCCAAGAAACTGAAAAGTCCTTGACTTAGCATAAACGTTACCCAGCAACAACCAAAACCATCAGTGTCCTATCAACATTGTTCTCACATCAGAGCCAAAACACAGCACTGTACTAGCTACTAAGAAGAAAGTTAACTCCATCCCAGCCAAAACCAGGACAATCAGGGAGCCCCCTAATGTGAAATGTTGGGAAATATGATTTGTTATTGCCAATATTCATCTTCAGCTTGCCACATCTTTAGCCTACTTTGTATCATCTCTTCTGTTCTTCTGTCTATTTTTCATTCTGAATGTAAACCTCACTTCTTCCAGTTTAACTTTTTTCCAATGGTATCAATAGAAAAGTTCTCATAAGTTTCAGTGGTGCTGGATCAAGCCTTATATTACTAACATCTAACATAATGAATGAATTATGTGCATATCTATTTGTAAAAATGTAACACTTGCTACATACATTGCAGATATTTCTATGGAAAACAAAGTACATTTAAGAAGGCATCCTTAAATTTGTGGGTAAATGCACTGGATGCACTCCGGTAACAGCACTGCATCATCTGACTGAGCAGCTAAGTCTACAGTTCAATGCAGTGCAATGTCTTACAATGTAAGATCAGGAATGCATCTGTTTGTTTAAACTATTCTGATGTTCTCCATAGGATTCCAAGGTCTATTGAAGTCCATATAGATGCTACCATGTTTAGGAAATATGTATGCATAAAACCACCCAAAACTCCATGTGCTAAGTATAAAGGTATCTTGGAGGTTTAGGACAAATTTCAGTGTATACAAGAGTGATGCTTTGATTGAGAAAAGTAGTAGATTTGTAGCAAACCTACAAGCTATTCTGCACACTTGTGGAATAGCTTGGGTCATAGTTTCCTTCAGGGCATATCTACCTGCTCCAGCATGGGGTCCTCCACGGGCTGCAGGGAGACAACTTGCTTCACTATGGTCTTCACTAGGGGCTGCAGAGGAATGTCTGCTCCAGTGCCTGGAGCACCTCCTCCCCCTCCTTCTTCACTGAACTTGGTGTCTGCAGTTGTTTCTCTCACATATTCTCACTCCTCTCTTCCACTGCAATTGTGTAGTTTTTCACAGAGACACTACCACTGTCACTGATCGGCTCGGCCTTGGCCAGTGGTAGGTCCGTCTTGGAGCCAGCTGGCTTTGGGTCCATCAGACATAGTGGAAGCTTCTAGCAGCTTCTCACAGAAGCCACCCCTGTAGCCCCCCTGCTACCAAAACCTTGCCATGCAAACCCACTACATGCCCATGATGATAATTGGTAAGAAATTTCCCTGTCTTTATCTCAAGTCGTGTTTTTCAATCTGATTTTCTCCCCCTGTCCTGTTGAGGAAGGGGAGCAAGAGAGTGACTGCATTGGGTTCTGGCAGCTAGCCAAGGTCAAATCTACCACACACATATTTATATTTAATATATATTTATTTTATTTATACTAATATGGCTTTCAGGAGGCATCTCACTGTATTTATCTGGGATCAGATTGAGACATGCCCTAAGTTTGCTACTAGGCAGAAATAACATCTTTATGAAGACGTTTTTGTAATTCAGGCCACAGACCCTCACTTAAATAGCATTCTTTTCAATATATATGACATTCATTACAGACACTTTTTTTGGTAATATAGAAAACATCACTGTTACAGTCAAATTCTGTCCTTTAGCAAAAACATGTACAAGCCATGTGACTTTGGGTAAGCCTGCTCTGAATAAGGTTGCTTAAATCTACTTTCATGCTGTCCTTGTGTTTCCTTGCTATGGATTTAAGCTACTTTAGTTTGTCTCCATATAAAAATACATAAAAATATAAAATGGCTAAAGAGATTACACTTAATGGTGTTGGTTCACATGTTGTGTGTGATTTCCAGTTTTCTCTAGGTGGCCCTATTTGAGCAGGGAGGGTTGGATCAGATGACCTCCAGAGTTCCCTTCCAACCTCAAACTTTCTGTGAAATTCTGAGTGTTCCAGCTCTGTTCGTCTCAGTGGTCAACCAGAGGTTAACTGGAAAACTACTCTGAAGGAAAGACTAGAATTTTTTCCCCCTCAGCATACACTTCTCTAGACTTTACCCAAACCAGGAAGAAACTCTAATACCAACTCAATTGCCTTTGAATATGAGATTTCTACAAAATTCTAATGGGATGTAGACTTGAATGATAAAAGGAGGATGTCTTATACCCCAAATACTCTAACCTACATTACTTCACTGGATTGGTCTACTGGAGTTGTGAAATATGAACCATACTGTAAGTATGTTCTGACCTTAAACTTGGTTTTTTTACTCCTTTTACCTATGAAAGAGAAGCATATACTAAAGATATCTGGTGTGTTTAGCAAATTACCTCAGGTCACAGCATTCAGGGTCTGTGACAGTAATATTTTTATTGCATAAGATTTGCAACTCTTAAGATCAACCCAGGAATCTTTCTATACACTTTAAAGGAATCTCTGTGCATCAAGTGATTAAAAGTATGGTAAAGGTTTCAAAATATCGTGTGTTTTGCCAGCTGTAGCTGATCCCTCAATCTTTTAATGCAGGTTTCTGTATTTAATAGGAAAGTACACTGAATTTAGTTACTTATCCTCATACTGAACTTTGTCAAGCAGGTCTTATTTCTTCATGTGTTTTTTTTTAACTTGAGGCATTTGTGTTTGTGTACATATAGAACAGAACATAAATAGCTGATTTTACAATTGAACATACATTCTGATTTTGGTGGTATGAAATTTTACTAGTTACATAAAACATATTAGACCAAAAGTACTTTTGCATCTAGTTTCAAAGGTGAAATCAAATCTGTTCCCAAATTATTATTTAGGCACAGAAAACAGGGGGAAATATTTGGCCGAACAACTCTTTACACTGAATAGGAAAAGCCTTTGCACTTGCTTTCATGTACAGAAAAAGTTCATTAAGGCCCACAAAATAAATTTTTAGCAATTCTGATTTTAATCCTTTTATATAGGTCTCTGAACTCTAGTACAATTGCTTTATTTAAAAATATTTTTCTTTTTCTGAATTGAAGCAGATTCATACACTTAAATGTTGTCTTTCCAATATGTTTGTTTTCCTAGCCACTGCTTCAAATTACAGCACTCTGAATTTCTGCTCCTTGACATTATTTTCTTACTGATGGTTAAATGCTAAAGAGCAGCATGATGATGAAAGCTGAAAAGATTTTAGAACATATTTTTTATTCTATAGAAGAGTGCATGTGCCTATGTGAGAGTTTGTGCACGCCTAAAATTTGAATAGTGAAAAATTGTAGCTAATATGTTGCCACCAGCCACATTGTGCTTTTAAAGTAATTGTGGTGCGTTGACCCCAGCCAGCAGCCAAACACCCATCCTGCCTCTCACTCAGTCCCCTCTCTCATGGGATGGGGAGAAAAAAAAGGAAGGCAAAAAGACTCATGGATTGAATTAATGGTGGTTTAATAGGTAAAGCAAATCTGTGGGCTCAAGCAAAGCAAACTAAGGAATTAATTTAGTACTTCCCATCAGCAGGCAGATGTCCAGCCACTTGCTGGGAAGCAGGGCCTCCATATACATAATGGTTGTCTGGGAAGAAAAATGCAGTATCCACAAATGTCCCCTCTTCCTCCTCCTTTCCCCTAGCGTTTATTGATGAGCACAATGTCATATGGTATGGAATATCCCTTTGGTCAGTTTGTGTCAGGTGTTCTGGCTGTGTCCTCTCCCAACCTCTTGCCCACCCCCAGCCTACTGATTTGGGGGGCAGAGGGGGAAGAGAGAAAGCCTTGATGCTGTGTAAGCACTGTTCAGCAATAGCCAAAACATTGGTTCCACACTGTTTTAGACACAAATGTACAGCACAGCACTATACACGCTACTATGAAGAAAAGTAACTGCATCCTAACAGACTCAGTACAGTAGTAAAGGTGACCAAGATTTTCTACATGTGCAGTAGTATAAAATTTTTTTCTTCTCTAAAAATAAAGTGATACTTCCTATTTAAGCTACAGGATGGTCTCCTTAAAGCCTTCATGCTATGATTTCAGTAGCACATTAATCAATATGGCATACTGTCTATAGGGTAGCAGCAAATGTGTATTTGTTGCAAAATCTTTAATATTGCTTAGTGAACTTCTCTAAGTAAACACTTTCCCACATGCAAATGGCTGGAAGAGACACAGCAGTCATTCAGCTTTGGGTCTTTTCCAGCCTCAGCATGGTGCCTCAGCCTCAGCATTTGCTGGTGTTTATAAACAGGACAATGATTGCTTCTAGAAAAGAGATGGTTTTATTATCAAAAACCATAAAATTAGGAAGAATTTGAATTTTGTGTGATGTCATGCCTAAAAATCATGTTGAAAGGTTTTAAAGATTCATGTAAGACTTCTAGAAAGCAAGTGTAGTTTCCTCATTTTCTCCTCCCGTGCTACTACAGTCAAGTAACAGATGCAATTTGTGGATTTATTCCTAGGTTCTGTCTGGCATTTGGTTAACTCCTACAGCTATTATAAAGAAAAACCTTTCATGGCTTCACTGAGGGTTCTGTTTACATACTGAATGCGGGACAGCCCTGTATATATTAATACATCAATAGAGAAGTAACCCCCATTATTATGTTAATTTGAACACCAATTGAAACCATTTGGGGATACATATGGACAAAACTTGTTTATATTTAATGATATCACACAAAAGAGAGTGAAACTAGTCCATTGCTTATTAAATGGTGGAAATGTGTCACTGTGGGGAAAGACTCATTTTTGTTATCAGACTTGTACATTATTGTCCTGGTTTCAGCTGGGATAGAGTTAATTTTCTTCTTAGTAGCTAGTACAGTGCTGTGTTTTGGCTATGATGTGAGAACAGTGTTGATAGGACACTGAAGTTTTCAGTTGTTGCTGGGTGATGTTTATACTAAATCAAGGACTTTTCAGTTTCTTGGGCCCTACCAGCAAGAGGGCTGGAGGGGCATGGGAAATTAGGAGGAGACACAGCCAGGACAATTGACCTGAGCTAGCCAAAGGGATATTCCATACCATATGATGCCATGCTGAGTATATATAAGCTGGGGGAAGAAGGAGAGGGGGGAGGGGGGGCACATTTGGCATTATGGCATTTCTCTTCCCAAGTAGCTGTTACACATGATGGAGCCCTGCTTTCTTGGAGATTGCTAAACACCTGTCTGCCTATGGGAAGAAGTGAATTAATTCCTTGTTTTGCTTTTCTTGTGTGCACAGCTTTTGCTTTACCTATTAAACTGTCTTCATCTCAGACCACAAGTTTTCTCACTTTTACTCTTCTGATTCTTTCCCCCATCCCACTGTGGAGGGAGTGAGTGACCAGCTGCGTGGGGCTTGGCTACCAGCTGGGGTTAAACCACAACAATTATAATAGATACAGTGCAAAATTTCTTAATAGCAGAAATTATACTGCATGCATACTTTTAGGAAGCATTAAAGCCTAGTTCATGTAATTTTCAGCTTCCTTGTTTTCTCTTTTTTTTTAAAGATGTCTTTGTAAAAGTTCATTTTTTCTAGATTCCTAGAGCTGCCATTATGAAGGTATAATCACAGTGAGGAAGCTTGTTGTGAATTTTATGCTAGCCGTGAGAGATGTGAAATAACTGATTTATTTTTGTTAGTCCATTTAAAAGAATTTCCATTTCCTCCCACTTTAAAAGCTTTTCCATTTCAGACCACAAAATACAGTCTTTACTCCTAAGAGAGCTGAACTCTAACCAAGTACTTTGTAACAGCCAGCCTGAACAATACAGCCATTGTGTTCTTTCATGGGCAGACTACTGCTACCACTCAGTGACCTTTTGCTTGGTGTGGGTCCACAGAAAGCTCAGTAGAGATGTCCCAAATGGTTAATTCTTTTTAATTACAATTCCAAATTTTCAGATATTATCTCAGAATTAATTTTCATATTGCCATGATATATTTAAGAAATGTCTTTAACCCAATCTTTTAACATACAGGATTTGCTAGAAGCTTTAGAACGTCACTTTTTCCTTATGTACTTTTGGGTAACATTTATTCTATTTCTATACCTTTTGTTCAACTGTCTAGGATTTTAAGTAAGGTTAGTTTTTCACACAGCTTTTCTTTCTTTTACTACTTTTTGAATTAAAGAAAACGAAAATAATTAAATTTTAAAAAATGTAAAGTAGACAGTTTCTGGGAGGTTTTTTGTTTCTTTTTTGAACTGTTTTGTCATTATGCAATAAGAAAATGGTAGTTGCAATAAGATATCTCATCAAATTAAGTGGGCTGTTACAGTTCAAGATTGTGTTAATTTAACCTCATTTATATTAATGCAAAGTCAACTGTCTAGGCAAAAGTGAAAATGAGCACAATATTTGTAATTCATATCAACCAGATATTCTGGCAATTTCCATGAATTATACTTCAGTAGTCATAACACTAAATCACTAAGTATAAATATGCCTGCTACTGTTGACCTTAATTTGGGTTACTATCAAAAGAGAGCTTCATCTTAAAGGTACATAAAAATATTGATTTGAAATGGAATATTATTGCGTATTCCAATTATATTATCTAACAAGAAAGGAATGGGTTGCATCATACTTTGTAATTTTCAGACAATTATTCTTTGTACTTGCCTTGCTCAGAGGATACCATGCATCATAAAGCATCATGTGTAATATATATCATGCATGTGAAGGTAAAGGTAATGGTGCAGTGGTTTATTGTTCTATTTGGTAGGTTAAAAATTATGAGGTATTTTTCTAGCTACTATTGACCATGTCTTTGCTTTTGTTTTCCATCTACTACTGAGTAGCTTTTCTTGTGCCTCCACAGCCTCCCTGCAGTAATTTATCTGCTTTTTCAACTCTCTCATATTTCTTTGCTTAATTCTCTGATGGTGGCAAATAGTTTAAAATTTTTAAGTGCAAATGTGGCTTTGAGGGTTTTGTGTTTAGTTACACTTTGCTTCTGACACAAGCAGTATGTTGCCTTTTTTGCACTCAACAGCTACATCAAATTATTGTTCCACGTTTGAACAAGGGTGCTTACATATATAAATTTTCCTACTAGTTTATAGCTCCATCAAAGAACTTATTAATGCAAAACAGTTTTGTTGATTCTAACCTCTTCATTAAATTCCATTATTTTTATGTGCTCATGCATAAGCATTGATATGGAAATCATGATGGAGGGTTTAATGTATTAATGGATCCATTGACTACAGTGCTTTGTGCAAGATGTGCCTCATTCAATCACTTATATGGTTAATCTAATTTAGATTATTTTAACCATTTTTATATTTATTAAATAACTGAAGTGCAATATACATAGTGCAGTTATGAATTTAAATTTATTTTATTATATTTATATGACATACATTAAGATAGTAAAGAGTTATCTGTGGAATTAATTAAATGAATACTAGGAGCTCAGGACCTCTAGAGGATAGGAAATAAGAGTCAGAAAATATAAACAGCTAGGCTAAGACTTATTCTGTTCTTTTTTTACAGACATATACAGAAAAACAGGTTTGATTTGTTATCTTTATTGTGGAAAATAGCAGGAAAGTGCTATTCAATAGGTAATTTCTCCAAGTTCTAAGAAGTTCCTTCTAAACACAGGTTGATTTCAGTCTTTCAAAGAGTTCTAATTTGGACAAACTTGTCATGTTTTTTAAAAAAATGGCTAAGGGAGCATCTCTGACCAAAAAACTGACTAATTTTGGCTAAGAAAAAAGATAGCTAAAAAAAGATGACATCAAATGATGTGGTGGTCACTACAGAAAATATGTATTTCAAAATTGGAGTCATCTTTCCCTTAACTGCCTTCTTGAAAAGGTAGTGGTGGTGGTGGGAAATGGTTGAATAATGTCTTTCTGGATAGCAAAAAATCAACCCAGGGCTGATAATTGGTATGAAAAATTTCAGTGTGGCCTTGTAAAGTGATAAACAACTGGGAGACACTGAGTGACATAAGAGTCAGTGTCTCATATGCTGCCATAGGAGGATGGCACAGCTGATTAGTTCCTGTATTACCTCTCAGAAACCTTTCTATATGACATACTTCAATATAGCCCAAGTTCCTCTTTAGCAATGATGTCTTCAGTAACAGGTAAAGAAGTGTTTATGGCCAAGACAAGTGACTACTTCAGAAAAATTATGTTATTTTTCTCCACACATTTCTAGGAGTTATATAAACACTATTAGCAAAAAATATGTATGTAAACCAACATTGTTTTTATTGCACTGACCAAGCAACCAGGAAGTTTGTCAGCTGTTGTGCCTAAAATCAAAATAAATTTATTATTCACCATGCTGGAATTTGATATACAAATTGGAGGGAAAAAAGAACCCACCGTTTCAAGTTTCATTTTGGTTTCAAATGTAATTGCTACTGGTCCTTAGCTGGTACCATTACATGTGTGGTTCAATGCTTGCATCCAAGTAGTATTTGCTCTTATAACTGTCCCCTTTGAAAAAGGATGTTTTGCAGATTCTTTCCTAAAATCAAAAACTGTGTTAACCAATCTTAGCATTTACCTAAAATTAAGAACAAAAAGATGAAGACAATCCTTTATTTATCATTTACTGTTTACATAGAGTCATTAGAAAGCTGTTTGGTATACAAGTATTCTCTGTGCTAATTTGCTGGTGACCATGGCCAATGCTGACTTAAACTCACTGCAGTTTGGTTACCAGTCTAGCTATGTTCAAGCTATTTCTTAGGTTTAAAATTGACAGTTGAACTGAGTTATGATAGCAATTCTGTGAACTTGACCAGTGCATAGCAACAAAGGTGGATTCAGTTGAAACAATTAAATTGATTCTATAAATAGGTGATCCAGGATTAAGAACTGAGATTCACAAATCTAGCTGTGGTGGGTTGACCTTGGCTAGCTGCCAGACCCCAGCCCAGACACTCTCTCACTCCCCCTGTTCAACAGGATGGGTTAGAAAATAGGATGAAAGAACTCATGAGTTGAGATAAAGACAGGGAGATCACTTACTGTCATGGTTTAACCCCAGCCAGCAACTAAGTACCATGCAGCCACTTGCTCACTCCTCCTGCCCTGCCCACCTCTGCCCAGTAGAATAGGGAGGAGATTTGGGAAAAGGGTAAAACTCATGGGCTGAGATAAGAGCAATTTAATAATTACAATAAAATAA
Source organism: Falco biarmicus (assembly GCF_023638135.1). Classification (NCBI taxonomy): domain Eukaryota; kingdom Metazoa; phylum Chordata; class Aves; order Falconiformes; family Falconidae; genus Falco; species Falco biarmicus. The sequence goes on along the minus strand of NC_079310.1, from coordinate 20,483,059 downwards.
TAATTAAAATAAAATCAAATAATAATAATAACAACAATAACAATAATAAGAATAATGATGATGATGATGATGATGATAATAATAATAATGTGTAGTGAGGGGGGAGAGAGAGAGAGAAAGGGATAATATCCAAAAGGGAAAAAAACCCCATGTGATACACAGTACAATTGCTCACCACTCACTGACTGATGCCCAGCCAGTCCTGAGCAGCGATCAGCCAACTCCCCCCACTTTACATACTCAGCATGACATTCCATGGTATGGAATATCCCTTTGGCTAGCTCAGGTCAACTGTCCTGGCTGTGTCCCCTCCCAATTTCTTGTGCCTCTCCAGTCTTCTCACTGGCAGGGCCTAAGAAACTGAAAAGTCCTTGATTTAGAGTAAGCACTACTTAGCAACAACTAAAACTATTAGTGCATTATTAACATTATTCTCATAGTAAATCCAAAACACAGCAGTGTACAAGCTACTAAGAAGAAAATGAACTCTATCCCAGCCAAAACTAGAACATTTACCAATTACTGTCACGGGTAAAATAGATTCTACTTAGGGAAAATTAATTTAATTTGTCAATTAAAAATAGAGTAGGATGGTGTGTAATAAATACAAAACTAAAACCACCTTCATTCCCAACCCCTCTATTTCCTGCCCCAGGTCTCAATCAGTGTAGTAAGGGGAATGGAGATTGTGGTCAGTTTATAACAGTTCCTCTCTGCTCCTCTTTATTCCTCGCACTTTTCCCTTGCTCCAGCTTGAGTCTTCTCCACAGGCTGCAGTCCTTCAGGATAAACCTGCTCTTGTGTGGATCTTCCAAAGACTGCCAGTTACTGCCAGGAGAACTTGCTCCACTGTGAGCTCTCTATGGGCTGCAGTTCCCTCAGGAAATATCCACATGCTCCAGTGAGGATATTTTCTGAAGGAACATGCTTCACTCACTGGCTCTTCTTCAGCCAGCAGTGGGTGTTTTTGGAGTTGTCTGGAACCAGTTGTGTCCAGCTAGAGGGTAGCCCCTGGTCTCTTCTCACAAAGGCCACTCCAATAGCTCACCACCACCACCACCCTTGCATGTAGACCCGAAACACTAGTTTATGTGAAAATATATAACCACAAGGATACTAACAGACACATTCTACCTTTGTTGTGCTTGAGTGACTTTAGTGACTATGATATATAAATTTGGGGCTGAAAATTTGTAAAGAATATAAGAAATGCATTAAATACATTTATTGAGAAGTATAAGTGATATGGAGAAATAATGTGAAATGGGGATAATGGACATGGATTGTGATTGTATGTGTCTGCTTAAGGAATGTGGGTATGGTGACTAGTCATGGGTGCGGTGACAACTACAGTTTTGAGGAGACGCCTGCCCCTCTTCCTCTAACAAAGGGGAGACGGGGAGACGCCTGCCCCTCTTCCTCTAACAAAGGGGAGACGCCTGCCCTTCTTCCTCTAACAAAGGGGCTATTTAAAAGAGAATAAGAAAAGATGAGAGACATTCAAATGCTATCTAGAGGGAGGGAGTGCTAAGTCTCCTTGCTGGAAAGATTGGGTGGTCACAATCACCTGAAGAAGATCGGATGGTCACAAGAACATGAATCACCTACAAACCTGCAAGACCACCACATTCCAGGAAACGGACTGATAAGCTAATTAACATACGAAGCGGGGTTTAGGTAACGAATATGTATAGGCGTTAATTGAATATTCATTTGTTCATTGTATAAATGTGAGATGGTTCGTCACTTCGGGTATGCACGCTTGTGGAGGAGCGATCCCCCGTGCATCTGCGTGCAATAAACATACCTACTTTATAACTTTCGAGTTATAGAGTCTAATTCCGCACGTCATAAGCAGGTTTAAATTTTAAAGGCAGGAAGATAAAATTTGAGCACTAATTTTTTAGTGAGAAAACATAGTAATATCATTGTTTGGACATTTAGAATGTTCCCTATTGTAGATGTCTTCACTGCCTAAAACCTAAGATCCACATGTCTGTTTACTGCTGGCTGCTACTCCATAGTATAGATTTAGGAAGCATGTGTACATGTGAAAAATATGCACAGCATGAATGTGTACCCACAGTAGCTGTGTAACTCCTAACTAGGAGAAGAGTCCAAGACCTACCCGCATGTTGGAGAGAACCAGTTCCAGCTGGCTCCAAGACAGGCCTGCCACTGGTCAAAGCTGAGCCATTCATCAATGTTCATAAAATCATAGAATCATAGAATAGTTTGGGTTGGAAGGGACCTTTAAAGGTCATCTAGTCCAAACTCTTCTGCAATGAGCAAAGACATCTTCAATTAGATCAAGTTGCTCAGAGCCCTGTCCAACCTGACCTTGAATGCTTCCAGGGATGGGGCATCTACCACATCTCTGGGCAATCTGTTCCAGTGTTTTGCCACCCTCCTCTTGAAAAATGTCTTCCTTGTATCTAGTCTGAATCTACCCTCTTTTAGTTTAAAATCATTACCCCTTGTCCTATTGCAACAGTCCCTGCTAAAGTCTGTCCTAATATTTCTATAAGCTCCCTTTAAGTATTGAAGGTATTTAAGTATAAGGTCTCCCCAAAGCCTTCTCTTCTCCAGAGTAAACAACTCCAACTCTCACAGCCTTTCCACATAGGAGAGGTGTTCCATCCCTCTGATCATCTTTGTGGCCCTCCTCTGGACCTGCTCCAACATGTCCATGTCTTTCCTGTGCTGAGGACCCCAAAGCCGGACTTAGTACTCCAGGTGTAGTCTCACCAGAGTGGAGTAGATGGGCAGAATCACCTCCCTCAACCTGCTGGTCACACATCTTTTTATGTAGCCCAGGATTCAGTTTGCTTTCTGGGCTGTGAGTGCACACTGTCTGACCATGTTGAGCATTTCGTCCACCGGCACCCTGAAGTCCTCAGGGCTGCTCTCAATCCATTCTCTACCCAACCTGTATTGATACTGGGGGTTGCCCCCACCCACATACAGGACCTTAAACTTGGCCTTGTTGAACTTCATGAGGTTAGCATGTGCCGCGATGAGAGACGGGATGCTGCTTGATGCAAGCAAATGTCAATTTATTGTACAGAAGCACGAGTTTATATATATTTTCAGAAGCTGTGCGCTTTACACAGATTGGTTCTTTAAGCTAAGCATTGCATACTAGACAATCCCTGATTGGTGGTTAACTACAAACAAAGGACACTTTAAGTAAGTGTTTACAGTCATCAATTAACAGCAAGGTGTTACCTCTCCTTGGCCCATCTGTCCACCACTCCCCTATGCTATCTCGGCATGACTCATCCTGTTAGTTGTGTCTATTCACACTCCATGTCCTCCCAGGGTTCGTGACCTACAAGCTCGAGCACATTCCCCTCAGCTAACTGATTGCCACGCGTGGTCCTAATTTCCATGCGCTCCTGCAAACATGGGCCCACCTCTCAAGCCTGTCAATATCCTTCTGGACAGCATCCCTTCCCTCCAGCGTGTCAACTGCACCACTCAGCTTGGTGTCATTGGCAAACTTGCTGAGGGTGCACTCAATTTTGCCAACAAAAATTTTGAACATCAGTGGTTCCAGTACAGATCTGTGAGAAATGACACTTGACACTGGTCTCCACATGGAACTGAGCCATTGACTGCAACTCTTTGAGTGCAACCATCCAGCCAATTCATTATTCACTGAGTGGTCCATCTGTCAAATCCATGTTTCTCCAGTTTGGAGACAAGGCTGCCATGCAGGACAGTGTCAAATGCTTTGTACAAGTCCAGGTAGATGACATCAGTCACTCTTCCCTCATCCATCAATGCTGTAACCCTGTCATAGAAGGCCACCAAATTTTTCAGACAAAATTTTCCCTTAGTGAAGTTGTGTTGGCTGTCACTAATCACCTCCTTATTTTCCATGTCCCTTAACATAGTTTCCAGGGGGATCTACTCCATGATCTTGCCAGGCACCAAGGTGAGACTGGCCAGCCTGTAGTTTCCCAGGCCTTCCTTATTTCCTTCTTTAAAAACGGGGGTTATATTTCCCCTTTTACAGTCTGTGAGAACTTCACCAGACTGCCACAACTTCCCAAATATGATGAACAGTGGCTTAGCCACTTCATCGGCCAGTTCCCTCAGGACCCAGAGATGCATCTCATCAGGTCCCATGGACTTGTACACCTTCAGGTTCCTTAGTGTCCTGGTTTCAGCAGGGATAGAGTTAAATTTCTTCTTAGTAGTTAGTACAGTGCTGTGTTTTGGCTATGATGTGAGAATAATGTTGATAGGACACTGATGGTTTTAGTTGTTGCTGGGTAATGTTTATGCTAAAACAAGGACTTTTCAGTTCCTTGGGCCCTGCCATCAAGAGGGCTGGAGGGGCACAGGAAATTGGGAGGGGACACAGCTAGGACAGTTGACCAAAACTAGCCAAAGGGATATTCCATAATATATGATGTCATGCTGAGTATATAAGCTGGGGGAAGAAGAAGGAAGGTGGGGATATCTTGCATTATGGCGTTTGTCTTCCCAAGTAACCATTATGCGTGATGGAGTCCTGCTTTCCTGGGAATAGGGATGGCCAAATACCTGCCTACCGATGGAAAGTAATGAATGAATTCTTTCCTCTGCTTTGCTTGCATGCGTGGCTTTTGCTTTACCTATTAAATTGTTCTTTTCTCAACCCTTGAGTTTTACATTCCTTTCCGATTCTCCTTCCCATCCCTCTGGGTGAGGGGGAGTGAGCAAGTGGCTGCGTGGTGCCTGATTGCTGGCTGGGGTTAAACCACAACACTTGGATGGTCTTGAACCTGATCTTCTCCTACAGTGGGTGGTTCTTCATTCTCCCAGTCCCTGCCTTTTCCTTCTGCAACTTGGGCGGTGTGGCTGAAGCACTTCCTGGCGAAGACCAAGGCAAAAAAGTACTTGAGTACCTCAGCCTTTTCCATGTCCTGGGTAGCCAAATCTCCCATTTCCTTCTGTAGAGGGCCCACATTTTCCCTACTCTTCCTTTTATCATTGACATAATTATAGAAGCTTTCCTTCATGTGCCTGGAAATGGTTTCCAGGATTAGCTGCTCCATCACCTTCCCAGTGATCAAGGTTAGGCTGACCAGTCAGTAGTTCCCTGGGTCCTCCTTCTTGCCCTTCTTGAAGATAAGAGGGACATTTGCTTTCCTCGAGTCTTTGGGCACTTCTCCCAGTCACCATGATCAATGAAAGATTATCAAGAGGTGCCTCACAATGACATCTGCCAGCTACCTCAGCACTCATGGGTGCATTTCATCAGGGCCCATGGACCTATGTATGTCCAGTTTGCTTAAGTATTCCCTGACCTGATCATCTTCCAACAAGGGTGCATCTTCCTTGCTCCAGCCTTTCCCCCAGTCTCTGGGACCTGGGATTCCTGAAGGCTGGTCTTCCTAGTAAAGACTGAGGCAAAGAAGGCATTCAGTACCTCAGCTTTTTCCATGTCCTGTGTAACCAGGTCCCCCATCTCATTCAGCAGTGGGCCCGTGTTTTCCCTAGTCTTCCTTTTGTCACCGATGTACTTCCTTGTCACCTTTAACATTTCTTGCCAGATTCAATTCCATTTGGGCTTTATCTTTCCTAACCTCATCCCTGCATGCTCAGACAACATCTCTACATTCCTCCCAGCTCAGCTGTCCTTGCTTCAACATTCTGTATACTTCCTTTTTGTGTCTGAGTTTGACCAGGAATTCCTTGTTCATCCACGCATGCCTCCTGGCATTTTTTGACTTCCTACTCTTTGGGGTGGACCACTCCTGAGCTTGGAAGAAGTGATCCATGAATATTAACCAGCTTTCTTGGGCCCCTCTTCACTTCAGGGCCTTACCCCATAGAACTCTTCCAAGCAGATCTTTGAAGAGGCCAAAGTCTGCTCTCCCAAAGTGCAGGATTGTGAGCTTGCTTTTTGCCCTCCTCCCTGCCTTCAGGATCCTGAACTTCATCATCTCATAATCACTGCAGCCAAGGCTACCTTTGACCTTCACGTCCCAAATGAACCCCTACTTCTTGGAAAGTATGAGGTCCAGCAAAGCACCTCTCTTTGTTGGCTGCTTTATCACTTGAAGGAGGAAGTTATCATCAATGCACTCCAGGAACCTCCTGGATTGCTTATGCCCTGCTGTGTTGTCCCTCCAGCAGATATCATGGTGGTTGAAGTCCCCCATGAGGACCAGGGCCTGAGAACATGAGGATGTTCTTGTCTGTAGAGGGATTCATCCATTTTTTTTTCTTCCTGGTCAGGTGGCCTATAGCAAACACCCATCATGATGTCACCTTTACCTGTCCTCTCTTTAATCCTTACACAGAAGCTCTCATTTGGCTCCTCATCCATCCCCAGGCAGAGCTCCATGCACTCCAGCTGCTCTCTCACATAAAGCATAAAGGGCAACTCCATTTCCTCGTCTTCCTGGCCTGTCCTTCCTAAAGAGTCTGTCCATTGAAACACTGCAGTCATGGATGACATCCTACCACATCTCTGTGATTCCAACAAGGCTGTAGCCCTGCAACTGTACACAGATCTCTAGGTCACCATGTTTATTCCCAATAGTGTGTGCATTAGTGTACAGGCACTTTAGAGAGGCACCTCAGCATGTTGAGTTCCTGGAGAGGGCTTGGGGTTTTTCTCCATAATGGTGCCTTGCAGGCACTTCCTTGCTGCAATGGTTTTAGATGGAATAGAGTTAAATTTCTTCATAATAACTCATATGTGGCTATGTTTTGGATTTCTGCTGCAAACAGTGTTGATAACACACTGAGGTTTTAGTTATTGCTGAGCACTGCTGACACAGCGTCAAGGCTTTTTCTGCTTCTCATGCTGCTCTGCCAGTGAGTAGGCTGGGGATGCACAAGAAGGTAGGAGGAGACACAACTGGGACAGCTGACACCAACTGACCAAACGGATATTCATCGAATCATAGATTCATTGAGGCTGGAAAAGACCTTCAAGATCATTGAGTCCAAGCATAAACCTAACAGTGCCAAGTCCACCACTAAACCATGTCCCTAAGAACCACATCTAAACACTTTTTAAATAATTGTCAAGCCACTCTCCATCATATTTGAAAAGCCATGGCAATCAAGTGAAGTCCCCAGTGACTGGAAACCAGAAAACATTGCACCCATTTTTAAAAAAGGGTAAAAAATGAGGACCCTGAAGACTACCGACCAGTCAGCTGCACCTCTATACCCAGTAAGAGCATGGAACAGATCCTCCTGGAAGATATTTCAAAGCATATGGAAGACAGGGAAGTGATTAGAGACAGCCAACATGGCTTCACCAAGGGTAAATCGTGCCAGACTAATCTAGTGGCCTGCTACAATGGAGTGGCTGCATCAGTGGACAAGGGAAGAGCTACGGATGTCATCAACCTAGACTTCTGTAAGGCGTTTGATATGGTCCCCCACAACATTCTTACCTCTAAATTGGAGGGATATGGGTTTGATGGAGGGACTGTTGGATGGATAAGAAATTGGCTGGATGACTACATCCAAAAAGTTACAGCCAATGGCTCAATGTCCAAGTGGAAACTAGTAATGAGTGGTGTCCCTCAAGGGTCTCTACTGGGACTAATACTATTTAATATCTTCATCAACGACATAGAAAGAGAGATTGAGTGTACCCTTAGCAAGTTTGTGGATGACACCAAGCTGAGCGATGCAGCTGATTTGCTAGAGGGAAGGGATACCATCCAGAGGGACCTTGACAGGCTTGAGGAGTGGGCCCATGCCAGCTGTCGTGGTTTAACCCCAGCTGGCAACCAAGCACCACGTAGCCGCTTGTTCACTCCCCCCCACACCCGGAGGGGTGGGGAGGAGAATCGGAAAGGAATGTAAAACTCGAGGGTTGAGATAAGAACAATTTAATAACTTAAACAGAATTTAAAAGGTAAGAACAATAACAATAATAATAATAATGTTATAATGGAAAGGTGGGGAAAAGGATAAAATCCAAAGGAAATTGGAGAAAGGAAAACAAAGTGATGTACAATACAACTGCTCACCACCCACTGACCGATGCCCAGCCAGTCCCCGAGCAATGATCCCCCGGGCCCAGCCAACCCCCTCCCCCAAGTTTATATACCAAGCATGACGTCCCATGGTATGGAATACCTGTTTTGGCTGGTTCAGGTCAGCTGACCTGGCTGTCTCCCCTCCCAGTCTCTTGTGCCCCTCCAGCCCTCTGGCTGGCAAGGCCTGAGAAACAGAAAAGTCCTTGACTTAGTATAAACATTATCTAGCAACAACTAAAATCATCAGTGTGTTATCAACTTTGTTCTCACGTCATAGCCAAAATGCAGCACTGTACTAGCTACTAAGAAGAAAGTTAACTCCATCCCAGACGAAACCAGGACAGTATCCACCCCTTATTCCATACTATTTACGTCATGCTACGTTTTCCAATACATCATCACCTCTCCTGTCCTTTACATAAATACACAGATATCATTCCCTTAGTCTATGGACCATCCCTCTGAAGTCCAACGAGTTAATTTATTCCATGATGTTGGGCTCCATCTGTTATAACAGTCTTTCTGGGCAGGGAAGATGGTACGAGGTGTTGGATTGTTCCATGTTGAAGCCAGTTCTAATCCTATTAGAGCTGCACTGATCTGGTTTCACCAAAGTCGTTCTTAGTGTGGCAGTTGAAGAGGAATAAGGTTCAAATCTTCAAATCTAAAATAGTAGAGATGGGTGCCACAAGATATCCAGTCTCTCTGGGGGTATGAGTTCAAATTCTACTCTTGTCACCAATGACAATATACAGCATTATGTAATAATTAACATCACTCAATTTATTGGCTGTTTTCACCCAAAATTAAATCCCCTTGAGGCACACATCGAACTTCCCCATCCTCCCGCATTACCCACCATGTGCTCCCTGGCCCTTGAGCAAAAGCAATCCCACAAATGGCTTTGCCTTTGCCTGAGGCAGGAATGACCCAGACTGTTTTCCCAAGCATATTTTTAAGGTGCACTACAGGGACTTTATCCCCCTCTACAGTACAGAAAAGCCTTGATTGGGCAGGACCAACTTGGCCAGCAGATCCTCTGGTATTAACCAACCAGGCAGCCTTTGCTAAATGTTTATCCCAATGTTTGAAGGTCCCACCACCCATTGCTTTCAGTGTAGTCTTTAACAGTCCGTTACATCATTCGATTTTCCCAGAGGCTGGTGCATGATAGGGAATGTGATATACCCACTCAATGCCATGTTCTTTGGCCCAAGTGTCTATGAGATTGTTTTGGAAATGAGTTCCATTGTCTGATTCAATTCTTTCTGGGGTGCCATGTCGCCACAGGACCTGTCTTTCAAGGCCCAGAACAGTGCTTTGGGCAGTGGCATGGGGCACAGGGTATGTTTCCAGCCATCCGGTGGTTGCTTCCACCATTGTAAGCACACGGTGCTTGCCTTGGTGGGTCTGTGGGAGTGTGCTATAGTCAATCTGCTAAGCCTCCCCATATTTATATTTCTGTCATCGTCCTCCATGCCACAGAGGCTCGAACCGCTTGGCTTGCTTAATTGCAGTGCATATTTCACATTCATGGATTACCTGTGCGACAGTGTCCATGGTTAAGTCCACCCCTCAATCTCAGGCCAATCTATATATTGCATCTCGTCCTTGATGCCCTGAAGTGTCATGGGCCCACCGAGCTATGAATAATTCACCTTTATGTTGCCAATCCAGATCCACCTGAGCCACTTCAATCTTGGTTGCTTGATCCACCTGCTGGTTGTTTCAATGTTTCTCAGTGGCCTGACTTTTGGGTACGTGAGCATCTACATGATGTACCTTTACAACCAGGTTCTCCAGCCGGGCAGCAATATCTTGCCACAATGCAGCAGCCCAGATGGGTTTATGTTGGGGTCTGCAGACGAGTTATTTGACTTTAAAGACTTAGTCGTGTTCCTTTAAGGCAGCCACAAAAATGTCAAGTATGTAAACAGGATGTGAAGAACCAGAACTTGGAAACGCAGCATATGGGCACATACAGAAACAGCAGGTTTACCTCTGCGTTGCCAATTGCTCTGCTTCCGCTGCCGCAACCACCCCCACAGGGCATTTGCCACCATCCATGAGTCAGTATAGAGGTATAGTATCAGCCACCTTTCTCGTTCAGCAATGTCTAAAGCCAGCTGGATAGCTTTCACCTCTGCAAACTGACGCTATTCATCTCCTTCAGTAGTTTCTGCGACTTGTCATAGGGGACTCTATTCCTCCTCCGATGCTTTCCTACAATACAGCAGGACCCATCAGTAAACAAGGCATATTGCTTCTCATGTTCTGGCAGTTCATTATACAATGGGGTTTCTTCAGCACATGTCACCTCTTCCTCTGGTGACATCCCAAAATCTTTACCTTCTGGCCAGTCCATAATAATTTCCAAAGTTCCTGGATGATTGGGATTTCCTATCTGAGCTCGTTGTGTGATCAGCACAACCCACTTACTCCATGTAGCATCAGTTGCATGATGTGTAGATGGTACCCTCCCTTTGAACTTCCAGCCCAGCGCTGGCAACCGGGGCACCAAGAGGAGCTGTGCTTCACTACCAATCACTTCTGAAGCAGCTCAAGCCCCTTCATAAGCTGCCAGTATTTCTTTTTCAGTTGGAGTATAGTCGGCCTCAAGTCCTTTATATCCCTGACTCCAAAATCCCAAGGGTCAACCTCAAGTCTCCCCTGGTGCTTTCTGCCAGAAGCTCCAAGTAGGGCCATTCTCCCCAGCTGTAATGTAGAGCACGCATTTTACCTCTTGCCCTGTCTGGACTGGCCCAAGAGTTACTGCATGAACTATCGCCTCTTTAATTTGTTCAAAGGCTGAAACATCCTTGACTTAGAGTAAGCACTACTTAGCAACAACTAAAACATCAGTGCATTATCAACGTTATTATAATACTAAGTTCAAAAACATTAGCACTGTACCAGCTACTTGGAAGAAAATTAATACTATCCCAGCCGAAACCAGGACACATATATATATATATTTTATATATATATATATATATATTTATGTAGATATTCACACAATGGACATGGAAGCTTTGTAAGGTAAACAGAGAATCTGGGTCTGAGCATTTACATGAGTTGCCTTGCAAGAAAAAAAATATCTTTTTTTTTTTCCTTGTAGCCATCTTTGTGATTTCATCTTGAAGCAGAGCAAGGTCTTAAAGGATTAGTCAGGAAGGATTTGGTACCATGCTCTGGGTGATGCTCTGTGTATGCTGAGATACAACAGAGACGGCACGGCCTGTTCTGTTCCGCTGATGGTACTGAAGTAAGAGATAGGAGGAATGACTCTGAGCAATCTAGTAGTCATAAATAAAGATAAGGTGGGCATTTGAAGGAGATGAGAAGGCCATGAGTCAGGAGGTTTTGCAAGCTCCAGCCGAAGAACGGAACAACTACCCAAAAGTCTCCACAAAAGACGATTCTAGAAGACTCCGCCTCAAGCTCCGCCTAAGCCCCACCTATTATGAATATGATAATTAGATGACAAAATTAAATGAATATGTATGTAAAGATGTTGTAACCTCTCATGGAAACTGTATAAATTACCTGACTTTTCACTGAAAACTTTGGAGCTAGTTTGTCCGGTGCGAACCGGCTAGCTCCCCAACGTTGCATGAAATAAATACCTTTGCTGCTTAAAGACAAAATTCGTCTCTGAGCGAGTAACTCTGTGCCGTTTTGGCATCAATCTCTTTTAAGCATAAGACTGCTCATACACCATACCGTGTTGCTGCTGTATAATGAGTTTCAATTGGATGTCTGTCTTCAGGCCTGTTCTCATGAATGTTTCCCTGAATTGGAACTTTTTCTCTCAGGGCTAACTTATTTAGCAGGAATCCTCTAAGCAGTCAAATTTGAGAGCAATGGGACACAGGTTTGCTGAGGGACAAGAGGATGAGGGCTTTGTAGCTGCTTCCGCTCACATTACTGCTGCTGCATTTGCTGCACACTCTGTGCTTTGGAATAGGGAGGAAGCTGGGCTGCCCCCTGTCTCCATGGGTTAGTCCCACCCTCTCTATTGTGACTGAGCCTAGCTCTCAGGTATGTATTTTCCTAATTGGGAAACTGGGTATACTTCAGACTATATATTTATAATCAGAAATTGAGGCCTATTGGGTTTTGTGTAGGCATTGCGCCTACAAGGCCTCAAAAAGAAAATTTTGCACTTATGGAGGACACAAACATGAGGTTTTTTTGTAATAAAAGTGCATGCAGAAACGTGTATACTTCATGTTGTGTGTATACTTCAGTAGTGAACAACATGAGGGGAAGTAGTGTTTTAATAAAAAGCCAAAATGCAACACTTCAAGGGACTAAAAATAATTGTGGATTAAATGGGTAACTGTGGCAAAAACTGTGATTTTTTAAAAAATGTTGGGTTTCTTTTCCATGCTGGAGTTGAAATACCTCCTTCCCATTCCTTTTTAAATAAGTGCTTTCCTTTTTTGTAGTTGACCTTTTTTCATTGGGCTAAAAAATATTTTCATTTTACTTTGAATTATTCTGAAATTTCCCCTCCCACATACTAACATTCCTTTGGTTTATTGACTAAACTGAGATATCTATTATTCACACAACTCTAGTTATGAACATCTGACCTAGGCAATTCAATACTGCTTTCTGGTGTGTGGTGTGAGTTGTAGGAAAAATGTTAAGCTCAACATATTTGTGTTATATCTTTCAGTACCCAAGACAACATGCCTCAGTGTGCATCTTCTTCTTCCTCTCCCCACCATAAATCAATTTCACTATTAAAGGAAATATCTCTGGGTGTTGTTAAGAGTCTTCATGGATTTTTTGTTCATGGGGTGGATATTAAAACCCAAAAAGTCTGATAGCTTATCCAGCCTCGCATAAGATAATTGAAATTTTTATATACACAATTTTTAAATTTTTGATTACATAACAGGAATGTAGAAAATTATTTTTGTGCCCTTTTGACCACTTTATTTTGTTGTTGGACTTGGTGAATAACAGAAATTACAAGGGAAAAATAAAGAACAATTTCACACCTGAGACTGAAGGAGCTGATTACGATCATTTTGATGTGCCTTTTATATATTTGCAGTGGTTAAGAAATACTTTATGGTTTGGAGCATGAGCACTTTAGAAGGAATCAAAATTACTGAAGAGCTACAAATTTTGTGAAGTGCTTCAAATTGTTAATGACTCAAGAAGCACTGTAGTGAGTTTTGTCGGGATTTTAGTAAAATCATATGCATAGCCTATACATTTTCTTGTAATCTTCCTTAGGGTTTTTTTTTCCCCTTCTCTATGTCTTTGGTGCTGTTGCTAATAAGACTCCCTCTGTTAATATCAGCATTTCTATTCAGTAGGTGCACACTGCATACAGCCTTAGTCTGGACCAGGTGAAATGGAGGGAGATCATTGCAATGCTACCATAATAAAAATAATCAGAAATTGGTGTTGGCATAAGTCGCATTAAAGGCAATCACCCCCTTGCTGTGAAAAAAAGAGGGTACATTTTCACTCTTGTGTTTAAAGACTAAAAAGTTTGAGAAACTGAGATCAGGAAAAGCTTTTACTTTTAAAAAATATCCTAGGAAAATTATTGAAAATAAGTGTCTACTAAGTTGTCTCTGTTTTACTAAGACTTATGGGCATGAAATTACTTTTTTCGACAATGGACAAAATCTTATTCAAAGTGGTTTTAGGTATTCTAAAGGAACTGTCTCCTTATAGGACAATATGATTTGGTTATTTTGAGCATAAATTGTAGTTTGTGTGCATTCTTTCCCTTATTTTTTCTCCTCATTTTGCAAAGCAACTTGAGAATTGTGGATAACTGGCTAGCTGAAAAAGTTCACATAGACATAGTCCAGCTGGCTGGACAAAAATGCACATCGTTCTCAGCTTATCTGAAGTAAAGCAAAAATACACTGTCTTTGGCTGTTCTTGTTACACAGTAACAGGAAGATTTCAGTGGGAAAAGAATGTTGCAGGTGGGAACAGAAAACTACAGAAGAGAAACTAGGGGCGGGCTTGGTATTTAGGCAACTAACCAATAATGAGCTTAACTTTTGTAATATGTATGAGCTAATTATAACAAGGCATAAAAGGTGACTGTAAGGTACAATAAACGAAGTCTGCTGATTGGCTAAGCTCTAAAGGGTTACATTTTCATACGTCCTCCTACTTGCGGTTTCTGCGGATAGCTAGCTACATATTTTTTTTTCCTCTCTTGTCTACGCGAATTCCTCAAAGTTATTTACAACATTAGGCACAAGGTCAGTGTGTTTTCTCAGCTTCCTTATCAGCATGCCTCAGCATAGCTGCAAGGCCTGCTTCAGCTAACTTACGCTAACTTTGTTTCACAAAGTTCTTTAAGGGAGTCATGGCCATGATCACACAGCCATTCTGCAACAGAGAATAATTCAGTTTCCTTAGCAATCTCAAATTTTCATTCTAGTAAGGAAGTAAGGCTTGAAAGTTGTGGGTTTATAATGGAAAAGTTTTGCCTTAAAATAACAAGGGAACATTCATGTATCGTATCCCACTTATCATATTTGTCTTTTAGTTTAAAACCATTACCTCCTGTCCTATTGCAGCAGATCCTAGTACAAAGTCTGTCCCCATATTTCTTAGAATCCCCTTTAAGTACTGAAAGGCCACAAAAAGGTCTCCCCGGAGCCTTCTCTTCTCCAGACTGAACAACTCCAACTCTCTCAAACCTTTCCTCATAGGAGAGGTATTCCGGTTCTCTGACCGTTTTTGTAGCCCTCCTCTGGACCCACTCCAAAAGGTCCATGTCTTTCTTGTGCTGTGGACCCCAGAGCTGGATGCAGTACTCCAGGTGGGGTCTCACAAGAGCAGAGTGGAGGGAGGACAATCACCTCCCTTGACCTGATGGCCACATTTCTTTTGATGCAGCCCAGGATTTGGTTGGCTTTCTGGGCTGCAAGTGCACATTGTTAGGCAATGTTGAGCTTCTCATCCACCAGCACCCCCAAGTCCTTCTCTGCAGGGCTGCTCTCAATCCATTCTCCACCCAACATATACTGATACTGGAGGTTGCCCTGATCCAAGTGAAGGACCTTGCACTTGGCCTTGTTGAATTTCATGAAGTTCACACAGGCCCACCTCTCAAGCCTGTCAAGGTCCCTCTGGACGACATCCCTTCCCTCCAGCGTGTCGACCGCACCACTCAGCTTTATGTCATCAGAAACTTGCTGAGGGTGCACTCAATCCCAGTATCCATGTCATCAACAAAGATGTTAAACAGTGCCAGTCCCAGTACCGACCCCTGGGGAATGGCACTCATCACTGGCCTCCACTTGGACACTGAGCCATTGACCACAACTCTTTGAGTGCAACCATCCAGCCAATTCTTTAGCCACCTAGTGGTCCACCCATCAAATCCATCTCTCTTCAGTTTAGAGACAAGGATGTCATGCAGGACAGCGTCAAATGCTTTGCACAAGTCCAGGTCGATGACATTAGTTGCTCATCCCTGATCTCTCAACGCTGTAACCCTGTCAAAGAAGGCCACCAAATTTGTCAGGCATGATTTTCCCTTAGTGAAGCCATGTTTGCTATCACCAATCACCTCCTTATTTTTCATGTACCTTAGCACAGTTCTCAAGACAATCTGCTCCATGATGTTGCCAGGCACAGAGGTGAGACTGACTGGCTGGTAGTTTCCCAGGTCTTCCTTATTTCCCTTTTTTTAAAATGAGGGTTACATTTCCTCTTTTCCAGTCTGTGAGAACTTCATGGGACTGCCACAACTTCTCAAATATGATGGACAGTGGCTTAGCCACTTCACCTGCCAGTTCCCTCAGTACCTCATGCCTCTCATCAGGTCCCATGGACTTGTGGACCTTCAGGTTCCTTAGACGGTCTTGAACCTGATCTTCTTCTACAGTGGGTGGTTCTTCATTCTCCCAGTCCCTGCCTTTGCCTTCTGCGACTTGGACAGTGTGGCTGAAGCACTTCCTGGCGAAGACCGAGGCAAAAAAGTCCTTGAGTACCTTAGCGTTCTGCATGTCCCAGGTAACCAGGCCTTCCGTTTCCTTCCAGAGAAGGCCCACGTTTTCCCTAGTCTTCCTTTTATCACCAACATGCCTATAGAAGCTTTTTCTTGCTGCCCTTGATGCCTCTGGCCAAATTTAATTCTATCAGGGCTTTAGCTTTCCTAACCTCATCCCTGGATGCTCGGACAGTTTCTCTGTATTCCTCCTAGGCTACCTGTCCTTGCTTCCACCCCCTGTAGGCTTCCTTTTTGTGTTTAATTTTGTCCAGGAGCTCCTTGTTCATCCATGCAGGCCTCCTGGCTCTTTTGCCCAACTTAATCTTTGTTGGGAGGCACTGCTCCTGAGCTTGGAGGAGGTGATCCTTGAATATTAACCAGCTTTCTTGGGCGCTTCTTCCCTCCAGGGCTCTATTTCACGGTACTCTACCAAGCAGATTCCTGAAGAGGCAAAAATCTGGTCTCCTGAAGTCCAGGGTAGTGATCTTGCTGTGCACCATCCTTGCTGCCCTAAGGATCTTGAACTCCATCATTTCATGGTCACTGCAGCCAAGGCTGCCCTTGAGCTTCACATTCCCCACCAGCCCCTCCTTGCTGGTGAGAACAAGGTCCGATATAGCAGGTCTCCTCATTGATTCCTCTAGCACTGGGAGAAGGAAGTTATCACCAATGCATTCCAAGAACCTCCTGGATTGCTTATGCCCTGCTGTGTTGTCCCTCCAACAGATATTGTGGTGGTTGAAGTCCCCCATGAGGACCAGGGCTTGTGAAGGTGAGGCAGCTCCTATCTGCCTATAGACGGCCCCATCCGCTCAGTCTTCCTGGTCACGTGGCCTGTAGCAGACCCCCAGTATAATGTCACCTGTCCCTGCTCTCCCTTTAATCCTGACCCATAAGCTCTCAGACAGCTCCTCATCCATCCCCAGATGGAGCTCCATGCACTCCAGCTGGTTCTTGATATAGAGGGTGACACTCCCTCCTTGTCTCCCCTTCCTCTCCTTCCTAAAGAGCATATATCCTTCCATCTCAACACTCCAGTCATAAGAGTCATCCCACCACATCACCGTGATGCCAACAAGATCAGAGCCCTGCAGGCATGTGCACGTCTCTAACTCCTCTTGTTTATTTCCCATGCTACATGCATTTGCATAGAGGCATTTAAGTTGGGCCCCTCGATGAAGCTGACTTACTGGCTGGAATGGCTGGAATTTCTTTGTGCTGCTCTTCAGGTGCTCTCCTGCTGCCCTGCAATTCCTCTCTGGGCTCTGGGCATCTCTTGCTAGCACTGGCACCAAACTCATAGGAGTGGGAGGGACTGAGGTTCCTCTCCCCTGGCAACTTTAGTTTAAAGCCCTCTTCACCGGCTTGGCAGGCCTATGACCAAAGATGCTCTTCCCCTTCTCTGTCAGAAGAACCCCGTCAGCCCCAAGTAGACCAGGTTTCTCAAAGCAAGTCCCATGGTCTAAGTAGCCAAACCCCTGGCTGTGGCACCAGTCTTGTAACCAATTGTCGATTTGCCAGATTTGGCTGGTCCTTTCAAACCCTTTCCCTTTGAAACATGCAAAGGAGCAGGCAAAACAAATGTTAATAGCTGCCCACCATGATATCACAGACATAAAATAAAATCCTGGAATGTGTTCAAAAAATAGTCAGACATAGCTGGTG
Organism: Falco biarmicus; assembly: GCF_023638135.1. NCBI lineage: Eukaryota > Metazoa > Chordata > Aves > Falconiformes > Falconidae > Falco > Falco biarmicus. Next base: position 20,465,401 of record NC_079310.1, on the reverse strand, counting down.
GGAGTCCCTTTTAGGATGGTCTCTACTGCTACAGGGATATTGAGCATCACACTTCATCCCTCTAGTTGTTAACCTAATTTTGAACGGTTTCTTACTTGTTCTAGTCATCATATTATATATTTGTACTTGGGTTTTGGCCTGCACTATTCTGATGGTTTCTAAACACACCACATTATTGACTGCCTGTTGCGACGGAGGGAAGACACAGTCACTCAATATGAGTGATCAGCCGACTTCCTTTATTGTACCTTACAGTCACCTTTTATGCCTTGTTATAATTAGCTCATACATATTACAAAAGTTAAGCTCATTATTGGTTAGTTGCCTAAATACCAAGCCCGCCCCTAGTTTCTCTTCTGTAGTTTTCTGTTCCCACCTGCAACATTCTTTTCCCACCAAAATCTTCCTGTTACTGTGTAACAAGAACAGCCAAAGACAGTGTATTTTGCTTTACTTCAGATAAGCTGAGAGCGATGTGCATTTTTGTCCAGCCAGCTGGACTATGTCTATGTGACCCTTTTCAGCTAGCCAGTTATCCACAATTCCCCCGTTTTTATTTTGGGTGACATAGGCCTGGTTGACCATTTTCAATAACAGCGTTTTAACACAGGAAAATACACAGCCAACTTATAAAATCTCAGTTCAGAAGTATAATTCCTGAAATACTTGAAAAATAAAGTTAGCTTGAAGCTTTAATTTAGATGCTCTTTCTGTTCCAGTGATATAAAAAGTTTAAAAAATTCAAAGGTAATTTTAAAGTTCTGAACATGGACTAATGCAAGCTCAAAACCCAAAAAGAAACCAAACTGATGTTTGACTAGGAATATTTGCAAATATTTTAGTGGAAAATCCCTGACCATTAACAATTTTCTGTCCAAATAACAACTGCCCTTATGCAACCAACCAGTCCATACATTTTCTGAAGAATACCTCATTGATATCAAAGAATTAACAAAGGGAAAAAATTAGTTCTAAGCTATATACATTCATAAGTGGATTTTTCAATAGTTACATACAGATTTACACACTAAGCCATAATGGCTTGTAGGTCATACACACAAGAAGAGTACGTTGCTTATCTGTCTGAATGTCTATGCTAAATTTGACAACTATGCCACAAGCCAAGCCTACATGGGTGCTGTGTGTTATGCACGTTCCTTAACAAACAGAAGTATAATAGACAAATTCCCAAGATCTAGTCCCCAACCTAATTATATTATTTTGTAGCCAATTAAGGAAAATAACACAAATGTGCATATCTACATGTGCACACACCTTTTAGTTCAGAACCGATTTGTGATAAAAGGCCTTAGCCTTATGGCATCATCGAATCTTAACGAGTACAGTAAATAAAAATGCAGTCTTACTGTAAGTGCGATTTATGCTGACATTCCCTCAAATGCTACACGTGAGTATTTCTCGCTCAACTGCCTCAAGTTAAAAAAGTAGTATTTGTTAATATGTATTAAAAAATCATTAATTCTCTACAATAGCAGTTGACTTCCATAACACTATGTAAGCAAAAGAGGCTTAAGATGGGTTTTCTGAATACTAACAATTTATTTTAGACTGTCTAAACTCAGGTCTTGAAAGATTTCACTCTGCCAGACGTAGAAACACTGTTGCACTCCAGTTGTGATATCCCTTTTCCCAAGTTGTCACATGCACATCTTGCTCAAGCAACATTATTGTTAAAGTTTCTCTCTGCTACATAAAAGCATATTGCACTTGTAGATACAAAAGACAGCACCCTTACTTAGATTATTACCTTATTACCTCATAACTCTTAGTATACCTTGTATCTCTGATTTCATCACTTCAAAAATTCACCAGAAGCAGATAAAACCACAGCATCAGACTAAACTACACCTTAACTGCTGATTCAAATAAAGGCATTCTCTTCAGATATGCCTAATGCTTACAAATAGTGTTGGCTGGTTTTGATCAAGAAACTATTATTACAATAACGATCAAAAATAATAATCCCGTTTGCAAAATGCCTTTAAGCCAGCCTCCTAGTCCCAACCAATTTCCACATTCAGAATACAGCATAAATACAGAATACAGAATAAATTATCTCCATCAAGGCAAAAAGGCTTCTCGTTAAACACAGAGATGTTTGCTAGTTCAAGGCAGAAACCCATTTCTTGTAGGGGACATCTGAAGCACTTTTTTTTTTTTTTTTTTTTGTGGGTTTGTAATCAAGTCCGTATTTTTCCTTGAGAAGCTTAAGCTGTTCCTCTTGTTTCAGGAGAGTTTCCAACTCTGATTTGTCGAATAGGTCCGTATTTCCCAAAAATATCATACATTTCCTCCGCTGTGATTTTATACGGCAGGTTCCGAATATAGAGGGTCCGATTGACCTCTGGGGGCAGCCGGATGTTAGCTCGCTTGGCCGCTTGCATCGCCATGGCGCCGATCGGAGGGGTGGGGTGGGGGGTGGGGTGCCGCCTTGGAGAGAAACCGCGGCCGGGAAGGGGCCTGCCGGGCCGCGCGCCGCCGCTCGCCGCTGCCGCGGGGGTCACGGACGCTATCCCATACGCTAATAACCCGAGGAATTCCTTTTTACAATCTATGTCCTGAACGCTCCGCTTTTCTAAAAAGCATATGAGCGAATCGTACGTCGCTTGTCTCTCCATACCTTCGTCAGCGCTGTTGCAGCCTTTGCGAGACTTCGGCGACGCGTGGCCGGCGGGACCCTCTGTAGGTGCTCCCGGGCGCGGGGACTGTGCCCTTCCGCCTCCTGCGCTGCTTTCAGGACCGGTACCCGAATCTCCGTCGAACCGTGGCTCGCAGGTTCAGCCCTCTCTAGGGTCCCTGTTCGGGCGCCATTTGTCGCGACGGAGGGAAGACACAGTCACTCAATATGAGTGATCAGCCGACTTCCTTTATTGTACCTTACAGTCACCTTTTATGCCTTGTTATAATTAGCTCATACATATTACAAAAGTTAAGCTCATTATTGGTTAGTTGCCTAAATACCAAGCCCGCCCCTAGTTTCTGTTCTGTAGTTATCTGTTCCCACCTGCAACATTCTTTTCCCACCAAAATTTTCCTGTTACTGTGTAACAAGGACAGCCAAAGACAGTGTATTTTGCTTTACTTCAGATAAGCTGAGAGCGATGTGCATTTTTGTCCAGCCAGCTGGACTATGTCTATGTGACCCTTTTCAGCTAGCCAGTTATCCACAACTGCCTTGACTCAATTTAACCCTTCATCACTCCATGACCAAAGTCCCCTCTGTGCCTCACACCCCCGGGGAGGTGGGAGGTGTTGACATCAGTGTTGGCCTTGCGGCACCATGACAAGATGACCACCCTTTCCCACACTGAGTCACATAAGCAAGAGGTGGAAATGTGGGACTAGTATTGCCTTATATTTCCAGGACTGTGCACACCAAGGGCAGAACTGGCACAGAGGGGGAGCAGAGGTGGAATGTGTCAATTGGTTAACAAGTCCAGATAGTGCTTCCATGACTCAACCAAGGAGGAAAGTCTGATCAGGGAATTTGGAATTCCCCAAGCGTGTTAGCTGGTCCAACTCACTCATCTGAAGAAGTCTCACCATGCTTCCTGCCAGCCTGCCTCATAACCATGCTTATATGTCTTTGCACATCTTGATATTAAGATTAGCCCAGTATTGGTGAATTACTGGACTTACTGTCATTTTGACATGGTTAATTGTACTGATGATTTGTATTTGTTACTGTGCCGTTATTCTGAAATAACAGTAAATCTAAAGCTGTTGGTCTGCTGTCTGTAACAGTATCCCAAACCTATAAATTGACTGGGATGCCTTAAGGCCCTACACAGGATCTTCACAGAGACCTTGCAGAGATAAAAGTCTAAACCCCTAACTGCCCAGAAGGCAAAGCAATCAGAGATTGTGTTTGAGTGGCAAATGGAGACTCACAGTGTAGAAGGCTGGAGGCATATGACTTCAGGCAACAAGAGGAAGGATGCTTCTCCATCTGCAGATATGCAGTGGCAGACTAGGTTCAATGCCCTGGTAGGGGATGATGGAAAGCAAGCCATGTCTGGAGAGATATCAGAGCCAGCCAAGCTCTAACCATGCACTGGCACCAAGAGGAAGCAGCAGGTGGTAGTAATTAGACTCCCTCCTGTGAGTGACAGAGGCCCCCATCTGCTAACCTGACCTGCTGTCTAGGGAGGTTCATTGCTTGTCAGAAGCTTAGATTTGGGACAGTATGAAGAGACTGCCAAGGCTTGTTTGTCTCTCAGCAGTCTATTATCCCCTGTTGCTTATCCATGTAGGCACCAATAATACTTCCAGGGGAGACCTGGAACATAGCAAGAGTGATGACGTGGCTCTGGGGGCCAGGGTCAAGGGCATGGGGGCCCAGGTGGTTTTCTCTTCCATTCTGCCAGTGAAGGAGAAGGTCCTGAAGAGTGGATGGATCCTGTGGATTAACTCCTGTTTGTGCAGCTGGTATAGTCAACGGGGATTTGGCTTTTACAACCGTGGGACCTTTGAGGATCGAGGACTGCTGGGGAAAGATGGGATCCTGTAAGGGATGAAAAAAAGTTGACCTTGTAGAGAAACAAGGCTGACTTGGCAGAACTGTTAGTGTACAGATAAGCACCCAAATTTGGCAGTGAAACTGCAAAGCAACTGCTTTGCTACACATAGACAAATTCCCAGGTGCTCTGCTGCACGTAGGCACGTTCCAGGGCAGAACGTGGGTAGATAAGCGATTATATATAACCAGCACTTATGTATGCAATAAATGATCTCACTTCTTTACTGACTTGGGGTCCATGTCTTCATATGCCACAGGATCCAGCTGAGAAAGTGGGGCAAAAGCATCTTTGCCAACAGTCTGGACAACCTGGTAAGAAGAACTTTAAAGTAGGAATGATGGAGCAAGGAGATGCTGCCAAGTGAGGAATTAGTGAACCAGGTTGGCAAGCAAAGGGTGCAGTGTGATGGGTACAAGAAAGACCTTGGGAACAATAAAACAGGGCAAAAGGGGGCTTATCTCAAGTGTAGATACAGAAATGCATGCAGCTTGGGTGTACTGGGTCTGGTTGGGATGGAGTTAATTTTCTTCATAGTAGCCAATATGGTGCTGTGTTTTCGACTGGTGATGAAAACAGTATTGATAACACACTAATGTTTTAGCTATTGCTGAACAATGCTTGCATAGCATCAAGGTCTTCTCTATTTTTCACTCTGTCCACCCTGGGGAGTTGGGTAGGTGTGGGCAAGAGGCTAGGAGAGGACACAGCTGGGACAACTGACCTGAATGGACCAAAAAGATATTCTATAGCATATGATGTCATTCTCGTCAATAAAACTGGAAGGGGATTTTTTCCAAGGTAGCTGTTGCTCAGAAACTGGATGGGCATTGGGTGGTGACTGATTGCTTTTGTATAACTTTTTTCTTCCCCCCCCCCCCCCCCCCCCACACACACACATTGGCTCTATCACATGATCACATGGGGGAAGCTTCTAGCAATTTGTCACTGAAGCGACCCCTGTAGCCCCCCTTCTACCAAAACCTTGCTAGAAAAAACAAATACAGTGAATCAAAGATCCTGGTTCTTATGGGGGACTTAAACCTCTCTGACATCTGCTGGAAGAGCAACACAAAGGAGTGCAAGAAGTAATCTCTCTTCCCACATCTCTCAAGCCCCTGGAAACTCAAGACAAGGACTGGAAGAATTAAGTTCCTCCCATCATAGGACAAGATCAGGTTTGAGGTCCACCTGAGGAACCTGAACATACATAAGTCCATGGGACCTGATGACATACATCCCAGGGTCCTAAGGGAATTAGCTGATGTAGTTGTCAAGCCACTCTCCATCATATTTGAAAAGCCATGGCAGTCAGGAAAAATCCGCAGTGATTGGAAAAGGGGAAACATTACACATTTTTTAAAAGGGTAAAAAGGAAGACCCTGGGAATTACCAGCCAGTCAGCCTCACCTCTGTGTCTGGGAAGATCATGGAACACATCTTCCTGGAAGTTATGTCAAAGCATATGGAAGACAGGGAGGTGATTAGAGACAGACAGCATGGCTTCACCAAGGGCAAATTGTGCCTGACTAATCTAGTGGCCTTCTATGATGCAGAGACTACATCAGCAGGCAAGGGAAGAACCATGGATGTCACCTACCTAAACTTCTGTAATGTCTTTGACACAGTTCCCCCCCAACATTCTTTCTTCTAAATTGGAGAGATATGGGTTCGACTGTTAGATAAATAGGAATTGGCTGGATGGCCGTATCCAAAGAGTTATAGTCAATGGCTCAATGTCCAAGTGGAAACCAGTAACGAGAGGTGCCCCTCGAGGGTCTGTACTGGGACCAATAATAATATCTTCATCAATGGCATAGACAGTGGGATTGAGTATACTCTCAACAAGTTTGCAGACGACACCAAGCTGAATGACGCAGCTGATTTGCTAGAGGGAAGAGATACCATCCAGAGGGACCTTGACAGGCTTGAGGAGTGGGCCCATGCAACCCTCATTAAGTTGAACAAGGCCAAGTACAAGGTCCTGTACCTGGGTCGGGGCAATCCCCAATATAAATGCAGACTGGGGGATGAATGTATTCAGAGCAGCCCTGCAGAGAAGGACCTGGTGGATGAAAAATTGGACATGAGCCATAAATGTGTGCTTGCAGCTCAGAAAGCCAATCGCATCCTGGGGTGCATCAGAAGAAGCGTGGCCAGCAGGTTGAGGGAGGTGGTTCCCCCCCTCTACTCCACTCTCATGAGTCCCTGCCTGGAGTACTGCATCCAGCTCTGGGGTCTCGAGGTCAAGACAGACATGGACCTGCTTGAGTGGGCCCGGAGGAGGGCCACGAAAATGGTCAGAGTGCCAGAATACCTCTCCTATGAGGAAAGGCTTGAGAGAGTTGGAGTTGTTCAGTCTGGAGGAAGGCTGAAGGCTCCGGGGAGACCTTATTGCGGCCTTTCAATACTTAAAGGGGGCTTCTAAGAAAGATGAAGAGAGACATTTTACCAGGACCTGTAGTGATAGGACAAGGGCCAGTGATTATAAACTGAAAGAGGGTATATATCGATTGGACATAAGGAAGACATTTTTTATGATGAGGCTGCTGAGACACTGGAACAGGTTGCCCAGTGAAGTTGTGGATGCCCCACACCTGGAAGTGTTCAAGGTCAGGTTGGATGGGGCTTTGAGCAACCTGGTCTAGTGAAAGGTGTCCCTGCCCATGGCAGGGGGGGTAGACTAGATGATCTTTGAAGGTCACTTCCAAGCCAAACCATGCTATGATTCTGTGAAGCTCCATCACACGTAACCTGGTTAGGCAACCAGGTTAGTACCTAAAAGTACCTGGTTAGGTACTTTTAATCCTTAAAGACCTGATAACTTTCCTGAATTCCTTTGCCCTTCAGAGATGCCTCCCACAGGATCCGCTTTCCAATTTCCTGAATAAGCCAAAATATACTGTGAATTCCAGAAGATTTCTGGAGAGTTTCAGGTATGCCTTCTTGATACAAGTACTAGATGAACCAACCAGGGATGATGCACAGCTGGATCTGTGTGGTGTGTTGATCTTGGCTGGCTGCCAGGTGCCCACCAAGCTGGTCTATCACTCCCCCTTCTCAATAGGACAGGGGGGAGTAAATAAGATGAAAAAGCTCACGGGCTGAGATAAGGACAGGGAGATTACTTACCAATTATTGTCACAGGCAAAAAAATTACAAATATTTACAAATAAATTGTCACAGGCAATTAAAATACATTTGGGTAGTGAGAAACAAAGACAAAAAGTTAAACATCTTCTTCCCCCTCCCCTTTTCCCAGTCTCAGCTTCACTCCTTTATTCCTAACTGTGCCTCTTTCATCCCCTCCCAAGCAGCACAGGGGGGATGGGGAATAGGGGATGGTTACGATCAGTTCATAACAGTTTCTCTCTGCTGCTCCTTCCTCCTCAAGCATTTCCCCCTGCTCCAGCGTAGGTCATCTCCATGAGCTGCGGTCGTTCAAGACAAACCTGCTCTGGCATGGGTCATCTCTACAGGCTGCAGTCCTTCAAGAAAAAAACCCAACTCTTTTAATTGTCAGCGGAGGGTTTTAACATCATGCCAGGGATACAGATCAACCAACTGCCCCCAGTCCTCCTTGTCCCCTGGAATGTTTGACTCTCCAGTGGGGGGTCCTTAGCTGGGGAGTGGGGCATCCCGTCAAGGTTCAAGAGGTCGTGCAGAAGGCTGAGCTGCATCCTCTGGTGATTCTACAAACCTTTGCTGTCTATGACTATTTACTTTCTTGGTTTGTCCAATCCTCGCTGTTTATATTACCTCCACATCTCATTCATAGGAATTCCATCAATCTTATCTTGAGTCACCCCATCCTTTAACAAGGCAGCAATCATTCCTTTCTGTGAAATCTTATTATTTTCAGCTTTATTTTAATTTCTATCACCACGCCCTGCATTTTGCTCCAGGCACCATTCTCCTAAATCTCCCAGTTGTTGTACCTTCTCAATTACTTCTCCTATGGGGCTCCCCGTCTCATTTATTAAAAGCATCGTAATGACATTCTTATATGCAGGCAGAGCAGTTTTGATTATTTCATTTCTAATAGGTGCAGTTAACCCGGTCTGTATCATTGTGTCAACGTCTCCTATAAAAATAGCATTTTCATCCTTTCCTCTTTAAGACGCTGTATGCAGTCTCGTAGTGTGTACCAGGGGCAATCTCCTCCTGGCCAATCCCCCTCCATGGGGTATTTGTGGTTGCAACCCGCAGCTGCCAAGGCTAACATATTAGTATTTCCCTGATCATGCTTTCGAAAAGCATCTTGCACAAAAGAATCAGAACTCAACATTACAAACTTCTTGCTGTCTACAGCATCCAATGCAATTCCAGATGCTCCTAAATCATACAGCTGCACCATCCAAGAGAGCAAAGGTTCCCCTGGTTTCTGCTGGAATCGCTCAATCACATCATTAATTTCATGCTGAGTATAATTCTCAATTACATCACGTCTCACTTGCTCTCCATCCGGCCCTTGTTCTAATTTTCTCCTAATTATAGGTTTTATCTCTACATCCTCAGAAACAAATACTCCCCCTACACTCACATCTGAATCAGTTGAGTCCCATATATCACCATCCCACTTGTCAGGATCCCACCATGTTCCTGCTTCAGCAATAACTGTATGCACCTTTTTCGTATTCACTCTACCCTGCTGCTTATGATACTTATACTGAGCAACCCTAACAGCCAACTTCTCCGCCACAGTCTGATAAGTATCCAACCTATCTGTCAACAAACGATTCTGGCACTGCAACAGGACCACCTTACTTTGCAAATCACATGTGTATTTGTTTCTCTAACTCTACTCTCTCTACACAAACCTGCTTTCGCTGCTGATGCTGTTTCCTATAAGCAGTTAACAAAATCCATCCACGCTACCCTAATGCAGCCACTTTCCCCCCCCTTTTCAACAGGTATCATTTGCATCATTTTGCACCTCCTCCCCCTCCTTCTTCTCTGACTTTGGTGTTCACAGAATTGTTTCTCGTGCTTTTTCTTCATCATTCCTCACTGTCTGTGCAGTTTTGCCATTTCTTAAATATGTTTTCACAGAGGCACCACCAACTTTGCTGACTGGCTCATCTTCAGCCAGCAGTGGGTTGGATGCAGAGCTGGCTGGAACCAGCTGTCCCCAGCACAGGACAGCCCCTTACCTCTTTTCATAGAGGCCACCTCTGCAGTTCCCCACCCAGCTACCACAACCTTGCCACATACATGCAGTATAAATCCAAACTTTTATTCAAAGCGGATCTTTAAATCTAGTCTGGTTTGTAAAATAACATGGGTAACATTAGAATAGTAATAGATCACCATAGAAAGGCTGGTGGATACTTATCCTACCCAAATAAACTGATCAGAAAGAAAAACCACCTCAGCATCCTAAAGTGACTGTATTTACCTGTGTTTCCACATATTCCACCTTCATTCTATTCTACCAAAAGTGAATCTCAAGGTAAGTTGGTTGCAGAAAAAGTGTGTATTTATACATTTTTGATTGATTATAGTTTTTCCTGATGTCAGTAGCCCTCTGGAGTAAAAAATGCATCAAGTCACAGCAAGAGATAGGCCTAAACTGTTACTACTAGTAATAAAATACTTTAAAGTTAATTGTAGTTACTAGAACTACTTCAAAACAACTCAGTTGTACTCAGTTCACTTATTTGAACTGATGCATCCTTGGGTACTTCTATGATCTTGGAGGTTTTGTCATGACCTAAAAGGTTACCCAGTCTGCAGGTGTGTAGAGATCGTGACCATGGATTCATAGGATTCCATAATATACAATAACACAGAGGCTTATATCCTCTAAATTTCTCTATTTTATTACAGATTACCACAAATATCACACAATTCACTAGCAAGTATACCTATGACTAATAAAATGAATATATATATATCAAGCAATTACAAATTACAATCAGCAATCAATAAAACCAACAATCAATAATATAACAACAACCAATAACAGCAACAGCCAAGTAGATGTATACACTTACAGGTTACTACAGACTTATCCTTAGTGAAGCAAACTTATCATAAATATAAAAGCAGATATAGTTATGAAAGATTATTTATTTGTATAATAATTGTATCAAGTGATTTAGATCTCAGAAGGGGCCAAACCATCCCAGAAGTGGAAAGACAAACCAAACTTCCCCCAGAAATGGGCGCAGAGGGGGATCAATAAGATAAAAAAGAAAGTTCATGCAGAGAACTCAAGCTGTTTAGGTGGTAGTTTGACCCTGGCTGAATACCAGGTGCCCACCAAAGCTGCTCTGTCACTCCCCTCCTGTCCTGGTTTCTGCTGGGATAGAGTTAATTTTCTTCTTAGTAGCTAGTACAGTGCTGTGTTTTGACTATGATGTGAGAACAATGTTGATAGCACACTGATGGTTTTGGTTGTTGCTGGGTAATGTTTATACTAAGTCAAGGACTTTTCTGTTTCTTGGGCCCTGCCAGCGAGAAGGCTGGAATGGCACAGGAAACTGGGATGGAACACAGCCAGGTCAGCTGACCTGAACTAGTCAAAGAGGTATTCCATACCATATGACGTCATGCTGAGTATATAAACTGGGGGAAGAAAGAGAGTGGGGTCATTCGGCATTATGGCATTTGTCTTCCCAAGTAACCATTATGCGTGATGGAGCCCTGCTTTTCTGGAGATGGCCAAACACCTGCCTGCCCGTGGGCAGTAGTGAATGAATTCCTTGCTCTGCTTGTGTGTGCGGCTTTTGCTTTACCTATTAGATTGTTCTAATCTCTACCCTCGAGTTTTACATTCCTTTCTGATTCTCCTCCCCATCCCTCTGGGTGAGGGGAGAGTGGGCAAACAGCTTCATGGCACAATTACCAGCTAGGGTTAGACCACAACACCTCCTCAACCGAACAGGGGGGAAAAAATATAACAAAAGGCTCATGGGTTGAGATAAGGACAGGGAGATCACTCAGCAATTACCATCACGGGCAAAAAAGATTCGACTTGAGGAAATTAATTTATTACCATTCAAATCAGAAAAAGAAAAAATCACCAAAAAAACCTTTCCCACACCCCTCCCTTCTTCCTAGGCTTAACTTCAATCCCAATTTCTCTACCTCCTCTCCCTGAGTGGCACAGGGGAATGGGGGTTACGGTCAGTTCATCACACATTGTTTCTGCCACTCCTTACTCCTCACACTTGTCCCCTGCTCCAGTGTGGCGTCTGTCCCATGGGAGATAATCCTCCATGAACTTCTCCAACATGAGTCCTTCCCATATGCTGCAGTTCTTCACACGCTGCTCCAGCATGGGTCCCCTGTGTGGGTCCACAGGTCCTGCCAGCAAACCTGCTTCAGCATGGGTTTCCCATGGGTCGCAGTCTCCTTTGGGCATCCACCTGCTCCAGCGTGGGGTCCTCCATTGGTTACAGGTGGATATCTGTTCCACTGTTAACCTTCATGGGCTGCAGGGGTCAGCCTGCCTCACCATGGTCTTCACCATGGGCTGCAGGGGAATCTCTGCTCCAGTGCCTGGAGCATCTCCTTTTTCCCTGACCTTGGTGTCTGCAGACTTGTTACCCTCACATAGTCTCACTCCATTCCCTCACTGGCACAAAGTTGGGGTTTCCCCCCCTCCTCCCTTTTTAATATGCTGTCACAGAGATTGCTACCAACGTCCTGATTGGCTCAGCTTTGGCTAGCAGCGGGTCTGTCTTGGAGCCAGCTGGCATTGGCTCCGTTGGACATGGGGGAAGCTTCTGGGAACTTCTCACAGAAGCCACCCTTGTAGCCCCCCAACTACCAAAACCTTGCCATGCAAACCCTCTACATTAGGAAAAGTATATGCAGCACAGGAAATTCTCAGAGAGAAAAGCTCCATTTTTGGCAAAAATTAAGTGATTTTTATATCACAGAGACATAAGAAGGCTTAGGACATACTTTTTTGAGCCACCAATAGATACTGTAAATTTCTGGGTTTCACCTGGAATAGCCAAAAGATGATATTTTCTGTTCTTTCCAACTAATTTTTATTTTTCTAGACTATTTTCCTGTTCTTGCAGTTAGAACAGCCAACGGCAGTTACTGATTCCTACTTCCTCAGGATGCTTTCCCCTTTTTCCAGACTATTTTTTACCTTTTCAGATGATAAATTGCTGTTACAGTTCCATGTTTATGCTCTTATCTATGATATCTCAGGAAGTCTCTGGTTTCAAGATACCCAGCTCTACTTCAAAGATGCCAGCTGCACTTTTCAAGGAAGCTTTGGGTTCACAGGCTTAGTTCCCAGGCTATCAATTTCTTCTGTTCGGTAATTTCCCCCTTCTAACGAGGTTGTCTTTATGGCTGCTCATATCAGGTGTAAAAACTACAGTATTTGGCCCACTCAGAAATATTTAGTGTATTGACAGTCTTACAGAAAAAATTGTATTTGAGGAATTAGTGATCTTGGGCAAGCCGTGTCACCCATATTAGGCCTAGTAACCCTTGTTAGCATAAGTGACTGCCCTATGTATGTAACAGTGCCAGAGAACATGGGACTTTTTCAAGCAGATCTTTGAAGAGGCCAAAGCCTGCTATCCTGAAGCCCAGAGTTGTGGTCTTGCTTTTTGCTCTCCTCCCTGCTCTCAGGATCCTGATCTCCCCCATCTCATAATCACTACAGCCAAAGCTGCCTTTGACCTTCACCCATAAACTCTCAGTTGAATGCAAAAAGGCTTTATGCACAAGGAGAGACAAGCTACAAAGGTAGATTAAAGAAATATTGCCTGGGCATGTAAAGATGGTGTCAGGAAAGCCAACTGTGGTAGGTTTACCTTGGCTGGCTGCCAGGTGCCTGCCAAGCCACTCGCTCACTCCCCTTCCTCAGCAGGACAAAGAAAGAAAATAAGGTGATAAAAAGCCCGTGGGTCAAGCTAAAGACAGGAAGATCACTCACCAGTTACCATCATGGGCAAAACAGACTCAACTTGGGGAAGATTAATTTAATTTCTTGAAAATGAAAAATAGAGTAGGATGGTGAGAAACAAAGACAAAACTGAAAACACCTCCTTCCCCACCCTTCTTGCCAAGGTCAACTTCACTCCTTCATTCCCGACTCTTCTGTCTCCTCCTCCCCATTTTAAGAACTACTCCAGTGTGATTACATTCCATGGGGTGCAATCTTTCAGGAATGGATTGCTCCAGTGTGGGTCCCCCACAGGCTTCAGTTCCTGCCAGAAAAACTGCTCCTGCGTGGTCTTCTCTCCATGGGCTGCAGTTCCTGCCAGGAGCCTACTCCAGCATGGGCTCTCCACAGGCTGCAGCTTCCTTCAGGGCACACCCATAGCTCTGGTGTGGGGGTCCTCCAAGGGTTGCAGTGTGGATATCTGCTCTGAGGTGGTCCTCCATAGGCTGCAAGGGAGCAACCTACTTCACCATAGTCTTCTCCAGAGGCCGCAGGGGAATCTCTGCTCCGGCGCCTGGAGCACCTCCTCCTCTGACCTTGATGTCTTCAGGGTTGTTTCTCTCACATTTTTATCACTCCTCTCTCACAACTGCTGTGCAGCATTTTTTACCCTTTCTTAAATAAGCTTTCACAGAGGTGCCACCAGCTGCACTGATTGGCTTATCTTTGGACAACAGTGTGTCTGTTTTGGAGCTGGCTAGAATCAGCTCTGTCTGACATGAGGGCAGCCCCTGGTCTCTTCTCACAAAGGCCACTCCTGCAGCACTGTGCCCCCCCCCCCCCCAACTTTGCTATGCAAAACCCAATACACCAATACTCACCTGAACTTTAGACTTGCAAGGAACATCAAGGACAAAAAGAAGAAGCTCTGCTGCAGAAAATATCATAGCAACATTGTATCAACAACGTAGCAAAAATCAATGGGAGACCTTATAGGAGGAGAAGGTTGTAGAGCAGGGGTCCTCAAACTTTTTAAACAGGGGGCCAGCACGCAGATTAAGTGGCAGGAAGTCATCTGCGGCTACTTGGTTCCCCCACCCAGCCCCCGGTGTGTGTGTGTGTGGGTGTGTGTCTGTAAATACCGGGGGCCAGATTGAGGACCCTGGGGGGCCGTATCCAGACCACGGGCTGTAGTTTGAGGACCTCTGTTGTAGAGGATTGAAGATGGGTTAATTAGCATTGATAATATACAGCTGTGGGCTGGCTTCAGGGGCTGCAGGTTGGCTGATGTAGATAAGGTGCAGCTGTGGCTGGATCTGTTAAGTGGTTGGGCAGCCAAGGAAGAGAGAGGAGGAAGAAGGAGAAAGAAGGGAGAGTACCCTGGATGAGGAGAGACTAGGAGAAGGCAGCAGAGGGACTGGCATGAAGAGTATGTTGGTATGTGATGGTAAAAGACCTTGTTGCAGCTAGCTAGTTTGGAGAGTGCTGTGACAGAAGGTGATTTTATTTAAAATAGAAACTGAAACAAAATAAGTGTCAGTCATAGTTTCACACTCAAAAGCAGCACAGTAAGCATCTAAGAAGTCTGTCCAGCAGTCAGGCACATGTCAAGGTCCTGAGTGCAGTAGTAGGCCTTAATGGCCCTGACTAGCCTCAACTGAGGTTTTCACCCATGGGCCCAGGAGATCCATTTAAACTCAGCCATGAGCTATGTTGTAGAAGTGCCTGTCTCCAGCTCAGCCACAGCCATGACTGTGCCAGGAAATGGCTGCCTGTTGAACTGGATCCTGAGCTGCAGACTCACTTCCTGGCTTGACCTCGGACCTGCCCTATCATCATGAAATTGCCTGATGATGTAGACTTTTGGTTGATCCTGGCTACCCTTCTCGAGTCTGCTTTGGTTGGGTATTGTGGGACTGGGCCCTGGCTGGCAAGGCCTCTACCCTGCTGGTCTTGTTGTCATGTCTAGCTCCTTGCTTCCCATCCCTTAGGGAGAAGCAAGTCCTCCTTGCTCCTGACAGCACCAGGTCTATGCATGTTCAAGCCATCCATCCAGCAGTCAGGCAGCAAGATGCCAGATGTTAGGTGATGACATGGAGGACAAGGGATGCCAGCTGTCAAGTCTTTCTAATGTATCCTGGGTTATTCTTAGGTTAGTGATCACGTGCAAGTTTTGGATATGCTTTTTTGTACCCTTTTGGAGCTGACAGTGATCAGTGTCTCCACCCTATCCCACCCCTGTGACTGTTACAGGTGAGCAAACAACCCATACTGGATCTGGATACCGGGGTTTATTTGAGAAACAATGAAATTAGAGCTTTTTACCCTACTTGGTGATCTTACAAACACATTCACTTCCCCCCCCCCCAGCAGTACATTCACTATGTCTGTACTTCCTATCAGGAAGATCACTAGATCACTGCTGGTCCAGGAGGGTTGAGCAGATGAAAGTCATGTTGGTTTTGTGCTGTGCAGCTTGCTCCCAGTTACCAGTCTCAGGCATTATTGGCCAAGATTCCTGCATGTCCCCCTGCATTTGTCTCCACACATCTCCCTGATCTTCCCCCACTTCCAGGATCTTTCCTCCAGCCAAGATCTTCACTTTCTTTTTGCCAGGCCTCCTTCTTCTTTTTGGTAACCCAAGCCCCCAGTTTTCCCAATTTAAATAGTCCATGTGCAGAAGCACAACACGTGATCAGGCTCCTAATTGGTGGTTCTGTTTCTGAGTTGGAGGAATCAAGATGTGACACACTTCTTTAGTCCAAGTATTAGTTATCAAAATTTACAAACAGTCTGTACTGGTTGCAGCTAGCAAGTCACAGGCTTGTGCTTGAGAGTACTAAAGTTCAATTTTGGATGTTTACCCACACATAATTATCTGCAGCCTGTCAGCATTCACAATTTAAGCTCACAATTCTTTCTGCCTACCACAGCGAGTCATCAGGAATTGTTCACTGTTCTTTGTTTCCAGACCTGGATGTCTTCTGTAATGGCTGGTGGATGTGCTGAGGTCTTGATGACCTGCTAATCTGGGTGCCATTAACGTATACAATTGAGAGCCTTTGTTCTGCTGTGTGTTCCTTCTGGTGTCTCCACACACAAAGGTTCCCATTCCTTCTCTATTCACACTAATCTTAGCCTTTCTATAAAAACTCTCTATGCTGCTGCTACAACAGCAGCAAAAGGCTGACCAAGGAAAAACTGGGACCGTTGCTGAATAGGGCAGACGATTTAGTGACAGTGGACACAGATAAGGTTGAGGCACTCAGTACCTTCTTTGTGTCCATCTTCACTAGCAAGGTCTCCCATGCCTCTGTGCTTAGTGAAAGGGTTCAAGAGGGAGAATTACCAGAAGCGGATGAGGATCAAGTCAGGGATTACGTGCGTGAACTCTACCCATACAAGTCCATGAGACCTGACAGGTTGCCTCCAAGGGTGCTGAGAGAGCTGGCTGATGTCCTTGTAAGGCCATTCCATACCATCTTTGAAAAGTCATAGTTGTCTCATTGGAAAGGAGGAAGTTCCTGATGACTAGATGAAGGCAAATATTGCATCCATCTTCAAAAATGGCCAAAAGGCCAATCTAGGGAACAACAGACTGGTCAGCCTCACTTCAGTCCCTGAGAAAATAATGAAACAAGTCCTCTTGGACAACAGTTCTGGGCATATGGAGGAGAGGGCTACTAGAAACCGTCATTAAGGATTTACCAAAGATAAATCGTGCTTGACTGACTTGGTTGCCTACTTTGATTAAAATAGTTATGGTTGTGGACATTTACCTCAACTTTATCAAGGTTTTTGACACTGTCTCCCATCCTATGCTTGTATCCAACTGTTATGGTCTGGATGGGGGCGAAGGGGGGTGCAACTAGATTGGTGAAAAAGTAGCTGGATGATCAAGCTCAAAGGATAGCGGTTGCTGTGTCATATTCTACCCGGAGGCCAGTGACAAGTGTGGAGTACTACAGGGGTCTATCCTGGAACCTGTCCTGTTGAACACCATTTTCAATGACCTGGAGGTGGCAACAGAGTGCACTCTTCTCAAGTTTGCAAATTATGCTCTTAAGGACAGGGCTGCCATTCAGAGAAACCTAGACAGGCTGGAGAAATGGGCCCATCAGAACCTCATATAACTCAACAAGAACAAGCACCTAGTCTTGTACCTGGGAAGGAAGAACCCCTTGCAAAGATACTGGCTGAGGACTGCCTGGCTGGGGAGCAGTTCTGCTGAAAAGGACCTGGGTGCTCTTGATAGGCAGCAAGCTGAACATGAGCCAGCAGTGTGTCCTGGCAGCAAAGGCGGCCAACATAATTCTGGGCTGTATTAACAGTAGTGTAGCCATTAGATCAAGGAAAGTGATTATCCCCCTTTACTTAGCATTCATTAGACATGGAATACTGTGACCAGTTTTGGGTCACGTACAATACAGGAAAGACATTGATCAACTGAAGCACATCTAATGGAGGGCCACTGAGATCATCAGGGGCCTGGACCACATGCTCTATTAGGAGAGACTGAGAAAACTGGCCTTTTTCAGCCTGAAGGCTTTGGAGGGGACCTGACAGCAGCCTTCCAGTACCTACAAGGAGGTTATTAAGAAGGCAGAGCCAGGCTCTTCACACTAGTGCATGGTGGGAGGACAGGAGACAATGGGCATAAGTGGAAATAAGAGAGGCCCTGACTGGATAGGAGAAACTTTTTCTCTATGAGGATGGTCAAGCATGGGATCAACGCGCCCAGAAAGGTTGTGCAGTCCCCATCTTTGGAGGTTTTCAAAACCAGACTGGATAAATATATTTAGTTATCTGCAGTTTGCAGCTGAGACAGCTACTATCTTTGCAGGTGTAGGGAAAAGACTCAAGATATTTGTTATCACAAGGAGCTAGTGGCCTTGGACAAAAGTCTGGCAACATGTTTAGTGCTAGTTTGCTCTGTATAAGAAAGGGACATAAAACCAGCGTGTGATGGAAAAAAAGTGAGGAAGCCCCTGTCAGTTTGAGCCTTGATACAGACAGGACTATGCAGCATGCTGTACACCAGATGAGAGATCCATCTGATGCCATCACCTTGGGCTCCTGGTATCAGAAGGGACGTAAGACATTCTAATTCAATTACTATCATCGGTTCCATATAGCTTCTGGTTTTTGAGTCAATAAACAACCTCTTTTTCTCACATCCTGGATGTGGTATGTTGTTTCCTTGAATCCTCATTGTCTGCCCAATAGCTAGACAGAACAGCAGATAACCTGAGGATAAAACACAAGTGTTCCAGACATTAGTACTAGGGCCAAGAAAGGAGCTTCCATCAGCTGATCTATTGCTTATTTTTTACTAATACTTATCCCACTGTATACTACAACAGACTTAGACTTTACTATATCATAATTAGAGCCTACAAGAAAAAAATAGCTAGTGTTGCATAACAGCTAGTTTATCTGTGTCAGCAACTGCTGGTAAGATCTATGAGAACTATTTATACCAACTCATTTACTTGGGTTAGTCAAACTATTATTCTAAAATGCATTCCAAACCCTGTGTGCGATCAGAGCAATGCAGCAGAGGGCCAAGTAAACAATAGATCTGGCTCAAGGAGCATACAAATAATAGACTCCTGTAAAAACATGTGACAAATATTTATACTGATATTTGAGGTACAGACTCTCCCTTGAAATAGCTCAGCTACAGAGTACATGTTTATGGACAGAGCTGCTATAGAAAGAGCAAGTTTGAAAAGTTTCATAGAAATTTTGGATTGCAGAGGCTCTGACACCAGGCTTGTTCTGGGAATAGCATTTGAACCCAAGATCCTAAACCACAAGGCTTTTAAAGATCGTCCTATTTCTCAGTACTTAAGTTGATAATTTCAGAAATCATTCACTTAATAAAAAGTTTTAGTTTAGCAGTGTATGAAATACCTGCCAAAACCAGACTTACAAGTGCTTGGCTCTTGACTGTGATCAAGCTTTGTTGAAAGCAGAATCTCATCCCACCCACTGTACCTGAAAGTCTCCTTTTGTTCTCTTCAACTAATAATTTTCACTCCATTATAGAACTAGCTTTAAAAAATTAGTTTTAAAAATTTAGTTAATTTAAACTAAAGTCTTAAAACCAAAAGTTTCTCAGTGACCATACAACCCAAAGATCATATGTAAGCAATTGTTAGTTATATGGGGGGGAGGGGAACAACACACAAGACTTTTTTTATGAAAGCAAAATGTAACATTTAAATCCTCTTAGAAGAGGTAGAGAGCCAGTGTTTTAATTGATGCCATTCAGATCTGCAGTACTGATGTCATACCAATTTATTGCTAATGATAAAACCAGATTTAAGAGCTATGCCAGCAATATAGCAGTATAACTGTGATCTTCAATATTCATAGAATAAGACATACCCATATCTAATAACAATAGCAGATTCCACCAGAAATCCATCACTTATTGTAAACATTGTATTTGTGCAAGTTCTTTTTCAAACTTTAATTCCCAAAATCATGAAAGGCAAATTTAGTAGCATAAAACACATTCAGTTTCATGTTTGGCAATGAGAACCCCATTCTTCATAGACAACCAAAAACCTAGCAGCACATTTTCAAACATTATTACAACTGTTTCTGGATTACCCTCCGTCCAAATCCCTCCCCACTCAAAGCACCAAAAATAAAGTGCGATGCCCATAAAAATGTCTTAAGAAAATAGCCACGTTCTTTTATTTGCAATAATGATAATAAAAATAATAATAATAATAAAAAGAGCACTTTGCCTCAGTCTTAACAGTGCTATACTGTGTCCATCATTTTGGGTTCTTCATCTTTCAGTAGCATTGAGTTTAAATTGGAAACACTTCTGTTTATGCAACCTTGTCGATCATTTGCATTCTGCAACAAATGAAGAATTCAAAGCTTAATCTCAATGCATACATACACTTACAGATAACTAAATCAAGCTCTTTATTTTGCTTGTCTTAAGATAAGTTTGTAATAAAATAAAATTTCTTAAAAAACAACAACCCAGACAGTATTGTCATAATGTGAGTGTCAAGAAGCTTCTTTAAATTTAGCTAGCATACTATCACCTTATTTACTTAGGGTTCAGTTACCAGATCTTATCAAACAGGTACCTTGACCAAAATTATTTCAAAGTACTTTAAATTGTGTCTCCTTCCCCAACATCCAGCTTTTAAACCCTTTTAAATTTTAATCTTCAGCCCAAGATGTGATCATCACCAGCACTGAAACCAAAGGCCCCGGTGTTCCAAAATAAAGATAAAACCAAGGGCAGAATATCGTAACACAGTGTAAATTTTCCTTAGACTTGACTACCTGTAGGTTTCCATTAATAGGATTAGTCATTTTCAGTTGAAAGCTCATTTCGCCTCCTGTGATGCAAAGTATATTTAATTCTAGCGCCTGAACAGGTTAATGATGCAGTTTTCCATTTAGCACAATTATTCAAGGGCACTGAACTAACATATGCCTTTTAATGCTATAAATTGTGAGAGCTTTGAGAAACAATCTCTCTTGCATATTGCTAATAGTGCATGTTAGAAATGACAGTGCTTCACGTATGGAGAGGCCTATTCCTAGATCTCAAAAAGTACATCTTCTCAAGAGTGTAGCAAAAATCTATTCCTAAAAGAGTTGTTATATTCATTTTTGGAAATAAAAAGCCTACCTGTGACAAAGACTCCAGTCCTACAATACCAGTATAGACACTGGGATTCTGTACTGACGTAGGTATAAAGGCTTGAGACTGTGAACAGATTCTCACTCTTGATTTGAATGCTTCAAGCTCAGTTTTAAAAGCTTCCAAATAGCCTTCTTCCCCTGCCTGTAAAAAGAAGAGTGAAATATTTTTCATCTCAGCCAGATTTACTTCTAGTTGTAAGCATACATACTGCTAAAGAGAAGTCTTGCAGTAATGCATATTATACTCATTAAAGGATAATGGTTTGTACAAGTCAATAACAATATTACCACCAGTCAGCTTAAAAAGAAGATTCAGGTATGCTGTTTTTTGTTTGTTTGCTTTGTTTCAAAGAGAGACTTTAGCATTTGATGGGTATAGCAACTGAGTTATTCATCTGAGAACATGTAAGAACAAAACAAATATAATTTTAATCCTTCCTTTATGCCACCTCAGAAGCCAATACCCTTAAGAGAAAAGGTACTAATGGCAGCACTCAATTCAAAAGCAAAGCATGATTCAAAGTGGGTGTCAACTGAAGTCCTTAAAGCAGCATTAAGATCAGCATGATTTGATTCTTCAGTCTTGGATAACTTAATATAGAACCTGCATCAAACCACAGCTTCAGTCTTCTCACATCTTTCTCTCCCTCTCAGCATTCCAGAGCTAACTATGACTGACTGAAGAGAAACAGACTCCAAATTGGGCCCTGCCATAAACTGTATAGAGAGGAATTATGATAAACGAAATAGGACACTTGGTTCTTAGACACATTCATGTTTGCGCTGTAATTTAGGTGGCACTTCACTTTTCCACACTCCTGTAGTTCCCATGCTATGTTCTGCTTTCCCTCTGGCCTAACAAAAATCCATGGAACTTCCATTCTCAAGATCAGAATTATGCAAAATGTTCATCCTAGAATGAACTGCCAACAAAACACCACTTCCCCATAAGCTTGATTCAGTTGGTAACATATTTAACCTCCAACTGTCAGGAAGAAAGCTCCTTCAGAACACTGATCCCTTGCAAGGGTATCAAGAGTTTCAGTGTTATACAAGTTCTGACTTACTTTGGCTTTTTGGAAAAATAGACGAAAACAGCCTCTTGGATCCACATTGCAACTTCTGGCCATTTCTATAATAAACTGCATCACAACTGCTTGGTGTGCTATTTGTTCCATCAGAGCTCTTTTCTGAAAAGAGAAATTACATAATTACAGAAAGTATCTTTAAAAGTATAACTCTATCTAGAAATCAGCAACATCTTTGCATTTGATTCCTAAAGAGGAAAGAACTGATACTGACAGAAGCAAAGGGACTGTTAATTAGCTGAGACTAGATCTAATGTAGTAATGTGTTTTGGAGGCTTCCTTCAATAAGATAACATAGACATGAGAAGACAGGGAGAAGATTAATTAAATGGCTCATCAATTTGGACAGCTTTTCTGTAGTGTAAGTGGGAAATTGCATACTTTTAAGCGGTTTAAAGGTCTTCCTAGTACCTGTTCAGCTTCTAGATGAAAACACCATAAGATGAGATATTTAGCTGTTTCTTCACATACAAGATATGGATGGTCAGACAAAAATCTTTGACTGTCATCCCATCTGCCCAGCATACCTGATTAAAAAAAAACCCAACAACATGAATTAACACATTCAATACGGAGAAGTGATTTAATGCAGTGAAGATGTTATTCAAATTTACATACCACTACAATCTCCTTCACACTTCATTGTTACCTTAGAAGAACACCATGCAAATAAAACTGAACTCTATATTTTTTGGTTATTAAAACACCTCCCAGTGCTAAAAGAACATTACCAATAAGGTATGCTCAGACTAAAGATACTGAAATATAGTTAGCTGCTACTGTTAAGATCTTATTTTTATTGTATCTCTGGCAGCGTTAAAAACAGGTTAACTGTAAATGGTTTTCACACACTGTAACCAAGTAGTATCTATACCTATTTATTAAGAATTTGATAGTATAACAAAATTGATGGATGGAGATTTATAGTCAGTGATTTTGACAGAAGTGCTTGCAAGTTAAGACAAATAGAAATGAAAGCATAATCATAGTCTAAAATTAATATGCTTTGACATGGTTTGCCAGGGTTTAGGAAATAAAAAGCTATTTTTATAACCAAGTTCAAGCATTAAGGTCAAAAACAGGAGAGCCAACTCAGTGGTTGAAAGTTAACTAGAAGACTTAATTGTAGTAAGTAGCATGAAACTACCTTCATGGAAAGACCTGCAGGTTAAAAGTCAGAACTCAAAATTCAAACAGTGAGATGATCACCTCCCCCTCATTTCCTTCATATGATTTAATTGCCCTAATACACATATTAGTAATATTTTACTGCTTGCCAGTATTAGATACAAAGTTTTACCCTTCTATCACTCATATATTTATATATTTAAAAATAAAAGATCGGTTCCATCTCTACATAGTCTTAACAGCTGTTTTGCAGATATTTACCTTTTATCATTCACCTCCCCTCATGGATTAACAGACAGAAAACCCCCAGCTATTTATTGGAGGCAGGTCCCAGGCACTTTTACATGCAGGAATTGCATCTCCATTAATGCCCCTGTCATTTCCCATGGAACAGCAGAAAAAGTTGCTAGAATTTTAATTTTTATGACTTGAAAAACTTTTTCAGTTCTATGTTGACTCAAGAAGTTCTCATTGATCATAGTAACCAACGGGCTTCTGTGCTTTACAGCTTCCATTACTTTGAAATGGTTATTTGTTATGATGCCACATCGCCTGTCCTGAGAAACAAGAATCTAGATACTCTCCTCGCCAGATGTTTCATTTGTTAGCATCCATTTTCTACAACAGTAATAACAATAACGAAAAAAAGAAATAGACCTACACAAATTCTACAGGAGATTAAACTGCAAAATGTTGGAAGCAACATACTTACCAAAGTATCTAATCTTTTGTTCATGTTTCTGTATAAATGATTTAGATATATCTTCATCTTCTACTTCTTTTCTTTTATATTGACTAATAAAACTCTAAAGATGAGAAAAAACTATTATAGAATCTCCACATATACCTTTTTTGACCTATAGGATTATTTTAATTCATTACTACTTAAAGGGCAATGTTCTAGTTTTAAACACAGCCCAGCAAACACACATGTACCCAACACTTCATGTACCCAGGAAGGTTATTTACTAAAACACAGCTCATCTAATTAATAATAGGGTGAAAAATGCCTTATCATATTATTCTTCTGAGCAATAATATATCTCAAAGTTCTATGCACGAGTAGGAACTTACTGATCTATAAACAATGAGAAATATCTATACCATCTAGCCCTGATGAAGCTAACTCAGTGGAATTATGAAAAATGATGGTTCATATTCAAGTTAAGTGCTGAAAACAAAACTGACATTTACTATGAAGACAGCTTGTGCTAACATAATCTGTATTAAGAAATTAACGTTATTAGAGGCAAACTGTGCATGTTTCAAATGTGAGAATTTAGCATAACAAAGAAACAAACTTAATGTGAAGAACTTTTTCTCATCCTTGGTTTTGGCAACAGTTGCTATAAGGGACAAATATAAGTTCTGACTCCCAGTTAAAGGAGGTGTCATACACATTCATGATATCAGTGCAACATGTCCTCTTCAATAGGACAAATTAAGAAAGAAAAACATTCAAGACATTACAATAAGCACTATACTAAATATAGAAAACACTCAAGAAGAGAAATAAATGGAATAAAAAAGGCTTATAATTGTTTTCATACACATTTATAGGCCATACCTTATTAAATACCTCCTTACTAAATGAATCTGTATTCCATATTTTCTGTCTTTCCCTCTGTATTAGTGCTGCTTCTTTTCTTCTCCATTCTTCCTCTCTCTGTCTCAGTTCTGAAGCTTCAGTCTGTGCTTTGGCATATTCCTGATCAATGGATTCCGAATTATGCAGTGCTAAACTACCAAGTTTCTGCTGGGCTTCTGCTAGATTCCATTTGGATTCTACAGAGTTCTTCACAAACTCTTTTTGGTTTTGACAGATTAATTCAATACCTTGAATATACGTCTGTGTCTGTGTGGAAAACAAAACATGCTGTTTATGGAAGGAAAATTGATAGAATTTATGAAGCATATAATTCCCAAATAGAACACTGACATGGAAGGCATCGTAAAAACAATATTATATTCACAACAGTGACTAAACACAATATTGTTCAGCTAAATTACTTTTAACGGAAACTTCTACTTCAAGCTTTCTAAACCTAATTGAAAGATACTTACAGAATCATGGATCAAGTATTACCACCAATAATACAGTCTCCAGACTGTATATCATAAAAATATTTTCTAGATAAAAGGATTTTCCACACTCTCCTCTGGCTATCTTTATTCTGCAAAATTAGCAATAGCCAAAATAGCAGAATACTTGCAAGACATACTTCTGAGAAGAAAGCATCTGCTTTATGATGTTGTGGTTTAACCCCGGCCAGCAACCAAGCACCATGCAAAAACTTTGACTGGGCAGGACCAGCTCAGCTAGCAGATCCTCTGGTATTAACCAACCAGGTAGCCTTTGCTAAATGTTTATCCCAATGTTTGAAGGTCCCACAACCCATTGCTTTCAGCGTAGTCTTTAACAATCCATTACATTGTTCAATTTTCCCAGAGGCTGGTGCATGATAGGGAATGTGATATACCCACTCAACGCCATGTTCTTTGGCCCAAGTGTCTATGAGATTGTTTTGGAAATGAGTTCCATTGTCTGATTCAATTCTTTCTGGGGTGCCATATCGCCACAGGACCTGTCTTTCAAGGCCCAGAATAGTGCTTTGGGCAGTGGCATGGGGCACAGGGTATGTTTCCAGCCATCCGGTGGTTGCTTCCACCATTGTAAGCACACGGTGCTTGCCTTGGTGGGTCTGTGGGAGTGTGCTATAGTCAATCTGCCAAGCCTCCCCATATTTATATTTCTGTCATCATCCTCCATACCACAGAGGCTCAAACCGCTTGGCTATATTGCAATGCATGTTTCACATTCATGGATTACCTGTGCGACAGTGTCCGTGGTTAAGTCCACCCCTCAATCTCAGGCCCATCTATATGTTGCATCTTTTCCTTGATGGCCTGAAGTGTCACAGGCCCACTCAGCGATAAATAATTCACCTTCATGTTGCCAATCCAAATCTACTTGAGCCACTTCAATCTTGGTTGCTTGATCCACCTGCTGGTTGTTTCAATGTTTCTCAGTGGCCTGACTTTTGGGTACATGAGCATCTACATGACGTACCTTTACAGCCAGATTCTCCAACCGAGTGGTGACATCTTGCCATAATGCAGCAGCCCAGATGAGTTTACCTCTACATTACCAATTGCTCTCGCTTCCATTGCTGCAGCTACCCCCACAGGGCATTTGCCACCATCCATGAGTCAGTATAAAGGTAAAGTATCAGCCACCTTTCTTGTTCAGCAATGTCTAAATCCAGCTGGATAGCTT
Organism: Falco biarmicus; assembly: GCF_023638135.1. Taxonomy (NCBI): domain Eukaryota; kingdom Metazoa; phylum Chordata; class Aves; order Falconiformes; family Falconidae; genus Falco; species Falco biarmicus. The sequence goes on along the minus strand of NC_079310.1, from coordinate 20,438,824 downwards.
TCAATTCTGCAAACTGACTCAATTCACCTTCTCCTTCAGCAGTTTCTGCAACTTGTCATCGGAGACTCCGTACAGCCACCTTCCACCTTCAATGCTTTCCTACAATATGGCAGGACCCATCAGTCAACAAGGCATATTGCTTCTTATGTTCTGGCAGTTCATTATACAATGGGGCTTCTTCAGCACGTCACCTCTTCCTCTGGTGACATCCCAAAATCTTTACCTAGTGGCCAATCCATAATAATTTCCAAGTTACCTGGATGATAGGGATTTCCTGTTTGAGCTCGTTGTATAATCAGCATGACCCACTTACTCCATGTAGCATCAGTTGCATGATGTGTAGAAGAAATCCTCCCCTTAAACATCCATCCCAGCAATGGCCACCAGGGTGCCAAGAGGAGCTGCGCTTAAGTACCAATCACTTCCGAAGTGGCTGCATGGTGCTTGGTTGCCGACTGGGGTTAAACCACGACAGATGTCAAATAACAATAGAGTAACTATTACTACCTACCTTCCAGCATGCATTAATATTACTGTGGTGGGTTGACCTTGGCTGGCTGCCAGGTGCCCACCAAGCCACTCTCTCACTACTCCTCCTCAGCAGGACAGAGGAAGAAAATAAGATGAAAAAAAGCTCGTGGGTCAAGATAAAGACAGGAAGATTGGTCACCAATTACCATCACAGGCAAAACAGACTCGACTTGGAGAAGTGAATTTAATTTATTTATAATTAAAAATAGAGTAGGATGGTGAGAAACAAAGACAAAACTGAAAACATGTTGTTGTTCGTTTCCCCCCCCCCCCCTTCTGAAGATCAACTTCACTCCATTGTTCCCGACTCCTCTGTCTCTTCCTCCCTGTTCTGAGCAGTGTTGGGGGGATGGGGAATGGGGGTTGCACTCACTTTGTATCAGTTCCTCTCTGGCGCTCCTTCCTCCTCACACTTTTCCCTTGCTCCAGTGTGGGGTCCTTCCCATGGGCTGCATTTCTTCAAGAACTGCTGCAGTATGGATCTGTTTCATGTTATACAGTCCTTCAGGAAAAGACTGCTCAAACATGGGTCCCCCACGAGCTGCAGCTCCTGCCAGTACCCTGATCCAGTGTGGGCTCTCCACCAGCTGCAACTTCCTTCAGGGCACATCCACCTGTTCCTGTGTGGTGTCCTCCATGGGCTGTAGTGTGGATATCTGCTCCAGCACGGTCCTCTCCATGAGCTGCAGGGAACAACTGCTGTGGCACGTGGTACTCTCCATGGGTTCCAGAGAATCTCTGCTCCGATGCCTGGAGCACCTCCTCCTCCTCTTTCTTCTCTAACCTTGATATCTTCAGGGTTGTTTCTCTCAAATTTTTTCCTCACTCCTCTCACAACTGCTATGCAGTATTCTTTTGACCTTTCTTAAATATGCTTTCGCAGAGGTGCCACCAGCTTTGCTGATTGGCTCAGTTTTGGCCTGCAGTGGGTCCATTTTGGAGCTGGCCTCTGGCCAGCTCTGCCTGACGTGAGGGCAGCCCCTGGTCTCTTCTCACAGAGGCCACCCATGCAGCCCCCCCCAACATTGCCATGTAAACTCAAAACAAATGCTCACTGCATGTCCTCTGATCTTATCCTGGACTATTAGTGAAAGTGGAATTTAAGCTACGAATTAGTTGGGGCACAAGATAAGCATCCCTTTCCTTCTTCCAAACATACTGAGAGTCACTAACAAGTAGGAGATAGAAATGATTTCTTACACCACAGTATTTATATTGCCTACAGATGTACACTAGAAACTCAGCAGTTCCAGATTTTTTTTCTTTCTCTAAACCATCTGCAGGCTACAAACAGGATGCAGGCTCTCTCTTCAAAAGGAGCCCCATGGACAAGACAAGGGCTAATGAATCATAAAATCATTTAGGTTGGAAAAGACCTCTGAGATCAAGTCCAACTGTTAACCCAGGACTGCCAAGTCACCACTAAAATATGTGCCTAAGCGCCACATCTATGCATTTTTTAAACACTTAGAAGGATGGTGATTCCATTACTTCCCTGGGCAGCCTGTTCCAGTATTTGACCACCCTTCCAGTGAAGAAATTTTGTTGAAGCAGGAGGCTCGGACACAACTTATACGACCAATATGATCAAGTTAGTGCCACTTTATTAAAAGACTTACAGCAATTTATACTCTCAGCAAGAGATACACACGCTACATAGGCTTTGTTATGTAAAAAGTGATAGGTTAAAACCACTCGTCCACACGCTTCCACCTCCCTTATGATTGGTCCCAGTGTGGTGCCCACACGCTGCTCCCCCCTCGTGCAGGCATCCTGTTTTTTCTCATCCCTCTGTCCAACTCCCCCATCTCTCAGTGAACACACAGCCTCCCTATCTCCCCTGGCCTTGCACACGTCCTTCACAACACCTGCAGCTTGTTAGGGCTGCGGCCTGTTATTACAACCAAGTTATGCGGTCTGGATTGCTCATAATATGCCCGTTTTCTTCCAGCCACTCCACAAATCCCCCTTTTTTGTTTTTGAGCAATCCAGACCCCTTTTATCATTCGGTTCATCATTCTCATAAAGCAATTCCACACACAGCCCAATATCCTTAAAAAGATTACTATGGCAATTAATATCGTTATCCCGTGCAGAAACAAATCTTTTAACCCTCCAGTAATTCCTAAACTCTGTAGCCAGTCCATTAACCCATACTCAAGCTTTATGGCCTGTACATTTTTTCTTAACTCAGCAAGCCGCTTATGAATAGAGTTCGAGTGATCAGTCAAATTCATACAACACTTTCCTTGGCGCTGTTCACTATAGGCTACTCTTTACTGTTCATGCTGTTTCCTTATCTTCTAGAGGTGAGATCACATTCCTCCTTTGTTTCTGTCTCATCCTAGTTTCTTCTCATACTCCCTCAAAGTTATTTAATGTCGCGACGGAGGGAAGACACAGTCACTCAATATGAGTGATCAGCAGACTTCATTTATTGTCTCTTACAGTCACCTTTTATGCCTTCTTATAATTAGCTCATACATATTACAAAAGTTAAGCTCATTATTGGTTAGTTGCCTAAATACCAAGCCCGCCCCTAGTTTCTCTTCTGTAGTTTTCTGTTCCCACCTGCAACATTCTTTTCCCACCGAAATCTTCCTGTTATTGTGTAACAAGAACAGCCAAAGACAGTGTATTTTTGCTTTACTTCAGATAAGCTGAGAGCGATGTGCATTTTTGTCCAGCCAGCTGGACTATGTCTATGTGACCCTTTTCAGCTAGCCAGTTATCCACAATTCCCCCGTTTTTATTTTGGGCGACATAGGCTTGGTTGACCATTTTCAATAACAGCGTTTTAACACAGGAAAATACACAGCCAACTTATAAAATCTCAGTTCAGAAGTATAATTCCTGAAATACTTGAAAAATAAAGTTAGCTTGAAGCTTTAATTTAGATGCTCTTTCTGTTCCAGTGATATAAAAAGTTTAAAAAATTCAAAGGTAATTTTAAAGTTCTGAACATGGACTAATGCAAGCTCAAAACCCAAAAAGAAACCAAACGGATGTTTGACTAGGAATATTTGCAAATATTTTAGTGGAAAATCCCTGACCATTAACAATTTTCTGTCCAAATAACAACTGCCCTTATGCAACCAACCAGTCCATACATTTTCTGAAGAATACCTCATTGATATCAAAGAATTAACAAAGGGGAAAAATTAGTTCTAAGCTATATACATTCATAAGTGGATTTTTCAATAGTTACATACAGATTTACACACTAAGCCATAATGGCTTGTAGGCGATACACACAAGAAGAGTACGTTGCTTATCTGTCTGAATGTCTATGCTAAATTTGACAACTATGCCACAAGCCAAGCCTACATGGGTGCTGTATGCTATGCACGTTCCTTAACAAACAGAAGTATAATAGACAAATTCCCAAGATCTAGTCCCCAACCTAATTATATTATTTTGTAGCCAATTAAGGAAAATAACACAAATGTGCATATCTACATGTGCACACACGTTTTAGTTCAGAACCAATCTGTGATAAAAGGCCTTAGCCTTATGGCATCATCGAATCTTAACGAGTACAGTAATTAAAAATGCAGTCTTACTGTAAGTGCGATTTATGCTGACATTCCCTCAAATGCTACACGTGAGTATTTCTCACTCAACTGCCTCAAGTTAAAATAGTAGTATTTGTTAATATGTATTAAAAAATCATTAATTCTCTAGAATAGCAGTTGACTTTCATAACACTATGTAAGCAAAAGAGGCTTAAGATGGGTTTTCTGAATACTAACAATTTATTTTAGACTGTCTAAACTCAGGTCTTGAAAGATTTCACTCTGCCAGACATAGAAACACTGTTGCACTCCAGTTGTGATATCCCTTTTCCCAAGTTGTCACATGCACATCTCGCTCAAGCAACATTATTGTTAAAGTTTCTCTCTGCTACATAAAAGCATATTGCACTTGTAGATACAAAAGACAGCACCCTTACTTAGATTATTACCTTATTACCTCATAACTCTTAGAATACCATGTATCTCTGATTTCATCACTTCAAACATTCACCAGAAGCAGATAAAACCACAGCCTCAGACTAAACTACACCTTAACTGCTGATTCAAATAAAGGCATTCTCTTCAGATATGCCTAATGCTTACAAATAATGTTGGCTGGTTTTGATCAAGAAACTATTATTACAATAATGATCAAAAATAATAATCCCGTTTGCAAAATGCCTTTAAGCCAGCCTCCTAGTCCCAACAATTTCCACATTCAGAATACAGCATAAATACAGAATACAGAATAAATTATCTCCATCAAGGCAAAAAGGCTTCTCGTTAAACACAGAGATGTTTGCTAGTTCAAGGCAGAAACCCATTTCTTGTAGGGGACATCTGAAGCACTTTTTTTTTTTTTTTTTTTGTGGGTTTGTAATCAAGTCCGTATTTTTCCTTGAGGAGCTTAAGCTGTTCCTCTTGTTTCAGGAGTGTTTCCAACTCTGATTTGTCGAATAGGTCCGTATTTCCCAAAAATATCATACATTTCCTCCGCTGTGATTTTATACGGCAGGTTCCGAATATAGAGGGTCTGATTGACCTCTGGGGGCAGCCGGATGTTAGCTCGCTTGGCCGCTTGCATCGCCATGGCGCCGATCGGAGGGGGTGGGTGTGGGGGGGGGTGGGGTGCCGCCTTGGAGAGAAACCGCGGCCGGGAAGGGGCCTGCCGGGCCGCACGCCGCCGCTCGCCGCTGCCGCGGGGGTCCCGGATGCTATCCCATATGCTAATAACCCGAGGAATTCCTTTTTACAATCTATGTCCTGAACGCTCCGCTTTTCTAAAAAGCATATGAGCGAAGCATACGTCGCTTGTCTCTCCATACCTTCGTCAGCGCTGTTGCAGCCTTTGCGAGACTTCGGCGACGCGTGGCCGGCGGGACCCTCTGTAGGTGCTCCCGGGCACGGGGACTGTGCCCTTCCGCCTCCTGCGCTGCTTTCAGGACCGGTACCCGAATCTCCGTCGAACCGTGGCTCGCAGGTTCAGCCCTCTCTAGGGTCCCTGTTCGGGCGCCATTTGTCGCGACGGAGGGAAGACACAGTCACTCAATATGAGTGATCAGCCGACTTCCTTTATTGTACCTTACAGTCACCTTTTATGCCTTCTTATAATTAGCTCATACATATTACAAAAGTTAAGCTCATTATTGGTTAGTTGCCTAAATACCAAGCCCGCCCCTAGTTTCTCTTCTGTAGTTTTCTGTTCCCACCTGCAACATTCTTTTCCCACCGAAATCTTCCTGTTACTGTGTAACAAGGACAGCCAAAGACAGTGTATTTTTGCTTTACTTCAGATAAGCTGAGAGCGATGTGCATTTTTGTCCAGCCAGCTGGACTATGTCTATGTGACCCTTTTCAGCTCGCCAGTTATCCACAATTTAACTCTTTGCTGCAGGATCTCAGCTGCACATCGTCAAAGCAAGGCCAAAACTGCACATCATCAATGTCAAAACAACGCACTGTCTCTGTTCTGTACAATTCTACAATTCTCCCCTCTTTTTGCTTTTGAAGAGCTAGTACCAGGTTTGTCATGTTCTGCAGGGCCCTTGCAAACATGACGGCAACCAAGGCAATAGCAAACAAACAATACTGCCAATTGAGTGAATTGATGCCAAAAAGGCTGACATTTTCTCAGATTTTGATAACATGCTGCTGCAATGGGGGGCCTAAAATCCATGCAGCACATACCATCAAAATCCTTCACAACCATGTCCTTGAGCCAACAACAAAAAGCCAATAGTTGCTCTCTTTTGTATGTAATGGTGGCAAATTTGACTCACATTCTTAACTGCCTAACAAACAAGGTGATTTAATTCTTTAATGCTTTCCCTGCTGTTACTCCGGATAAGAGAAGAACCGCTGCAATACGTTCCCATCAGTTCCATAAATCAACTACATCATTACATGCTTCATCCAAAGTTATATTGCGTTTAAACACATTATGCTTATCAGCATGTTCATGTGTTGACTTATGTGGGTGTCATGGTCTCATCATAGCCTTTCACTGCATTAGCATCTACATAAAGACAACTATCAACATTCAAAGTGCAAACAATATCAACTTCTTTTGGGTTAACATTATACAGAGGTAATCAATTATCCCAAATATCAAGGCTTTCAGTAAGATTCTTCATTCCCCACATACATTCACTTTTTTGCAACAACATCTGTTAGTCAGGAAGGGCACACCAAACAAGGCCTGGTTCAGTAAGGAGACCACACATTAGTTGTTGGGTTGACTGGCGGCAGCAGAGCTCCCACAGTCTGGTACGCTAAGCTTAGGCCGCACAGAGCAAGCTGGTATCAATCGCGGACCTTCATCTGTAGAAACACAAGCATAACCTCTCCCCCAAGTTAACAATTCATGTGGTCCTGACCAATGCCTGGTACGAGCATTTCATGCATACTAAGACACCTTCATGCTTTTGCTGCTTGTCACCAATTGACACAAAGTGCCACACAATGGTAGGCACAACATGATCAACAAAGATTTTCAAAAAGTTCAAAACATAACATGCTTTCTCTGAACATGCCTCTGAGGTCATTCCCTTCATTTCTCCCTTTGTTTTTTCTTTTTTTTTTTTTTTTTGAATATGCAACCAGAGACACTTTACCATAACAGAGATGCCCATATTTACATCTCGACCCGGACAAAAAACGCAGCTGCATGTACCACCAGGCTCAGGGCAGAAATCATTCATGCAGTTACATAGCTATATATCACTAGAAGCATGCAGACACCTATTTATCACTAAGCAAGTTAAGAGTGTGTACTACTCTACAGAAGAGATTAGAGAAGCAAAAAAAAAAAAATAAAAATGTGTTATGCTGCATTCCAGAACTCAGCCTGAGAGTTACAGTCTGCTGTGAGTTCTGCGTTATAATCATTTGACACGTTAGGGTTGCAATTGTGAAAGTTGCCTGTTTACAATTTTCATTGGCATTATTATCATAGCTAGTTGTTTTAAAAGCAACCCTTGAGCTTCCTCACGCTCGACTTGTTGCAAAAATATTCTGAAGACAATCAATAAAGGTAGTATTAAAGTTAGTGACTCTCTAAAACCCTGCAAGACTGTGGCAAGACTCCCGCATCCGGACTGCCTTAATAGCCATCTCCTTCATTTGCAAATACTTGTCCCTGGGATACCTTGCCTGGGTCACAGAATCGGCACAATTATTTTCTCCAGCCAACTGCTCCTAGTTAACAGCAATTCCCCGAATAAGGTTTTCAATCAAGGCCACTACACATAGCTCACAAAAATCAGATAACCACATCATATACTGTGTCAGAATTCGTACCATACAAAGCAATGACTTCCAATCATGTGGTGTGTGTATAAGGCTCTGCCATCACTTCAAGAAGGGACATAGCAAATGTACTATGAATCCTCCCTTCCCGCACTGCTTTGCTTAACTCCTTAACAGCCTCGTATTGCAAAGGCTGCCACTCTCGAGGTTGATTTGTCTGACAAAATACTGAACATGCCATAGTGACTCCCAAATCCCCTCGCTTAAGCGCTTCCCACTTACATTCCTGCCACCAATCCCTCAGACCTCACCCTCCCTGAAAATACAGTCAATGCATCGGGGGAGATGCAGGGTGGTGGGTGTCTAGCTCCTTTTCCAGATCTACAGGACCTGGATCAAAAGGTTTATCAGTGTCAATGGAATCATTGTCCGAGTTGTCCTGTTCCTGCGCTTGCTCCTGTGTTGTGAGGGTTGCTGCAATCAGTGACAGAAGCTTTGGGGGTAGAGGAGGTGTGGACGGAATCGCCATCATTGACAGTGTGTTGAGAAGAGTCGCACTGTTCATGGAATTTACAGCTTCCTCTGGTTTAGCACCATTATTAGAATTAGTCCACACTTGGCAAAGAATAGTCAGAATTTGCCACCAAGGTGCTAAATGCATTCCCGACATGGAGTTCCCCTCTGTGGCAGCATCATACAATCATCTGCTGACCGCTTTCATTTCTTTCAAAGTTTCTAAAATCAACCTCCACATTGTGGAGAATTTGGCACTTTCTTTAGAACCTGAACTAATGTCCTCCCACAGTGCTGCACCGATCTTATCCCAAGTCGTTAACTCAAAAGCCACGCTCACTGAGGGGATCAGTCCTCGCTGCCGAGCCCATGACAGCAGCTTTCTCAGGCTTCCCTCATCATAAGATAGCCCTCTCTTAAAGAGGATATGTTGGAGGAGCTTAACCACTGCTGCTTCTTCTTTGCTTAGCGTGGACCCCATCTCGTCCCTGACCGCTCACCTGATCAGGGCGAGATTCCGACGGTTGCGCATGTGCGCCTGTCACAGTCCACTCAGTGGACTTGTGATGGTTCGTTAACTATGATCTCGAAGTGCAAAAAATCAAGGCAACCACGCCAAGGGGTTATGCTTCAATCAAACAGCACAATTTTATTTTTTGCCCGTAAAGCGGCGTGTGATAGGTAGAAAGACAGAAAGTGAATAAAAGGTAAAGTAAAAAGAAAAGGAAAGAGGGTTATAGCTACCACCATGGGTCCAAGGCGTCCCTGTGGTCCCAGGTCCAGGCAGCGTCCCGCCGGTCCTTCCGATCGTCGCGATCCTTGGTGGGGAAGATCTCCAAAGTTCATTTGCTAAGAAGGCATCTTTTTATGCCAAGCAACACACCTTGCTCCTCCTCTGGTCCATGGACTTCCGCCAGTCTCTGCCCTCTCGAGCCAGGTTATCTTGCTCCAGTGGTGGGTAGCTTCAGACCAGGAGGCGTGTTCTTGTATTGTTTTCTGGTTCGTTGTTGTGACCATGGTTGTGATCCATCTTCTGGACAGCTGTTATGCGGCCTTATTCAATCCCAGGTGGCAGGGAGCAGCATAGTACTCCTCGTACCGTGCAGTTCTCCTTCCCAGGGTGTAGTTGTCTTGGTGTCCATGAGGACCACATTCAATCACCAGGTCTCTGTTGACAATGTTGAGACAATATTGTTCTCTTTAGGCCAACTCTTACAGTGCCTTCCCAGGCACCGGGGCAGTGCCTGCTACGGCCGGCTTCTTCCGCCCCCTCTGAGCTGTCTCTTCGCTCCTGGAAGCATGGACGAGAGGGTCCCTGTTCGGGGTGCCACTTGTTGGCACAGAAGGTTCGAACACAACTTATACGACCAATGTGATCAAGTTAGTGCCCCTTTATTAAGGGATACACAGCAATTTATACACTAGCACAAAGCACACACATTGATTCTAGATTGCTAATAGGCTAAAGCTGCTTGTCTATTCACTCTCCTGCACTCTGTGATTGTCATGGTGTGGTATCCATGCTCCTCATCTACATTCTGTTTCAACATTCTATTTTCTTATTTTTCAGTCCAACTCCTCTATCTCTTTCCCACATACAGTTCCTTAATAGTCCAACTTTCTTATCTCTCTGCCAGTACACATTTTCTTTGTCTCTCTTGGCCTTGCATATGACCTTCACAACAGCTGCAGCTTGTTACAGCTTTGGCCTGATCGGCCTGCTATTACAACAAAGTTACTTGGTCTGGATTGCTCATAATATGTCCATTGTCTTCCAGCCATTCCACATGGAAGAGGTTGCTCAGAGAGGCTGTGGAGCCTCTATCCTTGGAGGTATTCAAATCTCAACTGGGCAAGGCCCTGAGCAGCAACCTGATCTAGTTGATCCTGCATTGTGAAGGGGGCTAGAGATTGCCAGAGGTCCCTTTTCACCTGTATAATTCTATGATTCTATAATAACTGCATTTGTTGACCTCCAGGCTATGCTCTTGCTAATACAGTCTAGTGTGTGTTCAACTGCCTCTACTGCAAGGATGCATTGCTGGCTCATGTTTGACTTATTGCCCACTAGGACTCCAAGGCCCTTTTCTACAAAGCTGCTTTCTTGCCATTTGGTCCCCCAGTCTGGGGGGAGACTGTTCTATCCCAGGTGCAGTTTGTTCCCCAACCTGATGGGGGAAGATGGAGTTGTTCCATCCAGGTGCAGGCTTTGTACTTGCATTTGTTGAACTTCATGAGGTTTTTGTTAGTTAATTTCTCCAGGATGTCAGTCCCTCTAAACAGCAGCCATGCCCTCTGGCATGTTGACCACTCCCCCCAATTTGGTATTGTCCACAAACTTGTATACTCTGTTCCATCATGCAGGTTGTTAATGAAGTCATTAAACAGTATTGACCCTAGTATTAGGGTCAACAATAGTGGTGTGACACTTAGGCATGCCACTAGTAATTGATTGCCTGTTAGACTTTGTATTGCTGACTACAGCCGAAAGCCCAGTAGTCCAGTCAATTTTCCAGCCACTTTATTATGTACTTAACCAAACTGATGAGACATGGACCTGGCTATAAGAATATTATGGGAGACTATCAAATGCCTCACTGCAGTCAAGGTAAGCAATATCCACTGCCCTCCACTTGTCCACAGTCTCAGTCATCTCATTGTAGAGAGCTATTGGGTTGGTCAGGCATGATTTTCCCTTGGTAAAGCCATGTTGGCTGCTTCCAGTCACCTTCTTGTCCTTCATGTGTCCAGACATAGCTTCCTGGAGGATTTGCTCTATCACCTTTCCAGTGATTGAGCTGAGGCTAACTGTTCCCTGGATCTTCCCTCTTGAAGATGGGAGTGGCACTTGCTTCCAGTCCTCAGGAACCTCCCCTGATCACCATGACTTTCCAAGATGATAAAGACCAGCCTTACAATGACGTCGGGCACTTCCTTCAGCATCCTCAGATACATCCCATCAGGTCTCATGGACTTATGTATATCTAACTGGCTTAACTGGTCCCTAACTTGATCTTTCTACTGTGGGTACTGCTTCACTCTCAGACTCTGCTAGTAGCATCAGGGACCGTGGAGGCCTGAGGGAAAAACTTACCAGTGAAAACTGAGGCAAAAAGGGAAATGCCAATTTTTCCACCTAAGGAGGAATAGCCCCATGCAGCAGTATAGGCTGAGGGCTTGTCAAGTTATGTGAGGTAACTTGTCTCTTCTAGGGAGAAGTCTATGACCAAAATTTCATTTCCAGTGATTTAATAATCCAACTCTTAACTAATTTCTCTGGTTAGTTTTATTCTTTTTTACAACAATGAAAATACACAAACAAATGCAAACAATCATTCTTCAAATGCAAACAATCATTCCTAAAGTGCTTAAATTCTTATAAGTAATACTTATTTCTCTCAATCCTATACGAAGTAACTATGCTAAGTGTCCTTAGACATAGGGGAGGAAAAGCCAGTTCATATCTTATACTCACAAGGGCCAGTTGGAGAGAGATGTGAGCTGAAGTTATCCCATAATTGTCAAGATGTTTCTTCCTGAGTTCTTTTCTTCTCCAATTTGGTATCTCTCCAAGCCCCTATTTATATGCCAATTAGGGACTTTCCAGAGTTTTATTTATTTGGGGACTGATGTATTAACACACGAGAATTTAAAAATATTTTCAATTATATTTGGAGAATTTTTCATGGTCCTAGTCACATGAAATATTATTCAGATATTTTGCTGACCTTGTTATATTTTCTGTGAAATGTTTTCACTGACACTGTATTATTGGCACAACACAATGTGGTTGTCAGTATTTGTGGTTTTGGAAAGTAGGACCAAGCACCCTTCAGTACTTTTCATACTTCTGTATTCCCAGAACTAAACCAGTCTTCAGTTGTCTCAGTCCTTGCTGGTTAAAGTTAATTTCCTTATTCATAATGGTCAGTTTCAGTCAGTAATTTTCCACAAGGCTAACAGCTGGAAAGCAGTTTTGCAGAAAAGGACCTGGGGGTCCTGGTGGACACCAAGTTGAATGTAAGCCAGCAAAGAAGGTCAACAAGGCCTGCATTGCCAGCAGGTCAAGGGAGGTGATCCTTTCCCTCTATTCAGAACTGTGAGGCCATATCTGGATTACTGTGTTCAGTTCTGGGCTCCCCAGTACAAGCAAGGCATGGACATACTAGAGTGAGTCCAGCAAGGGGGCATCAAGATGATGGAGCATCTGACATAGGAGGAGAGGCTGAGAAAGCTGGGACTGTTTAGCCTGAAGAAGCAAAGGCGGGGGGGGGGGGGGGGGGGGGGGGAATATCTTAGAATATCTTATCAATGTATCTAATTACCTGATAGGAGACTGTAGAGACGATGCAGCCAGATTCTTCTCACTGGTGCCCAGTGACAGGATGAGAGGTGGTGAACACAAACTGAAACAGGAAATTCCACTGAAAGCATAAGAAAACATTTTTACTGTGAGGGTGATCAAACACTGGAATGAGTTGCCTAGAGAGGTTGCGGAGTCAACATCCTTGTAGGTATTCAGAATCTGACTTGTCATAGCCCTGAGCAACTTGCTCTAGTTGACCCCTCTTTGAGCAGGGATGTTGGACTTAATGATCTTCAGAGGTGCCTTCCTCAATGATTCTGTGATTCTATGAAAAAAGGCATATTATCAGCCTTTTCTGTGTCCTTTGTTCCTAGGTCCCCTGCCCCACTGAGCAGCAAGTTCATGTTTTCCTTGGCCTTCCTTTTTCTGCTAATATGCTTGTAGAAGACTTTCTTGTTGTCTTGCACACCCTTTGTTTGACTGGAGACTCGTTTCTGTCAGTGAACAGTGCCTAATTAATCTCCTTTTCTGGATAAATACATAAGAGGCCAGATTTGTAGAATACTTCTCAAGATACATCCTATTTTATAAAATGCAGTTTTCTATATGGTTAATCCTTGTGGAATAGATTCACTAATTTATAATTTTGGACTTGTTTCAAAACATTAACTGCATAATTGGTCAGAGATGGAACACTAGTAGAGTTCATAGTTGATGCAGGAAGTTGAGCAGACTTGTTGTTAATTTAAAACTTTTCTGTATGACACTTGAATTTCATTGTTTAATAGGTGTATTTGAGGAAAAGACTGACTGATAGCTTAAGACTGACCTTAAGCTAAAAGATATATTACAGGGTGTCATCATGTCCCACCTGATATTCAACCTTTAGCAAAACCATAGTATCCAGTTTCTGTTAACTTTGGAGTGATAGTTTTCCTTTTTAAGGAAATCATGTTATATTTATTCATACAGGAGGAAAAAAAGCAGACATGCACTTTTTATCCACTTTTGAAAGTAGTACTTAAATCATATGTTGGAATTTTTTGGAGGAACTAGATTTCTGACATTTGGTAAGATTTTTTCATTTGTCAAAAGTATCTTCCTTGGAACAAAATTGGTTCAACATGACTGAAACTTTGCTTTGTTTCCTGAAGTCAGCCTCTAGGCTACTTTCTTTCCTGAGGTTTGCTTGTGTACTTGAAATAAAAAAGATTATTATGGTTTGGTTTTGGTAACTCTTGGTTTTTTTAAAGCTGTGTTTTTATGTTTGTGTGTTCAGTGATGCATCAAACTTAAGATGTTTTCATCTACACAGGTCTGTTATGCTCAGGTTGCTGCTTTCTATGGCAATTTATTTTTTCTATGGCTGTGCTTTAAGAGGAATGCCCCTTCTGATTCTTTTTTTCCAACTGGGTTTCTTCACAGATCTGTTAAAGTAATGGTGTAATCAGATGAATTGGCACAACTGGGTTGGGAGAAATGAAAACATTTTAAATTGGATCTTCCTCTAACAAGATGAGGAATTATAGCCTAACAGTAGCATGTAATGAATGGCGGTGTTTGAGTTCCTTTTGGTATTCTAAGAGAGCAACTCATATTCTAGACTCAGTGGAAAATTCTTTAATAGTGTTACATTAATTAGTTGGATAGTAGCTTTGCACTTCAAAACATTCTGGACCTTTCTGTCTTATGGAGTCCTGTAGAAAGTTTCTTGATGTTCTAAACTAACTTTGAGTTACTGCTTGTTTCACACTTTGGTGTGACTGAGATTTTCAGCCACAAAAAAGTGGATGCTGAATTTTTGTCACCAGGTTAGTCTGACAGGTTGAGAAGACTGATTATTGTTACTTGCCTCTCATTATCCTCTTTCTGGTATTGGAACTTTTGCATACTTCCTGTAAATGGTGTGAGCAAGTTAAAATAATACTGTTCAGTGTTTTTTCTTTTTGAGTCAAACATCACATAAATTTTTACTGTCTATACAGCTATCTGCTGAGAGAATCTAAAAATATAGTTTTAAAGAATCTTACCAACTTAAATTTACAATTTTAACTCAAGTGCATCATTAGGACAAAGTAGAATCAGTAGATGTTTAAGACTAATAGAAGACAAGGTCATACTTCATTTGTGCTCTGTAAACTGCTGTTCATAGTCCATGTAATATATGACTGAATAAGTATTATTGATACCATTTTTTCTTTAGTGCTTTTGATGCTTACAGTGGCTATAATTACAGAAAATACTAAGGATGCTTTCACTGTACTAATCAAGCATTCTACGTTCACCTCAGAATTGTAAGCAGAGTGACTTGCTGAATGGCACTATACCTAGGTAGGATTGAATATCATTCCCGTCATGTTTTATTTGAATCTTAGTGAAATGGACAACAACTGAATATAAAATGTGTTGTTTATATCTAAAATATATATATATAAAATTGAAATCTTGGCTCTGATATCTGTGTAGTTTGCATATCATGAATGATGTGGCACAAATAGCATCAGTGCAGACTATTATGTCTTGCTTCCTACCACTGTGTGTTCTTCTGAGTTCTATAGTCCCAGAGATGCTAATAATCAATTTTGACTCATACCCATCAGTCACTAGACTGAGAGGACCTTTTATTCCCTATATAAACTATCAGACTATGGGTTTAACCTGAATCAGTAAACTACAGATGACTATAATCTTTACTTCCTACTTGAGCTAAACCTTTGTCATTGCCTCTGCTGTTTGTGTTAAATCTTCAGGTTTTAATAAGTGGATAATGTTTCAAACAGCAATGGCTGTGCTATCGCTGCTATTGTAACTATATGTTTCTAGTTCTGTAACTAAGAAAGTAACAGAAGTATCCATTAGACTGATGGGATCAAAAAAATTAATTTTAATATTCAGTAGTCCTTAGCTGTGTCTTTCACCTTAGAATAGAATCATAGATTAGACTGGGTTTGAAAGGACCTTTAAAGGTCCTCTAGTGCAACCCCCTCTGCAATGAGCAGGGACATCTTCAACTAGATCAGGTTGCTCAGAGCCCTGTCCAACCTGACCTTGAATATTTCCAGGGATGGGGCATCTACCACCTCTCTGAGCAGTCTGTTCCAGTGTTTCACCACCCTCATTGTAAAAACTTTCTTCCTTATATTTATTCTAAATCTACCCCCCTTTAGTTTAAAACCATTACCCCTTGTCCTATCACAACAGGACCTACAAAAAAGAATAGAATAGTTCCAGTTGGAAGGGACCTACAAAGATCATCTAGTCCAACTGCCTGACCAATTCAGGGCTGACCAAAAGTTCAAGCATGATGTTAAGGGCATTGTCCAAATGCCTCTTAAGCACTGACAGGCTTGGGGCATCGACCACCTCTCTAAGAAGCCTGTTCCAGTGTTTGACCACCCTCTTGGTAAAGAAATGCTTCCTAATGTCAAGTCTGAACCTCCCCTGATGCAGCTTTAAGCCATTCCCATGCATCCTATCACTGGATACCAGGGAGAAGAGATCAGCACCTCCCTCTCCACTTCCCCTCCTCAGGAAGCAATGAGGGTCGCCTCTCAGCCTTCTTTTCTCCAAACTAGACAAACCCAGTGTTCTTAGCTACTCCTCATAGGACATGCCTTCCAGCCCTTTCACCAGCTTTGATGCCCTCCTCTGGACGCATTCAAGTACCTTAACATCCTTCTTAAAGTGTGGGGCCCAGATCTCCACACAGTATTCAAGGTGAGGCCGCACCAATGCTAAATAGGATCATCACCTCTTTTGACTGGCTGGTTATGCTGTGTTTAATGCATCCCAGGATGCAGTTTGCCCTCTTGGCTGCCAGGGCACATTGCTAACTCATATGGAGCCTGCTGTCAACCAGCACAACTGTTAACCTTCTCCAATATCAAATAAATGACCCTTTTAATACCCCACAGAATTATTTGTCTTCAGGAAAAAAGCATCTTTAATTGTGAAGCTTGACTGTCCAATCAATTGCACATGAACAAGATTCTCAGTGTGAGATGTATGCATTTGTTAAACATTCTGTGCATTTACAATTCATTAAATGGAGCTCTTTTAATTTTCAATGTCAGTATTTTTTTAATTGTATTGCTGATAATCCATGGGGCTGAGTGTCATTAAAGCTCTAAAGAAATGTTGGCATTCTTATCGGCAACATTTTTTGACAATAGATTAACTGAGACATTTCAACTGGGAGAGAAATATAGCTAATGCTTCAGGTGTACTAAATAATTTTAATATAATTTTAAAACTTCTTCACTATAGCTTATACTGAATTTGGTATATTTTCAAGCATTTTTTTTTGAGCGGCATGTGGAGTGTTTGTTAGATACTATGTTTCACCTCAATGATAATGAACTTTCTGCTGGTTAAAACTTTAAATTAAAGCTGTGATATTTTTATAAATATTTCTATTATTGAAAATTCTCTTACCACCAATGATATCTACTTTAATCACTGCAACTCATATAGTACTTAGTATTTTGAAATACTTATTTAGCATGCTTTTTTTTTTAGTATATACTCAGTAAGCTTTTACATATCACTATTTTGATATATAGGTTGTTTAATGATAACCTTAGAATTTAGGTAAGGATTTGATGTTGCTGTTCATTTTTTAGTCCAGATAGAAGAACTTTGTATTGTATAGCACCAAGAGGAAGGCTCCTGTCCCACCTAGAGTGCTTACAACTGCAAAATAGGTCCACCACCCTCAGAGCTGAAGAGGAGACAGATGTGCCTACAAGCAAGTTTTCAGCACTTAATTTGAATATGAACCATCATTTTTCATAATTCCACTGAGTTAGCTTCATCAGGGCTAGATGGTATAGATAGATAGATGGTATAGCGTACCAGACTGTGGGAGCGCTGCTGCCGCCAGTCAACCCAACAACTAATGTGTGGTCTCCTTACTGAACCAGGCCTTGTTTGGTGTGCCCTTCCTGACTAACAGATGTTGTTGCAAAAAAGTGAATGTATGTGGGGAATGAAGAATCTTACTGAAAGCCTTGATATTTGGGATAATTGATTACCTCTGTATAATGTTAACCCAAAAGAAGTTGATATTGTTTGCACTTTGAATGTTGATAGTTGTCTTTATGTAGATGCTAATGCAGTGAAAGGCTATGATGAGACCATGACACCCACATAAGTCAACACATGAACATGCTGATAAGCATAATGTGTTTAAACGCAATATAACTTTGGATGAAGCATGTAATGATGTAGTTGATTTATGGAACTGATGGGAACGTATTGCAGCGGTTCTTCTCTTATCCGGAGTAACAGCAGGGAAAGCATTAAAAAGTTAAATCACCTTGTTTGTTAGGCAGTTAAGAATGTGAGTCAAATTTGCCACCATTACATACAAAAGAGAGCAACTATTGGCTTTTTGTTGTTGGCTCAAGGACATGGTTGTGAAGGATTTTGATGGTATGTGCTGCATGGATTTTAGGCCCCCCATTGCAGCAGCATGTTATCAAAATCTGAGAAAATGTCAGCCTTTTTGGCATCAATTCACTCAATTGGCAGTATTGTTTGTTTGCTATTGCCTTGGTTGCCGTCATGTTTGCAAGGGCCCTGCAGAACATGACAAACCTGGTACTAGCTCTTCAAAAGCAAAAAGAGGGGAGAATAGTAGAATTGTACAGAACAGAGACAGTGCGTTGTTTTGACATTGATGATGTGCAGTTTTGGCCTTGCTTTGACGATGTGCAGCTGAGATCCTGCAGCAAAGAGTTAAATTGTGGATAACTGGCGAGCTGAAAAGGGTCACATAGACATAGTCCAGCTGGCTGGACAAAAATGCACATCGCTCTCAGCTTATCTGAAGTAAAGCAAAAATACACTGTCTTTGGCTGTCCTTGTTACACAATAACAGGAAGATTTCGGTGGGAAAAGAATGTTGCAGGTGGGAACAGAAAACTACAGAAGAGAAACTAGGGGCGGGCTTGGTATTTAGGCAACTAACCAATAATGAGCTTAACTTTTGTAATATGTATGAGCTAATTATAAGAAGGCATAAAAGGTGACTGTAAGAGACAATAAAGGAAGTCGGCTGATCACTCATATTGAGTGACTGTGTCTTCCCTCCGTCGCGACAAATGGCGCCCGAACAGGGACCCTAGAGAGGGCTGAACCTGCGAGCCACGGTTCGACGGAGATTCGGGTACCGGTCCTGAAAGCAGCGCAGGAGGCGGAAGGGCACAGTCCCCGTGCCCGGGAGCACCTACAGAGGGTCCCGCCGGCCACGCGTCGCCGAAGTCTCGCAAAGGCTGCAACAGCGCTGACGAAGGTATGGAGAGACAAGCGACGTATGCTTCGCTCATATGCTTTTTAGAAAAGCGGAGCGTTCAGGACATAGATTGTAAAAAGGAATTCCTCGGGTTATTAGCATATGGGATAGCATCCGGGACCCCCGCGGCAGCGGCGAGCGGTGGCGTGCGGCCCGGCAGGCCCCTTCCCGGCCGCGGTTTCTCTCCAAGGCGGCACCCCACCCCCCCCACACCCACCCCCTCCGATCGGCGCCATGGCGATGCAAGCGGCCAAGCGAGCTAACATCCGGCTGCCCCCAGAGGTCAATCGGACCCTCTATATTCGGAACCTGCCGTATAAAATCACAGCGGAGGAAATGTATGATATTTTTGGGAAATACGGACCTATTCGACAAATCAGAGTTGGAAACACTCCTGAAACAAGAGGAACAGCTTAAGCTCCTCAAGGAAAAATACGGACTTGATTACAAACCCACAAAAAAAAAAAAAAAAAAAGTGCTTCAGATGTCCCCTACAAGAAATGGGTTTCTGCCTTGAACTAGCAAACATCTCTGTGTTTAACGAGAAGCCTTTTTGCCTTGATGGAGATAATTTATTCTGTATTCTGTAATTATGCTCTATTCTGAATGTGGAAATTGTTGGGACTAGGAGGCTGGCTTAAAGGCATTTTGCAAACGGGATTATTATTTTTGATCATTATTGTAATAATAGTTTCTTGATCAAAACCAGCCAACATTATTTGTAAGCATTAGGCATATCTGAAGAGAATGCCTTTATTTGAATCAGCAGTTAAGGTGTAGTTTAGTCTGAGGCTGTGGTTTTATCTGCTTCTGGTGAATGTTTGAAGTGATGAAATCAGAGATACATGGTATTCTAAGAGTTATGAGGTAATAAGGTAATAATCTAAGTAAGGGTGCTGTCTTTTATATCTACAAGTGCAATATGCTTTTATGTAGCAGAGAGAAACTTTAACAATAATGTTGCTTGAGCGAGATGTGCATGTGACAACTTGGGAAAAGGGATATCACAACTGGAGTGCAACAGTGTTTCTATGTCTGGCAGAGTGAAATCTTTCAAGACCTGAGTTTAGACAGTCTAAAATAAATTGTTAGTATTCAGAAAACCCATCTTAAGCCTCTTTTGCTTACATAGTGTTATGAAAGTCAACTGCTATTCTAGAGAATTAATGATTTTTTAATACATATTAACAAATACTACTATTTTAACTTGAGGCAGTTGAGTGAGAAATACTCACGTGTAGCATTTGAGGGAATGTCAGCATAAATCGCACTTACAGTAAGACTGCATTTTTAATTACTGTACTCGTTAAGATTCGATGATGCCATAAGGCTAAGGCCTTTTATCACAGATTGGTTCTGAACTAAAACGTGTGTGCACATGTAGATATGCACATTTGTGTTATTTTCCTTAATTGGCTACAAAATAATATAATTAGGTTGGGGACTAGATCTTGGGAATTTGTCTATTATACTTCTGTTTGTTAAGGAACGTGCATAGCATACAGCACCCATGTAGGCTTGGCTTGTGGCATAGTTGTCAAATTTAGCATAGACATTCAGACAGATAAGCAACGTACTCTTCTTGTGTGTATCGCCTACAAGCCATTATGGCTTAGTGTGTAAATCTGTATGTAACTATTGAAAAATCCACTTATGAATGTATATAGCTTAGAACTAATTTTTCCCCTTTGTTAATTCTTTGATATCAATGAGGTATTCTTCAGAAAATGTATGGACTGGTTGGTTGCATAAGGGCAGTTGTTATTTGGACAGAAAATTGTTAATGGTCAGGGATTTTCCACTAAAATATTTGCAAATATTCCTAGTCAAACATCCGTTTGGTTTCTTTTTGGGTTTTGAGCTTGCATTAGTCCATGTTCAGAACTTTAAAATTACCTTTGAATTTTTTAAACTTTTTATATCACTGGAACAGAAAGAGCATCTAAATTAAAGCTTCAAGCTAACTTTATTTTTCAAGTATTTCAGGAATTATACTTCTGAACTGAGATTTTATAAGTTGGCTGTGTATTTTCCTGTGTTAAAACGCTGTTATTGAAAATGGTCAACCAAGCCTATGTCGCCCAAAATAAAAACGGGGGAATTGTGGATAACTGGCTAGCTGAAAAGGGTCACATAGACATAGTCCAGCTGGCTGGACAAAAATGCACATCGCTCTCAGCTTATCTGAAGTAAAGCAAAAATACACTGTCTTTGGCTGTTCTTGTTACACAATAACAGGAAGATTTCGGTGGGAAAAGAATGTTGCAGGTGGGAACAGAAAACTACAGAAGAGAAACTAGGGGCGGGCTTGGTATTTAGGCAACTAACCAATAATGAGCTTAACTTTTGTAATATGTATGAGCTAATTATAAGAAGGCATAAAAGGTGACTGTAAGAGACAATAAATGAAGTCTGCTGATCACTCATATTGAGTGACTGTGTCTTCCCTCCGTCGCGACATTAAATAACTTTGAGGGAGTATGAGAAGAAACTAGGATGAGACAGAAACAAAGGAGGAATGTGATCTCACCTCTAGAAGATAAGGAAACAGCATGAACAGTAAAGAGTAGCCTATAGTGAACAGCGCCAAGGAAAGTGTTGTATGAATTTGACTGATCACTCGAACTCTATTCATAAGCGGCTTGCTGAGTTAAGAAAAAATGTACAGGCCATAAAGCTTGAGTATGGGTTAATGGACTGGCTACAGAGTTTAGGAATTACTGGAGGGTTAAAAGATTTGTTTCTGCACGGGATAACGATATTAATTGCCATAGTAATCTTTTTAAGGATATTGGGCTGTGTGTGGAATTGCTTTATGAGAATGATGAACCGAATGATAAAAGGGGTCTGGATTGCTCAAAAACAAAAAAGGGGGATTTGTGGAGTGGCTGGAAGAAAACGGGCATATTATGAGCAATCCAGACCGCATAACTTGGTTGTAATAACAGGCCGCAGCCCTAACAAGCTGCAGGTGTTGTGAAGGACGTGTGCAAGGCCAGGGGAGATAGGGAGGCTGTGTGTTCACTGAGAGATGGGGGAGTTGGACAGAGGGATGAGAAAAAACAGGATGCCTGCACGAGGGGGGAGCAGCGTGTGGGCACCACACTGGGACCAATCATAAGGGAGGTGGAAGCGTGTGGACGAGTGGTTTTAACCTATCACTTTTTACATAACAAAGCCTATGTAGCGTGTGTATCTCTTGCTGAGAGTATAAATTGCTGTAAGTCTTTTAATAAAGTGGCACTAACTTGATCATATTGGTCGTATAAGTTGTGTCCGAGCCTCCTGCTTCAACAAAATTTCTTCACTGGAAGGGTGGTCAAATACTGGAACAGGCTGCCCAGGGAAGTAATGGAATCACCATCCTTCTAAGTGTTTAAAAAATGCATAGATGTGGCGCTTAGGCACATATTTTAGTGGTGACTTGGCAGTCCTGGGTTAACAGTTGGACTTGATCTCAGAGGTCTTTTCCAACCTAAATGATTTTATGATTCATTAGCCCTTGTCTTGTCCATGGGGCTCCTTTTGAAGAGAGAGCCTGCATCCTGTTTGTAGCCTGCAGATGGTTTAGAGAAAGAAAAAAAATCTGGAACTGCTGAGTTTCTAGTGTACATCTGTAGGCAATATAAATACTGTGGTGTAAGAAATCATTTCTATCTCCTACTTGTTAGTGACTCTCAGTATGTTTGGAAGAAGGAAAGGGATGCTTATCTTGTGCCCCAACTAATTCGTAGCTTAAATTCCACTTTCACTAATAGTCCAGGATAAGATCAGAGGACATGCAGTGAGCATTTGTTTTGAGTTTACATGGCAATGTTGGGGGGGGCTGCATGGGTGGCCTCTGTGAGAAGAGACCAGGGGCTGCCCTCACGTCAGGCAGAGCTGGCCAGAGGCCAGCTCCAAAATGGACCCACTGCAGGCCAAAACTGAGCCAATCAGCAAAGCTGGTGGCACCTCTGCGAAAGCATATTTAAGAAAGGTCAAAAGAATACTGCATAGCAGTTGTGAGAGGAGTGAGGAAAAAATTTGAGAGAAACAACCCTGAAGATATCAAGGTTAGAGAAGAAAGAGGAGGAGGAGGTGCTCCAGGCATCGGAGCAGAGATTCTCTGGAACCCATGGAGAGTACCACGTGCCACAGCAGTTGTTCCCTGCAGCTCATGGAGAGGACCGTGCTGGAGCAGATATCCACACTACAGCCCATGGAGGACACCACACAGGAACAGGTGGATGTGCCCTGAAGGAAGTTGCAGCTGGTGGAGAGCCCACACTGGATCAGGGTACTGGCAGGAGCTGCAGCTCGTGGGGGACCCATGTTTGAGCAGTCTTTTCCTGAAGGACTGTATAACATGAAACAGATCCATACTGCAGCAGTTCTTGAAGAAATGCAGCCCATGGGAAGGACCCCACACTGGAGCAAGGGAAAAGTGTGAGGAGGAAGGAGCGCCAGAGAGGAACTGATACAAAGTGAGTGCAACCCCCATTCCCCATCCCCCCAACACTGCTCAGAACAGGGAGGAAGAGACAGAGGAGTCGGGAACAATGGAGTGAAGTTGATCTTCAGAAGGGGGGGGGGGGGAAACGAACAACAACATGTTTTCAGTTTTGTCTTTGTTTCTCACCATCCTACTCTATTTTTAATTATAAATAAATTAAATTCACTTCTCCAAGTCGAGTCTGTTTTGCCTGTGATGGTAATTGGTGACCAATCTTCCTGTCTTTATCTTGACCCACGAGCTTTTTTTCATCTTATTTTCTTCCTCTGTCCTGCTGAGGAGGAGTAGTGAGAGAGTGGCTTGGTGGGCACCTGGCAGCCAGCCAAGGTCAACCCACCACAGTAATATTAATGCATGCTGGAAGGTAGGTAGTAATAGTTACTCTATTGTTATTTGACATCTGTCGTGGTTTAACCCCAGTCGGCAACCAAGCACCATGCAGCCACTTCGGAAGTGATTGGTACTTAAGCGCAGCTCCTCTTGGCACCCTGGTGGCCATTGCTGGGATGGATGTTTAAGGGGAGGATTTCTTCTACACATCATGCAACTGATGCTACATGGAGTAAGTGGGTCATGCTGATTATACAACGAGCTCAAACAGGAAATCCCTATCATCCAGGTAACTTGGAAATTATTATGGATTGGCCACTAGGTAAAGATTTTGGGATGTCACCAGAGGAAGAGGTGACGTGCTGAAGAAGCCCCATTGTATAATGAACTGCCAGAACATAAGAAGCAATATGCCTTGTTGACTGATGGGTCCTGCCATATTGTAGGAAAGCATTGAAGGTGGAAGGTGGCTGTACGGAGTCTCCGATGACAAGTTGCAGAAACTGCTGAAGGAGAAGGTGAATTGAGTCAGTTTGCAGAATTGAAAGCTATCCAGCTGGATTTAGACATTGCTGAACAAGAAAGGTGGCTGATACTTTACCTTTATACTGACTCATGGATGGTGGCAAATGCCCTGTGGGGGTAGCTGCAGCAATGGAAGCGAGAGCAATTGGTAATGTAGAGGTAAACTCATCTGGGCTGCTGCATTATGGCAAGATGTCACCACTCGGTTGGAGAATCTGGCTGTAAAGGTACGTCATGTAGATGCTCATGTACCCAAAAGTCAGGCCACTGAGAAACATTGAAACAACCAGCAGGTGGATCAAGCAACCAAGATTGAAGTGGCTCAAGTAGATTTGGATTGGCAACATGAAGGTGAATTATTTATCGCTGAGTGGGCCTGTGACACTTCAGGCCATCAAGGAAAAGATGCAACATATAGATGGGCCTGAGATTGAGGGGTGGACTTAACCACGGACACTGTCGCACAGGTAATCCATGAATGTGAAACATGCATTGCAATATAGCCAAGCGGTTTGAGCCTCTGTGGTATGGAGGATGATGACAGAAATATAAATATGGGGAGGCTTGGCAGATTGACTATAGCACACTCCCACAGACCCACCAAGGCAAGCACCGTGTGCTTACAATGGTGGAAGCAACCACCGGATGGCTGGAAACATACCCTGTGCCCCATGCCACTGCCCAAAGCACTATTCTGGGCCTTGAAAGACAGGTCCTGTGGCGATATGGCACCCCAGAAAGAATTGAATCAGACAATGGAACTCATTTCCAAAACAATCTCATAGACACTTGGGCCAAAGAACATGGCGTTGAGTGGGTATATCACATTCCCTATCATGCACCAGCCTCTGGGAAAATTGAACAATGTAATGGATTGTTAAAGACTACGCTGAAAGCAATGGGTTGTGGGACCTTCAAACATTGGGATAAACATTTAGCAAAGGCTACCTGGTTGGTTAATACCAGAGGATCTGCTAGCTGAGCTGGTCCTGCCCAGTCAAAGTTTTTGCATGGTGCTTGGTTGCTGGCCGGGGTTAAACCACAACATCATAAAGCAGATGCTTTCTTCTCAGAAGTATGTCTTGCAAGTATTCTGCTATTTTGGCTATTGCTAATTTTGCAGAATAAAGATAGCCAGAGGAGAGTGTGGAAAATCCTTTTATCTAGAAAATATTTTTATGATATACAGTCTGGAGACTGTATTATTGGTGGTAATACTTGATCCATAATTCTGTAAGTATCTTTCAATTAGGTTTAGAAAGCTTGAAGTAGAAGTTTCCGTTAAAAGTAATTTAGCTGAACAATATTGTGTTTAGTCACTGTTGTGAATATAATATTGTTTTTACGATGCCTTCCATGTCAGTGTTCTATTTGGGAATTATATGCTTCATAAATTCTATCAATTTTCCTTCCATAAACAGCATGTTTTGTTTTCCACACAGACACAGACGTATATTCAAGGTATTGAATTAATCTGTCAAAACCAAAAAGAGTTTGTGAAGAACTCTGTAGAATCCAAATGGAATCTAGCAGAAGCCCAGCAGAAACTTGGTAGTTTAGCACTGCATAATTCGGAATCCATTGATCAGGAATATGCCAAAGCACAGACTGAAGCTTCAGAACTGAGACAGAGAGAGGAAGAATGGAGAAGAAAAGAAGCAGCACTAATACAGAGGGAAAGACAGAAAATATGGAATACAGATTCATTTAGTAAGGAGGTATTTAATAAGGTATGGCCTATAAATGTGTATGAAAACAATTATAAGCCTTTTTTATTCCATTTATTTCTCTTCTTGAGTGTTTTCTATATTTAGTATAGTGCTTATTGTAATGTCTTGAATGTTTTTCTTTCTTAATTTGTCCTATTGAAGAGGACATGTTGCACTGATATCATGAATGTGTATGACACCTCCTTTAACTGGGAGTCAGAACTTATATTTGTCCCTTATAGCAACTGTTGCCAAAACCAAGGATGAGAAAAAGTTCTTCACATTAAGTTTGTTTCTTTGTTATGCTAAATTCTCACATTTGAAACATGCACAGTTTGCCTCTAATAACGTTAATTTCTTAATACAGATTATGTTAGCACAAGCTGTCTTCATAGTAAATGTCAGTTTTGTTTTCAGCACTTAACTTGAATATGAACCATCATTTTTCATAATTCCACTGAGTTAGCTTCATCAGGGCTAGATGGTATAGATATTTCTCATTGTTTATAGATCAGTAAGTTCCTACTCGTGCATAGAACTTTGAGATATATTATTGCTCAGAAGAATAATATGATAAGGCATTTTTCACCCTATTATTAATTAGATGAGCTGTGTTTTAGTAAATAACCTTCCTGGGTACATGAAGTGTTGGGTACATGTGTGTTTGCTGGGCTGTGTTTAAAACTAGAACATTGCCCTTTAAGTAGTAATGAATTAAAATAATCCTATAGGTCAAAAAAGGTATATGTGGAGATTCTATAATAGTTTTTTCTCATCTTTAGAGTTTTATTAGTCAATATAAAAGAAAAGAAGTAGAAGATGAAGATATATCTAAATCATTTATACAGAAACATGAACAAAAGATTAGATACTTTGGTAAGTATGTTGCTTCCAACATTTTGCAGTTTAATCTCCTGTAGAATTTGTGTAGGTCTATTTCTTTTTTTCGTTATTGTTATTACTGTTGTAGAAAATGGATGCTAACAAATGAAACATCTGGCGAGGAGAGTATCTAGATTCTTGTTTCTCAGGACAGGCGATGTGGCATCATAACAAATAACCATTTCAAAGTAATGGAAGCTGTAAAGCACAGAAGCCCGTTGGTTACTATGATCAATGAGAACTTCTTGAGTCAACATAGAACTGAAAAAGTTTTTCAAGTCATAAAAATTAAAATTCTAGCAACTTTTTCTGCTGTTCCATGGGAAATGACAGGGGCATTAATGGAGATGCAATTCCTGCATGTAAAAGTGCCTGGGACCTGCCTCCAATAAATAGCTGGGGGTTTTCTGTCTGTTAATCCATGAGGGGAGGTGAATGATAAAAGGTAAATATCTGCAAAACAGCTGTTAAGACTATGTAGAGATGGAACCGATCTTTTATTTTTAAATATATAAATATATGAGTGATAGAAGGGTAAAACTTTGTATCTAATACTGGCAAGCAGTAAAATATTACTAATATGTGTATTAGGGCAATTAAATCATATGAAGGAAATGAGGGGGAGGTGATCATCTCACTGTTTGAATTTTGAGTTCTGACTTTTAACCTGCAGGTCTTTCCATGAAGGTAGTTTCATGCTACTTACTACAATTAAGTCTTCTAGTTAACTTTCAACCACTGAGTTGGCTCTCCTGTTTTTGACCTTAATGCTTGAACTTGGTTATAAAAATAGCTTTTTATTTCCTAAACCCTAGCAAACCATGTCAAAGCATATTAATTTTAGACTATGATTATGCTTTCATTTCTATTTGTCTTAACTTGCAAGCACTTCTGTCAAAATCACTGACTATAAATCTCCATCCATCAATTTTGTTATACTATCAAATTCTTAATAAATAGGTATAGATACTACTTGGTTACAGTGTGTGAAAACCATTTACAGTTAACCTGTTTTTAACGCTGCCAGAGATACAATAAAAATAAGATCTTAACAGTAGCAGCTAACTATATTTCAGTATCTTTAGTCTGAGCATACCTTATTGGTAATGTTCTTTTAGCACTGGGAGGTGTTTTAATAACCAAAAAATATAGAGTTCAGTTTTATTTGCATGGTGTTCTTCTAAGGTAACAATGAAGTGTGAAGGAGATTGTAGTGGTATGTAAATTTGAATAACATCTTCACTGCATTAAATCACTTCTCCGTATTGAATGTGTTAATTCATGTTGTTGGGTTTTTTTTTAATCAGGTATGCTGGGCAGATGGGATGACAGTCAAAGATTTTTGTCTGACCATCCATATCTTGTATGTGAAGAAACAGCTAAATATCTCATCTTATGGTGTTTTCATCTAGAAGCTGAACAGGTACTAGGAAGACCTTTAAACCGCTTAAAAGTATGCAATTTCCCACTTACACTACAGAAAAGCTGTCCAAATTGATGAGCCATTTAATTAATCTTCTCCCTGTCTTCTCATGTCTATGTTATCTTATTGAAGGAAGCCTCCAAAACACATTACTACATTAGATCTAGTCTCAGCTAATTAACAGTCCCTTTGCTTCTGTCAGTATCAGTTCTTTCCTCTTTAGGAATCAAATGCAAAGATGTTGCTGATTTCTAGATAGAGTTATACTTTTAAAGATACTTTCTGTAATTATGTAATTTCTCTTTTCAGAAAAGAGCTCTGATGGAACAAATAGCACACCAAGCAGTTGTGATGCAGTTTATTATAGAAATGGCCAGAAGTTGCAATGTGGATCCAAGAGGCTGTTTTCGTCTATTTTTCCAAAAAGCCAAAGTAAGTCAGAACTTGTATAACACTGAAACTCTTGATACCCTTGCAAGGGATCAGTGTTCTGAAGGAGCTTTCTTCCTGACAGTTGGAGGTTAAATATGTTACCAACTGAATCAAGCTTATGGGGAAGTGGTGTTTTGTTGGCAGTTCATTCTAGGATGAACATTTTGCATAATTCTGATCTTGAGAATGGAAGTTCCATGGATTTTTGTTAGGCCAGAGGGAAAGCAGAACATAGCATGGGAACTACAGGAGTGTGGAAAAGTGAAGTGCCACCTAAATTACAGCGCAAACATGAATGTGTCTAAGAACCAAGTGTCCTATTTCGTTTATCATAATTCCTCTCTATACAGTTTATGGCAGGGCCCAATTTGGAGTCTGTTTCTCTTCAGTCAGTCATAGTTAGCTCTGGAATGCTGAGAGGGAGAGAAAGATGTGAGAAGACTGAAGCTGTGGTTTGATGCAGGTTCTATATTAAGTTATCCAAGACTGAAGAATCAAATCATGCTGATCTTAATGCTGCTTTAAGGACTTCAGTTGACACCCACTTTGAATCATGCTTTGCTTTTGAATTGAGTGCTGCCATTAGTACCTTTTCTCTTAAGGGTATTGGCTTCTGAGGTGGCATAAAGGAAGGATTAAAATTATATTTGTTTTGTTCTTACATGTTCTCAGATGAATAACTCAGTTGCTATACCCATCAAATGCTAAAGTCTCTCTTTGAAACAAAGCAAACAAACAAAAAACAGCATACCTGAATCTTCTTTTTAAGCTGACTGGTGGTAATATTGTTATTGACTTGTACAAACCATTATCCTTTAATGAGTATAATATGCATTACTGCAAGACTTCTCTTTAGCAGTATGTATGCTTACAACTAGAAGTAAATCTGGCTGAGATGAAAAATATTTCACTCTTCTTTTTACAGGCAGGGGAAGAAGGCTATTTGGAAGCTTTTAAAACTGAGCTTGAAGCATTCAAATCAAGAGTGAGAATCTGTTCACAGTCTCAAGCCTTTATACCTACGTCAGTACAGAATCCCAGTGTCTATACTGGTATTGTAGGACTGGAGTCTTTGTCACAGGTAGGCTTTTTATTTCCAAAAATGAATATAACAACTCTTTTAGGAATAGATTTTTGCTACACTCTTGAGAAGATGTACTTTTTGAGATCTAGGAATAGGCCTCTCCATACGTGAAGCACTGTCATTTCTAACATGCACTATTAGCAATATGCAAGAGAGATTGTTTCTCAAAGCTCTCACAATTTATAGCATTAAAAGGCATATGTTAGTTCAGTGCCCTTGAATAATTGTGCTAAATGGAAAACTGCATCATTAACCTGTTCAGGCGCTAGAATTAAATATACTTTGCATCACAGGAGGCGAAATGAGCTTTCAACTGAAAATGACTAATCCTATTAATGGAAACCTACAGGTAGTCAAGTCTAAGGAAAATTTACACTGTGTTACGATATTCTGCCCTTGGTTTTATCTTTATTTTGGAACACCGGGGCCTTTGGTTTCAGTGCTGGTGATGATCACATCTTGGGCTGAAGATTAAAATTTAAAAGGGTTTAAAAGCTGGATGTTGGGGAAGGAGACACAATTTAAAGTACTTTGAAATAATTTTGGTCAAGGTACCTGTTTGATAAGATCTGGTAACTGAACCCTAAGTAAATAAGGTGATAGTATGCTAGCTAAATTTAAAGAAGCTTCTTGACACTCACATTATGACAATACTGTCTGGGTTGTTGTTTTTTAAGAAATTTTATTTTATTACAAACTTATCTTAAGACAAGCAAAATAAAGAGCTTGATTTAGTTATCTGTAAGTGTATGTATGCATTGAGATTAAGCTTTGAATTCTTCATTTGTTGCAGAATGCAAATGATCGACAAGGTTGCATAAACAGAAGTGTTTCCAATTTAAACTCAATGCTACTGAAAGATGAAGAACCCAAAATGATGGACACAGTATAGCACTGTTAAGACTGAGGCAAAGTGCTCTTTTTATTATTATTATTATTTTTATTATCATTATTGCAAATAAAAGAACGTGGCTATTTTCTTAAGACATTTTTATGGGCATCGCACTTTATTTTTGGTGCTTTGAGTGGGGAGGGATTTGGACGGAGGGTAATCCAGAAACAGTTGTAATAATGTTTGAAAATGTGCTGCTAGGTTTTTGGTTGTCTATGAAGAATGGGGTTCTCATTGCCAAACATGAAACTGAATGTGTTTTATGCTACTAAATTTGCCTTTCATGATTTTGGGAATTAAAGTTTGAAAAAGAACTTGCACAAATACAATGTTTACAATAAGTGATGGATTTCTGGTGGAATCTGCTATTGTTATTAGATATGGGTATGTCTTATTCTATGAATATTGAAGATCACAGTTATACTGCTATATTGCTGGCATAGCTCTTAAATCTGGTTTTATCATTAGCAATAAATTGGTATGACATCAGTACTGCAGATCTGAATGGCATCAATTAAAACACTGGCTCTCTACCTCTTCTAAGAGGATTTAAATGTTACATTTTGCTTTCATAAAAAAAGTCTTGTGTGTTGTTCCCCTCCCCCCCATATAACTAACAATTGCTTACATATGATCTTTGGGTTGTATGGTCACTGAGAAACTTTTGGTTTTAAGACTTTAGTTTAAATTAACTAAATTTTTAAAACTAATTTTTTAAAGCTAGTTCTATAATGGAGTGAAAATTATTAGTTGAAGAGAACAAAAGGAGACTTTCAGGTACAGTGGGTGGGATGAGATTCTGCTTTCAACAAAGCTTGATCACAGTCAAGAGCCAAGCACTTGTAAGTCTGGTTTTGGCAGGTATTTCATACACTGCTAAACTAAAACTTTTTATTAAGTGAATGATTTCTGAAATTATCAACTTAAGTACTGAGAAATAGGACGATCTTTAAAAGCCTTGTGGTTTAGGATCTTGGGTTCAAATGCTATTCCCAGAACAAGCCTGGTGTCAGAGCCTCTGCAATCCAAAATTTCTATGAAACTTTTCAAACTTGCTCTTTCTATAGCAGCTCTGTCCATAAACATGTACTCTGTAGCTGAGCTATTTCAAGGGAGAGTCTGTACCTCAAATATCAGTATAAATATTTGTCACATGTTTTTACAGGAGTCTATTATTTGTATGCTCCTTGAGCCAGATCTATTGTTTACTTGGCCCTCTGCTGCATTGCTCTGATCGCACACAGGGTTTGGAATGCATTTTAGAATAATAGTTTGACTAACCCAAGTAAATGAGTTGGTATAAATAGTTCTCATAGATCTTACCAGCAGTTGCTGACACAGATAAACTAGCTGTTATGCAACACTAGCTATTTTTTTCTTGTAGGCTCTAATTATGATATAGTAAAGTCTAAGTCTGTTGTAGTATACAGTGGGATAAGTATTAGTAAAAAATAAGCAATAGATCAGCTGATGGAAGCTCCTTTCTTGGCCCTAGTACTAATGTCTGGAACACTTGTGTTTTATCCTCAGGTTATCTGCTGTTCTGTCTAGCTATTGGGCAGACAATGAGGATTCAAGGAAACAACATACCACATCCAGGATGTGAGAAAAAGAGGTTGTTTATTGACTCAAAAACCAGAAGCTATATGGAACCGATGATAGTAATTGAATTAGAATGTCTTACGTCCCTTCTGATACCAGGAGCCCAAGGTGATGGCATCAGATGGATCTCTCATCTGGTGTACAGCATGCTGCATAGTCCTGTCTGTATCAAGGCTCAAACTGACAGGGGCTTCCTCACTTTTTTTCCATCACACGCTGGTTTTATGTCCCTTTCTTATACAGAGCAAACTAGCACTAAACATGTTGCCAGACTTTTGTCCAAGGCCACTAGCTCCTTGTGATAACAAATATCTTGAGTCTTTTCCCTACACCTGCAAAGATAGTAGCTGTCTCAGCTGCAAACTGCAGATAACTAAATATATTTATCCAGTCTGGTTTTGAAAACCTCCAAAGATGGGGACTGCACAACCTTTCTGGGCGCGTTGATCCCATGCTTGACCATCCTCATAGAGAAAAAGTTTCTCCTATCCAGTCAGGGCCTCTCTTATTTCCACTTATGCCCATTGTCTCCTGTCCTCCCACCATGCACTAGTGTGAAGAGCCTGGCTCTGCCTTCTTAATAACCTCCTTGTAGGTACTGGAAGGCTGCTGTCAGGTCCCCTCCAAAGCCTTCAGGCTGAAAAAGGCCAGTTTTCTCAGTCTCTCCTAATAGAGCATGTGGTCCAGGCCCCTGATGATCTCAGTGGCCCTCCATTAGATGTGCTTCAGTTGATCAATGTCTTTCCTGTATTGTACGTGACCCAAAACTGGTCACAGTATTCCATGTCTAATGAATGCTAAGTAAAGGGGGATAATCACTTTCCTTGATCTAATGGCTACACTACTGTTAATACAGCCCAGAATTATGTTGGCCGCCTTTGCTGCCAGGACACACTGCTGGCTCATGTTCAGCTTGCTGCCTATCAAGAGCACCCAGGTCCTTTTCAGCAGAACTGCTCCCCAGCCAGGCAGTCCTCAGCCAGTATCTTTGCAAGGGGTTCTTCCTTCCCAGGTACAAGACTAGGTGCTTGTTCTTGTTGAGTTATATGAGGTTCTGATGGGCCCATTTCTCCAGCCTGTCTAGGTTTCTCTGAATGGCAGCCCTGTCCTTAAGAGCATAATTTGCAAACTTGAGAAGAGTGCACTCTGTTGCCACCTCCAGGTCATTGAAAATGGTGTTCAACAGGACAGGTTCCAGGATAGACCCCTGTAGTACTCCACACTTGTCACTGGCCTCCGGGTAGAATATGACACAGCAACCGCTATCCTTTGAGCTTGATCATCCAGCTACTTTTTCACCAATCTAGTTGCACCCCCCTTCGCCCCCATCCAGACCATAACAGTTGGATACAAGCATAGGATGGGAGACAGTGTCAAAAACCTTGATAAAGTTGAGGTAAATGTCCACAACCATAACTATTTTAATCAAAGTAGGCAACCAAGTCAGTCAAGCACGATTTATCTTTGGTAAATCCTTAATGACGGTTTCTAGTAGCCCTCTCCTCCATATGCCCAGAACTGTTGTCCAAGAGGACTTGTTTCATTATTTTCTCAGGGACTGAAGTGAGGCTGACCAGTCTGTTGTTCCCTAGATTGGCCTTTTGGCCATTTTTGAAGATGGATGCAATATTTGCCTTCATCTAGTCATCAGGAACTTCCTCCTTTCCAATGAGACAACTATGACTTTTCAAAGATGGTATGGAATGGCCTTACAAGGACATCAGCCAGCTCTCTCAGCACCCTTGGAGGCAACCTGTCAGGTCTCATGGACTTGTATGGGTAGAGTTCACGCACGTAATCCCTGACTTGATCCTCATCCGCTTCTGGTAATTCTCCCTCTTGAACCCTTTCACTAAGCACAGAGGCATGGGAGACCTTGCTAGTGAAGATGGACACAAAGAAGGTACTGAGTGCCTCAACCTTATCTGTGTCCACTGTCACTAAATCGTCTGCCCTATTCAGCAACGGTCCCAGTTTTTCCTTGGTCAGCCTTTTGCTGCTGTTGTAGCAGCAGCATAGAGAGTTTTTATAGAAAGGCTAAGATTAGTGTGAATAGAGAAGGAATGGGAACCTTTGTGTGTGGAGACACCAGAAGGAACACACAGCAGAACAAAGGCTCTCAATTGTATACGTTAATGGCACCCAGATTAGCAGGTCATCAAGACCTCAGCACATCCACCAGCCATTACAGAAGACATCCAGGTCTGGAAACAAAGAACAGTGAACAATTCCTGATGACTCGCTGTGGTAGGCAGAAAGAATTGTGAGCTTAAATTGTGAATGCTGACAGGCTGCAGATAATTATGTGTGGGTAAACATCCAAAATTGAACTTTAGTACTCTCAAGCACAAGCCTGTGACTTGCTAGCTGCAACCAGTACAGACTGTTTGTAAATTTTGATAACTAATACTTGGACTAAAGAAGTGTGTCACATCTTGATTCCTCCAACTCAGAAACAGAACCACCAATTAGGAGCCTGATCACGTGTTGTGCTTCTGCACATGGACTATTTAAATTGGGAAAACTGGGGGCTTGGGTTACCAAAAAGAAGAAGGAGGCCTGGCAAAAAGAAAGTGAAGATCTTGGCTGGAGGAAAGATCCTGGAAGTGGGGGAAGATCAGGGAGATGTGTGGAGACAAATGCAGGGGGACATGCAGGAATCTTGGCCAATAATGCCTGAGACTGGTAACTGGGAGCAAGCTGCACAGCACAAAACCAACATGACTTTCATCTGCTCAACCCTCCTGGACCAGCAGTGATCTAGTGATCTTCCTGATAGGAAGTACAGACATAGTGAATGTACTGCTGGGGGGGGGGGAAGTGAATGTGTTTGTAAGATCACCAAGTAGGGTAAAAAGCTCTAATTTCATTGTTTCTCAAATAAACCCCGGTATCCAGATCCAGTATGGGTTGTTTGCTCACCTGTAACAGTCACAGGG
Organism: Falco biarmicus; assembly: GCF_023638135.1. Lineage (NCBI taxonomy): Eukaryota > Metazoa > Chordata > Aves > Falconiformes > Falconidae > Falco > Falco biarmicus. The sequence goes on along the minus strand of NC_079310.1, from coordinate 20,403,604 downwards.
GTGGGATAGGGTGGAGACACTGATCACTGTCAGCTCCAAAAGGGTACAAAAAAGCATATCCAAAACTTGCACGTGATCACTAACCTAAGAATAACCCAGGATACATTAGAAAGACTTGACAGCTGGCATCCCTTGTCCTCCATGTCATCACCTAACATCTGGCATCTTGCTGCCTGACTGCTGGATGGATGGCTTGAACATGCATAGACCTGGTGCTGTCAGGAGCAAGGAGGACTTGCTTCTCCCTAAGGGATGGGAAGCAAGGAGCTAGACATGACAACAAGACCAGCAGGGTAGAGGCCTTGCCAGCCAGGGCCCAGTCCCACAATACCCAACCAAAGCAGACTCGAGAAGGGTAGCCAGGATCAACCAAAAGTCTACATCATCAGGCAATTTCATGATGATAGGGCAGGTCCGAGGTCAAGCCAGGAAGTGAGTCTGCAGCTCAGGATCCAGTTCAACAGGCAGCCATTTCCTGGCACAGTCATGGCTGTGGCTGAGCTGGAGACAGGCACTTCTACAACATAGCTCATGGCTGAGTTTAAATGGATCTCCTGGGCCCATGGGTGAAAACCTCAGTTGAGGCTAGTCAGGGCCATTAAGGCCTACTACTGCACTCAGGACCTTGACATGTGCCTGACTGCTGGACAGACTTCTTAGATGCAGCCAAGGTCAACCCACCACAGTAATATTAATGCATGCTGGAAGGTAGGTAGTAATAGTTACTCTATTGTTATTTGACATCTGTCGTGGTTTAACATCTCTGATTATACCACAACCTAAATCTGTGCCTTCATACATCACACCCAAGCCTTCTCTTCTTAAAGGTAGACAAACACATTTTTTTCAGACTCTCCTCAAATCATGTGCTACCTTTGTCACCAAAATTGTGAATAAAGAAAACTCCTTAACACCAATGTAGCATTAAGAAGCAGGCATTCCTTTATTGCAGCGCTGGATGCACGGAGGAACGTTCTGTCTAATGTGCATGCCGTATGTTTCATTCAAGAAAGATTATATAGTCCACACATGTTTATGCATTACATTTCTTGAAAAAATCATACGTATTATTCAATAAGCAGTACTATGTGAATTAAGCATCGTGCATGCTCCTTACAGGTATTTTAGAGTCTTTTAAGGGGTATGAAACAAAAGTTGACCCTATAGTTACAGCTGACTGAACACTGAACCTCAGTTTGCTTCCCTTATATGGACTGTCCATATTTATTTCGTTAGTTTCTTATACAACAGTCTCCTCAGCTACCGTACACTTCTTGGTTCTGGAGTTTGGAAGATTGCTTCTTTCCTGTCAGTTCCCAGTTTCTGCTGTCCTTGGGAAATCTCAAATCCCAGACAGAGCACAGTTTCTTTTCCTACTTGGGCTTTGCCCTTCAATACACGATATCCTCGTCCTAAGAAATCCAACAAGCTTGTAGTCATCTGCAAACATTCTCCCCAAGTTTCTGAAGCCAATAAAATATCATCCTCATACTGTAATATTACTCATGGATTTTCCTTTTTCCGCAATTCCAATTCCTTTGCCAGCTGATTGCCAAATATTGTTGGACTATTTTTGAACCCTTGTGGCAATACTGTCCAAGTAAGTTGAGTTTTGCATCCAGTGGTGGGGCTTTCCCATTCAAAGGGAAATATCGCCTGGCTACTTTTGTCTAGAGGTACACAGACGAAAGCATCCTTAGGATCAAGCACTGTAAACCATTTATGGTTTTCCTTTAAGGATGTCAGCAAGGTATATGGGTTAGTTACCACTGGATGAATGTCTTGAACAATCTGATCAAATGTCTTAAATCCTGAATTAATCTTTACTCCCCATTCAGTTTCTTTACTGGCAATATTGGAGTGTTGTATTCTGATTTGCATTTTACTAATAATCCATAATTTTAAATTTCAGTATTAACTCTTCCAATCCCTCCCTATCCTCCCACTTAATAGGATACTGGTTTTGCCTTACCGGTTTAGTTTTGGACTTTAAAAAGAATTCTTACCAGCTTGGCTGACTTGGATCAACATGGGATTCCACTAGCCCATACCAAAGGGGTTACTGCATCTTCTACTTCTTCAGGGATTTCTTCTTTTGATCTCTGTGTATTCTGTAAAGATAAAAATCTTTGCCTCCTGTAAGAGACTGTGTTGGTGAGACCCACCATTGCCACAGCAGATGTGTTGTCTCAACATTGCTATGGCAGGAAACTCATGCCATCACCACAGTGAATGATCTATACATTGTTAAGTCAGGAAGATAACACCACTGCCACCACAGAGATTTATCTATACATTGTTAAAGAAGGAAACTGACTGACGCCATGGAGCAACGGGGGAGGCTGATCCTGCAAAACTTAACCAAACCCCTGTGCGTGCACCCAGACCTGGGGTCAGGGTGATCAAGGTGCCTGGAGGCCCCTGAGGACCACCTGATAATGTTGGGCACATACACCATTCCCGGGTGGAAGGTGTGGTTAAGCAGAACAGCTTGTAACAACTCTATAAAAAATGGAACCAGCTAACAACGGATGGAATGCTGCCCCACCGGACTTGGAAACGAATCGGACTGTTGGGACACTGCAACTCCGGGGTGGTAGCTATTGCTGTGAACTCTTTCCTTCTTTCCTTCTTTCTTTCCTTCCTTTCTCTCTTTATCTCTTGCTTATTCTCCCTTTGCATTCGCGAATTTATTGTTGGGCAAATAAAGTTCCTTGGCTCTTGACTCCATTTTGAGTCTTAATTCTGTTCCCGAGAATACAAACAGAACCATGCTCCGGTCTCAGACTGGCAATGCGAGATTTTAATTGGCATCACGGATAGGGTTCTCGGTGAAACAGAAAGTGCCAGGTTCTTTATGAGAGACTCTTGTGTGTGTGTGCTTGAGATGTACCTCAGTACGAAGTGAGTGCGGAGTCCAGATCCACGGTTCTGTTTGTCCATGAGGAAAACAGCCGGAGAAGGAAAAAGCAATAGAATTGAACAAGAGACAAGTCTCTAAAGAAGTTTAAAAGTGTGACCTCCTGAGAGTGAAGGTGGGGGTAGTATTAGAGAATTTAAAGTGAGGCCCTTTCAGGACGAAATAACTCCTCTTTGGTGAAATGAGTGCCCACACTTCTACAGATGTTCGTGATGTTTCCCCCACTGAAGTATGGGGCGGAGATTTATATAACCTGGATGACTTTTTGGGAACCTATCATGCTTGCCCAGCTCCTCAAGGGCAAGAATGGGCAAAAACCCACTGGTTCCAACCACAGACTATAGTGGATAGGATCATGATATTGCAGAAGGAGTCTAAAGTTAGGCCTGGGAAGGGAAAATACATAATTTGTGCAGTTTTAGGAGCAAGTTTGGCAGCAGCCATGGAAGATAGGAGGCAAAGATTGTTTCAAGATGATGCCGAGTTAGATTCCTTGAAAATGGCAGTTAAAACACTGGGAGAGCAGTTAGAAGAGGCCAAACAGCTATTAGAGCAGGAGAGAAACCAGAATGCTTTGTTAAAAGAAACATTAAGAGAAGAATTGTGGAAAGGAAGTGACTCATTTGGGGAGGTGGAGTCGAAGTTAACAGAGAGAGGGTTTAGGCAAATATATCCCCAGGGGGATTTACAGAGAGCAAAAGAGGCATCAGAAAACCCTCCTCACATTTATCCCCTAGTCAAGACTGAGTATTTATATGAGACAGACAACTATACTTGTCCCCAAATTATTACTAAAGAGGCTTCATTTACAGTGACTGAGTTAGCAAAATTAAGGAAGGATTTTGAAAGGACTCCAAAGGAATCCGAAACAGAGTATGTTTGGAAAGTGTCCTTGTCAGGAGGAGATGGGATTTTGTTGTCAGAGAAGGAAGCAGAAGGATACTGGGGTCCAGGTGTGTTTTTAACTACTGGCAACCATTAGGCCCCATGGTCGTTAACACAGAGGGCAGCGTATTGAGCTGGAGGACTGAACCCTTTGGAGAGGGGAGACCCCCTAGCCATTAGAGGTATGATGGATCAGCTGGTAGAAAGTGTAAAAAAAGCAGCTTGTCTGCAGATGATGTATGACAGAAGGCTTGAATCTCGCCAGGGCTCTCCCATGATGATGCCTGTGGACCCAGAACAGATGACTCCTCTAATTTGAAGACTTCCTTGTAGAGAGCTTTATAGCAAGTGCTGTAGGCCACGATGCCTGTGAAGGACCTTGAAGGCTAAAGAAGAAAGAAAGTAAGATAAGGTTGGCTGAATGCCTGGAAGAAAAACGGGTTATGAAGCGAGGCCGGAGTGGCTGGCTGAGAACATGAAACTCACAGAGATAAGAAAGAAGAGAGAAAAAAAAATGCAAGAAGTTCAGTGCATTTGTATCTTAGTAATTAACCAATTATATGTAGCCAAGAAGTGTGTGAACAGTATTGATTAACCAATGATATTTTAGTACGTTGCGCGTGAACAGTGAACAAGGATATATAAGTGTGGGTTTTAGACTAATAAAGGGTCTTCTGGTCGGATTCAGGAGTCCATGTCTTAACCTCCTCACTTCCTGATTCTCCAAAACCCGTTGGGATCCAGCTACAGGGGAAGATACAATACATCTCCATATCAGACAGAGTTATGTGGGGGGATGTTGCCCAAGAGGTAATTAACTTTGGGAGAAAATATGGTCCCATTAGCGGATCCTGGCAAAGACCGGAAACGAGAGCCATATGAACTGCGGGAAAAGCTGAGGGATGGTTAGCACAGGCTCAGAGAAGTCAGAATTCTAGATCAGTCTGATTTACTGATCCTGGGAGAGGGAGACCCCTAAGCCGATGGGAATAGTGGCAGCTGGGGCTCCAGAGAGGTATTCCTCAGGATCTAATGGATGGGTTCCCGACCCAGAAATTGGAGAAACTTGTACAGATATGGTCAGGGCACGAAGTTAGTTTTGAGCCAACCCCTAGTGCCCCACCATCAATAGGCATCAGGGAAAAAGCTGATGAAGTAAAGAGGGTGATGGGTAACTAGATCCTCTGTCCCCCAAAGGTGTGTGTGTGGGAACGGAGGGTGGATTTTTATTAGGCAACTCACCTTAAATTTGAGAGGAGATTTAATGATTACAGTTGCTCTAGGAACACGGAAAAAACCAGTAACCTTTTTAATTGACACAGGAGCACAAATCACTGCACTGATGCAGAGTGAGGCAGAGTAATATGGAATTTTGACTTCATCTAAAAACCTAATTGTCTTAAATGCTTTAGGGAAAACTCAATCAGTACCTATGGCCTTGGTAACATTATGGTTGCCCGGGGAGGAAGACCCAGTTAGCACCAAGGTTGCAATAGGCCCTTTTCTGACAAATCTTTTGGGCATAGATATATTGAAGGGCAGACAGAGGTATGATACCCATGGTAATTCATGGTCCTTTGTCATTCCTCAGATCAGAGAATTAGCTGAAACGTTCTGGACAGAAGTGCGCCTGTTACAAGCAGCACCTACCCTCCTCCCTTCCAGGATGACTAATGTGAAACCTTATCCCTTGCTATTAGGGGCCCAGGAGGGGATAGCTCCTGTGATTGAGGATCTTAACAGGGCATTTTAACATTCACCCACTCCCCATACAATTCCCCAGTGTGGCCAGTGCATAAACCAAATGGGAGGTGGAGACTGACTGTAGATTATCGTTGATTTAATGCAAACACTGGTCCCTTGACAGCAGCAGTGCCTAATATAGCTGAGCTAATCTCACTCATTCAGGAACAGGCTCATCCGGTGATGGCCACAATTGATGTGAAAGATATGTTTTTCATGGTTCCCCTGCAAGAAGAGGACCATGATTGTTTTGCTTTCACATGGGAGGGACAACAGTATACCTTTACTTGCTTCCCTCAGGGATATAAACATTCTCCCACTTTAGCACATCATGCTTTGGCACAAGAATTAGCTCAAATTCTCTCAGAACCAGGAGTTAGAGTTTATCAATACATCAATGATATTTTGATAGGAGGGGATCAAATTATTCCAGTACAGGTGACACAGGGAAAGATTATATAGCACTTAGAGTCTCTGGAACTCCAGATTCCAGAGGAAAAGATACAAACTGCTGCAAATGAAGTTAAATTTTTAGGGATATGGTGGAGAGGAGGTTCAGCCTGTATTCCTCAGGACACCCTCTCAACACTAAAGCAGGTAAAAATTCCAGAAAATAAAAAGGAGCTGCAGCATGTCTTAGACTTACTGGTCTTTTGGAGAAAACACATCCCAGACTTTGCAATAATTGCATGGCTCTTATATGACCTGCTGCGAAAAGGAGCAGCTTGGGAATGGGCTCCAGCCCATGACGAAGCATTACAGCTTTTGGTGTTTGAAGCAAACACCCACCAGGCTTTGGGTCCTATTCACCCCACTGACCCTGTCCAGATTGAGTGGGGGTTTGCACACTCAGAATTGTCAATTCATTTTTGGCAAAAGGGACCAGAAGGTCCTACCCGCCCAATCGGATTTTACTCCAGGAGCTTTAAGGATGCTGAGAAACGATACTCTAATTGGGGAAAAAGGACTGTTTGTAGTGAGTGTTGCTCTCAGAGAAGCAGAGCGAACCATACACCAACAGCCTATAGTTTTAAGGGGACCTTTTAAGGTAATTAAACCTGTGTTAGCAGGAACTCTTCCCCCTGATGGGGTGGCCTAAAGAGATACTGTGAGAAAATGGTATGCTAAGATTGAACATTATTGTAGTGTCTTTACTGTCACTGAAGGCACCCCTAAACAGTTAAATATCCAAAAGGAAGTAACAAATCCCCTGGAGGAGGATACCCCTTCCCCTTCTGTGATAAAAATCACTCCTGCTTTTTTGGAGGAGTTGCAGAATGTGTGGTTTACAGATGCCTCTGCTAAGAGAGAGGGTAAACAATGGAGATCCCGAGCTGTAGCTATTAATGTAGATGATGACAGGGAAATCATTACTGAAGGTGAGGACAGTGCCCAAGTGGGAGAGTTAGTGGCAGTGTGGAGTGTGTTTAATAGTGAGGAAGGGGCTAAGACTCCGGTGTACATTTACACTGACTCATTTGCAGTGTTCAAAGGATGCACAGAATGGCTCCCTTTTTGGGAACAGAATAACCGGGAAGTAAACCGAGTGCCAGTGTGGCAAAAGGAGAAGTGGCAAAACATTATAGATATTGCCAAACGTGGGGATTTTGCAGTAGCATGGGTGCCGTCCCACCAGGAAAGGGGTACTCTGGCAGGTGAATGGAATAATAGAGCAGATGAGCTGGCCAGAATTGCCCCTTTGCAGCAGGAAAATCAAACCAGGGAAAACTGGGACAGACTTTTGGAATGGCTACATGTTAAGTGTGGTCATTCAGGGTCTAATGTTTTATACAAAGAGGCACATGCCAGAGGTTGGGCTGTCACTTGGGAATCTTGCAAACCTGTATTTCAGCTTGTGAACAATGCAGACTTCGACTAGAGCGACACTTCATGGAAGATTCCCCCCTTCATTTGAGAGATAAAAAGTGTCTCTGGGAAACTTGGCAGATAGATTATATCAGACCTTTCTGAAGGTCAGAGGGGAAGCAGTGTGTATTAGTAGGCGTGGAAGTGATTTCTGGCCTAGTTCAAGCCGGAGCGTTTACATGAGCAACTGGGGAAAATACAGTGCGAGCCCTGAAAATTTGGTTTAGTTTCCTCCCAAAACCTGATTCCATTCAGTCAGACAATGGCAGTCATTTTACTGCTGACAAAGTGCAGGAGTGGGCGAGGCAAGAGGGAATCAAGTGGGTATTCCACACCCCATATTATCCCCAAGCTAATGGCATAGTAGAACGAACTAATGGACTCTTAAAACAATTTCTGAAACCTCACAAGCCACATTGGGTGGAACGCCTTTAGGATACAGTTACCCGAGTTAATGATTGCTGGGGAATAAATGGATGTCCCTGACTGAATGCCTTTTGTCCTAAACCCCCTACTTTGACCCCAAAGTCTCAGACTCTCAGTACTCCCGGAGAACGAGTTTTTTCTCCTGGACAGCCTGTGTTGGTAGAAATGCCAGCCATTGGAGCTGTTCCTCTCGTGCTCACTGAACCTCTTAATAAATATGCTTGGAAAGCCAAAGATGCTCATGGAAAAGAATATAAAATCAACACCAGGTGGATTACTCCATCCTTCTAATAATAATTTGCTTCCGGTTCCTTTGAATGAACCGAGTCTGTTTTTCTTTTCCAAGTGAGGACTCTGGAGCCTACCTGAAAAAAAAAGAAAAACCCATATGAAGCTGCTGATTGTCTGTGTGGCTTCATCAGTATTTTCCTTGTTAATAATTTTAGGATGTTTGGCATACCATTGCAGACATTGTTTTGGTCGACCATTGTCGCCATGTTTAATATCCAGGGAAACTCCTGTGCCCCCCTCACTCTCAGAGGGTGGCAAAAAGAATTTATAGCTTTAGGCCAGCAGGTGGCTGATGTTTTTAATCTGACTAATTATTGGATATGTGGGAGTCCTTTAGGATTTAAAGATTGGCCATGGACATCAAAACCACTATCCCCAAAATGGCTCATGAGTAATCTGAGTGACATAACCATTGGTAATAACTCATTCTATTGGAATGAAGAGATAAACCCATGGAAAATCCAAGTTCCCGAAAAAGGAGAATACTATCTTAATTGGAACAACAGCAATGGAGGTTTTGTGCATCACAGTGTGTGTATTGGACATTTAAATATGAAAATCATTGTATTATTCCAGGCTGTCAACCCATTAGTTGTTCAACTTATAACCACTCTCTTCATGTCAAGGATGACATGTTATGGTGTTTGTATAGCAACACCACCAATGAAAAACTTATCCCTCGTAGGCTAAGTTGGGCATGGGTCAATGAAGCTGGACATAAAAAACTATCTAATAACTTTTGGTCTAGTGGCAATCTCACTGGAGCTAAGGTATTGAGGGAATCTGACCCCTTGACTTGTGCCATCAGTGGCATAACTAACCAAACAGTAACCATTAAGTGTAACTATACTAATCTGGTAGGAGCATGGAAATGTGATTTTTGGATTAAAGGGAAAAAGGCAAATAATCGAATTAAGCACCCTTTGGGCTTAAAAAATACTATTTAGTTTGAAACTCCTTGTAATTCCAATTTAAGGCGCAAAGGGGATGGAGCATTTATAAATGGAACTTGGGCCTGAAAAGGTCATTATTGGATTTGTGGTCATCATGCTTATCGAAAATTACTAAATAATTGGAGTTGAACATGTTATGTGGGTTATATAAGCCCTTTTATTTCCTGCTACCAGAGGAAAATGAAGACAGTTTGGGAGTTAGGATATATAATGACCTTAATCAATATCAGCAGTCCATTGACACTTCTATAACAGATGGTAGTGATCAAACCTGGGGCCAAGAGAAGTGGACCCCTCAACATATCATACAACACTATGGACCTGTCACCTGGAACCCCAATATATGGCTCAGCAATGCTCGAGAACCTATCTATAATCTAAACCACATTATTTGATTGCAAGCTGTCCTGGAGATCATTACTAACGAGACAGCCCATGCCCTTGACCTATTGGCAGATCAGGCTACACAAATGCGAACGGCAATATTGCAGCATCGCATGGTTCTCAATTACCTGCTAGCTGAAGAAGGAGGTGTTTGTGGTAAACTAAATGATTCTAATTGCTGCTTAAAAATTGATGATAGCGGCAAAATTGTTAAACAGATTACTGCAGGAATACGAAAGCTGGCCCATGTTCCTGTCCAGACATGGAAAGGCTGGGACATTTACATGTTTTCCTGGCTCCCTGGCGGTCCATGGGTTAAGTGAATCCTATTTTATTTGTTATGTGGTCTTGCCATGCTGATGTTTTTACCATGTATCATTCCATGTTTTATACATTTGTTTCAACATGTTGTAGCTAAGATGCAATTTATAACTACTGTCTCACCTGATGGTCTTAAACAAATTCATGCTGTGCACCGAACTGCACCATCAGTAATACAGATTGTATAGTGTTATTGTTTATTTTCTTTTACCTAAATTCGTGACAGAAGTTTCTACACCCAGATGGTACATGCACATTAAGCTAAGGGGGCGTGAAAATATGTTTTCCTACTGTGTATCCTTAACCCGACTTTGGCAGAGCAGGGCAGCAGACCATGTGGACCATGAGGACTGCAATCGCTTTGCTTTGTGTTGTCTTGGCTAAGGCCTCCTTTACAAGTATTGAGTACAGAGTAAGTAGCTCCTGTGTCTACCAAAAATTCTATCTCATCATTCCCCAGCCTTAATATAACCAGGGGTTCAGCTGGGGGTGACTCCTTTGGTCCCCTTCAGGACTCATCATCTAATGTCATCAACTTAATGGCCTGCGAAGCAGAATCCAAGTTCCCAGCCTGAGGGCATTCTTCTTCCAGTGTCCCTTTTCCTTACAGATTGCACATTGGTCCTCTGCCATCTGGGGTTGTATAGGTTGTGTGAAAGGAGATAACCTGCCATTTTCCCTGCTTCTTCCCATCCCCTGGTACCCTCTTCCTCTAGCAATTCCCATTGGAGCCCTTGTCAGGGCAGCAATTAACCTTCCTTCTCTCAAATTTTCTCTTCTAATCTGTCATGTCTCCTCTTTTTCTTGATTATTAAAACCAGTCCATGCTACTTCCAGCATTTTTCCCAGATCCCTTGAATCTGTCTCTTCTAACTATTGAAGTTTCTTTCTTGTATCTGGGGATGATTGCCCTATAAAAATAGAGATCAATTGTATAGCTTCATCTGGATTATCTGGATCTAGATTAGTATATTTTTTAGCAGTTAGTTTTAACCTTTCCATAAAAGCTGATGGTGATTCATTCGGCTCCTGTTTCACTTCATACAATTTGGACCAATTGATTGCCTTTGGCATAGCATGTTGAATGCCAAATAATATCCATCTTTGATATCTTGTTAATAACTCTTGCAGTCCCTGTTGGTTTGGGTCCAACCTTGAATCTATAGAGGGGCAATTCTGATCCACTGTCCCCTGTAAGTTACCAGTAGCATGTATTCCTTCTACTTGCTTCCTTGTGGTATTTGATACCATTTTCTTCTCAGTCCCATCTATGTGTCTAATATCACCTGTAAATCATTCCAGTCTGGATCCTGAGTTCTAATTATAGTTTCAATTACTTTCACCACTCTTTCTGGACCCTCCCTATATATGCCTGCAGTCTCCTCCCATGATCTTAAATCTATAATTGAGAATGGTACTTTAACCATCACTGGCCCGTTATTCCCAACTGCTTGATAAAGGGGAGACTGAAAAACTTCTCCCTCTTGTCGTCCTCTAGTTCTACCTGCTATTGGACTAAATCCTTCCGATCCATATCTTCCCTCTCTCTCGCTCCTGCCCTCTCCTCCTTCATCCAAGTTCCTACCCAGATTCTCATCAAGATCTCTTGATCTTTGACTAGGAGCCACCATAAATTCTAAATCTTCCTCTTCTTCCCTATCATATTTGAAACGCCTTTTTCCAATGCTACAAGCTGAATGACAATGTTTCAAATTTTTCCCTTTCCCTTCTTTTTTCAAGGCTAAACCCATAGGTTCTTGTGGCATTATCCCACACTCTTTATGCCATTCTGGACGATTTCTTAATGTGAAAAATAAACCTACATATGAGAATTCAAACCATTTTCCCTCTCGTCTGCAAAATAACATGAATTGCAATATGGTGTTGTATCTTAAAGTTCCATTCTTTGTCCATTTTTCTTGGTCATCAAGGGTATACATTGGCCACCAATGATTACAATATTCTATGAGTTGTTTCTGAGTGAGAAGACTTCCCCCCACCTTTCCCCAATGCTTCAATAAACATCTGTTGTGGTTTAACCCCAGCCAGCAACCAAGCACCATGCAGCCACTTGCTTATTCCCCCTCACCCAGAGGGATGGGGAGGAGAATCAGAAAGGAATGTAAAACTCAGGGGTTGAGATAAGAACAATTTAATAAGTAAAGCAAAAGTCGAGCACGCAAGCAAAACAAGTCAAGGAATTCATTCACTACTTTCCATCAGCATGCAGGTGTTCGGCCATCTCCAGGAAAGCTGGGCTCCATCACGTGTAATGGTTACTCAGGAAGACAAATACCATAATGCCAGATATCCTCTCCTTCCTTCTTCTTCCCCCAGTTTATATACTCAGCGTGATGTCATATGGTATGGAATACCTCTTTGGCTAGTTTGGGTCACCTGTCCTGGCTGTGTCCCATCCCAATTTCCTGTGCCTCTCCAGCCCTCTCACTGGCAGGGCCCAAGAAACCAGAAAGTCCTTGACTTAGTATAAACATCACCCAGCAACAACCAAAACCGTCAGTGTGCTATCAACATTGTTCTCACATCAGAGCCAAAACAGCACTGTACTAGCTACTAAGAAGAAAATGAACTCTATCCCAGCTGAAATAAGGACAACATCCCAAGGGAGATTTCTTTAAAATATCACCATCAACAAATTGAACTGTTCCCATGATAATAAACACAGATTACAATAAACAACAAAACACCTTAGACAGGACAATACAAAAAGCCAAGACAATTCACTCACACATACGTTCTTACAAAATTTTCATCTTTAAATGAAATCCAAGTCTTAATATCCAATACTGTTCTGAGATCAAAACCACAGTTTTACACAGTGGGACTCTAACCCACAATTACTAAACCAAAACCACAGTTGTGCACAAAATCATTCCACAGACTTTCATCTAGCAGAACTATAACCTTTTTTTAGGCACCTTTAAATCCCAACCCTGTGGAGCTTTTCTCCGTGCCTTACAGGTAGGCAACCACCCTTTTCCTGTTTCAAGAAAGGAATGCCTTTACCTTCCAGCGGTCTTGCTCAGAGTCTGTGGATTAGAGGTTCTCCCAGAGAATCCCTCAGTGCCAGCTGTAGGTCCTGTGATCCTGCAGATCCATCAAAATTCAGAAGCAGAGTCCCATCTGGGTTGCCAAAACTGTCACCAAGATCAGGAATAAGAAAAATTCTTAACACCAATGTAGTATATAAGAAGCAGGCATTCCTTTATTGCAGTGCTGGATGCGTGTTAGGTGGAACAATCCACCCTGACCATCTTGGCAGCACTCCACTGAATTCGCTCCAGTATGTTAGCAGCTGTCTTGTACTGGGGAGCCCAACACTGGATACTATACTCCAGACGCAGAGTATTCCTCTCTATTTGGCACTTGCGAGAACTCATTTGAATAGCAGGTTTGACCAGATGCTCTCCAGAGGTCCTTTTGAGTTTAGATTGGTCTAGGATTCTATATGTCTACATAATATATTTAAGCACACATAAACTGTGATGATTTTCATACAACATAGAACATGGAGTAATATACCATAATTAAATATTTTTATTTGGAAGGGATAGGAGACATTGCATGAGAACTCCACAGCTAATGGATAGCTGCGCAGAGCATAAGCTATAGATATAAAATTATTAAATTTCAGCATAACTTAAAACAAGAATTCAAAGCTATGACTGCCATTTGATACCTCTGAATATCATTTTTCTAAAAATGCTTTCTTTGTTTTCCTCCTGCAATTTGAGATCTACACTATAACTTAACTGGATACAGTTATTTAAAGACAGTTGTAGGGTCTAACTTAGGTAGTGTTTAGAAAAATCCAGTATCAAAAGTTCAACCCAATACCACAATTAGTGCAAGGTACTTATACAAGTTACATAAATATTCTTATGTTAGATGTTGCTAGAGCAGCAATTTCAAAAGCAAGAACCGGACAAAGTCAATTTAATTCCATGTTAACTCTTATGCCCATAGCTACAAATTAAGTTAAATAGGTTCACAACTAAAAGTCTTGGGAATTTTTGTATTATACATCTACCCTTGAATAAAGCCTGATTCTTGAAAGTAATGACAAATACACACTTGACTGAAGATTTTGTTCCTAACCAGTTCTATTTGGTAAGACCCTTAGATTCTAAATTTTAGGTGCAAAAAACACCGAGCACAAAATACACAACCATTAGTTATGTGACATGCTTACAAGAGAAGGATTATTATCAAACATCCTCTATAACATACTGATGTGCTATTTCACATCAAAGTGGAAAAGGTTTTTTAGAAGTCTCATTTTCAGTAGTAATAGGTGCTCACTACAAGGAGACTATTTTTACATACTTGCATGATAGTATGAAGCTATCAATAAAGAGCTTCACTTAATACTGTATCCAGTTCTGGACTTCCCAGTTCAAGAGAGACAGAGAAGTACTGGAGAGGGTCCAGGGGAGGGCTATGAATATGATGAGGGGACTGGAGCATCTCCTTTATGAGGAAAGGCTGAGAGAACTGGGCTTTGTTCAATCTGGAGAAGAGAAGACTGAGAGGGGATCTTATCAATGTTTACAGATATCTTAAGGGCAAGTACCAAGAGGATGGGGCCAGGCTCTTTTCAGTGGTGCCCAGTGACAGGACAAGGGGCAATGGGCACAAACTGAAATGCAGGAAGTTCCTTCTGAAATGAGGAATAACTTCTTTACCTTGAGGGTGACACAGCACTGGAACAGGCTGCCCAGAGAGGTTGTGGAGTCTCCTTCTCTGGAGACATTCAAAACCTACTTGGACGCGATCCTGTGCAACCTGCTCTAGGTGAACCTACTTTAGCAGGGGGGTGGACTAGGTGATCTCCAGAGGTGCCTTCCAACCCTGACAATTCTGTGATTCTGTGAATAGATCCAACTCACAAGAAAGATTCCCAAATAATAGATTACTTAACAAGATTTAGCCCTAGGTTTTCACAATCCTTTCTGAGACAGAAATTAATAAATATAATTTAAAGAACAAAGGTTGGTGCAAGGCTAGGTTTGGCCAGGAGGCTAGGGTTTGAAGGTTCACAGTAAGATACTCATCCTGCTGTACCAGATGCTGAGCTGAGAAGAGAGTAACACTGTGAAGAAAGTCTTTTGGGAATCTGCCTGGATGTGAAGGGATTGCTCCACAGACTCTAAATGATATAACAGCCTCTTGGTCCAACTGCTGAGAAAATACATGGCTAGAGATTTCCTGGGGAACAGGCTCTCAGTGCACTCAAACCTAGACAGGGGGCAGCAGGGACATCAACCTAGGAAGAGCAGCAGGAACACTTGATCCCATGGTTGATGATGTCTGGACATAAGACTCTGACCACAGACCAGAGGCAAAACAAGCATAACCACTAGCAGAGACACAGACTGGCCTGCCTGACCACAGGGAGGAGACAATTTGGCTCAGTATTATTGCTCCACACCAGCCCTGGCAGGAGGAACTAAGTCATCTTAATCTGGTTCCTGCAATCAGGGCTGTCACCAGAGACCTCTCCAACAGGGCAACAAAGCTGGTGAAGGGTCTAGAAAACAAGTCTTATGAGGAGCAGCTGAGGGAACTGGGGTTGTTTAGTCTGGAGAGGAGGAGACTCAGGGGGGATCTTATCACTCTCTACAACTACCTGAAAGGAGGTTGTAGGCAGGTGGGGGTAGGTCTCTTCTCCAAGATAACAAGGGACAGGACAAGAGGAAACGGCCTCAAGTTATGCCGGGGGAGGTTTAGATTGCATATTAGGAAAAAATTCTTCACTGGAAGGGTGATCAAGCATTGGAACAGGCTTCCCAGGGAGGTGGTGGAATCACCATCCCTGGAGGTGTTTAAAAAACCACATAGATGCGGTGCTTAGGGACATGGTTTAGTGGTGAGCTTGGTAGTCCTGGGTTAACAGTTGGACTTAATGATCTCAAAGGTCTTTTCTGACCTAAATGATTCTATGATTCTAACAGCCACTCAGCCTAACTGGAGCCCTCAAAGAGGTAAGCAGAGACTACAACCATCAAGAGAGAACAGTCTGGAAAATAGGAGGGGAAGCATCTGTTCGCTACTCCAAAAGAACTTAGGAGAGCTGCAATGCCTCAATGTCTCTTCTCTCAGTGCTTTGAACTCCAATCCTCATTATCACCACCAAGGCCACTGCTACTGTATCTATATCTCCCCCTTACCCCTTATCTGAACAACAAGAGACAAGAACACAAACACAAAAACAACTCTACAATAAGACAAGGGGGGGAGATGAAGATGGGGAAAGGAGAAAAGGACATGCTGATTGGTCCTCTCAGCATGATAATAGGGAAGTGAGGTTGAGAGAAGGCTATAACTTCCTCCCTCTTTTCCTGGAATCCTAAGGTTAATGGTCCAGGTGAAAATATGTGTGCCCTAGTGCTGGGGAATGGGGGGGAAGAGATATATGGGCATGCATGTCTGTGGGGAGGGAGAGAGAAGTGCCATGTGGGTGCACAAGAACTTTCTCCTTTGCTTCTGTTGCTGCTAAGGGAGAGAGGGGAAAGGGAGATGTTGTGCATAGGGCATGTTGAGGCTTTGCCCATCCTTGTGGGAGGTAAGGAGCCTTTCCTTTCTGTGGTCAGCAGCTGTTCTGTCTTGTCTGAAAATGAGTAAGGTCCTCCAAGGCAACTGTGGAGGAGATCAATTTTTCTCACTGTCTCTCTGTGACTGTAGGCAGAAAGGCTCCTTGATAAGATATTGCTGAGCAAATCAAGTTAAACCACGAAACATGTATATACTGTTTATTCTGTGCGTGTATACACACACACACTGACATGCGGAATTAGACTCTATAACTCAAAAGTTATAAAGTAGGTATGTTTATTGCGCGCAGATGCACAGGGGATCGCTCCTCCACAAGCGTGCATGCTCGAAGTGACGAACCATCTCACATTTATACAATAAAACAAATGAACATTCAACTAACGCCTATACATATTCGTTACCTAAACCCACTTACTCTCGCTTCGTATGTTAATTAGCTTACCAGTCCTTTGCCTGGAATGTGGTGGTCTTGCAGATTTGTAGGTGATTCATGTTCTTGTGACCATCTGATCTTCTTCAGCAAGAAGCCTTAGCACTCCCTCCCTCTAGATAGCATTGGAATATCTCTCATCCTTTTCTCATTCTTTTTTAAAATAGCCCCTTTGTTAGAGGAAGAAGGGCAGGCGTCTCCCCTTTGTTAGAGGAAGAAGGGCAGGCCTCTCCTCAAAACTGTAGGCGTCTCCTCAAGGCTGTGTGCCTATGTGACCAGACACCGCACCCATGACTAGTCACCATACCCACATTCCTTGAGCAGACATATACAATCACAATCGATGTCCATTGTCCCCTTTTCACACTATTTCTCCATATCAGTCCCCCCTTTTCTATCAAACTAAGTAAATTCTTTTACTTAAGCAGTCTTCCCGAATGATATAAAGCATCATACATAAGCGTTACCCTTTTAAACATTCTCCAAACCCACAAATATAACATAATGGTTAGTATTAAGGAAATTCCTAAACTGATCAATAAGATCACAATGGGGTGTACCATAGTGTTAAGAATTCCTGTTGCAGAAGGTGACCAGCCAAAGAGAGTATCCCACCAATTATGGTTTCCATCAAGAAATCATTTACATATTCATTACAATTCCAGGAATTCATTTACATATTTCGCTCCTGCGCAATGTCCGTCTGGGGGTCTTCAGGATGAAGATCAGGAGTCTTCCTCCAGTGAACCTTTTTTTACCTTCTTGTTTCTGCGCAGACTCTGTTCCTCGATAGGCTAATGAGCATGATTCAAATTCCTTGTTTAGGTAGCGTTATATACACAACAGAAACATAGGACCAGATGGCCCTTATAAAGATAACGAATCCAAGGACCTTGTGTCTAGTACATCCGTGGTGCTGACACTAAGGGTCTTGGTGTATTCATCATGTTGACAATAAGGGCCCTTGAACACCTTTCAACTTTGGATAATTATATATAAGCACATTATTTTCTAAAAAAGTAGTATACCATTCATCACTCATTGTACGTAGCTCATTATTCAATCCCCCCTGTTCTAAAAACTATCATTATGCTCTCTGATCATTGTTCGACAGCATCAAACAGAACACTGAAGTAATAAGGAGTATGTATTTGCCAATCTATTCCCAATACTGTACACACTTGTTGTACTATTTTGGCACAAAAGTGTGAGTGTCTATTGAAAGAGATTGTTGCCGGAACCCCAAAGCGGGGGATAATTTCATTAAACAATCCCTTCGTTACCTCTCTTGCTTCATTTGTTCGACAAGGAAAGGTTTTTGGCCAACCTGAAAACAAATCAGACATAACTAATAAATATTGGTACCCCCCTTTTCTTGGGAGTTCGGAAAATCAGCTTGCCACTGTTGTCCAGAATAATTCCCTCTACTAATGTTCCCTAGTTTTATTTTATTCGCTGTATTGGGATTATTGCGTAAACACCGCTCAACGCCTACTGGGTTGCATCCAACAGCGGAGCTCAAGATTCTTCTTGGTGGCAAACACAGAGGCCAACCCAGTCTTGCCCTTGACTATGGTAGGAGGCACCTGACCAACCTTATTCCTTGTACTTCGTTGTCAATGCAGAGTTTCATCTGCACATCCCATAACAAGTCACTGTCATGGCAAAACACACAGATTTACATTAGTAGAACTACTACAGAGTGTATTTTATTTCAGTTTTTCTGCCAATATCCCCACAGCCTTGCTGACCAAGGGATATTGTTTTTATCTGAACTGGGCAAGCCTCCCCCTTATCATTTTTACTGTAACAGGTAAAGCATTTTTCACCTTTTATTTTCAGATACACCTGGTTAAAAATTTCCTTTACTTCAGGGAGGTCCTCTTTTCTGTTGAATTAAAGATAAGCTCGATATTTCAATTACTTGATCATTTTTAACTTTTAGTTTCATTTCTCCTTCTTTAAACGTCTAGATGTTCTAATAAATCTCATCCCAACAAAGATTTTGATGAATTTGGCATTCTTATTTGTTTTCTTAGTTTGTACTTTAAAGGTTTCAGGATGCTTTCCTGGTGGCCAGCAGCTCCCACAACTGTAACAATTATTTTTTTTACTGAAGTTTCAATCATGCTTACCTAGTAACTGGAACCTTTATCTAGTCCTATTGATACAGAGAAATAGTGTGAAATGGGGACAATGGACACCGACTGTGATTGTATATGTCTGCTCAAGGAATGTGGGTATGGTGACTAGTCATGGGTGCAGTGTCTGGTCACATAAGCACACAGCTTTGAGGAGACGCCTACAGTTTTGAGGAGACACCTACCCTTCTTCCTCTGACAAAGGGGCTATTTATAAAAAGGATGAGAAAAGGATGAGAGACATTCCAATGTTATCTAGAGGGGGGGAGTGCTAAGGCTTCTTGCTGGAGAAGATCAGATGGTCACAAGGACATGAATCACCTACAAACCTGCAAGACCACTACATTCCAGGCAAAGGACTGGTAAGCTAATTAACATACGAAGCGAGAGTAAGCGGTTTAGGTAACAAATATGTATAGGCGTTAGTTGAATGTTCATTTGTTTTATTGTATAAATGTGAGATGGTTCGTCACTTCGGGCATGCACGCTTGTGGAGGAGCGATCCCCTGTGCATCTGCGCACAATAAACATACCTACTTTATAACTTTTGAGTTATAGAGTCTAATTCCGTACGTCAGTTTGGCGAGCCAGGCAGGAGGATTTCTGCTCGGCTGAGGGACCAGCTGCGGAGCGGACGCTCCTAGGCACACCCCGGGAGATTTCCTCGGAGGAGCCTCCTCTTCTCAGCTGTTCACCCGGGAGCAGAAGAGAAACCCCTGGATCCACGGATAAAACGGTATGTTTAGAAACGGGGCAGCTGGTGAGACGCACGGAGACGTCTGGCGCGCAGCGTAGTCCCCAGGAGGAAAGGTACCTTGGGAGGGGGTTTGCTGACCAAGGGGTGGCCGCTAGCGATCTTGAGGGCAGATCGAGCAAACCCGAGGTTACTGCCATTCCTAAAAGCCCAGAGGCCTCGTGACAGAAAGCGGGGGGTGGGATGGAATAAGGCAGAATCTCACAGGAACAAGAGGGACCTCATAGCAAAAGTAAAATGGAAACTTTTGCGTAGGAAAAAAAAAAAAGAAAAAAAAAGAAAAAAAGAAGAAAAGAAGAAAAGAAAAAAAGAAAAAAAAAAAAAAGGGGGAAGCTAAAAACTTCCTTTAGGTTGTCTTAAGAATTGGGGAATTCCTAGAATGTAACAACTGAAATAGCGCTCTGTGTCTTGTATGTTCTATGTGTTGTCTTGTTACATGTTCAAACTTGGAGTTATGAAATGTATGCTGAAAAATAATAATATTCTGGTAATTCTAGGCAAATAGCGGAAAACTTAACACTCTGCATAAGACCAGGAAAAATTTGGGTTTTTGTTTGTTGTTTGTTTTTTGGCAATTGCTCATTGAAATGCATACTTTGTGAACTGTCAGCGTTCCTAAAAGTTGTACATAAGTGCATGGTACCGTATAACATATTGCTTGTGTGACTGAGGGCTGCCCGGAGAGTGTGAATGGTGTGATTGAGATGCGCATTTTGATTTTCCGTGTATAGCTTAATTATTTTGACTGAATGTGAGTGCAAGAGTGCTTGAGACAGGCGTTTGAGTGCAATACGAGTAAGGAGCTCTATCCGCGTTTCTGACCTTGGGTGGCTAAGGCGGCCGGAGAAAAACAAAGTAATTCAAATTGCGAAATAGGAAATGGAAGGAGTAAGCCCTGTGAAAAATCACCCTTGGGTTGTATATTAAAACATTGGAAGGATATCGTAGGACAGGGTGGCACCGAAAACAGAAGGAAATTGATTAAATATTGTAATCAGTGGTGGCCTTTGTATAAATTGGGGAGTGATGCGAAATGGCCTCAGGAAGGAGGAACGTTAGATTATAACACTCTCCTGCAATTAATGTTGTTTCTGAGGAGAGAGGGAAAATGGGACGAAGTATCGTATGCAGACATGTTCTTCGTCCTCCGGGACAAACCTGAGTGGCAAAAGGACTGTGGATTAGTACCCCCTCGGGATCCTATGGTACTAGCACTAGAAAGAGTGCGGAATTAACATCACCTGATCTTTGATTATGGCTCTAGAAAAGGATAGGAAAAAAACCTGAGACCTAAACTAGAAAGATGTTCTTGTTGAAATTTTTGTGTTCAAAAGCTCGGGTTGTGGTTCCTTCTGTGGAGCAACCAGAATGAAACACGTTGTAAGATAAAAACTTGTACTAACGTATGTAAAACCTGAGGCGCGCGCGCGCGTGTGTGTGTGTGTGTCTGTGTGTGTGTGTGTCTGTGTGTCTCTGTGTGTGTGTGTGTGTGTGTGTGTGTGTGTGTGTGTTGGGGTGAGTTTGTACAAACCCCCGTACCCCCTCGAAGGTGCGACTGAATCATGCTGGGATGTATGGCAGGATGTTCTCTGTTTGCCTGCAAAGGCATGATATGTAAGAACACAGACTTAAAGCAACAAGGAGCAGATTTGCATTCAGGGTAAGAAAGAGTTAAAACAGAAGTGCTGTAGCAGAGGCAGGCTTGTGTAACCAGCAGAGCAGGAAGAGCATCTCCTGCCCCAACCCTTCTGCTGGTAAGGAGGAGGGGGTTGCTGTTGCTGACAATTGAGCAGAAGGACCTGACAATGTCACCCCAATTGCTGCAGCATTTGCAGTACAACAGGACCGGTAACGGCCCCTTTAGGGCAGGCAATGGGTATGAGGTGGAATTTTAGTGAATACAAAAACAACTTATTTGTTAAACTTCAGTAAAAAAAAAAAAAAAAAAAAAAAATTTGTTACAGTTGTGGGAGCTGCTGGCCACCAGGAAAACATCCTGCAACCTTTAAAGTACAAACTAAGAAAACAAATAAGAATGCCAAATTCACCAAAATCTTTGTTGGGATGAGATTTATTAGAACATCTAGACGTTTAAAGAAGGAGAAATGAAACTAAAAGTTAAAAATGATCAAGTAATTGAAATATCGAGCTTATCTTTAATTCAACAGAAAAGAGGAAAAGAGGACCTCCCTGAAGTAAAGGAAATTTTTAACCAGGTGTATCTGAAAATAAAAGGTGAAAAATGCTTTACCTGTTACAGTAAAAATGATAAGGGGGAGGCTTGCCCAGTTCAGATAAAAACAATATCCCTTGGTCAGCAAGGCTGTGGGGATATTGGCAGAAAAACTGAAATAAAATACACTCTGTAGTAGTTCTACTAATGTAAATCTGTGTGTTTTGCCATGACAGTGACTTGTTATGGGATGTGCAGATGAAACTCTGCATTGACAACGAAGTACAAGGAATAAGGTTGGTCAGGTGCCTCCTACCATAGTCAAGGGCAAGACTGGGTTGGCCTCTGTGTTTGCCACCAAGAAGAATCTTGAGCTCCGCTGTTGGATGCAACCCAGTAGGCGTTGAGCGGTGGGAACATATGCCATGCCAGACCCTGATTTGAGGAATGGCCCCCTCTGTTATAAGAGGGTCATCCAGGAAGGAAGAACATAAGATGGCCCATTGAGGCACTGATTTGGAAATTGGAAACTGCCTGGCCGACCATGAGGCCAGACAAGTAACAGAGGAGGTAGGAAAGGAGGAATTATCCTTAACACCAGACGATAAAATCCAAACTGTAAGTACAGATCAGGAGCCAAACTATTCTAAAGAAAACTTAAAGGTAATTCAGGACATGAATGATAAAATAAAAATAAGTAAGTGGACTTATTTAAGGGATGGTCGTATAGTGGTACCATCCAATTTAATATGGACCACAGCCCTATTATTAATAAGACGCATTGGGGAGCTGATACATTATATAAAAGTCTAAATCAGAAATTGATAGGGCGAAATTTGTATACTGTAATAAAACAGGTGACTCAGCAATGTGAAATGTGTTTACGCAATAATCCCAATACAGCAAATAAAATAAAACTAGGGAAAATTGGGAGAGGAAATGTTCCAGGGCAACATTGGCAGATCGATTTCTTGGAACTTCCTAGAAAAGGGGGGTATCGATATTTATTGGTACTAACAGATACCTTTTCAGGTTGGTCAGAAGCCTTCCCGTGCAGAACTGCTAAAGCCTGGGAAGTGACCAAAATACTACTCCAAGAGATAATACCTAGGTTTGGAGTCCCAGCGGTAATGTCCTCGGATAGAGGACCACATTTTGTGTCCAAAATAGTACAACAGATCAGCCACCATCTAGGAATAGATTGGCAATTACATACCCCATACCGACCACAATCGAGTGGCCAGGTGGAAAAGATGAATTATCTAATCAAACAACAGATTGTCATGTTAGGTCAAGAAACAAATCTAATTTGGCCCCAGTCTTTGCCATTAGCTCTTACATGAATTCGAACTAGACCAAGAGCAAAAGAGGGGCTTAGCCCATTTGAAATTTTATATGGACGACCCTATGGGGTACAAAAGGGGACGTCTTCACAGATTGGTGAAGAAACAATGGCTTCCTATATGGTGGCACTAAACAAACAATTAATAAGAATTGAGAAGCATGTGATGGGAACACGTAGTAGGGGTCTGGATGGACCTGTTCACGATATACAACCAGGGGACTATGTATACATTAAGTGTTTTACAGATAAAACCCTGGAACCACAGTGGACTGGACCTTTTCAAGTCCTACTCACCACCTACACTGCAATCAAGGTTGAGGGACAGAATTCTTGGATTCACCATACCCGGATTAAGAAAGCCCCTGCAACTTCATGGAAAGAAAGGAATCCCCAAGAACAGCTCTGACTTATAAGATTAAAATAACAATCATGCTAACCACTGTTCCTACCACCAACACAGTTACAACAACCCCATTAAAAGAACTATTAAAACATGCAGATTTACAACGTATACTGGAAGAAACCAAAGAAAAGGGACACGAAACTCTTCTTATTATCCATCATGATGTAGAGGGGATCAAGAAAGTTTTAAAAAAGGTAGAACAGGATGGAAACCATAAGTGGTGGGATACTCTCTTTGGCTGGTCACCTTCTGCAACAGGAATTCTTAACACTATGGTACACCCCATTGTGATCTTATTGATCAGTTTAGGAATTTCCTTAATACTAACCATTATGTTATATTTGTGGGTTTGGAGAATGTTTAAAAGGGTAACGCTTATGTATGATGCTTTATATCATTCGGGAAGACTGCTTAAGTAAAAGAATTTACTTTGATAGAAAAGGGGGGATTGATATGGAGAAATAGTATGAAATGGGGACAATGGACACCGACTGTGATTGTATATGTCTGCTCAAGGAATGTGGGTATGGTGACTAGTCATGGGTGCGGTGTCTGGTCACATAGGCACACAGCCTTGAGGAGACGCCTACAGTTTTGAGGAGACACCTGCCCTTCTTCCTCTAACAAAGGGGCAATTTTAAAAAAGAATGAGAAAAGGATGAGAGATATTCCAATGCTATCTAGAGGAAGGGAGTGCTAAGTCTCCTTGCTGGAGAGGATCAGATGGTCACAAGAACATGAATCACCTACAAACCTGCGGGACCACCGCATTCCAGGCGGGGGACTGGTGGGCTGATTGACATGCAAGGCGAGAGTGGGCGGGTTTGGGTGGCGGGTATGTGTAGGCGTTAGTTGAATGTTCATTTGTTTTATTGTATAAATGTGAGATGGTTCGTCACTTCGGGCATGCACGCTTGTGGAGGAGCAATCCCCCGTGCATCTGCGCGCAATAAACATACCTACTTTATAACTTTCGAGTTATAGAGTCTAATTCCGTACATCAGTTCCACAAGCAATTTGCTAAGAGAAAAATAGGCTTAAACTTACTGTTTGGTGCCAGAACAAGCATTTGTGCAGCCACATGGTGAGTTGGATCAAGGAACTAATTTGTCTGAAAAAGTAATAATTTTTTGCTGGGTTGTTTTTCAGCCAAGTCCAGATTCCTGATCTTGTTGCCATGCTTGTCCAAATGCTTTTAAAGACACATTAAGAGGCAGAAAGGAGCAGGATCAAGTGGTGAGGGGTAAGTGTATGTAAAAGTCAGTTCTTTGCTGGCTGAGGAGGGAGATAAAGATGCTTAACATGGAATTAGCAAGGGAAATTATTCTCTCGTATTAGCTATGTGCATAGCGGTGCCCCAGCCTAATGCGTGGAGGATCCCAATATAGAGGAAAGCAGGGTTTATGCATCTTACAATACAGTTGTGTAGCCCAATCAAACCACTCAGTGTTACAGGGGGGGCTAATCAGTTGCTATTGCTCATATAATCAGTATGTGCTTCTCCCATGCAGGTTCAGTACATGCTTGTCCTGTGCAGGTGGTATGGATGTATGGTCATTGGTGTGTAAGTCTTAATTGTTCTAAACCAATGTCCCATGCAAGTGGAGTGGTTTTATACTGGGTTCTGGTCATTTGCTGATCTGGCCATGGTTTTATGCCTGGGTTTTTTTGAAAGGTAAATCTCCCATTGGTTTGTTTTATTGTCAGTATGGGCTGTTCTCAGCTGATAAGAGCTGGCTTAGGTTGGGTCTTCAGGTCACATCAACTCCTAGGTAAAAGCTCATAGTCTCAGGTAGTGTTCATTCTTCTAAGCAAATTGTATTGCAGTTAGCATCTTGCCTTTCACAGTGAGAAGAGACCAGGGATTGCCTCTATACCAGGCAGAGCCGGTTCCAGTCAGCTTGGCAACAGGCCCACTGCTGAGCCAATCAGCAAAGCTGGTGGTGATTTTTCAAAAGCATATTTAAGGAAGAGTAAAACCACTGTACAGCAATATGTGAGAGAGAGGGGGAGGGGAAGTGTGAGAAACAGTCCTGCAGACCCCAAGGTCAGTGAGGAAGGGGAGCAGGTGCTCCAGGTGCCAGAGCAGAGGTTTCCCTGCAACTCATGGAGAGAACCACAGTGGAACAAGTATCCACACTGTGGGGGACCCCACACCGGAGCAGGTGGATATGCCCTAAGGAAAGATGCAGTCTGTGGAGAGCCCATGCAGGAGCAGGCTCCTGGCAGAAACTATGGCTTGTGGGGGACCCACACTGCAGCTGATTTTTCCTGAAGGAATGTAGCCTGTGGAGAGGACCCATATTGGAGCAGTTCCTGAAGAACTGCAGCCTATGGGAGAGGCTGATGCTGGAGTAAGGGAAAACCACAAGGAGGAAGAAGCGGCAGAGAGGAACTGTTATGAACTGACCACAACCATCTATTCACCATCCCCCTGTTGCCACTCATGGGAGGAGAAGGTAAAATAGTCAAGAACAAAGGAGTGAAGTTGAGCTGGGGAAGGGAATTGGAGGTGTTTTAGTTTTTGTCTTTGTTTCTCACCATCCTATTCTATTTTTAATTGGCAATAAATGAAATTATTTTTCCCCAAGTTGAGTCTGTTTTGCTTGTGATTGTAACTGGTAAGTAATCTCCCTGCCTTTATCTCCCGCCAAAAGCTTTTCCATCCTATTTCCCTCCTCAATGTGAGGGGGTGGGGGGTGAGGGAGTGGTTTTTGTGGGAGTCTGCAGCCAGCCAAGATAAACCCACCACAGTCAGTCATGCTGACCCAGGAAGAAAAAAGATGTGTAGAAATTACTACTTTGATTTGAATGGTAATAAACTAATTTCCCCAAGTCAAGTCTATTTTGCCCGTGACGGTAACTGTTGAGTGATCTCCCTGTTCTTATCTTGACCCATGAGCTTTTTGTTATAATTTCTCTCCCCGGTACAGTTGAGGAGGGGAGTGATAGAGTGGCTTTGGTGGGCACCTGGCATCCAGCCAAGGTCAAACCACCACAGAGATACTCAAAACCTCACCAGACAAAGCCCTGAACAAGCTACTCTGGCTGATCCTGCTTTGAGCAGGGAGGTAGGACCAGATGACCAGTGGTCCTGTCCAACCTCAATCATTCTATAATTTTATATTTCTTATAAAAGGTAAACAACCCTGCAGTTGGTAGGAGATTAATAACGAGCAAAAGAAAGTACACAGGGAAATATATATATTATTATTCTAGAGGAAGCCAGACTATGGCACTGGTAGCATTTAAGAAGTAAATGATTTTTCATTCATGGGTTAGTACTATGCTTGAATTCAGGTATTCGGACTGAGTATGGAACTTAGTGCAACCAGGGCATTTCAGCTCCCTGAATGCAAAGCAGTGGCATAATGAGTTATGAGTAATTCTGAGAAGGGCTTTAATTTTACAGTTAAGTATGCCAAATTGTAAACTTTGTAAAATAATAGTCATGAAGTTGTAAAGTATATAAAGAAAATTGCTTCCAAATCCAGTAGAAGCATCAGGATTAAAAGTAATGAAAATACACACATTCTGACTACTATACAGACATATACTTTTGCCTAAACTCATCAATTGGATTGATATTGATGAGATTATATCAGATTATATCAAATTTAATTTTGAATGCTAAATTTCTATTAATTTTATTAATTTTATGCTAAAATTCTGCCTTCCACATTAAGCACAGTAATTAATGGATAAAACAAACATGATAAAGCAAAAAGAAATTATATCATGTGAAAGACATCTGGTAGCTGCTCTTCCAGAAAGAATATTATTTTGTTAATTTGTTTCATCTGTCATTGTCATATTCGTTTATATACCCAGCACAGAGAAAACTTAAAAAATTTAACTCTGAACACAGTTTGACAAGTAGCTATACTGGATCTGTGCCCTGCCAGTTCATCTGATAGAACAAATATGAACCCTCTTCAACATGTGCAATTGCAAATGGTTATTGATGAATCCGTGAGCTCACAGTAGTGATTTTATGCTGATAAAATGAATCTTTTACATGCTACTTGATATCCTAAAGTGCTTTGCATCTTGCCTATCATTTACCTTTTCTTTGGATTGGTGGATAGCAGTTCTTGTGCACAGTGAACTTATTTGGGCTGACCTTTGTCAGCCCTGCTTTTTTCTACACATCAGTAAGCAGCTATACTGTAGGGTATTATTAATGGGTCTGAAAGAACAGTATGCAGCTCTAGCTTCCTAGCTAAGGAGTAGAGGTAGCACTGACTGTAGCAACAGGAGGAACACAGAACCTTGCTTGGCTGGGAATATAGTTGATATAACTCCTATACTGAGTATATACCACTGTTGAAATTGAACTTTCATGCCATGGAACACATCCATCAGCAAGCTGCATTTGATGGCATTAACACAAACTATACCAGTGCATTGGATGAAACTCACTAATTATGGCTTGATTGACACCTGTGTTGAGTCACCATGCATTCCATGTTGTTCTCAGGGCCTAAGGGCACTATTAGGTCTTAATGGCCCTGACCAGCCTTCACTCTTCTTGCCCATAGGCCCAGGGATTCCATTTAAACTTAGCCCTAGGTCTTTGTTTCTTGTCTAAGTTATGTTGTAGGAGTATCTGTCTATAACCAAACACAGACATGGCTGTAGTTGAGCTATGGGTGCTGTTGTTCTAGATCCCAACCTGCAGGATGACTTTCTGGCTTGACCTCACTCCTACCTTATCACTGTAGACCTGTCTGGTGATTACTAGACTATATGCTAAATTTGACTTGCAGATTGACTTCCTAGCTTGACCGTGGATCTGTCTCATCACGATGAACTTGCATGATGATATGGACTCTTGGTTGAACCTGGCTACAGTCTCTGGGTTTGCCCTACTCACCTTGATTGGGTACTGTAGAACCAAGCCCTGCTGTGTTATTGTACTTGGCTCCCCACCCCTTAGAGAGCAGCTGGTCTTTGTTGCTTTCTGAAAATTTCAGTAGCTGACTAGTTTTTATCAGCTCAGTAGCTGATAAGAGTGAAAATTGACAGAAACGATCATACTGCAAACAGAGGAAAAGTTCCAGGTGATAGATCTGTGCTAAGTGCACCTTTTATTTTTCATATGGCAAATGTAATTCTCACTATGCATTGAGAAGTAATTTGAGGTGGTTATTTTGGAGTTAGCCATGCCAGACTGGAAATTAGGTCAGGGTTGAGATGACAATAACAAACCATGCAATCTGAGGGGGGAGGATGAGTTCTCAGTCCATGCTGTCTATGAATGAGGAACATAAAGGATGATGCAGCAGGTCCTTTTGCTATAGGCTTCCTAATGGTACTAATGCTGTGGGTGGGACACATCTTTCTTTGTTGCTTTTCTGTCTCCAGGTTAGTTGAAAGAATTTCTATACAGTTTTGCTCTAAGCTATGGTGAGTAGTAGTTAGGCTTTATCCCCATCAGTTCTAGCTGATATGGAAAGATACATAATTCCTACCTGTCCCACAGTTCCAGTTGGAATCAAACTATGACATTGGGTCTGTTACTACACAGTGCAGAGCAATTAACATCAAATAAATCACTGTTCTGTTACTTTACTTGATGAGTCTGTCTATTCTGTGTTGCCCTGGCTCGTGAAGCTGCTCATGGATAACCTGACTTATTGCTGGGAGAAATCAAATGATCTCCTTTACAGGATTTTACCATCAGGGTCACAGTGGAGTCTGATCTGATATACTAAGATAATTCTTTTTGCCTGATGCCTCTTTCCTCTTCTGTGAAAACAAAGGGGAGAAGTTGGCAGGAGAATAGAATACGTGCCCTTTCTGTAAGTGTGTGGGAGCAGGGGAAACCAATCTTTTCATAACAGTTGTTCTTGCCTAATAGTTCTGTCTACTTTTTATCTCACCTTCACTATGGCTGATCAGTAAACCCCTAGAACTGAAAAAAAGGCTGTAAGGACCTAGGCAAGGTCTATGTCATATCTCACAAAGCTTAGGAAAGACTGTAGGGAGTGATTGACCACAGCTGTTGCAAAGGAAGATGAATTTAAAATAAAGGAGACCTAAGGGTGGCCTTTGTTCTAGGGAAACAACTACATCACTTGAGTGAGTCAACCAGCAGTGTGACTATTTGACATGAAGTGGAAAATGAATGATGATATGGAAGTAGGTGCTATCCTATGCACAAACCATAGAGATTTGGATTTTTCAGAAAAGCCACTGCTAGTCCTAACACCAGGCCATTGATAAATCAAAGTAAGGGAGCAAAAAAAGAAACAAGAAAAATAAAACATATTTTATTTTTAAAACCTGTGAAAAGGAATGTAATAAATAATTTTAATCTTCATATTTATAACACAGGGAGATATGAACCTAGCAAAATGTAATCAATCATTAGCTTAAGAAATGGAATCAATAAATTTTTTTCTCAAATATCTGTTAAGTAATCACATGAGTGTATATTTAATGTCACAGCCCTCTGATCATCTTCATGGCTCTCCTCTGGACTCACTCTAAGACATCCATATCTTTCTTGTGTGGAGAACCCCAGAGCTGGATGCAGTACTCCAGGTGAGGTCTCACAAGAGCGGAGTAGAGGGGCAGAATCACCTCCCTCAACCTGCTGGCCATGCTTCCGATTGATGCAGCCCAGGATACACTTGCCTTTCTGGGCTGCGAGTGCACATTGCCAGCTCGTGTCCAGCTTTTCATCCACCAGTACCCCCAAGTCCTTCTCCACAAGGCTGCTCTCAATCCCTTCATCCCCCAGTCTGTACTGATACTGGGCGTTGCCCCAACCCAAGTGCAAGCCCTTGATCTTGGCCTTGTTGGACCTCATGAGATTCACATAGGCCTACTTCTCAAGCTTGTCCAGGTCTCTCTGGATGGCATCCCATCCCTCAGGCTTGTCAACCACATTGCTCAGCTTAATGTTGTCTGCAAACTTGCTGAGGGTGCACTTAATCCCAATGTCTATGTCACTGATGAAGATATTAAACAGTGCTGGTCCCAGTACAGACCCCTGAGAGACACCACTCATCACTGAACTCGTCTGGACATTGAGCCGTTGACCTGACCACTACACTCTGGATGCAACCATCCAGCCTATTCCTGAACAGTCTATCCAACAAATCTATATCTCTCCAATTTAGAGAGAAGGATATGGTGGGGGACCATCAATGACATCTGTTGCTCTTCCCTTGTCCACTGATGTAGTCACTCCATCATAGAAGGCTACTAGGTTGGTCAGGCAGGACTTGCCCTTAGTGTTGAATCACCTCACTGTCCTCCATGTGCCTTAGCATAGCTTCTAGGAGGATCTGTTACATGATCTTCCCAGGCACAGAGGTGAGGCTGACAGGTCAGTAATTCCCAGGGTCCTCCTTTCAACTCATTTTAAAAAAGGGTGCAATGTTTCCCTTTTTCCAGTCACCGGGGACTTCACCTGACTTCCATGACTTTTCAAATATAATGGAGAGTGGCTTGACAACTACACCAGCCAATTCCCTCCGGACTCTGGGATACATCTTGTCAGGTCCCATAGACTTATGTATGTTCAGATACCTCAGGTGTTCACGATCCTGATCTTCTTTTACAGTGGGAGGGACTTTGCTCCCCCAGTCCCCATCTTCCAGTCCATCCTCTAGAGAGGTATGGGGAGAGAGGCTGCCAGTGAATATTGAGGCAAAAAAGTTGTTGAGTACCTCAGCCTTTTCCTTGTCTGTTGTTACCAGTTTGAAAGTCTTGTTCATCAAAGAGGGTACACTTTCTCTGACCTTCCTTTTCTGGCTGACATACCCACCTCCAGGAAGGATTCTAATGAGACCTCTGTCTGTCCTCTTCTGGTGGATGGAAAGAGTTCAGAGTCCACAGTCCCTGAAAACCCTTAGTCTGTGATGTGGCACCTAGGCCTTGGAAACCACTTGCAACGCACACACAGAAAATGTTTTCCTTATACCCAGATGGGGCATCGAGAGGGCAGGAACCCAAGGAAAACACCTGCATTCTCTTGCCTGGTCAAAAAAGTAAAGCAAGGGATTTCCTCCCCTTCATACCCCATTGTCTGCTCTGTCACTATAGGTGCGATAAACTGAAGGAGCCTCCCTCGGTTGGGGGGGGGGGGGGGGGGGAGAAAAACACAAAGGGACCTCATTAGTACCTGCTCACTACTGTGGGGAGTGGGGAGGAAAAGTATAGAAAGAAACCAGAGTTGGGTCCAGAGCCTTTTGTCACGCCAGGCAGCTTGTCTTCCCTCCTTGCCCCTCAACACCTCCTAGGCTCAGCGAGGGGAGAGAAAACCAAAACAAGAGATCCCAGTATGGGAGGGGATAAGGAGCTTTGCATGCAGTCACAGAGAACAGAACATCAGAAGGGGAAGATGACATAAAAGAGAAGCTCCCCTCCATCCCTACCCACTAGGTCTCCACCTCACCTGCTTGCCCCTGTAGAAGAGGCGCTGGCGGTCAGGGCTCACACAGAAGGTCTTCTGGATCTTCTCCCGCAAACATTCAATCTTGGTGAGACGGCTCAGATCATCAATAGTATGGGTCTCAGTGCCGTCTATGGTACGAACTTGGATCCACATGGTGTGCGTCTTTCACGAGCTCAGCCACCCACGGTGAAGGAGAAGTCTTGCTCTCCAAGCGTGTGATAACGGAAGACAGGACAGATTCCCTCACTTCTTTGTTCAGCTCAATGGAAGCAGGTTTTTTGAATCCCGCCGAACAGGCACAAGCCTCCCCGCCCGCAGGCCTCGCTCAGAAATGCGCAGAGAGGTAAAGGAGACCTGACCCAATCCTCATCTACTCCCCAAGTGTACTCCGTAATCACACAAACAGAACCATAAGCTCTCCAAGCCAGCACAACACGAAGCAAAGACTGGCGGGAATCGCCACAGGCAGGTCTAACGAACACCACCGAGAGCCATCACCAACCCTCAGAGAGCGTTTACTAGCCGCTACCGCTCTCGTACAGTGGTCACGGCGCCAATAGTGATCTCGCGAGAGCCCTCAGCCGTAAAGAGACAACATTGAGAAGGCGGGGGCGGATAGATAGCATCGTCACCTCTCCTTCCGCATTCGGCTTTACACAAAGTCACGCCCAGCTCAGCCCCACTCTTCGAGCGTTCTCTGGCTGTCATCTTTTTTTTCCTTCTTGCTCAGTAGTTGTATCAAGGCCAGGGTGGGCTGGGGTGCAGTTTAGCGCACACGTAAAGAAGCGGCCATTATCGTTCCTATGGGAGGCAAGCGGGAGCGTCTTCTCGTTCCCTCACAGGGCACAGTGTCTCTAGTCTCAGGCCTGCAAATTATACTAATGACATAGGAAGTGACTTTTTTCTTCCACCTTTACCTTTCAGACACACACAGAGTCAGGACTCGGCATGTCAGGTGTCACAGTGACACAAAAGCATGGACCTGAGATGGCATAAATAAAAGGCAAGTAAAAATGCTTTGCATCCACTGATGAAATTTAGGCCCCAATGTTTCCCAGTACAAAAGTGCCATCAAAACCTCAATTCAGCCAGATTTAGCTCTGCCTAATAAATCCAGAATAGTTCTGTCTGCTCTTATCATATTAGAAAAGTGCAGATGTGGGCCAGGACAAAAACATCAAGCTTCCATTTTTAACACAGATCAGATGTGTGGGTTTTATTTGCTACATTTTTGCTCAAGACTCCGAGTAACACTGAAAAAGTCTGGAGTTTTCATGTATACTGGTAAAATGGTACTATAAAAACATATCTGATGCAGTACCCGGTGAGATTCAGCTTATGGATATAGGTCTCTGTGATGTGATTATACCCTGGGAGCATTGAAGCCTACATTTTTGGGCAGAGTTCGCAGCAGCTTTGTTGCCTGAGTAGTAAAACTTTAGAGACTGAGATAACAAACTGACAGGTTCTAGATGAGAGAGATGTGGTTTTGTGACTTTTTTGTATCAGGATGATATCAGTGATCCCTATATATTATTTTCAGGTCTGACCTAATTCCCATTGTGGCCTTGGTTGAGTTACTTTTAAGGCCTGATTTATGGGCATTCCAGCACTTGCAAAGGCAGCTGAAATAAATGAGAGTTGCTTAATGCTCCTGAAATCTGTTCCCTGCCTTTTTATCTCCATTGCTTCATCTCTGTTGCTGAGATAGCACTCACCTTCCTGTAACTATACCTACTACAGCACGACACCAGAATGTCAAAGAGACACAAGTTCAGAGTTTGGTTTATAGCTTGGTGGTGGTGTTACAAGCTCCAATTCAAGTAACGTAGTGCACATAACCTAGTCAAATCTTTGTGTGCCAGCCTTCTTGGCTTCCCTGAAACACTCAAAGATAATTAATGCAGAGGAATACAGTAGGAATGTGGATTAATAGTCATAACTAAAAATAGATAAATCAAGCTGTCTTCAGCTTTGCCCTAGTTCCACTCTACCATCATAGTAAAGGGAACAGAGTCCAAATATAACCCCTTTGCAGTGTCTTCTGTTTTGCAGATCACAATGTTTCTCTTGAAGCTACTGCTAACAACAGAATGTGCCTCTTTTCTGGAGTAGGGAGAAAAAAGTTCTAGAGGGGCTCTGAAATGGGGTCAGTTTTAATGGGTTGAGGAAATAGAATTTATATTTTGTGGGAGCCTATGTTGAAAGCACAGAATCAGCTTCCTGAAATAGGAAACACCTTTTGCTAGAGAGACAGAGACTGAAAGGGGATCAACCTGCTACAAAACCATATCTGGAAATCCATTACCTGCTCGGGGTTGTAAAGAAACAGAGATCAAGTTGCTGGCACAGGAGGTTACTGATTCGAAAGATCACATTGTTATGGACTGATTGTAGGTGGCCTGTTTTGTAACATGCAAAGTAGAATTAGAAACTAGAATATAAAGGGAAAGAAGGAATGTGAAAAGTATTTGACTGGTAGTCTGTGAGAGAATGTGAAAAGGGGAGGTTAGAGGAAAAATGAGCTAGTTATTTAGCAGGTGATAATGTCTGCATTGGGTATGCTAGTGACAAAATTATGTACTGATAAAAGAAAAATTAATTGATCAGCACAGTATGCATTATGGACTGGAATGAGGGTAGCAGAGACTAATTTCTCAGCAGAGAAATTACAGGACGGGCAGATCAGATGGCTGAGCTATCTGATATATTAAGCAATAATGCAGTTAGGTGGCAGCAAAGATAAGGATTGAGACAGTAGAAGTTATTAATAGAGTTGTTTTCTTGCAAGAAAATCCTATAATTGCTTGGATGACTGAAGGGGGGGATCTTCTTCTGCAGATGGGTCTGTGTGGTGTGCTGCGCATGGGTCAGAGCCCTGTTCAGTGCTACACAGATAGCAAATGGCTTGGGTTATCTGGCTCTTACAACAAGGCCCCAAATTATGTCAGGCAGTGTGTGAGAAAGGCATTACCCACTTCGGCTTAAATTTCCTTCTTAGGCGCTGGCCAGTTTTACCACTGGTTCCTAATATGATACTGTTTATAAATTGGCAGTACTGATGCTTTCTGTTTTCAGTATTTTATTTCTTCCCATGTTAGAAATACTTAAAAAGAAAAAAACCTCACACTTCAATACCTTAGTTTCCAGTATATTCGTCATAATTTTTATTCTATTAAATTTTGAATAATAATAATTTAGTTCATAAAGTTATAAAACCCCTTTAATGTATTAGCTAAAGAACATATGCAATTTTATTCCTTAAAAAAGTTCAGTTTCTATAAGAAAATAAAGTTTTGACAAGCAAGTAACAATCATAGAGTTTTCAACTTTTCCCCACATTTCAGTTTTAAAGAAAAAGTATTTGTTTTCTTTTTCCCCCTACATTTCTGGAAAAGGTATATCTAGACTAAGTTCAGTCATCATTATTTGCATTTTCTCTGTCTAACATATATCTGCTAACAACTGTTTCAAGGGTGCTAGTGGTATAATTTTTTGGTAGAGATCAGTGTCCCATCTGAGATAGGCAAAGACCTCCATAATAAAGAAAATACTCCCAAAAAAAGCTGTAATTCTCTCTCTTTTTATTTACTGCTACTTAGTTTCCCTCTTTTTATAGACAAAGGATGTAGACATCTCATTAACTCAAATGGAAATGAACAAGATTATCTCTTTTTCAAGTATGTAACATACCTCCTGTAAGCTGAAAATATTTTGTTATTAAATTGCTATCAGCATTTCACAAAGGTGCAATAAAATGTTATCAGAAAGTATAGGAGTACATTCAACAAGTGTTCTATAATATTACTTATGTAGATGTGGATGTGGTTTTGATATAAAAAGTAAACCATACCTTCATGGGACTGTGAATCCTTGGTTGATATTTCATGATGGCCATCTTCATCTAAGTCAAAATGAACTGGGTTTGAGTCTTCTGTCAGTATAAAACATTTCATTGTTGCTCACAGACTAAAAGTGAATTGTAAATGAATTTTCGTTAGTTTCACTAATAGTAGTAAAAAATATAAAATTCCCTACTAACAAATCAAGTGTATTCTTATAGCAACCTTTGCCTGATAATCTCTATGTACTTCACCAAAACTAAATGTGCCTTAGAGCAGCACAGGCATCATTGCAATGAAAAACATACAGTGGACATAGGCAGCTGTAGTTTTGGACTCGGTTGTGGTGTCAAAAAAGAAGAGTTCTGTGCTTGAATGTTTATGTCAATGAAGAGAACAAATGTATGCTGAGCCTTGGAGAGTTAAGGTATGTTAAAGCTCACAGTTTGAGAAAGTGGCTTCCAACTCAAGAAGGGAGTTAAGTCTGAGGAAAAAGTGTATAAAGCAGGACTCGAGCTTATAGATGGCTGTGTTGGAAGAGACTGATGGGGCTGAGGGACTGAGACACAGAGTGTACCTGAATTAGCAGTTAGTTGGTGAATGATGAGACAGAGGAAGCACATACAGTGTGGGAGACACCATTGTGTGGAGATAGAATAAGAGATGGATTGCACAAAGAAGCTTGTACTTGGAGAGAAGAGCAAAAGAGCTTGAGAGAAAAGTTCCAGTTTTTTTCATTCTGGAGGGAAGGGGGGAAGAGGTGAAACAGGAAAAAAAAAACAAACAGCCCACGTGTCTTACTGTTTCCAGGCTAGATTCCTCTATTTCATAACTACCTACTTGCATATTTCCCAATTTTATACTTTTAGATCTGTCTATAGGGAAGGATTTTAGGGTGCATATGGCTACCTATAATACCAGCATTTATTTTGGACACCAGTCATCTCTCAAAGAGAAAACAAATCTTGAATAAATGCTGTCAGAAAAATAATTTAACTATAAGAAACATTAGGAGAATCCCCAGCTCCTGAGCTATACATATATGCTGACTCTTGGGCAGTATACAAGGGATTAACTGCATGGGTTAATAAGTGGCAAACAGACAACTGTACAATGAGATGTGTGAATTTATACCTGTGGGTTTGACATGTTGATATTTGTGTCACCTGGAGCATTGGGGAATAGAGGGAGCACAATGCCACAGTTGATCACTTAGCTCAAATTATTAGCACTACTTTACTTCCTGATCCCCTGTTCCTTGATGCTGTGTCTCCTGATGAGGAAGCCCTTGCTCAATGGGCCCATGAAAAATCTGAGCACCTGGGTGTCTATGGCATACATAGATGGACTTGAAGCCAGGGGATCCCGTGTACCTGAGAAGCTGTTTGGGAACTAGTACAGCGGTGTACAGTCTGTAAGCTTAAAAGTTGCCTCATCAGCTTTATGGGCAGATGCAACGAGGCCCTGTTCCTGGCCGTACATGGCAAATAGATTACATAGGGCTCTTACCAAAAGCGGTTACAGTATAATAAAAACAAAACAAAACAAAACAAAACAAAACTTTCTTAGCTGAACGGTTTACTAATATATTCTGTAACTTCTAATATCTTTGGGAAGGGTAAACTGTATGTGAATCAAGGGGTGGAATGTAGTGATCCTGACCAGAAGAACATTGTATATTGAGGAGTTAGTGACCCACAGTACAGCTAACCTGATTAGGCCCAGGTCTGTGCTGCGCCGCACCTTGCTATACTACACATACAGCATGGCTTTCAGGCCTGTGTTGTGCTGCACAAATCCTTTGGCCGCAGGATAAACTCAGCCAGCTCATTGTAACAGGGGCCTGCAAGCAGCTCAGGCTTGGTACTGGTGATTCAGCCACCTGCGTGTCCTTGCCTTTAACAGTGCAGCAAGACGTTCTCATGAGAACTTCTTTTTGTTTGACAGCAGAAACGATAAACAGAGCTGTTTTCTTGCAAGAAAATCCTATAATAGTGTGAATGACGGAAAGGGGAGAATCTCTTCTATGGATGGGGTCTGTCCAGTAATGCTGCACGTGGGCTGGAAGCCCATTCAGTGCTACGCTGCTCAGGGTTCCCAGCATGTAGAGGGACGTAAGAGTGTCTGTGCTGTTCTCTCCTTAGAGTGTTAGCTCTAATAAATAGCATTTTAAATGATATTTTACAGAATCTGAGTGCCTTTCTTACTGGGATGATAATGGACCAGCACCTCCTGGTGCAAAACACTGAGGCATCAGAGATATGGTAAGACAAGAGTGTAGAAATAGCACTGAAATTGCTCAGAAGCGCGGCAGTTTGCAGGAAGTGTGCATTATTTCACTAGCTTCCTTGTTGCTTCTTTCATCATTGACTAGGAACGTCTGGTAAAGGCTGAGGGATTTGCATATGACCAGAAGATGGGAAGGGAGGGGAGGAGAGACTGTCCATACAGAGCAACGTGTGGTAAGACTGAAAGACGTGCATGTAGGAATGTATTAATGTCTGACATTCCAAGTGCCTAGGATGTTGGTTAAGGAGAGCAGTACTGACAAAGAAACAGAATTTATTGAAAATGCCGAAGCAATCCTGGTCATCCAAGCTCAACAAATTTTGAAACAATGTTTTCAGTATTAAAACAAGTAATAAAACTGTAATTTGAGAAAAATAAAAAGCAAGGACAGAAAGCATTTGCCTTACGCCACTTCTGATTTTATGGTTAGGGTATTTCACTTTTTGTTTCCCAAGTATGGTGTCAGCTGCTACTAGACGCAACTCTACAGCTTCAGATAGGACCTAGGTCTTGTCCAGTACAGTAGATTGAGCAGTGCCTTCCTGGAACAAATTTGCTGCTTTCAAATTCAGTACAAACCCTATACATTTGTGAGTCAATGCAGACCTATAAAGTAAACAAGTCCTATAAGAAAATTTGGCCTTTATTGGCCAAAAAAACAGGCTAGTGAAATAACAGAATGCACTAGCAACAACACAATGTTCTGAGAATGCTGGGCCTGATCAATCACTTCTTTATTCCCGTTTTACATTGATGACGTTCTTCTGAAATATCTGGGGGTTAGCAGTTGTTTCTGGGAAGCTTTCTTTCCATCCTCTCTGTTCAGGTTGAGCAGAAACTCTGTACATAAAATAAGATGTTAAAGTATGCAGGCAGATGACTAGGCCCTGGCCTGAGGTTCAGCTAACTGAACAGGACATGGAAAAATAATGTGACATGAGAAATTGCTGGACATGACAGATAACAGTGTGAGAAGTTTGCTGCCTACCGGGAGCCCTCATTCATGATGTCGCTGAGAGGCTGCCGAGCCTGGTGAACCCTACGTATTATCATCTGCTCCTACTATTCCAAGTAGGGTCTAATGATACTGCGACGAGGCAACTTAGAACCATCAAAGGAGACTATATGTCCCTCGGAACAATGTTAAAAGGATCAGGAGCACAGGTGGTGTTCTCCTCTATCCTCCCAGTAAGAGTAAGGGTTCAGGAAGGAGGAGATGAATTTAACAGGTGAATGCCTGGCTGTGTGGCTGTTGCCATACTTAAGGTTTTGGCTTCCATGATCATGGATCTACCTTTCAGAAGCTGGCTCTGTTGGGAGCTGATGGAATTCACCTGACCAAGTGGGGCAAGAAGGTCTTTGCCAACAAGCTGGCCAGATTTATAAGGAGAGCTTTAGACTAGATTTAGTGGGGGGAGGGGGTGTGGTTTTGAGCAGCAGAGAAGAGCCAGGGGCTTTTGATGTATTAGGAACCAACAGGGGAACACCTCAAAGGAATTAGGGCTTGTTACACTAAAAAGGTGACAAGGTAGGTAGCCCAGCTGAAGTGCCTCAATACCAATGCACACAGCATGGGTAACAAGCAGGAAGAGCTGGAAGCCACTGTGCGGCTAGAAAGCTATGATCTGATTGTTGCCACTGAAATGTGGTGGGACGAATTGCACGACTGGAGAGCTGGAATCGATGACTATAAACTGTTCAGAAGGGAAAGGCAAGGAATGAGGGGTGGGGGGTTTGCCCTCTATGTAAAGGAATGGAGTGACGGCACAGAGCTGTCTTTGAAAAACAGCAACAAACAGGTTGAGAGCTTACGGGTAAAAATTAGGGCCCAAGCCAACAAAGGAAACCTTGTGGCTGGTGTTTACTACAGGCCGCCTGATCAAGGGGAGCCTGTTGACAAAGCGTGCTAACTTCAACTATGGGAAGCATCACGCTCGCAGGCTCTGATCCTGCTGGGGGACTTCAATCACCCTGACATCTGCTGTACGCAGTCCAGGAGACTCTTGGAGTGTGTTGCGGACAATTTCTTAATCAAGGTGATAGACAGCTTGACTGGAGGAGAAGAGTTACTGGACCTGTTGCTTACCAACATAGATGATTTAATTGGAGAGGTCAAGACTGGTGGCAGCTATGGCTGCAGTAATCATGCCTCATGCCCTGGTGGAGTTCATGATCCTAAGGGATATGGGCCAGGTGAAGAGTAGGGCCAGGTGAAGAGTAGAGTCAGGACCCTGAATTTTAGGAGAGCAAACGTCTAGTTGTTTAAGGAATTAGTGGATGGGACCCCCTGGGAAACTGCCCTCGGATAAAGGAGCTGAACAGAGCTGGCATCTCTTCAAGAACATTATTCTCAGAGCACAAGAACTATTGATTCCTGTATGTAAGAAATCAGTCAAGGAAGGCAGGAGACCAGCATGGCTGAGTAAGGACCTCCTGGTCAAACTAAAGGTCAAGAAGGAAATGCACAGGCAGCAGAAGCAGGGGCATGATATCAAGGTGGGTGGAGGATGAACAAGCATTGGAAAATGGAGAAGGGAAGAATAAAAGGAGCAAGC
This sequence comes from Falco biarmicus, assembly GCF_023638135.1. Classification (NCBI taxonomy): domain Eukaryota; kingdom Metazoa; phylum Chordata; class Aves; order Falconiformes; family Falconidae; genus Falco; species Falco biarmicus. The sequence continues at coordinate 20,362,897 of NC_079310.1, read as the reverse complement.
TGCTGCTCTGTATGCTTATGTGAGCAAGTCCTGCATCCAATCACTGCAGTCTGTCCTATCTTCTTACTAAACTCTATTCCTAACTGTTTTCTGTGTGAGCTCACCCTCTATTCTGTGTATGTCTGTAAGCATACGTATATGTTCTGCTAGCAAATTTCAAGTTGGGCTTAGCCAGCAAGTAGGAGAACAACATCTGGAAATACCCATGGCCCGTGACTAAGTAAAGGGCCCAGGGTCTGGGCATGGCTACTGGGTGGACCTCAAGTCCAAGCCACTGTTCAAGGGATCTGCAAATGAAAGTATGAGGGTTCCACTACTGAACTTTAATCCTGATCAATCCTGTCAGGGCCCCGAGCAGCCTCGCCATTTGCCTCCACCTACAGCCTCTGTCTATGACCCCAGGAGCTGCATTTAAGCTCAGGCCTGGGCCCCTTGCTTTCTGTTTGAGCTATGTTGCAGGAGTAGTGGTCTCTAGCTCAACTACAGCTTTGCTTGTGCCTGGCTATCCATTGGGATCAATCTGGACCCTGACTTGTGGACTGATTTCTTTGTTTGGCATCAGACATATTATTGCTGTGGACCTGCCTGGTAATCATCGGGCTGTATCTAACCCTGTTTACCCTCACCAAACCTGATTCTGATCCTGGCCTGTAGATTAACCTTTTGGGTGTACTTTGGATCTGGCTCATCAACACGAACTTGCCTGATGATCTGGACTCTTGGTTTTATCTGGATTCCATCTCCAGGTCTGCCCTGCTCACTTTGCTTGCATACTATGGGGCTGTTCCCTAACTGGTGAGGCCCCTGCTCTGCTGGCTGTTACTGTTTTCTGTGCCCTATTCCTTATGGAACTGACGGCCCTTGCTCCTCTCTGACACTGGAAAGGAGGAACAGGATGGAGTGATCCGTGTTGTTTATGTGAGTGCTGCTGGTGCTTATGTGGGTGCTGGTAAAGCATTTGCTGTCTGCTTGTTGTGGTCTCTATGTGGTTGGTTGTGTCTATACTTTGTTTGTGTGTATATATTGCATTTTTTGAATGATTCCTTTGTGTGTGTTAGCCTTGGCTAACAGCCAAGCTCCCACCTAGCCACTCACTTCCCCAGCCTCCAGTGGGATGGGGGGGAAAGGAAATAGGAAGAACAGGAATGAAAAAAGCTCATGGGTTAAGATCAAGACAGGGAGATCACTTGCCAATTACTGTTGCAAGCAAACCAGACTTGACTTGTGGAAAAATATTTTAATTTATTGCCAATTAAAATATATTTGGATCATGAGAAACAAAGACAAAAATTAGAACACCACCTTTCCTCCCCCCTTTCCCAGGTTCAACTTCACTCCCTCACTTCAGACTCCTCTACACTCCCCCCCCCCAAGCAGACCGGGGGAATGGGGGCTGTTTATGGTCAGTATGTAACAGTATGTAACAGTAGTTTCTCTCTGACGCTCCTTTTCTCATGCCTTTCCTCTGCTCCACTGTGTGTTCTCCATGGGCCACAGTCCTGTCAGGAAAATCTCTTCCAGTGTGGGTTCTCCATGGGCAGCAGTTCCTTCAGGAATATCCATCTGCTCCAGCATGGGTCCTTCATGGGCTGCAGGATGTGCGAGAAGTGCTCCATGGTCCTCCTCCTTCTCACCTTGGTGTTCCCTCTGTTGTTTCGCACACTTTTTCCCCCCCCTCTTCTGCCTGTCCACCATTTTCTCCCCTTTCTTCAATATGTTTTCACAGAGGCACCACCAACTTTGCTGATAGGTTTAGCTTTGTCCCACAGTGAGTCTCTTGTGGAGCTGACTGAAACTGGCTGTCCCTGGCACAGGGCAGCCCCTGACCTCTTCCCACAGAGGCCATCCCTGCAGCCCTGCCTCCCACCCCCAAATACCAAAACCTTGCCCTGTACACCCAGTCTTACTAAGTGCCTGGGCCTGGAAATGAAACAGCAGCAGCCTCCTATCTAACAGACTGGGAGGAGTAGAAGTCCACTGGATCTTAAAGTCCATTAGATTCAACTACTCCCTTAAACAAAGTAGACTAACAAAGCATGTCCTGAGTGCCTGAGTTGCACTTTTCAACACTGACAGGTTTGACACACCCTGTGTTTCACCTTTTGCATGTGCTAGATGGATCTATGCATGTGCAAACAAAGATCTTTCCTAGGTTGTCAGACACCTGGTTACCAAAAATCCAGAAAACATAGATTGTTTTTGTCAAGCAACAAGATAGGATCACAGGTTAAAAAAATTAGTATAGCAGATATTTTAAACGAAATCCCTACTGTATAATAGCTATACCATAAAACTATAATACTCAAAATAATAGGATTAGCAGACCTGTTGTGTTGCTTACTTCCCTCCAGTGAAATATAGATGTAGTGGGTTTGCGTGGCAAGGTTTGGGGGGTGGGGGGGTGTGTGTGCGCGCGCATGTGTGTGTGTGTGTTTTACAGGGGTAGTTTCTGTGAGAAGCTGCTAGAAGCTTCCCCCATGTCTGATAAAGCCAATGCCAGTCGGATCTAAGATGGGCCGGCTACTGGCCAAGGCTGAGCCAATCAGCGATGGTGGTAGCACCTCTGGGATAACATATTTAAGAAGGGGAGAAACCCCAAAAACCTGTGGGAACAGTAGCAGCAGAGAGAGGAGTGAGGATGTGTGAGAGCAAGAACTCTGCAGACACCAAGGTCAGTGAAGAAGGAGGGGGAGGAGGTGCTCCAGGTGCCAGAACAGAGATACCCCTGCAGCCCATGGTGAAGGCCATGGTGAGGCAGGCTGTCCCCCTGCAGCCTATGGAGGTTAACAATGGAACATATATCCATCTGCAGCCCATGGAGGGCCCCATGCTGAAGCTGGTAGATGCCCAAAGGAGGCTGTGACATTGTGGGAAGCCCACACTGAAGCAGGTTTGCTAGCAGGACTTGTGGACCCATGGGGGACCTATGCTGGAGCAGTCTGTTTGTGAAGGACTGCACTACGTGGAAAGGACCCATGCTGGAGCATTTTGTGAAAAACTGTAGCCTGTGGGAATGACTCATGTTGGAGAAGTTCATGGATAACTGTCCCGTGGTAGAGACCCCATGCTGGAGCAGGGGAAGAGTGTGAGGAGGAAGGAGCGGCAGAGACAATGTGATGAACTGACTGGAACCACCATTCTCTGTCCCCCTGTGCTGCTCGGGGGGAGAAGGTAGAAAAGTTGGGAGTGAAGTTGAGCCCAGGAAGAAGGGTAGGGAAAAGGTGGTTTTAGATTTATTCTTATTTCTCATTATCCTACTGTCCTGGTTTCCGCTGGGATAGAGTTAATTTTCTTCTCAGTATCTAGTACAGTGGTGTGTTTTGGCTCTGATGTGAGAACAATGTTGATAGTACACTGATGTTTTTAGTTGTTGCTGGGTAATGTTTATACTAAGTCAGACTTTCTGGTTTCTTGGGCCCTGCCAGTGAGAGGGCTGGAGAGGCACAGGAAATTGGGATGGGACACAGCCAGGACAGGTGACCCAAACTAGCCAAAGAGGTATTCCATACCATATGACGTCACGCTGAGTATATAAACTGGGGGAAGAAGAAGGAAGGAGGGGACATTTGGCATTGTGGTGTTTGTCTTCCTGAGTAACTGTTATGTGTGATGGAGCCCTACTTTCCTGGGGATGGCTGAATGCCTGCCTGCTGATGGGAAGTAGTGAATGAATTCCTTGCTTTGATTGCATGCGCAGCTTTTGCTTTATTTATTAAATTGTTCTTATCTCAACCCTTGAGTTTTACATTCTTTTCTGATTCTCCTCCCCATCCCTCTGGGTGAGGGGGGAGTGTGCGATCGGCTGCATGGTGCTTGGTTGCTGGCCGAGGTTAAACCACGACACCTACTTTGTTTAATTGACAATAAATTAAAATAATTTCCTCAAGTTGTGTCTGTTTTGCCTGTGATGGTAATTGGTGAGTGATCTCCCTGTCCTTATCTTGACCCACAATCTTTTCATCTTAAATTCTTCCCCTGTCCTGCTGAGGAGGAGAAGTGATAGAGCAGCTTGGTGGGCACCTGACAGCTAGCCAAGGTCAACCTTTCACAACCTGTTATATATAAACTGCTCCAGATACTTAATTTTGTTGAGTTGTGCTTAATATGTCACCTTTCCCAGATTAAATATGTTTCAGTCATAGGAAAGAAATGCTTAATTTCTTTTTCCTCTTCAAGAGCGCTCTCTTATTCCTCAAATGAGATTAACTTTTATTAGGTTGCCTTTTGCTGGTAGGTGCTTCATAGGGCTTTTATTATCCTGAGTGCAGCAGCATTATCCAAGTGGTTGAGTGTTGGAAGAAGGGTTCGCCGGAGTCAAGAAGACGCTCAATATGAGTTATGCATCTTGCTCAACTTTATTAGTATCTAACACTGCTTATATAGAATTGATACATATGCATATTCGTAAAGCAGAAATATAATTGGTTAGTAGTCTCTAAATGCGCGCGGTTCTCACACCCCTAATTATCATGACTAAAATAAGCATTCTATCCATGTAGCTAATTGTGTTGCTGTGCTTCAGCCTTGTAGTTTGTTACTCCCTATATTCCCACTCCGCTCCCTATCTTTCTTGGTCCTGCACCTGCTTTCCCAGCAGCTGTAGCTTGTTACAGCCACTGCCTGCTGGCACAACATAATTACTTGGTCTCAGGATTCAAGAATAGCTCAAGGCTACCTTTCTTGTTAACTTCAGCACAGCAACTTCAGTACAATTCTGATTACAGGCCTATTCTAATACCAGGCCTGGATTGTGCAGATCTTCAGAGATTCTAAGGCCACGCTTCTTAGCCATTCTTCTACAGTTGAGAAATCCTGGTAACCCAAATTGCCACTCTTTCAATTCAAATGATGGTAAATGTGTCATGATAATTCATATTTCAGATTACAACCAAGTTTATTATATATATACCTTTGATTTATGAAGTTCAAGGACAGCAAGATGAGTTGTTCATTGCTTGTATGTTGTAAGCCTTTGTCCTGAAAGGAAAAAGTGTTGTTTCCTGAATGATGGTAAGTTAATTAATTTCTTAATTTCCCCTAAGGCCTAGGAGTACATGTTTAAGCTGTGTTAGTTGGATGTATTTTTTAAAAAGATTTTCCCTTGGATAAAATTTCAATCACTTGTCTTGTTGCTCACTTAGATAAAGTAGGTAGATTGTGCCAGCTGGACCGAAAAAAAAAATACACCTTTTTGTCCTTCAAGATAGACTTTAGGACAGGGGTCCTCAAACTACAGCCCATGGGCCGGATACAGCCCCCCAGGGTCCTCAATCCGGCCCCTGGTATTTACAGACACACCACCACCACCACCCCGCCGGGGGTTGGCAGGGGGAAACCAAGCAGCCGCAGATGACTGCCTGCCACTTCATCCGCGCGCTGGCCCCCTGTTTAAAAAGTTTGAGGACCCCTGCTTTAGGATAACTTCTAAAGCAGTCATAAGAAATTAATCACTAGCAATAGAGTAGCATGCAATGATGCCAACTTCAAAAGCATCATACTGACTTTAAAGAAGTGCATTTGCATTTGCCATGCTGTATTCTTAAACTGAGTTTCAAAAAAAATTTATTGGTGAATGAAGACTGGAGTTTCCAAATCCAAGGAATATATTAGATTTGTTTATAAATACTGTAGGTGAGAAAAACAAAAATCAACTTCCTACCATTAACTCATTTATATTTTCAAATGATTAATGTATTCTCTATAATTTTAATCATTTGAATTAAACATACACTGTATAGGTAGAAGACTATTTGGAGAAAATAACTACAAAAAGAATACTCTTGAGTTTGAAAGCTAGAGCTACAGAGTGATTTAAGTATTACCTAGAATAAATTATTTAGGGCAGGGGTCCTCAAACTTTTTAAACAGGGGGCCGGCGTGCAGATGAAGTGGCAGGAAGTCATCTGCGGCTGCTTGGTTTCCCCCCCTAACCCCCGGTGGGGGGGTTCTGTAAATACTGGGGGCCAGATTGAGGACCCTGGGGGGCTGTATCCGGCCCGCGGGCCGTAGTTTGAGGACCCCTGATTTAGGGAGAAGTTGGTATCTAAGAATGGAAGCTACACTGACTTAGGAACCAGATAATAGAATATAGGTTAGACTATTCCCTTTTTTTCAGAAGAGCCCTTACTTTGGATTGCAAGAACATTAAGCACTCTCCTGAAATTACCTCTGTCAGGGTCCTGAGTGCACTGATAGGTGTGAATTGTCCTGACTGTTCTCACCTGGAGCCTCTTCCCAGGGGCCTCACTTAAGCTCTGGCCTGGGCTTTTACTCCTATGACATATCTCTAGTAGGACTTCTGGTTTCCAACTCAGTTTTTACTGTTCCCTAGCACTCAGATAAAAGGTGATAATGACAAAATACAGGCTGAAGAACACATAGCTTTGGTTTTCTGCAGTTCCCTAGTGAGTTTGTTAGGCTGAAGAGAATAGGATGTCATGTGATGTGTGTAATTTAATCTTTTTACTTTGTATGGAATAATTAAATATCAATTAGGCCAGAGAGCTCATGACCCTGACACTAGTGTAATGATTTTTTCTGTGAAATCACATGTGAAAGAGAAGTTGTGTCTTCCAGTCTTTGCAAACTTTCCTATTAAGTATTTATCTAAAATTATAGGAACAAAGCCTCTCAATGGTAACTATAGTTACAAGACTATACAGTGTTGTCAGCTCCTGCTGAGCTAACCAGGTTCTTTATCAGGAATATTCTTACAACACAGTATGCAGAAAATGGTAAAACCTTCATTTAAATAAAGCTTTAGTATTGTGGTGGGTTAACTTTGGCTAGCTCTAGGTGCACTCTCCCACTCCCCCTCCTCAACAAGACAGGGGAGAAAATAGGATTAAAAAGTTTAGGTGCCAAAATAAAGACAGAAATTGGGAGAGGTAATGGGCAAAACTGGACATTTCCAGAGAGTGGAATAATTGTGGGGAAACTTTTGTTGTTGTAATGCAGAGAAGGGACAAGGAGTAGAGTTTTATTGTGTGAGTGAATTGTCCATATTTGTTGGTATTATGATGTTACTTTGGTGTGGGGGAGGTTTTTTTGTGCATAAGTGAAGCTTGTGATGAATGTATATTTTAATGATAGTTCTTAAATATGCGTTTCACAGAGATGAGGGGTGGAATGTATTGGGTTTACATGGCAAGGTTTTGGTAGCAGGGAAGCTACAGAGGTGGCCTCTGTAAGAAGAGACCAGGAGCTGCCCCTGTGCTGGACAAAGCCAGTTCCAGCTGACTCTTTAACACACCCACTGCTGGCCAAAGCTGAGCTAGTCAGTGAAGGTGGTGGCACCTCTGTGGTGCTGCTGAGTGAGTGTCTGGCAGCCAGCCAAGGTTGACCCACCACAAGTATGATCAACTATACTAGTATATTAATTTAAGGTGCCAGTTAATAACCCTTGGTATGTTACTGGTCTCTTGCAGACATGATGCTGGGAAGGGATATGTGGATTAAGGCTAGCTCAGATCCATCACACCTCTCTGCAGCAACTTTTGATCTTTAAATATCCAAATGCTGGGCTGAACCATGTGTACGCCTCCTGGTTGGCCTGTTAATTAGCTAGGGGTCACAGATCTAGTACTTTTCCACTCACAAAAATAACTTGTTATGATAAAGCATTTTGAAGGATGCCAACATCCCCACATAATTATCTTATGTGGTGGAGTGGGGGGTAGGGGCTTTCAGCTCTCTGATGTTACAGGAATAAGCTAATTTTGTGGACTTGCACATACTGATTTTTCAGGAGAAAAACACAATTCCTTCTTTTGTGGGTGCACAGTATAAGAGATCCTGGAGCAGTCATGAGGGTTAACAAAGAGAACTACTAGCAGTGGATGAGGATCAAGTCAGGGATTACTTAAGAGAACCTGACCCTTACAAGTCCATGGGAGTTGAGATGATGCATCCAAGGGGGTTGAGAGAACTGTCTGATTTCTATGCAAGGCCACTCCCTATTATCTTTGAAAGGTTGTGGATATGGGGGAGGTCTCCAACAACTGGAGACAAGGTAAATGCAGCACCCATCTTTAGTAAAGTTCAACCTGGGGAGCTACAGACTGGTCAGCCTCATTTTGATTCCTGAGACAAGCAGGGAGCATGTGTCAGGGCTCTGAGTGCACCAAGTGGATGAGGTTAGTCATCCACTTACATCCTCTGCTTATTGGTCAAGGTACTCCATTTAAACTTGGGCCTGGTTCAGATTGTGTGGTAGGTTCTATTTTATTTACTTGAGATAGAGTGGCTTTTTTTGTAGTAGTAGTAGTCCATGTGTTACTGTGCTTTGTATTTGTGGCTAAAGCAGTGCTGATAGCACACCAGTGTTTTGGATATTGCTGAGTACTACTTGCACAGTGTCAAGGCTTTATTTTCCCCTCCCCCTGTCTGCCCTGGTTCCCTATCCAAATGAGTAGTCTGGGAGCAGGCAAGAACTGGGGAGGGGATGCAGCTGGGACAACTGACATGAATAGACAAAAGGGATAATCTGTACTATATAACGTCATGATCAGCAATAAAACTGGGGGTACAAGAAGAAGGGGGGGATGTCTTCTGAGGTGGCCATTGCTCAGAGGCTGGCTGGGCATTGGTCTGCTTGTGGGAAGTGATGAGTAACTGCTTTTCCATCATTTGGTTGGGTTTGGTTGGTTTTTTCCACCCTCTTTATTTACTAAGCTGTCTTTATCTTGACCCATGAGTTTTCTCACTTTTGCTCTTCCTATTCTCTCCTCTGTGCTGTGGGGGAAATGAGTGAGCAGCTGTGTGGGTACTCAACTGCTGGCTTGGGTCAATCTACCACATAGATATACCTGTCTCTGGTTCTGATCTTGGCTAGACCTTGAACCTATGTTGTAGGTAGCTTATCTCTGGCCCCATGTCGTAGTTTAACCCTGGCTGGTAATTAAGTACCATGCAGCCATTTGCTCACTCCCCCCTCACAACAGAGAGATTGGGGAGGAGAGTTGGAAAGGAACTGCAGCCCATGCTGGAGCAGGGGAGAAGTGTGAGGAGGAAGGAGTGGCAGGAAGGAGCTATTATGTACTGACAGTAATCCCCTGTTCCCTCTGCACCACTTGGGGCGGTGGTGGTGGTGGTATAATGGGTAGAAGAGCTGGGAGTGAAGAAGTGAAGTTCCCCTGGGAAAAGGGGTAGAGGTTGAGGAAAGGTGTCATTTTAATAGTCATTTTTCTCACTACCCAAATACATTTTAATTGGCAATATATTAAGTTATTTTCCCCAAGTTGAGTCTGTTTTGTCCATAACAGTAACTGGTAAGCAATCTCCCCAGTTTTATCTTGACCCATGAGCTTTTTTGTCTTATTTTCTTCCCCTGTCCTGTTGAGGAGGAGTAGTGAGTAGCTGGGAGGGTGTCTGGCAGCTGATCAACATTAAGCAACCATGCAAGTGGAGTACTGCAGGGGTCTCTCCTGGAACCTTTCCTGTTAAATATAGAATCATAGAATGGTTTGGGTTGGAAGGGATCTTAAAGATTGTCTAGTTCCAGCCCCCCTGCAATGGGCAGGGACATCTTCCACTAGGCTAGGTTGTTCAAAGCAAAAACTAGCTTGGCCTTGAACACTTCCAGGGATGGGGCATCCACAACTTCTCTGGGCAATCTGTTCCAGTGTCACCACCCTCACAGTAAAGAATTTCTTCCTAATAGCTAATCAAAATCTACCTTCTTTCATCTTAAAACCATTGCCCATTGTCCTATCACTACAGGCCCTACTAAAAAGTCTATCCCCATCTTTCTTATAAGCCCCCTTTAGGTACTGTAAGACCATAATAAGGTCTCCCCAGAGCCTTCTCTTCTCCAGGCTGAACAACCCCAACCCTCTCAGCCTTTCTTCATAGGAGAGGTGCTCCAGCCCCCTGATCATCTTCGTGGCCCTCCTCTGGACTTGTTCCAACAGGTCCATGTCCTTCTTTTGTTGGGGGCCCCAGAGATGAATGCAGTACTCAAGGTGGGTTCTCATGAGAGCAGAGGGGGAGACACACTTCCCTTGACCTGCTGGACATGCTTCTTTTGATGCAGCCCAGGACACCTTTGGCTTTCTGGGCTGCAAGCACACATTGTCAGGCCATGTTGAGCTTTTCATCCACCAGCACCCCAAGTCCTTCTCCTCAGGGCTGTTCTCAATCCATTCTCCACCTAGTCTGCATTGATACTGGGGGTTGCCCCGACCCAGGTGAAGGACCTTGCACATGACCTTGTTGAACTTCATGAGGTTTGCATAGGCCCACCTCTCAACTTTGTTCAGGTCCCTCTGGATAGCATCCCTTCCCTCAGGCATGTCAACCGCACCACTCAGCTTGGTGTCATCTGTAAACTTGCTGAGAGTGCACTTGATCCCACTGTCCATGTCACCAACAATGATGTTGAACAGCACCGGTCCCAGTACAAACCCCTGAGAAACACCACTTGTCACCAGTCTCCACTTGAACATTGAACAATTGACCATGACTCTTTGAGTGTGACCATCCAGCCAATTCCTTATCCACTGAGTGATCCACCCATCAAATCCATGTCTTTCCAGTTTAGAGACAAGGATGCCATGCAGGACAGTGTCAAATGCTTCGTACAAGTCCACATAGAATGACATCAGTCACTCTTCCTTTATCCATCAATGTCTTTGTTAATGATCTGGTAGGAGGTGAAGGAGCATACTGTTGTCTTGTATTAGACAACCTGGTCTGAATTTAGTATTGACCCTGTGCTGAGCAGGTGATTGGAGTAGAGCCCTCCTGAGGTCCTCTCTTTACTGAATATTTTTGATTCTAAAAGGGGGTATCATTTTGTGATCTTTTGTGGCTCAGCTCTCCATTAAGTCTAATCTGGCAGGTAACCTCTGAAAACATCTACTGTATCAGGATCTGTAGGGAATGTAGGTACATATATAATACTAGTCTGTGAGTTTTGGTAGAGTTTTGCACCTAGCTGCTCAGCATTAATGAAGCACTTAGGCCAAGTTAAATCTAGAGATGCCCAGAAACAGACATTTAAACCCCTACAGAACAAGTACACTTCTAGTTTGACAGCACCTGCACATTGGTTCTGAGGATCTCCTCTGAATATAGGCATCTAGTAAAGCAGTCAGGCAAGAGCCCTCTACTGGCTTTGCCTAACTCCAGTATGTTAAGTAAATTTATATTGAAGTTAGTCCTAAATACATAACACACTAAAACATATTCTTTTCATTATATTTTTCCCCAAGATTACTTAATGACCTATACTGTGGTCATATAGACTAGGGTCGTAGTTTTGGTTGCATGAATCTCAGCACAGTGTAACTGTTCAATTGTTTACCCAGGTATTTGAAAGTGGTTTGCAACCTATTCTGAGCTCTGCACTGAAATACCTGAACTGCTACTGATTATGTGAGCTAATTTAAAGCAGATTTGTCCTATCTCTTGGACCTCATATTTAAAAAATATTAAAAATCTAGGCTGCATGGGCAAACTTATTATTGAATTTTTTCTGTTCAATAGGATTTATCTACCTACATCCATTTCTATATCTTTGCTCACCCATTAGTCCATTCATACATATTAAAATTATTTTAATAAGTGAATCTTCAGTATTACTTTTAAAGGAGTGAAACTTTTAAATGTTCCATTAAAATGTATAATGGAATGCATCTAAAAATAATTACACTTTTCTGTTTGTCTGAATTTCCCTTTTTAAAAAACCCCAAAGTTTGGCAAATATTAAATAAATATAAGCATTGGTGGCTTTTATTCTGAAAAAAGAAAAATTAAGGAATTGCAGGAAAAATGAAGGAATGGAACTACTGTTTCTACCTAGTCTGTCAAGGAACTGTTATGTATTACATATATTTTGTTTAGGAAATCATAGAATCATAGACTCATTTAGGAAGGAAAAGAGCTTTAATATCATCAGGTCCAACCATTTACCCAGAACTACCAAGTCTACCACTAAAACATGTCCCTAAGCACCACATCTACACATTCTTTAAACACCTCCAGGGATGGTGATTCCACCACCTCCCTGGGCAGCCTGTTCCAATGCTTGAATACCCTTTCAGTGAAGATATTTTTTCTTATATCCAATCTAAACCTCCCCTGGCGCACCTTAAGACCATTTCTTCTTGTCCTGTCACTAGTTACCTGGGAGAAGAGACCTACCCCCACCTGTCTACAACCTCCTTTCAGGTAGGTGTAGGGAGCAATAAGGTCCCCCCCTGAGTCTCCTCTTCTCCAAACTAAACAACCCCACTTCCCTTAGCTGCTCTTCATAAGACTTGTGCTCTAGACGCTTCACCAGCTTTGTTGCCCTTCTCTGGAAATGTTCCAGCAGTTCTACGTCCCTCTTGAACTGAGGGGCCCAAAACTGAACACAGTATTCGAGGTGTGGCCTCAGCAGTTCTGAGTATAGGGGTATAGGGGGACAATCACTTCCCTTGTCCTGCTGGCCATACTGTTTCAGATACAAGCCAGGATGCTATTGGCCTTCTTGGCCACCTGGGCACACTGATGGCTCATGTTCAGCCAGATGTCAACCAGCACCCCCAGGTCCTTTTCGGCCAGACAGATTTCCAGCCACTCTTCCCCAAGCCTGTAGCATTCTGTGGGGGTGTTGCAACCCAAGTGCAGGACCTGGCACATCTCCTTGTTGAATCTCATACAATTGGCCTCATCCCATTGGTCCAGCCTGTCCAGATCCCTCTGTAGAGCCTTCCTACCCTCAAGCAGATCAACACTCCCCCCCCAACTTGGTGTCATCTGCAAACTTACTGAGGGTGCAGTTGATCCCCTCATCCAGATCATTGATAAAGCTATTAAACAGAACTGGCCCCAATACTGAGCCCTGGGGAACACCACTTGTGACTGGCTGCCAGCTGGATGTAACTCCATTCACCACCACTCTTTGGGCTCAGCCTTCCAGCCAGCGTTTAACCCAGTGTAAAGTACACCCATCCAAGGTCCAGGTATAAAATATCCACAGCCTTTCCCTCATCCACTAAATGGGTCATCTTGTCATAGGAGGAGATCAGGTTCGTTCAAGCAGGACCTGCCTTTCATCAACCCATGCTGGCTGGGCCTGATCCTCCAGTTGTCCTGCATATGTCGCGTGATGGTGCTCAGGATGACTATGACCTTCCCTGGCACCAAGGTCAGGCTGACAGGCCTGTAGTTTCCTGGATCTTCCTTTCTGCCCTTCTTCTAGGGTGTCACATTAGCTAACCTCCAGTCTTTGAGACCTCCCAGAAATGTCTGCTTTAGTTCATTAAGCCTTCACTTGGTTCTGTCCAAGCATGTGAGCCAAATAAACAGGACATACACTTTGTGGCAAGAGCCACAAAGTTCTGCATGGAACTTAGACCTCATTTATAAATAACTAAGAGACACACTTGCGTTTCATATTTATAATTGTGGTATAGGTGGGTATCAGGGCTGTGCCTATGTGCACACTCAGTGCATTTAGTCATTAATTTTCACAATTAAGTATTTTTGACTAGTTGGTGCAGGAGGTCTTCAGGTGAAAATTTCAGACTGTCCTGAAGATGACCCATGGCAGTGCCTGCTGTGTACAGGCCTATTTCTATGCTTAAATGTGTTCAATAACATCCTGGGTGGATAATCTGTCTCTTCTTTCTAGACTCCCCTAGGTAGTTCCTGCTTGTAAATGGTCAAAAGAAACTTTTTCTGCAGATACAGAAATGGTCACAAGACAGTTGTTTGCGCATACTTAATTTTTTTTTCATTTTTTTTTGTGCATACATATTTTGTCTTTAATCTAAAACAATCTATAGTGATGGATAATGCATGTATTGGAGTATCTGCGTATAATCCATCTGGCCTGTGGGTCCTAAGAACTAAGCAGAAAAATGGTTTGAGTCTCAACCTATTCAACTGAAGATGCCATTGCAAGGACTCTTGCAATGGAGGCTCCTGTTACCATCTGAGCAGTGACCAACAGTTTTCTTTGAGAGATTTGTAATCATAGAACAATTGAGTTAGAAGGGACCTCTAGAGGTTTCTAGTCCATCCCCCTGCTCCTAGAAGGTCTAATTCAGGGGTCCTCAAACTACGGCCCGCGGGCCGGATACGGCCCCCCAGGGTCCTCAATCTGGCTCCCGGTGTTTACAGACCCCCCCCCGCCCCCCCCCCCCTCGCCGGGGGTTGGGGGGGGAAACCAAGCAGCCGTAGATGATTTCCTGCCACTTAATCCGCGTGCCGGCCCCCTGTTTAAAACGTTTGAGGATCCCTGGTCTAATTAGTCAGGTGCTCAGGGCCTTGTATAGCTGAGTCTTGAACACCTCCAAGGATGGAGTTTCCACAGTCTCTCCAGGATGCTGTTGGTATTTGAACCACCCTCATGGTGTTTAAAAAGAAAAAAAAAAAAAGAAAGAAAAAACCCAACCCTTTCCCTTATATGCAAATGGAGCTTCCCATGTTCCGACTTGTGTCTGCTGCCTCTTGTTTTGTTGTTTAGTACCTCTGAGAAGAGTCAGGCTCTGTCTTCTCTCTCTACCCTATGGTCACAGTACTTGCAGACGGCAATACAATCTCCCACAGGCCTTCTCTTCTCCAGGCTGGAAATAACAATACAGTTTCTCAGCCTCGCCTTCGATATCATTTGTTCCAACCCCTTGACCAGCTAAGCATTCTGCTAGACTTGCTCCAGTATGTCAATGTCTGTCTGGTAATGGAGGGCCCAAAACTGGACACAGTATTCCAAATGTGGTCTCACAAGTTCTGAATAGAGGGGAAGTATCATCTCCTCAACCTGCTGGCTACGCTCCCTTTCCTAATAATAATATATTATTATTTTACTTTTTTTAAGTGCATGTCTGTGGAACAGTTCTACAGCTGACAGGAAAGAGAAATTTACTCAGACAGAAAAATGTGGGCATGTTGTAGTGGCCCTGACCAGAGACCAATGTATGTTGAGGAGTTAGTGGTCCATATAACAGTTAAACTGAGTAGGTCCAGGCCTGTGCTGTGCTGCTCAAATACCTTGGCTGCAGGATAAACTTAGCCAGCTCATTGTAACAGAGGAGCCTGCAGGCAGCTCCCACTTGGTACTGGTGATTATGCCACCTGTGTGGACTTGCCTTTATCTAGCAAGAAGTTGTCATGAGAATATAGTTTCTGTTTGTCATGGTTTAACCCCAGCCAGCAACTAAATACCATGCAGCTGCTCCCTCACTCCCCCTGCCCAGCCCAGTGGGATGGGGAGGAGAATCAGAAAAAGGTAAAACCCATGGGTTAAGATAAGAACAGTTTAATAATTGAAATAAAGTAAAAATAAAAATAACAATAATAATTGTAATGAAAAGGAGAGGGAGAGAGAGGAATAAAACCCAAGGGAAAAATAAACAAGTGATGCACAATACAATTGCTCACCATCCACTGACCGATGCCCAGCCAGACCCCGAGCAGCAATTAGCAGCCCATGGCCAATTCACTCCAGCTTATATACTGATCATGATGCTCTATGGTATGGAATGTCCCTTTGGCTAATTTGAGTCAGCTGTCCTGGGTATGCTCCCTCATGGCTTCTTGTGTACTTGCTCACTGGTAGATCATGGGAAACTTGAAAAGTCCTTGATTTAGAGTAAGCACTACTTAGCAACAACTAAAACATCAGTGTGTTACCAACATTATTCTTATACTAAATCCAAAACACAGTACTGTACCAGCTACTAAGAAGAAAATTATCCCTGTCACATGAAAGCGGGGGGGTTGGGGGAAAGATTCCCTCAGCCCTGGGTGTTTGATCTGTCTATTAGCACCCCAGGAAAGCCGAGACCCTTGTGCCTGACCAGTCTGTCAGTGTCCCGTTACAGGGATCCTTCACTGAACAGTCCCACTGGATCAGAGAGCAATTTGACTGCCTTGTTCAGGGAAACATGCCAACAGCATCAGGGGGACCCCTCAGCGGGTTTTCCCACTTTATTTGAATATGTTACCCACTGCCGGCAACTGCTAGCACCCACAAAGTATTAATACTAAAAATTTATGGAATAACACTTTTTATTAATATAAAATTGTGACAAATTAAGGTTCGTGATTGCCGGTGATAGAGACTATCTGCAAAAACAAGCTTGAAATTATATGCAACCAAACTACATTCAACTAAACTATAATCACTACTAACAGCTAGTATGAATTAGTTATTAAGCATGCATAAAACAAAGTTCTTACACAATAGACATCCCTATGGGGGGAGAAGACAGGTTTAGCCCGACCCCAGAAGTTACAATGGAATCTTCCCCTCACTTCTCCCCTCCTCTGTCCACTTTTTATACTTCATAGTACATTGCACATTCATTTATCATACACAGGATTGGTTACAAGTTTCTTGCTTCTAATGCAAATTAGTATGCATCCTCAGATAGCACTACTAAAGTTCTCTGCTAACTATGCATGCTCCTCAAGAGGGGTTTTGCCCTCTTTTGGGGGACTATTTGAGTTGGAGGTCGTGATCTCCCACTACCACAATTAACATTGTCCTATTTTCAACTAATTTTCTGTTGATGTCAATGGATTGCAACACCTTATGACCCTGCTTCCTCTTGTAGCTAGAACTTGCCTCACTTGAAGGCTTCTTTCTGCGTACCTTAGATAATGGTGTTCTTTCCACTATCTGTTCTGTGTTTCTCATCTTCCCCAAGGCTGACTACCTTGATTAGAAGTCCCTACATTCATAACAACTTTAGAGTGAGTCAGATAGACCTAGCTTTGTGAACACTGAATCAGAACTGGGTAATCCAGGAGTTTAGGAACCAATTCCCCCTACCCTGGACTTATTTTAGTCCAGGACTAGTTCATTTCCACCACATTTAGGTGGAGCTTGAGTGACTCTAGTCATACAGATTGTTGTTACTAACTGGTATCATGTGCCCAGTGAGGTGCAGTAGTACCTTGGAGGCAGGTAACTTTGAGATGGAGGTGTGTGTTAGTATTACAATGAGATCATTTCATCTGAGGAGAGTAATTTCAGCACAATGGCTGGCTCAGCCATGGACATCTCATGGATTCTTCATGTGACAACTGCTATGCAGCTTATCAGCTGTGTGATGTCATCAAGTTCCCATTCTTGCAGGGAGCATCACAGAGCATGGCCGCAGGGTCTCTGCTCTGCTCCACCCTCAGTCACTCCTATAAGTATGTGCTGAGCTGGTAGGATGTGTTGCTTAGGGAACTGTGGTGATGTAGACTCCATTCATGCCAACCACCCTGAAGGAGATAGCTGTATTTTACCCTAAAAACCTTTCTGTAATACTATGCTTCTATGAGGACCAAATTTTTCTCTAATTCCCCCCCTCAAGATGATTTTCCCACATAATCCACCCTGTGACTATAATCACTCAAGCTTCACATGAGGGCATTTAGCGGTGTCCTGGTTTCTGCTGGGATAGAGTTAGTTTTCTTCTTAGTAGCTAGTACAGTGCTGTTTTGGCTCTGATGTGAGAACAATGTTGATAGCACACTGACGGTTTTGGTTGTTGCTGGGTAATGTTTATACTAAGTCAAGGACTTTCTGGTTTCTTGGGCCCTGCCAGTTAGAGGGCTGGAGAGGCACAGGAAATTGGGAGGGGACACAGCCAGGACAGGTGACCCAAACTAGCCAAAGAGGTATTCAAAACCATATGATGTCATGCTGAGTATATAAACAGGGGGAAGAAGAAGGAAGGAGGGAACATCTGGCATTATGGTATTTGTCTTCCTGAGTAACCGTTACGCGTGATGGAGCCCTGCTTTCCTGGAGATGGCTGAACACCTGCCTGCTGATGGAAAGTAGTGAATGAATTCCTTGCTTTGCTTTGCTTGCATGTGTGGCTTTTGCTTTACTTATTAAATTGTTCTTATCTCAACCCTTGAGTTTTACATTCTTTTCTGATTCTCCTCCCCATCCCTCTGGGTGAGGGGGAATGAGCAAGCAGCTGCGTGGTGCTTGGTTGCCGGCCAGGGTTAAACCACAACAAGGGGTTAATATTACGTGGAGTGTCAAGTGTATATATATTGGGAATATCAAACTTATGCATGCGAAATAGAAATAGCAGGTAGGATAAATGTTTCATCATACTCCAAAATTTTACGTGTAAAGCCTTCATTAAGATAAAAAGCAAAATAGTATCAATAAAACAACAACAGGGTGAAGCAGTCTGTTGAACATTCCAGTAGCAGCTGTTGACTGTCCAAAAAGTGTCCCACCATCAGTGTTCTCCATCCTTCTTCATTCTTTCTAGGACATAATGGATGTCTTCTGTATCATGATGGACTGTAATCAAAGTATTCTGTCCATTTTTCTTGATTTGTTTTAGCAGTTGAGTCAAATCCTCATGTTTTAGTAGTTTTCTCAACAACATAAGGTTCATTCCAATGGGGGTAGGTGGCAAATCTTGAATTAGTGCATAATTAGACTGTAACAGTTGGTCAGTTGTGATGGGAGCTGAATAATTAAAGTCACATCCCATAATCTTAAGAAAATTACAAACACAAATATTAGAGTGATTACTTGTATCTACCGTAGTGTTATCTACGACTAAAAAGGCACAAAGTATTCTCATACAAGCACATCCTTTACCAATATATATAAGTACAGTTTTAGGATTTTCATCAGGATATATTTCAAAATGACAAACATTTTGTTCTGTGCCAAGACAAATATCTTGAGCTTTGATGGTGTTACTTTCACAAATGAATCCTTGTTCTCGTACAATGCATGAATTGACATCAGCAGTTTGCCATTTATTCCCATTTCGTTGGGCCCATACTCTATGCTCGAATGGATAGAGTACAGTTTCATTGTGGTTCAGTCCTAATGCAATGATTGGGTATATGGTATATACCGAAGCATTGTGTATAGTCAGAACAAAAGCTGTGGCTATATTGCTGATGGGGTTATAGGTGAAACTGACCAAATACCACCAGGATTGGAATTTTTTTTCAAATTCAATTGCGTTATCCCAGATTACCTCTTGAATTTCAGTGGGCAATGTACCTTCTCCACCTTCCCTTATGATTGTAGCTGTCATTGATTGTATCCACAATTGAGCCTGGATACAGCTAAGAGCCAAAGAAACATTACTTTGGACTACACCAAGTACATCTACCATCAACTGGTGGTCCTTTTGATCAATTCCCTCCCACTGAGGCAATATGTCCAATAAAAGCCATTGATTAGTTCCTAAAGCCAAAAGGGAAGATCACATTGGATGTTTCAATTTGTTTAAATCACTGGTTACTGTAACCAATTTGTTCATTAAGACTTCTGAGTCTATACCATTTAGAACTCCCAATCCTGTTCCCAGGATACCAGTCACATCTCTTTTTGGTCTTTTTGGGGGAAAGAGGGTTTGATTGTGCAGCCATGCTATCCATCCTGCATAAGAGGTCTTCAGGAACGGTGCACAAGCTGGGTGGATTGTAGAAATGTTAATTTGCATTGACAATTCTACTCTTTTGAGGGACCATGATGGGTTGAACAACACCTGCTGTTGGCCTGTGTTCTTGATCACATATGGTCCAATTTTAGAAATTTATGGAGACAAAATGTCTTTATCTGTGGGTGTGGGATCTAGTATTGAGAGGTTTGGTATCAAGGTCAACACTGATGAGGTGGCTAGTGTTGTACTAGTCTCAATAATATCTATTTTAAATTTAAATGACAGTCCCACACCAAGCTGAGCCCAAAGGCATACTGTAAAAACAGGCTGCACTAGGGTAAAATTGTACCAACAGTCCAATTGTTCAGAGGAACAGAATTTTGTATCCTTCATTCTTGGGTCTGATGTACAATTAGATACTGTGACTTGGGTGGCTTTCTCATGTCTAGATCCATTGATCAGTCTACATCCACTGAGGATTTCTTCTCCAGCTGTTCCTACCAAGCGGGGAACCCAAATTTTATTACTCCATTTACACTCATGTCTCAAATATACATGTCTCTCTTCCAGAGAGGTCCTTTTGGCCGGTTGTTGTGTACAACACCTGTATAGCCCATCAAGGCTTCCTGTATGGCTGTTGAATGTCTCAGGAGCCACTCATAATCATCACCACGGACTGGAATACTGATATCTGCCGGTTCAGTCCCATCAATTTCAACAATCCTGTCTCTTCCTTTTCTCACCAAGGCTGCTACTGCTTCAGGATGACTTAAAATACGATGTATGGGTTGCAATGGCAAAAACAACCACTCTAAAATGATTGCCGTATTTTCCCCCTTTTTCTTTTGCCTTTGTAGAATAAGGGCAAAAGGTGAAGTGGCAACGTTACAAACCAAAAAAGATAACGGATGATTCACCATTCAGCGACCACACCAGCCAGTCTGAATCTTGTGGGACACAACTTCGAGGGCAGCCCACTGTTCTGGTGAACAAGTTCGAGGACAGTTGGCTTCAGAGCCATGCAACCAGGATCGGAACGGTTGCAAATCATCGTTAGTGAGTCTCTTTGTGTGTCATCAGGGTGTAAGAGAATCGTAAAAAAGACAGAACAGTCTTTCAAGTCTATCACAACAATTTTCCAAATCTGAGGGATCATCATAAAAGGTGGAAGAGCAGGTTGCAACACTCCCATTGCTAAAACCTGATCATTAACCTTCCATAAATCATGTCCCAGCTATGTGCATCAAGATTATTAATCAGTACTGGACAAGCTAACGAGCTGGTCACCTGCCACTCTCCCTCCAAAATAGCATCACGAATAACACCACACCAACTCTGTAAAATTGGATCTTTTCTCGAGTTCAGCATCGGTGGGGTAGTTGGGCTAACTGGAGGAATTACAGGTATTGAAGTAGTAGGCAGGTTCATTTTAACTCGCTTTTCCAGGTTTCTTAATTTATCTATTACCTCCTGTAAGGATTTCTCTGTATTGTTATCACAAAGTTTCTCCCCGCCTTCTTCCTCAAACCCGTCCGATGATGTTTCAGGACGAGGAGGATATGACGTCGCACGGCGCTTTTGCCCGCCCTGACGTGATTGGTGCAGCAGGACTCGCTGCCCCGCCCTCCTGAGGAGGCTCGGCCGCCTTTTCCGGGTTCGGCTCAGTCACAGCAGGCTCTCGAGGAGTAACTTTCGGTTTGTCCGCTGTCTTATCTAAAAGCTCCGGCACTGTTGAACACGCAGGGGCGGACATACCCTTCATAGGATGAGTATGCCCAACTCCGAAAAGTGTAGCTAAGAGAGAAGGCTTAGGTGAATCACCCTTCTGCTCCACCGGCTTTTCTACACATCTCTTCCCAACGCTTCTATGGCTGCCGCCGCTACTTTTTTTTTTTTTTTTTTTTTCGCTTTCATAGTTTCCAGAGTGTTAACTATCGACCGCCACCCCAGAGGCAATTTCCCACTTCTCTCCATTCCCTTCTCTCCATTCCGCAATACTAAACAATAAGGCGGGCTCGGCGATCTTATTCTTTTTTCGTGCCCAGCGAACTAAGGTCTCCACTTCTGTCTCTTTAACGCCCTCCCCTCTCCCAAGGAGGATGCCAGTTAACAGTTTAATTGCCGCGTCTAATTCTATCGCGGTCTTCTCAGAGCTCTCCCCTTTCACAGAAAGGATATCAGCGCGGAGAAGCCCTGCCGCGAGTTACTCGTCGCGGCCTTCCGTAGTGCCCCCCCCCCTCCCCCCCGAGAGGAATTTAGCGTAGAGTCCTGCTGCGATTTACTCTACGCGGTCTTACCACCGGCGGGGGTGCGATCTGCAGCTTTACACCGAACTCTGGACTCCGCTTTTCTCCAGCAGCTGGGGGGATCCGTGGCGGTGGGTGGGCGGGCGAGCGGGGCACGGCACGGCACGGCACGCTGGCGGGGCGCGGGGAACTGTGCTGGTGCAAGAAGAAACCTAGCCAGCGAAGCACAGTCACCGGGTGTCATAATTTCCGAGTCAAACAAATAATTCAACAAGTGTTTGACTGGTTCAGATTGTAATCCATATTGTGTAACGGCTTGTCGCAGCTGCTGCATAAATTTCTAATCAAAAGGTTTCCACGCTGCGGCTGCTGAACCATCTGGTAAAGTGGTGGTCCGCACCCGACATGCAACAGCAGAAGCAGCCTGCCACTCTCCTTCCAATATAGCGTCTCGTATAACCCCACCCAACGACTTTCGGGAGCGGCCGGGTGGAGGATAACACCTTCCTGGGTCAGGATCGGCAGTCGGCAGATGGCATTCAGTCAATTGCTGCTGCAAGCGGTTTAGGGTCGGAGGGTTTGGTTCGGGGACGGGGGATCGGGGCAGGTGCAGGTGGGGTGGGTTCAGTGTCTTTATCAGACTCTGCGTTCTCATTCAGAGGCGCACTCGGACCCGCCGTAGTACCCTCGTCCTCATCTAACAGGGGGGGTGGCTCTCGGTAGCTTTCAGGTCGGCACGGAGCACCCGTTGCGGCGGCACCCTGTGGTGTCGGTGTCGGGTGTAATAGCTCTGTCGCAGATTTTCTAATGGGCACAATTATGCCTTTTGCAGACAGAGCGCCTAGACCAAATAATCGGGTAGACTCCGACTTGGTTTCCCGACCGAGGAGGTCTGAGGCAGCCATAGCCGTTCTTTTCTCCGCAACCAGGGATCGTAAATGGCTTATGACCTCCCGGCAGGCAGTCCCCAAGTCCTTGGCTGACTTGCTGCCGCTAAGGTTCGCATTGCAAAGGGAATCCCCGACCTCTTGCCACTCAGTCACACTAAACAGCAATTGCGGGTCTTCTAAGTGTCGGTTTTAAGCCGCCCACCTACAGAGCTCATGGAGCTTCTTAGTGCTCACGCTAGCCTCTCGCTTAGCAAGAATATCAGTTAATAGCGTGAGTGTCGCTTCTCTTTCCATCATTGAGGAAAAAATGGTCTTACCGGTGCAGGTCCGCGCACAACGTCAATGCCGGATTCAGATGCCTTTACTCCTTACGGACGTCTTCCTGCTCGAACTCTTCACAGCGACTCTCAGTTTTGCAAACCCATACATCGTATTTTAAGTCATCCTGAAGCAGTAGCAGCCTTGGTGAGAAAAGGAAGAGACAGGATTGTTGAAATTGATGGGACTGAACCGGCAGATATCAGTATTCCAGTCCGTGGTGATGATTATGAGTGGCTCCTGAGACATTCAACAGCCATACAGGAAGCCTTGATGGGCTATACAGGTGTTGTACACAACAACCGGCCAAAAGGACCTCTCTGGAAGATTTTAGAACATTACCAGTGGATTGCGAGACCGTTACGCTCAAAAAGACCAGCTGAAGGGCCAATGGTGTTTACAGATGCAGGACGAAAGATGAAGAAGGCTGCGTGTGTTTGGCAATCTGATAATCAGTGGCAGAAACAAGTGATCACCGGTGAACCAGGGGACATCCTTCAAATCTTAGAACTTAAAGCAGTTGTTGAAAGGGCAAACCGTACCCTGAAGGATTATCTTCAGAGACAGAAAGTATCGCAGGACATAGATGTAACTAAACGGTTGACTAAGGTGTTCTTTACCTTAAACTATCTCTCCCTTATGGAGGATAGAGAGGGACCACCTGTTGGTATACATCACCAAACTGCACAAGGGAACCAAACAACTACAGTTCCTGGTTTGAATCTTCTGTATAAAAATATGGCTTCAGGTGTATGGGAAGGACCTAATCCGGTGTTATTTATCGGTAGAGGTTATTTTTGTATCTCCACAGATAAAGGACCTATATGGGTCCCTAGCAAGTTTGTGCAACCTGTATGTCAAGATCAGAAGTCGGAAGAGAAGACTCAGAGCGAGCAGACGGAATAAACTGTCTATGTTGTAAGGGATGTAACCCGTGGGTATTGTGCCGATGTATGCTATGTGGGGTAAAACGGTTCTGTAAGCCAAAGCTTAAATGTAAATGGTGTGAAGGGTGTATGTGTTTGATTAGTAACTGGGCATATGAAACAAGAGAAAGCATACGACTAGTGTAATACCATGCTGGTTGGAGACAGTATACATCATCAGAATCTGTGAAAGCACAGATTTGTAGAGTGGAATGTAAAAAAAAAAAAAAAAAAAGGTGGAAATTGTAGGAGTAAACATGTTTGAGTGGTGGACTTGGTTTATGGTCTTGATGGATTTTTTACCCATTGGCCAAAGTATTTTTTGACATCTTGCCTAGAACAAACATATGGGTGACATGGGCAAATATCACGGGGGTAACAGACTTTTGTTTATGTTTGCAGCAAGCAGACAACCCCTTTAGAACTTGTTTAATTGGTATTCCCCTGCAAGAGAATGAAACAAATTTTGATGGTTTTTGGAATGTTAAAGCAGTGGATCTGACTTCCAATCAGAATGGTACATGTATGAGTCCGAATGGGCAATTTGTTTGGCCTTCTATGCGTAATGCAGCGTGGCAGAAAACGGTTATTGAAAATTTGAACCAACCATATCATTTGCCTTTGCAGGAATTAGACCTTTTAGGTAGCATTACACCCGTAAAATACGTTAACGTGACTGCAAAGGGAATGCCATTATGCAAGGACACGGTACCACTACTTCAACCTGTAAATGGCACTGGAGTAATTTGGTTTGGTGAACCATGACGATTGTGGCTAGCACGTCAAGGTGAATGGGAGTTTGATACAAGGTTTCAAAATTTAACCGGTTCACCTAATTGGGGTGAACTGAAAACTGGAGGCTTACATGTAAATGTATCAGGGGGCTACCAGTTGCCACCGGGAGTCTTTTTGATATGTGGAGATAGAGCATGGCCAGGGATTCCTTTGAATCCTGTCGGTGGACCATGTTATTTAGGGCGTTTAACCTTGTTTGCTCCACGTATGAAAGACTTATTGAAAATGACTCCACAATTTCATAGATCACGGAGGGCACTGCGCACCTTTGATGAAACATGTAATGACCGAGTCAATCTGCAGTCTGTAACAACAAATGTCTTAGCCTCCATATTTATGCCAGTAGCAATGACAGCATTAAACGCTAAGAATATACGAAGGTTAGCGTTTTGGGGAGAGAAGCAATTTAATCTTACATCGCAGATTTTAAGTTCGTTATTGCTTGACGTAGATAGTGTTAGGCATGCTACATTACAAAATAGAGCTGCAGTAGATTTTTTGTTATTAGCACATGGACACGGTTGTGAGGATTCTGAAGGGATGTGTTGTGTGAACCTTTCCAATCATTCCATATCTATCCACAAGAAGTTGTCACAACTGCAGGGAAACATGAAGCATGTTCTTGTTGATGATAATCCCTTTGATGAATGGTTGAGAGGATTGGGGATAACAGGTTGGTTAAAGAGGTTATTGATGGAAGGAAGATGCTTTGTTATAATCATTGTTGTAATGCTTTTAGTTTTTAGCTGTGTTTTTTCTTGTTTAAAGAGAGCAGTTTTTAACATAACCAATCAGGCCTGGCTTGTGCAAAAGAAAAAAGGGGGAACTGTAGAAGAATGGCTGCAGAAGCATGGCCTTAGAATCTCTGAAGATCTGCACAATCCAGGCCTGGTATTAGAATAGGCCTGTAATCAGAATTGTGCTGAAGTTGCTGTGCTGAAGATAACAAGAAAGGTAGCCTTGAGCTATTCTTGAATCCTGAGACCAAGTAATTATGTTGTGCCAGCAGGCTGTGGCTGTAACAAGCTACAGCTGCTGGGAAAGCAGGTGCAGGACCAAGAAAGATAGGGAGCGGAGTGGGAATATAGGGAGTAACAAACTACAAGGCTGAAGCACAGCAACACAATTAGCTACATGGATAGAATGCTTATTTTAGTCATGATAATTAGGGGTGTGAGAACCGTGCGCATTTAGAGACTACTAACCAATTATATTTCTGCTTTACGAATATGCATATGTATCAATTCTATATAAGTAGTGTTAGATACTAATAAAGTTGAGCAAGATGCATAACTCATATTGAGCGTCTTCTTGACTCCGGCGACCCTTCTTCCAACATAATACTACATTAGCATCTACATTAAAGACAACTATGGACATTCAAAGTGCCAACAATACTGACTTCTTTTGGATTAACATTATACAGAGGTAAGCAGTTACCCCAAATATCAAGGCTTTCAGTAAGATCCTTCATTCCCCAAATTCTTTGTCAAGGTCATACATTCACTTTTTCGCTATAATATCAGTTTCGAGGAAGGGCACATTAAACAAGGACTGGTTCAGTAAGGAGGCCACACCTTAGTGTTTGAGTTGACTGGCGGCAGCAGTGTTCCCACTATCTGGCACGCTAAGCTCAGGCCGCACACAGCGAGCAGGTATCCATCGCGGACCTTCATCTGTAGAAACACAAGCATAACCTCTTCCCCAAGTTAACAATTCATGCGGTCCTGACCAATACCTGGTACAAGGGTCTTTCATGCTTTTGCTTCTTGCACCTTCGTGCTTTTGCTGCTTGTCACCAATTGACACAAAGTGCCGCACAATGGGAGGCATGGCATGGTCAGCAGAGATTTTCAAACAGTTCAAAACATAACATGCTTTCTCTAATCATGACTCTGGGGTCATTCCCTTCATTCCCCCCCCCCCCCCCCCCCTTTTTTTATTTCTTCTTTCTTTGTTTTGTTTCTTGGGGTTTTTTTTTCTCATAGCAAAATATATTTCAACCGCTGTAGTACAGTAGATTATGAACAGCTTTTCTGCGTGACAGAACACAGTCACCCTGTACTGTGAAACAGTTTTTTGCAAGTCCTGTATTACTTTCCAAGCAAATGGTGTATGAACATTAGGATTACCAGCAGCTGCATCTCCCATTATAACAGGTTATGCATGCGGCGCAGCGGTGGAAGGAGTAGTAAGACCAAGGAGTGGTCTGCCTATCAGTTCTACTAAATCCCAGTTTCCCTCTTTTTGAGCCCCATCTCTTATAGCCTGCCAAAATCGCCGAGGGTCGCGCGTCATTACCGTAACACTGGAAATTGAATTTTTACCATTCCAACTTCTTCATTGCCTGTGGCTGATAACGTTGTTGTAGCTGGACCCGAATCTGGGTTTTTGGCATTTCCATCCTGCATCGGGAGGGGAGGAGCAGAGGGGGCAGGCGAGAGGGGAGAAGAAGCCTGAGGAGGGAGTGTGGGCTGGCACAAATGTTGGGGGGAGTCAGGGGGGCTGGGATCGATCCACCGAGGTTTCTGCTTGTCGTCCTCCTCCTCGGAATCGGTATCGAGTATAGGTCGATGCCGTTTGACAGATTTAGGGTATTCAGGGCATTGAGGACTGGCGTCTGGTAAGGGGCACAGACTCTCCCCCTCCCCCACCCCCTCATCCTCTTGTCTGTATTCTGGTGGGGGATACAGGGGAGGTTTGAATGATACACCCCTGTGATAAATAACTTAGTCCCAAAATAGGATTACATTCAAAGTTTGCGATATATTAAGCAAATAGAGGCAAGCAAACAGCGCTGGGTGCCCCGGGAGTCTCCACTCCACCAAGACGCATGCTGTACAAAATTTATTTTCGGTTTATATTTCCTAAACTAATACATATTCATAGTTATTTCTAAGAAAGGATTGGTTTATTTAAATGGGTCCTTGGAATAGGCGTGTACTTCGTGGCACATGCTCTTTCTACCTCTGAGGGTCTTTTTGACTCCTATCTGGTGGTCGGTGGATGAAGTCAGCAGTCTTCCTCGGCTCACCCTTAGGATGACCCTAGATTTTACGCATGTGCCCTGTAAACTTCTCTTACTTAAGACGATTCAGTTAGCAGCTCAGCCTGCATATCAGGGTGTGTAACCAGATGTCCTTTGCAAGATACAGGAACTATATACATTGATCACTCTGTTTTTCTTAAGCGTGTGGTTATACAAGGGTATGTAAGACAGAAGGTTACATTTCATCATGCGGTCCTAGCATTGTTCTATATTGACACAAATCAAATGAACACATTTCACAATCCCCCATCTTCTTTTTATGGTATTGATTCATGTTTTCGTTTCCAATCGAGTCAACACTTGTCAAATTGGTATCAATTTTGGATCTTCTTTTGTTTTTATTATCATCAGGGAATGGGTTTTCTCTTTCCCTGGTTCTGGGTCAACAGGTACCACAGATATTTGTATCCCTTGTATATCCGAGTGTATTAAGCTGGTAAAACAAGGTATTAAACATGAAATGATTAGCAATCCTCCACATATCCCCAATACAATTATCCCAATTTTTGTAAGCCAATCACCACCCATAAATTTTCCCCCTAATCCTCCTAGATTGATTCCATTCCAAGTTTGAACTGTGACATGTGCAATTTTCTTCATTTCTTTTATCAGCTCATTTACAGCTTTTCCTTCATCATAAATCTCTAAAGAACAATTACTAAGGTTAAATTTTTCGCAGACGACTCCTTCTTGTGCTAACAAATAATCCAGAGCTAAGCGATTTTGATCTTGGTATTTTTTTTTGCAATTAATCCAAGTGCATCTCTGGTTTTATTTACAACTATTTCCACTACAGCTTGTAACCTAATCATTCTATTAAGCATATATATTGGGGTCCTATAACCCCAGGATCTGTCTTCTGCCCATGTAGCTGGATCATAATAGGCAATGATTCTCTCAGGAGGCCATTCATTATCTTTCCAATTTCCAATTTGTAAGCTTAATTTATGGCGCCTTTTTCTTAGCTCATCAGCTTCAGCATATACTGGGACTCCTAATCGCTCTCCCCAATTTATGGGTAACAGGAAAAAACCTGCGTCTTATAGTTCCTAATACACAGGATCCTGTCCAATTCCTTGGTAAATATGCATAGGGTAGTTTGCCACAAATCCAATAATGTCCTTCAGGAGTTGGCCAACCATTTGGTATGTTTGTTCCATCGGTCCAATTCTTAAATTGATTATTCATTTCCAGTGGGTTTCCCCATTTATCCCAACTATTCTGAGTTTCATTCCATAGGTAAACTCCTTCACACTCCAGGTTACCTACTTGTCTTCCTTTGTTTTTTAGATTTTGCCAACAACTCCTTCCAATTATACTCGTTTGGAGTACCCATTGTTGTTTTCTATTACCCTTTCTCATTGTTTCCCATACTTGGGGATTGCTTATGTTGCTCTCCATAGCCTCCCATGGCCATCGTTCACCTTGATTTGTTCCACCACAAGCATAACAATTAGTTATATTCAATGACTTAGTAATGTTTTCAGCAAGATTTATAAATAGATTTTTAGCAACTGTGGAAATTTCATATTTTACTCCTGTTTCTATTTCATGATAAAATGAGTTGAATAACAGTCTATGTTGCACTGACTCTTTTATCCTTTCTTTGATTTCAGTATTAATAACTACACCCAGGTCTTCACCAGGTCCATATATCTTAAGTCCAATTTTGGTTACTTTCTTCTGTTTCCAAATCTCTAAATTTGTAAGAGTTAAATTTACTAGATTGCAGGTACGGGTTGTACAATTACTGTCTGTTTGTACCCTTGTGATTGAAGCTTGTAAATTCCCACATTGATTATCATATCCCCAGCCTGCAGTATCCCAACATACACAGGACCATCCCCTTCTTCCACATAGGTGTGCCAATTGATACCTTGCTGTTTGACTAGGTACATAATCAGGGTTTATTTGACATTGATGTCCGCCGGGGCAGATGTATTTTGGTTGATTACTATAGTACCGTCTCCACTCTAAACTCCCACAATTAGTGTCTAGATCATCATCTATAATACCACAGGCATCAAAGATTACTGACACTGATGTGTTCAAATTGGTTATAACCCCACTTGTTCCAATTAATCTACCTACTTCCGAATTTGTCTTAATTTCCACCCAATATTGATAAGGGAGTTCTTTTGGATCATAGCATACAGTCTTGTTACCTTTTCTGCACAGAGCATACTGGGTTTGGTTATGAATGCAGATTCCTATTTTCTGGTCTCTACAGTCACAGACCGTATGATGCACCAAGGTTTGGGAACTTACCTGTTCCCTTCTAGTAGTTACTATACATTGATTGCAGTTGTTTGTCGTAGCCTGTGTTAAGGAACTCACCCCAAGTAGAACTAGAAGAGGTCCGGTAAGGGCCGTAGTGATCGGTGGTCATAGCCCAAAGGGGTTACAGCCCTTGGCAGACCTTCCAAGCCGCAGCACCGGTTCCCTATCCGGTCTTGCCCTCTTCTTTAATCTTAAGGGATCGTCTCTTTAAAACAGCCAGATGAGATAATTTGTATGCTATGTCCCAAAAATTTTGGTATATATTGTGGATAGCTTATTATTGTCTCTTATTTCCTAAAAACACTTCTTGATTAAATCAACTATAAAACCTTACCCAGGGTAGGTTATATAAGGGGATGGTGGCTTTGCATTGAACACACCAAAACTCTAAGCTGTTATTTAGATAGTGTTCCTGTCCTCCTCCTGGGGAAGTAATATACTTAAAACATTTGGAACACTTAGCCCTTAAAAATAAACAACACTGTTTACACGATGGACAGGCACTAGTACCAGCTCCTCTCCAGGGGCTTGAGAGGGTATGACTTTTTGTCAATCCTCCTTATACGTTAATACATTACTGGCTCTTAACTGTTCCTGGTTACTACTTAATTCTACAGGAGTAATTACAATGAAATTCCCACAGGAATTTAGCTTATGCTCTTTGATGAAGGCTTCGTCAAGTTCTTCTGATGGTTAGTTTAGTTCTTCCTGGTTCAGATGTTATTTTCTACTCCTTCACCGGACCTTTTACTCGCGAAACATGTGTCCATCCTTTCTCAGCAGTTCTTACAGCTGTTTCTGTAGTTAATAAAACAAGAAAAGGTCCTTCCCAGAGGGGAGATAGGTTTTCTTCTTTCCATGTTTTTATCAAAACCTGATCTCCTGGTTTCAACTGATGAATTGCAAAACCTAAAGGTGGTGTTTGAGCCATCATCCAAATTTCTCTCAGCTCTTTTAATCTCTTTCCAATGGTAATGATATATTTTTGGATACTACGATCCTCAACTACACTGTTTCCTAGAGGTATCCCTTGAGAATAAGGCATGCCATATAACATTTCATATGGCGATAATCCAGTCTCACTGTGTGGTTTAGTTCTTATGTTTAAAAGTGCCAATGGTAAGCATTTCATCCAGGGCATTTGTGTCTCAATCATTAACTTAGCTAATTGTTGTTTTATTGTTTGATTCATTCTTTCTACTTTCCCCAAGCTTTGTGGGTGCCACGGAGTGTGGTATTACCACTGAATACCTAATGATTGACATAATAATTTTATTATTTTGGAAGTAAAGTGTGTGCCCTGATCAGAATCAATGTACTGGATTATCCCGTATCTAGGTATCAAATGCTCTAATAAAATTTTTACCACCGTTTGTGCCGTAGCTCATTCTACAGGATAAGCTTCTACTCATTGTGTTAAATGATCTACTATTACTAATAGATATTTTATCCTCCCTACCTTGGGCAATTCAGTGAAATCAACTTGTACTTTCTTGAAAGGTCTGTAAGCTGTTTTTCTCCCCCCCCCCCCCCCCCCCCCCCCCCGGCTACTTGTTGAAACACTTTCTTATTTATCTTCTGACAAGTTAAGCAACCCTGTGTGATTTGCTTTGCTATTTCAAAAATCCCAATGCAGCCAAATTGTTTAAGGAAATGATCACTTAACACCTTTGTACCCCAATGTGTTTGTGCATGCAAACGTTCCAATATTTGCCTAGCATAGGCTTTTGGCAACATCTCTCACCCATTGGGCAGTGTCCATTTTCCTTGTTCTAATTTAGCTCCTATTCTCTCCAATTTTGTTTGTTCCTTAGGGGTAAGCTTCTTTTCTCCTTCCTCTTGTCTTTCATCCTCCTGTACTACATTATTTTTAGCAACCTGAGTCCTCAAGGCTGCTTCCTGGGCTTCTTTATCTGCTAAATTATTTCCTCTGGTTCAGTAATCTAATCCCTTTTGGTGTCCTCTCACATGTACCACTGCTATCTCCCTTGGTTCTCTTAATGCCTTTAGAATTCTTATTATTAATTCCTGATGTATAAGATTCTTCCCTTGAGTATTAATTAAACCTCTTTCTTCCCAATTTTTTCAAAAAGTGTGGACCACCCCATATGCATATTTAGAATCTGTAAATATAGTCCCACTTTTCCCCTTTAATAGTTCCAGGGCCCTACACAGAGCATACAGCTCACAAGCCTGAGCTGACCATGATGGACTCAAAGGTCCTGTATCCACAGGTTCTAGGTCCTTATTAATTATTGCATATCCTGATTTTCTTTTTCCTTCCACTACTCGAGAGGAGCCATCTACAAACAGTGTTTCTCCTTTCTCCAATTCAGTATCCCTTAAATCTGGCCTCACCTTAGTCTGGGTCTCAATTACCTCTAAGCAGTTGTGTTGTAATTTCTCCAATGGTTCTCCAAACAAAAATTGTGCTGGGCTCTGAGCAGAGGTTACCCTCAGTTCTAAGCCAGGGGAGTCAATTAGTATTGCTTCATACTTCAGGATCCGGCTATCCGTTAAACATTTTTCCTCTTTCTGTTGTAAAACACTTCTGACATTGTGTGGAGTATACACCTTTAAAGGAGCACTAAAGGTACTCTTCCTAACTTCCTCTATTAGTAATGCTGTAGCGACCAAAGCTTGGAGACAAGCAGGCCATCCTCTACTTACTGGATCAAGTAACTTAGAACAATACCCCATGGGTTTCTTAATTCCTGCCCAGTCTTGAGTAAGGACTCCATACGCTGTCTGGTTTGATGTATTCACAAAGAGAAAGATTTTCCCAGATCTGGGAGGCTCAATACAGGTACTTGTATTCATGTCCTTTTTATTTCCTCAAATTTCTGATCATCTTCTGTGAACCACTTAAGTTGGTTATTAGTTAATTTCTCATATAAGAATTTTACCTTTTTGCTGTAGCTTTCAAGCCATGGTCTACAATATCCTAATAATCCCAATATCTGCCAAATTTCCTTTTTAATTTGTGGGATTCTTAAGGATAGGATCCCAAATACCCTGTCAGGATCCAACTTCTTTCTTCCCTTACTCAGCCAATGCCCTAAATATTTTACTTCTTGTTCTACAAACTGTAATTTTGATTGAGACACCTCTAATCCCTTTTCTCCTAGAAAATTTAACAATTTAATAGTAGCTTCTCGGGTTCCTTCTTCAGTTTCTCCTGCTACTAATAGATTATCCACATATGGCAATAATTTTACCTCCCTGGATAATGTAAAATCTTGTAAGATTTTCTCTAAAGTTTGCCCAAATAGATTTGGTGACTCTGTAAACCCCTGTGGTAGCAAAGTCCATCTTAATTGTTGTTTTCGTCACATTTTGGGGTCCTCCCACTCAAAGGCAAAATAATCTCTGGATCCCTCATCCAGAGGGCAGGCCCAAAAGGCATCTTTCAAATCTATTACACTATACCAAGTATGTTTGGGAGATATATGGCTCAGTAAAGTATAAGGATTTGCCACCATGGTGAATTTAGTGATTGTTCGCTGATTTACAGCTCTCAGGTCCCGTACCATCCTGTATGACTCATCCAATTTCTTTACAGGGAGGATGGGTGTATTATGAGGTGACATACATGGTTCTAAAATTCCTTTTTCCAGAAGTCTGTCAACTACAAGTTTTAATCCCTTTCGACCCTCCATTGGTATAGGGTATTGTTTGACTCTAATTGGATAATGCGGATCTATTATTTGAACATTTATGGGGTCCATTTCTATCTTTCCAGTTTCCCCCTCCTTATACCATACTGAAGGGTTAATGGCTTCTTCATCCTCTTGTGTTAAAGTGTATAATTTAATCTGCAAATTGTCCCCTTGACTCTGAATGCTCAAGTTTAGTTTCAAAATCAAATCCCTTCCTAATAAGTTGTACTCCGCTTCAGGGAGCAAAAGTAAATCATTAAGACATTTTTTTCTCTGTTTCTACTTCTACATCCTTCAAGACAGGTACTTTAAAAGGCTCTCCTTTTGTCCCTGCTACTGACATATAACTCTTCCCTTTTTCTACTCCTTTTGGAAGTTTTTGAATAGTGGATTTTTCATCCCCTGTGTCCACTAAGAATAAAACTTCCTCCTTATGGGGACCAATTAATAATTTTATCAAGGGCTCTGTTGATGTTGAAGTCCCCAGATGATATAGCCCCTGACACATCTATTCTTCTTACAACAGTTGCTCTGAACATGTCCCTTCTTGTTGCAATAGTAACAGATGGGAATTGTGGATCTTTCTCAATAAGATTGTCCCCTGGGTATTTTTCTCTATTCCTTTTTCCCTTCTCTCTTCAGATGGGGTCTTATTTCTCTGACTTTCTCTTACTGCTGCTACAAAGATTTTGGCTTTTGCTTTTTGTTTTTCCTCATCTCTCCTAACATATACTTTCTGTGCTTCCCTAAGTAACTCTTCTAATCCTCTCTCTTGCCAGTCTTCCAGCTTTTCTAATTTCCTTCTTATGTCCCCCCAGGATTTAGCTACAAATTGTGTTCTAAGGAGTGCAGTTCCGGCCACTGTATTCAGGTCAATTCCAGAATACATTTGTAGGCTTTTCCTTAATCTCTCCAACCATTCTGCTGGAGATTCATCTCTCCCTTGTTGTCCATTAAATGCTTTATTAATGTTTTGCCCTCGGGGAACCGCTTCCCTTATTCCCTGTATGATTAACGTTCTCAAGTCCCTCATATTCTGTCTTCCTTGGGGTTGTTGATGATCCCAGTGGGGATCCACATTTGGCCATTTTTGGTCTCCCAGGGGTCCTGCCTGATTCTGTTTTTCCCAAATTCTCATTCCAGCTTGCCTAATCATTCCCTTCTCAGCAGTAAATAAGATCCCTAAAATGGACTGTATTTCTTCCCAGGTATAAGTATTGGGGCCTAGGAATTGGTCCAGTTTTTCAGCTACTCTGAGGGGATCATCTAATAGGGTCCCCATTTCTTTCTTGAAATTTCTTACATCTGTAGTATTTAGTGGGACTGCCACAAACCCGATACCTCCCTGATTGCCTCCGAGGGGTACCTCTCTTAAGGGATATAGAGAAGCTCCCTCAGATATGGCAGTCCTACTTCTCGTACGTGCAGCCGGAGGTCGATCTAATTCCAGTGCTGTTGGTGGTGGAGGCAGGGGCAACGGTGGTACTGGTGGAGATACCACGGCCACCGGAGGGGGAGCTGCCGCCGGGGGTGGATTGTTAAGATATGGAGGTGGTAGGTTATCCAATGGCTCCCATTTATCATCTTTTTCTTTTTCCTGTTTTTCTTCTTCTGCTTTTAGTGTAAGTATTGAGGCTGGAAAAGGATGTGAAGTCCTGATCCATAATCCTGCATAATCACTTTCCTCCTGACTAAAAGGTTCCTTTGAATTAACATGTATATTTAAGGCCTGGCAAATCCAGTCTTCAAAGGAACCAAAAACAGGCCAAAAGGCACGTGGTCTTATAGGCTCCTTTGGCCATTCTACCATACAATACTGGATCATTTTTAGTTTACTTTTTCCTTTTCTGGGGCCCCTATCGTTCCAATTTCTAATCATTATTCCTAATGGACTTTCTGATGGTATGTCTGGTAATTTGCTCCCTTTCTCCTGGTCCCTGGTCTTTGATTTTGTCTGACCCATCTAGGAATTTTACTATGGCAATTCCTACAGCCCTTGGTTACCTTAGTAGGAGTGTCTTGCGGGGGGTTTAGGACCTATCACCCACCCGTGAATCCTATAGGAATCGCTTCGGTCCTTCACCGGCCAAGTCCCTCACAGGAGATTGGAACCGCGGTTAGAAGACCTCCACAAGCGCTTCAAAGCAAAGTTCCATCTCAGTCACGCTCTTACACACACAGGCAACCGAATCCCACCCAACTGAATGGTATACGCCTTAAATACTCACGACTCTGCCGTCTTCATTCGGATCTTCGCGCGCAGAATTGTGGGCAAAATATAGTGCTGCAGCCGGCTAGGGAGCTCATAAAAAAAAATATCATATTCTTTGCTTGCCTTTATTCAGGTTCAAAATGGTGTTAGTCCCGACCCGACTCGAACAGGAGCCACCAAATGGTGGGACACCCCTCTTTGATCAAGTCAGAATTCAGGAACCAAAGCCATCCCGGATGAGCCCCCAATTGTAATAAATAACTTAGTCCCAAATAGGATTGCAATCAAAGTTTGCAATTTATTAGAGCACCGGGAGTCTCCGCTCCACCAAGACGCATGCTGTACAAAATTTATTTTTGGTTTATATTTCCTAAACTAATACATATTCATAGTTATTTCTAAGAAAGGGTTGGTTTATTTAAATGGATCCTTGGAATAGGCGTGTACTACGTGGCGCATGCTCTTTCTATCTCCGAGGGTCTTCTTAACCCCTTTCTGGTGGTTGATGGATGAAGTCAGCAGTCTCCCTCGGCTCACCCTTAGGATGACCCTAGATTTTACGCATGCACCCTGTAAACTTCTCTTACATAAGACTATTTGGTTAGCAGCTCAGCCTGCATATCAGGGTGTGTAACCAGATGTCCTTTGTCAGATACAGAAACTAGGTATGTAGCCAGATGTTCTTTGCAAGATACAGGAACTAGGTATGTAGCCAGATGTTCTTTGCAAGATACAGGAACTATATACATTGATCACTCTGTTTTTCTTAGGTGTGTGGTTATACAAGGGTATGTAAGACAGAAGGTTACATTTCATCATGAGGTCCTAGCATTGTTCTATATTGACACAAATCAAATGAACCCATTTCACAACCACCATTCTCATTTTGCTGACTTTTCAAGCCCCCACTCGCATTTTTCTGATTTTGCAAGCTCCCACTCACATCTTGCTGACTTTTCAAGCCCCCACTTGCTTCTTGCAGACTTTGCAAGCTCCTGCTTGCATTTTACTAATTTTGCAAGCCCCCACTCGCATTTTGCTGATTTTGCAAGCCCCCACTCGCCTCTTGCTGATTTTTGAAGCCCCCTACAACATGTCTAAGCAGTCCCCATGTAGGCAAAAGCCCCGGTGCCTTTTTGTCCCCTTTCTCCAGAGCTTCTGACAGTGTTGATCCTAATTTTCCCAGGTCAACACACTAAGAGCAGTCGTGGGGGATACTTCCACTCCATGTGTTTTGGCCCACAATAACATATTTTTTAACCAAAGCCCATCTAAAGTAATTCCACGCTTCTCTAATGCTAATTTCCACAGTGATAGCACTATGGTATCTTCTTTAGATAACTTCATCCTCATGTTGTCCCTGGTGGCTCACCTTACCGGTGTCATGTTCTCCCAGGATCTTGCAGCTGCTCGCTGCGCTACTCTGCTTCACCAGGCTCTGCCTCCCCAGCAACCCGCTGGTCACAGTCTCAGGATCTGCTCCTAACACCCCTTACCAGAGTCATGTCGGCACAGTCTCAGGGTCTCTTTTTGATACCCTTTACTGGGATCACATCGTCACGTCGGAGTCACCAAATGTGGTGACGCAAGTCGAGGTGGACTGAAAAAAACACTATGTCTGTGTGGCTGGGTTCGGACAAAATGGCCTTTATTGTTTATACAAACTATTTATATATCTTAGACAGTGCAGGTGTCAGACCCTGATAGGTTTTTGTGTCCTTCTTCTTGCTTGCTATTTGCTGTTGCTGTAGGTGCCCGTATGCTGCTGTTCTAAGTTCCGATTCTTCACATCCTGCTTACATACCTGACAATTTGTGGCTGTCTTAAAGGTACACGACTAAGTCTTTGAAGTCAACTAACTTGTCTGCAGACCCGCTGCAGACCCTAACAGCCAGTAGCCCCTACAGCTGTTACATGTTCATGACCCAATGGAGTTAAGTCTTGGTTTAATACTGAATAAGATGTCCCTGTATCCACCAGAAGTTCTATTTCATCATCTTTGGTCCCAGCTTTATTTTGACCAGTGGATCCACTTGGGTAGATTCCCCAGGTCCCTGTCAATCAGATTCCACATCAGCAACCATCACCAACTTGCCCAGTCTTGGGCAATCCTTTTTCTAATGCCCCATTTGCTTACAATAAGCACACTGATCTATCAGTTGTGCTCAATTTCCCTTAGGTGGAGCACCTACACCACATCTCGCAGCCTCTCTCCCTCCACCAGTGCTGCCTCCTGATGGGTTTTGAGGGAGCACCCAGCCTCCCGCGGTGTGCAAAGCAGCCACTGTAGCATTCCTGCCCATTGTTCTCTCCTTCTGACTATCTTCACTCCCGTACACTTGCCATGCAACCTCCAACAATTTCTCCAAATCTTTCGAATCCACTCCTTGCACTTTCTGTAACTTT
This sequence comes from Falco biarmicus, assembly GCF_023638135.1. NCBI lineage: Eukaryota > Metazoa > Chordata > Aves > Falconiformes > Falconidae > Falco > Falco biarmicus. Next base: position 20,324,758 of record NC_079310.1, on the reverse strand, counting down.
CTTCTGATATAATTTCTGGCCTCTCTTACAACCATCTGCTTTTCTAACTCACTAAACATCACATCCAACATATCCTAAACCAACCTTTAAACATGTTTGACCAATGCTACAAGCCAAGCAACATCTTTTTAACTTCACATTCTTATTTTTCTCTTTTTCTAACACCAGGACCACAGGGTCCTGGGGTGCTAAAGTAATTCTACATTCCTTTTGCCACTCTGGGTGATTTCACAGAGTAAAGAACATATCTGCATAAATCACTTCATCCCATTTGCCTTCTCATCTCAGAAATAGCATAAGTTGTAACAGTATTATAATTCAGAGTTCCGTTTAAAGGCCATTTTTCTCCATCATCTAACTTATATAAAGGCCATCGCTGATTGCAACATTTTATCAGTTTTATGGTTCACACTCCCTCCAGGTGGTCCCCTGATATCTTTCCAATGAGCCAGAATACAGCCTAAAGGGCTCCTTTTCAAAACCTCACTCTGTTAGTTTCCCATTCTGAAATTTATATAACACAAGGACAGGGACTAAGACTCAAACACTTAAACACAGAGCTGACAATTTTTGTAAACACAACAGCTAAAACTCGACCCACATCCTCTGATCACACCACATACATTCCAAAATGAACAGAGGTCTGCAATTATTTTCTGGATGTGATGAACACTTCAGGTCCCCACACTTATTAATCACTTATCCTTTCTCCAGCTGTTTCCCTTGCAGGATAACAGAACCACAGATCAGAGCTCCGCACTTGCTTCCTACTATTCGTAGGTCTCTCACACACGCGCACACACACACACACGATCCCACAGTCACACTTAGCACATTTAAAACATAACAGACCTACAAAAATCACACAGATAACACTCATAACTATTACAGTTGAAAACACCATATGCAATACCATTTTACCATTATCAATAGTATAAGAGGGATTCCAAAGTCAAAATGCCAATAAGTCAGTTAGCAAAACCAAATGTGTACCAAACTGGTGCTAACAACTGGGTATATGCCTTCCTATGGGAAACAAAATTCACATTTTACATAAAGCTTTACAAACAATTAACCATCTCTGTGCAGACATGCAATAAACAAATATCTGGGCTCTGTGTGTGGATCAGCTCTTGCATACCAGGTTAAGAACCCAGATTTGGGATAATTGGAGAGTGATATAAGAGTTAAAATAATTAGTCAATTATATTTTTTTTTTGTGCTAGCCATTTTTGAAATCTGAAAACAAGTTTTGACCTGCATTGATTACAAGTATGGAGATAAACATCTGGTTTGCACTTACCCACCAGTAAAAGTCTATTCTAAACAAAAGAGAGCATCTTCATAATATTGCTTCCAACTGTCTGGATTCACCTAATTCAGTCTATCAGGATGGCTTTCTCCCCCAGACATGCTTAGGTGATGTATATACTGTATATATTTCTGGTAATCTTTGTATTTATTAACAGAATCCCTGCTTAGATAACGTAAATACAATCAGTATATTAGATGAAAAAAACCCAAGTTGGTTCAATACTCATTTTCCATAGTAGTTGATGTTAAGGTTGCCTCAAATGCATGTTTTTATGTCCTTTGTGCTAAAACTTTAATTATCAACATCGTTTTCAAAGTGGTGTGTGCACTGGGACCCTTGCGGAAGACAATGTATTCAAGTTAGTTATCTTGAACAAGCCATGTCTTCTCTATTGGGCCTTGTACTTAGGGCTTGAGAAGCCTGTATGTTACTAATATAATCTGTAACTTATAATATCTTTGGAAAAGGTAAACTGTATGTGAATCAAGGGGTGGAATGTAGTTATCCTGACCAGGACACCACTGTACATCAAGGAGTTAGTGATCCACATAACAGTTAACCTGAGTAGGCCCAGGCCTGTGCTGTGCTGAGCTGCACAGCAGCACATCATGGCTTTTAGGCCTGTGTTGTGCCTCACAAATCCCTTGCCTGCAGGATAAACTTGGCCAGCTCATTGTAATGGGATCCTGCACACAGTTCCCACTTGGTACCAGTGATTAAGCCACCTGCATGGCCTTGCCTTTACCTAAAAGTGCAGCAGGAAGCCTTTATGCGAACACCCTTCCTGTTTGATGGTAAGAAAAGCCTATAATAGCTTGAATGACCAAAAAAGAGGAACCTTTCCATGGACGGGATCTGCCCAGCATGCTGTGGGAAAATCCATCGAGGATTGAGCTGATGCTGCATGAACTGTGGTTTCCAGCATTTGAAGGCATGTAAGATTTACTATCTGTATTCCTCTTGTTATTCTATCTTATTAAAACAGCTATTTTATTAAGCCATTTGTCGTCAGGCCTTTTTTATTGAGATCTAGGTGAACCCTGAACCCTCTCCCCACTCCTTTGCAGGATGCAAACCTTTTTATTCCAGATGCATCATAAGGCAATAGTAATGAATATCAACCACAGCAGTAATTGTTTATTTTCTAAAGACAGATGTATTATTTAATACACGTATTACCACTAGCATTGCTAGTGTTGATATTTCTTACCTGCTTTACCTACCAAATTCCAAAAAAGTCAGCCAGAATTAAGCATGTCATCTTTTGAACTCCAACTTTTAATCTTTAGCTAACAGAAGTATAAAATCTTTATGCCTTTTTTGTTTGATACTTCAGTTCTGATTTTTCAGAGCTGCCACAGTAGCAGTAGGTTCTACACAAGGTAAAATACTGGCAGAATGTAATATTAAAGATCTGTGGGTTTTCCCCCACAAGCTACAATGTTCAGTTTTTACTGAGTGTCAAACCTATCTTTTTAAGTATCACATAATTTTTTCCTTATAGTTCCATATAAACCTCTCTTTCTAATCCAGGTAAAGTATGAAACAGCTTTTCTACAAATACTGAAATTGAACTTCTTATTCTGAGTTAAATCTCATCTAACAAAAGTACAATATTTTTACATGCATTTTTTCAGACCTCTTCATTTGAATAATGACTCTGGTTTAGACAGCATGCTCAACTTGCCTTTTTTCATTACATGGACTATAGCTTGCTTAAGATGGCTTCAGAACTTAAGCTCTGGCCCTCCAGGAATACTGAATGAGCACTTGAGATCAGACTCCTATTGCTCTACATAATGCCATGTAGAAGTAAAAAGTGGCCAAGACTGAAACCTTGAACAGGAACGTCTTCCCATCTGTTCCCATCAATCAGTTTATATAACAATTTGGCTTCTGAGACAGTCCATATAGTTGGTGGGATAGACTTTATATGTGATAACTTTATGATCAAGACACCAATGTAGAGTATTTGAAAGGAACACAAGAGGTTTTCTGGCATGTCTGTGCAGATACTTGAGTTCAATCGAGTTCCTTTGTAGCTGAGTTAGTCTGTCACTACATAAAGTAGTAGTGTTGCAGATCAGGAAATATGTACTGTAGTAGTATTTAGAGTAGAGAAATGACTGCACAATTTTACATCATATAAACAATAACCTCTAGAACTTTATGGTATACAGGCACATGAATGCCTGTAGACTTTCTTTGAAGTGACAAAAATGAGGTTTGTATTAATAAAGCTATTTTAGCTATTCTACTTTTGTGTCCTTTATGGTAAAGGTTTTGTAGTTGCAATTCTTCATTACATACTTAGTGACTTCCAATGGGAATTTAATTTGACAGAAGTTGCATCATCATATGAAAGTAACAGGAAACAGACAAGCCATTGTTGTATACAGAGGGAGATTCAGCATTAGAAAATTTTAGACTTCTTCAATAATATTGAAAAAGACATTTAATAGTCATCAGTATAGCACTAAGGGTTTACAAAATTACGAAATACTACTACAAACCAGACTTTTAATACAGGTGAAAGCAGTGGATGTGTTTGCAATTGCCACTAACTATGCAAAATCTTGTCAATCTGTTCATTACAAACAATTGTGCTTAAACCATTAAAATGGTCTGAAAAAAATAGTTAAGCCAAAACCATAAAATAATTTAGGAACTTCCTACAGTTGGCCTTAAACTTTGTGACAAATGGTACATTAAAAGTAAACTCACTGAATTAATATAGACTATGGAAAAAACTAGGTTCTCTAGTAATCAAGAGTCACTAATTCTTATGAATAAGAAAAATAAAAGTTAATAGTTGGAACAGTTTCTTGCTAAACATTTAACAGAGAAGGTGAATAGTTCCGATTTATATTTTCTAGATATTTGTGTGTTTTGATGAATGTTGCCAACCTCATTTTAAGACTCAGGAATCTAGATTAAAAGCTGCTCTTTCCAAAGCAGTTTTGATAAGACTTTTCTAATTAAGTGGTGCATTTATAGAATCTTACCTCACCAATTCAGTTTGGTAGCTTTTTACCAATTCAAAGGCCATTAAAAGGTATAAAATACTGTAGACTTTTGGTAGGTGCATATTACACAGATGCATGTGTTGATCACAAAGGTATAATTTTTGCCATAAAAAGCATTGGGTTACAATTTGGGAAATCTATGGACTGAGGAAACAGTCTACAGTACTCAAACTATATGCTTAATATTAATACAGTTGTTGCATAGTGCCTGAAACCTCATTTCCTAATAAGTATAGAAAAAGATCAAAAGCTGAAGTTTTAACTTCTGAGTTGTTCAACAATGCATGTCTTCAATATTATGTGATTCAAGATGCTCCCAACATTAAAGCGTTATGCATTAATACAGTGTAACTGAAATTCTTTGGCTAAAACTAACTGGGAAAAAAAATTTTAAAAAAAGCAATTACATACATGTGTCTGATTCATTATAGAGGTGAAGGCAAGGTTTTGAATCAGAGAATGTCATCATAAATGTGCACATACTTCTCCAATATGAATGTACATGTAGACAAGCACTCAAAATGGGATTATCACTTTACATAAAACTATTAACAAATCAAAGATAATACCTTATTGATATAATGCAGCCTCAAACAATATTTAATAGTAAACAATAAATAGTATTTCAAAGGTCTGAAATGAGAATTGACACAAAAAATAATATCTAGTTGTTATTTCCCTCCAACATCATGGCATATCTCCTTTGTACACTATACACTGTTAGTATCACCCCATGACTACTTAGACAACCCTTTTACTGATCACTGTGCTGGGATCCCACAACACACAATGCTAATGGGAAAGAAGAGCTCTCTCCTGCAGCAGGTCCCAGGACTCTTGCTCTGATATATAGAGCCAGGGCTACTTGTGCTTGTCTCAAGCATAGGCCTGAATAGCTGTACCTGTAGCACAAGCACTGCTACAAGATAAATATATCTCTGATATGTAAGACCCTGAATCAGGTTAGAATTTTTCTTAAGGCATGGTTGGGGGGGGGAAAAGTAGCTTAGAAATTCGTTTAAGCAAACATTCTTCTGTTTTCTTGATGAATGAATTAAGGTATATGAAGATTCAAGTTTGTAGAATAAGAAGCCTGCCTAAAGGAAATACACTGTAGTCTGAAAAAAGTGTCTTAATTTTAAATGTCATAATTTGACAAGTTTGGTTAATATAAACCCCACAAAATTAGCAACATTTCTGAATCATAAAATATTTAATAATGTATATTTTGGGAGGATTTATTATATATAAAATTTCAAGTCACTATATGAAGCAATTTAAACCCTTTTCAAGCTAGCACTGTCTTCAATGCTGTATAGATTTATTGCCACTGATACAAGACCTAGTAAAAGCATACATTTTAAGCTAATACAAAAGTGGCACTTTTTAATATGAAATTTTTGTACACAACTAATGTCTTGAATATCTAAGTGCAAAAAACCACAGATCACTTTACACTACTGTAGCAACTATGCATTCATATTGTTCATTAGTCCTTAGTAGTTAGCTTGCATAAGATACAAGAAAAAGCACAGTGAAGCTCACAAAAATAGACTAAAAGTCAGACTGTTCTTGCAAAAAAATACACTGTAATGGAAGAAAGACAAAAAAAGGACTATGTACACCACAGGTTTTGCTGTTCTTTAATCCAACTGACTTAAGTGCTGGGTTTCTTTTGTAGTTTTATTTTGGGTGTTTGGGTTTTTTGGCTTTTTCTGTTGAATCAAACCACATAGACTAGACACAAGTAAAATTAAGAAAACAGTGGGTAGCTAAAACTGTATATACTATTTTTTCTCCCCATAATTTGTTTTCCTCTACTTGAGGTAGTTACCAAAACAAATCATAACTTAAGCACCAGTTAGAACTCACCACTTAGACCTAAAGCTTCTGGTTTGGGGTTTTTTTTTCCTCCCTTTAAAAATTCTTTGTCAGCTCACCAAAACTACCTTTGATGTTAAAGACAGCAGAGATTTAGAGTTCTCACTACATGAAGAAAGATGGCGATGAGGAGGAAGAGGATTAGCTGATTCAAAAGGTGACAATAGATTCACTTCCATCAAGCTGGCTGTTTTACTATTGACTTTCAGATATTTATTCTCCTTTACTGTCTATAAAGTCAATGGGAGAAGTATGAAAGGATGTGAACACATCATCGTCCTTTGCTGTAACCAGGGAAGAACTGATCAAGTAGTGTCTGCAATATCTTGTTAGGAACCATGGTGTAGCTCTTTCCAAGGTCATAGCGGCAGGCAGGACAGGTAAAGACTTCAGCTCGGAAAGAGCGCTGTAAACAGCTCTAAGGCATACAAAGAAAAAGAAGTAAAAGTATTACAGCTTTTGCTTTGCATTGAACATTTAGCTAGTAAATATTAAGCAATTACTAGGAACCAAAGATGCAGTTTCCCACATTTCCAGAAACAGCAAGCTCTTATTGAGTTCTCTTGCCATATTTCTGCCTTTACAACTCAAATGATATACTGGGTCTGGCTGGGATGGATTTAATTTTCTTCATAGCAGCCTGTATGGTACTGTGTTTTAGATCTGTGATTAAACCAGTGTTGAGAATACTACCAGTGTTTTAGCTATTGCTGAACAGTGCTTGCACAGCATCAAGGCTTTCTCTGTTTCTTATTCTGCCTCCCCAGCAAGTAGGCTAGGGAAAGGCAAGAGGTCAGGAGGAGACACAGCTGGCCCAAACCGACCAAAGGGATATTCCATGCCATATAATGTCATGCTCAGCAATAAAAACTGGGAGGATGGTCTTTTCAAAGTACCCATTGCTCAGAGACTGGCTGGGCATTGGTCTGCTTGTGGTAGGTGGTGAGCAAATGCCTTTGCATAACTTTTTTTTTTCTTTTCCTTTATTCTCTTTACTTATTAAACTGTCTTTATCTTGACCCGTGAGTCTTTCTTGCTGTGGGGAGGACTGAGCGAGCAGCTGGTGGGTGCTTATTTTCTGGTTGGGGTCAACCCATCACAAAGGACTTAACCAAAGAAATCTTGATTAGGAGGTAAAGCACTGATTTTGTCAGGAATTGAGTGTGTTACTACTGAGAGACTTCATTTTCACTAATGTGTTCCTGTGGATCAGTCCACAGTTTCTTTCTAGCATTTCTGTTAGAGTGCTGTAAGTATTCCAGAGCTTCATTCCAAGATGTAGCTGAACATACAGGTGTATAGCATTTTATCTAATAAGTCATAGCTACTTCATCTTTATGACAAGACTCAGTGTTTAAGCCTCAAAGACATGAGTAGAATAAAATAGGTTTCAGACTACAGTATCTAAAAGATGATTATTAATGTTGCCTTCTTTTTTTTGTTTTCCCAGACTGCAGACAGCCCAAGCATATAAGTTAAATATGAAATTTTTATGAGGATCGATCTTTGCCCAAACAACAACACTGTCTGTCAGTCTATACCTTTAAAATAGTAATTGGCTGTTACTTTATAATTAGCCATTGATAGCTTCAGATTCTATGCTTTGAAGTTGTTGCCATTAAATATTCTCCATGTTTTTTCTGACACTCTATATATTAACCCCCTCATAATACTTTACCTCTATGTAACAAGCAGTTCTTTGAAGGAGCAGTCTTGCTCCATTCTCATTTCTTAACTATATAAAATTAACTTAATCTTATTGTACCAACATCTAGCTCCTGGAACAAACCGATCCCTAGCATAGCTCCACTAATTACAATGGAATGATAAATTTGATACATCAGATCTATAAGAAATTATACTAAATACATTTCCACTTCTTTTTACATAAAATTAAGACTGATTATATGGCAGCCACGCAACTGGAAGCAAGCATGTTACATTTCTTTCTCAGACTGCTAGGCAATAATTATTGTCTTCCTAAAATATATGTTGGTTTTGGTGATCTGTGTCTCAGGGCCAAGAACACAGACCAGAGCAATACAGCGATTATTCTTACTTTACAGACGTTGTGGAGGCACTCCGTTGTCACTGGCTGGTAAACCAGCTCCTGACAGCAGACACACATAAAAGATTGTTCCAATTTCTTCAGGAAATTCTAGTATAGGGCAATATAAGAGAAAAGTAGAACTATTAGAGGCACATTCACAAATATGCAAACAAAAAAGGCCATTTTATTCAAAATTATTTTTTAAAAACTGTTTTGCCTAACTACTGTAATTGTTACCTATATTTAAATTAACATTTCACACCCAAATTCACAGACCTAAATTGAGTAAAAAATTTGGCCTTCATAGTATTTGGTAAACTCAGAGATACATTCATGAGATAATTGCTTAACACCCTTGTTACTCTTCCCAAACACACAGTTAGCATGGTCTAATAATGTTACACAACTGCTAGAAGTTGTTAAATCCATTATTCAGTGTGATAGGACAGCTTGATATTGCAAAGATTGCTTACACTGAAACTTTTCTAGTGTGATCTTCAGGTCTTAGTCCAAGTTACAGATTTCCTTCCAAAGCCTACCAACATTACTCCTGTATTCATGGACATTTACATACATTCCCACACCCTCTGCTATTACTTCTACCTATCTTCTGTTCATTCCCTATATTATTATTGTTCACAGCTTCTTGTTCATTCTTATTTCCTTAGAAGTGAACCTCTATTGTGTTTAATGCAAAGTATACATTTAATAAATTACGCTTATTACATTAATTTTTTTTGAAATCTCATCTTATATCCTTCACATTCATGAGAAGTAGTGTGGCTAACAAAGTATTTTGAAAGCAAGTCCATGTACAGTTAATTTCCCTGCTTTTCTAGAAGTCTGAGAACTAAGGTTTTGAAGGTTATTTGGTTGTACATTATTATCATTAAAAACAAAACAGAAGGCCCATCAAGCCTTATTCTTAGCACAAGTCAGAGAATTTGGACACTAATATTTGTATTTAGTGATCATCACTAGAATTTTGCACATCCATGATGGATAAGTGATTGTTGCTGTTCTGCAAAGGGAAAGCAAAGTACTGTATACCTCTTTCACTAAGAAATTCACCTCTGCACCTGCCGGAGGTGTTTAATTGGTTTCTTGAGTCCTCAATCTGAAATACTGTGCAATAGGTAAAAGAACCTTCCTTATTTCTCAGTCTTCTGTGAGCAACTCTGAAGAATATGGGATAAATTTTGTGCCATAGATTTTACACATACAAGCATGCTTACAGAAACCTTATTCTCTGGTATTTCATTAGTCTCAAGCATATTCACTCAAGTATAGAAGTGTAAAAAACAGATCTAAAGTTATTCAAAATACAGTTCTTTTCAATAATCTTTATATCAGATTCATCTCAACCCAAAACTTACAAAGTGGAAACATTGTTTCAAGCATTAAGGTATATATTTTCATTGCAGCTATCTAATGATAGTTGTGTGATTCCCATTGAAATTTCTATATGACTATCACCAAGTGCAATCAAAATTATGGGCAGGAATCAGCAGGAAAATAACTTTCTAATAACTGGATTTCTCTTAAAATACTGTTTTCTGTTGCTTTAGAAATGCATATCTACTGTATTTTGTCATATAACTAAGAGTTGAAAGTCTAATTACTTACAAACATCGGACAACCCACAGATAAACTTATAACTACAGCATCAGCTCCTATACAAGTGCAATAGTATTATAGCAATAGTAGTACTGTAAGTGGAAGAACAAGGAATTACCAGATGCTCTTTCTGTCAAAGAAGCAAAGTAAATAGACCCTGGCAATTCTCTAATGAAGTGATTTTGTACATTCACTTTTTAGGCATCCATTCTCCATCTAATATCTTTGTTCTTTCACTGACTTGATAGTGACCTTTACCATTCTGATATCTTAATTTCTTTTTTTCCTGCAAAACAGCTAAAATAACTATGAATTGGAACATCAATAAAGCTAATGTTCAAGGATATTTTGGAGTATATTCCATCAGAGACTAATAAAAAAACAGTCCACAAGTGTCTTCAAACTTGAACTATCCTTGCTATTTTCTTGACATCTGGGGGAGGGAAGTATTTCCTCTTTTTTACTTAAGATTCTTTCTATAGTGAGTGGAATAATCTGCTAAATTTGAGTTAAAAATATTTTCATTTGGTATCTAAGTCTCAATATGACATTATTTCTTCTATCTCCTTAAGTGAATGAAATTACATGCCCCATCAATTGTTTCTGAACAGATAGTATGTATTCAACATTTTTAAGCAAGTGAATTAGATTTTAACAAAGCCTTATTTCTCCTGACTCTATATAAAGTATGGTTAAAAATGAATAATTTAAGCAAGCTGCAAGCATACTGGTCCTTCCTTAAGAGAAGCAAGTACTTCATCCCACAATTTCTGGTTCATACAGTCTTCTTTAATCAGCCACTGCTGTTGCTGGGTCAGTTGGAAAGCCTCTCCTTTACCTCCATCTCCCATTCTCATGGCTTTGGATGTATTTTTAGTCTCCTCTATACCTGTTTAAAATTATGACAAGATACAGTAAAAGTGGTAGTTTGAACTACTAAAAAGGGAAGACAAATTTCTAGAAAGCTAAAACATTAATCACATCTATGTAATGATGCAATAAAGATCCAATTCAAATTTCCCAGCTTTATTTTGAGCTATAGATCATAACTACATAGAAGATTGTTCATTTTTCTGTGAAGTTTAAGAAAAAGAAACCTTACAAATATGGAACAGCACCATAAGATCCCCAGCTTCCCATTTTATTACTGAGCACTTAACACTTTACATTTGGATTCCAAATGACTTCCAACTTCCTTGTAGTTTTCATGCTATTGGCTTATTTATAACTTTACAGAGCTCTAACACAAAGAAGTAAAAAGAAATACCATCATCAATTGTCCTTTTCTGGTTTCCATTACTCCGGCTAGTTGGCTCCTGTTTCATAGTTTGCTTCTTAAACTTATCCTTTTTCTCTTTACTAGCCATGGCTTCCAAATAACCTTCTGGATACTAAAAAAAAACCCCAAAACCAGATTTAAAACAAAATCCACTGGCATCTTGGAAGTCCCAAATACTGGCAAGTCTATTTTCTAAAAGAATGTAAACCCCTATGACTACATATTTAAATAATATTAAAACTATTTTTCAATACCCTATATAAACAGGAAAAGTTTTAAGTTAATATATTTTTAGAAAACTCTTGTTAAGTCAAAGGATCTGATCTAGAATAGATTTTATTAAAAGGCATCTTATATCCATATCTACAACTCAAACTACACAAATCACAAAAGCTAAAATTGAAGATGATGTCATGTAGCAAAACAACCCATCCAAAGGAAATGATTGGTTTCCTGAGGAAAAAAAATACTACTTTGATTCTTCCTGTCTGCCACAAATTTCATAGTGCCAAAGTCCCTGCCTGAAATGTTATCTATAAAAGTTCCTCAATCATAGATTACAATTATAGAAAAATACATAAAAACATATATTTTTTAAAAATTCTAAGAGACTCTACTATTACAAGAGTTACTTTTATAAATCTTATCCAGCATAAGGATCACAAAACTGTATACAAAATCATAATTTTCTGTTCCATATATACAGTAATTTCCTGTTAAGGCAGAAAGCTTCATCCACAACTTTTTCTGCTTTGCCAATATCATAGTTTTTCAAGTTACAGATGATCTAAAATATTTTTTATGTTAGACCCTGCCTCATTGTAGTATATGAAAAATGGAGCTTAAATTTAATTCACATTCCTAATTTTACAATTTAAGACTCCATTTACTTGAAGAAAATATCAGAGCAACTTTGTGAACACTAATTCTGACCTGTACACTCAGACCCAGTTTCTTTGACCGTTCCATCCCTTCTGAAGTCCAAGGTGCGGGTTCAATATCATCTCTCCTCAGAAGATAGCGCCAAACTAAGAACCCACATTTCCCAATTTCTGGCCAATATTTTACCACCTAAGGATAAATAACAACAGGTTTATTCTTTTGCTATCACAGTAGATCCTCAAATCTAATATAAGAAATTCTACCCAAAAGTTCAACAGATATTCTACTAGGTATTCATTATTTTACCATAAGCCAAACACACGCAGGTAGTCATAAATTATTGGCTCAAGGCAAAGAGGAAATTTGAATGATATGTTACTATTTTAAAGTATCACTTCTTTCAGTTGGGAAATGTTTGCATTTTGAAAAATACAATGATGTTTTAAAAGATGCACATCTTTATTCCAGATGCTAAGAAGACATTAAGAATATGAAAAGCCAGAAAGGGAGCTGGAAGGAGTGAAGAAATCAATTGATTTCCAGGGATGAATATGACTCAGTGAGCACACACAAAAATAGATTACATATTCAACTTGATATGTCCTATTATAGATTGTGTCCTACTATCACTGCTCTGAATAGAATAATAAAATCATAGAACAGTCCAAGTTGGAAGGAACATTGAAAGATCATCTGGTCCAACATTTTGTGGGAAAGGAAGCCTACATGAGATTATCTAGCACCCTGTCCAATTACATCTTGAAAACCTCCAGTGATGGGGACTCTACCACATTCCTGGGGAGGTTGTTCAGTGAATGATTGTTCTCACTGTAAAAAAATTCTTATATTAAGATGAAATCTCTCCAAGTGCAACTTGTTCCTGTTGCACCTTGTCTTTTCCATGTGGCTCCTTGTGATGAGAGTATGGCCTGACAAGCACTGACTGGTATGATCAAGTCTCTGTCTCTGTTAATAATGCCCCTGCAGATGCAGGCCAAGATCCAATTTGCCTTTGTTGCTGCAGCAGCACATCGCTGACTCACGTTCAGTTTATTGTCCACCAGGACCCCAAGTCCCTTTCAGCAAGGCTGCTCCCCAGTCACACAGATCCTAGCCTGTACTGGGATATTTTGTTATTCTGAGCCAGGTGCAGGATTTTGCACGTCTTTGTTGAACTTCATACTGTTCTTGCTAGCCCACTCTTCCAGCCTGTCCAGTTCTCTCTGTAAGATGCCTCTCCCTTCTGATATGTTCACCTCACTACCCAGTTTACTGTCATCTGCAAACTTGGTGAGGGTGTTTTCAATCCCATCATCCAGATTATTTATGAAGATGTTTGCATTGGGTCTGGCTGAGATGGTGTTAACTTTCCCCATAGTAGCCCTCCTTAGTGCTGTGCTTTGTATTTGTACCTAGAAGGGTCTTAATAATAAACCAATGTTTTGGCTACTGCTGAGCAGTGTTCCCACAGCATCTAGACTGTCACTCCAATCACTTCCCACACCCTCACCCACAAAAGCCAGTAGACTGGAGTTGGGCAATAGGTTGGGAGGGGACACAGCCAGAACAGCTGACCCAAGCTGACCAAAGGGATATTCCATACCATGTGACATCATGCTCAGCAATAAAAGCTAAGAGAACAGAGGAGGAGCAGGAGGCATTAATTATTAAGGTATTTCTCTTCCTAAGCATCCACTATGCATACTGAAGCCCTACTTCCCTGTAAGTGGCTGGACATCGCCTATTGATGGGAAGTAGAGAATAAATATTTTTGTTTTCCTTTGCTTCCTTGCATAGCTTTCTCTTTTCTTTATTAAACTGCCTTTATCTTGACTCACAAGTTTTTTTATCTTTTTTTCTCCCCCTGTCTTGCTGAGGAGGTGGAGTGATAGAGCAGCTTGGTGGGTACCTGGTGTCCAGCCAAGGTCAACTCACCACAATGTTGAACAGCATGGGACTCAGTATCAATCCCTGGGAGGACCTCACTTGTGACCAGCTGCAGCCTGAATAAAAAACCGTTGATCACCACCCTCTGATTGCAACCTGTTAGCCAGTTTCCAATCCACCTTGCAGACTACCCATCCAGTCTGTATCTTGCCAGTTTGTCCAGGAGAAGGCTGTGGGGAAGTATTGAGTGCTTTGCTGAAGTCCAGGTAAATAACATCCACTGCTCTCCCAATGTCAACAGAAGATGTTATTTTGTTGTATAAGGTGATCAGGTTAGTCTGGCATGATTTGCCTTTGGTAAATCCATGTTGGCTTTTCCAGTCATGTGCTTCATTTGGCTGGTGACATTTTCTAGGAGGACACGTTCCATTACTTTCCCAGGGACTGAAGCAAGACTAATAGGCCTGTAGTTTCCTGGGTCCTCTTTTGGGCCCTTCTTGTAGATGGGTATGATATTTGCCCTCTTCCAGTCATCAGGGACATCACCTGATCTCCATGACTTTTCAAAGATTATGGACAGTGGCCTTGCAACAATGTCAGTCACTTCTCCTAACACCCTGAGGTGGATTTTATCCAGGCCCATAGATTTATACAGGTTGAACCTGCAGACCAGCCCTTTCTCCACTACTGGTGAGTCAACACGTGCATTGTTATAGCTACTTGATCCTGTGATTTGGGGCCCAGCTACGCTGATAAAGACAGAGGCAAAGAAGATATTGAGAATATCTGCCTTGTCAGCATTATTAGTGACTACTTTCCCCACACTGTTTAGCAATGGGCCTATATCTTCCCTGTGCTTCTGCTTAGTGCTCACATACCTGAAGACCACTTTCTTCTTGTTGACATCTCTGGACAATTACAGTTCTAGCTGAGCCTTAGCCTTCTTGACTGCATCTCTGCATGCCCTAGCAAGGTTCTTGTAGTCCTCAGTGGCTATTTGGCCACCTTTCCATAGCCAGTAAGCTTCTCTTTTTTGCTTTTAAGCAGTCAAAAGCCCATTGTTAAGCCAGGGTGGTCTCTTGTTCTGTCTTCTTTCTTTCCCTTTGCAGGGGATGGACTGTTCTTGTGCTTCCAGGAGGCTGTTTTTGAATAATTCCCAGCACTTAAAAGCTCCTTTGTCCTCCATGGACACTTCCTATGGAAACTCTCGCAGCTGGGCTTTGAGCATCTTGAAGTTGGCTCTTGTAAAATCCAGGGTCTTTGTTCTACTACTGGTCTTCAGTGTGCTCGGCAGAATCTTAAACTCCACAGTGTTGTGGTCACTGTATCCAAGGCTACCATTGGTAGTTGTGTTGTCAAGTAAATTTTCTTGGTTAGTGAGCAGTAAATCTAGCAATGTGCTGTTCCTAGTCAGCATATTCAGCACCTGTAGCAGGAAGCAGTCCTCAATGCATTCCAGGAACCTGATGGACAACTTGTGCATCACTGTGTTGTTTTTCCAACAAATGTCTGGGTAATTGAAGTCACCCATGAGGACCAGGTTCTTTTGGCCCAAGAATTCCTTGAGTGGCCAAAGTAAGGTTTTGTCAGCCTCATCACCCTGATTCGGAGGTTGGTAACAGATACCTACCATAAGATTGACGGTGACCATAATACCCTTGGTGATGATCCCTCCAATCCTGACCCCAAGGCATTTGATAGAACTTCCGTGGTCTCCATAGCTCACCTCCATACACTCAAATTTCTCTTTTACATAGAATGCAATTCTATCTCCTCTTCTTCCCTTCCTTTCTTTTCAAAAGAGCTTATACCCATCCATTGCAGTCTTCCAGTCGTGTGAGTTTTCTCACCAAGTTTCTATGATTCCTATGATGTCATAACTCTCCGACTGGACACAGAGATCCAGTTCCTCCTGTTTGTTGCCCAGGGTATTTGCATTGGTATACACACACTTGAGGTGGCTGGATCTGCATTGGTACTTGCATTGGTGAGCACTTGAGGTGGCTGGACTTAGGGTTCTTGCCTTTGGAGAGGGTTGGGGAGCATTCCTCACATCCTGGATCTTGGTTCCTGGCAAGCAGCAAACTTCCCTTGACTTTATATCAGGCTGGCTGATGGGAATGCCTCTGTGCCTCTCAGCAGAGTCACCCACTACTAGCACTCGCCACTTCCTTTTGCAGCTTTTAGTATGTGCTGCTGGTGTGGTTTCTCCCTGTGAATCCTGCTCATTGGTTTTGTCTGCTGCCAAGAGTTTGTATCTGTTGCTGGTTGGTACATATGAGGAAATGGGGACAGAGATGATATCCTGCTGCCATGAGTCACCAGAGAACATGGTGCCTCCTTCTCCAAGGTGCTGTCTGTCTGCTGTTGAAATTCTTTGGTAGTCTTTGGAGGTCATGGCCATGGGGCCCTAATATTTTTTGCAAAGTCTTGAATATACTCAATTTATTGTTCCCCCTCCCTTATACAGCACAGCCTGCTAGACTTCCTCCTGCAGCTCCTACACCTGTTGCCTGAGTGACTCCACCAGAGTAAACCTTGCACAGGTGGAGCTTGCACCCTCCTCCACCCAGGAGTGTGGGGTGCAGTCTTTGCAGCCCTCAACCTGGACAGTAACTACCCTGGTAGGAAGCTTTGTCTGCGTGGCTGTCTTCACTCATTTCAGGCTAGCCTGGGTAGGTAGCTGATTCCTGTTTGCTGCAGCCCTTGCCTGTTCTCTACCACTATGATTCAAACAATCTCAAAGCACTGCCTAATAAGCCCTTCTAATTCCCTGGAGACCTCAAGCTGCTGGGTAGGCTTGCACAGCCATCAGCTAGCTGGGGTAACCATCCAAGCTGCAGCTTAAGCCTGTGGGTGAGCAGAGCAGGAAGCAGCCTGATAACTGGCAGAGTATGCGGCCCTTCCCACACATAAATCCATGTGAACTGCCATGCAATCAGACAATGCCACGATTGAAATGCAATACTTCCATTTCATTTCACTACAGAACAAGGTAGGCTAAACTGTCCTCATGGTAACAAAAGAATTATTCCTTCAAAAGCAATAATCAAGAGTTTGCTATGTAACACAAAAGACTTAAAAAACACATCTTAAGAAAAATGTAATGCTCTATATACAGTAAAAATCATAATACCTTGTAAATACCATCATATCTGTTGCCTTCCTCTGGGGCATATTTACTGATCCGTCGTCCTTTTGAACTGCGTACTACTCGAACTGGCTTACCAGCTCTCCAATTCTTAGACTCTGCTCCATTTTTATCATCCAATGCAGCATCACAGTTAAGGGCCAATGCCCTGAAAATCACATTAGATATCTTCATAAAATATATTGCTTCATATAACATTATATTGAGAATCAGTGTGACAAAATCAAATTTTTTTGCCTTATACGATTATGTTTACTAAGCAGAAGAATTTGCAGTGAATTATTCAGTAGACTGCAATACCAATAGAAGAACTGAGATCAACTCTACCATGTGTGAGAATAGGTATCGGAATACAATATATTTAGTTCCAAATGTTGACAATGAAAATTCAGCTAATATAAATAAAAGAAACCAATCCCTTCAGGTTTAATATTTTTTAATTTTTAAAAACAATTATTTCTCAAGTAACATGGAAGGATTTTTAAAAGTTGTAACAATGGAAAATTATCTGACTATTCCACATTAGTGAATATTTTTAGGATTTTAAAGTGTGCATGAATTGAGAAACATTATGAAAAAGTAACATGGAAAAAAGTCCATAGCAACTATCCAAAAATATATCTGTAGCAAATATTACTCTTCTTAGTCCATTAGCTACCTAAGTTTAAGAGTTACATGCCATGAACTAATTCAGAGACAAGTAAACCATAATGTTCTTTTCTATGTACTTTGATCTAGAAGAGTATAGATGGATCATCAAAGAATCAGAAAAGAATAAATATCAGTAAACACCACAAAAATATTCTTCCTTGTTTAGTTGCAGCATCTCCCACATCACACGTTAGCTTTAAGAATGGATAAGAATAAGAAGTTATATGCATGAGGGGGGGGGAAGTATTGTTTTTGTCAGGAAGTTAAAATCTTTACGGATGAATCTTTATCCTTCCAAAAGTAACACAGGGGAATAAATCTCATGGAGAGAGCTGGCATTTCTTAGAGGAAAACTATAATGAAGAGGAACATAAACAACAGTATTTATATAGTTTAAATTTAGCTATTTGGATCTCCATGCAATTGATGAGCAGAAGTAGGCTCCAGCTTGCTCTCTCTCCTGAAGCATTCACTTTTATCCACTATTTATATAGGCATCCTATTCTAGACACTTGGAGTAAGATAGTATGAATCCCTCCCTGACTAAACAGTTTGAACATAAAATATTTTTATAGCCATACATTGATTTGAGTGTGGATGAACAAAAGTCTCTGGAATCAGGTTCAAACCCAACCATGGACCACAAAAGAAACAATGGCCCTCGGAAAAATATGGCAAAATTTACAGCCTGTGATATACAGAAAAGTAAGGAAAGGTGAAGTAATTCAGGTTTTAAAAATATTTCTTTTGCACAGGCAAAATAAGAAAACATTCTGGACAAACAAAAAAATTTTGATTCTATTACATGCAACCATACTGTCTGCCTTCAATCATCACAAGGGTTAAGAACATTAGATCCAAAGCACAGACTACCACCAGCCAATCAAAATGGATAACTGGTAGCACCACTTTATACTCCATGCACCTCAACTACTACAAAGCAACCAGACACAACACACTTTGCCAATGGCTTTCACAACCATTTGCTGAGAGCAGAGGAACAACAAGACTAAGGAGCCTAGGTTTTATTCCAGGTTCCAATAAAAAGTTTGCTTTATGATTAAAAGCCATTATAAACCTGCTGCCCAAATCTATTTTTTGTCTCACTCCTTTCCATGCTCTTGTTTCTGTTACATCTCCTCCTCTGTCAGTATCCCAGTCAGGCTTTTCTTCTTTCTCCTCCAAGTACCAACACAGAGCCTGAAAGAATGCCTCCCCACTCAATTTTGGTGCTTGACAGAAGCACAGTGCATCCAATGTCAGATCTGATAGAGAAAGTCCTAGTTGAACTTAGTACCCCATAGCCAGTGCACAGTTAGTTGCTTCATGCAGATGGTATACATATAGAAATGTAAAGGTATTAAGAATTCCTAGAGTTTAGGCAGGCTATTTATAGAACATAAATATACTTTAAGCAAATGTCTAATTTATTTTTTCAAACCTTTTTTTTTCTTCATTCAATTGTTTTTGCCTACAATTTGACAAAAAAATAGGCCAACTATTATCAGGGACATCAAAACACACAAGGCAAAGTAATAGTAATTCCTTGTTCTTCATACAAAATATGAAGGCACTAAAGGCTATCAAAAATATGTGAGATTTCTTTTACTATGGGCAAATGAATGGTTCTTCACACCTAACTTTCATAAATTCTTAAACAGTTTAAGATGAATCTTTATAAGAACAATCTGAGGCAAACACCCAGCACAGAAAATTTCAGTTTAAGAGGTTTAAGTTTGGCAAACTTATCAACTGAAAACCAAATCTTCTCATAAGAAGTGTTGGACAATTTCAAATAGATATATAGCCACCAGCTGAACCTGTAATACAGCAATATATTTTCATCAGTTACAAATAATTCTTTAAATCAACATAACACTATGTTTGACAAAATGCCTCTAAACAGCAGGAGGCACCACTGTTTACAGTAGCAAAAGATGCATAAGAGGGAACAAATTTTGCAAAATATAATTTTTAAATTAAAGGAACAAAACTCAACTCTGGATTTTTTTTTTTAATTTAGTCTTAAAACCTTACCTGTTCATGTGTGTTAATGTTTGATCAAATGTATGTTCTCCAATTCTTTTATTTCCAGAAAGATCTCTACCTCCACTCCCAGTATAAGTAAATTCATCTCCTCGGTCCTGTGTAAGAAGAATATTCTCCATTTTAGCATTCCATATTGAATCATCTTAACTGAAAACCTGCTCCTTCATTGATTCTATTTATTCAAACAAGAACAATTGTCTAAGGCAAAAAAAACATGTGCTCATTTTTAACATCATTCTCCTTTCAGAATAAGCAGACAGCAAAAAGTTATGGGTTCACATGCAACATATTAATCAGAAAGTGATTATAAAAAAATACATCTGCTTTAAAAAATTATTTGAACTCCTCAAGCATTGCTTTTAGTCACACAAATACTTCTGATAGAGGGAATTAATTCTAGCTAGTGTTTACTCATTCTCTAGCTTCATAGCTTACAAGAAAATCCCATTTGGAAAATATGTAATGCATCACTCAGAGGCCTCACTTCTGCTTGTTCATGGGACAGCACTAATATGGCAAAGCACTTTGTACTTAAGTACAAGACAATGTATTGGGTCTGGCTGAGCCCCATAGCAGCCCTCATAGTGCTGTGCTTGTATTGGTAGCTAGAAAGGTGGTGATAACACACTGGTGTTTTGGCTACTGCTGAGCAGTGCTCCCACAGCATCAAGGCTGTCTCTCCAAACTTCCTGCCCCGCCAGTAGGCTGGGGGTGGGCAAGATCTTGGGAGGGGACAGAGCCAGGAAAGCTGACCCAAAATGACCAAAGGGATATTCCATGCCATATGATGTCTGCTCAGATATAAAAGCTAAGAGAAAGGAGGAGGAAGGCAGGGGGCATTCGTTATTTACAATGTTTGTCTTCTGGAGCAGCCGCTACATGTACTGAAGCCCTGCCTCCCAGGAAGTGGCCGAACATTGACTGCTGATGGGAAGCAGAGAATAACACCTTTTGTTTCCCTTTGCTTCTGCGCATGTGACTTCTGCTATTGTGTCATTAAACTGCCTTTATCTTGACCCACAAGTTTTTTCATCTTATTTTCCCCCTGCCCTGTTCTGCTGAGGAAAGGAGTGATAGAGTAGCTTGGTGGGCACCTGGCATCCAGCCAAGGTCAACCCACCACAGACAAGTACTTCAATAACACTATACTTATTTACTGTCAAGTAAAAACATTCAGGAAAAAAAACCAAAGAAAAAGTAGGTGGTTTTGGTTCTTTTTGCACTTGCAGAGGTCGTCCCCACCTTGATTTCAGTTGTTCTGAACTGCTAAGAGCTTAGAAGGCTCATTCAGATGCAAATGTTATGAACTGATACAATTCTGTAATAGTCTATATATATGATGAATTACATGAAATTGAATGAAGGTTGATTAAACGTTCCTTTAAAACAAATTTTTAAAATAATGAAAATATACATAGTGCTTAAGTGAAGCCACAATTATTATTTTATCTTTAACCTATCACAAATTCACAATACTCATAACAAATCCAAATATTTTAGAAAAGACACAAATATATTTATAATAATGTCTCTCTTTTAAAATGCAAATCTTTTACAAAGTATGAAGATATAAATGAATACTTAGCAAATTAGTAATTTTCATATGAAGTTTCAGAGCAAAAAAACTAAACATAGTGGTATGCAGTAGTAAAATTCAGTCAATTTCTAACCACTATTAAATATTTGACATCAGCATGGAACCAATACCAACCCACTGCAAGATTATTAACAGAAATTTTATGACGAGCAATAAAAGAACAAGCAAAGTGTCACAACAGAGAAATGTTGGTTGTACAGGGCCATGAAGTAATTACTGAAATGCTGTTTACTTTAAACTGTGTAGAAAAACCTTAATAAATAAAGCAACAGATCTAATAGAGTATTTCTCTTTCCTTTTTACTTAGATACAACAAAAAGAAAACACTAGAAAGTAAAAAATGTGGGTTGGAAAAAATACCGAAAATATACTATTTAAGGAAATTATAGCAATCAGAAACTGGGAGGTATTTTTATCTCTTTTACAGACTTGTCTAAACAAGTATTGGAATAGCATATTTAAAAGGACGCTAAAAAAATGGGATGGAAAAAAAGCAAAGAAATTAACAAGACTGGAGAAACTCAGAAGAGATAAAGGGTATAGTCTGCTTAGTTCAGCAAAAAATATTATGTACATTCATGATGGTACCTTCATGAATAATGAATACAAAATTATTTTTTATCTAACAGACAAACATAAATCACAGAATGGTCAGGGTTGGAAGGGACCTCTGGAGATCACCTAGTCCACCCCCCTGCTAAAGTAGGTTCACCTAGAGCAGGTTGCACAGGATCGCGTCCAGGTAGGTTTTGAATGTCTCCAGAGAAGGAGACTCCACAACCTCTCTGGGCAGCCTGTTCCAGTGCTGTGTCACCCTCAAGGTAAAGAAGTTATTCCTCATTTCAGAAGGAGCTTCCTGCGTTTCAGTTTGTGCCCATTGCCTCTTGTCCTGTCACTGGGCACCACTGAAAAGAGCCTGGCCCCATCCTCTTGGTACTTGCCCTTAAGATATCTGTAGACATTGATAAGATCCCCTCTCAGTCTTCTCTTCTCCAGATTGAACAAAGCCCAGTTCTCTCAGCCTTTCCTCATAAGGGAGATGTTCCAGTCCCCTAATCATATTCATAGCCCTCCCCTGGACCTTCTCCAATTTCCTGTCTCTCTTGAACTGGGAAGTCCAGAACTGGACACAGTACTCCAGGTGCAGCCCCACCAGGGCAGAGTAGAAGGGGACGATAACCTCTCTTGACCTGCTGGCCACACTCCTCCTAATGCACCCCAGGATCCCATTGGCCTTCTGGGCCACAAGGGCACACTGCTGGCTCATGGTCAACTTGCTGTCCACCATAACTCCCAGGTCCTTCTCTGTGGCAATGCATTTGGAAGAAAAGGGACATGTGGCCTATCAAAACTCACTCTTGCTTTAGCAGCTTGATATGAATAAAAGCTTTGTCTGCTCAGCAAGGCCGTGAGGTTGTGAGAAAGACACCAAGAACAAAGAAAACAGGATCTTTGGCAATTAAGCAGGCAGAAAAACAGGAGCTGAGTTGGGAGCTGATAACCACAGGAATGTCAATAATTTTAAAGATGGGACTAACTGCTTGTATGCTTTTAACCAGTTAGTATCTGTATAGCAGCATTTGAACAGTGTATGTAACCAATAGAATTAAGGTGTGACGTGTGTACAAATATGAAAATTGTATATAAGCTTGCAGAAATTTAAGTAAAATGTCTTCAACTAGGATCATATTGATATGTCGTTGAGTCCATTATTTCACTCCTGCACTTCTCCAAAGACCTGCCCCCCAGAAGGTCAACCCCTAGCCTGTACTGGTGCATGAGTTTGTTACTCCCTAGGTGCAGGACCCTACACTTGCCTTTGTTGAACTTCATTAGGTTCCTCCCTGCCCAACTGTCTAGCCCGTCCAGCTCTTGCTGAATGGCAGCACAGCCTTCTGGTGAATCAGTTACTCCTCCCAGTTTTATATCATCAGCAAACTTGCTGAAGGTACACTTTGTCCCTTCATCTAGGTCACTGATGAAGTAGTTGAACAGGACTGGACCCAGCACTGACCCCTGGAGAACACCGCTAGCTATGGGCCTCCAGCTAGACTGTGCCATTGATCACAACCCTCTGAGTTCTGCCATTCAGCCAGATCTCAGTCCACCTTACTGTCCACTCATCTAACCCACACTTCCTGAGCTTACCTATGAGGATGTTGTGGGAGACAGCATCTAAAGCCTTGTTCAAGTCCAGGTAGAACACTTCCACTGCTCTCTCTTCATCTACCCAGACAGTTATTCCATCATTGAAGGCTATCCGGTTGGCCAGGCATGATTTCCCCTTGGTGAATCCATATTAACTAATCCCAATAAACTTCCTCCACATGCTTCGAGATGACCTCCAGGATAAGCTCTTCCATCACCTTTCCAGGGTGTAGTTTCCTAGGTCCTCCTTTTTTCCCTTTTTGAAGATTGGAGTGACTTTTCTCCAGTCCTCAGGCACCTCTCCTGTTCTCCATGACCTTTCCATTTCCATGGGAAATGGAATTCTGAAACTTATGAAGCTATCAAAGTAAAATTAGATGACTCTGGAAGATATTCTTTAGTCAAAGATGGGTTTTAGCCATTTGGCTTAACAAAGAGATAAGATAGATATAAGGCCTCAGCATACATACTTACTTGTCCTATATTCCTTCAGTGTTCTACACATGAATGGGAAAAATGCTATTGATTAGGGGCAGACTGGAAATCCAGAAGAAGGAATGAGAGGGAAAAATGGAACCGTATCTTTTTAGCAGAATTACAGCTCTAAGCACTTTCACCTTAGCAATCTCAATGGGGGTAGGGGATGGAGATCCATGCAGTAGCAAAGATGCAAGGGTTGTTGATACATTAAAAAACATGGAAGTGCCTGGGAAGAGTCACAGGAATTAGGGCTTCTCCCCCCAAAAAGATGGCAGGATCAATAGCCCAACTGAAGTGCATCTGCACCAATGCACACAGCATGGGCAACAAACAGGAGGAGCTGGAAGCCATTGTGTAGATGGAAAACTATGGTGTAAATGCAATCAGGAAACATGGTGGGATGACTCACACAACTGGAGTGTTGCAGTGGATGTCTATAAACTCATTGGAAGGGACAGGCAAAGAAGGAGAGACGATGGGGTAGCCCTGTATGTTAGGGAGTGTTTTGACTGTCTAGACCTTGATGATGGTGACGAAAAAGTCGAATGTTTATGGGTAAGAATCAGGGGAAAGGCCAACAAGGCATATATCACGGTGGGAGTGTGTTATAGACCATCCAACCAGGATGAAGAGGCAGATTAAATAGTCTATAAGCAGCTGGGTGAAGACTCATGATTGCTAGCCCTTGTTGTCATGGGGGACTTCAACTTACAAGATATCTGCTGGAAATACAACACAACAGAGAGGAAACAGTCTAGGAGGTTCCTGGAGTGTGTGGAAGATAACTTCCTGACACAGCTAGTGAGTGAACCGACTAGGGAAGGAGCTCCACTGGATGTTTTTGTGAACAGAGAAGGACTTGTGGGTGATGTGATGGTTGGAGGTTGTCTTGGGCATAGCAATCACAAAAGAATAGTTTTCAGTTCTTGGAGAAGTGGATTAGCAGAACTGCCACCTTGGACTTCTGGAGGGCAGACTTTGGCCTGTTTAGAGGCATGGTTCACAGAGTTCTTTGGGAGGCAGTCCTAAAGGGCAAAGGAGTCCAGGAAGGCTGGAAATTCTTCAAGAAGGAAATTTTAAAGGTGCAGGGGCAGGTTTTCCCTATTTTCTGAAAGACAAGCCAGTGGCGAAGAAGATAAGCCTGGCTGAACAGAGAGCTTTTGCTGGAACTGCAGGGAGAAAATTAAAAGGGCCAAAGACAAACTAGTACTTGATGTAGCTACTGCTGTAAAAAACCAGTAAAAAATGTTTCTATAAATACATTAACAACAAAAGGAGGGCTAAGGAGAATCTCCATCCTTTATTGGATGTGGGAGGAAATATGAGGGTTGGCCAGGGCCTGCCGATCATTGCTCAGGGACTGGGGACTGGCTGGGCATCGGTCAGTGGGTGGTGAGCAGTTGTACTGTGCATCACTTGTTTTCCTTTCTCCCTTTTCCTTTGGATTTTATCCTTTTCCCAACCTTTCCATTTTAACTGTTATTGGTATTATTATTTTTATTGTTTTTGTTCTTTCTTTTTTATTCTGTTTAAATTATTAAAATTGTTCTTATCTCAACCCTCGAGTTTTACATTTCTTTCTGATTCTCCTCCCCACCCCTCTGGGTGGGGGGGAGCGAGCAAGGCTGCGTGGTGCTTGGTTGCTGGATGGGGTTAAACCAGGACAACACATTCTTATGTTTCCTTTCTTCCTTCCTCCTAACTTTTCCCCAATTTTTCTACCTTAAAATAGGTAATTTTATCCTAATTCTTTTCTGCTTTCCAAATCTTGATTTTGCTTCCTTGTACCAATATTTTCTGTCAGCAGCTAACAAGACTTTTTGGTATTCTCTCTTCTCTTAATGTTTTGCGTCTTTCATCCTCTTTCCTTAAATTGTTTCCATAAAATTATTTCTTAACTGTCCCGTTTGTAAAGTACATTGTTTTAGATCATATGAGCTTTTGCTCTGCTGTAGTAGGTTTACATGCAAGGTTTTGGTAGTGGGGAGCTACAGAGGTGGCTTCTGTGAGAAGATGCCAGAAGCTTCCCCCATGTCCAATGGAGCCAATTCCAGCCAGCTCCAAGATGGACCCATCGCTGTCCAAGGCCAAGCTAATCAGCAACAGGGGTAGAGCCTCTGTGATAGCATATTAAGAAGGGGAAAACAAATAATCTATGCCAGCAGAAGACAGAAGTGAGACTATGTGAGAGCAACAACTCTGCAGAATCTAAGGTCAGTGAAGAAGGAGGAGGAAAAGGTGCTCCAGGAGCCAGGGCAGAGAGTCCTCTGCAGCTCATGGTGAAGACCATGGTGAGGCAGGCTGTCCCCCTGAAGCCCATGGAGGTCCACAGTGGAGCAGATATCTACCTGCAACCCATAGAGGACCCCATGGCAGAGTAGGTGGATGCCCAAAGGAGGCTGTGACTCATGGGAAGCCTGCACTGAAGAAGGTTTGCTGGAAAGACTTGTGGACCCACAGGGGACCCATGCTGGAGCAGTGTGTGAAGGGCTCACATTGGAGAAGTTCATGGAGAACTGTCTCCTGTGGGAGGGACCCCATGCTGGAGCAAGGGAAGAGTGTGAGGTGGAAGGAGCAGCAGAGACAATGTGTGATGAACTGACTGTAACCCCTATTCCCCGTTGCCCTGCACTGCTTGGGGGGAGGAAGTAGAGAAATTGAGAATTAAATTAAGCCCAGGAAGAAGGGAGGGGGTGGGGGGAAGGTGTTTTTTATCTGATTTGAATGGTAATAAATTAATTTCCCCAGGTCGAGTCTGTTTTGCCTGTGATGATAATTGCTGAATGATCTCCCTGCCCTTATCTCGACCCACAAGCCTTTTGTTATATTTTCTCTCTCATGTCTGGTTGAGGAGCAGAGTGATAGAGCTGATAGAGCAGCTTTGGTAGGCACCTGGCATTCAGCTAGGGTCAAACCACCACATCTGCATAAATTTTCTTATTATCTCAGTAGAAGCACCAACTTTGGAGATATTAGAGCTGTGGGTACATTTTTCATAGGAGTGCCTCAACAAGCTACTCAGCCTCAGAGAATGACAGACACAAAATAAGTTTACATTAAAACATATTTCTCTGTTGCAATGTTGGTTCCTCTGTTGTATATCTGGTTTTGAATCTAACAAACAAGTAATGAAGAATCAAAGAAAATTACTTCAAATTCCACCAATGTCCTCAAGCATAGCATTCCTATTAGTTAGGCTCAACTTTGAAGTCATGCAGCAGTTCACAAGGATATTAGCTACTACAACTCATGTGAATTTAGGCTATCTGAAGATGGTGCCAAATCTATTTTTTTTCCATTTATTATTTATCTTCTGTAGTATGCTCAGATTTCAACATCTTTAACATTTTGATTAATGATCTGGATAATGAACTGGGAGGAGTGGCTGATACTCCAGAAGGTTGTGCTGCCTTCCAGACAAACCTTGAAGACTGGAGAAATGGGCTGATAGGACAACAAAGGGAAGTGCAAAGTCCTGCACCTGGGGAAGAACAACCCCATGCACCAGTATATGCTGGGAGCTGCCCAGCTGGAAAGGAGCTTTGAGAAAAGGACCTGGGGGTCCTGGTGGACACCAAGTTGAACATGAGCCAGAAATGTGCCCTTGAGGCAATGAAAGTGTAGTGAACCTGACTGGAAGACCACTGTACATCTAGGAGTTAGTGCTCCACGTAACAGTTAAATTGAATAGTCCCAGCCCCATGCTGTGCTGTATGTACAGCATGGCCTTCAGGCCTGTATTGTGCTGCACAAATCCCTTGGATACAGGATAAACTCAGCCAGCTCATTGTAACAGAGGAACCAACATGCAGGTCCTACTTGGTACTTACTAGTAATAACACAATCTCCGTGGTCTTGCCTTTATCTAACAGTGCAGCAAGAAGTTCTCATGAGAATGTAGTTTCTGTTTTAACAGTAAAAATCATGGAGTTGTTTCCTCATAAGAAAATCCTTTAATAGCTTGAATGACCAAAATTGGAGGATCTCTGCTATGGACAGTGTCTGTATGGTATATGTGTTGATCGGAGGTCCGTTCGATGCTACGCTGTTTGGGGTTCCCAATGATGACAAATGGCCAAAGGAGGAATGTGAAATAATCCAAGGAACTGATAAAGCTAACAGAATACAGACAGAACACAGACACAGTGACCCTGAAGAGTCTATGTTGTGAAACTAGGGTAAGAAAAACATTTGCAGACCCACTAATTGCTGAGATAAACTAACTGAAAGTAACCTATCCTCATTATAATATAATTATAATAGTAAAAGTAACTCCCCTTGAAGCAGAAATTTTAAAAAGGTAGTCCCCTCCAACCTCTGGAGCATGCATATAATATTATGTATGCACATATAAAATTATGCATGCATATATAATATTATGTAAAGAGTTATAGCAAATCATATTGTACAATGACTAACTTCCCTGTTTGTTGAACTGTATATAAACCTCCTAAAACCAAGAATAGGTGTGCTAGCTTTGTGGATTTACCACCTAGCACCCACCTCTGTGCAGACATGAAATAAACAAATAACTCTGTGTGAATTAGCTTTTTGTACACTGGGTGAAGAACCCTGATTTTGGGACAACACCAGCATCTAAAGAGACATTATCTATGCTATTGTCTCTATTATGAAAGGACTGGAGCATTTCTCCTATGAAGAAAGGCTGAGAGAGCTCGGACTGTTCAGCCTAGAGAAGAGAAGGCTCAGGGGGAATCTCATCAATGTATATAAATACCTGAAGGGAGGGTAGAAAGAAGAAAGAGCCAGGTTCTTTTCAGTGATGTTCAGTGACAGGACAAGAGGCAATGGACACAAACCGAAACAACAGGTTTTCTCTGAACATACGAAGAAACTTTTTTACTGTGAGGGTGACTGAGCCCTGGAACAGGTTGCTCAGGGAGGTTGTGAAAACCTCTCTTTTGAGCATATTCAAAAGCTACCTGGACATGGTCCTGGGCAACCAGATCCAGGTCACCCTGCTTGAGCAGGGGAGTTGGACCAGATAACCTCCAGAGGTCCCTTCCAACCTCAACCATTCCGTGATTCTATGACTTGTTTAGTCTCATATAGACACGAAAACCTGTATCTGTCAATATATAAGATATTATATGATTAAAGGTTAAGATTTTCTTTAGTATCACAAAAACAAAATAAAAGTCTTTTAAAAAAAAGAAGCTATTAAATCCATGACAAGTTTTAAATATAAGACTCTTGTTTGGAAGAATAAAATACAGTTTTTCAGCCTGTGAAAGTGATCTCCAACACAATGCAAGTACAGGCAAGGAGACAATGTGGGATTTGAAGATAAGGAGACAGGGAGAGATTTCACAAAATGATACAGGAAAGAATTTTTTTTTGTTTTAGCATTTTGTACAAACTGAAAGGTAACGACAGTATGGAACAATATGTAAAGGAAGGTGGAGAGGAGGCTATTGCAGAACAGAAAATAACAGTCTGCCTAAGAACCTGAAATACCAGTAACAAGAAAGTATATTTAAAAATACCATATAACAAAATAATATCAAATATGCCCTTAATATGATAGGTGGGAAGAAGAAACAGATAACAAATGTGAATATATGGGAAGATGCTTGCTAGCTATTCCCATAGTAGAGAGATCACTCAAAATGTCTCACATTGGAACACTAGTTCCAAACTAATAGGTGCCAACTCAGCATGGCAATTAAGAGATGTTGGAACCATGACAGTATCTATGAAAATGGATAGCAAGTGTGAGGTTTTCAGCTCCCTAATCATTTTAGGTGACTCACACTAGACAGATTGTTAGTGGAATGACTGTAATGAGTTTCTGATGTTGTATCCTCAGGAATATAAACAGAAATTAGAACATCTCAAAGGACCTGCACCCTTAGCAAGAGTCATCAGGGCATACTTCAAGACATTTATGTGATACAGCATTTCCTTGGCACCTAGCATATCAGTAAATTCTCACACTTAATCCAGATGATGTAGGTATCTAGCTAGCATAGATACAGATCATATATACCATTTTGACTATCAGTTTACCCCAGCTTTTGGATATAACAAGTGTTCACTCAAATCTGAAGCTCTTATTGACACTTAATTTGTATCTAAAATGATTTCAATGTCTTGGCAATGTATCTTTGGCACTGGTGGAACTGATCTAGCATTTTCATTAAAGAATAAACATTAAGCAATGGTTCAGAGGTTCTGGATCTTCATCATAAGATCCAGACAAATCTAGAGATCTAAATATTATTAATGCTGTAACTGTACAATTTCAAGGAAGTAGAACACAACCATACTGACACCTTGGAAATGATTACCCAAACACAAGATTGATGTGGGTACAGACTATCCAAAATGGACAGTGGACTGTTTCATAAAGCAGGTTATTAATAACACATTCTAGGTACTAGATTTGATTAACCTAGATTAAGCAAAGAATCCAAGCAACCAGTATATTAGCTTGGAGTCACTAGAACTATCCTATAAAATATATATGCAGAAGAATGGCTGCAGAAGCATGGCTTTAGAATCTCTGAAGATCTGCACAATCCAGGCCTGGTATTAGAATAGGCCTGTAATCAGAATTGTGCTGAAGTTGTTGTGCTGAAGTTAACAAGAAGGTAGCCTTGAGCTATTCTTGAATCCTGAGACCAAGTAATTATGTTGTGCCAACAGGCTGTGGCTGTAACAAGCTACAGCTGCTGGGAAAGCAGGTGCAAGGCCAAGAAAGATAGGGACCAGTATGGGAAAACAGGGAGTAACAAACTACAAGGCTGAAGCACAGCAACACAATTAGCTATATGGATAGAATGCTTATTTTAGTCATGATAATTAGGGGTGTGAGAACCGCGCGTGTTTAGAGACTACTAACCAATTATATTTCTGCTTTACGAATATGCATGTGTATCGGTTCTATATAAATAGTGTTAGAAGCTAATAAAGTTGAGCAAGATGCATAACTCATATTGAGCGTCTTCTTGACTCCAGCGATGCCTTCTTCCAGCATATATATAGAGATATTTATATAGCCTCAGAATCTTCTGCAAGAGTATGTGAGTGATCACGCAGATACTATTCTCCAAGACACTCTAAACCTCCATGTTGAGGCACCATATGACTCTGTATGCAAAACCCACTTACAGAAGAAACAAACTTTGTTAATCTGAACAATCCTGAATGAAAATTAACATCTTAATAACACTATCTCAATCGAGCTGAAGTATGGATCTCAAAATTTATACACAAAGTAAACACGATTTTTGACCCCAACTCAAAAACAGTGACAACAACTAGGATATCATTTTTGCCACTCAGATAAAAAGTAAAATATCTTCAGCCACTTCATTTGATGAATAAATTATTTAAAATAATTTAACCATGGAGTTTGTGATCATATATTTCACAGTAGCTCAGAGTAACTAATATCTGGGATACAAATGTTTATCCATTCTGAAAAAAATCTTACTTTCAAATTCACAAAATAATTATTACTATTTCTCAGCTAAAATGACCATTTTAGTTATTAAATATCAACAACAGGACCACCAGAAGATTTGCAGTTTTAACAAAATCAATACTAAATCTAAGCACTATAGTTCATGCATTTTAAATCAGGTAATAGAAGTAATTCAAGTCCTTGTCACTAAAATCCTAGGTTAAACATTCACAAGAGATATATTAACATATAAAAATTTTGATGTATGTAAGAAAATTTTACATATGAAGCTAATTTTTATTTGGCCTAATGTTCATTTTGCAAAGTACAACCTTATTCCTTTTCAGTTTTGAGGTGCAATCCTGTATTGAGGCAAGTTGTTATTACCAAGCATTCCAAACCCTCAGATGAGCAAATCCCTCACAAGTCTATGTTTTCAGGATCATGAGCTTCCAAATGTGAATCATAACAAAGACAAAACCTGAAAGTCAAACAGTGAATTCTATTTCCTGCAGTATATTTTTGAAACTACTCTTACCCCAATGATAAACTGTTCATCCAGAGCCAAAAAGAGAACATTAAAGAAGTAGCATGTTGGCAGTGAGTATAAAAAGTTTGAAAGAGATTATAAAATACAGTAAAATGTTATCCAAAATGTATTTATTTCATAGAATTATCAAATTATTTAGGTTAGAAGGGACTTCTCAAGATCTCTGAGTCCAACTCTCACTCAAAACAGATCCAGTTAGAACAGGTTACTCAGGGCTTTCTCCAGTCAAGGTTTGGATATCTCCAGGGATGGAGATCCCATAACTTCTTTGGGCTCCTGTTCCAGTGTCTGATTATCTGTATGAGGATTTTTTTTTCTTATACCTAACTGGAATATCCCATGTTCCAACTTGTCTCCATTGCCTCTTGTCCTTCCACTTTGCACCTCTAAGAGTCTGGCTCTGGTTTTAATAGGTGCTCCCATTACATAGCTGAAGACAACAGTAAGATCTCCCAGAGTCTTGTCTTCTTACAACTGTACAAACCCAGTTCTCTCCATGTATGTCATGTGTTCCAACCCCCAATCAGCTTGGTGACTCTCCACTGGACTTGCTCCATTATGCCTGTCTTGTATGTCCAAGTCACAGGCATTTGTTTGTCTTGACCTCACTAAACTTAAAATGTGATGTATTTAACTTTAGAGGTATAATGACTCCAAAAGAGGAGGAGGCATCTATCTAACTTGACAACAGTAAAAACAATGACCAGGACAGAACTTAAAGTATAGCACTTGTACATCACTTGATATATCAGAGGGTTGTGCTTCTATTCAGAGGGATCTCAACTTGAGAAATGAGCTGAGAGGAACCTCATGCAGTTCAACAAATGGAAATGTCAAGTCTTGCACCTGGAGCAAAATAACTTCAGACACCAGTACATGCTGGGGACCCATCACCTGGTAAGCAGCTTGGGAGGAAAGGCCCTTGGAGTCCTGGTGGACAAATTGAACATGAGCCAGCAATGTGCCCTTGTGGCAAGAAAGGCTGATGTCCTGGGCTGCATAGTGTTGCTAGCAGATGGAGGAAGGTGATCCTTCCCCTCTACTTGGCACTGGCGAGGCCACACCTGGAGCCCTGTGTCCAGTTCTGGGTTCCCCACTAAAAGAGAGTCATGGACATACTGGAGGGAGACAACGAAGGGCCACTAAGATGATTAAGGGACTGGAGCACTTCACATATGAGGAAAGGCTGAGAGAGCTGGGACTGTTTAGCCTAGAGAAGAGAAGGCTCATTGGGGAACTTATCAATGTGTAGAAATATCTGAAGGGAGGGTGCAAAGAGGACGAGTCAGGCTCTTTTCACTGGTGCCCAATGACAGGACAAGAAGCAATGGGCACAAACTGAAACACAGGTGGTTCCATCTGAAGATAAGGAAACACTTTTTACTGTGAGGATGGTTGAAAACTGGAACAGGTTGCCCAGAGAGTCTGTGGAGTGTCTATACATAGATATATTCAAAACCTGACTGGACACAGTCCTGCTCTAGGTGACTGCTTGAGCAGGGATTTTGGACTAGACCCTCTCAAAAGGTCCCTTCCAACCTCGGTGATTCTGTTATTTTGTGACTCGCAAAATGTAAGATTTTAAATGATAACAAATTCAGACTATATAAGCAAAATAAAACTTGACTTCCATAAACATTCTAAAATTCAGATGCAATTAATATGAGACTAAGAATATACTTTAAAAAAAATTATTCAAAAAATTATTCTAAACATAGTAACACATAGAAAATTAGATATTGGGTAGTAGTAATTTTTGCATACTCATATTTTCATAAGTACTATTTTTAGGATCAGCAACAGACACCGCTTTTCATCTTGATAAACTCTAAAATAACATATTAGTGATTTGACTAAATGACATACCACTTCATCTTCAAATCCTCCAGCTAGTACAAGTGAATAAGCTCCATCATTGCTGCGCCCATGAATTCCACCAACATGGGGTCTGTGAACACCTGCTTCACTCACCTTCAGTATTAAAAAATAATAAATTTTAAAATAACTTTTTGAAACAACTGTCCTTCTGCAATAATTTTTCTGCTTAAAAATTATTTCCATAAATATGTTTGTGTAACAAGATTGCCATTAAATAAACTAATTCAATGAATTTTTTAGGTTTTTTTTTTAAGGTAAAAAAACACAAAAGAAAGGACATCCAATGAAAAGAAAGGACAATATAGAACAGTGCTGACACAAAGATGAGCAGTACACTTTGCCCCTTAGGAAAAATCTTCACGATTCTTGCCATAAGCAACATTTAATACCAGATTTATGGTTGCTTAGGCCAACTCAAAGAAGATACAGATTATTTTTCTAATTCAGTAGTATATTAAATTTTCTTAGTTTCCAGCTATGTGTGGCCTTAGATTTCCTGAGCCAAAGGCATAATCTTTGCATTTAATGGAAAAAAAGTCAACCAATGATTATTAATTTATCTACTTGAGTTCTGAACTCTTAGCACACTCTTAGCTTTCACAATATCCTACAGGAAAGAGTTCACAGTATTGCTGCATATTGCATGAATTAGTACTGCTTCCATTCATTCTTAATCTAGCACCTGATCTTTTCATTTGATGTCCCCTCCTTTTGCATTAAAAAAGAACACACAGTTGTTCCCTATTCACCTTCTTCAATTTTAATAGACCTTTAGCATACCATCTTCCATACAATTTTTGTAAAAAAGCCATTCCATACCTTTAACCATCCTTGTTCTTCATAATTATATTGTTTTTCCTCTTCTTTTCTTAATAATTCCTAATACTTGATTTATGTTTCTGACCACTACTGAGCACAAAGATGACATATGCAAAAAATTATCTATTACAAGTTCTCTTTCCTAAATGATAATTAGGTGAAAGCCCTTTATCAACTATGAAAAGTTATGATTATTTTCACCCTCACCTTTACTATCCATGACAACTTAGCATTGTTACTTAACAGTCAGTTATTTGTCAACTTTTCCAGACCATTTATGAACATGTTGAACAGCACAGACCTCACTACCACTCTGTTCTTTCCCATTCCATTAAAAATAATTTCATTCATTCCTCCCTCCCCTCTTTCATTTTCATGAGGTATCCAGAATTTGACTTAAAAATTAGATTTCTGTCCTTTGGATGCTGTATCCAGAAACAGTTCTAAGTCAATTTCCTTCTAGGAAAAAGAGATTTGTAAGCCTTCAAACTACATGACCACAAATAACATATTTAAGTTATTTTTAACACATTTAAGTATTTTTAAGAAGCTTGTTGCATGAAAAAAGGAGGAAAACCATGACAGCATTTATGGCATTTTCATTCTAGATTCTCATAAATCTGCTATTTTCATACAAAAGAACAGCTGAATCAGAAATAAAAGTGTAACTTTTTATGTGGAAAAATGTTGATCTTTTTTAAAAGTATGTAGTTAACATGTAGCCATTATTAAATAATTATGTACAGATGATAACTCTTCTTCTAATATCTGTTCTACATCATAAGTCTTATTTGCTTAATTTTATGAGAAAAACAAATATCTTTACTTATATTTCTGTTTGCAATCAGCATTTGAAAGTTCTGGAATCTATTTGATATATTTCACCAATGGAATCCTTAAAGAGATGAAATCCTAACTTTTATTCCTGCTGATACTGGCTGATCCAGTAACAATAAAATTTGATTCAGAGATCTTGAGTTTGCAGAACTGATTTTTAAAACTTCTTCTATCTAAGAGAATATAATTTACCTGGAAACTTATTTAAAGATTAATCATTAAAGAAGTACTTTTTCAGAATATAAATATGTTTTGAAGTATTTATTTTAGCTTGCTTCACAGAAAAGTTCTTTAAATATGGTAGGGATAGATCAAAATATCACAAAAAACCATAAGACTAGACATTAATTTTCTCAAACGAGTAGTTGTGTCTATAATCAATGAATAATTGACATTAACACTGCAATTTTACATTAGAGAATTAATTTGCTTTGCTATTCTCTAATATCTGTATTGACGATAGTCCTCACAGTGCCAAAGTCAGACAAGATTCAGGGAACTTGTTAAGTATTCAGCTGTTTCATTGTGAATTCTATTAAAATGAGAAACTGAGAACTGTTTCTAAGTGGTAAAACCTCTGCTGTTGACCATTTTAATGTGCTGTGACCTTTTTACCAAACCCAAAATTATTCAGACACATCTTCCATAAGAAAAAGTTTTTTTTATAAGTAGTATCTCTGGAGACAATGGGTGGGACGAAGACTTCAGAAAACACATTAGAAGAGGCTTTTGGTTCTTGCCATGTACCTTTTCCCCAAGGGGAAGAAAATGTTTCTGGCTATTCCTCTGGTTCTGGTGGGAATGCTCCTGAAATATGTTGTTCTCCACACTGCTAATACCTGCCCCCTTTGTAATGACACAGTATTTGTATAACCACAAAGTGAAAAATTACCCTCCCCCACAAAGTATTGTTTTTCTGACAGATTACTTTCTAATATAGCTTATCATATGGCCTGAGAAACATCTGTGACAGAAAACAGAAGAGACAGTGCAAGAAGTGGACATGGCTAGGTGGACTACTTTCATTAGTCAATACTGGCTTGTATTAGTTTAAAACATTCATCAGCCTAAATGAAGGTGCTGATGCCAGTTGTTTATGACCCAAAAGGAACAGGGAATCAATTTATAGTGATACAGTCAAAGGTGGCTCTTACCTTGGGGACAGTGGGTTCCGCCCCCAACAGAACTTTAGAACTCTCAGTAAAATTTTATTTCTTTCCTGTGTGAAGTATGGATAGCGTACACACTAGCACCAAGCCTGCCATCACAACACATTGGAAGAGAAGTATGCACTGAAACAGGAACTATATTGCACCTACACAGTAGCCCTCAGTGGGGATCCTGACCAGCTAATAAGCATTAGAGACACCACTGGATACAGTCAAATATTTTCTGAAATCTCTAATATATATCCATAAGTGGAATGGATTGGATCATGTTCCATAGCAGTAGACTTCAGAAAATATTCAACTTCCTCTAATTATTTCTGTTGGGAGTTTAACATGTGAGATATAACTCCATCCTAATTATAGCAGGTTCCCCTTTAAAAATAGTAAGTATTATTTTTATAATTGCAATTAAGTTGTATTTTCAAATCAGTATACTTCAAATTCCACTATAGTTGGCAGTATTTTGAATATAAGAATTAAAATACACTTTCTATATTTATTCTTAGTAAACATGACAATTACCAATCCAAAAATATTTTTTGTGCCCAAACTGTACCTATTATTCAGATTTATTTCAATACCAAATCTAAAAACATACCTGTACTCTGAATTTCCAGGTTGTCCCAACAGGGACCCCAGGTATAGGACCATAGTGATTAGAAGGGACAATAGTGCATTCCTTAGTGCGACCAACACAAGCCATGCCCTAAAAAACACATCAGAGAGAATGAATTTTATCATATTTAAAATAATTTGTAAAAAATGATGTAGATTCCAAGACATCCAACCATTATAATATACACTTCAAAATATATTAATATAAAAATTGTCAACAGCAGTTTTAATTAATTAATTAATTTTCATTTATTTATCTCTAGTCTTCTTAATAATTCTTCAGATGTTTTAACTTTCAGTAGACAGTATACAAGATTCAACATTGCTTCACAGTCTGTTCAAACCTGTACTGAATTTTGTGTAATGCATATATAAACATAGTTAAAAATGTAACATATATATGAATGGTAAGTTATTTTTAAATTAAAATACATTCTACCTTGCCCCAGTCTCTCTGGCTTTCAGTACTGGCAGATGGCATCTTTGCTTTCTTTTTACTCTGTTTGAGTTTTTCTCCAGCCTTTACAACTTCATTAGAATCATTTTTGCATGAAGGACAATACCTAAAATAAAAATTTCAGCAAATTCTTTATTACTTAGTAATAATAGCAATACATTTCTTCTAAGCAAAATAGTGTCAAATGTGTTGATCCTGACTGAATATTCGAAGTTAGCAAATATATGAGTTTTTAAAAGCTGAGGACTCAGGTTGAAAAATTAAACAAGAACGAATACTGTCCACTTCTAAAATGACTTTTTTTAAAGTAGGGTGGTATAGGCTCTTCTCATTCAATGTACGAGAGGTCCCCATGTTTCCTGTATTTCCTCCTCATTTTCTCTTCCTTTCCTTGCTTGTTCAGATCACATAGGGGAGAGGAGAAATGGGATTAGAATATACTGCTGCTAATGGTCACGGTTAATTTCCACATCCTACCCACTCATCATCTGCTTTTACTGCACCAAATCTCACTTCAGACATCTGGATGTAGAACAGTCCTAGGGTACCACAAAACATGCATACATGTACACATGCATCCTTATCCTACCCCACCATGTCTAAGGCATCAGGAACGTGACTCAGTACTCAACAAATGGGAAGAGTATTAAACTCTATATCTGTATATTTCTTTGACTCATATGGCATTGGGGGTAATTCCAGCCACCATAAAACCATTACGGTAGGAAAAGGATAGGAGATTGTAGTAAACAGTGGCTAAGGCAAAGGGAGGAAGGAATTACACAGATACTTTTATTGCTTCTAACAGCACTTTTTTCCCCCTCCAGTAGTGCTAAAGCAAAGGCAACTGCCATTGCTTCTGGCTTCCATGGGCTGAGTTTGGTCCAAAAGTCACTACTGAAAGAAGTCTGATCTATAATAACAACAATATATATAGTTTCCTACTACTACTAACGCCTTATTTTTACCATATACCTTTTATGGTTGAGTATCAACAGAAGAACTAGTTACCATAGGGCAACAAGTCACTGTGTACAGATATTTCACAAGAATCACCTGCGTACATGCTCTAAACCCTCTAAGAAGATGGGAGCTACTTCAAATCATGTTTTTATTTTCAACTTAGAATTCATACAGATACTTATTGCAGAACACAGTCACAATTCACAATTCAGTTTAACACTTGGGGTCTTAGTACTCTTAAAGCTGCTTATTACACCAAAACCCAAGCTATATTGTAAAAGTTTTCTAATTTTCTAAAAATTGAAAAATATAGACTAAAACAATAATTTCCAAATCATACTTGTTCAATTTAAAGGTAAAGAAGAAACTTTCCATAATTTTCCGCTAGGCAAACTCCACCTTGACATTGACATTCAGGCTATGTTCTTTCCTGTTCAAACACATTTTGAAGGTTGTTCTTTTTTAAAAAATTAAACTTAGAGCATGTGTATTTTCTTTATTGTAACCTTGTTGTGATTAGTATTGGAACATAAAATTACGTTTTGCTGCTGGAGTACTGATATAGAATCTTTTAGGAGTAAGGGGACCTGAAGAAGAATGGATTCACTGTCAGAGGACAGATCCTACATAATGTTTCCTTTAATATTCTGGATGACTGTAGTAAAAAAGCTTCTCAGTTGTTATACCCAAAAGTCAAGCAGTCACAAAAGAACAGTGTTTAAGGATTGTGACCAACTCTGAAGCACTATAGCAGAGAATGCTTTCCAACACATGATTTGGAAGCACTAAGATCTTCAGCTCACTTCCATAAGCTATTAGTAGGAAGTGAATGGATGTTGTGGCAGATTAATCTTCTGTGCACAAAAGTAGAAAACCTGGGGATAGCTAGGATTCCCATGCAGCCCAAAAAAGACTGCTGAATAAAGATTATATATACCTGTGTACACAATCATTTTCATATACAAG
Source organism: Falco biarmicus (assembly GCF_023638135.1). Taxonomy (NCBI): domain Eukaryota; kingdom Metazoa; phylum Chordata; class Aves; order Falconiformes; family Falconidae; genus Falco; species Falco biarmicus. Next base: position 20,285,062 of record NC_079310.1, on the reverse strand, counting down.
AAATGGGAAGCACACAGACAATAATTCCTATATTTAGTCCCAACAACTCATACATATATTTGCAAAATGTATTGAAAATATTTTCTAGATAGTGTTCAAATTCAGCAGTTTCTCCAAACAGAGCTAATATGATTAAAATTATTTTCAGTTCAGGATATTCAAAGGGAAATGTCTATTTCCTTTTAAATCAACAGAAGCATCTCAGTGTGCACATATACACAATGAAAAAACCCTCACCAAATGAAGTTGCACATAGGTATAAATATAACTGGAATCTGAGGAAACTGAAATATATTAGCCCAGGATAAAACAGTAAAGCATTAGACCCTGAACTATAAACAAACTTACTCAATATGAGGCAGCTGATGTAATATAGTACACTAAGTTATTTACTTCCATAGAATGTTAAAACTTCTGAAGTACTTAAAATATTTTATTTGAAGTGTGCGGTTTCACTAAAATCTATCACAAAGTGCAGTTCAAAGCTTTTTTTTAAAACATGTCCATAGACATCTATTGTATTCATAATGGAAAACAATTCTAAAGTTCTATTTATACTAGCACTTAATATATTTTACAAGCAGGTTAGAAGTACAAATGGTATAAGTTACACATAACTCATACAGGTGAGATGTGGCATATGATAAGCTTCAATGGGCTGATGCTGACTCCATGCAGAGTCAGCTCAGAAAGGAGTTAGCTGAGTCCACCAAGGCCTACTAGTTTGGCTATCTTGCTGGTGGTGCTGGAGTTACTGGAAATGGGGAGGAGTGAAGTAGTCGTTTTCTCACAGCAGAAAAAATTAATGAGGCAGCTACAGGATATGGGAAGGGCAAGCAGGCAGCAATAAAGACTGAGATTGAGGGGAAAGAAAAGGATTAAAGTAGAAGCAACAATGAAGCCCGAATAAAACAAAAGGTTGGAGAAGCACCATTGTAGGTGGTGCTAATTAAGTCTAATAACATCAATTAATGTCACAGAGGTCATAACTTGAACAAGCTAATTTCTGAAATTCTATAACAAATAATAATACTCAATACCAATAGTTTATGAATTATATTTATAAATAGAATCTTAACATAAAATGTAAATATGTTTACAGACAGTGCAAGGATGAAAAACATACCAGAAATATAAAAGCTCTTCAGTAATTCCTCTAGTTGCAAATAACAAAGAGGTACCTTGTGTAGAATGGGAATATACATAAGTAAATCATCCTTGTATATTTACCAATCCTCATCTTCTGGTATCTTGCTTAAGGGAGGGTTCAGGCAGTATATATGATAAGCCATATTACATTCATCACAAAGGAGTTGCATGTGAGCATCCTGTTTTCCACCACACAAGTAACAAGAGCAAAAGCGACATTCCTTATCTGGGTCAGCCCGGCAGTGCTTGCATTCAGGGCCACTCTTTCCTATCAAAAAAGATAAAAAGCCACAGGTCTTAGAAAACTGATTTCAAATTTATAAATACAACACAGTAGCAGAAGAATATATATATGTGTGCCCATATGAACATGCCATGGATATAGTAGCTTTGCTATTACAATGAATTCTGGGTTTAAAAAGATCAAGTCAACAGGAACAGTTTATACCTGTATAACATTTATGTATTACTAAATGACTAAGCAACTACTGTCAATATCAACTTGTGTTCTTCAGCCTAACATTTATGAAAGGGTCATTGTAATTTTTCAGGTTAGGTTGCAACCTAGCCTGTTGCTCTGCTACACTGGCCATTGGGGGATGAGGGCATGGGGGATGTAAAAAAGAAAGAACATAGCTCTACACACTCAAACAGTGGCAACATAATTCACTGGCAGCTTGACTGCACCAAGTCCATTATAATAACTGACTAATTTTATGAAGACTTGGCATTCTTCATCAGGAATTTTCTTAAACGTAGTTATTAATAAATTCTATATTGATAACTTAAGACATGAAGATCAAATTACAACTCAGAAAAACTCCATCCCTCTAAAAAATTATTATCCATACGGATATAAGAATTTTTAATCAAGGGCAACAGATGATCCCAGATTACCAGTTTTCATACAGTTTCTTTTTACAGAAATGTTAATGCTATCCTTCTGTTTCTGCTCATTTGGGAATTTGGAACAACATATTCTTCATATAGTAACAGCATAGGTACTGGTTCCTCAGCTAAGGTAAAAAATGCCTTTATAGAAAAAGGAGAACATTTAATAGTCTTATATTAGATGGAAAGGAGAGAGTAGGTAAATTGATTACATGTAGCAGAATTAACTATTACAGAGTGTGTGAAACAAGTATAAGTTTAGAAGGAAGAGAAGACTTAAGAGCACTTGATCACAGCTCAATGAACTGTAACATTAAAGGAAAACAGTTTTGGAGTGATTATTTCTGTGTGAAAACCATCAAGAAAGACTATGGAAGTGAATCTGACAAACTAAACTACGATGATATGATACAGTATATAATAATAACAACAACAAAGTAATGTCCAAAGCACTTCCACAAAGTCCAGAGCACTTCCAGACAGCTGAAGGAACATTTTTCCTACTTCAGTGAATAAATGGGCCTTGAATAATAGGACAAGCAGGAACTAGAATGATTGTTTGAGAGTTTGGGTTGGAAATAGGAAGCTAGAGCAGTGGTCTCCAAATTTTTTGTTTGTGCACCCCATCAGTAAATAACTTTTGAGGATGCACCCTCAATATAAGTATATTTATTTATGTATTATATACTAATATATTATGTACATTATAAAACATACACAAACCCATACATTTAAAAAGGATGAGATAAAGATGAAATAAACAGTATTTTAAATTAAATTAAATTAAATTAAATTTTTTAACAGGACAAAAATTATTTTCTTCCTGCACCCCAATGGATTATCTTGCACACCCCCTGGGTTGCATGCACCCCACTTTGGTGTCCACTGAGCTAGAGAACCAAGACACCTTTGATAATAATGGGCAAATGAGTAGTATGAACCAAAGTTTAAATTAGCTTCTCTTTTCCCCATATCGCTTTTTCTTCAACCATCCTATGAAGTTTACATCTTGATCTTCTGGTTTTCTGGAACTACTGCAATATTTAATTATATTATTCACTTGGATAAACAGAACTGTTTTCTGACACTCCTAAGTAGCTCTAGACTGTCAGAAATGCTATAAATTAAGAATAACCTTTTATTTTTGTATGAAACCATCTAAAATATGTTCTAGAGCTCTTAATTTCAGCACATTCTCTGACTGCGCTCCATAACAAAGTCTACTATTCTATCTACTGTTATTAAAATACTAGTCTACTGTTGTTCTTAGCATAAAAATAAACTAAGTGAGCTGTATGTATTTACATGGCTAATTTGTAAATGTACTGTCAGACTTGGTAGGCAAATACAGAGGAGCAATAAAGAAATCAGTTGAGCCATAAGCAATTAGAAAACTATAGTGCATTGTGCTTCACAGAACAAATTCAGGACAGTTTACCAAAAAAAAATTCAGAATAACAGCAGGAGAAAATGTAGTAAACAGTGTGGTGAGGAAGTTGGACTTTGGGTGGAAAAAAGTAGATGAAGACAGAGGAATAAAGTTACATAGCCAGCAGTAAATTAACAATTAAATCTTTGAGCTTAAATGTAAGTTAATATTGTTGTGTTACAGTTAATTATGATGGATTGTAAAAAATAATCTTGAAAGAAATTAAAAGGGGATCAAGAATTGCATAAAAACCATATAGGTGCAGATTTATACAAAGGTAACAATTATGTGAGAGGTTTGAGAACAGGTTACAAATAAGGAGACAATTAAAGAAATAAGACATGACAGTAGGAACTGAAAATGAGTAGGAACTGAAAACTTGATTCTTATACAATAAAATAGGGAGCCAGTGCAGGAAAATATAGAATGTAAAATAAATAAGGCCTGAAGCCTATTCCATGACCTAAAGGTAGTCAGTATTAAAGTAATCATTTACATAAAACAGGATTTACGTAAAACAGAACTTTAAACTTGGTTCCACTGCATGGTAGGGGTGTATGTAATTAAATAAAGCATGAGAAATTTACATACCCTTCAAAATCAGTTTCACAAAATAGAAATATACTTACTACATATATAAATTAGGTACATAAATGTGAAGCAGATATAACTTGGTTTTACACTCTCTAAATTTAAAAATTTCTCAAACTATCAATTTATCACAAAAATATTATTTTAAAATGTTGAGAATCACCCTTAAAGTGACTAAGAAACATAAATGGAATGGATGGTTTTCTTTCATTGACTAATCTGAGAAGAAATAAACAATAAACAATGAAAAAAATAGATTGCTTGAAATGCCTTCATTTATTGAAAATTACATTTCTACTTTTACAAATACATTTGCAAATGGAATTTTCTTTTTTTAAAAACTGATTTTTAATATGACAATTTCTTTAATAGTACACTGCAAATAAAGTCTTGTATATTAATGACACCTACAAATGACACAAATATTAGCCTTAGATTATAAACGAAAACTAAACTGCAATAAATCTGCTTATTTTAAACTTCAGTAATATCTATCAATAATGCCACAGATCAATCTCTCAGTGTTCCCACTATACACACTGTCTTATAACTCCTGTTCTTTAACTTTCACATATTTTTAAACTTAAGATATAATGTTAAACTGAGAACTGCCCTTTGGGGGAAGGAAGGTAGGAGATATGGTGTATTTAGTGTTCAGAAGGACATAAGTGGTCAAATAATAATCTAAAATCAATTATAAATGGGTTTTTTCATAGTTCTAGCAAGCTTGACACTTTCTTGCTCTACACAGCTAATTTTTCATTCTTAGATAATGCCAGGGTTAAAGATAGCAGTATTAACTCTTTAAGTCTTTTGCATCTGTTAAGAACTCAAATGAGATGTCAATTATGATAGTAAGTTTTGTGATTTGGATACCTGCCTAGGAACTTATCTCAGACTATGAACTCACTCCATACAGATCATCTAAAATATCAGTCTGCTTATGAGATTATATTCATAGCACTAATGTGTTGATATATTACATCAAAAATTTATTCTCAATATGCCATGCAATAGTTACATTATAGTAAAAACTTTTCAAACCAAAATTCCATGTAATTACATCCAATTATTTTATTACACAGATAAGAAACCTTAATTAAATTAATTCTGTGCTCTGATTTCTTAATTTGTAAATGTTATTCAAATATTTAACTAACATTTTTAATAATGCAATTAAAAAACCATACTTTTGAAATCTCCATCTCCAAATGTCAGTGGATAAGCTCCTGGCTTTTCAATCTTGTACATTTCCTCTATAAAAAGGATTCTGCAGTCATTTATTGAATCTTCTGGTTCTCTGAAAAATAAAGTACATTGAACTCTGTTTCTCAGTCTTAGTCTCTGTAATTGGCAAACCCTAAGCAAAGTAATATGGTTAACTGGCATCTGTTTTATCAATGATAAAATAGTTTTTATTGACTTCACAAACAAAATTCAATGCAGTGCTCTAACATGTAGCAAAATCAAAACACAGTGTACAGTTTTAAGGTTCAGGCTGTTGTTTGGAAAAATCAATAAAATGTGCTGAAGAAGGGAAACTGCCATTGAAGCCATAAGGGAGGAGCAGGACTGGGCGTAGGCCAGGTAGTTTCTCCTTTCTCAAGCCCTTGATCCCTACTGTACATATGTGATAAAAATGCCTTGCTCACACTCTCCATCTCAAAGGGAACAAAGCCCAAAAGATAAAAACTATCAATCATCTAAGGGGGAGCACATATCCAGTGTTGTAACACCTTTGTGTTATAGCTAAACTGATAAAAAAAAAGGCTTACTTATCAAAGTTATCCATACAAAAAGCCTACATGACTGCAAGGGTATAAAATCTTGACTCAGAGCACTCAATGGATCTCCTTCTTAGCCAGCCTGAGATTCCCCATCATCATCATGCTGTGCTTTCCCTCTGAGCAGGTCGTATGTCTATTTACTTTCTTTCACTTGTAGCTTATTATAATGTTTTAATCAACTCTGTAGTCTATTTTTTTTACCTTTCTGTGTGTTGTTTATTACAATACTTTTGAGGGTGATCAACATATGATCACTGTCTCCATTATATCAACAGGGATAGTGGTTTGCTTGTGGGCATTGATTTATGGTGTTTATTAAAGTAATCATATTAATGACACTGTGAGTCCTAGTGTTTGTTTGCACCGCCTGGACCCATAACGGGTGAAGTGGATTCCCTGCTCTGAGTAGCAGGTGGGAAGTCTGTTGGGTCACAACAGCCCCTTACACTTAAAGTTTTACATCTTATTCTTCATGATGTCCTCTGCAATGCTTCTTTCCATAAGGATGTGCACAATCCATTACTGTTCAGCCCTGGGGTTTTGGTATCTCCACTATCATCAACAGAGTCCAACCTTGAGTTCCCAACCATTTTGTTCTCACCCCTCTCTCCTTTCCCTATTCTGCAGCTACCAATGATCCTTAAGTCATCTATTGCAGAAGTTCCTCCTTTTGCCACCTTCACAAGCTCTTGTAGGTACTACAGTATGAGCATGTATTCCCCCTAGCAACACCATCACCACAGCTCTAATTACAGGGGTACTAGGACCAGTTTTGTATCAAGGAATTCTGAAAAGAGCAACTCAAATAACTACTTGCCACTTGGCTTGTAGCCTAGACAGGATGCATTTTGTTTTTTTCTTGTAGATTGCCTACTTTGACATTCTGCTACTCTGAAGAAGAAATCCCAATTTCCTATGATTCTTGATTCACTAATTTTTCAGGAAATGGGAAAATCTGGCTCATGGAATGCACTATATTAATATCGCCAGATCCGTGATCTATGTCGTGGATCATCAACAATGGGCCTGGCAAAGAACGAAAGGAGTATCGTCTCAGCATATTCATTGTGGTCTATTGAGAAATGACAGATTCCGCTAGGGGAATTAAGGCACTTATCAAAGGTTCTAAAGGAATTTTCTTCACATGTGAACCCCAGACCTGGCTCAGCTGCAGAAATACAGTATGTTAATGTTAATCTAATGATAAGTAGCACACAAAACCTAAAAGATTTAGGTTTTGTTTGCTTTTTGTAGCGGTGTGTTCCCCCCCCCCCCCCCCCCCCCCCCCCCCGAGCTGCATCCAACTTACTGTGGACTTTGGGGGATGGATGGCAACATGGTAGCCAAGGGCTGTCTGGAATGGTAAACCAGATGTCTTGCTGGTATGCAAATATGACTATAAGTCAATCATCTTACTTTATAAATAGTGGACAGTCTTTTGAGCTCTCCTGCATGGCAGGGGGCTGCACACTAGGATCTCCCCAAGTAGAGACACCTCTCAAGGTTACTTCTCAAGGTTGAGAGATTCCTTGCTGCAACAGATCCTCAGTAAGTGATTTATAGAATGCTAAACTATGAAATCTTAGCTAAGTGATTGATTGTGCACATATAATCATTTAGGCATAAACTGTTGACCAAGTCTGGGACTAGGATTGGATCCAGCCGCACCTAGACTCCTCTCTAGGAAGGAATTTAGAAAGAAAAGGGGTCCTTTCTGAACCTCATGACTCAATGGGAGGTTCTCCCTGACAGTTTGTCTGATCCTGTCTTCTATGCAGTAAATAATCAAGTGTACCTTGCCATCAAATCTTGTTCAACCACTGTTGCATTTACCATTGAACTTTCTTAACTCACTGTTTTATATCAGTAAACATATTGCTGCCACTCTCTTACAAGTGAAGTGCATCACTCCATCCGTGACACTTGTTTAAAAATGTAAATAGACTTTCCATACTAGCCAAATAAACCTTACCCCAGTAGAATTTTAGCATAAACTTCTTTGTTAGTCCTTGAAATTTCTCTCAGAGAGGTAATTTCTGCATCAAACCAGAATCCTCTTTCTTCTGGAGCCTCAACATTGTAGTTAACCATCACCACATCACCCACTTTTAGTTCACTCCACTTCAGAATGGTTCTTGCTCGTGGTCTAAGATTTTTGGTGTCCATTTCTACTATGCCATTCTCTGGATACCTTTAAAGGCAAAACCGAACAGAAGTGACAATTAGTACTCCCAAAGTACTAAGAAGTAAGTTTAAGATGTTTTTCAAAAGCACAATTTTCAAAATAACTTTTGGGAGTGTTAAAGCTTAACTGTTTAAAAATTTGATCTAGTATGTTTTTTCTAAATTTTATATTAGTCTAAATGCAGACTAGTGACTTGATCGATCTCATAGAGGAAAAAGCATCCAGCAATGCAAAGAAAAAAAAATATCCATGAGTATTTGATGATTTCTTTTTAGAAGTTCAAGTTTCCATACAGGCACAGATCAAATTTGTTCTCAGTAAAGTCAAAGGATGCAATTAAGCCAACAGTGAAAAAGCAACAAAAATTAAAACTTGAATCTGCAAAACTGCTAAATTCTAGTTTAACTTGGCTTTCATACATTTGTTACATTTCCACCAATTTCAGTAATGACATAGCTAAGACAGTGTTAGCTCATTAAAAAAAAAAAATCAACCCTACAAACACAGCATGTATAAAACAAATCTCCTGATGAAGATTACACGAGTCCACATTCCATTTACCAAACAATGTTTTAAAAAATGGCTAACTGCAGAAATCTGTAACCAAAATCAGGACTATTTCTAAGAATCTCTAATAGACACAGCAGCTAATAGTTTTAAACTGTTTTCTCTCCTGAGTTATAAAATTAAAACCCCATTATCTTAAATCAGAGAAGCATTACTTCAGGATTTCTCTTAATGAGATACAGTAAGGGTTGCAAATTTATAAGAAATAAAAAATAGGCAGAAAGAAAAAAAAAAACAGTTAACCAAAAGACATTTATGAGATTTTGGGTTTTTTAGCAGTTTTTGTTTTCTTTTAACCAGAAACCTGATAATCCCAACACACCCCCCACCCCCCATCCTAGCTATATTATGAACAATTTCTAGCGAGCTATCTATTCCCTTTTCAAGTTGAGACACATTCCTTTAGAACAATTAAAGTAGGGCTATTTGAATAGGCTTGTACTACAATTAAAGAGCACAAAACAAATAAAAATAGAGGTGCTTCAGGTTTTGGAGGTGCCAATTGTGTTTAACAACACAATCTTAAATTCTCTGTGTAAAGCCATTTTGCAGTGACTGTAGAGGTTGCATAGTTTACCTATGTGCTGAAAAAACGTGCAATATGGACAAAAAAAAAACACAGGAAAAGGAAGTTGTACTGTTATAAAAAGACAGAAATATAACCTCTTAAAGTAAAACATGTTATGATAGAATAGAACAGAATAGTTCAGTTTGAAGGGACCTACAATGATCATCTAGTCCAACTGCCTGACCAATTCAGGGCTGACCAAAAGTTAAGCATGTTGTGAAGGACAATGTCCAAATGCTTCTTAAACACTGACAGGCATAGAGCATTGACCACCTCTCTAGGTAGCCTGTTTGACCACCCTCTCAGTAAAGAAATGCTTCCTAATGTCAAGTCTGAACCTCCCCTGATGCAGCCTTGAACCATTCCCATGAGTCCTATCACTGGATACCAGGGAGAAGAGATCAGCTCCTCCCTCTCCTCTTCCCCTCCTCAGGAAGCTGTAGAGACCAATGAGGTTGCGCCTCAGACTCCTTTTCTCCAAACTAAACAAGCCCAAAGTCCTTAGCTGCTCCTCATAGGACATGCCTTCCAGCCCTTTCACCAGCTTTGTTGCCCTCCTCTGGATGCATTTGAGTACCTTAACATCCTTTTTAAATGGAGAGGCCCAGTACTCAAGGTGAGGCTGCACCAATGCTGAATACAGCAGGATAATCACCTCTTTTGACTGGCTGATTAGACTACGTTTGATGCACTCCAGGATGCGGTTTAGCCTCTTGGCTGCCGAGAGCACACTGCTGAGTCATATTGAGCCTGCTGTTGACCAGCATCCCCAGATCCCTTTCTGCAGGGCTGCTCTCCAGCCACTCCTCTCCCAATTTGTACTTGTGCCTGGCATTACTCCATCCTAGGTGCCAAATCAGGCATTTGGACTTGTTAAATTTCATCCCATTAATCATAGCCCAATGCTTCAATCTATCTAGATCCCTCTGCAAGGCCTCTTGTCCCTTGAGAGAGTCAACAGCACCTCCCAGTTTGGTATCGTCAGCAAACCTGCTAGGACAACTTGTCCAGAAGGATGTTGTGAGGGACAGTATCAAAAGTATCAAAAGCCTTGCTAAAATCGAGAAAAGGTACATCTACCACCTTCCCTTCATCCACTAAGCATGTGACCTTATCATAGAAGGATATAAAATTAGTTAGGATTTTTCCTTTGATAACCCATGTTGACTGTGCCTGATGATTGCATTGTTCTTTAAAAGCTTTTCAATAGCACCCAGTATGATCTTCTCCATAATTTTTCCAGGAACTGAGGTTAGACTAATAGGTCTGTAGTTCCCTGGGTCTTCCCTCACACCCTTCTTATGAGTTGGAATAACATTGGCTAGTTTCCAGTCAGCAGGCACCTCCTTAGACTCCTAAGTCCTTTAGTAGATGATCAAAAGGGGTCCTGCTGTAACATCTGCTAGCACCTTCTGTACTCTGGGATGAATCTCATCAGGCCCCATGGACTTATGTACATTCAGCTGATACAGCTGGTCCCTTACAATTTCAGTGTCCACAAATGGAAAGTCACTGTTCCCACAATCATGGTCCTCCAACTCAGTGGACCAGTCATCCCAAGGTCTATCAGTATTATTAAAGACTTAGAAAATAAAAGCATTGAATGCCTCCCACTTTTTCTTCATGCCTATTAGTCAGGTGACCATCTTCAACAAGTATTGGTCCAATGTTTTTCTTAGACCTCTTCTTGTTATTAATGTACTTGAAAAAGACCTTCTTGTTCCCTGCCACAATACTGGTCACTTTCAACTCTAGTTGAGCTTTGACCTTTCATATCTTCTCCCTGCATATATGAAACACAGTTCGGTAAACTTCCTGCGAAGCCTGACCTCACTTTCAGAGATAATACAATTTCTTTTTCCTCTTGAGCTACACGAGGAGTTCCCTGTTCAGACAGGATGGTCTTCTGCCCTACTTGCTTGACTTTTGACTGTGTTGGTTTGACCCTGGCTGTATGCCAGGTGCCCACCAAAGCTGCTCTATCACTCCTCCTCCTTAACTGGACAGGGGAGAGAAAATATAATGAAAGGCTTGTGGGTCAAGATAAGGACAGGACGAGATCACTCACCAATTATTGTCATGGGCAAAACAGACTCAACTTGGGGAAAACTAATTTAATTTATTACCAATCAAACCAGAGTAGGATAATGAGAAAATAATAAATAAATCTTAAAACACCTTCCCCCCACCCACTCATTCTTCCCAGGCTTAATTTTACCCAAATTCTCTATCTCCTCCCCCCAAGCAGTGCAGGGGGATGGGGAATGGGGGTTGCGGTCAGTTCGTCACACATTGTCTCTGCTGCATCTTCCTCCTCAGGGGCAGGACTCCTCACACTCTTCCCCTGCTCCAGCGCAGGGTCCCTCCCATGGGAGACAGTCCTCCACAAAGTTCTCCAGTGTGAGTCCTTCTGATAAGCTGCGGTTCTTCATGAACTGCTCCAGCATATGTCCTTTCCACAGGGTGCAGTCCTTCAGGAACGGATTGCTCCAGCGTGGGTCCCCCATGGGGTCAGATGTCCTGCCAGAAAATCTGCTTCAGTGTGGGCTCCTCTCCCCACAGGGTCACAGATACTGCCAGGACCCTGCTCCAGCACAGGCTCTTCATAGGGTCACAGACTCCTTCAGATACACCTGGAGCAACTCTTCTCCCTCCTTTTTCACTGACTTTGGTGTCTGCAGAGTTGTTGCTCTCACATATTCTCACTCCTATCTCTGCAGCTGTTTCTCCTGCAGGCTTGTTGGGTTTTTTTTATTATTTTTCCTTTTGAAATATGTTATGACAGAGGTGCTGCCACCGTTGCCGCTTGGCTCAGCCTTAGCCAAGGTGGGTGTGTTTTGGAGCCATCTGGCACTGGCTCTGTCAGACATCGAATCATAGAATCATAGAATGGTTTGGATTGGAAGGGACCTTAAAGATCAGCTAGTTCCAGCCCCCCTGCCATGGGCAGGGACACCTTCAACTAGACCAGGTTGCTCAAAGCCCCATCCAGCCTGGCCTTAAAGACTTGCAGGGATGGGGCATCCACAACTTCTCTGGGCAATCTGTTCCAGTGTCACCACCCTCACAGTAAGGAATTTCTTTCTAATAGCTAATCTAAATCTCCCCTCTTTTAGTTTAAAAGCATTATCCACTGACCTATCACTACAGAGCCTTGTAAAATGTCCCTCTCCAGCTTTCTTATAAGCCCCCTTAAGGTACTGGAAGGCTGCTGTGAGGTCTCCCTGGAGGCTTCTGTTCTCCAGGCTAAACAACTCCAACTCTCTCAGCCTTTCTTCATAGGAGAGGTGCTCCAGCCCTCTGATCATCTTCATGGCCCTCCTCTGGACTCGTTCCAACAAGTCCATGTCCTCCTTATGTTGGCAGCTCCAGAGCTGAAAGCAGTACTCCAGGTGGGGTCTCACAAAAATGGAGTAGAGGGGGAGAATCACCTCCCTTGACCTGCTGGACATGCTTCTTTTGATGCAGCCCAGGACACCTTTGGCTTTCTGGGCTGCAAGTGTACATTGTCAGACCATGTTGAGCTTTTCATCCACCAGCACCCCCAAGTCCTTCTCCTCAGGGCTGTTCTCAATCCATTCTCCACCTAGTCTGCATTGATACTGGGGGTTGCCCCGACCCAGGTGAAGGACCTTGCACATGGCCTTGTTGAACTTCATGAGGTTTGCACAGGGCCACCTCTCAACCTTGTTCAGGTCCCTCTGGAAGGCATCCCTTCCCTCAGGCATGTCAACTGCACCACTCAGCTTAGTGTCATCTGCAAACTTGCTGAGGGTGCACTTGATCCCACTGTCTACGTTGCTGACAAAGATTTTGAACAGCACCGGACCCAGTACAGACCCCCAAGGAATGCCACTCATCACCAGTCTCCACTTGGACACTGAGCTGTTGACCACAACTCTTTGAGTGCAACCATCCAGCCAATTCCTTAGCCACCGAGTAGTCCACCCATCAAATCCATGTCTTTCCAGTTTAGAGACAAGGATGTCATGCAGGACAGTGTCAAAAGCTTTGCACAAGTCCACATAGATGATGTCAGTTGCTCTTCCCTGATCTCTCAGTGCTGTAACCCCATTACAGAAGGCCACCAAATTTGTCAGGCACGATTTGCCCTTAGTGAAGCCATGTTTGCTGTCACCAATGACCTCCTTAATTTCCATGTGCCTTAGCATAGTTTCCAGGAGGATCTGCTCCATGATCTTGTCAGGCACAGAGGGGAGACTGACTAGCCAGTAGTTTATTGATTCTTCCTTATTTCCCTTTTTAGAAATGGGGGTTGCATTTCCCCTTCTCCATTCCGTAGGAACTTCACCAGACTACCACAACTTCTCAAATATGATGGACAGTGGCTTAGCCACTTCATATCATATGCCAGTTCCTTCAGGACTCGCAGATGTCTTTCATCAGGTCCTATGGACTTGTGCACCTTCAGGTTCCTTAGATGGTCTTGAACCTGATCTTCTCCTATGATGGGTGGTTCTACATTCTCCCAGTCCCTGCCTTTGACTTCTGTGACTTGGGTAGTGTGGCTGGAGCACTTGCTGGTGAAGACCAAGGCAAAAAAGTCAGTGAGTACCTCAGCCAGAATTCTCCATGTCCCAGGTAACCAGGTCTCCCGTTTCCTTCCGGAGAGGGTCCACGTTTTCCCTAGTCTGCCTTTTATCACTGACATACCTATAGAAGCTTTTCTTGTTGCCCTTGACATCTCTGGCCAGATTTAATTCTATCAGGGCTTTCGCTTTCCTAACCTGATCCCCTGGCTGCTTGGGCAGTTTCTCTGTATTCCTCCCTGGCTACCTATCCTTGCTTCCACCCCCTGTAGGCTTCCTTTTTGTGTTGGATTTTGTCCAGGAGCTCCTTGTTCATCCATGCAAGCCTCCTGGATCTCTCTCTGATAGAAGCCACTCCTGTAGCCCCTGTCCACTACCAAAACCTTGCCACGCAAACCTAATACATCGACACAATGGGATTGCTTGCTCCTGTGCTTCTAAAAGGTGGTTCCTAAAAACTGATCAGTACTTTCGGACTCCTAAGTCCTCAAAATCAGATCCCCAGGGGACACTGCTAAATAGCTCCCTGAATAGCTTAAAGTTTGCTCTCCTGAAATCCAGGGTAGCAACTCTGTTATCCTTTTTTCTCATTGCACTGAAATTTTTAAACTCAACCAATTCTTGATCCCTGTGACGAAGACAGCCACCTACCATCATATCTCTCATGAGTCCATCTCTATTCAGAAATAGCAAGCCTAGGAGGGCATCTTTCCTAGTTGGCTCTCTAAGTTCTTATGACATGAAATTATCTTCCACAAACTTCAATAAATTCCCAGACTTGTTTGTTACAGCAGTTTGGTATTCCCAGATGATGCCTGGAAGTTGAAATCTCCCATAAGAGCAAGGGCTATCAATTCAGAGATTTCTCCTAACTGCCTATAGAATAACTCATCAGTGCTTACATCCTGCCTGGGTGATTGGTAGTGGATGCCCACTACAACATCTCCTTTGTTTTCCATCCCCCTAATCCTCACCCAGAGCCTCTCAACCACATCATCAGTAACTGTAAAGGCTGTACAGTCAAACCTCTCCCTTACATATAGTGCAACTCCTCCACTTCGCCAGCCCTGCCTATGTCTCCTGAACAGCCTGTAGCCCTCCATCCCAGCACTTTGATCATGGGACTCATTCCACCAAGTCTCACTAATACCAATGATATTCTAGCTCTGGGAGCTGACCAACACTTCCAGTTCATCCTGTTTATTTCTCATACTGCGTGCATTGGTGTATAAGCATTTCAGATGTGCTCCTGAGCTTTCTGTGCTCCCAGGAGCAGCATAAATGTTCCCACTAGCATTGCCACCCTCTGGTGACACCATGCCTTGGCTTACCTTCAGCTCTCCTGTTGGTATCCCCTTCCCCCATCAATTCTAGTTAAGTTCATTTCTGATGCTGCACAGTAAAAACAGGCGTCCACCATAAAAATAGTACTAGCTTTTAAAACTATATGTTCTAATCATGTCACAGCACAGGTTTAAAAACTGAAAAGAAAGTACCTACTACCTGGAGACAACTGCTATTATAAACACTTTTATTTAAGGAATATTAATATGAATGATAAATCTTATATTAATTCCCATTATTTATTTATTTATGGAAATTTTAACAAGCACACACATACTTTATTGTATTAATGTCCTATAACAAGTAGCCTAGTTTGTTAGACCATAATGGCAAAACTCTAATCTTATTAAGGAAGCATGATTCAGTCACTTTCCAACATGCCTATCTGTAGTGAACAATATAATTCAAAGATCTTCAAAAAAATATACATTGTAGCTTACTTCATTGTTGCATAAAGAAATTTCTGCTGTTGACAGCAGCTTAAATGTGAGGGCTCTGACAAAGTTGTATGTCTACTCTTCAACAGTTGATTCAAGGTCCACTGACATGAATTGAAACATTCTCTTTAAATGGGTTTTGCCTTTAGATATCTTCTATTAAATCTTACACCCTGGTTTGTTACTGCATAGATGAATTAGGGAAAAAACTGAGAACTAATACCCTGTCTCTAGTATTGTTTACCTTCTACTGGGCAGCTACACAGAATTTGGCTTGAATTTGTTGAAACATTATTCAAGTTGATTTGGGGGGTGGGAAGCACACCACACCAGGAACCACAACAGTTTAAATGTGTTTGTATCTCTATATAAACCAATGGCCCAATATAAACACATCTATCTTTAATAACAAAGCTAAAGCAAAAGAGTGGTTTTCCCCACCATTTGCTGCTCCTTTCTAATTTATCAAACTGTAGGATATGAATAATGTCATAAGAGAGGTACTTGTGATAGAACTGCTATTCAAATGACAGTATCATGGGACATAACTCTATGATTTATAAAACTTTTTTTACTTGCTTTTTGTGTTTACCTTTTGTCTTGCAGTTTTCCTTCAAAAGAACAGCTATTCTACAGCTATGAGATAATCAAAATAGCTACTTTGAATTAAAATATGCACAGAATCAATAAAACAGATTTATCTACAGGTAATAAAAATTATCTATAAAGCAACTGTAAGATAATTACTTTTTTATTGCAAAGCCTGGAAAATGGCAGAACATTATAGTCCAACAGACTTCCAAAAACTAAAACAGATGAGTTTAATATACTGATTGGAATTAGCCCCTATCTTGCAACAAAACTTTTTGCAAAATTATTTAAAGAATCATGGAAAAAGATAAAGTAGCACATAGTGGAGGGAGAATCAGTTTAACTGCACATTTGAAACAGGACTTAAACTTCAGAATACTAAAGATGATGACAGATAAAAACAAAGCAGAAATAGTTTATTCACACAGTAGAAAAATCTACTGAAAACTCACTGTAAACAGTATATATAAGTGTGGCTAGAAAGATAACCAACATAAATTGAGAGGATTCTGATGTCATTATCAAGCAAATTATTTAAACAAGTGTGATTTATAGCTTTTCTGGTACATAAGTTACTCAACACTAAGAGCTGTGTTGTCCCAGATTCAGTTCTGTGCCATCTTTCTTATCCCAGTAAGAACTCTGAAAAAAATCTTTCACGATGTATTACTGATGCACTTCTAGCATTTTTATCCCAAACAGCTATTCCATCTCTGTTCTGAGACACATCCAATGAAAAGATTCTAAAAAAAGAAGGTTATTGGGCATCACGAATAGAATAAGATCATGTATCAAAACCAGGCACCCAAAATATCTGATTTTATAGACAGAAGAGAAAATAGCTACTCTCCAGAAAAGAAAAAAGAAGGTAGTTATCACTGAGCTTCTTCTGTTACTGCCTGCTCAGAGACTTAAGTTGAGAAACATTCCTTTGAAGGAACAGATAACTTAAAGATGGGTGAAACTTTCCCTCTCAGCATCTAGTTTTCTGGTTCCATGTGTAGAATGCTGTAAAGATTTGACTTTATGTTTTCACAAGATGCTTGATGACTCAAGAGGCCTTTTACATACTTCTCTAATGGATGCTGCTTACAAGTGCATGTCTCAAGGTCTATTAATTTCTTCTGAAATTAATTGTTTTTCAGATGGCCACAGAAAAAAATTCCTAGAAATCATGCACATTCTAGAATGGAACATCCAACTACCAAATAATCAGGCTTTTGAAAGTGATTTTTTTTTTTTTTTATAACTCTTCCATCAGCTCTGAACTACATGTCTTCCACTACATGTCTTCCAGGAGTCTATTAAGAAACTTAACAAAACCAAAGCACACTTGGGAGATTGGGAGCCCTTATCTTCACTCATTTGTGCTTGACTTCTGAACTACCAGGCCACAGGAGAACTGTAAAGGAACAATATTCATTCTTATTACTCCATGCTTTTCTCTGCTCTGGATGCCAAGTTAGTCCTGAAGTAATTATATGAGAAGTCACAGTCATTTTTTTCCCTTCCTCTCTTCCAGCACAGACATGCATCTGATCTCAGATAGTATTATCAATTTAAGAAAAACGTTCCTGATTTATGAAAAAGGAAAAATTCAAGGTGACATGGTCTGAGGAAAGTATAATTGTAGTTTCTTTAGAAAAATACCTATGTGTAACCTTTTAACAATTCACCTAATGAAATTAAAAAGTCAGTCTACTTGAATAATGAAGACATTAATCTGGTTTTAGTCTAAATCTACACCTCTGTTATCTAGAAGCTGGAACAGGGATAAAAAGCAAGTATGTTCTTAAGTACTGCAAAACCCACACTGTTTACATGACTTCTTCATCTCTCTGTTCTACAACATTTAGTAATGGGGTGATCTAGCTTTATAGATATGAGGGCAAAAAGGTTGTCAACTGAATATATCTTCCCCCTCTAGGTGTCACAAATTCTGCCCAACATGTAAGAAATCTCATTGTTAAAAGACTAACAGGTGCAGAGGCTTTTACAATTGTTACCACACACATTAAGCCTAGTCTAAGGAATCCTTTCAATAGCCTAAGGCACACCAATATTTATATTGAATGGGACACAGGAGAGAAGAAGATAACATTCATATTTGTCCATACCAAACATCACAGAATGAACATCCAGATACTTTTTTATAACTGGAACACCATTTGTCACAAGACTTTGAGACTGAATCTAACTCACACTTTTAGAATCATGTCCAAGTACATTAAGCATGAAAATGCTGTTCCTTAGTACATCACATAAAGAATAAATTGTACTTTTATAGTAAACTTCTGACCTCAGATATATCTAATACTGTAATTCCACCAAAAAAATATCTTTCCCATCTTATGACCTCCACCATAAAGACTATTTATCTCTTTCCCTTTCAATTGTCCTAAATAGCAAACCAAAATAAGCATGGAGAAAATAGATTCAGTATAGGTAGTGCTACTTACTCCATGTCAAATTTCATCCTATATTTAAACATGTTATTTATAAGAAAGACCACAATATTAAATTAAAACATACACTCTCAAATATACAAGATGAGTATGTAACTAAGGCAGCAGAAAATGGGAATATGAAGGGTTATGTAAATAAAGCTAATATAATAAAACCTCCATACACCTAAAAGGCTCAAGAACTAAGAAAACACTGTAAAATTTTCAGTTTACTCACTTTCACTAAAGAATCCATGTCAGTAAAACCTGAATAAAAAAATATTACTAGATACAACTATGGTTAGTAAAGGTGTTTTCTTATTTATTGACTTTCTTTTAAAATCCTATGGTGATCCTCAAGAGTCAACTGAAGTTACATGCAGTAACTCCTTCAGTTTATCGCACCTATAGTGACAGAGCAGACAATGGGGTATGAAGGGGAGGAAATCCCTTGCTTTACTTTTTTGACCAGGCAAGAGAATGCAGGTGTTTTCCTTGGGTTCCTGCCCTCTCGATGCCCCATCTGGGTATAAGGAAAACATTTTCTGTGTGTGCGTTGCAAGTGGTTTCCAAGGCCTAGGTGCCACATCACAGACTAAGGGTTTTCAGGGACTGTGGACTCTGAACTCTTTCCATCCACCAGAAGAGGACAGACAGAGGTCTCATTAGAATCCTTCCTGGAGGTGGGCTTTGGACTATGCCCAGGCACAGCGGCAGCCTGCATCTCCTTGCACTCCCGAGTGCCCTTGTATTGAAGTTGTGCATGAGTTTAGCGTTCTAGTCCTTTTAGGTGCTGCAAACAGCTTTTTACAGAGAAGGATGTCAGTTGTAGGTGATATCTCAAGAAGTGCTTAATCTACACCTGGTTCCAATGATAGTGGAGATCACTGGTTAAAAGTTTTTTTCTGTGATATTTTCTCACCTTATCAGTGTGGGGCACATCTCTATCCAAAGAGATTGTCTTGGGCTGTATTTTTGCTGATGAAAGGTGTAATGTCTTTTAAGCTGCTTTAAATAAATATGTACAGTGTTTGAGTATTAGAGTGAGGCGTAAGTATTATGTTAGGGGGGAAAAAGGAGTATCTGATGTGTTGTATTTTTAGGGAGCTTGACTCTTAAGATGAGACTTTTTACTATAAATGAGCATAGCAATGCTAGCTTAAGCTGAGCAATGTAAGATGGGGCAAGATTTCTGTCCTGTAACAAATGAAGCACATACCTGTATGAACAAGAATAACTGTGAGAAATAACAGTTTGCTATCACTAAGAGGTGATCATTCATGACCAGAGTGTGAACTTGCACTCTGAAATGTACTTAAAACCAGAAGGAAACAAATAGGTTTTGTGTCATGTTGGTTATGTTTTGCACAATCTTGTTACTGCCCAACAAGGCACATAAGGGCCAGGTTTTGTGAGGGTATGTCAAAGCAGATGGCTGCAGACAAACCCATGCTGCTCAGATGAAGTCGGATACAAACAGCATCGGTCTTGAAGTGTGAGTCAGCATATGTATGTGTTCTTGTATATTGTTAAGGATCTCATCACAGATCACTAATGGGAGTGTTTAGAAGCTTGATAATTCAGTTTAAAACAAAATTTGACTAGGCTGATGTACATTAACCACATTTTGTGGTAATGTCTAACTTTTTACTTATTACTACATATTTAAAGCAGGCAGTTCTTAACAAACATATTGTGCGTGTAAGTCAGTTGTGAGTATGCAGTACCATGAAGTTGATAGCATGTAATCCTCAGTGGTCTTAGTCATGAGGTGATCAGGCTCCAGAGCTCTGACAAGAGAAGCTGGAACAGAAGTAGGTGACTTGACTGTTGTCTGTCATCCCTCCCCTCCCCATTTCTGATCTTGTAGTTCTGTAAGATGTTTGGGTTTCTAGACAGACAGTTCTTAGCCTTTGGCTTCTGTCCCTGGTCTATGTACTGCCCAGTGCTGGGGGTGTGTGGGGCAGCAGAGGCAGGGACTAATTTCCCAGTAGTAGACACCTAATGCCAAGCTCTGGTTCACTCAGCTAGTTCTCATACCAAGTTGATAACAAGCCTCTGTGTGATCTTGCAGTTCACATAAAGCATGTGGTCTGTTACTACCAATGCAATACTGTTCTTCCTGGGTACAATAATACTTACATGTTTACTAATTATGCTATATAATTGTGTTTGAGTTTAAAACAGGCTGATATTAATTAAATCCTGCTTAGCGTGCTTCTACTTTTGTGAGTGCACAAGGTCTCTTCTCTGGCTATTTGTGGAAAACAGTTTACTTGAGAAGTAGAGAAAATGAGCCTGACTTCTGATTCTCGAAGTAGACTGTCAGAGGTCAAACAAATTAGTTATCTGTATTTCAGCCATTACGTTAGTATGGCATGTTTTAATTTCAAAAGTGGAATAACAAGATCTTATAGCTGAACTAGTCTGCATGGATGGGTGATAGTTTAGGGCACAGTTGGGATCATCAGTAAAGCTAGCTAGAGTTGTAGAGTCTTCATTAAGTTTGACTTTTTTTTTTTTTTTTTTAATCTTCATAATGAGTTCTAAAACTTCCTTGATTTAGGTTTGGTTGATCTGGTAGCTGTTCTCATGGTACTTGCAACTAGAAGGGGGAAACTGAGGATTGCTCCCATACATTTAAAACTGGATGTAGAGGAAATACTAGCAGAGCGATATGTAAACCACTGCTGTAAGAGTCTCAGGGATGTGATGGAGATGTACAGGTGTAATGAAAACAGAAAGCAATGCTTTGTGCTAAAGGAATAAACTGTGAGGGGTTAGTCCTGAGATGGACTTAACCCCCCCTGTACATGATCTGGCTGGGATGGAGTTAACTTTCTTCATAGCAGGCTTGTATGGTATTGTACTTTGGTTTTGTGACCAAAGCAGTGTTGATAACACACAGGTGTTTTGGCTATTGCTGAGTGTTAATTGCACAGCATCAAGATCTTCTGTTTCCCGCTCTGTACCTGCAGCAAGTAGGCTGGGTGTGTGCAAGCAGTTTGGAGGAGACACTGCTGGGACAGCTGAGCCAAACTGACCAAAGGGATATTCCATGCCACATGACATTGTGCTGGGCAATAAAAGCTCAGGGGAAGAGGAGGAAGGGGTGGGGGGATGTTTGTGGTTATGACATTTGTCTTCCCAAGCAACCTTTATTTGTACTGCAGCCCTGCTTTCCAAGAAGTGGTTGGATATCTGCCTGCTGATGGGAGTTAGTGAATGAATTCTTCTTTTTGCTTGGCTTGTGTGCACAGCTTTTGCTTCACCTTTTAAACTGTATCTCGATGCACAAGTTTTCTCACCGTGGGAAAATCACTTGGAGGGTGGAAACTATAGAAAACTGGGACCTAATAGAAGTTGTAGTATTATAACAACCTTTTTAGGGAAAAATACAGTTGCCACTTTCTCAGATGGTTGGCATGCATGGAATCTACTCCACCATGGTTCCCTAGGCAACACAACCTGCTATCCTAGAGGAGCAATGGAGGGTGGAGTGGAGACACCTCTCCAGGCTCTGCTGTACTCCCTGCAGGACTGGGAACTTGATGATACCATACAGCCAATAAGCTGCATAGCATCTGTCAAATGGAAAATATATGAGATGATGTCTGTTGCTGGGCCAACAACTGTGGTGAAACTATTCTCCTCTAGATGAACCTTGCTCATTATAATCTCGTTATAATACTAACACACACCTCCATCCCAAAGTTACCCATCTGTAAGGCACGACCACCCCTCACCGAGCATGCACTTTGTATTTCTTATAAACTATGTCTTTAAATGAAAGCGAGAGAAGTTTACACCAATCAATAATGAAAGAATGTATAACTAGACTCACTTAAGCTCCACCTGAGAGTAAAGAAGAGTATAAAATTGAATGAATGAGGGGGGAAGTTAGGGAAGACTCCATCGTAACTTCTGGGATCAGTCAACAGATTGAACCTGTCTTCTCCCCCATAGGGATGCCTATTGGGTAACAAGTTTGTCTTATGCGTGCTAACTAACTAACTCACACTAGCTGTTATTAGTGATTATAATTTAGTTGTATGTAGTTTGGTTACATATAATTTCAAGTTTGTTCTTGCAGACAGTCCCTATCACCGGCAATCATGAATCTTAACTTGTCACGATTTTATAATAGTGTTATTCCATAAACTGTTAGTGTGAGTCCTTTGTGGGTGCTAGTGGTTGCCAGCAGTGGGTAACACATTTAAACAAAGTGGGAAGACCTGCTGAGGGGTCCCCCTGATGCTATTGGCATGTTTCCCTGAACAAGGCAGTAGAATTGCCCTCCGATCCAGTGGGGCTGTTCAGTGAAAGGTCCCTGTAACGTGACGCTGACAGACTGGTTGGGCACAAGGGTCTTGGCTTTCCTGGGGCGCTAATAGACAGATCAAACACCTGGGGTTGAGAGGATTTCCCCCCACCCTTTCATGTGACACTCACCTTCTACTTTCTCCCTGTCCTGTAGGAGAGGGGAGTGAGTGAGCAGCTGTGTGGGTACTTGGCTGCTGGACAGGGTCAACCCATTATGTGACAATACAGGCTGAGGAGTGACTGGTTGGGTAGCAGCGCTGCAGAAAAGGATGTGGGGGTCCTGCTAGACAGCAAGCTGAACACGAGCCAGCAGTGTGCCCTGGCAGCAAAGGCGGCCAACAGCATTCTGGGCTGTGTCAACAGGAGCATAGGCAATAGTTTGAGGGAAGTGACTATTTCCCTTTACTCAGTGCTTGTTAGATCATATCTAAAATATTATGTCTGGTTTAGGTCCCTTAATGCAAGGAAGATGCTGACAAGCTGGCATTAGCCCAGTGGAGGGCTGTCAAGATGTGCTCTGTGAGGAGAGGCTGGGGAAGGCTTGTTCAGTCAGGTGAAGGAAAAGCTTGATGGGGGACGGTGGTGGTGGCAGCTAATAGCAGCCTTTCAATACCTACAAGGAGGTTCGTAGGACCTCTTAGCATGATCTCCACCCCCCCCACCCCCCCACCCCCAAAGAAAAGCACAGTCATGCTCCAGTATAAATAAAGCTGATTAAGGTTCTCAACTACAGAGGTGTGAGATATATTATGTTGGAGAGCATTCAACTTGCTCTTGAACTGATCATTGTCAATACTGATGGGAAAACAGGGAGAAAAATGGAGATCTAGAGCTGTTTCTTTCTAAGTGGAGACCTGTGGGATCTTTGGGGTTTGAAGACAGCTAGGAGAAATAGACCTGTAC
The DNA here is from genome assembly GCF_023638135.1 of Falco biarmicus. Taxonomy (NCBI): domain Eukaryota; kingdom Metazoa; phylum Chordata; class Aves; order Falconiformes; family Falconidae; genus Falco; species Falco biarmicus. The sequence continues at coordinate 20,261,303 of NC_079310.1, read as the reverse complement.
TAGGATGCTTGGTCTGGAGAATTAGATCTATGGCAGTGGAGGGCTTCATGTTGAGATCAAGGGTGAATTATTAAAACCAACAAAACTTGAAATCAATACTTCAAGTTTTCAAATTTTTCTTATCCTCAACCAGAATAATACTGAATATGCTTCTGTGTAAAGTAAATGTATGTTCCTTTACCTTTAATCTCACATGCCAAAGTGCAATATTTTTGTTGATCTCTGTAATAAAAAATTCTCATTGATGCCATTAGTTTAGAGGCTTAGTTAGCTGCTTCAGCAAATGAAGGCATCATTTAAAAAATAGGATCTGATTTATGTGAATACATCAGTGCAAAAGCTGGTGATGAGAAATCCCTGCAAATCCCACTGAGTTTACTGTACAAAGCCTCTACTCTAGCACATCTGTCATAGGTTCTGAAATTTGCTTGTACCACAGATTTAAAAAATAAAAAATGCCTTTGTACCCTCACTCCAGCTCAAAACTAGTTTTATGTTCCCAGTCACCAGATTCTCTACAAGAAACCTCTATGTGAAACACAGACCTGTCATCTCATGCATAAATATTACTTTTAAAACAAAATTTAAACAATTCAAGCACCAGAATTTGCTCCCATGAAACACTTGTTTAGACTTCAATGGAAGGAAGTGAATATGAGTAGAGTAGTTTTTAAAGAAAATATTAACTTATATTTTACATAGCAAAACAAGTACAGAAAAATCCAATGCATAGTTTCCTTTCCTTGGAGATAGGGATTCCGAGTTTCATAAAGTCAAGATAAAGTTAATACTTCACAGGAATTTGTGAATAAAAGAAAAAAAACAACCACCCTCAGGATATTCATTATATCTGACTGAAAGACGTTATGGCTTTTAAATATTTATTTCCTTGGTTGCAATATTGAACTTGCTCTCTTTGATTCCAAGTTTCTTCAACAAAATTATTTGTTTATACACACCAAATCATAACATATGATGTCCTCAAAATAATATCAGAAGCACTTACTCATCATACTTGATATGATAAATAGCTTCTTCATCGGTGTCCATGCAGTCTGAGTAAGATGTGGATGGTGTACTGTCCAAATAATTTGCATTCTCTCTAGAATGATCTTGACTTAAGTTTCCATTAGTCCTTTTGTAAGAATTGCCACTCTTTACTTGAGCTTTACCGTTCTTTTGTCCTTTTGTTGCTCGAGTAACATTTTCTATATGAGCTTCAAACCAGGCTCCAATGCTGACATCACGGGCATCCACCAATTCATTTATCTAAAAGGAAAATTTGATAATGAATATTTATTTCCTATGATCCTGGTTAAGAACAGAAAGGAAAACTGGCTAAACTATTTAACTGTCAGTGAAAAACTTCTACACTGTTAATTTCAACTGGTTTGGGCTTGGGTAAGTTAGAGCAATGTTCGGTCATTAAAGTGTTGTGCTTCAAGCATTTTATTCTTCTAATCTTAATAAGATCTGTTATGAACACAATTTGTAAAATAAAATAGAATTTAAAGTTGAGTCTGATTTTTTTTTTTTTTTTTTTTTTTTTTACCTGCAAATTAGCTTAATCTGTCTTTCCACTGAACTTTTTCTTCAGGTAATTTTTCCTTATGACTAAAATAAGCATGTATACTTAAAATATTAGCCCACAACCAGATTTTAAGATTTCCCTGGACTTCCAAATTAGAATTATTACTTAACCCTGATTCTTTTTGACCTGCACTGCTGATGAATCCTTTGATATTTGAGAAAGGAGGGGGGAGGGAAATGGGCTCTCCAAGTCTAACAAGGCTGCTATCATAACCAATCGAGTCTGGTGCTTCCATCATTTTTTTGACTGTAAGAAATGGGAGTATCTCGTGACTCTTCTCCTTTCTGTGCTCACAATAGTGCTGGTAGTAAGTTATGAAACTACTCTGTTGTAGAGCATGTTTCATTCATTCATTATCCTCACAGATTTTCTCAAGCCTTCAACTAATTACATGCATATTACTCCAACAGTACAGGGGTTTTCCTGTGATTAGAGTTAAACCACTGAGGTATACATTGCTTCAGTTACGCAGTCATTCTTTTAACTACTGTAGTGTATAAACAGTTATTTTCTTTGAAATATTAACTGGAATAAAAAAAGTAGTAACCCCCCCCCACCCCACTTAAGGAACACATTTGTTCGTTGCACATCAAGTATAAGAAAACATTATTGCAATAGAACTGTTATGGAGTCATACCAAGTGAAGAAGGCATATGGAAGAGAACTCTAAGATGAAAAATTTAAAGTAAATTCTAAAAATGCTCTGAATAAGTTCAATTACTGTAAAATCAAATTGGGGGAACTACTTTTCATGCTCATTTTGGAAATAATATTTTAACAGGAATATTTCACAGATGTATTTTTAGTTTTACTTTATTTGCAAAGCATCCTTTTATTCTAATTTTTTTTACATAAAGAAGAGAATTTACCTTATAAAGACCATCTAAATGTCCCTTAAACAAACAAAAAACCCCCAAAAAACCACACACCAAAAAAAACCCCAGAAAAACTGAGCCCAAAAGATAACACATTGACATAGTGGCCAACCTCAGGGCATGAATAAACTTGTTTTACCACACTGTGATGCATACAAGAGAATTGTGCATTTCCAAAATGTTTAATAAGCAGCCTCTGTACTGATACATAGATAGAACAATTATAAAACTCATTTTTCTGGGATAAATTTATAAGGCTGAATTGCTTCAGGGGCTGTATTATGTGTTTACAGTTTTTTAAAATGAGGACAGCTTAATTTGCTACAGATGCGTATGGTTTAATTTATAGCCTTAATCAAGCAGCAAGACAGTGACAGAGATGGATATTTATTCCTACTACACTCAAACACCAGCATCTATAAACAAAACAACATGAATTAATTTAATTATCAGTATCTTAACTGAATCAATCATTAGGTAATTTGAAGTATAAACAAAAGCAATTCCTAAACTAACAAATTTACTGAGAGATAGAGGGTGAAAGGTAAGAATATAATGAATAAAGTACATATCATAGTGAGCTTATTTTTTCTTACTTTTCACATGCTTCCTTGAAAGAAAAAAAAAACATATAAAAAAAATCAACCTCCCCCCCCCATGTAAAAACCTGGCATCCAAGTTAAATCTTTATTCTCAACTCCCACAGTATTAAAAGTATACCTTTTAAAAAAGTAAAATTATAATAAACAAATGAAAGCTCTACCTTGTTTTAAGTCACTCTGTTGACTAATTTTGAACATAAGGAGCAGGTATTTCTAGAAGGAAACCTCAGGAAAACGTCCCTATGTAACCTTAGGCATTTCAGTTAGTTCTAGCTTTAAAGTGAATTGCAACTTCCTCCTCCTGAAAATGCAGTTGAGACACAGATGTTATTGAGGTTTCCCCATCTGCAGCTACTTCTTGAGACTAGCTACTAAGATAACAAAGAAGCCATGTTATTCAAGCCGAAAAAACATTAGAGCCAGAAAGAAGTCTCCTGTGATCGTTCCTCCCAAATGCATCTTTCTGTACTGTGATGCTCACACTTGGACAATAGACTTCCCAGCCTTGTAGAGAATAAAGGCAAATAATTATGAGTATAAACCCTTGAGGACTATATCACAGTTATTTTATATACCATCCTATTTATACCTGATGAACTAAAGATGTAGACAATAGCAGAGGGGTTCAAAGAAAAACTAAGGCATTCAGTAGAAGAATGTTAATCAAAGCCTTTCTAATCTGTAACTCTGTTATGAAAATAATTTTAATTGGTAAATCAATATGGACACTTTAAGCTTAAAGGCAGCCAATGATACAGAGCGCTTTAAACTAGACTTAGCAGGGGAAGGGGATGGATGCGGTTTTGAGGAACAGAGAAGAGCCACGGGCTTTTGATGTATTAGGAACAAACAGGGAAACGCCTCAAAGGAATTAGGGCTTGTCCCGCTAAAAAGGTGACAAGGTAGGTAGCCCAGCTGAAGTGCCTCAATACCAATGCACGCAGCATGGCTAACAAGCAGGAGGAGCTGGAAGCCTCTGTGCGGCTAGAAAGCTATGATCTGATTGTTACCACTGAAATGTGGTGGGACGAATTGCACGACTGGAGCGCTGGAATCCATGGCTATAAACTGTTCAGAAGGGAAAGGCAGGGAATGAGGGGTGGGGGGTTTGCCCTCTATGTAAAGGAATGGAATGACGGCACAGAGCTGTCTTTGAAAAACAGCAACAAACAGGTTGAGAGCTTACGGGTAAAAATTAGGGCCCAAGCCAACAAAGGAAACCTTGTGGCTGGTGTTTACTACAGGCCGCCTGATCAAGGGGAGCCTGTTGACAAAGCGTTCTTACTTCAACTATGGGAAGCATCACGCTCGCAGGCTCTGATCCTGCTGGGGGACTTCAATCACCCTGACGTATGCTGGAAGAGCAGCACAGCAAGCTGTAAGCGGTCCAGGAGACTCTTGGAGTGTGTTGAGGACAATTTCTTAATCAAGGTCTCTCCAAGGGATGTGAAGAATAACAAGAAGGGCTTCTACAGGTACGTTGGCCAGAAAAGGAAGACAAAAGAAATTGTACACACCCAGATCCCCACTCCCCAATAAATAGGACAGGATATCTCGTGACAACTGACATGGAGAAGGCAGAGGTACTCAACAATTTTTTTGCCTCAGTTTTCCCCGACTCTTCCCACATCTTTCGGGTCCCTGAATCTCAAGGCAGGCACTGGGGGAATGAAGTCCCACCCATCATGGGGGAAGATCAGGTTCAAGGCCACCTGAGGAACCTGAACATACACAAGTCCATGGGACGTGACGAGATACATCCCGGGGTCCTGAGGGAATTGGCTGATGTAGTTGCCAAGCCATTCCCCACGATATTTGAAAAGTCATGTCAGGTGAAGTCCCCAGTGACTGGAGAAAAGGGAAACATCACACCCATTTTAAAAATGTAGGCCCTGGGAACTACCGACCAGTCAGCCGCACCTCTGTGCCTGGTCAAAATGATGTAACAGATCCTCCTGGAAGTTATGATGAAGCATATGGAAAACAGAGATGTGATTAGGGACAGCCAACATTGCTTCCCCAAGGGCAAATCATGTCAGACTAGTCTGGTGGCCTTCTACGATGGAGTGACTGCATCGGTGGACAAGGGAAGAGCTACTGATGTCATCTACCTGGAGTTCTGTAAGGCCTTTGACGTATTCCCCCACAACATCTTTGTCACTAAATCGGAGAGAGGTGGGTTTGATGGATGGACTCTTAGATGGATAAGGAACTGGCTGGATGGCCGCATCCAAAGAGTTATATTCAATGGCTCAGTGTCCAAGTGGAAACCAGTAACGAGTGATGTCCCTCAAGGGTCCGTACTTTTATGATTGCTTCTCCATTTTGTTCTAACAGACAACACAGCAAGTTTGCAAAGAAATAAATAGGGTAAAACTAGAAAACCTCCCTGTGGCTTCAAATTCCCAATTGGCTTTATCTTTCTACAGGAAACCATTTCCGGCTCAGGGGTAAACTTATTTGAGAATACACAAAATGTTGCCAGCATTGCATCTGAGTATATGAACCCTCCTGAAATCTGCAACACTGGGTATCCCAGTGCAGAGACACTTTCAGTGATTCTATAGGAGTCAGCTTGGACAGAGCCCAGTTAAGAAGTTCTGCTTTGACACTGCCCCCAAGGTACTCCTACAAAATGAGATTATCCAATATGGGTAATTTCTCAAGCCTGTCAAGGTCCCTCTGGATGACATCCCTTCCCCCTAGTGAATCAACTGCATCACTCAGCTTGGTGTCATCTGCAAACATGCTGAGGGTGCACTCAGTCTCACTATGTCATGGATGAAGATATTAAATAGTATTGGTCCCAGTACAGACCCCTGAGGAACACCACTCGTTACTGTTTTCCTTTTGGACATTGAGCTGTTGACTATAACTCTTTGGATGCAGCCATCCTGCCAGTTCCTTATCCATCTAAGCCAAGATCTGAAAGTAATGAGCAAGAGAGATTACATTTGGTGGTGGGTTCACCTTGGCTGGCTGCCAGACTCTCTCACTCCCTCTCCTCAACAGGATGGGGGGAGAAAATAAGATAAAAAAGCTCATGGGTTGAGATAAGGACAGGGAGATCATTTACCAGTTACTGTTGTGGCCAAAACAGACTCGACTCTGGGAAAATTAATTTATTTTACTGCCAATTAAAATAGAGTAGGATGGTGAAAAACAAAGACAAAAACTAAAACACCTTCCCCCTGCTCCCCCTTCTTCCCAGGCTCACTCTTTTTGTTCCCAATTATTCTATCTCCTCCCACCCTGAGCAGCACAGGGGGGAGATGGGGAACATAGGGTTGCGGTCAGTCTCTGCTGCTCCTTCCTCCTCATGCTTTTCCCCTGCTCCAGCGTGGGTCCTCTCCATAGACTACAGTCCTTCAGGAAAAGACTGCTCCAGCATGGGCTCTCCACAGGTTTGTGGTTATGACATTTTTCTTCCCGAGCAACCATTACACATGCTGAGGCCCTGTTTTCCAGGAAGTGGCAGGACATCTGCCTGCCAATGGGAAGTAGTGAATAAATTCCCCTTTTTGCTTTGCTTGTGCATGTGGCTTTTGCTTTCCCTATTTAACTGTTGTTATCTCTATCTAGAAATCTTCTCGCCTTCCTTTGTGTAGATGCTCACATGCCCAAGAACCGCATCACTGAGGAACATCAAAACAACAAGCAGGTAGACCAGGCTGCCAGAATTGGAGTGACTCAGGTGAACCTGGGCTGAGAAAGTAAGAGTGAGCTATTCATAGCTTGGAGGGCCTATGACACATCAGGATATCTAGGGAGGGGTGCAATGTACAGATGAGCTTGTGATTGAGGGGTGGACCTGACTGTTGAGGCCATCACACAGGTCACCCATGAATGCAAAACACGTACCGCAATGAAGCAAGCCACATGAGTAAAGCGTCCCTGGAATAGCGGGCGGTGGCTGGCATATCAATATGTCAATTGCCTATACTGCCACAAACTTGCCAAGGCAAGTGCTGCGTGGAAGCAACTACTGGGTGGCTAGAAACATACACTGTAAACCATGCCACTGCTCAAAACACCATCCTGGGCCTTGAAAGGCCAGTTCTGTGGCAACAGGACACCCCAGAAAGAATCGAGTCAGACAATGGGACTCATTTCCAAAACAACCTCATAGACTCCTGGGCCAAGAAACACAGCCTTGACTGGGTGTATCACATCCCCTATCACCCACAAACCTCTAGAAAGATTGAATGATATCATGGACTGTTAAAGACTGTGTTGAGAGCATTGGGCGCTGGGGCACAGAAGCACTGGGATGTAAAATTAGAAACTACTTTGGCTAGTTAACACCAGAGGATCTGATAACTGACCTAGTCCTGCCCAAATACAGCCCCTACATATGGTGGGAGGAGATAAGACCCCTGTAGTGCACATAGGGAAGTGGCTGGGAAAGGCAGTGTGGGTTGCTCCTCCCATGGGAAAAGGAAAACCCATTTGTGGGATTGTCTTTGCTCGAGGACCTGGGTGTACTTGGTGGGTAACGCAGAAGGATGGGGAAACCCATGCACCCACCACCATACACAAAATCATCCATTCCTTCACGTGGCACATCCACCTTTAAATAACAGTAACTCAATGTTTAGCAGATTCTTAGGCCAATTGTCACAGAGTTATCTTAAAATATCATTTTACAATGAATTAGTGTTCTATTCTCTGCCCAAGTAATATTTTTTTTTTTTAAATCAGTCTTCTTTACAGGAGTATTCTATAGCTATAGACTATTCTATGGCTAGTAATGCCACATTTAAATCTGCAAGTAGAACACCAGAGAGGAGACTGCTGCAAGCATGCTTCTCTAATGATTTAAAAGGTGTAAAGCACTGTGTGGTATTCACCAGTAATGATACTCAGGGCAAGAATATCTGTTTCTGGTATGAGCAAAAAACCAAGTTCCTAGAATATCAGCAAATGTGCAAACTCAGAGCAAGTCAATTAATCTGCAACAGTGCCCATCTTTGGGGACAAAAACCTGAAAATTATCAAAAAATAAATTACATGCTCAAGTTATTACGCTACCTGATTTAACAGTAACTTATTTGTATATCCCTACCCATCGTTATTGCTTCATTAAGATTTAAAAGAATAACATAAGTTGGAAGACAATCAGTACTTGAGGTGCTCTACTTTGTTATAGGAGGAGAGAAAAGCTACAAGAAGGTGTGGTTTCTTGAAGTACACACACTATACTCAAGTTAACATTACAAGGGGCTCGTAACGAGTAAGGTTACATTCTCATAGCCAGCTACTGCAAGGAAGCAGCTATACCCACAACATAGTACCACTTTCTCCAGCATACCCTTCCCTCTGCAATTAAGATAACACCTTCTGGTCTGCTCCAACTTTCCAAGTTGTACTAAAGGAATGTCAGATACAGAAAATTCAGGATATAGCCCCAGGTCTATATATGAACAAACAAGGACAATCTGTGCACATTCAAAGGAAATTAATAGAATAGATGCTTTAAATCCTTGCTGAACACAATATTACTTATGAAAAAATTCTTCTTCCCAGTAGTCATTTCCTACATCACCAGAATTCATGAAAGCATTACTGAAATGAGTCACAAATCATCCTTCAGACAAATTAAGTATTCAACCTAAAAACCTGGCAATTTTCATCAAAAGAAGTACTGCAATTTGCCTCTGAAACAGCTTTGGGGAATGGGTGAACAGCAAGTCCCCCAATCAGCTTGATAGGACATTCAATCCAACAACAATTTAGATAGCAGATTGAGAAAAACTTTGCTCAAAGACAGCTCCCCCAAAATGAGGGTGCCTAGGCAAAGTATTAAACTAAAAGATATACATTTGGTAAATAATCTTACATGATATTTTTAAGAACATTTGTCGCCAGTTCATTATTTACATTTATGAAGTTGACAGGCAAATAATTAGTCAAGCTGTATTTCATATAAGTCAATAATGACTCTCTAAAGGGATATTAGAATATGTACTAAAGCAAGAGTAACTTGCTTTAGAGCAAGAATAACAGATTTTTTTATTTCACTAGCTCTTCTAACTCCAGTAATTTAGAAAACAGTCAAGTTACCTTAGTAAATGTCACTCCCATTTTTTCTTCCTGTTTAGCATGCTTCTAAAACTTAGGGCCTCATTAATATCTTTTGATTGATGCACCACCAATAAACAGCTACACCTGGTGCATCTGTCATCACTCTTTCAGTATACTGAGCATCTACAAGTACAAAAAAAAAAGATGACATCTTCCAAACACATAGAAATTCCTAGCCTCTACAAAGCATGCAATGATTTTGTTATTTAGTTGCTCCTTAGGGAGTGCAGCAGCCCAGAGCACTGCAAACAGAGGTGCAGCCACTCACTAGCAGGGGCAGTTTGTGGCGCAAAGCACCTGGGATGCTGCAGGGGCTGCTCTCAGTTTGCACGGCAGTTTGCACACAGAAAGGCTGACTCCTCATTAGGGAGGATCCGGCTCACAGAGAGCAGCAGATACTAACAACACGGCTGTGGTGCAGAGGGGACGCTGAGGACTGCATGGAGCTGCTTGGAGATTGTGCAGTGATGGTCTCAACATAAAGCAGGGCACGCTCCCTAGCACTGACTGGTGATAATGCCCTTGGCACACTGGAGGCCTTGATCCAAACAGAGTTGGGGTGGGGTGGGAGGATGCCACTTCCCAGATCTCGGGCTGCAGAGTGCGCCTGGGGCCTCTCTGTGGGACTAGGGGCAGTGGTGGCATCTCCTGTGAGAGGGGTGCTCTGGTTGAGGTGCTGAGCGAAGGAGGTGCAGGAAGAGGTGAGCAGGCTGCAAATCATCAGGGAGGACAATGAGGAGATTGACAGGGTCTTTGCAGAAACTCTGCAGAGACAACAGCCTGAGCCACACAGAGCAAGGAAGGAGGGACAGCTAGAGGCCATGGTCAAACAGGTAGCTGAGGGTGGCTGTCAAGGTGGAGAAGGCTGGAAGCTTGTGACTTTTGGCAAATGGAAGAAAGGTTCCTGCTCCACCTGCAGACTTGCAACTGCCCTGAGTATAGTGCCCTGGGCACTGGTGAGGACAAACAAGACCCTTCAGGGTATGCATCAGAGTCAGCTGAGCCCAAACCTTATGTCTGCACAAAGGGAAAAAGGAAAGGGACCCTCTCCTGTGGGGGACAGAGGCACCTACCTGCTGACCCAAACTGATGTCTTGGGAGGCTTTTTGCTTGCCAGGGGCCAGGATACGGGATGTTGCAAAGGGACTGCCAAGGCTTGTCTGGCCCTCAGACTATTACCATGTGGGCACCAATGTTACTGCCAGGGATAACCTGGAGTATTTCCACAAGTGACTACAGAACTCTGGGGGTGAGGGTGAAGGGCATGGGGACCCAGCTGGTATTCTCCTCCATACTGCCAGTAAGGAGGAAAGGCTCAGGTAGAAGTGGACTCATCCAGTGGGTCAAGACCTGGCTGTGTGGCTGGTGTCACAGGCAGGGCTTTGGCTCCTATGGCCATGGGACCCTCTTTGAGGAGCGAGGGCTACTGAGCAAGGATGGGATACATCTGACAAAGTGGGGCAAGAGTGTTTTTGCAAACAGGCTTGCTAACCGAGTGATGCGGGCTTTAAAGTAGATATGCCGGGGGAGGGTTTCCGTAACCTGAAGAGAAGTGAAGGCACAAGGGGCAGAACAAACATATCTGGGGGACAGCATGACAAGGGAGGCTCTCACACTTGCCCTGTAAAAGCAGCATGACTTGGGGCCCATCTCAAATGCCTGAACAGAAATGCGTGTAGCATGGGGAACAAGCAGGAGGAATTAGAAGTCTGTACACAGTTGCAGAGCTATGACCTCATTGGGATTATGGAGACGTGGTGGGATAGCTCTCCTGATTGGAGTGCTCCAGTGGAGGGATACATGCTCTTCAGGAAAGATAGGGTGGGCAGGCGAGGAGGAGGGGTTGAGCTCTACACAAAGGAGCGGCTTGAATGCATGGAGCTTTACCTTAGGACAGGTGACAAAGCAATTGAAAGCTTGCGGCTAAGGATTAGAAGACAGACTGGCACAGGTGATGCTGTACTAGATGTCTGCTACAGACCTGATCAAGAAGAAGAGGTAGATGAAGCCTTCTTTAGGCAGCTGGAGAAAGCTTCACAGTCACAGGCCCTGGCACTCATGCGGGACTTCAACCACCCCAGTATCTACTGGAAGGACAATACAGCAGGGTGCAAGCAATCCAGGAGACTTCTGGAGAGTATGGAAGACTATTTCTTGATGAGGGTGATCAATGAACCAACTAGGGAAAACGCACTGTTGGACCTGCTACTCACAAACAAGGAAGAACCGGTTGATGGTGTGAAGGCTGAGGGCAGCCTTGGCTGCAGCGACCACGAGACTGTGTAGTTTAAGATCCTGAGAGGCGTGATCAAGACAAACAGCAGAATTACAGCCCTGGACTTCAGAAGAGCAGACTTTGGCCTGTTCAAGGACCAGCTTGGCAGGATCCAATGAGAAATTGCCCTGGAGGGCAAGGGTGCCCGGGAGAGCAGGTTGATCTTCAAGGACAAACTCCTCAGAGCACAAGAACGGTCCATTTGCAATGTGCAGGAAGTTGAGCAAGTGTGGCAGAAGGCCAGCATGGATGAGCAGACAGCTCCTGACCGTGCTCAGACACAAAAAAGAAGTACACAGGAGGTAGAAGCAGGGGCATGCTACTTGGGAGGGATATAGAGACCGTGTGCACAAATAGAAATGCAGTCAGGAAAGCCAAAGCTCAGCTGGAGTTGAAGCTAGCAAGGGAGGTGAAGGGCAACAAGAAAGTTTTTTTTTAAGTAAATCAGTAGCAAAATGAAGACTAAGGAAAGCATGAGCTCATTGTTCAATGGGGCAGGGGATCTCGTGGCAAGCGACAGGGAAAAAGCTGAGGTACTCAGATGCCCTTTTTGCCTCATTTTTCACAGTAAGGTATGCCCTCAGGCCTCCCAGTTCCCTGAGAATCCTAGCAGAGTGTGTGGGGGTGAAGCGGTAGCCACAGTGGAGGAAGAAAGCCTTAGGAATCACTTAACCCACTTGGACATACACAAGCCCAATGGGATCAGATGGCATGCATCTGGGGGTGCTGAAGGATCTGGCCAGTGTCACTGTGAGGCTGCTCTCTATCATCTGTGAAAAGTCATATAACAATTGGAAGAGGTTCCTCATGACTGGAAAAAGGCAGATATCACACCCATCTTCAAGAAGGAGGATCCAAGGAACTACAGGCCAGCCAGCCTCACCTCAGTCCCTGGAAAGGTTATGGAGCAAATCCTCTTAGAAGCCATTTCTAAACACATGAAGGACAGGAAGGTGACTGGGAGCAGCCAAAATGGCTTTACCAAGGGCAAATCATGCCTTACCAACCTCATTGCTTTCTATGACGTGGTGACTGGTTCTGTTGACAAGGGGAGGGGAGGGGATGTTGTGTACCTTGACTGAAGAAAGGCTTTTGGCACACTCTCTCACAGTCTCCTTTCCACCAAATTGGTATGATATGGGCTGGATAAGTGGGTGATAAGACGGGTGGAAAATTGACAGGACTGCTGGGCTCAAAGAGTTTTGATCAGTGGTGCAAAGTCCAGCTGGGGTCCAGTAACTAGTAGGGTCCCTCAGAGATCAGTACTGGAACCAATACTGTTTAATGTCTTCATTAACAACCTGGATGAGGGGACAAAGTGCACTCTTGGCAAGTTTGCAGATGACACCAAATTGGGGGGAGCAGTCAATGTGCTGGAGGGCAGGGCTGACCTTCAGAGAGACCTGGACAGGCTGGAGAAATGGGCTGACAGGTACTTCATGATGTTCAACAGAAACAAATGCCAAGTCCCACACCTGGGCTGGAATAACCCTGTGCAACAGTACAGGCTGGAGGCTGACTGCCTAGGAAGCAGCTCTGCAGAAAAGGACCTGGAGTTCCTGGTGGACAACAAGTTGAACATGAGCCAACAGTGTGCCCTTGCAGCAAAGGAGGCCAACAGCATCTTGAGCTGTATTAGTAACAGTGCAGCCAGCAGTTCCAGGGAAGTGATCCTTTCCATCTCTTGTCTTGGCACTTGTGAGACCTTATCTGGAGTAGTGTCCGCTTTTGGTCGGTCCCCAGTACAAGAAAGACATGGGCGTACTGGAGCAAGCCCAGTTCCTTTGTGTGCCTGGACATGGCTTCCAGGAGGATTTGCTCCCCAACCTTCCCAGATTGACCAGTCTTCATCTCCTTGGATTCTCCTTCTTGAAGATGGGTGTGATGTTTGCCTTTTTCCAGTCATCAGGAACCCTCAGGGTCATCTTGTCTGGTTCCATGGACTTGTGTATGTCCAGTTGGCTGAAGTGCCCCCTAACTCAGTCTTCCTCTACCGTGAGTAATACTTCCCTGCCCCAGAGTCTGCCACTAGGCTCAGGGATCTGAGAGACCTGAGGGCCAACCTTACGGAGCTCCTTAGTCTTTTTGATGTCCTTAGCTATTAGATTACGTGCTCCAGTGAGCAGTGGGCAATGTGTTTTCCTTAGCTGATGCTGTACTTGTAGAAGGCCTTCTTGTTGCCCTTTACATTTCTTGCTAGTTCCAACTCCAGCCAAGCTTTGGCTTTCCTAACTAAATCCTTGCATGTGTCTCCATATTCCTCCTGGGTAGCCATTCCCTGCTCCCACCTTCTGTGTACTTCCTTTTTGTCTTTGAGCTCAGTCAGGAATCCCCTGTTCATCTATGCTGGCCTTCCGCCACACTTGCTCGACTTCCTGCATGTCTGAGTGGATTATTCTTGTGCTTTGAGGAGGTTGTCTTTCTGAGGATCAACCAGACCTCCTGAGCCCTTTGATCCCTTAGGACAGTCTCTCATAGTATCCTGCCAAACAGGTCCTTTAACAAGCTGAAATCTGCTCTCCTGAAGTCCAGGGTTGTAATTTTGCTGTGTGCCTTGCTCACTTCTTTCAGGATCTTCAACTTCATCCTCATCGTGGCTGCTGCCAAGGGTGCCATTGACCTTTATGTCCCCAACCTGTTCTTTGTTTGTGGGTGACAGGCCCAAGATCTTCCCCTAGTTGGCTTGTTATCTCCATCAAGAGCTTGTATTCAACACACTCTAAAAAATTCCTCGATCGTTTTTTGTCCTTTCATGTTGTCTTTCCATCAGATATTGGTGTTAGATATTGGTTAGAAAAAAAAACGGTCAAAGTCCCTCATGAGTACCAGGGCCTGTGATTGTGTGGGCTTTTTCCAGTTGCATAAAGAAGGCTTCCTCTACTTCCTCTTGATCAGGTGGTCTATAGCAGCCATCTCTCCAGTGTCGTGGTTTAACCCTGGCTGGCAACTAGGCACCACACAGCTGCTTGCTCAATCCCCACCCAGTGGGATGGTAAAAGTGAGAAAACTCGTGGGTCGAGATAAAGACAGTTTAACAGGTAAAGCAAAAACTGCGTGCACGAGCAAAAAGCAAAATAAGGAATTCACTCACTACTTCCCATCAGCAGGCAGGTGTTTAGCCATTTCCAGGAAAGCAGGGCTCCATCATGCATAACAGATACTTAGGAAGATACACCCTGTAATTCTGAATGTCGTGTGTCCCCCCCTTCCTTCTTCTTCCCCCAGCTTTATATGCTGAGCATGACATCATATGGTATGAAATATCCCTTTGGTCAGTTGGGGTCACCTGTCCGGGCTCTGTCCCCTCCCAACTTCTTGTGCACCCCCAGCCCACTGTCCTGGTTTCGGCTGGGATAGAGTTAATTTTTTTCTTAGTAGCTAGTGCAGTGCTGTGTTTTGGATTTGGTGTAAAACCAATGCTGATGGCACACTGATGATTTTAGTTATTGCTGGGTAGTTTTTGTGCTAGGTCAAGGACTTTTTAGCATCTCGGGCCTTGCCAGCGAGAGGGCTGGAGGGGCACAGGAAGTTGGGAGGGGACACAGCCGGGTCAGCTGACCTGAACTAGCCAAAGAGATATTCCATAACATGGGATGGCATGCTTGGTATATAAATGGGGGGCTCTGTGTAAATGGGGGGCTCTGTGTGTGTGTGTGTGTGTTGGCTGTGGCCTGCAGATTGTTGCTCGGGGACTGGCTGGGGATCGGTCAGCCGGTGGTGAGCAGTTGTATTGTGCATCACGAGCTTTCTTTTCTCCCTTCCCTTTGGATTTCATTCCTCTCCCCTTCCCCCTCCTTTCCATTATAACTGTTGTTGTTGTTATTATTATTTTATCTCAATTATTAAACTGTTCTTATCTCAACCCTCGAGTTTTACATTCCTTTCCAATTCTCCTCCCCACTCCCCTGGGTGAGGACAGAGTGAGCGAATGGCTGCATGGTACTTAGTTGCTGGCTGGGGTTAAACCATGACAGTCCTTTTTGGTGCCCAACGTGGGGCTCGAAGGGTTGAGATAACAACAGGTCCAACCAGACTGTGTTAGAATTAAATTGTTGTCAGTATTCATTGGACTGGGTTAATAATCATCGGCCGCAATGCCGACTTCCCTGCTCTTGAAGTTACTGCCCACGGTCTCAGGGTTGCGTTATTTAATTTACTTGCAGTAAGTGTTCCCCATTGTGCTGTTTGTTCTCCTTGGGACCTGGGCTAAAGTTATCATAGTGTTGTACTATATAGTACTGGTTTATGATATGATGCACTCGCTGGTCGTAAAACTAATCTGGTCTGTGTATGCGGTGTTGTTGTCACCCCTGTGTGTCGGGTGGCCCCTGGGGGGAGGGGAATGCCAACAACTGCACCTTTGGCTTTTTTTTCCCAGAGAGTCAGCCTATGGGTGGGGTAGACACCTCCCCCTTCTCCCCAGGGCTAATTACTGAAGCAGTTAGGAGTTTTGGAAATCTGAATATCTTTGGTCTATTGGAGGCACCGTAGCGCAGGTCCTGACCCTATTGCTAGGAATAATGAATGTGGTTTTCACCTCCTGGTCCTGGTGGAGATTTAAGCGACTAATTGTAACTACTCTAGCCTCCATGGCAGAAACAGCAGCTGCTCCAGCATCACCTGAGGCTACTCCAGCCCCCACCGCAGGTGCTGCGGCTGCTCCAGCCCCTGTGGCGGGCACTGCAGCTACCTTGGCCCCCGCACCGAGTGATGCAGAAGACCAGCCCATGTCAGTATCAGTGGCTCCTATACATAAGAAGAAATGGAAACAGAAGCAGCTCATTTGGGAAAGGGGGAGGATGAAGCAGGGACATCACAGGATCAGGATGAAGGCGGCGAACAAGAGGTAACCTCTCAATCCCTATCCCTGAATGAACTGTGGGATATGCGGAAAGATTATGCCCGTCAATCAGGTGAACACCTGGGTGCTTCGATGCTGGGATAATGGGGCTAATAGTGTAGAGTTGGAGGGTAGGGAAACCAAGCAGCTGGGAACACTTTCTAAAGAAGGGGACATTGACAAGGCAATTGGAAAAGGAACGGAAACCCTCAGCCTCTCAAAGCAACTCCTGTCAAGCGTTAAGGTATCCCTACAAGGAGGATATTACACATCGCCCAGGCAAGTGGACTGCAATAGAGAAAAGTATCCAGTACTTGAGGGAATTAACCATCAAAGGGATGATTTATTATGACCAGGATGATCCACAGTCACCCACGGATCCCAATGAAGTTCTGTGCACACGACCCATGTGGAGGAAATTGGTACAGAGCATATACCATCATCATATGCACGCTTATTGGCAATAATGGGTTGGAAAGATGACACACCACCAACGGTGGATGAAGTGGTTCGCCGTCTCCAGTACTATGAAGACAGCGTCTCTACCTCCATCATCTCAGCTGTGGAGAGGCTGGTCCAGCAACTCGACGAGGATATATCCTACTCTCGACCTGTACAGACCCACATCTCAGCTATCAACCGTAGACGCCCTTCTGTTTGGGAGGGAGTATACAGAAGATACGCACCATGAGGTACCCTGTGGTTTGACCTGCAGGACCACGGAGGGGACATGAGGAGGTGGGATAGAAAACCTACCTCAACACTGGAGGCACGAGTGCGTTGAATTACAAGGATAAACAATCATAAATAAGGATTCTTCCAGGAAGGTTGCTGCTCCAGTCTCCAGAGAACAGCTACCCAGACAGAGTGACAGGGCTGGCTTTACTCTTGATCCTGTGAAAAAGAATCCTAATCTATTCTGGCAAGATATAAGTCTGCAGAACTACTACATGCTACATCCATTTCGCACCACTTGCCGTCCCGGTGGGCAACCCTACGACCAGGATTAGGGGGACCCTGCCTCCAGTCAGGTGGAGGACAGGGATAACCAGGTTTACTGGACTCTGTGAATATGATGGCCTGGCACATCAGACCCACAGGAATATAAAGCTCTAGTAGGTACTGGTGCACAGTGTACTCTACTGCCATCAAGCTATGAAGGGGCAGAACCAATTAGTATTTCTGGAGTGACAGAGGGATCTCAACAGCTAAGTGTATTGGAGGCTAGAATAGGCGTGACTTGGAACGAGTGGCAAAAACATCCCATTGTGACCTGCCCAGAGGCTCCATGTATCCTCGGCATAGACTATATCAGGAGAGGGTATTTCAAGGATCTGAAAGGGTATCGGTGGGCTTTCTGTATAGCTGCCTTGGAAACGGAGGAAATTAAGTAGCTGTCTACTTTGCCTGGCCTTTCAGAAGACCCGTCTGTGGTGGGGTTACGGAAAGTCGAAGAACAGCAGGCGCTGATTGCTACTACAGCGGTGCACTGGCAGCAATACCGTACCAACCGAGACTCCCTGATTCCCATCCATAAGCTGATTCGCTGACTAGAGAGGCAAAGAGTGATTGGCAAGACCCGTTCGCCCTTTAATACCCCATATGGCCAGTGCAAAATTCTAACAGAGAATGGAGACTAACAGTGGACTATCGTGGCCTGAATGAAGTCACGCCGCTGTTGAGTGCTGCTGTACCAGACATGTTAGAACTTGAATATGAACTGGAATCAAAGGCAGCCAAGTGGTATGCCACCACTGATATCGCAAATGCATTTTTCTCAATCCCTTTGGTGGCAGAGTTCAGGCCACAGTTTGCTTTGATTTGGAGGGGCATCCAGAACACCTGGAATCGACTGCCCCAGGGGTGGAAACACAGCCCTACCATCTGCCATGGACTGGTCCAGGCTGCACTGGAACAGGATGAAGACCCTGAACCATCTGCAACACATTGATGACATCATCGTATGGGGCAATAAAGCAGAAGAAGTTTTTGAGAAAGGGGAGAAAATAATCCAAATCCTTCTGAAAGCTGGTTTTGCCATAAACCAAAGTAACGTCAAGGGACCCACACAGGAGATCTAGGTTTTGGGAATAAAATGTCAAGATGGACCTCGTGAAATCCCAATGGATGTGATCACCAGAATAACAGCTATGTCTCCATCAACTCATAAGAAAGAAACTCAGGCTTTCTTAGGTGTTGTGGGTTTCTGGAGAATGCACATTCCAAATTACAGTCTGATTGTAAGCCCTCTCTATCGAGTGACCCGAAAGAAGAGTGATTTTAAATGGGGCTCTGAGCAACGACAAGCCTTTGAACAAATTAAACGGGAGACAGTTGAAGCAGTAGCCCTTGGGCCAGTACAGACAGGGCAAGAGGCAAAGAATGTGCTCTACACTGCAGCCATGGAGAACGGCCCTACCTGGAGCCTCTGGCAGAAAGCACCGGGGGAGACTCGAGGTCGACCCTTGGGCTTTTGGAGTGGGCGTTATAGAGGATCTGAGGCCCACTGTACTCCAACTGAAAAAGAGATACTGGCAGCTTATGAAGGGGTTTGAGCTGCTTCAGAAGCGATTGGTAGTGAACCGCAGCTCCTTCTGGTGCCCCGTTTGCCAGCGCTGGGCTGGATGTTTAAAGGGAGGGTTTCCTCTATACATCACACAACTGATGCTACGTGGAGTAAGTGGGTCACGCTGATTACAGAACGAGCTCAAATAGGAAATCCCAGTCATCCAGGTAACTTGGAAATTATTAAGGACTGGCCGGAAGGTAAAGATTTTGGAATGACACCAGAGGAAGAGGTGACACGTTCTGAAGAAGCCCCATTGTATATAATGAACTGCCAGAACATGAGAAGCAATATGCCTTATTTACTGATGGGTCCTGCCGTATTGTAGGAAAGTGTCGGAGGTGGAAGGTGGCTGTATGGAGTCCCCTACGACAAGTTGCATAAACTGGTGAGGGAGAAGGTGAATCTTTTTGCAGAGGTAAAAGCTATCCAGCTGGCTTTAGACATTGCTGAATGAGAACAATGGCCAATACTTTACCTCTATATTGACTCATGGGTGGTGGCAAATGCCCTGTGAGCGTGGTTGCAGCAATGGAAGCAGAGCAAGTGGCAGCACAGAGGTAAGCCCATCTGGGCTGCTGCACTGTGGCAAGATATCGCTGCTCGGGTGGAGAACCTGGTTGTGAAGGCACGTCACGTAGATGCTCACGCACCCAAGAGTTGGGCCGCTGAAGAACATCTAAAGAACCAGCAGGTACATAAAGCAACCAAGACTGAAGTGGCCCAGGTAGATTTGGATTGGGAACACGAAGGTGAATTTTTTATAGCTCGATGGGCCCATGACACCTCAGGCCATCAAGGAAGAGATGCAACATATAGATGGGCCCGAGATCGAGGGGTGGACTTAACCATGGACACTGTTGCACAGGTGATCCATGAATGTGAAACATGCACTGTAATTAAGCAAGCCAAGTGGTTAAAGCCTCTCTGGTATGAAGGACAACGGCTGAAATATAAATATGGGGAGGCTTGGCAGGTTGACTATAACACACTCCCACAAAGCTGCGCAGGCAAACACCATGTGCTTACAGTGGTGGAAGCAGCCACCGGATGGCTGGAACATATCCTCTGCCCCATGCCACAGCCCAAAACACTATTCTGGGCCTTGAAAGACAAGTCTTGTGGCTACATGTCTCCCCAGAAAGAATTGAATCAGACAACGGAACTAGTTTCTGAAACAATCTCATAGACACTTGGGCCAAAGAGCATGGCATTGAGTGGGTATATCACATTCCCTATCATGCACCAGCCTCTGGGAAAACTGAACGATGTAACGGACTGTTAAAGACTTCAGTGAAAGCAATGGGTGGTGAAACTTTCAAACATTGCGATACACATCTAGCAAAAGCCACCTGGTTAGTCAACACTAGAGGATCTGCCAGTAACGCTATCATTGCTCAATCAAAGCTTTTACGTACTGTATAAGGGGATAAAGTTCCTGTAGTGCACATAAAAAATATGCTGGGGAAAACAGTCTGGGTTATTGCTGCCTCAGGCAAAGGCAAACCCATTTGTGGGATTGCTTTTGCTCAGGGACCTGGGAGCACTTGATGGGTAATGCAGGAAGATGGGGAAGATCAATGTGTGCCTCAGGGGGATTTGATTTTGGGTGAAAATAGCCAATGAACTGAGTTGTGTGATGTTAATTGTTGCACAATATTGTATATTGCCACTTCTATATAGATATTAGTACAGTGTGTGCCTTGTGACACCCATCTCTACCACATTGGATTTGAAGATCTGAACCTGATTCCTGGTCAATCGCCACACCAACGAAGAATGACTTTGGTGAAACCAGATCAGTGCAGCTGTAATAGAATCAGAACTGGCTTCCAAATGCAACAATCCCACACCTCATACCATCTTCCCTGCCTAGAAAGACTGTTATAATGGTTGGAGCCCAACATCATGGACTAAATCAACTCAATGGACTTTAGAGAGATGGTCCATAGACTAAGGGAATGCTCTCTGTGTATTCATGTTAAAGGACAGGAGAGGTGATTATGTATTGGAAAATGTTTCATGACATAAATGGTATGGAATAAGGGCTGGATACCATCCTCATTTCATCTGGGACAGAGTTAATCTTCTTAGTAGCTGGTGCAGTGCTGTGGTTTGGATTTGGTGTGAGAACAAGATTAATAACACACTGATGTTTTTTAGTTGTTGCTGAGTAGTTTTTGTACTAGGTCAAGGACTTTTTAGTGTCTTGGGCCTTACCAGCGAGAGGGCTGGAGGGGCATGGGAAGTTGGGAGGGGACACAGCCGGGTCAGCTGACCTGAACTAGTCAAAGAGGTATTCCATAACTTGGGGCGGCATGCTCGGTATATAAACAGGTGGGGTGGGGGTGGGGTGTTGGCCGGAGCCTGCAAATCATTGCTCGGGGACTGGTGGGGCATCGGTCGGCGGGTGGTGAGCAGTTGTATTGTACATCACTAGTTTTCTTTTCTCCCTTCCCTTTGGATTTCATTCCTCTCCCATTCTCCCTCCTTTTCATTATAGCTGTTATTATTATTATCATCGTTGTTCTTTTTGTTATATTTTATCTCAATTATTAAACTGTTCTTATCTCAACCCTCGAGTTTTATATTCCTTTCCAATTCTCCTCCCCACTCCCCTGGGTGAGAAGGGAGTGAGCGAGTGGCTGCATGGCACTTTAGTTGCTGGCTGGGGTTAAACCATGACACCCACTCGCTGGCTGGGTGGTGTGAGAAGCAGAAAAGGCCTTGATGCTGTGTAAGCACTGCTCATCAATAACTAAATCATCAGTGTGTTATCAACACCGTTGTTTTCATCGCAAATCCAAAACATAGCCCCATGCAGGCTACTATGAAGAAATTTAACTCTATTGCGGCCACAACCAGTATACTCGGACATCACCTGTGTTGGTCTGTCCTCCACTCTGTACTCACATTCTCTTGACTGTCTCCTCCCCCACTCCAGGGGAAAACTGTATGTTTGAGCTACTCCTTTTGCACAGAGCACAACCCATCCCTGCCTCTTGTCTAGCCTGTCCTTTCTGAAGGGCTTCATTCATCCATGGCTGCACTTCATTTATGTGACCTATCCCCCACATCTCTGTAATCCCAATGAGAACAGAGCCCTGCAACCGTGCCCAGAATATTGATTTCTCTTGGTTTTGTTGTGTGTGTCCCCCTCCATGCTGCATGCGTTTATGTGCAGGCGCTTGAGATGGGCTCCCACTTGTGCTGCTTTCACAGGGAAAGAGAGGGACTATCTATCCCCTGGGTACTTTCTCTATGCCCCTGTTCCTTTATTTCTCTTCAGGCTTTGGTCATCATGACCTGTCAGACCTAGTTCAAAGTCCTCCTCCCCAAATTGGCAAAGATGTCCCACTTTGTCAGGTGGTTCTTGTTCCTTCTCAGCAGTCCTCATCAATCAATTAGGATGCCATGGGCACTGGCTGTGCAGCCAGGTGTTAACCTATAGGATGCATCTGCTCCTACCAGAGCCTTTTCCCTTAACCTGCAGTATTGAGAAGAACACCTGGGCTCCCATGTGCTTCACCCTTGTTCCCAGACCTCTTTTGTCACTCACGATTTGCTCTAGGTCTCTTTTTTGCAGTGTTACCAGCATCCAAACAAATGAGCAGTAAGGGGTAATAGGTGAAAGGATTGGATGAGCCGTAGCAGCCTCTCTGTAGTATCCTGTATCTGGGCCTCCAGCAAGCAACAAACCTCCTGTGACAGATCCTTTCCTACAAGAAGACAGAACCAAGCTCTTCACAGTGGTGCATGATGGAAGGATGAGAGGCAATGGTCATAAGCTGAATCAAGAGAGGCTCTGACTGAATATGAGAAAACTTTTTCACAATGAAGTCAATCAAGCAGTAGAGCAGGTTGCCCAGAGGGGTTGTGCAATCTCTGTCTTTGGATGTTTTCAACACCTGACTGGATAAAGCCCTGAGAAACCTGGTCTGAATTCAGTGTTGACCCTGCTTTGAGAAGGATGTTCGACTGGGACCCTTCTGAGGTCCCTTCCAACTTGAACTATTCTATGATCCTATGTCTGGTCAGCAGATGGGTCCCCTGCAGAAGGGAGACTCCAACTGCATCTCACCCAATGTTCCCTCTTGGTGCTAATGCACAGTTCTATTGGGTGTACTGTGGCAAGGTTTTGGTAGCCAGGGGTGGGACTTCAGGGGTGGCTTCTGTGAGAAGAGACCAGGGGCTGCCCTGTGCCAGACACAGACAGTTCCACAGCGGACCCACCGCAGGCCAGAGCTGAGCCAATCAGCAAAGCTGGTGGTACCTCTATGAAAGCATATTTAAGAAAGGGCAAAACACCACATGGCAGAGAGAGGAGTGAGGAAAAAAAAATGTGAGAAACATCCCTGTGAACACCAAGGGTGGAGAAGGAGGGGGAGGAGGTGCTCCAGGTACCGGAGCAGATATTCCACTGCAGCCCATGGAAGAGACCACAGTGGAGCAGGGATTTCCTTGCAGCCCATGGAGAGGAGCCATGCTGGAACAGGGGAAAAGTGTGAGGAGGAAGGAGTGGTAGAGACAAAATGTTATTAACTGACCACAGCCCCCAAATATCCATATCCTTGTACTGCTCAGGGGGATGGGGAGGAGTCAGGAATAAAGGAGTGAAGTCGAGCCTGGGTGGGATGGGGTCAAGATGTTTTAATTTTTGTCTGTTTCTCACCATCCAACTCTATTTTAATTGGCAAGAAAATTAAATTTATTTTTTCCCCAAGTTGAGTCTGTTTTGCCTGTGACGATAATTGGTAAGGAATTTCCCTGTCTTTATCTTGACCCACGAGCTTTTTCATCTTATTTTGTCCCCCTGTCCTGTTGAGGAGGGGGAGTGAGAGAGCAGCTGGGTGGGTGGACATCTGGCAGCCAGGCAAGGTTAACCTACCACAACAGTTCGGGCCCAGCTGGCTCTGAAGCCTCCCTCAGAGCTTGTTTCTCCTCTTTGGCTACCAAGGTACTCTATTGGTTCTGTAAACCCAGATCTGCATGTAGAGAAGGAGCCTTTCTCCTGCTACCAGAAGTCACAAGCTTCCAGCTCCAATCCCACCCCCACCCCCCACCCCCCACTTGGGCGCATCCATCCTGCTCTCGTTCAAGCACGACTGACCGCTAGCCACCCCTCCTTCCTTGCATCATGTGGCTCAGGCTCTTGCCTCTATAGAGTCTCTGTGAGGACCCTGTCCATCTCCTGCTCATCCTCCTCGATGCTACACAGCCTGCTCCCCTCTTCCTATAGCTCCTTCACCTGCTGACTCAGTGGCTCAACCAGAGCATGTCTCTCACAGGTGATGCCACCATCACCCCCAGCCCCAGGGAGAGGCTCCAGACACTCCTTGAAACACCAGACCTGGGCAGCTGCATCCTCCCTCTAGGGCTCTGTGTTTGAGTCAAGCGCTCTGCCATACCAGGGGTACTTGCTCCACACAGTGCTGGGGACCAAGCCCTGTGGCTCGTCACTGCCATTGTCACACAACTTTAAGCTGCTCCTATACTCTCTCTGGAGCAGTTTCTGGGCCTCCTTTGTGCCCCCTGCTGTGCCAGCTGCCAAGACTCTTAGCTGTGCTCTGCAAATTTGCTTAGTGGTTAAATAGGTGCTCCCCTGTAGCAGATAAGTTTAGTCTGACCAACTTTGCTGTCATTTTAGTCTATCTATTTAGGGAGTTAGTTATCTTTCTCTTTTAGTCTTTGTTACTGAATTGGTCATCCAGGGATACACTTTGAGGTGTGCTTTGACAGCAAGTTTACTGCTTGACAAAATACACAATATCAGCAGCTTTGACATATGTAGTATGGCAATGAAGACATTTTTCTGATAGTCATGATGGCATATGTATCATCATGATTGCCAAATGAAATGACAGTACCTTCTGTATCTCCATTAGGTGGTTATACATCAGTCCAATAACTTGCTGTCGTGTTTTAACCCCAGCTGGTAATTAAGTACCACGCAGCTGCTCACTCCCTCACCCCTCACCCAGAGGGATGGGGAGGAGAATTGGAAAGGAATGTAAAACTCGATGGTTGAGATAAGAACAATTTAATGGGTAAAGCAAAAGCCATGAACGCAAGCAAAGCAAACCAATGAATTCACTCACTACTTCCCATCGGCAGACAAGTGTTCAGCCATCCCCAGGAAAGCAGGGCTCCATCACGCGTAACGGTTACTCGGGAAGACAAATGCCATAATGCCAGATGTCCCCCCTTTCTTCTTCTTCCCCCAGTTTATATACTCAGCATGACGTCATATGGTATGGAATACCTCTTTGGCTAGCTTGGGTCAGCTGTCCTGGCTGTGTCCCCTCCCAATTTCCTGTGCCACTCCAGCCCTCTGGCTGGCAGGGCCCAAGGAACTGAAAAGTCCTTGACATAGTATAAACATTACCTAACAACAACCAAAACCATCAGTGTCCTATCAACATTATTCTCACACCAAATCCAAAACACAGCACTGCACCAGCTACTAAGAAGAAAAATTAACCCCATCCCAGCTGAAACCAGGACACTTGCATAGAAAATATTAGACTCCTAGTCTAGACAATCAAGGATTAAGCCCTTAGGTGCTTTGAAATTTTGCTTGTCACTTACTTTGCCTGTGAATTAAGGCATATTAGCGCAAATATTTTTATCAACTACTTTTTCCTTAGCAAAAACTAAGAACGTTAAAATATTTGCCTTTTCTTGCATGATTTGAATATTTTCATTCCTGTCCAGCCCAGACAGTAGTAATCAAGCAACTTGGGAAGAGAATAAGTACTTCAAAGTATTTCTAAAAAGAAGAAATAAAAAAATATTAGCTGAAGTTTGAGACTGATATCTATATTTAGTAGTCTTCCAAAGTATTTTGCTCTGTAGCACTTTCTAAATGGAGTAGTTCCCACTCATATATATGGGTGCCAAAGAATAATTATAATGACATGG
The DNA here is from genome assembly GCF_023638135.1 of Falco biarmicus. Lineage (NCBI taxonomy): Eukaryota > Metazoa > Chordata > Aves > Falconiformes > Falconidae > Falco > Falco biarmicus. The sequence goes on along the minus strand of NC_079310.1, from coordinate 20,235,549 downwards.
TATCAGGAATTATCTAAGGTTCTGGGAGATGTATATCTGGACTACAGTAGCATTGTTCATTGGGTAATTAGCATCGCTGCCAGAGCTACTTAACTCTACTGGAAACGGCATTGCACTAATACAACTATATTGTTCTATTTCCAGCACTAAATTGGAATGTCTGTACTGTACTCTGTTGTGTGGTGGAGATGGGCTATATATTTTTTTATTTTTGCTTGCACCTTATATTTTTCTTTTGTGCAAGGAAGGCCTTCCTCAGATTAGACGGCTGTCTGGCATCATCTTTACAACATATGATCTTAATATGTTGCTTGCCTTAGTTTTGTTTTCTGTTCTGACATCTTTTTGAGTTTATTGATGTTTCTTTAATTTCTTTATTGTATGGCTCTTTGCATGTTAGTAATATGAGCTACTTAAGTATTTATTGTCTTTCCTCTTACCCCTCAGGCCCTTCTCATTTCAAGGTTCTCTTTCCTAAGAAATAAGATGGAGTCCGCTGGAACTTCTTCCTGTAAATATCTATGCGGTATACTTGCACATAATATTTTTATCTTGGTTCTGAATGTATGCTGGTTAATTTATTTGGTGATAATTTGTTCTGTATTCTTACCAATGAGTTTGCAGTAGTGGTTTGGGTTGAAATCTTGGAAGCATTTTTGCATGACTCACTTAAGCACACTTCCGTGGTAGCTGAATGTTATCCTGAACTGCATACCGCTACGTCTTTAAGTTTAGGTATTGGTAATGGCTTATTTCTTATGTAGACTGATAATAAACTTCTGTTGCAGTGAAAATAAGGGTATAGCTCCTCTAAACGTTTCAAAGGAAAGCAGACGTAATGTGACAGTAAAATAGCTCATAATGTTTCAAATTATCAAGGTCAAGCCCAGCAGAGGTCCACCAAGATGGTCAGGGGGCTGGAGCACGATATGCAGTGAGAGGCTGAGAGCTGGGTTTGTTGAACCTTCAGAAGAGAAGGTGCCAGGAGACGTTATTTCTGTCTGCAACTACCTGACCAGAGGATACAGAGAAAACGAAGCCAGACTCTTCTTGGAGGTGCACAGTGATAGGATGGGGGGCAATGGACACATGTTGGAACATGGGAAATTCTGATTAGATATTAGGAGTTTGTTTGTTTGTTTGTTTTAACCATGAGGGTGTTCAAATACTGGAAGAGGAGCACAGAGAAGCTCCTTTGATCTTTTTCTGAACCCCACCGCCACAGACAGACACAGACTCTCTCCCCCCCCACCCCACCCCAATACCTGCATCTAACAATTAAGATGAAACTACATAGAGAGCGTAGTAGAGGGGGGGGGTTGTTTGTTTTTAAACTTGAGAAGAATAGATGATGGCAAATTTTAATCTGCCCGGGCCTTACATGCTCCCTAAAACAGAATTCTTGAATTTCTTTTGTCTTTTCTAAGACATTAGGATAGATAGCTTCAAGTTGAATAAGAAAACTTTGGTTAAGGATCCTTTATAGAAGTTATCCACACTAAATCCATCATAAATAATGTTATTTTGAATAAATTAATCTAGAAGTCCCATTGGGTGCCCACATAAGTGAAATTCAGTGGAGCTTTTAGAATTTCTACTATACTCAATCTCATGATTTATGTACAGAACTTGCTCTTCCTGCCATGCAAGAAGGTTGCTGGGATTGTTGCTTCCATCTAACCTTTTCCAGAAGTTAAGGAGTTCAGGATTTTTGATTCCTTGAGCACATAGCAGGAGAGTTCCCCGTTGAACGTGCTCAATGAAGGCTTTCCTCCGGTCAAAAGTTGCATCAAGTAACTGTCTTGTACAGAAGTGTAGCACTTGGCCAATGCATTTACCTGGCCAAGAGCTATATTTCTGTTCCTTTCAAGGGTGCTTCAGAGGAGCCCTAGAGTAACAGAGCTGCAATAAAGAATATCACCAGAAAACTAAATTAAAAAGTTGTCAGTATCCACCTATAGTATATAAACAGAGCATGATCCCAACATCAATTTGAACACCACAGGTCTAGTCACCTAGGCTATGTATTTGGACATACCTCCAAACAGCTTTTACAACTCAAAAAGTTAAGTGAAAAATTTAAACCAGCTTTTATGAATGTAACAGTCATTCTTGGAAGAAAAGAGCACCCTGTTAGGTTATGTGATAAAAAAAACTTGTCTCCAGAGGAACACTGGTAGGTGAGGGAACCTGAAGAATAACCTGCCACGGCCCATCGCAGGAGAGCCATCAGCCCATCAAAGGCTCATCTCCACACACACAGAAGGGAGCACAGAGGCACAATGGCAGTCAGGGGAACCCCAATAACACAGTCAGAGTAAGGGACACCCTGCCCCGGCTCCTCCCAGGGCTGTCTCAGGAGAGCCTCAGCCCCATTGTCATTGTCCAGGGGTGACACTCATCACGACAGTGTCAAGATGGTGACAGTTGGACTTGATGATCTTAAGGGCCTTTTCCAACCTAAATGATTCTATGATGCTAAGATGAGTCAATGGGAGAGGCTCTCTGGATCACCTCAGAGACTGGGGTGGGTGGGTGGTGGGGTTGGTGTGTGGGTACTGCCTAGGGAATATGGGACACATTATGGGATGCAGGGGAAGAGCATTTTCGGATCACACAAGAGTCATTATGGGATGCTTAGGGGAGGAAGCAAAGGCAGGGGAAGGGAGGGATATAGGTGGTTTGGGGAAAAACAAGCATGGGAAAACAGGGATAAAAGGGGCCAGTCACAGGTAAACAAGCTGCTGGTCAATATGCTTGTCTGGCCATACCCTGTACCTGATCAGCAGAGTCTGTCCTGTCTTTTCATTAAAATCCATTTAAACTCTTTTCCTGGATGAGGGAACTCTCTATTCTGTGTATACTTGTGTGCATGGAGGCCTAAATGCTAGCAACTAGAGTCAGACCATGGGTCATAGGGGCCTATGTGTCTGGGGTGCCAGCAACTGGAGCGAGTGAGGGTACGCATGTTGGTGCGTGACCACCTAACTAGCTAGCGAGTGGGTTAAGTGACTTGGGAGACAGGTGTGCATGTGTGCCCCTGGGGATGAGACAACCAGAGGAGTTGTCTACTGGAGGGACCAGGGTGTTCAGGCCAACTGCTGGAGAGAACATAGGGTCTGGGGGTTGACTAAGAGACCCCTTTATACACATGTCTGTGCATGAGGCAACTGGGGAGAGCAAGGATACAGCTGCTGGATGGACTGAGTGTCTGCCCAGTTACTGGAGAGATCCACAGCACATGTATCTGTGTTGGTGTGTGTTAAGGGAGGTCTGTACCAGCAGCTGGAGTAGGGCTATGGGTCTCGGGGGCTCATATGTCCAGGTACCAGCAACTGAGGAGACCAGGGATCCAGGGGCCAGCTACTGCATAGACCGAGTGTCTAAGCCCAGATACTGGAGGGATCCACATGGTATATACGTATATATTTCCTACTAACAGACCTTCATTCTGATCAGTTAGAGAGGGGAACAGGACGAGGCCATTGGTGTTGGTTGGGTTTATGTGAATGCTGAGTGGTTTTGCCTGTGTTGATCTGTGTGACCAGCCGTGTGTGCATGTATGCATGCTGTATATGTGTGAGGCCTACTGGGAATACAGGCTCAGTCTCGCTACTGGTTGGACCCAGGGGTATGGAGCTGTGGCAGCCTTGCCTCCATTAGATTATCAGATTCAGCAACCCCTAACACACAGTTTTAGGAAATGTCAAAAGCCTTTAGGTAAGCTATATTGGCCCATGACAAGTGTCCACAAGCTAAATGGCTAAACAGTTTTTGTTTATGCTTTCAACACTGAAGGGCACCTGACCTCGGTGCTGGGGAAGGTTATGGAGCAGATCATCTTGAGTGCCATCACATGGCACATGCAGGACAACCAGGTGATCAGGCCCAGTCAGTATGGGTTTATGAAAGGCTGCTTGACTAACTTGATCTTCTATGACAAGATGACCCGCTTAGTGGATGAGGGAAAGACTGTGGATGTTGTCTACCTGGACTTTAGTAAAGCCTTTGACACCGTTTCCCACGGCATTCTCCTGGAGAAACTGTCTGCTCATGGCTTGGACGGATGTACGTAAGCGTAGGCAAGTGAAAGGTCCTGCACCTAGAGAGGAACAACCCCACGCACTAGTACAGGCTAGGGGTTGACCTGCTGGAAGGCAGCTCTGTAGAGAAGGACCTGGGAGTCCTGGTGGACAGCAAGTTGACCATGAGCCAGCAGTGCGCCCAGGTGGACAAGAAGGCCAATAGCATCCTGGCTTGGATCAGAAATAGTGTGGCCAGCAGGACAAGGGAAGCGATTGTCCCCCTGTACTCGGCACTGCTGAGACCGCACCTCGAATACTGTGTTCAGTTTTGGGCCCTTCACTACAAGAAAGACATTGAGGTGCTGGAGCACGTCCAAAAAAGAGCAACGAAGCTGGTGAAAGGTCTAGAGCACAAGTCTTATGAGGAGCAGCTAAAGGAACTGGGGTTGTTTAGCCTGGAGAGGAAGAGGCTGAGGGAAGACCTTATTGCTCTCTACAACTACTTGAAAGGCAGTTGTATCAAGGTGGGTGTCAGTCTCTTTTCCCATGTAACGAGAGGAAACGGCCTCAAGTTGTGCCAGGGGAGGTTTAGATTGGATATTAGGAAAAATGTCTTCACCAAAAGGGTTGTCAAGCATTGGAACAGGCTGCCCAGGGATGTGGTGGAATCACCATCCCTGGAGGTATTGAAAAGATGTGTAGATATGGCACTTAGGGACATGATTTAGTGGTGGACTTGGTAGTATTATGTCAACAGTTGGACTCGATGATCTTAAGGGTCCTTCCCAACCTAAATGATTTTATGATTCTAAGGTAAAACTGGACGAATCAAGGCTTGGAATACAGTAGCTGAAGGGAACATTTTAGGATTCCAGGAGCTTTAAACATAAATATGAACCATATCTGTAGCACCATATACAATGTTAAGCTTTAAAACACATTTGTACCAGATCCATTTCCTGAAGTACAGTTATCTCAACTCTCACCAAACTGAAAAATAAATAAAAGGGAATTCAGGGGCTGACTATACGAGGGAAATTATCATCTTTACACGAATTACAGCGCTTAAGACATGCTCTTTTAATGTGTTCACAGTTCCAGGAGACCCACTATATCCTCAAGCAACACTACTTATGACAGATGTTCCAACTCCCATATAGGCTGCTCTATCAAAAAGCGTTTATCTCTAGATCCATTGTGCAGTCAAAAATAGATTCTTGTCCTATTGTTCTCTATTTGGCATTCATGATTGATTCCCCCTAGTTCTCCCATTCTCCTTGCTGCTGGGATTTCTTGCAAAAAAAAAGATTCTAACAACAACAGAGAATCATAAAATGGTTTGGGTTGGAAGGGACCTTTAAAGATCATCTAGTCCAACCCCCCTGCCATGGTCAGGGACATCTTTCACTAGATCAGGTTGTTCAAAGCCCTACCCAACCTGACCTTGAACACTTCCAATGATGGGGCATCCACAATTTCTCTGGCCAGCCTGTTCCAGTGTCTCACCACCCTCATCGTAAAGCGTTTCCTTCTTATGTCCAATCCAACTCTACTCTCCTTCAGTTTAAAACTGTTGCCCCTTGTCCTATCACTAACAGGCCCTCTCTGGTGAAAAGTCTCTCTTCATCTTTCTTAGAAGCCCCCTTTAAGTACTGAAAGGCCGCAATAAGGTCTCCCTGGAGCCTTCTTTTCTCCAGGCTGAACATCCCCAACTCTCTCAGCCTTTCCTCACAGAAGAGGTGTTCCATCCCTCTGATCATTTTTGTGGCCCTCCTCTGGACCTGCTCTAATGGGTCCATGTCTTTCTTGTGCTGGGGACCTCAGAGCTGGATGCAGTACTCCAGGTGAGGTCTCATCAGAGCGGAGTAGAGGGGGAGAATCACCTCCCTCGACCTGATGGCCCTGCTTCTTTTGATGCAGCCCAGGACACGGTTGGCTTTCTGGGCTGCAAATGCACATTGCCAGCTCATGTCCAATTTTTCATTTCACCGGTATCCCCAAGTCCTTCTCCGCAGGGCTGCTCTCAATCCATTCAGCCCCCAATCTGTATTGATGCTGGGGATTGCCCTGACCCAGGTGCAGGACCTTGCACATGGCCTTGTTGAACTTCATGAGGTTTGCACGGGCCCACTCCTCAAGCCTGCCAAGGTCCCCTCTGGATAGTATCCTTTCCCTCAAGCACCACTCAGCTTGGTGTCATCTGCAAACTTGATGAGGGTGCACTTGATCCCAATGTCTATATCATTGATGAAGATATGCAACAGTATTGGTGTCAGTATGGACCCCTGAGGAACACTGCTTGTTACCGGTTTCCATTTGGACATTGAGCCATTGACTGTAACTCTTTGGATGAGACCATCCAGCCAGTTCCTTATCCATCTAACAGTCCATCCATCAAACCCATCTTTCTCCAATTTAGCAACAAGGATGTTGTGGAGGACCGTGTCAAAGGGCTTACAGAACTCCAGGTAGATGACATCTGTAGCTCTTCCCTTGTCCACCAATGCAGTCAGTCCATTGTAGAAGGCCACCAGACTAGTCTGGCACAATTTGCCATGAAGCTCTCAACCTGTGTACTGCTGTTTTTCAAGGACAGCTCTGTGCAATCAATCCATTTTTTTTTTTACGTAGAGGGCAACACCCCCCCCCCTTTCCTTCCTTGCCTGTCCCTCCTCAACAGTTTATAGTCATCAATTGCAGTGCTCCAGTCGTGTGATTCATCCCACCAAGTTTCAGTGACAGTGACAAGATCAGAGGTTTCCAGCTGCACAGTGGCTTCCAGCTCCTCCTCTTCATCACCCATGCTACGTGCATTGGTATAGTGACACTTCAGTTAGACTGTCGACTGTCTCACCTTTTTGGTGGAAATATATTTAGAAGGGTTGGGGGGGCATTCCTCACTACTCCGGTAGGTGCGCTCATCCACCCTGTTGCTTGTGAGTACACAAGTGTCACGGCTTTGAAGCCCAGCCCCCAAGTTTGTTGGTTTAAAGCACAATTCACTAAGTCAGCCAATATGCCAGTGAAAATTCTCCTTCCTCTTCTAGATAGGTGGATCCCATCTCTCCCCAACAGGCCATATTCATTGAAGAATGTCCCATGACCAAAGCCCTGGTGATGACGCCAGTCACCAAGCCAGGTGTTGATCTGCATGATGCGTTGATTTCTGCCCACACCCCTATCCTTGACTCTCAAGATAGAGAAGATCACTTGTGCCCCCAGAACTCCGAAGTCCTGCTTGATCTTGCCCAGGCTATGCTTTACTGTGTCATTGGTGCCCACATGGAAAAAAGTAGGGGATAGTAGCCTGCACTTTTAACCAGTTGTGGCAGTCTCTTTGTGACATCCTGGATTTTGGCTTCTGGCAAGCAGCAAAGTTCCCTTGACTGTATATCAGGCCGGCTGATGGGTGCGCCTCTGTGCCTCTCAGCAGAGTTGCCCACTACTAGCACTCACCGCTTCCTTTTGCGACTTTCAGTGTGTGCAACTGGTGCGGTTTCCCCCTGTGAGTCTTGCACATTGGCTTCATTCACTGCCAAGACTTTGTATCTGTTGCTGGTTGGTACATATGAGGAAATGGGGGCAGAAGTGATATGTCATGCTGCCACAAGTTACCAGAGGCCATTGGTGAAACACTGGAACAGGTTGCCCAGAGAGGTTGTAGATGCCCCATCCTTGGAAACATTCACGGTCAGGTTGGACAGTGCTCTGAGCAACCTGATCTAGCTGAAGATGCTCCTGCTCATTGCAAGGGGGGCTGTGTGTGGACTAGAAGACCTTTAAAGGTCCCTTCCAACCCAAACCATTCTATGATTCCACGGTACCTTCTTCTCCAAGGTGCTGTCTGTTTGTTGTTGACACTCTTTGTCTGGTAGGCCTTGGAGGTCAGTGCCATGGAGCCCTAATATTTCTTCTTGCAATGCCTCAAATAATACTCTCTTTCTTGTTCCCCCTCCCTAATACAGCATAGCCTGCTGACTTCCTCCTGCAGCACCTCCACCCACTGCCTGAGTGATTCCACTGGAGGGCACCTTGCACAGGTGGAGCTTGCACCCTCCTCCACCCAGGAGTGTGGGGTACAGACTTTACAGTCCTTCACCTGGACAGCAGCTTCCCTGATAGGAAGCTCCATCTGGGTGGCTGCCTCCACTCATCCCAGGCTAGCCTGGCTAGATAGATGGGCTCCCAGCTGCTGCAGAGCACAGCCCTCCCCTAGTCTCTGCCACCATGCTTCTGACAATCTCAAAGTACTGCCTAATAAGCTCTTCTAATTCCCTGGAGACCTCAAGCTGCTGGGTAGGTTTACACAGCCACCAGCTAGCTGGGGTGACCATTGGGGCTGCAGATTAAGCTTGTGGGTGAGCAGAACAGTCAGCAGCCCGACAACTGGTAGAGTGCACCACCCTTCTCACGTGAAGCGCCACACCGCTCCCCTCAGGAGCTGCTCCCTGTTTGCACACCCTTGTAGCTAGCGCTCCGCTCCGTAGGGACTGGTTATATGAGGCTTCCCACGGTTTGAACTGGCCACAGGGACCGTCGGGACTGCCCAACTCTCGCCCGCCCCTCTCGCGAGACCTGTCACCTGCCAGCCAGTCCCTACACACACACAACCCAAGGGTACCGGGGCCCAGAAACTCCCTCAAACATCCCCCGGGGACCTCAGAAACCTCGCACTCATCTCAGCATGCGGCAACAACTGCTGCTGCTACTGCTAGCACTGGCTTCCCATGTTTTGAACTGGCCACAGGAACTGCCAGCATCCACATCTTTAACATCCATCAGTCTCTTACAAATATTAATTACAGCAAAGGTTTAGCTTCCTGAGGCAAAACAAGCTTGATCTTGCTGGATGAGAAATACTTCAGGTTGCTTGTCATCAGTGTTTTTCACCATTTACATACAGGGACAAAGCCCTGAATGAAAGCAGAGCCCAATCAGAGAGGGACTGACATTTTAAAACCATGCATTTATATTGCTTGGCACTAGAAACACTTCTAACAAAACTCTGTGCAAATTGAAGTCCTGCCATCAATTACATGTTCACAAAGATTCAGGGTTAACTTTTTATTTCTCAAAAGCTTAGACTTCTTGGGTTGATGTTGAGACGACTGGATAGATCAGAATGACAGGTCATTCCCTTATTTTAAGGGGGATAATTTTCTTTCTGTTGTGCCAGCAACTGGACCAAGTGGGTGTCTAAGTGCAACAGGAGTGAGGAACATAGATCAGAGGGCCCATGTGTCTTTTTACGCTCTGGTTGATATAATTCTCATGGAGAACAAGATCTGTCCTGTATCTTTCCAACTCTTGCCATTACGCTTACCCTTTTTCTTAATTATCTGTAGTTTTAAAATTTGGGATAAATATATTAGTTGGTAATGTTTTCTTTTTTTAGTGGACTAAATTAGTAACAACAACTTCTTATACTTGTAATTGTACTGGGTTTGGCTGGGATAGAGTTAAATTCCTTCACAGTAGCCTGTATGTGGCTATGTTTTGGATTTGTGGTGAAAAAAGTGTTGATAACACAGGGATGTTTTAGTTATTGCTGAGCAGTGCTTACACAGTGTCAAGGCCTTTTCTGCTTCTCACACTGCCCTGCCAGTGAGTAGGCTGGGGGTGCACAAGAAGTTGGGAGGGGAAACAGCCAGGACAGCTGACCCCAACTGACCAAAGGGATATTCCATACCATATGACGTTACGCTCAGCAATAAAAGCTGGGGGAAGGAGGAGGAAGGGGGGGACGTTTGGAGTTATGGGGTTTGTCTTTCCAATTAACCGTTACACATGATGGAGCCCTGCTTTCTTGGAGAAGGTTAAACATCTGCCTGCCAATGGCAAATAGTGAATGAGTACCTTATTTTGCTTTGATTATGTGCGCAGCTTCTGCTTTACCTGTTAAACTGTCTTTATCTCAACCCATGAGTTTTCTTATTTTTACCCTTCCAATTCTGTCCCCCATCCCACTGGGAGGGGGAGTCTGTGAGGGGCTGTGTGGTGCTTAGTTGCCAGCTGGAGTTAAACCACGACAGCAATGCGTAAGGATTCTTATTAGAATGTTGTGGGGGACCATATCAAAGGCCTTACAGAAGTCCAGGTAGATGACATCCATAGCTCTTCCCTTGTCCAACAAAGCAGTCACTCCATCGCAGAAGGCCACCAGACTAGTCTGGCACAATTTGCCCTTGGTCACTGGGCACAGAGGTGAGGGTGGCTGGTATGTCGTTCCCATGGTCCTCCTTTTTACCCTCTTTAAGAATGGGTGTGATATTTCCCTTTTCTCCAGTCACTCAGGACTATGCCTGACTGCCACGACTTTTCAAATATGATGGAGAGTGGCTTGGCAATTACATCAGCCAATTCCCTCAGAACCCTGGGATGCATCTCGTCGTGTCCGGTGGACTTGTGCATGTTCAGGTTCCTCAGGTGGTCTTGAACCTAATCTCCTGTGATGGGTAGGACTTCACTCCCCCAGTGCCTGCCTTGGGATTCAGGGACTCAAGAGATGTGGGAAGAATGATTACCATCGAAAACTGAAACAAAAAAATTGTTGAGTACCTCTGCCTTCTCCATGTTGGTTGTCACCAGATTCCCTGCCCTATTTATCAGGGGGGTATGATTTCTTTTGTCTTCCTTTTCTGGCCAACGTATCTGTAGAAGCCCTTCTTGTTATTCTTCACATCCCTTGCCAAATTCAGCTGCAGCTGTGCCATAGCTTTCCTGATCCCATCCCTACACAGCCAGGCAGCGTCTCTATATTCTTCCCAGGATGCGTGCCCCTGCTTCCACTGCCTATGCATTTCCCTCTTGAGTTTCAGTTTGACCAGGAGGTCCTTACTCATCCATGCTGGTCTCCTGCCTGCCTTGCTTGATTTCTTGCACATAGGAATCAATAGTTCTTGTGCTCTAAGAAAAATGTCTTTGAAGAGCTGCCAGCTCTGTTCAGCTCCTTTATCCCTGAGGGCTGTTACCCAGGGAGTCCCATCCACTAATTCCTTAAACAACTGAAAGTTTGCTCTCCTAAAATTCAGGGTCGCCCATATCCCTCAAGACCGTGAATTCCACCAGGGCCCCCAATACTTGCTACTTTGTTCTCGAGCTTCAACTATATAAATAATTATGTATACACATAGCCACACATATATATTAACTTGCTCATTGTAGAATCATAGAATGATTTATGTTGGAAAAGACCTTTAAGATCATCAAGACCAACTGTTAACTCAGGACTGCCAAGTTGACCACTAAACCATGCCTCTAAGCACCACATCTACGTGTTTTTTGAACACTTCCAGGGATGGTGATTCCACCACCTCCCTGGGCAGCATGTTCCAATGCTTGACCACCCTTTCCGTGAAGAAATGTTTCCTAATATCCAATCTATACCTGCCCTGGCGTAATTTGAGGCCATTTTCTCTTGTCCTATCGCTTGTTACATGGGAGAAGAGACATACCCCCATGTGTTGGGTCTGGCTGAGCCCCATAGCATCCCTCATAGTGCTGTGCTTGTATTGCAAAAGCTAAGAGAAAGGAGGAGGAAGGGGGGGGGAGGGGGGGGGGTGGCATTTATTATTTACAACACTTTTCTTCTGGAGCAACCACTACACATACTTAAGCCCTGCTTTCTGGGAAGTGGCCAAACATCATCTGTTGATGGGAAGTAGAGAATAACATCTTTTGTTTTCCTTCGCTTCCACGTGTGTGACTGGCTATCGCTTCATTAAACTGCCTTATCTTGACCCACAAGGGTTTTTTCCATGTTTTTTTCTCCCCCCATGTTCTGCTGAGGAAGGGAGTGATAGAGCGGCTTGGTGGGCGCCTGGCATCCAGCCAAGGTCAACCCACCACACCCCAACTGTCTACAACCTCCTTTCAGGTAGCTGTAGAGAGCAATAAGGTCCCTCCTCAGCCTCGTCCTCTCCAGGCTAAACAACCCCACTTCACTTAGCTGCTCCTCATAAGACTTGTGCTCTAGACCTTTCACCAGCTTCGTTGCTCTTTTTTGGACGTGCTCCAGCACCTCTACGTCCCTCTTGAAGTGAGGGGCCTAAAACCGAACACAGTATTCGAGGTGCAGTCTCAGCAGTGCTGAGTACAGGGGGACAATCACTTCCCTTGTCCTGCTGGCCACACTATTTCTGATACAAGCCAGGATGCTATTGGCCTTCTTGGCCACTTGGGCGCACTGCTGGCTCATGTTCAGCTGTCTGTCGACCAGCATCCCCAGGCCCCAGGTCCTTTTCTGCAGGACAGCTTTCCAGCCACTCTTCCCCAAGCCTGTAGCCTCGCATGGAGTTGTTGTGACCCAGGTGCAGGACTCGAGGCACTTCTCCTTGTCGAACCTCATCATACAATTGTCCTCGGCCCATGGGTCCAACCTGTCCAGATCCCTCTGTAGAGCCTTCCTACCCTCAAGCAGATCAACACTCCCGCCCCCCCCCCCCCCCCCCCCCAACTTGGTGTTGTCTGCAAACTTACTGAGGGTGCACTCCATCCCCTCGTCCAGATCATCAATAATGATATTAAACAGGACTGGCCCCAATAATGAGCCCTGGGGAACACCACTTGTGACCGGCTGCCAATTGGATATAACTCCATTGACTACCACTCTTTGGGCTCAGCCATCCAGCCAGTTTTTTACCTAGCATAAAGTACACCCGTCCAAGTCATGAGTAGCCAGTTTCTACAGGAGAATGCTGTGGGAGACAGTGTTAAAGGCTTTACTAACTTCCAGGAAGACAACATCCACAGCCTTTCCCTCATCCACTAGGCGGGTCATCTTGTCATAGAAGGAGATCATGTTCATCAAGCAGAACCTGCCTTTCATCCAGCCATGCTGGCTGGGCCTGATCCCTTGGTTGTCCTGCACATGCTGTGTGATCGTAGTCAGGATGATCTGTTCCATAACCTTCCCCGGCACCGAGATCAGGCTGACAGGCCCGTAGTTCCCTGGATCCTCCTTCCTGCCCTTCTTGTAGATGGGTGTCACACTGGCTAACCTCCAGTGTTCTGACCTCCCTGTTTAGCCAGGAGTGCTGATAGATGATGGAGAGTGTCTTGGCGAGCATTTCCACCAGCTCCCTCAGTACCCTCGGGTGGATCCCATCCGGCCCCATAGACTTGTGCATGTCTAAGTGGAGCAGCAGGTCACTAACTGTTTCCTCCTGGACTATGGGGACTTCATTCTGCTCCCTGTCCCTGTCTTCCAGCTCAGGGGACTGAGTACCCTGAGGATGACTGGTCTGACTATTAAAGACTGAGGCAAAGCAGGCATTAAGTACCTCAGCCCTTTGTGGCAATGTTTCCCCCCGCATCCAATAAAGGATGGAGATTATCCTTGGCCCTCCTTTTGTTTCTAATGTATTTGTAGAAACATTTTGTTCTTATCTTTGATGGCAGTGGCCAGCTTAAGTTCTAGCTGGGCTTTCGCCTTTCTAATTGTCTCCCTGCATAACCCAATAACATCCTTATAGTCCTCCTGAACTGTCTGCCCCTTCTTCAAAGGTCCTAAATTCTCTTTTTTACCCCTGACTTCCAGCCAAAGCTCTCTGTTCAGTCAGGCTGCTCGTCTTTTGGTACATGGGGACGGCCTGCTCCTGTGCCTTTAAGACTTCCTTCTTGAAGAATGTCTAGCCTTCCTGGACCCCTTGGCCCTTCAGGACTGTCTCCCAAGGGACTCTGTCAACCACTCTCCTAAACAGGCCAAAGACTGCCCTCTGGAAGTCCAGGGCAGTGTTTTTGCTGACCCCCCTCCTTACTTCTCCAAGAATCAAAAACTCTTGTCATTTTGTTATCGCTATGCCCAAGACAGCCTCCGACCACCACATCATCCACCAGTCCTTCTCTGTTCGTAAACAGCAGGTCCAGCGGGGCATCTCCCCTGGTTGGCTCACTCACCAGCTGTGTCAGGAAGCCACACACTCCAGAACCTCCTAGAGTCTTTCCTATCTGCTGTGCTGTATTTCCAGTGGACATCTAGTAAGTTGAAGTCCCCCACGAGGACAAGGGCTAGCAATTGTGAGACTTCTCCCAGCTGCTTGTAGAATGTTTTGTCCGCCTCTACATTTTGGTTGGGTGGTCTGTAATAGACTCCCACCAAGATGTCCGCCTTGTTGGCCCTCCCCCTGACCCTTACCCATAAACATTCAACCTTGTTGTTACCATCATTAAGCTCTAGACAGTCAAAACACTCCCTAACATACAGGGCTACCTCACCGCCTCTCCTTCCCTGCCTATCCCTTCTGAAGGGTTTGTAGCCATCCATTGCAGCACTTCAGTCAGGCGAGTCATCCCACCATGTTTCTGTGATGGCGACTATGTCATAGTTTTCCTGCTACACAATGGCTTCCAGCTCCTCCTGTTTGCTGCCCATGCTTTGGGCATTGGTGTAGATGTACCTCAGTTGGGCTATCGATCTTGCCTCCAACACTGGCATGCTGCCCCCAGGCTCATCTCTAGCGAGCCTGGTTTTATCCCCTTCCACCTTCAAATCTGGTTTAAAGCTCTCTCAATGAGCCCTGCTAATTCCTGACCTAGAATCCTTTTCCCCCTTTTAGACAGGTGAACCCCATCTGTTGCCAGCAGGCCTGGTGCCGTGTAAACTGACCCATGATCAAAAAAACCAAAATTCAGCCAGTGACACCAGGCCCGGAGCCAGGTATTGATCTGTGTGATCTTCCAATTACTTGCACCATCAATACCCTGCAACTGGCAGGATAGAAGAAAACGCTACTTGAGCTCCTGATGCCTCAACCAGTTGCCCCAAGGCCTTGAGGTCTCTCTTGATTGCCCTCAGAATTCTTGTTGCTTGGACTTTATCGCTGCCCACCTGAAAAAAACAGTAATGGATAATAATCAGAGGGCCCTACTAGACAAAGGAGTTCTCTAGTAATGTCCCTTACCTGGGCCCCAGGGAGGCAGCAGACTTCCCTATGGGTTGGGTCTGGTTGGCATATCGGGCCCTCTGTTACTCAGAGTGGAGTCACCAATGACAACCACCTTTTTTTTTTTTCTTAGCAGAGCTGCGTGTGACACATGGGGTTTATTGACTCTCACCAGGCAACTCCACCAACCTGGACAGCCCTTTGTCCACATCATCATTTTCTTCACCCTCGATTTCCAGAACCTCATACCCATTGTAGAGGGGTACCTGGGAATGTGACATAGGCCGAGAGGGGATTCACCTGCTGTCTCAAGGTGGGACTTGTTTCCATTCCTCCTCATCTCTTAGGTCCCCTCTTTCTGTCTGGTGGCTAGACGGTAGGGGTTCCTTCGCTTCTTGTGATGTGTACATAAGCTCCCTACAGCTCCCTATGGTCCCTCAGTGTGATCCTCCACTCCAGAGCACTTCTGCTGCAGTAATATGCCTCAGGGTGTTCCTCTCGTTAAAGCAAGCAGTATATAAAAGGTTAGTCCATTTTGAACCTATTTTAAAGAAGTGGTAGAGATGATGTTGAAAATTATATATCATTGATTAAATAATCACTGTTTAACTTACCCGGCAATAATTTTAAAGAAATTACCTCCTTAGGTCCTATGGGTTTCTAAATATGTTACACATCTGTACACTACGTTTCTGTTGTGCTTTAATACCAGCCAGCAACTAAGTACCATGCAGCCACTTAGTCACTCCAGCTACCACACCTGGTGGATGGGGAGGAGAACTGAAAAAAGGTACACCCATGGGTTCAGATAAGAACAGTTTAATAATAGAAATAAAGTAAAATATAACAATAATGATAGTAAAGGGAGATAACAAAAAGAGAGAAAGGAATAAAATGCAAGATAAACAGGTAATGCACAATACAATTGCTTCCCACCAACTGACCAATTCCCAGTGAGTCCCCGAGCAGTAGTAGTCCACTTCCAGCCAACTCCCCCCAGTTTATATACTAAACATGCTACATGCTATTCTATGCAATGGAATATCCCTTTAACTATTTCGGCTAAGCTGTCCTGGCTATGTTCCATACTGGCTTCTTGTGCACATTCTCACTGGCAAAACACGGGAAACTGAGAAGCCCTTGACTTAAACACTAATTAGCAACAACTAAAACATAAATGTGTTATCAACTTTATTCTAATACTAAATCCCAAATAAACCACTACACTAGATACCAGGAAGAAAATTAATTTTATCCCAGCCAAAAGCAGGACAGTATCCACCCCTTATTCCATACCATTTACATCATGCTTAGATCCTACACTTTACATTACATCCCACTTCACCACCACCACATTACCTGTCTTTTGATATATATACACAAAGATATAATTTCTTTAGTCTATGTGCAATCCTTATAAAATGTCCACTGAGTTCATTTAATCCATGACTTTGGGCTCCATCTGTCATAAAAGATGTTCAGGGTTAGAAAGAAGGTGTGTGGCATTGGATTGCTGCAGGTTGAAGCCAGTTCTGACAACACCAATACTGAACTGGTCCGCTTTCATCAAAGCTCATTCTTCATTAATCTGGGTGATTTTTACAATAATACTCTTGATATGGCAAAGAGCCACCACAGAACTGATGATATACACTGTTATATAGCAGTTAAAACCATAAATTTAATTCATTGGCTATTTTCACCCAAAATCAAATCCCCCTGAGGCACACATTGATCTTCCCCATCTTCCTGCATTACCCATCAAGTGCTCCCAGGTCCCTGAGCAAAAGCAATCCCACAAATGGGTTTGCCTTTGCCTGAGGCAGCAATAACCCAGACTGTTTTCCCCAGCATATTTTTTATGTGCACTACAGGAACTTTATCCCCTTATACAGTACGTAAAAGCTTTGATTGAGCAATGATAGCGTGACTGGCAGATCCTCTAGTGTTGACTAACCAGGTGGCTTTTGCTAGATGTGTATCGCAATGTTTGAAAGTTTCACCACCCATTGCTTTCACTGAAGTCTTTAACAGTCCGTTACATCGTTCAGTTTTCCCAGAGGCTGGTGCATGATAGGGAATGTGATATACCCACTCAATGCCATGCTCTTTGGCCCAAGTGTCTATGAGATTGTTTCAGAAACTAGTTCCGTTGTCTGATTCAATTCTTTCTGGGGAGACATGTAGCCACAAGACTTGTCTTTCAAGGCCCAGAATAGTGTTTTGGGCTGTGGCATGGGGCAGAGGATATGTTCCAGCCATCCGGTGGCTGCTTCCACCACTGTAAGCACATGGTGTTTGCCTGCGCAGCTTTGTGGGAGTGTGTTATAGTCAACCTGCCAAGCCTCCCCATATTTATATTTCAGCCGTTGTCCTTCATACCAGAGAGGCTTTAACCACTTGGCTTGCTTAATTACAGTGCATGTTTCACATTCATGGATCACCTGTGCAACAGTGTCCATGGTTAAGTCCACCCCTCGATCTCGGGCCCATCTATATGTTGCATCTCTTCCTTGATGGCCTGAGGTGTCATGGGCCCATCGAGCTATAAAAAATTCACCTTCGTGTTCCCAATCCAAATCTACCTGGGCCACTTCAGTCTTGGTTGCTTTATGTACCTGCTGGTTCTTTAGATGTTCTTCAGCGGCCCAACTCTTGGGTGCGTGAGCATCTACGTGACGTGCCTTCACAACCAGGTTCTCCACCCGAGCAGCGATATCTTGCCACAGTGCAGCAGCCCAGATGGGCTTACCTCTGTGCTGCCACTTGCTCTGCTTCCATTGCTGCAACCACGCTCACAGGGCATTTGCCACCACCCATGAGTCAATATAGAGGTAAAGTATTGGCCATTGTTCTCATTCAGCAATGTCTAAAGCCAGCTGGATAGCTTTTACCTCTGCAAAAAGATTCACCTTCTCCCTCACCAGTTTATGCAACTTGTCGTAGGGGACTCCATACAGCCACCTTCCACCTCCGACACTTTCCTACAATACGGCAGGACCCATCAGTAAATAAGGCATATTGCTTCTCATGTTCTGGCAGTTCATTATATACAATGGGGCTTCTTCAGAACGTGTCACCTCTTCCTCTGGTGTCATTCCAAAATCTTTACCTTCCGGCCAGTCCTTAATAATTTCCAAGTTACCTGGATGACTGGGATTTCCTATTTGAGCTCGTTCTGTAATCAGCGTGACCCACTTACTCCACGTAGCATCAGTTGTGTGATGTATAGAGGAAACCCTCCCTTTAAACATCCAGCCCAGCGCTGGCAAACGGGGCACCAGAAGGAGCTGCGGTTCACTACCAATCGCTTCTGAAGCAGCTCAAACCCCTTCATAAGCTGCCAGTATCTCTTTTTCAGTTGGAGTACAGTGGGCCTCAGATCCTCTATAACGCCCACTCCAAAAGCCCAAGGGTCGACCTCGAGTCTCCCCCGGTGCTTTCTGCCAGAGGCTCCAGGTAGGGCCGTTCTCCATGGCTGCAGTGTAGAGCACATTCTTTGCCTCTTGCCCTGTCTGTACTGGCCCAAGGGCTACTGCTTCAACTGTCTCCCGTTTAATTTGTTCAAAGGCTTGTCGTTGCTCAGAGCCCCATTTAAAATCACTCTTCTTTCGGGTCACTCGATAGAGAGGGCTTACAATCAGACTGTAATTTGGAATGTGCATTCTCCAGAAACCCACAACACCTAAGAAAGCCTGAGTTTCTTTCTTATGAGTTGATGGAGACATAGCTGTTATTCTGGTGATCACATCCATTGGGATTTCACGAGGTCCATCTTGACATTTTATTCCCAAAACCTAGATCTCCTGTGTGGGTCCCTTGACGTTACTTTGGTTTATGGCAAAACCAGCTTTCAGAAGGATTTGGATTATTTTCTCCCCTTTCTCAAAAACTTCTTCTGCTTTATTGCCCCATACGATGATGTCATCAATGTGTTGCAGACGGTTCAGGGTCTTCATCCTGTTCCAGTGCAGCCTGGACCAGTCCATGGCAGATGGTAGGGCTGTGTTTCCACCCCTGGGGCAGTCGATTCCAGGTGTTCTGGATGCCCCTCCAAATCAAAGCAAACTGTGGCCTGAACTCTGCCACCAAAGGGATTGAGAAAAATGCATTTGCGATATCAGTGGTGGCATACCACTTGGCTGCCTTTGATTCCAGTTCATATTCAAGTTCTAACATGTCTGGTACAGCAGCACTCAACAGCGGCGTGACTTCATTCAGGCCACGATAGTCCACTGTTAGTCTCCATTCTCTGTTAGAATTTTGCACTGGCCATATGGGGTATTAAAGGGCGAACGGGTCTTGCCAATCACTCTTTGCCTCTCTAGTCAGCGAATCAGCTTATGGATGGGAATCAGGGAGTCTCGGTTGGTACGGTATTGCTGCCAGTGCACCGCTGTAGTAGCAATCAGCGCCTGCTGTTCTTCGACTTTCCGTAACCCCACCACAGACGGGTCTTCTGAAAGGCCAGGCAAAGTAGACAGCTACTTAATTTCCTCCGTTTCCAAGGCAGCTATACAGAAAGCCCACCGATACCCTTTCAGATCCTTGAAATACCCTCTCCTGATATAGTCTATGCCGAGGATACATGGAGCCTCTGGGCAGGTCACAATGGGATGTTTTTGCCACTCGTTCCAAGTCACGCCTATTCTAGCCTCCAATACACTTAGCTGTTGAGATCCCTCTGTCACTCCAGAAATACTAATTGGTTCTGCCCCTTCATAGCTTGATGGCAGTAGAGTACACTGTGCACCAGTACCTACTAGAGCTTTATATTCCTGTGGGTCTGATGTGCCAGGCCATCATATTCACAGAGTCCAGTAAACCTGGTTATCCCTGTCCTCCACCTGACTGGAGGCAGGGTCCCCCTAATCCTGGTCGTAGGGTTGCCCACCGGGACGGCAAGTGGTGCGAAATGGATGTAGCATGTAGTAGTTCTGCAGACTTATATCTTGCCAGAATAGATTAGGATTCTTTTTCACAGGATCAAGAGTAAAGCCAGCCCTGTCACTCTGTCTGGGTAGCTGTTCTCTGGAGACTGGAGCAGCAACCTTCCTGGAAGAATCCTTATTTATGATTGTTTATCCTTGTAATTCAACGCACTCGTGCCTCCAGTGTTGAGGTAGGTTTTCTATCCCACCTCCTCATGTCCCCTCCGTGGTCCTGCAGGTCAAACCACAGGGTACCTCATGGTGCGTATCTTCTGTATACTCCCTCCCAAACAGAAGGGCGTCTACGGTTGATAGCTGAGATGTGGGTCTGTACAGGTCGAGAGTAGGATATATCCTCGTCGAGTTGCTGGACCAGCCTCTCCACAGCTGAGATGATGGAGGTAGAGACGCTGTCTTCATAGTACTGGAGACGGCGAACCACTTCATCCACCGTTGGTGGTGTGTCATCTTTCCAACCCATTATTGCCAATAAGCGTGCATATGATGATGGTATATGCTCTGTACCAATTTCCTCCACATGGGTCGTGTGCACAGAACTTCATTGGGATCCGTGGGTGACTGTGGATCATCCTGGTCATAATAAATCATCCCTTTGATGGTTAATTCCCTCAAGTACTGGATACTTTTCTCTATTGCAGTCCACTTGCCTGGGCGATGTGTAATATCCTCCTTGTAGGGATACCTTAACGCTTGACAGGAGTTGCTTTGAGAGGCTGAGGGTTTCCGTTCCTTTTCCAATTGCCTTGTCAATGTCCCCTTCTTTAGAAAGTGTTCCCAGCTGCTTGGTTTCCCTACCCTCCAACTCTACACTATTAGCCCCATTATCCCAGCATCGAAGCACCCAGGTGTTCACCTGATTGACGGGCATAATCTTTCCGCATATCCCACAGTTCATTCAGGGATAGGGATTGAGAGGTTACCTCTTGTTCGCCGCCTTCATCCTGATCCTGTGATGTCCCTGCTTCATCCTCCCCCTTTCCCAAATGAGCTGCTTCTGTTTCCATTTCTTCTTATGTATAGGAGCCACTGATACTGACATGGGCTGGTCTTCTGCATCACTCGGTGCGGGGGCCAAGGTAGCTGCAGTGCCCGCCACAGGGGCTGGAGCAGCCGCAGCACCTGCGGTGGGGGCTGGAGTAGCCTCAGGTGATGCTGGAGCAGCTGCTGTTTCTGCCATGGAGGCTAGAGTAGTTACAATTAGTCGCTTAAATCTCCACCAGGACCAGGAGGTGAAAACCACATTCATTATTCCTAGCAATAGGGTCAGGACCTGCGCTACGGTGCCTCCAATAGACCAAAGATATTCAGATTTCCAAAACTCCTAACTGCTTCAGTAATTAGCCCTGGGGAGAAGGGGGAGGTGTCTACCCCACCCATAGGCTGACTCTCTGGGAAAAAAAAGCCAAAGGTGCAGTTGTTGGCATTCCCCTCCCCCCAGGGGCCACCCGACACACAGGGGTGACAACAACACCGCATACACAGACCAGATTAGTTTTACGACCAGCGAGTGCATCATATCATAAACCAGTACTATATAGTACAACACTATGATAACTTTAGCCCAGGTCCCAAGGAGAACAAACAGCACAATGGGGAACACTTACTGCAAGTAAATTAAATAACGCAACCCTGAGACCGTGGGCAGTAACTTCAAGAGCAGGGAAGTCGGCATTGCGGCCGATGATTATTAACCCAGTCCAATGAATACTGACAACAATTTAATTCTAACACAGTCTGGTTGGACCTGTTGTTATCTCAACCCTTCGAGCCCCACGTTGGGCACCAAAAAGGACTGTCATGGTTTAACCCCAGCCAGCAACTAAGTACCATGCAGCCATTCGCTCACTCTGTCCTCACCCAGGGGAGTGGGGAGGAGAATTGGAAAGGAATGTAAAACTCGAGGGTTGAGATAAGAACAGTTTAATAATTGAGATAAAATAATAATAACAACAACAACAGTTATAATGGAAAGGAGGGGGAAGGGGAGAGGAATGAAATCCAAAGGGAAGGGAGAAAAGAAAGCTCGTGATGCACAATACAACTGCTCACCACCGGCTGACCGATCCCCAGCCAGTCCCCGAGCAACAATCTGCAGGCCACAGCCAACACACACACACACACACAGAGCCCCCCATTTACACAGAGCCCCCCATTTATATACCAAGCATGCCATCCCATGTTATGGAATATCTCTTTGGCTAGTTCAGGTCAGCTGACCCGGCTGTGTCCCCTCCCAACTTCCTGTGCCCCTCCAGCCCTCTCGCTGGCAAGGCCCGAGATGCTAAAAAGTCCTTGACCTAGCACAAAAACTACCCAGCAATAACTAAAATCATCAGTGTGCCATCAGCATTGGTTTTACACCAAATCCAAAACACAGCACTGCACTAGCTACTAAGAAAAAAATTAACTCTATCCCAGCCGAAACCAGGACAGTGGGCTGGGGGTGCACAAGAAGTTGGGAGGGGACAGAGCCCGGACAGGTGACCCCAACTGACCAAAGGGATATTTCATACCATATGATGTCATGCTCAGCATATAAAGCTGGGGGAAGAAGAAGGAAGGGGGGGACACACGACATTCAGAATTACAGGGTGTATCTTCCTAAGTATCTGTTATGCATGATGGAGCCCTGCTTTCCTGGAAATGGCTAAACACCTGCCTGCTGATGGGAAGTAGTGAGTGAATTCCTTATTTTGCTTTTTGCTCGTGCACGCAGTTTTTGCTTTACCTGTTAAACTGTCTTTATCTCGACCCACGAGTTTTCTCACTTTTACCATCCCACTGGGTGGGGATTGAGCAAGCAGCTGTGTGGTGCCTAGTTGCCAGCCAGGGTTAAACCACGACACTGGAGAGATGGCTGCTATAGACCACCTGATCAAGAGGAAGTAGAGGAAGCCTTCTTTATGCAACTGGAAAAAGCCCACACAATCACAGGCCCTGGTACTCATGAGGGACTTTGACCGTTTTTTTTTCTAACCAATATCTAACACCAATATCTGATGGAAAGACAACATGAAAGGACAAAAAACGATCGAGGAATTTTTTAGAGTGTGTTGAATACAAGCTCTTGATGGAGATAACAAGCCAACTAGGGGAAGATCTTGGGCCTGTCACCCACAAACAAAGAACAGGTTGGGGACATAAAGGTCAATGGCACCCTTGGCAGCAGCCACGATGAGGATGAAGTTGAAGATCCTGAAAGAAGTGAGCAAGGCACACAGCAAAATTACAACCCTGGACTTCAGGAGAGCAGATTTCAGCTTGTTAAAGGACCTGTTTGGCAGGATACTATGAGAGACTGTCCTAAGGGATCAAAGGGCTCAGGAGGTCTGGTTGATCCTCAGAAAGACAACCTCCTCAAAGCACAAGAATAATCCACTCAGACATGCAGGAAGTCGAGCAAGTGTGGCGGAAGGCCAGCATAGATGAACAGGGGATTCCTGACTGAGCTCAAAGACAAAAAGGAAGTACACAGAAGGTGGGAGCAGGGAATGGCTACCCAGGAGGAATATGGAGACACATGCAAGGATTTAGTTAGGAAAGCCAAAGCTTGGCTGGAGTTGGAACTAGCAAGAAATGTAAAGGGCAACAAGAAGGCCTTCTACAAGTACAGCATCAGCTAAGGAAAACACATTGCCCACTGCTCACTGGAGCACGTAATCTAATAGCTAAGGACATCAAAAAGACTAAGGAGCTCCGTAAGGTTGGCCCTCAGGTCTCTCAGATCCCTGAGCCTAGTGGCAGACTCTGGGGCAGGGAAGTATTACTCACGGTAGAGGAAGACTGAGTTAGGGGGCACTTCAGCCAACTGGACATACACAAGTCCATGGAACCAGACAAGATGACCCTGAGGGTTCCTGATGACTGGAAAAAGGCAAACATCACACCCATCTTCAAGAAGGAAAATCCAAGGAGATGAAGACTGGTCAATCTGGGAAGGTTGGGGAGCAAATCCTCCTGGAAGCCATGTCCAGGCACACAAAGGAACTGGGCTTGCTCCAGTACGCCCATGTCTTTCTTGTACTGGGGACCGACCAAAAGCGGACACTACTCCAGATAAGGTCTCACAAGTGCCAAGACAAGAGATGGAAAGGATCACTTCCCTGGAACTGCTGGCTGCACTGTTACTAATACAGCTCAAGATGCTGTTGGCCTCCTTTGCTGCAAGGGCACACTGTTGGCTCATGTTCAACTTGTTGTCCACCAGGAACTCCAGGTCCTTTTCTGCAGAGCTGCTTCCTAGGCAGTCAGCCTCCAGCCTGTACTGTTGCACAGGGTTATTCCAGCCCAGGTGTGGGACTTGGCATTTGTTTCTGTTGAACATCATGAAGTACCTGTCAGCCCATTTCTCCAGCCTGTCCAGGTCTCTCTGAAGGTCAGCCCTGCCCTCCAGCACATTGACTGCTCCCCCCAATTTGGTGTCATCTGCAAACTTGCCAAGAGTGCACTTTGTCCCCTCATCCAGGTTGTTAATGAAGACATTAAACAGTATTGGTTCCAGTACTGATCTCTGAGGGACCCTACTAGTTACTGGACCCCAGCTGGACTTTGCACCACTGATCAAAACTCTTTGAGCCCAGCAGTCCTGTCAATTTTCCACCCGTCTTATCACCCACTTATCCAGCCCATATCATACCAATTTGGTGGAAAGGAGACTGCGAGAGAGTGTGCCAAAAGCCTTTCTTCAGTCAAGGTACACAACATCCCCTCCCCTCCCCTTGTCAACAGAACCAGTCACCACGTCATAGAAAGCAATGAGGTTGGTAAGGCATGATTTGCCCTTGGTAAAGCCATTTTGGCTGCTCCCAGTCACCTTCCTGTCCTTCATGTGTTTAGAAATGGCTTCTAAGAGGATTTGCTCCATAACCTTTCCAGGGACTGAGGTGAGGCTGGCTGGCCTGTAGTTCCTTGGATCCTCCTTCTTGAAGATGGGTGTGATATCTGCCTTTTTCCAGTCATGAGGAACCTCTTCCAATTGTTATATGACTTTTCACAGATGATAGAGAGCAGCCTCACAGTGACACTGGCCAGATCCTTCAGCACCCCCAGATGCATGCCATCTGATCCCATTGGGCTTGTGTATGTCCAAGTGGGTTAAGTGATTCCTAAGGCTTTCTTCCTCCACTGTGGCTACCGCTTCACCCCCACACACTCTGCTAGGATTCTCAGGGAACTGGGAGGCCTGAGGGCATACCTTACTGTGAAAAATGAGGCAAAAAGGGCATCTGAGTACCTCAGCTTTTTCCCTGTCGCTTGCCACGAGATCCCCTGCCCCATTGAACAATGAGCTCATGCTTTCCTTAGTCTTCATTTTGCTACTGATTTACTTAAAAAAAAACTTTCTTGTTGCCCTTCACCTCCCTTGCTAGCTTCAACTCCAGCTGAGCTTTGGCTTTCCTGACTGCATTTCTATTTGTGCACACGGTCTCTATATCCCTCCCAAGTAGCATGCCCCTGCTTCTACCTCCTGTGTACTTCTTTTTTGTGTCTGAGCACGGTCAGGAGCTGTCTGCTCATCCATGCTGGCCTTCTGCCACACTTGCTCAACTTCCTGCACATTGCAAATGGACCGTTCTTGTGCTCTGAGGAGTTTGTCCTTGAAGATCAACCTGCTCTCCCGGGCACCCTTGCCCTCCAGGGCAATTTCTCATTGGATCCTGCCAAGCTGGTCCTTGAACAGGCCAAAGTCTGCTCTTCTGAAGTCCAGGGCTGTAATTCTGCTGTTTGTCTTGATCACGCCTCTCAGGATCTTAAACTACACAGTCTCGTGGTCGCTGCAGCCAAGGCTGCCCTCAGCCTTCACACCATCAACCGGTTCTTCCTTGTTTGTGAGTAGCAGGTCCAACAGTGCGTTTTCCCTAGTTGGTTCATTGATCACCCTCATCAAGAAATAGTCTTCCATACTCTCCAGAAGTCTCCTGGATTGCTTGCACCCTGCTGTATTGTCCTTCCAGTAGATACTGGGGTGGTTGAAGTCCCGCATGAGTGCCAGGGCCTGTGACTGTGAAGCTTTCTCCAGCTGCCTAAAGAAGGCTTCATCTACCTCTTCTTCTTGATCAGGTCTGTAGCAGACATCTAGTACAGCATCACCTGTGCCAGTCTGTCTTCTAATCCTTAGCCGCAAGCTTTCAATTGCTTTGTCACCTGTCCTAAGGTAAAGCTCCATGCATTCAAGCCGCTCCTTTGTGTAGAGCTCAACCCCTCCTCCTCGCCTGCCCACCCTATCTTTCCTGAAGAGCATGTATCCCTCCACTGGAGCACTCCAATCAGGAGAGCTATCCCACCACGTCTCCATAATCCCAATGAGGTCATAGCTCTGCAACTGTGTACAGACTTCTAATTCCTCCTGCTTGTTCCCCATGCTACACGCATTTCTGTTCAGGCATTTGAGATGGGCCCCAAGTCATGCTGCTTTTACAGGGCAAGTGTGAGAGCCTCCCTTGTCATGCTGTCCCCCAGATATGTTTGTTCTGCCCCTTGTGCCTTCACTTCTCTTCAGGTTACGGAAACCCTCCCCCGGCATATCTACTTTAAAGCCCGCATCACTCGGTTAGCAAGCCTGTTTGCAAAAACACTCTTGCCCCACTTTGTCAGATGTATCCCATCCTTGCTCAGTAGCCCTCGCTCCTCAAAGAGGGTCCCATGGCCATAGGAGCCAAAGCCCTGCCTGTGACACCAGCCACACAGCCAGGTCTTGACCCACTGGATGAGTCCACTTCTACCTGAGCCTTTCCTCCTTACTGGCAGTATGGAGGAGAATACCAGCTGGGTCCCCATGCCCTTCACCCTCACCCCCAGAGTTCTGTAGTCACTTGTGGAAATACTCCAGGTTATCCCTGGCAGTAACATTGGTGCCCACATGGTAATAGTCTGAGGGCCAGACAAGCCTTGGCAGTCCCTTTGCAACATCCCGTATCCTGGCCCCTGGCAAGCAAAAAGCCTCCCAAGACATCAGTTTGGGTCAGCAGGTAGGTGCCTCTGTCCCCCACAGGAGAGGGTCCCTTTCCTTTTTCCCTTTGTGCAGACATAAGGTTTGGGCTCAGCTGACTCTGATGCATACCCTGAAGGGTCTTGTTTGTCCTCACCAGTGCCCAGGGCACTATACTCAGGGCAGTTGCAAGTCTGCAGGTGGAGCAGGAACCTTTCTTCCATTTGCCAAAAGTCACAAGCTTCCAGCCTTCTCCACCTTGACAGCCACCCTCAGCTACCTGTTTGACCATGGCCTCTAGCTGTCCCTCCTTCCTTGCTCTGTGTGGCTCAGGCTGTTGTCTCTGCAGAGTTTCTGCAAAGACCCTGTCAATCTCCTCATTGTCCTCCCTGATGATTTGCAGCCTGCTCACCTCTTCCTGCACCTCCTTCGCTCAGCACCTCAACCAGAGCACCTCTCTCACAGGAGATGCCACCACTGCCCCTAGTCCCACAGAGAGGCCCCAGGCGCACTCTGCAGCCCGAGATCTGGGAAGTGGCATCCTCCCACCCCACCCCAACTCTGTTTGGATCAAGGCCTCCAGTGTGCCAAGGGCATTATCACCAGTCAGTGCTAGGGAGCGTGCCCTGCTTTATGTTGAGACCATCACTGCACAATCTCCAAGCAGCTCCATGCAGTCCTCAGCGTCCCCTCTGCACCACAGCCGTGTTGTTAGTATCTGCTGCTCTCTGTGAGCCGGATCCTCCCTAATGAGGAGTCAGCCTTTCTGTGTGCAAACTGCCGTGCAAACTGAGAGCAGCCCCTGCAGCATCCCAGGTGCTTTGCGCCACAAACTGCCCCTGCTAGTGAGTGGCTGCACCTCTGTTTGCAGTGCTCTGGGCTGCTGCACTCCCTAAGGAGCAACTAAATAACAAAATCATTGCATGCTTTGTAGAGGCTAGGAATTTCTATGTGTTTGGAAGATGTCATCTTTTTTTTTTGTACTTGTAGATGCTCAGTATACTGAAAGAGTGATGACAGATGCACCAGGTGTAGCTGTTTATTGGTGGTGCATCAATCAAAAGATATTAATGAGGCCCTAAGTTTTAGAAGCATGCTAAACAGGAAGAAAAAATGGGAGTGACATTTACTAAGGTAACTTGACTGTTTTCTAAATTACTGGAGTTAGAAGAGCTAGTGAAATAAAAAAAATACGTTATTCTTGCTCTAAAGCCTGTAATTCCTTGGATCCTCCTTCTTGAAGATGGGTGTAATGTCTGCCTTTTTCCAGTCATGGGGAACCTCAACCAATTTTCGGTTGGTAATGCTTGTTTCTGGATAATACTAATAATTTTTGCTGGGTAATGTTTATACTAAGTCAAGGACTTTTTAGCGTCTCGGGCCTTGCCAGCGAGAGGGCTGGAGGGGCACAGGAAATTGGGAGGGAACACAGCCAGGTCAGCTGACCTGAACTAGTCAAAGGGGTATTCCATACCATATGACGTCATGTTGAGTATATAAACTGGGGGAAGAAGAAGGAAGTGGGGCCATCCGGCATTATGGTGTTTGTCTTCCTGAGTAGCTATTATGTGTGATGGAGCCCTGCTTTCCTGGAGATGGCTGAACACCTGCCTGCCGATGGGAAGTAATTAATGAATTCCGTGCTTTGCTTTGCTTGTGTGTGTGGCTTTTGCTTTACTTATTAAATTGTTCTTATCTCAACCCCTGACTTTTACATTCCTTTCTGATTCTCCTCCCCATCCCTCTGGGTGAGGGGGAGTGAGCATGTTACTGTGTGGTGCTTGGTTGCCGGCCGGGGTTAAATCATGACAGACCTTCAGCAACCACATAATAGAAGGTTCCTCTAATAGAATAGGAAAAGTAGACATCTGCTTATTTTCCTCCATCTCCAAGGAGCTATACCAAAAACTCACTGTCATGGTTTAACCCCGGCCAGCAACTAAGTACCACGCAGCTGCTCACTCCCTCACCCCTCACCCAGAGGTATGGGGAGGAGAATCGGAAAGGAATGTAAAACTTAAGGGTTGAGATAAGAAAAATTTAATAGGTAAAGCAAAGCAATGAATTCATTCCATCAGCAGGCAGGTGTTTGGCCATCTCCAGGAAAGCAGGGCTCCATCACACATAACGGTTACTTGGGAAGACAAACGCCATAATGCCAAATGTCCTCTCCTTCTTTCTTCTTCCCCCAGTTTATATACTCAACATGGTGTCATATGGTATGGAATACCCCTTTGGCTAGCTCAGGTCACCTGTCCTGGCTGTGTCCCCTCCCAATTTCCCATGCCCCTCCAGCCTTCTTGATGGCAGAGCCCAAGAAACTGAAAAGCCCTTGACTTTGTATAAACATTACCCAGCAGCAACCAAAAACATCAGTGTGTTATCAACAATGTTCTCACACCAAATCCAAAACACAGCACTGCACCAGCTACTAATAAGAAAATTAACTCTATCTGGCTGAAACCAGAGGACCCACCAATACCCTTTCAGATCCCTGAAATACCCTCTCCTAAGGTAGTCTATGTCAAGGATACATGGAACCTCTGGATCAGTCTCAATGGGATATTTTTGCCACTTATTCCCAGTAAAGCTTATTTCAGCCTCCAATATAGTTAGTTGTTGAGATCCCCCTGTCACTGCAGAAATACAAATGGATTTTGCCCCTGTATAGCTTGATGGTATTAGGGTACACTGTGCACTGGCATCTACTGGAGCCTTATCCTCCTGTGGGTCTGATGTGCCAGCCATCTGATCCACACAGTCCAGTAAACCACATGGCTGGAGGCAGGGTCCCCTTAACCCTGATCATAGGATTCTCCACTTCTTGTTAAAACGTATTAGAATTCACTTCCCTAGGATCAGAAGTAAGATCAGCCCTTCCACTCTGTCTGGGAAACTGCCCACTGGAAACTGGAGCAGTAGTTTTCCTGGAAGAATCCCCATTTGTGATTGTTTTTCCTTGAAATTCAAGTACTTGTGCCTCTAGGGTCAAGGTGGATTTTCCATCCCACCTCCTCATGTCCTCTCCGTGTAAAACCACAGGGTACCCCGTGGTGTGTACCCTCTATATCCTCTCTCTTGAGCAAAGGAATACTTGCTGTTAACAGCTGAGCTACTGGTCCATACAGGTGGGGAGTTGGACCTATCATCTTTTTGTTGCTAGAACTCCTGGAACAGTTATTCACACTTTTCAGACAGTTTTTCCACAGCTGAGTTGCAATTCCATAAGGAGGAAGAGATTTTCTTCGTATTGCTGGAGTTGGCAACCCACTTCATCCACCATTGGTGCCTTTTGGTCTATAGGTCATTACTACCAATGAGTTGGCATATGATGATGGTGCACTCCATAAAAATTTCAGCTACATGGGTTGTGTGCATCAGACTTTGTTGGGATCTGTGGGTAACTGCATGCTGTTCGGGTTATAATAAATCATCTCCAGTGCAGCTAATTCCTTCAGGTATTGGATACCTCTCTCCATGGTGGGCCATTTGCTTGGATGACATATAACATCTTCCTTGAAGGGATACCTTTCCTTCATGCTTGACAGCAGTCACCTCCAGAGGCTGAGGACTTGCATCCCTCTTTCAATTGCCTTGTCAATATTCTCTTCCCTAGAAAGTGATCTCAGCTGCTTGGTTTCACTACCCTCTAATTCCAGGCTACTAGCCTCATATCCCAGCATCAGAGCAGCCAGGTGATAATGTGCTCACCTGGATGATGGCTGAAATCTTTTTGAATATCAAACAGCTCACTTGGGGATAGGGATTGAGTGGATACCTCTTGTTCTGCCTCTTCCTCCTGTTCTTGTTATGTCCCTGTTTCATCCTCCTTTACTAAACAACCCGTCTTTTGTGTCTCTTTCTTCTTGTGTATAGGGGAGATTGATACTAGCATGGGTTAGTCCTCTGGTTCAGCTGCATCACCCACTGCCAGGGTCTGAGTAGCTGCAGTGCCTGTCGCTGGGGTTGGAGTAGCTACAGTGCTTGTTACGGGGGTTGGAATAGCTGCAGTGCCTGTTGCCTGGGTCTGAGTAGCCACAAATAGTTCCTTAAACCTAAACAAGACTGAACAACATTCATGGTTCCTAGCAATAGGACCACTCTGGTTTCAACATCCCAGGGATATTAATTTTTTTCAAAATTTTCAAATGCTAATGTAATTAGACTGGAGGAGAAGGGGAAGATGTAGGAAGATGTCTCCATAGGTTGGCTCTCCAAGGAGACAAGTCAAAAGGTGTAATTATCAGTAGTTTCCAATAGATGGCTCCCGAAGTAGAGAGGTGACAGCAATGCTGAGTACAAATACCAGATTAGTTTCACAACCAGCAATTCTGTCATATCATAAGCCGGTATTACAAAGTACAACAAAATTATAACCTTAGCCCATGCCCCAAAGGCGATAAATACCAAAAGAGTAAGCATATGCTGTAAGGTGTTACATAACTCTGAGACCAAGCGCCACAACTCTGAGAACAAATACATCAACATTGTGACCAGCAAGTATTAAACTAATATATTAAATGCTTATAACAGATTTGTTTTAACATGCTTTGGTCAGATCTGTCATTATGTCAAGCCTTTGAGCCCCATGTTGGGCACTAGAAAGTACTGTCATGGTTTAGCTGCAGCCAGCAACTAAGTACCACACAGCCACTCGCTCACTCCCCACCCCATTGCCCCCAGTGGGATGGGGAGGAGAATCGGAAAAAGGTAAAACCCGTGGGTTGAGATAAGAACAGTTTAATAACTGAAATAAAATATAATAGCAATAATAGTAATGAAAAGAGATAACAAAAAGAGAGAAAGGAATAAAAGCTGAAGGGAAAGAACAAGTGATGCACAATATAGTTGCTCACCACCCGTGGACTGATGCCCAGCCAGTCCCTGAGCAGCAATCAGTGACCCCTGGCCAGCTCACCCTGTTTATATACTGAGCACGATGTTCTATGGTATGAAATATCCCTTTGGCTAGTTCGGGTCACCTATCCTGGCTATGCTCCCTCACGGCTTCTTGTGCACCTGCTCACTGGCAGAGTATGGGAAATTGAAAAGTACTGGACTTAGGGGAAATACTACATAGCAACAATTAAAACATCAGCGTGTTATCAACATTATTCTCATCCTAAATCCAAACCACAGCACTGTAGCATCTATTAGGAATAAAATTAACTCTATCCCAACTGAAACCAGGACAGGTTATTAAGCAGTATGTGTTAGCTAATAATATATTCCAATTGCATCTGTTCACAGAATCACAGAGTCATTTAGGTTGAAATGGTCTTCTTGAGATCACCTAGTATAACCTCTCTGCTCATGCAGGGTCAGCTAGAATGGGTTGCCCAGGACCATGATCCAGTCAGGTTTTGAATATCTCCAAAGGTGGAGACTCCACCACCTCTCTGGGCAACCTTTTCCAGTGTTCTACCAGTTTTAGCTTCTAAACATTAAATGCTTTTTTAACACAGTTTAAGATTTATTTTAAACTGCACGATGCAAACTAATATTGACTCTCTCAGTCCCACTGTCATAAAGCCGGTCATGAAAGAAAACTGCTTGAAGATACAGGCCTGTATAAGCAAAAAAAGTGATAGAAGCAAGATAAGGCCCCTACTTTCAAAACTTGCACATACCTTGTACAATCCAATGCCAGGATCTATAAGAAACAAGTGAGTTGATGTAGATGGCTGATTCGGTGATCTGCTACTGGCTGCTATTTTGACTTTGTTTTTACATTTGGAAACAGCACATGGATTGACCTCTCCACTCTGATTTGTCACAGAAGTGGTAGGAGCTTCAGATTCAGAGCGTATCAACAGTTGAACTATGTCATTTAGTCCAACATCGTAGTCAAATAAAGTGTGTCCATCTTCCAGCTGTCAAGAAAAAAACAGAATACTGGTAAAGTTCCACTTTGATATTAGTATGTAGTCCTCCTCTTAGAGAGGATAATTTCAGAAAACATATTTCCTTCAAACTTCAATAGAAAAAAGACATGTATTTCAGGCAAATCTAAGAAATCATGTCTTGAGTGAACTCAACAACTCATGAAGCACAGTGGACTCATGACTTCTGCCCAATGACAGCTCTTAAATAAACATATCTTTAGAGAATCAAGATGCTTTAATCATGGAAATAAATTTAAAGTACCACAGATAATTTCAACCCCATGTGTCACACCCAGCTCTGCTAAGAAAAAAAAAAAGGTGGTTGTCATTGGTGACTCCACTCTGAGTAACAGAGGGCCCGATATGCCAACCAGACCCAACCCATAGGGAAGTCTGCTGCCTCCCTGGGGCCCAGGTAAGGGACATTACTAGAGAACTCCTTTGTCTAGTAGGGCCCTCTGATTATTATCCATTACTGTTTTTTTCAGGTGGGCAGCGATAAAGTCCAAGCAACAAGAATTCTGAGGGCAATCAAGAGAGACCTCAAGGCCTTGGGGCAACTGGTTGAGGCATCAGGAGCTCAAGTAGCGTTTTCTTCTATCCTGCCAGTTGCAGGGTATTGATGGTGCAAGTAATTGGAAGATCACACAGATCAATACCTGGCTCCGGGCCTGGTGTCACTGGCTGAATTTTGGTTTTTTTGATCATGGGTCAGTTTACACGGCACCAGGCCTGCTGGCAACAGATGGGGTTCACCTGTCTAAAAGGGGGAAAAGGATTCTAGGTCAGGAATTAGCAGGGCTCATTGAGAGAGCTTTAAACCAGATTTGAAGGTGGAAGGGGATAAAACCAGGCTCGCTAGAGATGAGCCTGGGGGCAGCATGCCAGTGTTGGAGGCAAGATCGATAGCCCAACTGAGGTACATCTACACCAATGCCCAAAGCATGGGCAGCAAACAGGAGGAGCTGGAAGCCATTGTGTAGCAGGAAAACTATGACATAGTCGCCATCACAGAAACATGGTGGGATGACTCGCCTGACTGAAGTGCTGCAATGGATGGCTACAAACCCTTCAGAAGGGATAGGCAGGGAAGGAGAGGCGGTGAGGTAGCCCTGTATGTTAGGGAGTGTTTTGACTGTCTAGAGCTTAATGATGGTAACAACAAGGTTGAATGTTTATGGGTAAGGGTCAGGGGGAGGGCCAACAAGGCGGACATCTTGGTGGGAGTCTATTACAGACCACCCAACCAAAATGTAGAGGCGGACAAAACATTCTACAAGCAGCTGGGAGAAGTCTCACAATTGCTAGCCCTTGTCCTCGTGGGGGACTTCAACTTACTAGATGTCCACTGGAAATACAGCACAGCAGATAGGAAAGACTCTAGGAGGTTCTGGAGTGTGTGGCTTCCTGACACAGCTGGTGAGTGAGCCAACCAGGGGAGATGCCCCGCTGGACCTGCTGTTTACGAACAGAGAAGGACTGGTGGATGATGTGGTGGTCGGAGGCTGTCTTGGGCATAGCGATAACAAAATGACAAGAGTTTTTGATTCTTGGAGAAGTAAGGAGGGGGGTCAGCAAAAACACTGCCCTGGACTTCCAGAGGGCAGTCTTTGGCCTGTTTAGGAGAGTGGTTGACAGAGTCCCTTGGGAGACAGTCCTGAAGGGCCAAGGGGTCCAGGAAGGCTAGACATTCTTCAAGAAGGAAGTCTTAAAGGCACAGGAGCAGGCCGTCCCCATGTACCAAAAGACGAGCAGCCTGACTGAACAGAGAGCTTTGGCTGGAAGTCAGGGGTAAAAAAGAGAATTTAGGACCTTTGAAGAAGGGGCAGACAGTTCAGGAGGACTATAAGGATGTTATTGGGTTATGCAGGGAGACAATTAGAAAGGCGAAAGCCCAGCTAGAACTTAAGCTGGCCACTGCCATCAAAGATAAGAACAAAATGTTTCTACAAATACATTAGAAACAAAAGGAGGGCCAAGGATAATCTCCATCCTTTATTGGATGCGGGGGGAAACATTGCCACAAAGGGCTGAGGTACTTAATGCCTGCTTTGCCTCAGTCTTTAATAGTCAGACCAGTCATCCTCAGGGTACTCAGTCCCCTGAGCTGGAAGACAGGGACAGGGAGCAGAATGAAGTCCCCATAGTCCAGGAGGAAACAGTTAGTGACCTGCTGCTCCACTTAGACATGCACAAGTCTATGGGGCCGGATGGGATCCACCCGAGGGTACTGAGGGAGCTGGTGGAAATGCTCGCCAAGACACTCTCCATCATCTATCAGCACTCCTGGCTAAACAGGGAGGTCAGAACACTGGAGGTTAGCCAGTGTGACACCCATCTACAAGAAGGGCAGGAAGGAGGATCCAGGGAACTACGGGCCTGTCAGCCTGATCTCGGTGCCGGGGAAGGTTATGGAACAGATCATCCTGACTACGATCACACAGCATGTGCAGGACAACCAAGGGATCAGGCCCAGCCAGCATGGCTGGATGAAAGGCAGGTTCTGCTTGATGAACATGATCTCCTTCTATGACAAGATGACCCGCCTAGTGGATGAGGGAAAGGCTGTGGATGTTGTCTTCCTGGAAGTTAGTAAAGCCTTTAACACTGTCTCCCACAGCATTCTCCTGTAGAAACTGGCTACTCATGACTTGGACGGGTGTACTTTATGCTAGGTAAAAAACTGGCTGGATGGCTGAGCCCAAAGAGTGGTAGTCAATGGAGTTATATCCAATTGGCAGCCGGTCACAAGTGGTGTTCCCCAGGGCTCATTATTGGGGCCAGTCCTGTTTAATATCATTATTGATGATCTGGACGAGGGGATGGAGTGCACCCTCAGTAAGTTTGCAGACAACACCAAGTTGGGGGGGGGGGGGGGGGGGGCGGGAGTGTTGATCTGCTTGAGGGTAGGAAGGCTCTACAGAGGGATCTGGACAGGTTGGACCCATGGGCCGAGGACAATTGTATGATGAGGTTCGACAAGGAGAAGTGCCTCGAGTCCTGCACCTGGGTCACAACAACTCCATGCGAGGCTACAGGCTTGGGGAAGAGTGGCTGGAAAGCTGTCCTGCAGAAAAGGACCTGGGGCCTGGGGATGCTGGTCGACAGACAGCTGAACATGAGCCAGCAGTGCGCCCAAGTGGCCAAGAAGGCCAATAGCATCCTGGCTTGTATCAGAAATAGTGTGGCCAGCAGGACAAGGGAAGTGATTGTCCCCCTGTACTCAGCACTGCTGAGACTGCACCTCGAATACTGTGTTCGGTTTTAGGCCCCTCACTTCAAGAGGGACGTAGAGGTGCTGGAGCACGTCCAAAAAAGAGCAACGAAGCTGGTGAAAGGTCTAGAGCACAAGTCTTATGAGGAGCAGCTAAGTGAAGTGGGGTTGTTTAGCCTGGAGAGGACGAGGCTGAGGAGGGACCTTATTGCTCTCTACAGCTACCTGAAAGGAGGTTGTAGACAGTTGGGGTGTGGTGGGTTGACCTTGGCTGGATGCCAGGCGCCCACCAAGCCGCTCTATCACTCCCTTCCTCAGCAGAACATGGGGGGAGAAAAAAACATGGAAAAAACCCTTGTGGGTCAAGATAAGGCAGTTTAATGAAGCGATAGCCAGTCACACACGTGGAAGCGAAGGAAAACAAAAGATGTTATTCTCTACTTCCCATCAACAGATGATGTTTGGCCACTTCCCAGAAAGCAGGGCTTAAGTATGTGTAGTGGTTGCTCCAGAAGAAAAGTGTTGTAAATAATAAATGCCACCCCCCCCCCTCCCCCCCCCCTTCCTCCTCCTTTCTCTTAGCTTTTGCAATACAAGCACAGCACTATGAGGGATGCTATGGGGCTCAGCCAGACCCAACACATGGGGGTATGTCTCTTCTCCCATGTAACAAGCGATAGGACAAGAGAAAATGGCCTCAAATTACGCCAGGGCAGGTATAGATTGGATATTAGGAAACATTTCTTCACGGAAAGGGTGGTCAAGCATTGGAACATGCTGCCCAGGGAGGTGGTGGAATCACCATCCCTGGAAGTGTTCAAAAAACACGTAGATGTGGTGCTTAGAGGCATGGTTTAGTGGTCAACTTGGCAGTCCTGAGTTAACAGTTGGTCTTGATGATCTTAAAGGTCTTTTCCAACATAAATCATTCTATGATTCTACAATGAGCAAGTTAATATATATGTGTGGCTATGTGTATACATAATTATTTATATAGTTGAAGCTCGAGAACAAAGTAGCAAGTATTGGGGGCCCTGGTGGAATTCACGGTCTTGAGGGATATGGGCGACCCTGAATTTTAGGAGAGCAAACTTTCAGTTGTTTAAGGAATTAGTGGATGGGACTCCCTGGGTAACAGCCCTCAGGGATAAAGGAGCTGAACAGAGCTGGCAGCTCTTCAAAGACATTTTTCTTAGAGCACAAGAACTATTGATTCCTATGTGCAAGAAATCAAGCAAGGCAGGCAGGAGACCAGCATGGATGAGTAAGGACCTCCTGGTCAAACTGAAACTCAAGAGGGAAATGCATAGGCAGTGGAAGCAGGGGCACGCATCCTGGGAAGAATATAGAGACGCTGCCTGGCTGTGTAGGGATGGGATCAGGAAAGCTATGGCACAGCTGCAGCTGAATTTGGCAAGGGATGTGAAGAATAACAAGAAGGGCTTCTACAGATACGTTGGCCAGAAAAGGAAGACAAAAGAAATCATACCCCCCTGATAAATAGGGCAGGGAATCTGGTGACAACCAACATGGAGAAGGCAGAGGTACTCAACAATTTTTTTGTTTCAGTTTTCGATGGTAATCATTCTTCCCACATCTCTTGAGTCCCTGAATCCCAAGGCAGGCACTGGGGGAGTGAAGTCCTACCCATCACAGGAGATTAGGTTCAAGACCACCTGAGGAACCTGAACATGCACAAGTCCACCGGACACGACGAGATGCATCCCAGGGTTCTGAGGGAATTGGCTGATGTAATTGCCAAGCCACTCTCCATCATATTTGAAAAGTCGTGGCAGTCAGGCATAGTCCTGAGTGACTGGAGAAAAGGGAAATATCACACCCATTCTTAAAGAGGGTAAAAAGGAGGACCATGGGAACGACATACCAGCCACCCTCACCTCTGTGCCCAGTGACCAAGGGCAAATTGTGCCAGACTAGTCTGGTGGCCTTCTGCGATGGAGTGACTGCTTTGTTGGACAAGGGAAGAGCTATGGATGTCATCTACCTGGACTTCTGTAAGGCCTTTGATATGGTCCCCCACAACATTCTAATAAGAATCCTTACGCATTGCTGTCGTGGTTTAACTCCAGCTGGCAACTAAGCACCACACAGCCCCTCACAGACTCCCCCTCCCAGTGGGATGGGGGACAGAATTGGAAGGGTAAAAATAAGAAAACTCATGGGTTGAGATAAAGACAGTTTAACAGGTAAAGCAGAAGCTGCGCACATAATCAAAGCAAAATAAGGTACTCATTCACTATTTGCCATTGGCAGGCAGATGTTTAACCTTCTCCAAGAAAGCAGGGCTCCATCATGTGTAACGGTTAATTGGAAAGACAAACCCCATAACTCCAAACGTCCCCCCCTTCCTCCTCCTTCCCCCAGCTTTTATTGCTGAGCGTAACGTCATATGGTATGGAATATCCCTTTGGTCAGTTGGGGTCAGCTGTCCTGGCTGTTTCCCCTCCCAACTTCTTGTGCACCCCCAGCCTACTCACTGGCAGGGCAGTGTGAGAAGCAGAAAAGGCCTTGACACTGTGTAAGCACTGCTCAGCAATAACTAAAACATCCCTGTGTTATCAACACTTTTTTCACCACAAATCCAAAACATAGCCACATACAGGCTACTGTGAAGGAATTTAACTCTATCCCAGCCAAACCCAGTACAATTACAAGTATAAGAAGTTGTTGTTACTAATTTAGTCCACTAAAAAAAGAAAACATTACCAACTAATATATTTATCCCAAATTTTAAAACTACAGATAATTAAGAAAAAGGGTAAGCGTAATGGCAAGAGTTGGAAAGATACAGGACAGATCTTGTTCTCCATGAGAATTATATCAACCAGAGCGTAAAAAGACACATGGGCCCTCTGATCTATGTTCCTCACTCCTGTTGCACTTAGACACCCACTTGGTCCAGTTGCTGGCACAACAGAAAGAAAATTATCCCCCTTAAAATAAGGGAATGACCTGTCATTCTGATCTATCCAGTCGTCTCAACATCAACCCAAGAAGTCTAAGCTTTTGAGAAATAAAAAGTTAACCCTGAATCTTTGTGAACATGTAATTGATGGCAGGACTTCAATTTGCACAGAGTTTTGTTAGAAGTGTTTCTAGTGCCAAGCAATATAAATGCATGGTTTTAAAATGTCAGTCCCTCTCTGATTGGGCTCTGCTTTCATTCAGGGCTTTGTCCCTGTATGTAAATGGTGAAAAACACTGATGACAAGCAACCTGAAGTATTTCTCATCCAGCAAGATCAAGCTTGTTTTGCCTCAGGAAGCTAAACCTTTGCTGTAATTAATATTTGTAAGAGACTGATGGATGTTAAAGATGTGGATGCTGGCAGTTCCTGTGGCCAGTTCAAAACATGGGAAGCCAGTGCTAGCAGTAGCAGCAGCAGTTGTTGCCGCATGCTGAGATGAGTGCGAGGTTTCTGAGGTCCCCGGGGGATGTTTGAGGGAGTTTCTGGGCCCCGGTACCCTTGGGTTGTGTGTGTGTAGGGACTGGCTGGCAGGTGACAGGTCTCGCGAGAGGGGCGGGCGAGAGTTGGGCAGTCCCGACGGTCCCTGTGGCCAGTTCAAACCGTGGGAAGCCTCATATAACCAGTCCCTACGGAGCGGAGCGCTAGCTACAAGGGTGTGCAAACAGGGAGCAGCTCCTGAGGGGAGCGGTGTGGCGCTTCACGTGAGAAGGGTGGTGCACTCTACCAGTTGTCGGGCTGCTGACTGTTCTGCTCACCCACAAGCTTAATCTGCAGCCCCAATGGTCACCCCAGCTAGCTGGTGGCTGTGTAAACCTACCCAGCAGCTTGAGGTCTCCAGGGAATTAGAAGAGCTTATTAGGCAGTACTTTGAGATTGTCAGAAGCATGGTGGCAGAGACTAGGGGAGGGCTGTGCTCTGCAGCAGCTGGGAGCCCATCTATCTAGCCAGGCTAGCCTGGGATGAGTGGAGGCAGCCACCCAGATGGAGCTTCCTATCAGGGAAGCTGCTGTCCAGGTGAAGGACTGTAAAGTCTGTACCCCACACTCCTGGGTGGAGGAGGGTGCAAGCTCCACCTGTGCAAGGTGCCCTCCAGTGGAATCACTCAGGCAGTGGGTGGAGGTGCTGCAGGAGGAAGTCAGCAGGCTATGCTGTATTAGGGAGGGGGAACAAGAAAGAGAGTATTATTTGAGGCATTGCAAGAAGAAATATTAGGGCTCCATGGCACTGACCTCCAAGGCCTACCAGACAAAGAGTGTCAACAACAAACAGACAGCACCTTGGAGAAGAAGGTACCGTGGAATCATAGAATGGTTTGGGTTGGAAGGGACCTTTAAAGGTCTTCTAGTCCACACACAGCCCCCCTTGCAATGAGCAGGAGCATCTTCAGCTAGATCAGGTTGCTCAGAGCACTGTCCAACCTGACCGTGAATGTTTCCAAGGATGGGGCATCTACAACCTCTCTGGGCAACCTGTTCCAGTGTTTCACCAATGGCCTCTGGTAACTTGTGGCAGCATGACATATCACTTCTGCCCCCATTTCCTCATATGTACCAACCAGCAACAGATACAAAGTCTTGGCAGTGAATGAAGCCAATGTGCAAGACTCACAGGGGGAAACCGCACCAGTTGCACACACTGAAAGTCGCAAAAGGAAGCGGTGAGTGCTAGTAGTGGGCAACTCTGCTGAGAGGCACAGAGGCGCACCCATCAGCCGGCCTGATATACAGTCAAGGGAACTTTGCTGCTTGCCAGAAGCCAAAATCCAGGATGTCACAAAGAGACTGCCACAACTGGTTAAAAGTGCAGGCTACTATCCCCTACTTTTTTCCATGTGGGCACCAATGACACAGTAAAGCATAGCCTGGGCAAGATCAAGCAGGACTTCGGAGTTCTGGGGGCACAAGTGATCTTCTCTATCTTGAGAGTCAAGGATAGGGGTGTGGGCAGAAATCAACGCATCATGCAGATCAACACCTGGCTTGGTGACTGGCGTCATCACCAGGGCTTTGGTCATGGGACATTCTTCAATGAATATGGCCTGTTGGGGAGAGATGGGATCCACCTATCTAGAAGAGGAAGGAGAATTTTCACTGGCATATTGGCTGACTTAGTGAATTGTGCTTTAAACCAACAAACTTGGGGGCTGGGCTTCAAAGCCGTGACACTTGTGTACTCACAAGCAACAGGGTGGATGAGCGCACCTACCGGAGTAGTGAGGAATGCCCCCCCAACCCTTCTAAATATATTTCCACCAAAAAGGTGAGACAGTCGACAGTCTAACTGAAGTGTCACTATACCAATGCACGTAGCATGGGTGATGAAGAGGAGGAGCTGGAAGCCACTGTGCAGCTGGAAACCTCTGATCTTGTCACTGTCACTGAAACTTGGTGGGATGAATCACACGACTGGAGCACTGCAATTGATGACTATAAACTGTTGAGGAGGGACAGGCAAGGAAGGAAAGGGGGGGGGGTGTTGCCCTCTACGTAAAAAAAAAAATGGATTGATTGCACAGAGCTGTCCTTGAAAAACAGCAGTACACAGGTTGAGAGCTTCATGGCAAATTGTGCCAGACTAGTCTGGTGGCCTTCTACAATGGACTGACTGCATTGGTGGACAAGGGAAGAGCTACAGATGTCATCTACCTGGAGTTCTGTAAGCCCTTTGACACGGTCCTCCACAACATCCTTGTTGCTAAATTGGAGAAAGATGGGTTTGATGGATGGACTGTTAGATGGATAAGGAACTGGCTGGATGGTCTCATCCAAAGAGTTACAGTCAATGGCTCAATGTCCAAATGGAAACCGGTAACAAGCAGTGTTCCTCAGGGGTCCATACTGACACCAATACTGTTGCATATCTTCATCAATGATATAGACATTGGGATCAAGTGCACCCTCATCAAGTTTGCAGATGACACCAAGCTGAGTGGTGCTTGAGGGAAAGGATACTATCCAGAGGGGACCTTGGCAGGCTTGAGGAGTGGGCCCGTGCAAACCTCATGAAGTTCAACAAGGCCATGTGCAAGGTCCTGCACCTGGGTCAGGGCAATCCCCAGCATCAATACAGATTGGGGGCTGAATGGATTGAGAGCAGCCCTGCGGAGAAGGACTTGGGGATACCGGTGAAATGAAAAATTGGACATGAGCTGGCAATGTGCATTTGCAGCCCAGAAAGCCAACCGTGTCCTGGGCTGCATCAAAAGAAGCAGGGCCATCAGGTCGAGGGAGGTGATTCTCCCCCTCTACTCCGCTCTGATGAGACCTCACCTGGAGTACTGCATCCAGCTCTGAGGTCCCCAGCACAAGAAAGACATGGACCCATTAGAGCAGGTCCAGAGGAGGGCCACAAAAATGATCAGAGGGATGGAACACCTCTTCTGTGAGGAAAGGCTGAGAGAGTTGGGGATGTTCAGCCTGGAGAAAAGAAGGCTCCAGGGAGACCTTATTGCGGCCTTTCAGTACTTAAAGGGGGCTTCTAAGAAAGATGAAGAGAGACTTTTCACCAGAGAGGGCCTGTTAGTGATAGGACAAGGGGCAACAGTTTTAAACTGAAGGAGAGTAGAGTTGGATTGGACATAAGAAGGAAACGCTTTACGATGAGGGTGGTGAGACACTGGAACAGGCTGGCCAGAGAAATTGTGGATGCCCCATCATTGGAAGTGTTCAAGGTCAGGTTGGGTAGGGCTTTGAACAACCTGATCTAGTGAAAGATGTCCCTGACCATGGCAGGGGGGTTGGACTAGATGATCTTTAAAGGTCCCTTCCAACCCAAACCATTTTATGATTCTCTGTTGTTGTTAGAATCTTTTTTTTTGCAAGAAATCCCAGCAGCAAGGAGAATGGGAGAACTAGGGGGAATCAATCATGAATGCCAAATAGAGAACAATAGGACAAGAATCTATTTTTGACTGCACAATGGATCTAGAGATAAACGCTTTTTGATAGAGCAGCCTATATGGGAGTTGGAACATCTGTCATAAGTAGTGTTGCTTGAGGATATAGTGGGTCTCCTGGAACTGTGAACACATTAAAAGAGCATGTCTTAAGCGCTGTAATTCGTGTAAAGATGATAATTTCCCTCGTATAGTCAGCCCCTGAATTCCCTTTTATTTATTTTTCAGTTTGGTGAGAGTTGAGATAACTGTACTTCAGGAAATGGATCTGGTACAAATGTGTTTTAAAGCTTAACATTGTATATGGTGCTACAGATATGGTTCATATTTATGTTTAAAGCTCCTGGAATCCTAAAATGTTCCCTTCAGCTACTGTATTCCAAGCCTTGATTCGTCCAGTTTTACCTTAGAATCATAAAATCATTTAGGTTGGGAAGGACCCTTAAGATCATCGAGTCCAACTGTTGACATAATACTACCAAGTCCACCACTAAATCATGTCCCTAAGTGCCATATCTACACATCTTTTCAATACCTCCAGGGATGGTGATTCCACCACATCCCTGGGCAGCCTGTTCCAATGCTTGACAACCCTTTTGGTGAAGACATTTTTCCTAATATCCAATCTAAACCTCCCCTGGCACAACTTGAGGCCGTTTCCTCTCGTTACATGGGAAAAGAGACTGACACCCACCTTGATACAACTGCCTTTCAAGTAGTTGTAGAGAGCAATAAGGTCTTCCCTCAGCCTCTTCCTCTCCAGGCTAAACAACCCCAGTTCCTTTAGCTGCTCCTCATAAGACTTGTGCTCTAGACCTTTCACCAGCTTCGTTGCTCTTTTTTGGACGTGCTCCAGCACCTCAATGTCTTTCTTGTAGTGAAGGGCCCAAAACTGAACACAGTATTCGAGGTGCGGTCTCAGCAGTGCCGAGTACAGGGGGACAATCGCTTCCCTTGTCCTGCTGGCCACACTATTTCTGATCCAAGCCAGGATGCTATTGGCCTTCTTGTCCACCTGGGCGCACTGCTGGCTCATGGTCAACTTGCTGTCCACCAGGACTCCCAGGTCCTTCTCTACAGAGCTGCCTTCCAGCAGGTCAACCCCTAGCCTGTACTAGTGCGTGGGGTTGTTCCTCTCTAGGTGCAGGACCTTTCACTTGCCTACGCTTACGTACATCCGTCCAAGCCATGAGCAGACAGTTTCTCCAGGAGAATGCCGTGGGAAACGGTGTCAAAGGCTTTACTAAAGTCCAGGTAGACAACATCCACAGTCTTTCCCTCATCCACTAAGCGGGTCATCTTGTCATAGAAGATCAAGTTAGTCAAGCAGCCTTTCATAAACCCATACTGACTGGGCCTGATCACCTGGTTGTCCTGCATGTGCCATGTGATGGCACTCAAGATGATCTGCTCCATAACCTTCCCCAGCACCGAGGTCAGGTGCCCTTCAGTGTTGAAAGCATAAACAAAAACTGTTTAGCCATTTAGCTTGTGGACACTTGTCATGGG
Source organism: Falco biarmicus (assembly GCF_023638135.1). Taxonomy (NCBI): domain Eukaryota; kingdom Metazoa; phylum Chordata; class Aves; order Falconiformes; family Falconidae; genus Falco; species Falco biarmicus. The sequence continues at coordinate 20,191,269 of NC_079310.1, read as the reverse complement.
CCAATATAGCTTACCTAAAGGCTTTTGACATTTCCTAAAACTGTGTGTTAGGGGTTGCTGAATCTGATAATCTAATGGAGGCAAGGCTGCCACAGCTCCATACCCCTGGGTCCAACCAGTAGCGAGACTGAGCCTGTATTCCCAGTAGGCCTCACACATATACAGCATGCATACATGCACACACGGCTGGTCACACAGATCAACACAGGCAAAACCACTCAGCATTCACATAAACCCAACCAACACCAATGGCCTCGTCCTGTTCCCCTCTCTAACTGATCAGAATGAAGGTCTGTTAGTAGGAAATATATACGTATATACCATGTGGATCCCTCCAGTATCTGGGCTTAGACACTCGGTCTATGCAGTAGCTGGCCCCTGGATCCCTGGTCTCCTCAGTTGCTGGTACCTGGACATATGAGCCCCCGAGACCCATAGCCCTACTCCAGCTGCTGGTACAGACCTCCCTTAACACACACCAACACAGATACATGTGCTGTGGATCTCTCCAGTAACTGGGCAGACACTCAGTCCATCCAGCAGCTGTATCCTTGCTCTCCCCAGTTGCCTCATGCACAGACATGTGTATAAAGGGGTCTCTTAGTCAACCCCCAGACCCTATGTTCTCTCCAGCAGTTGGCCTGAACACCCTGGTCCCTCCAGTAGACAACTCCTCTGGTTGTCTCATCCCCAGGGGCACACATGCACACCTGTCTCCCAAGTCACTTAACCCACTCGCTAGCTAGTTAGGTGGTCACGCACCAACATGCGTACCCTCACTCGCTCCAGTTGCTGGCACCCCAGACACATAGGCCCCTATGACCCATGGTCTGACTCTAGTTGCTAGCATTTAGGCCTCCATGCACACAAGTATACACAGAATAGAGAGTTCCCTCATCCAGGAAAAGAGTTTAAATGGATTTTAATGAAAAGACAGGACAGACTCTGCTGATCAGGTACAGGGTATGGCCAGACAAGCATATTGACCAGCAGCTTGTTTACCTGTGACTGGCCCCTTTTATCCCTGTTTTCCCATGCTTGTTTTTCCCCAAACCACCTATATCCCTCCCTTCCCCTGCCTTTGCTTCCTCCCCTAAGCATCCCATAATGACTCTTGTGTGATCCGAAAATGCTCTTCCCCTGCATCCCATAATGTGTCCCATATTCCCTAGGCAGTACCCACACACCAACCCCACCACCCACCCACCCCAGTCTCTGAGGTGATCCAGAGAGCCTCTCCCATTGACTCATCTTAGCATCATAGAATCATTTAGGTTGGAAAAGGCCCTTAAGATCATCAAGTCCAACTGTCACCATCTTGACACTGTCGTGATGAGTGTCACCCCTGGACAATGACAATGGGGCTGAGGCTCTCCTGAGACAGCCCTGGGAGGAGCCGGGGCAGGGTGTCCCTTACTCTGACTGTGTTATTGGGGTTCCCCTGACTGCCATTGTGCCTCTGTGCTCCCTTCTGTGTGTGTGGAGATGAGCCTTTGATGGGCTGATGGCTCTCCTGCGATGGGCCGTGGCAGGTTATTCTTCAGGTTCCCTCACCTACCAGTGTTCCTCTGGAGACAAGTTTTTTTTATCACATAACCTAACAGGGTGCTCTTTTCTTCCAAGAATGACTGTTACATTCATAAAAGCTGGTTTAAATTTTTCACTTAACTTTTTGAGTTGTAAAAGCTGTTTGGAGGTATGTCCAAATACATAGCCTAGGTGACTAGACCTGTGGTGTTCAAATTGATGTTGGGATCATGCTCTGTTTATATACTATAGGTGGATACTGACAACTTTTTAATTTAGTTTTCTGGTGATATTCTTTATTGCAGCTCTGTTACTCTAGGGCTCCTCTGAAGCACCCTTGAAAGGAACAGAAATATAGCTCTTGGCCAGGTAAATGCATTGGCCAAGTGCTACACTTCTGTACAAGACAGTTACTTGATGCAACTTTTGACCGGAGGAAAGCCTTCATTGAGCACGTTCAACGGGGAACTCTCCTGCTATGTGCTCAAGGAATCAAAAATCCTGAACTCCTTAACTTCTGGAAAAGGTTAGATGGAAGCAACAATCCCAGCAACCTTCTTGCATGGCAGGAAGAGCAAGTTCTGTACATAAATCATGAGATTGAGTATAGTAGAAATTCTAAAAGCTCCACTGAATTTCACTTATGTGGGCACCCAATGGGACTTCTAGATTAATTTATTCAAAATAACATTATTTATGATGGATTTAGTGTGGATAACTTCTATAAAGGATCCTTAACCAAAGTTTTCTTATTCAACTTGAAGCTATCTATCCTAATGTCTTAGAAAAGACAAAAGAAATTCAAGAATTCTGTTTTAGGGAGCATGTAAGGCCCGGGCAGATTAAAATTTGCCATCATCTATTCTTCTCAAGTTTAAAAACAAACAACCCCCCCCCTCTACTACGCTCTCTATGTAGTTTCATCTTAATTGTTAGATGCAGGTATTGGGGTGGGGTGGGGGGGGAGAGAGTCTGTGTCTGTCTGTGGCGGTGGGGTTCAGAAAAAGATCAAAGGAGCTTCTCTGTGCTCCTCTTCCAGTATTTGAACACCCTCATGGTTAAAACAAACAAACAAACAAACTCCTAATATCTAATCAGAATTTCCCATGTTCCAACATGTGTCCATTGCCCCCCATCCTATCACTGTGCACCTCCAAGAAGAGTCTGGCTTCGTTTTCTCTGTATCCTCTGGTCAGGTAGTTGCAGACAGAAATAACGTCTCCTGGCACCTTCTCTTCTGAAGGTTCAACAAACCCAGCTCTCAGCCTCTCACTGCATATCGTGCTCCAGCCCCCTGACCATCTTGGTGGACCTCTGCTGGGCTTGACCTTGATAATTTGAAACATTATGAGCTATTTTACTGTCACATTACGTCTGCTTTCCTTTGAAACGTTTAGAGGAGCTATACCCTTATTTTCACTGCAACAGAAGTTTATTATCAGTCTACATAAGAAATAAGCCATTACCAATACCTAAACTTAAAGACGTAGCGGTATGCAGTTCAGGATAACATTCAGCTACCACGGAAGTGTGCTTAAGTGAGTCATGCAAAAATGCTTCCAAGATTTCAACCCAAACCACTACTGCAAACTCATTGGTAAGAATACAGAACAAATTATCACCAAATAAATTAACCAGCATACATTCAGAACCAAGATAAAAATATTATGTGCAAGTATACCGCATAGATATTTACAGGAAGAAGTTCCAGCGGACTCCATCTTATTTCTTAGGAAAGAGAACCTTGAAATGAGAAGGGCCTGAGGGGTAAGAGGAAAGACAATAAATACTTAAGTAGCTCATATTACTAACATGCAAAGAGCCATACAATAAAGAAATTAAAGAAACATCAATAAACTCAAAAAGATGTCAGAACAGAAAACAAAACTAAGGCAAGCAACATATTAAGATCATATGTTGTAAAGATGATGCCAGACAGCCGTCTAATCTGAGGAAGGCCTTCCTTGCACAAAAGAAAAATATAAGGTGCAAGCAAAAATAAAAAAATATATAGCCCATCTCCACCACACAACAGAGTACAGTACAGACATTCCAATTTAGTGCTGGAAATAGAACAATATAGTTGTATTAGTGCAATGCCGTTTCCAGTAGAGTTAAGTAGCTCTGGCAGCGATGCTAATTACCCAATGAACAATGCTACTGTAGTCCAGATATACATCTCCCAGAACCTTAGATAATTCCTGATACCATGTCATTATAATTATTCTTTGGCACCCATATATATGAGTGGGAACTACTCCATTTAGAAAGTGCTACAGAGCAAAATACTTTGGAAGACTACTAAATATAGATATCAGTCTCAAACTTCAGCTAATATTTTTTTATTTCTTCTTTTTAGAAATACTTTGAAGTACTTATTCTCTTCCCAAGTTGCTTGATTACTACTGTCTGGGCTGGACAGGAATGAAAATATTCAAATCATGCAAGAAAAGGCAAATATTTTAACGTTCTTAGTTTTTGCTAAGGAAAAAGTAGTTGATAAAAATATTTGCGCTAATATGCCTTAATTCACAGGCAAAGTAAGTGACAAGCAAAATTTCAAAGCACCTAAGGGCTTAATCCTTGATTGTCTAGACTAGGAGTCTAATATTTTCTATGCAAGTGTCCTGGTTTCAGCTGGGATGGGGTTAATTTTTCTTCTTAGTAGCTGGTGCAGTGCTGTGTTTTGGATTTGGTGTGAGAATAATGTTGATAGGACACTGATGGTTTTGGTTGTTGTTAGGTAATGTTTATACTATGTCAAGGACTTTTCAGTTCCTTGGGCCCTGCCAGCCAGAGGGCTGGAGTGGCACAGGAAATTGGGAGGGGACACAGCCAGGACAGCTGACCCAAGCTAGCCAAAGAGGTATTCCATACCATATGACGTCATGCTGAGTATATAAACTGGGGGAAGAAGAAGAAAGGGGGGACATCTGGCATTATGGCATTTGTCTTCCCGAGTAACCGTTACGCGTGATGGAGCCCTGCTTTCCTGGGGATGGCTGAACACTTGTCTGCCGATGGGAAGTAGTGAGTGAATTCATTGGTTTGCTTTGCTTGCGTTCATGGCTTTTGCTTTACCCATTAAATTGTTCTTATCTCAACCATCGAGTTTTACATTCCTTTCCAATTCTCCTCCCCATCCCTCTGGGTGAGGGGTGAGGGAGTGAGCAGCTGCGTGGTACTTAATTACCAGCTGGGGTTAAAACACGACAGCAAGTTATTGGACTGATGTATAACCACCTAATGGAGATACAGAAGGTACTGTCATTTCATTTGGCAATCATGATGATACATATGCCATCATGACTATCAGAAAAATGTCTTCATTGCCATACTACATATGTCAAAGCTGCTGATATTGTGTATTTTGTCAAGCAGTAAACTTGCTGTCAAAGCACACCTCAAAGTGTATCCCTGGATGACCAATTCAGTAACAAAGACTAAAAGAGAAAGATAACTAACTCCCTAAATAGATAGACTAAAATGACAGCAAAGTTGGTCAGACTAAACTTATCTGCTACAGGGGAGCACCTATTTAACCACTAAGCAAATTTGCAGAGCACAGCTAAGAGTCTTGGCAGCTGGCACAGCAGGGGGCACAAAGGAGGCCCAGAAACTGCTCCAGAGAGAGTATAGGAGCAGCTTAAAGTTGTGTGACAATGGCAGTGACGAGCCACAGGGCTTGGTCCCCAGCACTGTGTGGAGCAAGTACCCCTGGTATGGCAGAGCGCTTGACTCAAACACAGAGCCCTAGAGGGAGGATGCAGCTGCCCAGGTCTGGTGTTTCAAGGAGTGTCTGGAGCCTCTCCCTGGGGCTGGGGGTGATGGTGGCATCACCTGTGAGAGACATGCTCTGGTTGAGCCACTGAGTCAGCAGGTGAAGGAGCTATAGGAAGAGGGGAGCAGGCTGTGTAGCATCGAGGAGGATGAGCAGGAGATGGACAGGGTCCTCACAGAGACTCTATAGAGGCAAGAGCCTGAGCCACATGATGCAAGGAAGGAGGGGTGGCTAGCGGTCAGTCGTGCTTGAACGAGAGCAGGATGGATGCGCCCAAGTGGGGGGTGGGGGGTGGGGGTGGGATTGGAGCTGGAAGCTTGTGACTTCTGGTAGCAGGAGAAAGGCTCCTTCTCTACATGCAGATCTGGGTTTACAGAACCAATAGAGTACCTTGGTAGCCAAAGAGGAGAAACAAGCTCTGAGGGAGGCTTCAGAGCCAGCTGGGCCCGAACTGTTGTGGTAGGTTAACCTTGCCTGGCTGCCAGATGTCCACCCACCCAGCTGCTCTCTCACTCCCCCTCCTCAACAGGACAGGGGGACAAAATAAGATGAAAAAGCTCGTGGGTCAAGATAAAGACAGGGAAATTCCTTACCAATTATCGTCACAGGCAAAACAGACTCAACTTGGGGAAAAAATAAATTTAATTTTCTTGCCAATTAAAATAGAGTTGGATGGTGAGAAACAGACAAAAATTAAAACATCTTGACCCCATCCCACCCAGGCTCGACTTCACTCCTTTATTCCTGACTCCTCCCCATCCCCCTGAGCAGTACAAGGATATGGATATTTGGGGGCTGTGGTCAGTTAATAACATTTTGTCTCTACCACTCCTTCCTCCTCACACTTTTCCCCTGTTCCAGCATGGCTCCTCTCCATGGGCTGCAAGGAAATCCCTGCTCCACTGTGGTCTCTTCCATGGGCTGCAGTGGAATATCTGCTCCGGTACCTGGAGCACCTCCTCCCCCTCCTTCTCCACCCTTGGTGTTCACAGGGATGTTTCTCACATTTTTTTTTCCTCACTCCTCTCTCTGCCATGTGGTGTTTTGCCCTTTCTTAAATATGCTTTCATAGAGGTACCACCAGCTTTGCTGATTGGCTCAGCTCTGGCCTGCGGTGGGTCCGCTGTGGAACTGTCTGTGTCTGGCACAGGGCAGCCCCTGGTCTCTTCTCACAGAAGCCACCCCTGAAGTCCCACCCCTGGCTACCAAAACCTTGCCACAGTACACCCAATAGAACTGTGCATTAGCACCAAGAGGGAACATTGGGTGAGATGCAGTTGGAGTCTCCCTTCTGCAGGGGACCCATCTGCTGACCAGACATAGGATCATAGAATAGTTCAAGTTGGAAGGGACCTCAGAAGGGTCCCAGTCGAACATCCTTCTCAAAGCAGGGTCAACACTGAATTCAGACCAGGTTTCTCAGGGCTTTATCCAGTCAGGTGTTGAAAACATCCAAAGACAGAGATTGCACAACCCCTCTGGGCAACCTGCTCTACTGCTTGATTGACTTCATTGTGAAAAAGTTTTCTCATATTCAGTCAGAGCCTCTCTTGATTCAGCTTATGACCATTGCCTCTCATCCTTCCATCATGCACCACTGTGAAGAGCTTGGTTCTGTCTTCTTGTAGGAAAGGATCTGTCACAGGAGGTTTGTTGCTTGCTGGAGGCCCAGATACAGGATACTACAGAGAGGCTGCTACGGCTCGTCCAATCCTTTCACCTATTACCCCTTACTGCTCATTTGTTTGGATGCTGGTAACACTGCAAAAAAGAGACCTAGAGCAAATCGTGAGTGACAAAAGAGGTCTGGGAACAAGGGTGAAGCACATGGGAGCCCAGGTGTTCTTCTCAATACTGCAGGTTAAGGGAAAAGGCTCTGGTAGGAGCAGATGCATCCTATAGGTTAACACCTGGCTGCACAGCCAGTGCCCATGGCATCCTAATTGATTGATGAGGACTGCTGAGAAGGAACAAGAACCACCTGACAAAGTGGGACATCTTTGCCAATTTGGGGAGGAGGACTTTGAACTAGGTCTGACAGGTCATGATGACCAAAGCCTGAAGAGAAATAAAGGAACAGGGGCATAGAGAAAGTACCCAGGGGATAGATAGTCCCTCTCTTTCCCTGTGAAAGCAGCACAAGTGGGAGCCCATCTCAAGCGCCTGCACATAAACGCATGCAGCATGGAGGGGGACACACACAACAAAACCAAGAGAAATCAATATTCTGGGCACGGTTGCAGGGCTCTGTTCTCATTGGGATTACAGAGATGTGGGGGATAGGTCACATAAATGAAGTGCAGCCATGGATGAATGAAGCCCTTCAGAAAGGACAGGCTAGACAAGAGGCAGGGATGGGTTGTGCTCTGTGCAAAAGGAGTAGCTCAAACATACAGTTTTCCCCTGGAGTGGGGGAGGAGACAGTCAAGAGAATGTGAGTACAGAGTGGAGGACAGACCAACACAGGTGATGTCCGAGTATACTGGTTGTGGCCGCAATAGAGTTAAATTTCTTCATAGTAGCCTGCATGGGGCTATGTTTTGGATTTGCGATGAAAACAACGGTGTTGATAACACACTGATGATTTAGTTATTGATGAGCAGTGCTTACACAGCATCAAGGCCTTTTCTGCTTCTCACACCACCCAGCCAGCGAGTGGGTGTCATGGTTTAACCCCAGCCAGCAACTAAAGTGCCATGCAGCCACTCGCTCACTCCCTTCTCACCCAGGGGAGTGGGGAGGAGAATTGGAAAGGAATATAAAACTCGAGGGTTGAGATAAGAACAGTTTAATAATTGAGATAAAATATAACAAAAAGAACAACGATGATAATAATAATAACAGCTATAATGAAAAGGAGGGAGAATGGGAGAGGAATGAAATCCAAAGGGAAGGGAGAAAAGAAAACTAGTGATGTACAATACAACTGCTCACCACCCGCCGACCGATGCCCCACCAGTCCCCGAGCAATGATTTGCAGGCTCCGGCCAACACCCCACCCCCACCCCACCTGTTTATATACCGAGCATGCCGCCCCAAGTTATGGAATACCTCTTTGACTAGTTCAGGTCAGCTGACCCGGCTGTGTCCCCTCCCAACTTCCCATGCCCCTCCAGCCCTCTCGCTGGTAAGGCCCAAGACACTAAAAAGTCCTTGACCTAGTACAAAAACTACTCAGCAACAACTAAAAAACATCAGTGTGTTATTAATCTTGTTCTCACACCAAATCCAAACCACAGCACTGCACCAGCTACTAAGAAGATTAACTCTGTCCCAGATGAAATGAGGATGGTATCCAGCCCTTATTCCATACCATTTATGTCATGAAACATTTTCCAATACATAATCACCTCTCCTGTCCTTTAACATGAATACACAGAGAGCATTCCCTTAGTCTATGGACCATCTCTCTAAAGTCCATTGAGTTGATTTAGTCCATGATGTTGGGCTCCAACCATTATAACAGTCTTTCTAGGCAGGGAAGATGGTATGAGGTGTGGGATTGTTGCATTTGGAAGCCAGTTCTGATTCTATTACAGCTGCACTGATCTGGTTTCACCAAAGTCATTCTTCGTTGGTGTGGCGATTGACCAGGAATCAGGTTCAGATCTTCAAATCCAATGTGGTAGAGATGGGTGTCACAAGGCACACACTGTACTAATATCTATATAGAAGTGGCAATATACAATATTGTGCAACAATTAACATCACACAACTCAGTTCATTGGCTATTTTCACCCAAAATCAAATCCCCCTGAGGCACACATTGATCTTCCCCATCTTCCTGCATTACCCATCAAGTGCTCCCAGGTCCCTGAGCAAAAGCAATCCCACAAATGGGTTTGCCTTTGCCTGAGGCAGCAATAACCCAGACTGTTTTCCCCAGCATATTTTTTATGTGCACTACAGGAACTTTATCCCCTTATACAGTACGTAAAAGCTTTGATTGAGCAATGATAGCGTGACTGGCAGATCCTCTAGTGTTGACTAACCAGGTGGCTTTTGCTAGATGTGTATCGCAATGTTTGAAAGTTTCACCACCCATTGCTTTCACTGAAGTCTTTAACAGTCCGTTACATCGTTCAGTTTTCCCAGAGGCTGGTGCATGATAGGGAATGTGATATACCCACTCAATGCCATGCTCTTTGGCCCAAGTGTCTATGAGATTGTTTCAGAAACTAGTTCCGTTGTCTGATTCAATTCTTTCTGGGGAGACATGTAGCCACAAGACTTGTCTTTCAAGGCCCAGAATAGTGTTTTGGGCTGTGGCATGGGGCAGAGGATATGTTCCAGCCATCCGGTGGCTGCTTCCACCACTGTAAGCACATGGTGTTTGCCTGCGCAGCTTTGTGGGAGTGTGTTATAGTCAACCTGCCAAGCCTCCCCATATTTATATTTCAGCCGTTGTCCTTCATACCAGAGAGGCTTTAACCACTTGGCTTGCTTAATTACAGTGCATGTTTCACATTCATGGATCACCTGTGCAACAGTGTCCATGGTTAAGTCCACCCCTCGATCTCGGGCCCATCTATATGTTGCATCTCTTCCTTGATGGCCTGAGGTGTCATGGGCCCATCGAGCTATAAAAAATTCACCTTCGTGTTCCCAATCCAAATCTACCTGGGCCACTTCAGTCTTGGTTGCTTTATGTACCTGCTGGTTCTTTAGATGTTCTTCAGCGGCCCAACTCTTGGGTGCGTGAGCATCTACGTGACGTGCCTTCACAACCAGGTTCTCCACCCGAGCAGCGTTATCTTGCCACAGTGCAGCAGCCCAGATATGCTTACCTCTGTGCTGCCACTTGCTCTGCTTCCATTGCTGCAACCACGCTCACAGGGCATTTGCCACCACCCATGAGTCAATATAGAGGTAAAGTATTGGCCATTGTTCTCATTCAGCAATGTCTAAAGCCAGCTGGATAGCTTTTACCTCTGCAAAAAGATTCACCTTCTCCCTCACCAGTTTATGCAACTTGTCGTAGGGGACTCCATACAGCCACCTTCCACCTCCGACACTTTCCTACAATACGGCAGGACCCATCAGTAAATAAGGCATATTGCTTCTCATGTTCTGGCAGTTCATTATATACAATGGGGCTTCTTCAGAACGTGTCACCTCTTCCTCTGGTGTCATTCCAAAATCTTTACCTTCCGGCCAGTCCTTAATAATTTCCAAGTTACCTGGATGACTGGGATTTCCTATTTGAGCTCGTTCTGTAATCAGCGTGACCCACTTACTCCACGTAGCATCAGTTGTGTGATGTATAGAGGAAACCCTCCCTTTAAACATCCAGCCCAGCGCTGGCAAACGGGGCACCAGAAGGAGCTGCGGTTCACTACCAATCGCTTCTGAAGCAGCTCAAACCCCTTCATAAGCTGCCAGTATCTCTTTTTCAGTTGGAGTACAGTGGGCCTCAGATCCTCTATAACGCCCACTCCAAAAGCCCAAGGGTCGACCTCGAGTCTCCCCCGGTGCTTTCTGCCAGAGGCTCCAGGTAGGGCCGTTCTCCATGGCTGCAGTGTAGAGCACATTCTTTGCCTCTTGCCCTGTCTGTACTGGCCCAAGGGCTACTGCTTCAACTGTCTCCCGTTTAATTTGTTCAAAGGCTTGTCGTTGCTCAGAGCCCCATTTAAAATCACTCTTCTTTCGGGTCACTCGATAGAGAGGGCTTACAATCAGACTGTAATTTGGAATGTGCATTCTCCAGAAACCCACAACACCTAAGAAAGCCTGAGTTTCTTTCTTATGAGTTGATGGAGACATAGCTGTTATTCTGGTGATCACATCCATTGGGATTTCACGAGGTCCATCTTGACATTTTATTCCCAAAACCTAGATCTCCTGTGTGGGTCCCTTGACGTTACTTTGGTTTATGGCAAAACCAGCTTTCAGAAGGATTTGGATTATTTTCTCCCCTTTCTCAAAAACTTCTTCTGCTTTATTGCCCCATACGATGATGTCATCAATGTGTTGCAGATGGTTCAGGGTCTTCATCCTGTTCCAGTGCAGCCTGGACCAGTCCATGGCAGATGGTAGGGCTGTGTTTCCACCCCTGGGGCAGTCGATTCCAGGTGTTCTGGATGCCCCTCCAAATCAAAGCAAACTGTGGCCTGAACTCTGCCACCAAAGGGATTGAGAAAAATGCATTTGCGATATCAGTGGTGGCATACCACTTGGCTGCCTTTGATTCCAGTTCATATTCAAGTTCTAACATGTCTGGTACAGCAGCACTCAACAGCGGCGTGACTTCATTCAGGCCACGATAGTCCACTGTTAGTCTCCATTCTCTGTTAGAATTTTGCACTGGCCATATGGGGTATTAAAGGGCGAACGGGTCTTGCCAATCACTCTTTGCCTCTCTAGTCAGCGAATCAGCTTATGGATGGGAATCAGGGAGTCTCGGTTGGTACGGTATTGCTGCCAGTGCACCGCTGTAGTAGCAATCAGCGCCTGCTGTTCTTCGACTTTCCGTAACCCCACCACAGACGGGTCTTCTGAAAGGCCAGGCAAAGTAGACAGCTACTTAATTTCCTCCGTTTCCAAGGCAGCTATACAGAAAGCCCACCGATACCCTTTCAGATCCTTGAAATACCCTCTCCTGATATAGTCTATGCCGAGGATACATGGAGCCTCTGGGCAGGTCACAATGGGATGTTTTTGCCACTCGTTCCAAGTCACGCCTATTCTAGCCTCCAATACACTTAGCTGTTGAGATCCCTCTGTCACTCCAGAAATACTAATTGGTTCTGCCCCTTCATAGCTTGATGGCAGTAGAGTACACTGTGCACCAGTACCTACTAGAGCTTTATATTCCTGTGGGTCTGATGTGCCAGGCCATCATATTCACAGAGTCCAGTAAACCTGGTTATCCCTGTCCTCCACCTGACTGGAGGCAGGGTCCCCCTAATCCTGGTCGTAGGGTTGCCCACCGGGACGGCAAGTGGTGCGAAATGGATGTAGCATGTAGTAGTTCTGCAGACTTATATCTTGCCAGAATAGATTAGGATTCTTTTTCACAGGATCAAGAGTAAAGCCAGCCCTGTCACTCTGTCTGGGTAGCTGTTCTCTGGAGACTGGAGCAGCAACCTTCCTGGAAGAATCCTTATTTATGATTGTTTATCCTTGTAATTCAACGCACTCGTGCCTCCAGTGTTGAGGTAGGTTTTCTATCCCACCTCCTCATGTCCCCTCCGTGGTCCTGCAGGTCAAACCACAGGGTACCTCATGGTGCGTATCTTCTGTATACTCCCTCCCAAACAGAAGGGCGTCTACGGTTGATAGCTGAGATGTGGGTCTGTACAGGTCGAGAGTAGGATATATCCTCGTCGAGTTGCTGGACCAGCCTCTCCACAGCTGAGATGATGGAGGTAGAGACGCTGTCTTCATAGTACTGGAGACGGCGAACCACTTCATCCACCGTTGGTGGTGTGTCATCTTTCCAACCCATTATTGCCAATAAGCGTGCATATGATGATGGTATATGCTCTGTACCAATTTCCTCCACATGGGTCGTGTGCACAGAACTTCATTGGGATCCGTGGGTGACTGTGGATCATCCTGGTCATAATAAATCATCCCTTTGATGGTTAATTCCCTCAAGTACTGGATACTTTTCTCTATTGCAGTCCACTTGCCTGGGCGATGTGTAATATCCTCCTTGTAGGGATACCTTAACGCTTGACAGGAGTTGCTTTGAGAGGCTGAGGGTTTCCGTTCCTTTTCCAATTGCCTTGTCAATGTCCCCTTCTTTAGAAAGTGTTCCCAGCTGCTTGGTTTCCCTACCCTCCAACTCTACACTATTAGCCCCATTATCCCAGCATCGAAGCACCCAGGTGTTCACCTGATTGACGGGCATAATCTTTCCGCATATCCCACAGTTCATTCAGGGATAGGGATTGAGAGGTTACCTCTTGTTCGCCGCCTTCATCCTGATCCTGTGATGTCCCTGCTTCATCCTCCCCCTTTCCCAAATGAGCTGCTTCTGTTTCCATTTCTTCTTATGTATAGGAGCCACTGATACTGACATGGGCTGGTCTTCTGCATCACTCGGTGCGGGGGCCAAGGTAGCTGCAGTGCCCGCCACAGGGGCTGGAGCAGCCACAGCACCTGCGGTGGGGGCTGGGGTAGCCTCAGGTGATGCTGGAGCAGCTGCTGTTTCTGCCATGGAGGCTAGAGTAGTTACAATTAGTCGCTTAAATCTCCACCAGGACCAGGAGGTGAAAACCACATTCATTATTCCTAGCAATAGGGTCAGGACCTGCGCTACGGTGCCTCCAATAGACCAAAGATATTCAGATTTCCAAAACTCCTAACTGCTTCAGTAATTAGCCCTGGGGAGAAGGGGGAGGTGTCTACCCCACCCATAGGCTGACTCTCTGGGAAAAAAAAGCCAAAGGTGCAGTTGTTGGCATTCCCCTCCCCCCAGGGGCCACCCGACACACAGGGGTGACAACAACACCGCATACACAGACCAGATTAGTTTTACGACCAGCGAGTGCATCATATCATAAACCAGTACTATATAGTACAACACTATGATAACTTTAGCCCAGGTCCCAAGGAGAACAAACAGCACAATGGGGAACACTTACTGCAAGTAAATTAAATAACGCAACCCTGAGACCGTGGGCAGTAACTTCAAGAGCAGGGAAGTCGGCATTGCGGCCGATGATTATTAACCCAGTCCAATGAATACTGACAACAATTTAATTCTAACACAGTCTGGTTGGACCTGTTGTTATCTCAACCCTTCGAGCCCCACGTTGGGCACCAAAAAGGACTGTCATGGTTTAACCCCAGCCAGCAACTAAGTACCATGCAGCCATTCGCTCACTCTGTCCTCACCCAGGGGAGTGGGGAGGAGAATTGGAAAGGAATGTAAAACTCGAGGGTTGAGATAAGAACAGTTTAATAATTGAGATAAAATAATAATAACAACAACAACAGTTATAATGGAAAGGAGGGGGAAGGGGAGAGGAATGAAATCCAAAGGGAAGGGAGAAAAGAAAGCTCGTGATGCACAATACAACTGCTCACCACCGGCTGACCGATCCCCAGCCAGTCCCCGAGCAACAATCTGCAGGCCACAGCCAACACACACACACACACACACACACAGAGCCCCCCATTTACACAGAGCCCCCCATTTATATACCAAGCATGCCATCCCATGTTATGGAATATCTCTTTGGCTAGTTCAGGTCAGCTGACCCGGCTGTGTCCCCTCCCAACTTCCTGTGCCCCTCCAGCCCTCTCGCTGGCAAGGCCCGAGATGCTAAAAAGTCCTTGACCTAGCACAAAAACTACCCAGCAATAACTAAAATCATCAGTGTGCCATCAGCATTGGTTTTACACCAAATCCAAAACACAGCACTGCACTAGCTACTAAGAAAAAAATTAACTCTATCCCAGCCGAAACCAGGACAGTGGGCTGGGGGTGCACAAGAAGTTGGGAGGGGACAGAGCCCGGACAGGTGACCCCAACTGACCAAAGGGATATTTCATACCATATGATGTCATGCTCAGCATATAAAGCTGGGGGAAGAAGAAGGAAGGGGGGGACACACGACATTCAGAATTACAGGGTGTATCTTCCTAAGTATCTGTTATGCATGATGGAGCCCTGCTTTCCTGGAAATGGCTAAACACCTGCCTGCTGATGGGAAGTAGTGAGTGAATTCCTTATTTTGCTTTTTGCTCGTGCACGCAGTTTTTGCTTTACCTGTTAAACTGTCTTTATCTCGACCCACGAGTTTTCTCACTTTTACCATCCCACTGGGTGGGGATTGAGCAAGCAGCTGTGTGGTGCCTAGTTGCCAGCCAGGGTTAAACCACGACACTGGAGAGATGGCTGCTATAGACCACCTGATCAAGAGGAAGTAGAGGAAGCCTTCTTTATGCAACTGGAAAAAGCCCACACAATCACAGGCCCTGGTACTCATGAGGGACTTTGACCGTTTTTTTTTCTAACCAATATCTAACACCAATATCTGATGGAAAGACAACATGAAAGGACAAAAAACGATCGAGGAATTTTTTAGAGTGTGTTGAATACAAGCTCTTGATGGAGATAACAAGCCAACTAGGGGAAGATCTTGGGCCTGTCACCCACAAACAAAGAACAGGTTGGGGACATAAAGGTCAATGGCACCCTTGGCAGCAGCCACGATGAGGATGAAGTTGAAGATCCTGAAAGAAGTGAGCAAGGCACACAGCAAAATTACAACCCTGGACTTCAGGAGAGCAGATTTCAGCTTGTTAAAGGACCTGTTTGGCAGGATACTATGAGAGACTGTCCTAAGGGATCAAAGGGCTCAGGAGGTCTGGTTGATCCTCAGAAAGACAACCTCCTCAAAGCACAAGAATAATCCACTCAGACATGCAGGAAGTCGAGCAAGTGTGGCGGAAGGCCAGCATAGATGAACAGGGGATTCCTGACTGAGCTCAAAGACAAAAAGGAAGTACACAGAAGGTGGGAGCAGGGAATGGCTACCCAGGAGGAATATGGAGACACATGCAAGGATTTAGTTAGGAAAGCCAAAGCTTGGCTGGAGTTGGAACTAGCAAGAAATGTAAAGGGCAACAAGAAGGCCTTCTACAAGTACAGCATCAGCTAAGGAAAACACATTGCCCACTGCTCACTGGAGCACGTAATCTAATAGCTAAGGACATCAAAAAGACTAAGGAGCTCCGTAAGGTTGGCCCTCAGGTCTCTCAGATCCCTGAGCCTAGTGGCAGACTCTGGGGCAGGGAAGTATTACTCACGGTAGAGGAAGACTGAGTTAGGGGGCACTTCAGCCAACTGGACATACACAAGTCCATGGAACCAGACAAGATGACCCTGAGGGTTCCTGATGACTGGAAAAAGGCAAACATCACACCCATCTTCAAGAAGGAGAATCCAAGGAGATGAAGACTGGTCAATCTGGGAAGGTTGGGGAGCAAATCCTCCTGGAAGCCATGTCCAGGCACACAAAGGAACTGGGCTTGCTCCAGTACGCCCATGTCTTTCTTGTACTGGGGACCGACCAAAAGCGGACACTACTCCAGATAAGGTCTCACAAGTGCCAAGACAAGAGATGGAAAGGATCACTTCCCTGGAACTGCTGGCTGCACTGTTACTAATACAGCTCAAGATGCTGTTGGCCTCCTTTGCTGCAAGGGCACACTGTTGGCTCATGTTCAACTTGTTGTCCACCAGGAACTCCAGGTCCTTTTCTGCAGAGCTGCTTCCTAGGCAGTCAGCCTCCAGCCTGTACTGTTGCACAGGGTTATTCCAGCCCAGGTGTGGGACTTGGCATTTGTTTCTGTTGAACATCATGAAGTACCTGTCAGCCCATTTCTCCAGCCTGTCCAGGTCTCTCTGAAGGTCAGCCCTGCCCTCCAGCACATTGACTGCTCCCCCCAATTTGGTGTCATCTGCAAACTTGCCAAGAGTGCACTTTGTCCCCTCATCCAGGTTGTTAATGAAGACATTAAACAGTATTGGTTCCAGTACTGATCTCTGAGGGACCCTACTAGTTACTGGACCCCAGCTGGACTTTGCACCACTGATCAAAACTCTTTGAGCCCAGCAGTCCTGTCAATTTTCCACCCGTCTTATCACCCACTTATCCAGCCCATATCATACCAATTTGGTGGAAAGGAGACTGTGAGAGAGTGTGCCAAAAGCCTTTCTTCAGTCAAGGTACACAACATCCCCTCCCCTCCCCTTGTCAACAGAACCAGTCACCACGTCATAGAAAGCAATGAGGTTGGTAAGGCATGATTTGCCCTTGGTAAAGCCATTTTGGCTGCTCCCAGTCACCTTCCTGTCCTTCATGTGTTTAGAAATGGCTTCTAAGAGGATTTGCTCCATAACCTTTCCAGGGACTGAGGTGAGGCTGGCTGGCCTGTAGTTCCTTGGATCCTCCTTCTTGAAGATGGGTGTGATATCTGCCTTTTTCCAGTCATGAGGAACCTCTTCCAATTGTTATATGACTTTTCACAGATGATAGAGAGCAGCCTCACAGTGACACTGGCCAGATCCTTCAGCACCCCCAGATGCATGCCATCTGATCCCATTGGGCTTGTGTATGTCCAAGTGGGTTAAGTGATTCCTAAGGCTTTCTTCCTCCACTGTGGCTACCGCTTCACCCCCACACACTCTGCTAGGATTCTCAGGGAACTGGGAGGCCTGAGGGCATACCTTACTGTGAAAAATGAGGCAAAAAGGGCATCTGAGTACCTCAGCTTTTTCCCTGTCGCTTGCCACGAGATCCCCTGCCCCATTGAACAATGAGCTCATGCTTTCCTTAGTCTTCATTTTGCTACTGATTTACTTAAAAAAAAACTTTCTTGTTGCCCTTCACCTCCCTTGCTAGCTTCAACTCCAGCTGAGCTTTGGCTTTCCTGACTGCATTTCTATTTGTGCACACGGTCTCTATATCCCTCCCAAGTAGCATGCCCCTGCTTCTACCTCCTGTGTACTTCTTTTTTGTGTCTGAGCACGGTCAGGAGCTGTCTGCTCATCCATGCTGGCCTTCTGCCACACTTGCTCAACTTCCTGCACATTGCAAATGGACCGTTCTTGTGCTCTGAGGAGTTTGTCCTTGAAGATCAACCTGCTCTCCCGGGCACCCTTGCCCTCCAGGGCAATTTCTCATTGGATCCTGCCAAGCTGGTCCTTGAACAGGCCAAAGTCTGCTCTTCTGAAGTCCAGGGCTGTAATTCTGCTGTTTGTCTTGATCACGCCTCTCAGGATCTTAAACTACACAGTCTCGTGGTCGCTGCAGCCAAGGCTGCCCTCAGCCTTCACACCATCAACCGGTTCTTCCTTGTTTGTGAGTAGCAGGTCCAACAGTGCGTTTTCCCTAGTTGGTTCATTGATCACCCTCATCAAGAAATAGTCTTCCATACTCTCCAGAAGTCTCCTGGATTGCTTGCACCCTGCTGTATTGTCCTTCCAGTAGATACTGGGGTGGTTGAAGTCCCGCATGAGTGCCAGGGCCTGTGACTGTGAAGCTTTCTCCAGCTGCCTAAAGAAGGCTTCATCTACCTCTTCTTCTTGATCAGGTCTGTAGCAGACATCTAGTACAGCATCACCTGTGCCAGTCTGTCTTCTAATCCTTACCCGCAAGCTTTCAATTGCTTTGTCACCTGTCCTAAGGTAAAGCTCCATGCATTCAAGCCGCTCCTTTGTGTAGAGCTCAACCCCTCCTCCTCGCCTGCCCACCCTATCTTTCCTGAAGAGCATGTATCCCTCCACTGGAGCACTCCAATCAGGAGAGCTATCCCACCACGTCTCCATAATCCCAATGAGGTCATAGCTCTGCAACTGTGTACAGACTTCTAATTCCTCCTGCTTGTTCCCCATGCTACACGCATTTCTGTTCAGGCATTTGAGATGGGCCCCAAGTCATGCTGCTTTTACAGGGCAAGTGTGAGAGCCTCCCTTGTCATGCTGTCCCCCAGATATGTTTGTTCTGCCCCTTGTGCCTTCACTTCTCTTCAGGTTACGGAAACCCTCCCCCGGCATATCTACTTTAAAGCCCGCATCACTCGGTTAGCAAGCCTGTTTGCAAAAACACTCTTGCCCCACTTTGTCAGATGTATCCCATCCTTGCTCAGTAGCCCTCGCTCCTCAAAGAGGGTCCCATGGCCATAGGAGCCAAAGCCCTGCCTGTGACACCAGCCACACAGCCAGGTCTTGACCCACTGGATGAGTCCACTTCTACCTGAGCCTTTCCTCCTTACTGGCAGTATGGAGGAGAATACCAGCTGGGTCCCCATGCCCTTCACCCTCACCCCCAGAGTTCTGTAGTCACTTGTGGAAATACTCCAGGTTATCCCTGGCAGTAACATTGGTGCCCACATGGTAATAGTCTGAGGGCCAGACAAGCCTTGGCAGTCCCTTTGCAACATCCCGTATCCTGGCCCCTGGCAAGCAAAAAGCCTCCCAAGACATCAGTTTGGGTCAGCAGGTAGGTGCCTCTGTCCCCCACAGGAGAGGGTCCCTTTCCTTTTTCCCTTTGTGCAGACATAAGGTTTGGGCTCAGCTGACTCTGATGCATACCCTGAAGGGTCTTGTTTGTCCTCACCAGTGCCCAGGGCACTATACTCAGGGCAGTTGCAAGTCTGCAGGTGGAGCAGGAACCTTTCTTCCATTTGCCAAAAGTCACAAGCTTCCAGCCTTCTCCACCTTGACAGCCACCCTCAGCTACCTGTTTGACCATGGCCTCTAGCTGTCCCTCCTTCCTTGCTCTGTGTGGCTCAGGCTGTTGTCTCTGCAGAGTTTCTGCAAAGACCCTGTCAATCTCCTCATTGTCCTCCCTGATGATTTGCAGCCTGCTCACCTCTTCCTGCACCTCCTTCGCTCAGCACCTCAACCAGAGCACCTCTCTCACAGGAGATGCCACCACTGCCCCTAGTCCCACAGAGAGGCCCCAGGCGCACTCTGCAGCCCGAGATCTGGGAAGTGGCATCCTCCCACCCCACCCCAACTCTGTTTGGATCAAGGCCTCCAGTGTGCCAAGGGCATTATCACCAGTCAGTGCTAGGGAGCGTGCCCTGCTTTATGTTGAGACCATCACTGCACAATCTCCAAGCAGCTCCATGCAGTCCTCAGCGTCCCCTCTGCACCACAGCCGTGTTGTTAGTATCTGCTGCTCTCTGTGAGCCGGATCCTCCCTAATGAGGAGTCAGCCTTTCTGTGTGCAAACTGCCGTGCAAACTGAGAGCAGCCCCTGCAGCATCCCAGGTGCTTTGCGCCACAAACTGCCCCTGCTAGTGAGTGGCTGCACCTCTGTTTGCAGTGCTCTGGGCTGCTGCACTCCCTAAGGAGCAACTAAATAACAAAATCATTGCATGCTTTGTAGAGGCTAGGAATTTCTATGTGTTTGGAAGATGTCATCTTTTTTTTTTGTACTTGTAGATGCTCAGTATACTGAAAGAGTGATGACAGATGCACCAGGTGTAGCTGTTTATTGGTGGTGCATCAATCAAAAGATATTAATGAGGCCCTAAGTTTTAGAAGCATGCTAAACAGGAAGAAAAAATGGGAGTGACATTTACTAAGGTAACTTGACTGTTTTCTAAATTACTGGAGTTAGAAGAGCTAGTGAAATAAAAAAATCTGTTATTCTTGCTCTAAAGCAAGTTACTCTTGCTTTAGTACATATTCTAATATCCCTTTAGAGAGTCATTATTGACTTATATGAAATACAGCTTGACTAATTATTTGCCTGTCAACTTCATAAATGTAAATAATGAACTGGCGACAAATGTTCTTAAAAATATCATGTAAGTTTATTTACCAAATGTATATCTTTTAGTTTAATACTTTGCCTAGGCACCCTCATTTTGGGGGAGCTGTCTTTGAGCAAAGTTTTTCTCAATCTGCTATCTAAATTGTTGTTGGATTGAATGTCCTATCAAGCTGATTGGGGGACTTGCTGTTCACCCATTCCCCAAAGCTGTTTCAGAGGCAAATTGCAGTACTTCTTTTGATGAAAATTGCCAGGTTTTTAGGTTGAATACTTAATTTGTCTGAAGGATGATTTGTGACTCATTTCAGTAATGCTTTCATGAATTCTGGTGATGTAGGAAATGACTACTGGGAAGAAGAATTTTTTCATAAGTAATATTGTGTTCAGCAAGGATTTAAAGCATCTATTCTATTAATTTCCTTTGAATGTGCACAGATTGTCCTTGTTTGTTCATATATAGACCTGGGGCTATATCCTGAATTTTCTGTATCTGACATTCCTTTAGTACAACTTGGAAAGTTGGAGCAGACCAGAAGGTGTTATCTTAATTGCAGAGGGAAGGGTATGCTGGAGAAAGTGGTACTATGTTGTGGGTATAGCTGCTTCCTTGCAGTAGCTGGCTATGAGAATGTAACCTTACTCGTTACGAGCCCCTTGTAATGTTAACTTGAGTATAGTGTGTGTACTTCAAGAAACCACACCTTCTTGTAGCTTTTCTCTCCTCCTATAACAAAGTAGAGCACCTCAAGTACTGATTGTCTTCCAACTTATGTTATTCTTTTAAATCTTAATGAAGCAATAACGATGGGTAGGGATATACAAATAAGTTACTGTTAAATCAGGTAGCGTAATAACTTGAGCATGTAATTTATTTTTTGATAATTTTCAGGTTTTTGTCCCCAAAGATGGGCACTGTTGCAGATTAATTGACTTGCTCTGAGTTTGCACATTTGCTGATATTCTAGGAACTTGGTTTTTTGCTCATACCAGAAACAGATATTCTTGCCCTGAGTATCATTACTGGTGAATACCACACAGTGCTTTACACCTTTTAAATCATTAGAGAAGCATGCTTGCAGCAGTCTCCTCTCTGGTGTTCTACTTGCAGATTTAAATGTGGCATTACTAGCCATAGAATAGTCTATAGCTATAGAATACTCCTGTAAAGAAGACTGATTTAAAAAAAAAAAATATTACTTGGGCAGAGAATAGAACACTAATTCATTGTAAAATGATATTTTAAGATAACTCTGTGACAATTGGCCTAAGAATCTGCTAAACATTGAGTTACTGTTATTTAAAGGTGGATGTGCCACGTGAAGGAATGGATGATTTTGTGTATGGTGGTGGGTGCATGGGTTTCCCCATCCTTCTGCGTTACCCACCAAGTACACCCAGGTCCTCGAGCAAAGACAATCCCACAAATGGGTTTTCCTTTTCCCATGGGAGGAGCAACCCACACTGCCTTTCCCAGCCACTTCCCTATGTGCACTACAGGGGTCTTATCTCCTCCCACCATATGTAGGGGCTGTATTTGGGCAGGACTAGGTCAGTTATCAGATCCTCTGGTGTTAACTAGCCAAAGTAGTTTCTAATTTTACATCCCAGTGCTTCTGTGCCCCAGCGCCCAATGCTCTCAACACAGTCTTTAACAGTCCATGATATCATTCAATCTTTCTAGAGGTTTGTGGGTGATAGGGGATGTGATACACCCAGTCAAGGCTGTGTTTCTTGGCCCAGGAGTCTATGAGGTTGTTTTGGAAATGAGTCCCATTGTCTGACTCGATTCTTTCTGGGGTGTCCTGTTGCCACAGAACTGGCCTTTCAAGGCCCAGGATGGTGTTTTGAGCAGTGGCATGGTTTACAGTGTATGTTTCTAGCCACCCAGTAGTTGCTTCCACGCAGCACTTGCCTTGGCAAGTTTGTGGCAGTATAGGCAATTGACATATTGATATGCCAGCCACCGCCCGCTATTCCAGGGACGCTTTACTCATGTGGCTTGCTTCATTGCGGTACGTGTTTTGCATTCATGGGTGACCTGTGTGATGGCCTCAACAGTCAGGTCCACCCCTCAATCACAAGCTCATCTGTACATTGCACCCCTCCCTAGATATCCTGATGTGTCATAGGCCCTCCAAGCTATGAATAGCTCACTCTTACTTTCTCAGCCCAGGTTCACCTGAGTCACTCCAATTCTGGCAGCCTGGTCTACCTGCTTGTTGTTTTGATGTTCCTCAGTGATGCGGTTCTTGGGCATGTGAGCATCTACACAAAGGAAGGCGAGAAGATTTCTAGATAGAGATAACAACAGTTAAATAGGGAAAGCAAAAGCCACATGCACAAGCAAAGCAAAAAGGGGAATTTATTCACTACTTCCCATTGGCAGGCAGATGTCCTGCCACTTCCTGGAAAACAGGGCCTCAGCATGTGTAATGGTTGCTCGGGAAGAAAAATGTCATAACCACAAACCTGTGGAGAGCCCATGCTGGAGCAGTCTTTTCCTGAAGGACTGTAGTCTATGGAGAGGACCCACGCTGGAGCAGGGGAAAAGCATGAGGAGGAAGGAGCAGCAGAGACTGACCGCAACCCTATGTTCCCCATCTCCCCCCTGTGCTGCTCAGGGTGGGAGGAGATAGAATAATTGGGAACAAAAAGAGTGAGCCTGGGAAGAAGGGGGAGCAGGGGGAAGGTGTTTTAGTTTTTGTCTTTGTTTTTCACCATCCTACTCTATTTTAATTGGCAGTAAAATAAATTAATTTTCCCAGAGTCGAGTCTGTTTTGGCCACAACAGTAACTGGTAAATGATCTCCCTGTCCTTATCTCAACCCATGAGCTTTTTTATCTTATTTTCTCCCCCCATCCTGTTGAGGAGAGGGAGTGAGAGAGTCTGGCAGCCAGCCAAGGTGAACCCACCACCAAATGTAATCTCTCTTGCTCATTACTTTCAGATCTTGGCTTAGATGGATAAGGAACTGGCAGGATGGCTGCATCCAAAGAGTTATAGTCAACAGCTCAATGTCCAAAAGGAAAACAGTAACGAGTGGTGTTCCTCAGGGGTCTGTACTGGGACCAATACTATTTAATATCTTCATCCATGACATAGTGAGACTGAGTGCACCCTCAGCATGTTTGCAGATGACACCAAGCTGAGTGATGCAGTTGATTCACTAGGGGGAAGGGATGTCATCCAGAGGGACCTTGACAGGCTTGAGAAATTACCCATATTGGATAATCTCATTTTGTAGGAGTACCTTGGGGGCAGTGTCAAAGCAGAACTTCTTAACTGGGCTCTGTCCAAGCTGACTCCTATAGAATCACTGAAAGTGTCTCTGCACTGGGATACCCAGTGTTGCAGATTTCAGGAGGGTTCATATACTCAGATGCAATGCTGGCAACATTTTGTGTATTCTCAAATAAGTTTACCCCTGAGCCGGAAATGGTTTCCTGTAGAAAGATAAAGCCAATTGGGAATTTGAAGCCACAGGGAGGTTTTCTAGTTTTACCCTATTTATTTCTTTGCAAACTTGCTGTGTTGTCTGTTAGAACAAAATGGAGAAGCAATCATAAAAGTACGGACCCTTGAGGGACATCACTCGTTACTGGTTTCCACTTGGACACTGAGCCATTGAATATAACTCTTTGGATGCGGCCATCCAGCCAGTTCCTTATCCATCTAAGAGTCCATCCATCAAACCCACCTCTCTCCGATTTAGTGACAAAGATGTTGTGGGGGAATACGTCAAAGGCCTTACAGAACTCCAGGTAGATGACATCAGTAGCTCTTCCCTTGTCCACCGATGCAGTCACTCCATCGTAGAAGGCCACCAGACTAGTCTGACATGATTTGCCCTTGGGGAAGCAATGTTGGCTGTCCCTAATCACATCTCTGTTTTCCATATGCTTCATCATAACTTCCAGGAGGATCTGTTACATCATTTTGACCAGGCACAGAGGTGCGGCTGACTGGTCGGTAGTTCCCAGGGCCTACATTTTTAAAATGGGTGTGATGTTTCCCTTTTCTCCAGTCACTGGGGACTTCACCTGACATGACTTTTCAAATATCGTGGGGAATGGCTTGGCAACTACATCAGCCAATTCCCTCAGGACCCCGGGATGTATCTCGTCACGTCCCATGGACTTGTGTATGTTCAGGTTCCTCAGGTGGCCTTGAACCTGATCTTCCCCCATGATGGGTGGGACTTCATTCCCCCAGTGCCTGCCTTGAGATTCAGGGACCCGAAAGATGTGGGAAGAGTCGGGGAAAACTGAGGCAAAAAAATTGTTGAGTACCTCTGCCTTCTCCATGTCAGTTGTCACGAGATATCCTGTCCTATTTATTGGGGAGTGGGGATCTGGGTGTGTACAATTTCTTTTGTCTTCCTTTTCTGGCCAACGTACCTGTAGAAGCCCTTCTTGTTATTCTTCACATCCCTTGGAGAGACCTTGATTAAGAAATTGTCCTCAACACACTCCAAGAGTCTCCTGGACCGCTTACAGCTTGCTGTGCTGCTCTTCCAGCATACGTCAGGGTGATTGAAGTCCCCCAGCAGGATCAGAGCCTGCGAGCGTGATGCTTCCCATAGTTGAAGTAAGAACGCTTTGTCAACAGGCTCCCCTTGATCAGGCGGCCTGTAGTAAACACCAGCCACAAGGTTTCCTTTGTTGGCTTGGGCCCTAATTTTTACCCGTAAGCTCTCAACCTGTTTGTTGCTGTTTTTCAAAGACAGCTCTGTGCCGTCATTCCATTCCTTTACATAGAGGGCAAACCCCCCACCCCTCATTCCCTGCCTTTCCCTTCTGAACAGTTTATAGCCATGGATTCCAGCGCTCCAGTCGTGCAATTCGTCCCACCACATTTCAGTGGTAACAATCAGATCATAGCTTTCTAGCCGCACAGAGGCTTCCAGCTCCTCCTGCTTGTTAGCCATGCTGCGTGCATTGGTATTGAGGCACTTCAGCTGGGCTACCTACCTTGTCACCTTTTTAGCGGGACAAGCCCTAATTCCTTTGAGGCGTTTCCCTGTTTGTTCCTAATACATCAAAAGCCCGTGGCTCTTCTCTGTTCCTCAAAACCGCATCCATCCCCTTCCCCTGCTAAGTCTAGTTTAAAGCGCTCTGTATCATTGGCTGCCTTTAAGCTTAAAGTGTCCATATTGATTTACCAATTAAAATTATTTTCATAACAGAGTTACAGATTAGAAAGGCTTTGATTAACATTCTTCTACTGAATGCCTTAGTTTTTCTTTGAACCCCTCTGCTATTGTCTACATCTTTAGTTCATCAGGTATAAATAGGATGGTATATAAAATAACTGTGATATAGTCCTCAAGGGTTTATACTCATAATTATTTGCCTTTATTCTCTACAAGGCTGGGAAGTCTATTGTCCAAGTGTGAGCATCACAGTACAGAAAGATGCATTTGGGAGGAACGATCACAGGAGACTTCTTTCTGGCTCTAATGTTTTTTCGGCTTGAATAACATGGCTTCTTTGTTATCTTAGTAGCTAGTCTCAAGAAGTAGCTGCAGATGGGGAAACCTCAATAACATCTGTGTCTCAACTGCATTTTCAGGAGGAGGAAGTTGCAATTCACTTTAAAGCTAGAACTAACTGAAATGCCTAAGGTTACATAGGGACGTTTTCCTGAGGTTTCCTTCTAGAAATACCTGCTCCTTATGTTCAAAATTAGTCAACAGAGTGACTTAAAACAAGGTAGAGCTTTCATTTGTTTATTATAATTTTACTTTTTTAAAAGGTATACTTTTAATACTGTGGGAGTTGAGAATAAAGATTTAACTTGGATGCCAGGTTTTTACATGGGGGGGGGAGGTTGATTTTTTTTATATGTTTTTTTTTTCTTTCAAGGAAGCATGTGAAAAGTAAGAAAAAATAAGCTCACTATGATATGTACTTTATTCATTATATTCTTACCTTTCACCCTCTATCTCTCAGTAAATTTGTTAGTTTAGGAATTGCTTTTGTTTATACTTCAAATTACCTAATGATTGATTCAGTTAAGATACTGATAATTAAATTAATTCATGTTGTTTTGTTTATAGATGCTGGTGTTTGAGTGTAGTAGGAATAAATATCCATCTCTGTCACTGTCTTGCTGCTTGATTAAGGCTATAAATTAAACCATACGCATCTGTAGCAAATTAAGCTGTCCTCATTTTAAAAAACTGTAAACACATAATACAGCCCCTGAAGCAATTCAGCCTTATAAATTTATCCCAGAAAAATGAGTTTTATAATTGTTCTATCTATGTATCAGTACAGAGGCTGCTTATTAAACATTTTGGAAATGCACAATTCTCTTGTATGCATCACAGTGTGGTAAAACAAGTTTATTCATGCCCTGAGGTTGGCCACTATGTCAATGTGTTATCTTTTGGGCTCAGTTTTTCTGGGGTTTTTTTTGGTGTGTGGTTTTTTGGGGGTTTTTTGTTTGTTTAAGGGACATTTAGATGGTCTTTATAAGGTAAATTCTCTTCTTTATGTAAAAAAAATTAGAATAAAAGGATGCTTTGCAAATAAAGTAAAACTAAAAATACATCTGTGAAATATTCCTGTTAAAATATTATTTCCAAAATGAGCATGAAAAGTAGTTCCCCCAATTTGATTTTACAGTAATTGAACTTATTCAGAGCATTTTTAGAATTTACTTTAAATTTTTCATCTTAGAGTTCTCTTCCATATGCCTTCTTCACTTGGTATGACTCCATAACAGTTCTATTGCAATAATGTTTTCTTATACTTGATGTGCAACGAACAAATGTGTTCCTTAAGTGGGGTGGGGGGGGGTTACTACTTTTTTTATTCCAGTTAATATTTCAAAGAAAATAACTGTTTATACACTACAGTAGTTAAAAGAATGACTGCGTAACTGAAGCAATGTATACCTCAGTGGTTTAACTCTAATCACAGGAAAACCCCTGTACTGTTGGAGTAATATGCATGTAATTAGTTGAAGGCTTGAGAAAATCTGTGAGGATAATGAATGAATGAAACATGCTCTACAACAGAGTAGTTTCATAACTTACTACCAGCACTATTGTGAGCACAGAAAGGAGAAGAGTCACGAGATACTCCCATTTCTTACAGTCAAAAAAATGATGGAAGCACCAGACTCGATTGGTTATGATAGCAGCCTTGTTAGACTTGGAGAGCCCATTTCCCTCCCCCCTCCTTTCTCAAATATCAAAGGATTCATCAGCAGTGCAGGTCAAAAAGAATCAGGGTTAAGTAATAATTCTAATTTGGAAGTCCAGGGAAATCTTAAAATCTGGTTGTGGGCTAATATTTTAAGTATACATGCTTATTTTAGTCATAAGGAAAAATTACCTGAAGAAAAAGTTCAGTGGAAAGACAGATTAAGCTAATTTGCAGGTAAAAAAAAAAAAAAAAAAAAAAAAAAAATCAGACTCAACTTTAAATTCTATTTTATTTTACAAATTGTGTTCATAACAGATCTTATTAAGATTAGAAGAATAAAATGCTTGAAGCACAACACTTTAATGACCGAACATTGCTCTAACTTACCCAAGCCCAAACCAGTTGAAATTAACAGTGTAGAAGTTTTTCACTGACAGTTAAATAGTTTAGCCAGTTTTCCTTTCTGTTCTTAACCAGGATCATAGGAAATAAATATTCATTATCAAATTTTCCTTTTAGATAAATGAATTGGTGGATGCCCGTGATGTCAGCATTGGAGCCTGGTTTGAAGCTCATATAGAAAATGTTACTCGAGCAACAAAAGGACAAAAGAACGGTAAAGCTCAAGTAAAGAGTGGCAATTCTTACAAAAGGACTAATGGAAACTTAAGTCAAGATCATTCTAGAGAGAATGCAAATTATTTGGACAGTACACCATCCACATCTTACTCAGACTGCATGGACACCGATGAAGAAGCTATTTATCATATCAAGTATGATGAGTAAGTGCTTCTGATATTATTTTGAGGACATCATATGTTATGATTTGGTGTGTATAAACAAATAATTTTGTTGAAGAAACTTGGAATCAAAGAGAGCAAGTTCAATATTGCAACCAAGGAAATAAATATTTAAAAGCCATAACGTCTTTCAGTCAGATATAATGAATATCCTGAGGGTGGTTGTTTTTTTTCTTTTATTCACAAATTCCTGTGAAGTATTAACTTTATCTTGACTTTATGAAACTCGGAATCCCTATCTCCAAGGAAAGGAAACTATGCATTGGATTTTTCTGTACTTGTTTTGCTATGTAAAATATAAGTTAATATTTTCTTTAAAAACTACTCTACTCATATTCACTTCCTTCCATTGAAGTCTAAACAAGTGTTTCATGGGAGCAAATTCTGGTGCTTGAATTGTTTAAATTTTGTTTTAAAAGTAATATTTATGCATGAGATGACAGGTCTGTGTTTCACATAGAGGTTTCTTGTAGAGAATCTGGTGACTGGGAACATAAAACTAGTTTTGAGCTGGAGTGAGGGTACAAAGGCATTTTTTATTTTTTAAATCTGTGGTACAAGCAAATTTCAGAACCTATGACAGATGTGCTAGAGTAGAGGCTTTGTACAGTAAACTCAGTGGGATTTGCAGGGATTTCTCATCACCAGCTTTTGCACTGATGTATTCACATAAATCAGATCCTATTTTTTAAATGATGCCTTCATTTGCTGAAGCAGCTAACTAAGCCTCTAAACTAATGGCATCAATGAGAATTTTTTATTACAGAGATCAACAAAAATATTGCACTTTGGCATGTGAGATTAAAGGTAAAGGAACATACATTTACTTTACACAGAAGCATATTCAGTATTATTCTGGTTGAGGATAAGAAAAATTTGAAAACTTGAAGTATTGATTTCAAGTTTTGTTGGTTTTAATAATTCACCCTTGATCTCAACATGAAGCCCTCCACTGCCATAGATCTAATTCTCCAGACCAAGCATCCTAGTACAGGTCTATTTCTCCTAGCTGTCTTCAAACCCCAAAGATCCCACAGGTCTCCACTTAGAAAGAAACAGCTCTAGATCTCCATTTTTCTCCCTGTTTTCCCATCAGTATTGACAATGATCAGTTCAAGAGCAAGTTGAATGCTCTCCAACATAATATATCTCACACCTCTGTAGTTGAGAACCTTAATCAGCTTTATTTATACTGGAGCATGACTGTGCTTTTCTTTGGGGGTGGGGGGGTGGGGGGGGTGGAGATCATGCTAAGAGGTCCTACGAACCTCCTTGTAGGTATTGAAAGGCTGCTATTAGCTGCCACCACCACCGTCCCCCATCAAGCTTTTCCTTCACCTGACTGAACAAGCCTTCCCCAGCCTCTCCTCACAGAGCACATCTTGACAGCCCTCCACTGGGCTAATGCCAGCTTGTCAGCATCTTCCTTGCATTAAGGGACCTAAACCAGACATAATATTTTAGATATGATCTAACAAGCACTGAGTAAAGGGAAATAGTCACTTCCCTCAAACTATTGCCTATGCTCCTGTTGACACAGCCCAGAATGCTGTTGGCCGCCTTTGCTGCCAGGGCACACTGCTGGCTCGTGTTCAGCTTGCTGTCTAGCAGGACCCCCACATCCTTTTCTGCAGCGCTGCTACCCAACCAGTCACTCCTCAGCCTGTATTGTCACATAATGGGTTGACCCTGTCCAGCAGCCAAGTACCCACACAGCTGCTCACTCACTCCCCTCTCCTACAGGACAGGGAGAAAGTAGAAGGTGAGTGTCACATGAAAGGGTGGGGGGAAATCCTCTCAACCCCAGGTGTTTGATCTGTCTATTAGCGCCCCAGGAAAGCCAAGACCCTTGTGCCCAACCAGTCTGTCAGCGTCACGTTACAGGGACCTTTCACTGAACAGCCCCACTGGATCGGAGGGCAATTCTACTGCCTTGTTCAGGGAAACATGCCAATAGCATCAGGGGGACCCCTCAGCAGGTCTTCCCACTTTGTTTAAATGTGTTACCCACTGCTGGCAACCACTAGCACCCACAAAGGACTCACACTAACAGTTTATGGAATAACACTATTATAAAATCGTGACAAGTTAAGATTCATGATTGCCGGTGATAGGGACTGTCTGCAAGAACAAACTTGAAATTATATGTAACCAAACTACATACAACTAAATTATAATCACTAATAACAGCTAGTGTGAGTTAGTTAGTTAGCACGCATAAGACAAACTTGTTACCCAATAGGCATCCCTATGGGGGAGAAGACAGGTTCAATCTGTTGACTGATCCCAGAAGTTACGATGGAGTCTTCCCTAACTTCCCCCCTCATTCATTCAATTTTATACTCTTCTTTACTCTCAGGTGGAGCTTAAGTGAGTCTAGTTATACATTCTTTCATTATTGATTGGTGTAAACTTCTCTCGCTTTCATTTAAAGACATAGTTTATAAGAAATACAAAGTGCATGCTCGGTGAGGGGTGGTCGTGCCTTACAGATGGGTAACTTTGGGATGGAGGTGTGTGTTAGTATTATAACGAGATTATAATGAGCAAGGTTCATCTAGAGGAGAATAGTTTCACCACAGTTGTTGGCCCAGCAACAGACATCATCTCATATATTTTCCATTTGACAGATGCTATGCAGCTTATTGGCTGTATGGTATCATCAAGTTCCCAGTCCTGCAGGGAGTACAGCAGAGCCTGGAGAGGTGTCTCCACTCCACCCTCCATTGCTCCTCTAGGATAGCAGGTTGTGTTGCCTAGGGAACCATGGTGGAGTAGATTCCATGCATGCCAACCATCTGAGAAAGTGGCAACTGTATTTTTCCCTAAAAAGGTTGTTATAATACTACAACTTCTATTAGGTCCCAGTTTTCTATAGTTTCCACCCTCCAAGTGATTTTCCCACGGTGAGAAAACTTGTGCATCGAGATACAGTTTAAAAGGTGAAGCAAAAGCTGTGCACACAAGCCAAGCAAAAAGAAGAATTCATTCACTAACTCCCATCAGCAGGCAGATATCCAACCACTTCTTGGAAAGCAGGGCTGCAGTACAAATAAAGGTTGCTTGGGAAGACAAATGTCATAACCACAAACATCCCCCCACCCCTTCCTCCTCTTCCCCTGAGCTTTTATTGCCCAGCACAATGTCATGTGGCATGGAATATCCCTTTGGTCAGTTTGGCTCAGCTGTCCCAGCAGTGTCTCCTCCAAACTGCTTGCACACACCCAGCCTACTTGCTGCAGGTACAGAGCGGGAAACAGAAGATCTTGATGCTGTGCAATTAACACTCAGCAATAGCCAAAACACCTGTGTGTTATCAACACTGCTTTGGTCACAAAACCAAAGTACAATACCATACAAGCCTGCTATGAAGAAAGTTAACTCCATCCCAGCCAGATCATGTACAGGGGGGGTTAAGTCCATCTCAGGACTAACCCCTCACAGTTTATTCCTTTAGCACAAAGCATTGCTTTCTGTTTTCATTACACCTGTACATCTCCATCACATCCCTGAGACTCTTACAGCAGTGGTTTACATATCGCTCTGCTAGTATTTCCTCTACATCCAGTTTTAAATGTATGGGAGCAATCCTCAGTTTCCCCCTTCTAGTTGCAAGTACCATGAGAACAGCTACCAGATCAACCAAACCTAAATCAAGGAAGTTTTAGAACTCATTATGAAGATTAAAAAAAAAAAAAAAAAAAGTCAAACTTAATGAAGACTCTACAACTCTAGCTAGCTTTACTGATGATCCCAACTGTGCCCTAAACTATCACCCATCCATGCAGACTAGTTCAGCTATAAGATCTTGTTATTCCACTTTTGAAATTAAAACATGCCATACTAACGTAATGGCTGAAATACAGATAACTAATTTGTTTGACCTCTGACAGTCTACTTCGAGAATCAGAAGTCAGGCTCATTTTCTCTACTTCTCAAGTAAACTGTTTTCCACAAATAGCCAGAGAAGAGACCTTGTGCACTCACAAAAGTAGAAGCACGCTAAGCAGGATTTAATTAATATCAGCCTGTTTTAAACTCAAACACAATTATATAGCATAATTAGTAAACATGTAAGTATTATTGTACCCAGGAAGAACAGTATTGCATTGGTAGTAACAGACCACATGCTTTATGTGAACTGCAAGATCACACAGAGGCTTGTTATCAACTTGGTATGAGAACTAGCTGAGTGAACCAGAGCTTGGCATTAGGTGTCTACTACTGGGAAATTAGTCCCTGCCTCTGCTGCCCCACACACCCCCAGCACTGGGCAGTACATAGACCAGGGACAGAAGCCAAAGGCTAAGAACTGTCTGTCTAGAAACCCAAACATCTTACAGAACTACAAGATCAGAAATGGGGAGGGGAGGGATGACAGACAACAGTCAAGTCACCTACTTCTGTTCCAGCTTCTCTTGTCAGAGCTCTGGAGCCTGATCACCTCATGACTAAGACCACTGAGGATTACATGCTATCAACTTCATGGTACTGCATACTCACAACTGACTTACACGCACAATATGTTTGTTAAGAACTGCCTGCTTTAAATATGTAGTAATAAGTAAAAAGTTAGACATTACCACAAAATGTGGTTAATGTACATCAGCCTAGTCAAATTTTGTTTTAAACTGAATTATCAAGCTTCTAAACACTCCCATTAGTGATCTGTGATGAGATCCTTAACAATATACAAGAACACATACATATGCTGACTCACACTTCAAGACCGATGCTGTTTGTATCCGACTTCATCTGAGCAGCATGGGTTTGTCTGCAGCCATCTGCTTTGACATACCCTCACAAAACCTGGCCCTTATGTGCCTTGTTGGGCAGTAACAAGATTGTGCAAAACATAACCAACATGACACAAAACCTATTTGTTTCCTTCTGGTTTTAAGTACATTTCAGAGTGCAAGTTCACACTCTGGTCATGAATGATCACCTCTTAGTGATAGCAAACTGTTATTTCTCACAGTTATTCTTGTTCATACAGGTATGTGCTTCATTTGTTACAGGACAGAAATCTTGCCCCATCTTACATTGCTCAGCTTAAGCTAGCATTGCTATGCTCATTTATAGTAAAAAGTCTCATCTTAAGAGTCAAGCTCCCTAAAAATACAACACATCAGATACTCCTTTTTCCCCCCTAACATAATACTTACGCCTCACTCTAATACTCAAACACTGTACATATTTATTTAAAGCAGCTTAAAAGACATTACACCTTTCATCAGCAAAAATACAGCCCAAGACAATCTCTTTGGATAGAGATGTGCCCCACACTGATAAGGTGAGAAAATATCACAGAAAAAAACTTTTAACCAGTGATCTCCACTATCATTGGAACCAGGTGTAGATTAAGCACTTCTTGAGATATCACCTACAACTGACATCCTTCTCTGTAAAAAGCTGTTTGCAGCACCTAAAAGGACTAGAACGCTAAACTCATGCACAACTTCAATACAAGGGCACTCGGGAGTGCAAGGAGATGCAGGCTGCCGCTGTGCCTGGGCATAGTCCAAAGCCCACCTCCAGGAAGGATTCTAATGAGACCTCTGTCTGTCCTCTTCTGGTGGATGGAAAGAGTTCAGAGTCCACAGTCCCTGAAAACCCTTAGTCTGTGATGTGGCACCTAGGCCTTGGAAACCACTTGCAACGCACACACAGAAAATGTTTTCCTTATACCCAGATGGGGCATCGAGAGGGCAGGAACCCAAGGAAAACACCTGCATTCTCTTGCCTGGTCAAAAAAGTAAAGCAAGGGATTTCCTCCCCTTCATACCCCATTGTCTGCTCTGTCACTATAGGTGCGATAAACTGAAGGAGCCTCCCTCGGTTGGGGGGGGGGGGGGGGGGAGAAAAACACAAAGGGACCTCATTAGTACCTGCTCACTACTGTGGGGAGTGGGGAGGAAAAGTATAGAAAGAAACCAGAGTTGGGTCCAGAGCCTTTTGTCACGCCAGGCAGCTTGTCTTCCCTCCTTGCCCCTCAACACCTCCTAGGCTCAGCGAGGGGAGAGAAAACCAAAACAAGAGATCCCAGTATGGGAGGGGATAAGGAGCTTTGCATGCAGTCACAGAGAACAGAACATCAGAAGGGGAAGATGACATAAAAGAGAAGCTCCCCTCCATCCCTACCCACTAGGTCTCCACCTCACCTGCTTGCCCCTGTAGAAGAGGCGCTGGCGGTCAGGGCTCACACAGAAGGTCTTCTGGATCTTCTCCCGCAAACATTCAATCTTGGTGAGACGGCTCAGATCATCAATAGTATGGGTCTCAGTGCCGTCTATGGTACGAACTTGGATCCACATGGTGTGCGTCTTTCACGAGCTCAGCCACCCACGGTGAAGGAGAAGTCTTGCTCTCCAAGCGTGTGATAACGGAAGACAGGACAGATTCCCTCACTTCTTTGTTCAGCTCAATGGAAGCAGGTTTTTTGAATCCCGCCGAACAGGCACAAGCCTCCCCGCCCGCAGGCCTCGCTCAGAAATGCGCAGAGAGGTAAAGGAGACCTGACCCAATCCTCATCTACTCCCCAAGTGTACTCCGTAATCACACAAACAGAACCATAAGCTCTCCAAGCCAGCACAACACGAAGCAAAGACTGGCGGGAATCGCCACAGGCAGGTCTAACGAACACCACCGAGAGCCATCACCAACCCTCAGAGAGCGTTTACTAGCCGCTACCGCTCTCGTACAGTGGTCACGGCGCCAATAGTGATCTCGCGAGAGCCCTCAGCCGTAAAGAGACAACATTGAGAAGGCGGGGGCGGATAGATAGCATCGTCACCTCTCCTTCCGCATTCGGCTTTACACAAAGTCACGCCCAGCTCAGCCCCACTCTTCGAGCGTTCTCTGGCTGTCATCTTTTTTTTCCTTCTTGCTCAGTAGTTGTATCAAGGCCAGGGTGGGCTGGGGTGCAGTTTAGCGCACACGTAAAGAAGCGGCCATTATCGTTCCTATGGGAGGCAAGCGGGAGCGTCTTCTCGTTCCCTCACAGGGCACAGTGTCTCTAGTCTCAGGCCTGCAAATTATACTAATGACATAGGAAGTGACTTTTTTCTTCCACCTTTACCTTTCAGACACACACAGAGTCAGGACTCGGCATGTCAGGTGTCACAGTGACACAAAAGCATGGACCTGAGATGGCATAAATAAAAGGCAAGTAAAAATGCTTTGCATCCACTGATGAAATTTAGGCCCCAATGTTTCCCAGTACAAAAGTGCCATCAAAACCTCAATTCAGCCAGATTTAGCTCTGCCTAATAAATCCAGAATAGTTCTGTCTGCTCTTATCATATTAGAAAAGTGCAGATGTGGGCCAGGACAAAAACATCAAGCTTCCATTTTTAACACAGATCAGATGTGTGGGTTTTATTTGCTACATTTTTGCTCAAGACTCCGAGTAACACTGAAAAAGTCTGGAGTTTTCATGTATACTGGTAAAATGGTACTATAAAAACATATCTGATGCAGTACCCGGTGAGATTCAGCTTATGGATATAGGTCTCTGTGATGTGATTATACCCTGGGAGCATTGAAGCCTACATTTTTGGGCAGAGTTCGCAGCAGCTTTGTTGCCTGAGTAGTAAAACTTTAGAGACTGAGATAACAAACTGACAGGTTCTAGATGAGAGAGATGTGGTTTTGTGACTTTTTTGTATCAGGATGATATCAGTGATCCCTATATATTATTTTCAGGTCTGACCTAATTCCCATTGTGGCCTTGGTTGAGTTACTTTTAAGGCCTGATTTATGGGCATTCCAGCACTTGCAAAGGCAGCTGAAATAAATGAGAGTTGCTTAATGCTCCTGAAATCTGTTCCCTGCCTTTTTATCTCCATTGCTTCATCTCTGTTGCTGAGATAGCACTCACCTTCCTGTAACTATACCTACTACAGCACGACACCAGAATGTCAAAGAGACACAAGTTCAGAGTTTGGTTTATAGCTTGGTGGTGGTGTTACAAGCTCCAATTCAAGTAACGTAGTGCACATAACCTAGTCAAATCTTTGTGTGCCAGCCTTCTTGGCTTCCCTGAAACACTCAAAGATAATTAATGCAGAGGAATACAGTAGGAATGTGGATTAATAGTCATAACTAAAAATAGATAAATCAAGCTGTCTTCAGCTTTGCCCTAGTTCCACTCTACCATCATAGTAAAGGGAACAGAGTCCAAATATAACCCCTTTGCAGTGTCTTCTGTTTTGCAGATCACAATGTTTCTCTTGAAGCTACTGCTAACAACAGAATGTGCCTCTTTTCTGGAGTAGGGAGAAAAAAGTTCTAGAGGGGCTCTGAAATGGGGTCAGTTTTAATGGGTTGAGGAAATAGAATTTATATTTTGTGGGAGCCTATGTTGAAAGCACAGAATCAGCTTCCTGAAATAGGAAACACCTTTTGCTAGAGAGACAGAGACTGAAAGGGGATCAACCTGCTACAAAACCATATCTGGAAATCCATTACCTGCTCGGGGTTGTAAAGAAACAGAGATCAAGTTGCTGGCACAGGAGGTTACTGATTCGAAAGATCACATTGTTATGGACTGATTGTAGGTGGCCTGTTTTGTAACATGCAAAGTAGAATTAGAAACTAGAATATAAAGGGAAAGAAGGAATGTGAAAAGTATTTGACTGGTAGTCTGTGAGAGAATGTGAAAAGGGGAGGTTAGAGGAAAAATGAGCTAGTTATTTAGCAGGTGATAATGTCTGCATTGGGTATGCTAGTGACAAAATTATGTACTGATAAAAGAAAAATTAATTGATCAGCACAGTATGCATTATGGACTGGAATGAGGGTAGCAGAGACTAATTTCTCAGCAGAGAAATTACAGGACGGGCAGATCAGATGGCTGAGCTATCTGATATATTAAGCAATAATGCAGTTAGGTGGCAGCAAAGATAAGGATTGAGACAGTAGAAGTTATTAATAGAGTTGTTTTCTTGCAAGAAAATCCTATAATTGCTTGGATGACTGAAGGGGGGGATCTTCTTCTGCAGATGGGTCTGTGTGGTGTGCTGCGCATGGGTCAGAGCCCTGTTCAGTGCTACACAGATAGCAAATGGCTTGGGTTATCTGGCTCTTACAACAAGGCCCCAAATTATGTCAGGCAGTGTGTGAGAAAGGCATTACCCACTTCGGCTTAAATTTCCTTCTTAGGCGCTGGCCAGTTTTACCACTGGTTCCTAATATGATACTGTTTATAAATTGGCAGTACTGATGCTTTCTGTTTTCAGTATTTTATTTCTTCCCATGTTAGAAATACTTAAAAAGAAAAAAACCTCACACTTCAATACCTTAGTTTCCAGTATATTCGTCATAATTTTTATTCTATTAAATTTTGAATAATAATAATTTAGTTCATAAAGTTATAAAACCCCTTTAATGTATTAGCTAAAGAACATATGCAATTTTATTCCTTAAAAAAGTTCAGTTTCTATAAGAAAATAAAGTTTTGACAAGCAAGTAACAATCATAGAGTTTTCAACTTTTCCCCACATTTCAGTTTTAAAGAAAAAGTATTTGTTTTCTTTTTCCCCCTACATTTCTGGAAAAGGTATATCTAGACTAAGTTCAGTCATCATTATTTGCATTTTCTCTGTCTAACATATATCTGCTAACAACTGTTTCAAGGGTGCTAGTGGTATAATTTTTTGGTAGAGATCAGTGTCCCATCTGAGATAGGCAAAGACCTCCATAATAAAGAAAATACTCCCAAAAAAAGCTGTAATTCTCTCTCTTTTTATTTACTGCTACTTAGTTTCCCTCTTTTTATAGACAAAGGATGTAGACATCTCATTAACTCAAATGGAAATGAACAAGATTATCTCTTTTTCAAGTATGTAACATACCTCCTGTAAGCTGAAAATATTTTGTTATTAAATTGCTATCAGCATTTCACAAAGGTGCAATAAAATGTTATCAGAAAGTATAGGAGTACATTCAACAAGTGTTCTATAATATTACTTATGTAGATGTGGATGTGGTTTTGATATAAAAAGTAAACCATACCTTCATGGGACTGTGAATCCTTGGTTGATATTTCATGATGGCCATCTTCATCTAAGTCAAAATGAACTGGGTTTGAGTCTTCTGTCAGTATAAAACATTTCATTGTTGCTCACAGACTAAAAGTGAATTGTAAATGAATTTTCGTTAGTTTCACTAATAGTAGTAAAAAATATAAAATTCCCTACTAACAAATCAAGTGTATTCTTATAGCAACCTTTGCCTGATAATCTCTATGTACTTCACCAAAACTAAATGTGCCTTAGAGCAGCACAGGCATCATTGCAATGAAAAACATACAGTGGACATAGGCAGCTGTAGTTTTGGACTCGGTTGTGGTGTCAAAAAAGAAGAGTTCTGTGCTTGAATGTTTATGTCAATGAAGAGAACAAATGTATGCTGAGCCTTGGAGAGTTAAGGTATGTTAAAGCTCACAGTTTGAGAAAGTGGCTTCCAACTCAAGAAGGGAGTTAAGTCTGAGGAAAAAGTGTATAAAGCAGGACTCGAGCTTATAGATGGCTGTGTTGGAAGAGACTGATGGGGCTGAGGGACTGAGACACAGAGTGTACCTGAATTAGCAGTTAGTTGGTGAATGATGAGACAGAGGAAGCACATACAGTGTGGGAGACACCATTGTGTGGAGATAGAATAAGAGATGGATTGCACAAAGAAGCTTGTACTTGGAGAGAAGAGCAAAAGAGCTTGAGAGAAAAGTTCCAGTTTTTTTCATTCTGGAGGGAAGGGGGGAAGAGGTGAAACAGGAAAAAAAAAACAAACAGCCCACGTGTCTTACTGTTTCCAGGCTAGATTCCTCTATTTCATAACTACCTACTTGCATATTTCCCAATTTTATACTTTTAGATCTGTCTATAGGGAAGGATTTTAGGGTGCATATGGCTACCTATAATACCAGCATTTATTTTGGACACCAGTCATCTCTCAAAGAGAAAACAAATCTTGAATAAATGCTGTCAGAAAAATAATTTAACTATAAGAAACATTAGGAGAATCCCCAGCTCCTGAGCTATACATATATGCTGACTCTTGGGCAGTATACAAGGGATTAACTGCATGGGTTAATAAGTGGCAAACAGACAACTGTACAATGAGATGTGTGAATTTATACCTGTGGGTTTGACATGTTGATATTTGTGTCACCTGGAGCATTGGGGAATAGAGGGAGCACAATGCCACAGTTGATCACTTAGCTCAAATTATTAGCACTACTTTACTTCCTGATCCCCTGTTCCTTGATGCTGTGTCTCCTGATGAGGAAGCCCTTGCTCAATGGGCCCATGAAAAATCTGAGCACCTGGGTGTCTATGGCATACATAGATGGACTTGAAGCCAGGGGATCCCGTGTACCTGAGAAGCTGTTTGGGAACTAGTACAGCGGTGTACAGTCTGTAAGCTTAAAAGTTGCCTCATCAGCTTTATGGGCAGATGCAACGAGGCCCTGTTCCTGGCCGTACATGGCAAATAGATTACATAGGGCTCTTACCAAAAGCGGTTACAGTATAATAAAAACAAAACAAAACAAAACAAAACAAAACTTTCTTAGCTGAACGGTTTACTAATATATTCTGTAACTTCTAATATCTTTGGGAAGGGTAAACTGTATGTGAATCAAGGGGTGGAATGTAGTGATCCTGACCAGAAGAACATTGTATATTGAGGAGTTAGTGACCCACAGTACAGCTAACCTGATTAGGCCCAGGTCTGTGCTGCGCCGCACCTTGCTATACTACACATACAGCATGGCTTTCAGGCCTGTGTTGTGCTGCACAAATCCTTTGGCCGCAGGATAAACTCAGCCAGCTCATTGTAACAGGGGCCTGCAAGCAGCTCAGGCTTGGTACTGGTGATTCAGCCACCTGCGTGTCCTTGCCTTTAACAGTGCAGCAAGACGTTCTCATGAGAACTTCTTTTTGTTTGACAGCAGAAACGATAAACAGAGCTGTTTTCTTGCAAGAAAATCCTATAATAGTGTGAATGACGGAAAGGGGAGAATCTCTTCTATGGATGGGGTCTGTCCAGTAATGCTGCACGTGGGCTGGAAGCCCATTCAGTGCTACGCTGCTCAGGGTTCCCAGCATGTAGAGGGACGTAAGAGTGTCTGTGCTGTTCTCTCCTTAGAGTGTTAGCTCTAATAAATAGCATTTTAAATGATATTTTACAGAATCTGAGTGCCTTTCTTACTGGGATGATAATGGACCAGCACCTCCTGGTGCAAAACACTGAGGCATCAGAGATATGGTAAGACAAGAGTGTAGAAATAGCACTGAAATTGCTCAGAAGCGCGGCAGTTTGCAGGAAGTGTGCATTATTTCACTAGCTTCCTTGTTGCTTCTTTCATCATTGACTAGGAACGTCTGGTAAAGGCTGAGGGATTTGCATATGACCAGAAGATGGGAAGGGAGGGGAGGAGAGACTGTCCATACAGAGCAACGTGTGGTAAGACTGAAAGACGTGCATGTAGGAATGTATTAATGTCTGACATTCCAAGTGCCTAGGATGTTGGTTAAGGAGAGCAGTACTGACAAAGAAACAGAATTTATTGAAAATGCCGAAGCAATCCTGGTCATCCAAGCTCAACAAATTTTGAAACAATGTTTTCAGTATTAAAACAAGTAATAAAACTGTAATTTGAGAAAAATAAAAAGCAAGGACAGAAAGCATTTGCCTTACGCCACTTCTGATTTTATGGTTAGGGTATTTCACTTTTTGTTTCCCAAGTATGGTGTCAGCTGCTACTAGACGCAACTCTACAGCTTCAGATAGGACCTAGGTCTTGTCCAGTACAGTAGATTGAGCAGTGCCTTCCTGGAACAAATTTGCTGCTTTCAAATTCAGTACAAACCCTATACATTTGTGAGTCAATGCAGACCTATAAAGTAAACAAGTCCTATAAGAAAATTTGGCCTTTATTGGCCAAAAAAACAGGCTAGTGAAATAACAGAATGCACTAGCAACAACACAATGTTCTGAGAATGCTGGGCCTGATCAATCACTTCTTTATTCCCGTTTTACATTGATGACGTTCTTCTGAAATATCTGGGGGTTAGCAGTTGTTTCTGGGAAGCTTTCTTTCCATCCTCTCTGTTCAGGTTGAGCAGAAACTCTGTACATAAAATAAGATGTTAAAGTATGCAGGCAGATGACTAGGCCCTGGCCTGAGGTTCAGCTAACTGAACAGGACATGGAAAAATAATGTGACATGAGAAATTGCTGGACATGACAGATAACAGTGTGAGAAGTTTGCTGCCTACCGGGAGCCCTCATTCATGATGTCGCTGAGAGGCTGCCGAGCCTGGTGAACCCTACGTATTATCATCTGCTCCTACTATTCCAAGTAGGGTCTAATGATACTGTGACGAGGCAACTTAGAACCATCAAAGGAGACTATATGTCCCTCGGAACAATGTTAAAAGGATCAGGAGCACAGGTGGTGTTCTCCTCTATCCTCCCAGTAAGAGTAAGGGTTCAGGAAGGAGGAGATGAATTTAACAGGTGAATGCCTGGCTGTGTGGCTGTTGCCATACTTAAGGTTTTGGCTTCCATGATCATGGATCTACCTTTCAGAAGCTGGCTCTGTTGGGAGCTGATGGAATTCACCTGACCAAGTGGGGCAAGAAGGTCTTTGCCAACAAGCTGGCCAGATTTATAAGGAGAGCTTTAGACTAGATTTAGTGGGGGGAGGGGGTGTGGTTTTGAGCAGCAGAGAAGAGCCAGGGGCTTTTGATGTATTAGGAACCAACAGGGGAACACCTCAAAGGAATTAGGGCTTGTTACACTAAAAAGGTGACAAGGTAGGTAGCCCAGCTGAAGTGCCTCAATACCAATGCACACAGCATGGGTAACAAGCAGGAAGAGCTGGAAGCCACTGTGCGGCTAGAAAGCTATGATCTGATTGTTGCCACTGAAATGTGGTGGGACGAATTGCACGACTGGAGAGCTGGAATCGATGACTATAAACTGTTCAGAAGGGAAAGGCAAGGAATGAGGGGTGGGGGGTTTGCCCTCTATGTAAAGGAATGGAGTGACGGCACAGAGCTGTCTTTGAAAAACAGCAACAAACAGGTTGAGAGCTTACGGGTAAAAATTAGGGCCCAAGCCAACAAAGGAAACCTTGTGGCTGGTGTTTACTACAGGCCGCCTGATCAAGGGGAGCCTGTTGACAAAGCGTGCTAACTTCAACTATGGGAAGCATCACGCTCGCAGGCTCTGATCCTGCTGGGGGACTTCAATCACCCTGACATCTGCTGTACGCAGTCCAGGAGACTCTTGGAGTGTGTTGCGGACAATTTCTTAATCAAGGTGATAGACAGCTTGACTGGAGGAGAAGAGTTACTGGACCTGTTGCTTACCAACATAGATGATTTAATTGGAGAGGTCAAGACTGGTGGCAGCTATGGCTGCAGTAATCATGCCTCATGCCCTGGTGGAGTTCATGATCCTAAGGGATATGGGCCAGGTGAAGAGTAGGGCCAGGTGAAGAGTAGAGTCAGGACCCTGAATTTTAGGAGAGCAAACGTCTAGTTGTTTAAGGAATTAGTGGATGGGACCCCCTGGGAAACTGCCCTCGGATAAAGGAGCTGAACAGAGCTGGCATCTCTTCAAGAACATTATTCTCAGAGCACAAGAACTATTGATTCCTGTATGTAAGAAATCAGTCAAGGAAGGCAGGAGACCAGCATGGCTGAGTAAGGACCTCCTGGTCAAACTAAAGGTCAAGAAGGAAATGCACAGGCAGCAGAAGCAGGGGCATGATATCAAGGTGGGTGGAGGATGAACAAGCATTGGAAAATGGAGAAGGGAAGAATAAAAGGAGCAAGCTGCTGCTCTGTATGCTTATGTGAGCAAGTCCTGCATCCAATCACTGCAGTCTGTCCTATCTTCTTACTAAACTCTATTCCTAACTGTTTTCTGTGTGAGCTCACCCTCTATTCTGTGTATGTCTGTAAGCATACGTATATGTTCTGCTAGCAAATTTCAAGTTGGGCTTAGCCAGCAAGTAGGAGAACAACATCTGGAAATACCCATGGCCCGTGACTAAGTAAAGGGCCCAGGGTCTGGGCATGGCTACTGGGTGGACCTCAAGTCCAAGCCACTGTTCAAGGGATCTGCAAATGAA
Organism: Falco biarmicus; assembly: GCF_023638135.1. Lineage (NCBI taxonomy): Eukaryota > Metazoa > Chordata > Aves > Falconiformes > Falconidae > Falco > Falco biarmicus. The sequence continues at coordinate 20,147,616 of NC_079310.1, read as the reverse complement.
AGTATGAGGGTTCCACTACTGAACTTTAATCCTGATCAATCCTGTCAGGGCCCCGAGCAGCCTCGCCATTTGCCTCCACCTACAGCCTCTGTCTATGACCCCAGGAGCTGCATTTAAGCTCAGGCCTGGGCCCCTTGCTTTCTGTTTGAGCTATGTTGCAGGAGTAGTGGTCTCTAGCTCAACTACAGCTTTGCTTGTGCCTGGCTATCCATTGGGATCAATCTGGACCCTGACTTGTGGACTGATTTCTTTGTTTGGCATCAGACATATTATTGCTGTGGACCTGCCTGGTAATCATCGGGCTGTATCTAACCCTGTTTACCCTCACCAAACCTGATTCTGATCCTGGCCTGTAGATTAACCTTTTGGGTGTACTTTGGATCTGGCTCATCAACACGAACTTGCCTGATGATCTGGACTCTTGGTTTTATCTGGATTCCATCTCCAGGTCTGCCCTGCTCACTTTGCTTGCATACTATGGGGCTGTTCCCTAACTGGTGAGGCCCCTGCTCTGCTGGCTGTTACTGTTTTCTGTGCCCTATTCCTTATGGAACTGACGGCCCTTGCTCCTCTCTGACACTGGAAAGGAGGAACAGGATGGAGTGATCCGTGTTGTTTATGTGAGTGCTGCTGGTGCTTATGTGGGTGCTGGTAAAGCATTTGCTGTCTGCTTGTTGTGGTCTCTGTGTGGTTGGTTGTGTCTATACTTTGTTTGTGTGTATATATTGCATTTTTTGAATGATTCCTTTGTGTGTGTTAGCCTTGGCTAACAGCCAAGCTCCCACCTAGCCACTCACTTCCCCAGCCTCCAGTGGGATGGGGGGGAAAGGAAATAGGAAGAACAGGAATGAAAAAAGCTCATGGGTTAAGATCAAGACAGGGAGATCACTTGCCAATTACTGTTGCAAGCAAACCAGACTTGACTTGTGGAAAAATATTTTAATTTATTGCCAATTAAAATATATTTGGATCATGAGAAACAAAGACAAAAATTAGAACACCACCTTTCCTCCCCCCTTTCCCAGGTTCAACTTCACTCCCTCACTTCAGACTCCTCTACACTCCCCCCCCCCAAGCAGACCGGGGGAATGGGGGCTGTTTATGGTCAGTATGTAACAGTATGTAACAGTAGTTTCTCTCTGACGCTCCTTTTCTCATGCCTTTCCTCTGCTCCACTGTGTGTTCTCCATGGGCCACAGTCCTGTCAGGAAAATCTCTTCCAGTGTGGGTTCTCCATGGGCAGCAGTTCCTTCAGGAATATCCATCTGCTCCAGCATGGGTCCTTCATGGGCTGCAGGATGTGCGGGAAGTGCTCCATGGTCCTCCTCCTTCTCACCTTGGTGTTCCCTCTGTTGTTTCGCACACTTTTTCCCCCCCCTCTTCTGCCTGTCCACCATTTTCTCCCCTTTCTTCAATATGTTTTCACAGAGGCACCACCAACTTTGCTGATAGGTTTAGCTTTGTCCCACAGTGAGTCTCTTGTGGAGCTGACTGAAACTGGCTGTCCCTGGCACAGGGCAGCCCCTGACCTCTTCCCACAGAGGCCATCCCTGCAGCCCTACATCCCACCCCCAAATACCAAAACCTTGCCCTGTACACCCAGTCTTGCTAAGTGCCTGGGCCTGGAAATGAAACAGCAGCAGCCTCCTATCTATTATCTACTTAATTACCAGCTAGGGTTAAATCACAACACAATGGTTTCCTACAACACAACAGGATTCATCAGTAAACAAAGCATAACACTTTTCATCTTCTGATAACTCATGATATGGTGGTACCTCTTGGGCATGAGCCACCTCCTCAGGCAATGTTCCAAAATCTCTCCCTTCTGGCCAGTCCATGATCTCTTCCAAGATTCCTGGGCAGTTGGGTTTCCCCAGTTGATCTCATTGTGTGATCAACGCTGCCTACTTACCCCATGTAGCACTGGTTGCATGATGAGTAGAGGGGATGTTTTCCTTGAACATCCAGTGTAGCACAGGCAATTGCACTGCCAAAAAGGAGATGTGCTTCTGTACCAACAACTTCTGAAGTGGCTCGAGCCCCCTCATATGCTGAAAGTATCTTTTTTTCAGTTGGGATGTAGTGGGTTTCTGATCCTTGATGCCCCCAGCTCCAAAACCCTAATGGTTGACCTTGGGTTTCTCCTGATGTTTTCTACCAGAGGCTCCAGGTGAGACCATGCTCCCCAGCTGCAGTGTAGAGTATATTTTCCACAGCTGGTCCTGTTCTGACAGGCCCAAGTGCTACCACATTAGCTATCTCCTGTTTGATCTGCTCAAAGGCTTGTTGTTGCTCAGGGCCCCACTCAAAATAGTTCTTCTTTTGGGTTACTCGATAGAGAGGGCTCACAAGCTGACTATAACCTGGAATATGCATTCTCCAGAACCCCACAAAGCCTAGGAAAGTTTGTGTTTCCTTCTTGTTAGCTGCTGGAGATATAGTTGCTATCATGTTGACCACATCCATAGGCACATAATGACATCCATCCTGCCATTTTATTCCCAAGAACTGAATCTCCTGTGAAGGTCCCTTGACCTTGCTTTTCTTTATGGCAAAACCTGCTTTCAGAAGAATCTGAATTACTCTTTTTCCTTTCTCAAATGCTTCTTCTGCCTTGTTGCCCCACACAATGATATCGTCGATGTATTGTAGATGTTCAGGGGCATCACCCTTTCCCAGTGTAGTTTGGATTAGTCCATGACAAATGGTAGGGCTGTGCTTCCACCTGCAGGAGCGGGCTGGAAACTAGGACCATGCATGGCAATCAGTTAGCTGAGGGGAATGTGCTCGAGCTTGTCTAGACAACAATTAACATGATGAGGATTGTTTGCAGAGCACAGGGGAGTGGGAGAGGGATGGCGCCAAGGAAAGGTAACACCTTGCTGTTAATTGATGGTAGTTAACCACCAATCAGGGATTGCCTAGTATGCAATGCTTAGCTTCAAGAACCAATCTGTTTAAAACGTGCACCTTCTGAAAGTGTATAAAAACTCGTGCTTCTGTACAATAAATTGACATTTGCTTGCATCAAGCTGCGTCCCGTCTCTTCATTCGCCGCAAATTGGTGACCCCGACGTGATGCGTTTAAGGATCTAACGTGAAGGGCTCTTGAATCGCCTATCTGAGCGACATGCAGCGAATCCCACAGAACTTTGAATGATCTGCTGAAAGGAAGCAGGAGCCGGCCTTAAATCCCTCTGGAGTTGAGAGGTGAGCTGTGGGAAATCCGTAACGGGAAATCAGGCTTTGTCCCCAGAAAGAGACGTATATGGACTCATGAAGGGTCTTCTAGTCAGATCAGGGAGTCCGTGCCTCAATCTCCTCAAATGATGACCCCTATGGTGGTGTTCCGAAGCCTTGGAAGAATAAGGACGGAACTGGTCGATAAAAAAGACAGCTCGTGGAAGAGGGCTGTGTTCCGGAGGAGACGTCTTGGCTGAACGATCGTCTTGCTGTCTGGACCAGGCGGACAACCTAAACCCCGAGGATAACACCTGTATTCATCGAGACAGGTGAGCAGCCAAGAAACTTTAGAGACTTTGAAAGAATGAAAGTGTGTACATACAGCAGCCAATTGTATGATGCTGCTGCGGAGGGGAACTCCGTGTCGGGAATGCATTTAACATCATGGTGGCAAATTCTGACTACTCTTTGCCAAGTGTGGACTAATTCTACTAACGGTGCTAAACCAGAGGAGGCTGTAAATTCCACCAACAGCGCGCACTCTTCTCAAGACACCGTCAGTGATGGCGATTCCGTCCACACCTCCTCTGCCCCCAAAGCTTCTGTCACTGATTGCAGCGACCCTCACAACACAGGACCAAGCACGGGAACAGGACAACTCGGACAATGATTCCATTGACACTGATAAACCTTTTGATCCAGGTCCTATAGATCTGGAAAAGGAGCTAGACCTTTTCCCCACCCCCTCGTCTCTCCTGATGCATTGATTGTATTTTTGGGGCGGGTGAAAGGGAGTCTGAGGGATTGGTGGCAGGAATGCAAGTGGGAAGGGAGGATTCATAATACATTTGCTATGTCCCTTCTTGAAGTGATGGCAGAGCCTTATACGCTCACACTGCATGATTGGAAGTCATTGCTTTGTATGGTACTAACTGATACAGTATATGATGTGGTTATTTGATTTTTGTGAGCTATGTGTAGTGGCCTTGACTGAAAACCTTAATCGGGGAATTGCTGTTAACTATGAGCAGTTGGCTGGAGAAAATAATTGTGCCGATTCTGTGACTCAGGCAAGGTATCCCAGGGACAACTGTTTGCAAATGAATGAGATGGCTATTAAAGCAGTCAGGATGCGGGAGTCTTGCCACAGTCTTGCAGGGTCCTAGAGAGTCACTCACTTTAATACTAACTTTATTGATTGGCTTCAGAATATTTTGCAACAAGTCGAACATCAGGAAGCTCAAGGGTTGCTTTTAAAACAACTAGCTGTGATAATGTCAATGAAAATTGTAAACGGGCAACTTTCACAATCGCAACACCAACATGTGTCAAATGATTGTAATGCAGAACTCACAGCAGACTGTAATTCTCAGGCTGAGTTCTGGAATGCAGCATAACAGATTTTTGCTTCTCTAATCTCTTCTGTAAGAATAGTACACGCTTTTAACTTGCTTAGCTGATATGGAGAAATAGTGTGAAATGGGGACAATGGACACAGACTGTGATTGTATACGTCTGCTCGGGAATGTGGGTATGGTGACTGGTCATGGGTGCGGTGTCTGGTCACATAGGCACACAGCTTTGAGGAGACAACTAGTTTTGAGGAGACGCCTGCCCTTCTTCCTCTAACAAAGGGGCTATTTAAAAAAGAATGAGAAAAGGATGAGAGACATTCCAAGGCTATCTAGAGGAAGGGAGTGCTAAGTCTCCTCGCTGGAGACGATCGGATGGTCACAAGAACATGAATCACCTACAAACCTGCAAGACCACCACATTCCAGGCAAAGGACTGATAAGCTAATTAACATACGAAGCGAGAGTAAGCGGTTTAGGTAGCAAATATGTATAGGCGTTAATTGAATATTCATTTGTTTTATTGTATAAATGTGAGATGGTTCGTCACTTCGGGCATGCACGCTTGTGGAGGAGCGATCCCCCGTGCATCTGCGCGCAATAAACATACCTACTTTATAACTTTCGAGTTATAGAGTCTAATTCCGTACGTCATTTTGGCGAGCCAGGCAGGAGGATTTCTGCTCAGCTGAGGGACCAGCTGCAGAGCGGACACTCCTAGGCGCGCCCTGGGAGATTTCCTCGGAGGAGCCTCCTCTTCTCAGCTGTTCACCCGGGAGCAGAAGAGAAACCCCTGGATCCACGGATAAAACGGTATGTTTAGTAACAGGGCGGCTGGTGAGACGCACGGAGACGTCCGGCGCGCAGCGTAGTCCCCAGGAGGAAAGGTACCTTGGGAGGGGGATTTCTGACCAAGGGGTGGCCGCTAGCGATCTTGAGGGCAGATCGAGCAAACCCGAGGTTACTGCCATTCCTAAAAGCCCGGAGGCCTCGTGACGGAAAGCGGGGGGCGGGACGTAATAAGGCGGAATCTCACAGTAGCAAGAGGGACCTCATAGCAAAAGGGAAACTTTTGTGTAGGAAAAAAAAGGAAAAAAAAAAAAAGGGGGGGGGGGAGCTAAAAACTTCCTTTAGGTTGTCTTAAGAACTGGGGAATTCCTAGAATGTAACAACTGAAATAGCGCTCTGTGTCTTGTTTGTTCTATGTGTTGTCTTGTTACATGTTCAAACTTGGAGTTATGAAATGTATGTTGAAAGATAATAATATTCTGGTAATTCTAGGCAAATAGCGGAAAACTTAACACTCTGCATAAGACCAGGAAAAATTTGTTTTTTTGTTTGTTGTTTGTTTTTTGGCAATTGCTCATTGAAATGCATACTTTGTGAACTGTCAGCGTTCCTAAAAGTTGTACATAAGTGCATGGTACCGTATAACATATTGCTTGTGTGACTGAGGGCTGCCCGGAGAGTGTGAATGGTGTGATTGAGATGCGCATTTTGATTTTCCGTGTATAGCTTAATTATTTTGACTGAATGTGAGTGCAAGAGTGCTTGAGACGCGGGTTTGAGTGCAAAGCGAGTAAGGAGCTCTATCCGCGTTTCCGACCTTGGGTGGCTAAGGCAGCCGGAGAAAAGCAAAGTAATTAAAATTGCAAAATAGGAAATGGAAGGACTAAGCCCTGTGAAAAATCGCCCTTGGGCTGTATATTAAAACATTGGAGGGATATCGTAGGACAGGGTGGTACTGAAAATAGAAGGAAATTGATTAAATATTGTAATCAGTGGTGGCCTTTGTATAAAGTGGGGAGTGATGCGAAATGGCCTCAGGAGGGAGGAACGTTAGATTATAACACTCTCCTGCAATTAATGTTGTTTCTGAGAAGAGAGGGAAAATGGGACGAAGTATCATATGCAGACATGTTCTTCGTCCTCCGGGACAAACCTGAGTGGCAAAAGGACTGTGGATTAGTACCCCCTCGGGATCCTATGGTAGTAGCACTAGAAAGAGTGCGGGATTAACATCACCTGATCTTTGATTATGGCTCTAGAAAAGGATAGGAAAAAACCCTGAGACCTAAACTAGAAAGATGTTCTTGTTGAAATTTTTGTGTTCAAAAGCTCGGGTTGTGGTTCCTTCTGTGGAGCAACCAGAATGAAACACGTTGTAAGATAAAAACTTGTACTAACGTATGTAAAACCTGAGGCGCGCGCGCGCGTGTGTGTGTGTGTGGAGAATCAAAGACCTTGTGAAAGTGTTGGGGTGAGTTTGTACAAACCCCCGTACCCCCTCGAAGGTGCGACTGAATCATGCTGGGATGCATGGCAGGATGTTCTCTGTTTGCCTGCAAAGGCATGATATGTAAGAACACAGACTTAAAGCAACAAGGAGCAGATTTGCATTCAGGGTAAGAAAGAGTTAAAACAGAAGTGCTGTTGCAGAGGCAGGCTTGTGTAACCAGCAGAGCAGGAAGAGCATCTCCTGCCCCGAACCCTTCTGCTGGTAAGGAGGAGGGGGTTGCTGTTGCTGACAATTGAGCAGAAGGACCTGACAATGTCACCCCAATTGCTGCAGCATTTGCAGTACAACAGGACCGGTAACGGCCCCTTTAGGGCAGGCAATGGGTATGAGGTGGAATTTTAGTGAATACAAAAACAACTTATTTGTTAAACTTCAGTAAAAAAAAAATAAATAAATAAAAAAAATTGTTACAGTTGTGGGAGCTGCTGGCCACCAGGAAAACATCCTGCAACCTTTAAAGTACAAACTAAAAAAAAAATAAAATAAGAATGCCAAATTCACCAAAATCTTTGTTGGGATGAGATTTATTAGAACATCTAGACGTTTAAAGAAGGGGAAATGAAATTAAAAGTTAAATATGATCAAGTAATTGAAATATTGAGCTTATCTTTAATTGAACAGAAAAGAGGAAAAGAGGACCTCCCTGAAGTAAAAGAAATTTTTAACCAGGTGTATCTGAAAATAAATTCCAGGAAAGGTGAAAAATGCTTTACCTGTTACAGTAAAAATGATAAGGGGGAGGCTTGCCCAGTTCAGATAAAACAATATCCCTTGGTCAGCAAGGCTGTGGGGATATTGGCAGAAAAAGTGAAATAAAGTATACTCTGTAGTAGATCTACTAATGTAAATCTCTGTGTTTTGCCATGACAGTGACTTGTTATGGGATGTGCAGATGAAACTGCATTGACAACGAAGTACAAGGAATAAGGTTGGTCAGGTGCCTCCTACCATAGTCAAGGGCAAGACTGGGTTGGCCTCTGTGTTTGCCACTGTAAGAAACTATGGACTAGGGTATTGTTTATTAAGATTTATGTTAAGCCCAATGTAAAGATTAGGCAACAAAAGATAAGATAACCGCCAGGTGTCCAGGATGCCACCAGATGTCCAGGAACCGACAGAAACAGGACAGACAACCCCATATAAGGACATATGAGTGAAGGGTCAACACCTCCACTACTTCATGAACACGAAAGTAAAAAAAAGTATAAAAAGGGACTGTTTGAACTGCTCAGTACGGCAGTTGGCGAAGCGCAGACTCCCCTGCCGTCCAGCGCTGTCTTTGCTCGTATTCTACTTGCTGTAATTAATAAAAATTTTAATTGGATTATGATCTATTGTGGTCTCAATTTATAACAATTCTGGTGCCGTGACTCGGATAAGGAACGGTGGGCTTTGGTCCTCCGGGGAGGCGCCCCGCGACATTTCGCGGCCCCGCGACCAACAGCTTACTCCAACCTTACCGACGAACCTAAATTCTAGAACAATGAGCAAAGGAGAAACCGGTAAAATCCCATAAAATTCTGTGCACGGGAGTCCGGACGAAGACGCAGGACGCGTAAGTATATTGCGAATTTGTTCGCGGGTTTGCCGTTCGGGTGGGATTGGGTTTCCTGGAATATAAAGAGTGAGAGGTTTGATATACTGAACCAAGCGAGTGCGGACTGTTAAGTACTGCGTTTCCCATCTCCCGCGAGGGACTGGGCCAGGAACAAGGGGAGCGAGTGAGTGTATGTTTGTGGATATTCCAGAAGATGGGGGCGAAGGGCAGCAAGCCTTCGACTCCCATGGGAAGGGTACCCATTGTACCTAAGAATACCCCTCTGGCATATATCTTAGACAATTGGAGATATTTCCCTGGAACTCTAGGGAAAGATAAGCAGAAGATGATAGAATATTGTACTAAGATATGGGGAGGGAAGAAAATTTCTAAAAATGTCTTTTGGCCAGTCTATGGGTCAGAAGAAGATTGGGTAAGACAGCAATTAAACCTCTGGGTTAATAATAAAAAACCCCTTAACCCGGAGGAGACTCAATATGCGGAAGTGTGGCTAGAAAGACCGGGAGCTAGACTTTACCCACTGAATGAAATAAAAACTAAACAAAAGAAAAAGCAGGAAGAGTTGGACGAAACCCTTCTAACCCCCCCTCCTTACATTCCTCCTCCTGCTCCCGCAGAGGTCCCCAGAGCGCCCACTCCCCCACCAGAGTCGGAACAAGGGTCTCCCCCTCTTCCTAGACACGTAACTAGAAGTCAGAAAGGTGCAGCTCAGATGTGCCCCCTAAGGGAAATACCCATGGGGGGACCTCAACCTGTGATCGGATATATTTCCGTACCCCTAAACTCGGCTGACCTACGAGATTTTAAAAGAACCGAGATGGGAAACTTAATTGAGGACCCACTCGGAGTGGCAGAAAGATTAAATCAATTTTTGGGACCAAACCTTTATACTTGGGATGAGATGCAATCTATCCTTGGTCAATTATTTACTACCGAGGAAAGAGATATGATTAGACGAGCAGGAATGAGACTGTGGGATGCTCAGCATGCCCAGGGACCCCAAGCAGATATTAAATGGCCACTCCAAAGACCTAATTGGGATAATCAGGATCCAGTGCGTAGAACTCATATGCAGGACCTGAGAACTATAGTAATTCAGGGGATTAGGGAAGCAGTACCCCGTGGCCAGAATATCAATAAAGCATTTAATGAAATGCAAAAGAAAGATGAAAGCCCTACTGAGTGGCTGGAACGACTGAGGAAAGCCCTTCAGCTGTACTCTGGGGTAAATCCAGACGACCTTTTAGGGCAAGCGCTCCTCAAAACTCAGTTTGTGGCAAAATCATGGGAAGATATCAGAAAGAAGATTGAAAAGTTAGAAGACTGGCAGAATAGAGGGTTGGATGAATTATTGAGGGAAGCTCAGAAAGTCTACGTAAGGCGGGAAGAAGAGAGCAGCAAGCGACAAGTAAAAATGATGGTAGCAGCGGTCAGAGAGGATCGCAAAGGGCAAACTGGTGAACACAGGTCTGCTAGAACGAAACAAGGGAACGTAGTAGTAAAGAAGGAACAGAGATGTTGTTTTTACTGTGGAAAGAAGGGACATATAAAGAAGAATTGCAGAGAAAGGATCAGGGATGAGGAAATATTGAAAACGGAATAGGAGAGTCAGGGGCTCTATATCTTAGGGGACCGGAGTCATCATGAGCCCTTGATAAAATTAAAAATAGGTCCCCATAAACAAGAGTTCACCTTTTTAGTAGACACTGGGGCTGAAAAATCAACTATTAAGCAAATACCTGAGGGATGTAAAGTTTCCCCTGAAAAAGTACAAGTAATTGGGGCAAAAGGAGAACCCTTTAAAGTAAGCAAAATCAAAAATGTGGTATTCGAAACTGAAAATAAATTTGGAATGGGTGAACTCTTGCTCGTCCCTGAAGCAGAATTTAATCTGTTAGGACGAGATTTAATTGTTGAATTGCAATTAGAAATTAAAGTAAAAAATCAAGAACTAACGGTGTCTGCTTATCCTTTGACCGTGGATGATCAAAAACAAATTAACCCCGATGTCTGGTACTCTCCAGACACAATTAGTAGACTGGAAATCCCACCGATTAAAATTCAAATTTCCGAACCCCACATACCTGTGAGGGTAAGGCAATATCCTATATCCCTAGAAGGACGGAGAGGATTAAAACCAGAAATTGATCGATTGTTAGCACAAGGAATCTTAGAGCCTTGTATGTCACCCTTTAACACCCCCATTCTGCCTGTAAAGAAACCAAATGGGAAATATCGGCTCGTACATGATTTAAGGGAAATAAACAAAAGAACTATCACCCGGTTCCCTGTAGTAGCAAATCCATACACACTGCTAAGCAAGCTAGGACCCCATAACTCCTGGTATAGTGTGGCTGATTTAAAAGATGCCTTTTGGGCCTGTCCACTGGCAGAAGAATGCCGTGATTATTTTGCCTTTGAATGGGAAGACATAGAGACAGGCCGTAGGCAGCAATTGAGATGGACCGTGCTCCCCCAAGGGTTCACTGAGTCCCCTAATCTGTTTGGACAGGCCCTGGAAGAGCTCTTAAAAGAATACCAGGTACAAACGGGAAACGTGCTGTTACAGTATGTAGATGATCTGCTCATAGCAGGGAATAATAAGGAGGATGTAAGGAAAGAAAGCATTCGACTCCTAAACTTTCTTGCACAAAAGGGACTACGGGTATCACAAGAAAAGTTACAATTTGTGGAGGAAAAAGTGAAATACTTGGGGCATTATTTGTTTAACGGCAAGAAGATATTGGATCCAGAGCGCATTAAAGGAATTCTGGAATTACCTATGCCTGTCACTAAGAGGCAAATTCGGCAGGCATTAGGGCTATTTGGGTACTGTAGGCAATGGATAGAGAACTACAGCTTTGAAGTTAAATTCTTATATGAACAACTGTCTAAAGACAAAATGCCCAAGTGGACCCCCCAGGATCAAGAGCAGTTTGCCAGTCTCAAAAGGGAGCTAAGCCAAGCACCGGTTTTAAGCCTCCCAGATTTTAAGCGGCCATTCCATTTATTTGTTAACATACATGAAGGAACGGCATTCGGAGTATTAACTCAGGAATGGGCCGGACAAAAGAAACCGGTGGCATACCTATCAAAGCTGTTGGACCCTGTGAGCAGGGGTTGGCCGAGTTGTTTACAAATCATTGTTGCTGCTGCCTTATTACTTGAGGAAACAAATCGCATTACCTTTAATGGAGAAGTTGTCTTATATGCGCCTCATAATATCAGGGGAGTGTTACAACAAAAAGCAGAAAAATGGCTTACAGATAGCCGATTATTAAAGTATGAGGGAATACTTATAGAATCCCCTAAACTATCTTTGAAAACTATTGGAGCAGTTAACCCCGCTGAATTTTTGTACCCAGGAGAAGGTAATGAACTATTGCACAATTGTTTTCAAACAATTGAACAGCAGACACGCATTAGGCCAGACTTAGAAGAAGAAGAACTACAATGTGGAGAAGTATTATTTATAGATGGGTCATCACGAATAGTGGAAGGTAAACGATTGTCCGGATATGCCATCGTTAAGTTGGAAAAAGGAGAATTTAAGACAATAGAATCAGGCCCCCTGAGTGCCAGCTGGTCGGCTCAAGCCTGTGAACTGTATGCATTGTGGAAAGCATTAGTGTCACTGAAGGGAAAGGATGGAACTATATATACAGACTCACGCTATGCGTTCGGAGTAGTACACACTTTTGGGAAAATATGGGAAGAAAGAGGATTCGTTAACTCACAGGGAAAAGAACTGATACACCCGGAATTAATTCGGTGAGTTCTGGAGGCATTAAAAATGCCGAATAAAATAGCAGTTGTACATATAAAGGGACACCAGCGAGGTACAAGTTACCAAGTTAGGGGAAATAATGCAGCTGATACAGAAGCAAAACGAGTGGCAGGCAATTATAGTATGATTTTAACTATACAACAAATACCTGTTAGTAAAAATTTGAGTTTTGAGTCTGCAGAAAAGGAAAAACTAGAACAAATGGGAGCTAAGGAACAGGATGGTAAGTACATATTGCCAGATGGGAGAGAAGTTTTGCCGAAGGGCATAGCACTTGAAATATTTTCAAAAATACATAGTAAAACACACTGGGGAACCCAGGCGTTAGTTGATCATTTCAATCAACAGTTTGCCTGTATAGGCGTATATAACATAGCAAAGACAGTCACGGCAGCCTGCGAGACCTGTAAAAAGGTTAATCGAAACAACATGAGACAAAAGCCTCTTGGAGGACGTTCCCCAGCATACAGACCTTTCTCACACATACAAGTGGATTTTACTGAACTACCCAGGGTAGGGCGTTACAAATATTTATTAGTAATGGTGGATCATTTAACACATTATGTTGAGGCTTTTCCTACCTCCAAGGCAACTGCTAACCAAGTTACTAAAGTGTTACTTGAACACATTATACCTCGATATGGAGTACCTGAAGTAATCGACTCGGACAGAGGAACACACTTTGTGTCAAAAATTGTTAGAGATCTAACAGAAAGCTTGGGTATTAAGTGGGAATACCATACGCCATGGCATCCACAAAGTTCGGGAAAAGTTGAAAGGATGAATGGAGAAATCAAAACTATTTTGACTAAATTAATGATAGAAACCAAATTATCATGGATTAAGTGCCTACCCATGGCACTATTAATTCTCAGAACCAGACCCCAAGCAGATGTAGGAATATCAGCGTTTGAAATGGTGTATGGAATGTCCTATAGAATTGAAAGTCCACAAACAAATGTTTTAATTTGAGACCGTGTGATTAATGAATATGTTTCACAATTAGCAAAATATCGTAACAAGCTTTGGGAACATGGACTGATTGTACAACGACCACTGTTGGACTTAAAAATTCATAATCTTAAACCTGGGGACTGGGTATTGGTTAAAACGTGGAAAGAAGAAACCCTAAAACCCAATTGGGAGGGACCTTATCTTGTTTTGCTTACAACAGAAACAGCTGTCCGGACTGCTGAGCGTGGATGGACTCATGCCAGTCGCATTAAAGGCCCAGTGACGAGACCCCACTGGAAAGTAATCAGTACACCAGGTGACACCAAGATAACATTGAGAAGATAAAGTTATGATAGAGATTTTATTTGATTATTTTGACGCATTACCTTTTGGTATAAAGTGTGTATTATTGTTTACATTTGCTATAGTTATCTCGCTTTTTATCTATTATATATGGAAGTGTAAGAAGTGTAATTGCTAAGCTCATGCAGCCACACAATATTGAATATAGAAAATATGCTGATGTTAATGATATATGCATTTTGGATATACGAATTAGGTGTAATAATTTGAACTGCAATTATTATCCATTTGCTTGTTTTAAATGTAAGGTATGCCAGGATAAATGGTGGACACACTGTGAATTCGGATACCCTCCGACAGGAGTTTGCACACAGTGTTGGAAAATCCAAAGAACTCTTACTGGGTGGAAATTAAAACAATTAGAGTCTAAACAAGAAATTATTTGAGAAGCCCATGAGTGGTGGGAAATTTTTGCCAAAGGAATAAACCCTCAATATTATTGTTACCACTCCACCGAACCAGTCCCCTTTGTAGCTGAAATCTTGGCTATAAAGTGCAAAAGGGAAGTATTAACCGTGTCTTGCTTTGCCCCATTAGTTAAAGCTGCAAAGTGGGAAGCCTATGTAAACAGGCAGAAAGCCCAAAGCAGCTGTTCTCCTGAAGAATTCCCTTGCTGCCGAGAAGATGGTACACCTCGTGGCTCGAAGCAACCGAGTCGACGGGCAAGGCAGAGGAGGAACATACTGCGGAGAAAAGAACCAGAACAATGGGATGCAAAAGCAGCAATGGCCGAACTTCCCCAGGACTGGTAAAAATATATTTGGATTGACAAAATTGACAGACACCCTTTTTCCTGGTATACCGTTAGTTTTGTTATTGATAATAACCCAAGCAAATGGAAACCCTCATGAACCTTTTAAATGGACCTTAATCAGGTGGGAAGGACAAGTAACCATTCAGACTCAAGTTACTCCAGGAGCCCCTAGTTTTCTCTGTGCGCTGTGTGATCTCATACCGGTAAAACCCTGCCTGAACAAACATGGATTTTATTTTTGCCCTAGTTCGAACCATGAGAAAGGATACTGTAATTACCCAAGACTTTATTATTGTGCCTACTGGGGTTGTGAAACAGTAGCCTCAGACTGGGAGGTTGACCAAGACAAGTATTTATGTGTAGGGTGGGGTCCTTTCGGATGTGACCCACCGAAACATGGAAGAAATGGAGGTTTTTTGAATGAGGGTACATGTGACAAAATCTACATTAATGTGACACACCCAGAAGATGCAGGTTGGTTGATAGGAAAAACATGGGGGGCTAGACTTTGGGAATCAGGAACCGATAGGGGAGCACATTTCCTTATCAAAAAGGAACCGATACCTCACGATCCTTTACCAGTAGGACCAAATCTGGTCCTGAATCCACCCACTTCATCTGAAGAAAAGGTTGCCCCCATAATTGTCGTAACCCTTTCTCCAGACTCCCTTTCGAAAAAAAAACTAATGACACTGTGACTGAATTCTCCTTATCCAGGGATCTAGAGTTGTCAGAATCCAAAGACCCCTTATGGAATCTCATGCAAGCCTCTTATCGTGCCCTTAATGAAAGCAAACCAAATTTAACTAAGGAATGCTGGTTATGTTATAATGTTAGACCACCATATTTTGAGGCAATTGGAAAACCAGGTAGGATTCAATGGTCTAATGGTTCAAACCCACGAGAATGCCCATGGGATGACCAGAGGAACCATACGCAAGGAATTACTATTCAATTAGTAACAGGTCAAGGAAAATGTATAGGTACAGTGCCCGAAAAGTATCAGCCTTTGTGCAACCGAACAGTCACTAACACCAATATAGAGAAACACAAGAATCAAAATGACAAATGGGCTATCCCGACACCAGGAGCTAAATGGGTTTGTTCAGACATCGGAGTAACGCCTTGCCTATCCCTAAACGTGTTTAATCAATCTCAGTTTTGCGTACAGGTGATTATTGTTCCTCGTCTGATCTATCACACCTCTGAGGAGGTGTTACGCCACTTTGAAGGAGACCTGAATAGACAAAAACGAGAGCCAATTACAGTGGTAACCCTAGCTACACTGCTGATAGCGGGCAGAGTTGGAGCAGGTACAGGCATAGCCTCCCTAGTAAAAGGTCAGGAATTACAAAGTTTGCAGATGGCTGTAGATGAGGATTTAGCAAAAATAGAACAATCTATCCAAAATTTAGCCACTTCAGTAAAGTCTCTATCAGAAGTAGTGCTGCAAAATAGAAGAGGATTAGATCTATTGTTCTTAAAGGAAGGAGGGTTATGTGCAGCTCTCAATGAAGAATGTTGTTCTTTTGCTGACCATACAGGAGTAGTCCAGGACACCATGTCTGAACTCCGGAAAAGGTTAGATCAACGTAAGAAAGATCGTGAGGCGGGCAGGTCATGGTATGAAAACTGGTTTAATATCTCACCTTGGCTAACCACTTTGTTGTCTGCTTTAGCAGGACCACTTATTATGTTGATTCTGGGACTTATATTTGGGCCTTGTATATTACGCTATATTTTACACTTTATTAGAAAACGGTTTGACATAGCTAAATTGCTTATTTTAACTACGAGGTCTAGGGCAAAATATAAGACTGTATCTATTAATGAGGATGAAGATTGTTGCGAATGCGTTATGCCACGTGAAAACTATGCCTATTGTAATTGTGAGGTATTACCTTGTGAGTGTTATGATAAATGTTGGGATTGTGGAAAAAGGTTTGTTCGCAGTGCCGAGAATGAAAGCAGCGTCTAATAAACAATAATAGGATAAAAAGAAAAAAGGGGGGATTGTAAGAAACTATGGACTAGGGTATTGTTTATTAAGATTTATGTTAAGCCCAATGTAAAGATTAGGCAACAAAAGATAAGATAACCGCCAGGTGTCCAGGATGCCGCTTGTGAAAGATAAGATAACCGCCAGGTGTCCAGGATGCCGCCAGATGTCCAGGAACCGACAGAAACAGGACAGACAACCCCATATAAGGACATTTGAGTGAAGGGTCAACACCTCCACTACTTCATGAACACGAAAGTAAAAAAAAGTATAAAAAGGGACTGTTTGAACTGCTCAGTACGGCAGTTGGCGAAGCGCAGACTCCCCTGCCGTCCAGCGCTGTCTTTGCTCGTATTCTACTTGCTGTAATTAATAAAAATTTTAATTGGATTATGATCTATTGTGGTCTCAATTTATAACACCACCAAGAAGAATCTTGAGCTCCGCTGTTGGCTGCAACCCAGTAGGTGTTGAGCGGTGGGAACATATGCCATGCCAGACCTTGATGTGAGGAATGGCCCACTCTGAGGCACTGATTTGGAAATTGGAAACTGCCTGGCCGACCATGAGGCCAGACGAGTGACAGAGGAGGTAGGAAAGGAGGAATTATCCTTAATAACAGACGATAATATCCAAACTGTAAGTACAGATCAAGAGCCAAACTATTCTAAAGAAAACTTAAAGGTAATTCAGGACATGAATGATAAAATAAAATTAAGTAAGTGGACTTATTTAAGGGATGGTCGTATAGTGGTACCATCCAATTCATTTGTTTTATTGTATAAATGTGAGATGGTTCGCCACTTCGGGGATGCACGCTTGTGGAGGAGCGATCCCCCGTGCATCTGTGCGCAATAAACATACCTACTTTATAACTTTCGAGTTATAGAGTCTAATTCCGTACATCATAGTAAATTAGGCTGCTAGCTTGCTAAACAAAGTAATACTACAAATACTGTTCTTTTTTTTTCTGGCTTATTAACAGATGTTGATTCTGTCCATCATATGTTGCTACAGAACCGAGTTGCTATTGATTTTTATTATTAGCACAGGGACACAAGTGTGAAGACTTTGATAGGATGCGTTATGTGAATCTGAGTGACCACTCTGAATTAATTCACAAAAGCATACAAAACTTAAAGGCCTTAAACAAAGACCTGCAGCAGAGCCAGGGGCGGGATGCCTTTGGTCTCTTCTCATGGCTGGGAAACTTTGGGCCATGACTCAAAAGTATTACAGGATTTATTATAATTATCTTTAACCACCTTATTGATGTTTGCCTTATGTCTCCCATGCCTTTTTTTTTTTCCTGTATTCAGTGTTTAGTTTATTGTAACATAAAGCAGGTCATGGTCACCCAGCTACACACACCCTTTGCCTCGTCGCAATTAACAAGCAAAGAAGAGGGTAGAGAATGTCTGAAGAGAGATAGGAGAGGAAGCTGGAGAATATTTGACCTAACAAGAGATGAGAGAGCAGCTAGGTATTGTGAAGGAGAATAGGAAAGATAAACATGGTTATCTAGTGTTTAATAGGTGTCTGCATGCTTGTAGTGATATATAGCTATGTAACTACATGAATGATTTCTGCCCTGAGCCTGGTGGAGCATACAGCTGCGGTTTGTGTCTGGGCTCAGAGATGTAAATAGGGGCTTCTTTGTTACGGTAAAAGTGTTTCTCTTTGCACAAAAAAAGAGGGAATGAAGGGAATTACCCCAGAGGTATGTTCAGAGAAGGCATGTGATGTTTGGAACTTTTTGACTGAACCAGTTGTTGTTTGGTGTGCCCTTCCACCTATGTATAATGTTAATCCAAAAGATGATATTGTTTACACTTTGAATGTCGATAATTGTCTTTCTGTAGATGCTAATGTAGTAGGAGGCTATGATGGGAACCTGTCGCAGCGGTTCTTCTCTTATCCAGAGTAACAGCAGGGAAAGCATTAAAGAGTTAAATCACCTTGTTTGGTAGGTAGTTCAGAATGTGAGTCAAAATTGCCACTGCTTTTTGTTGTTGGTTCAAGGACATGGCTGTGAGGATTTTGATGGTATGTGCTGAATGGATTTTAGGCGCCCCATTGCAGCAACATGTTATCAAAATCTGAGAAAATGTCAGCCTTTTTGGCATCCATTCACTCAATTGGCAGTATTGTTTGTTTGGTATTACCTTGGTTGCTGTCATGTTTGCAAGGGCCCTGCAGAACATGGCAAACCTGGTACTAGCTGTTCAAAAACAAAAAGGGGAAATTGTAAAATTTTACGGAACAAAGACTGTGGGTTATTTTGACTAATAATATGTCTCAGTTGGTTTTTTATTTGTTCTATTACTTATACCTTGTTTTTACTCATTCGGTTTCAAAGGTTCTTTTTGTGCAACAGGAAGGGGGAGATGCAGGATCGGGCTGGAAACTAGGACCATGCATGGCAATCAGCTGAGGGGAATGTGCTTGAGCTTGTCTAGACAACAATTAACATGATGAGATGTGTTTACAGAGCACAGGGGAGTGGGAGATGGATGGCGCCAAGGATGGCGCCAAGGAAAGGTAACACCTTGCTGTTAATTGATGGTAGTTAACCACCAATCAGGGATTGCCTAGTATGCAAGGCTTAGCTTCAAGAACCAATTAGTTTAAAACGCGCAGCTTCTGAAAGCGAATAAAAACTCGTGCTTCTGTACAATAAATTGACATTTGCTTGCATCAGTCTGCGTCCGGTCTCTTCATTCGCCGCATCCACCCCTGGGGCAGTCGATTCCAGGTGTATTAGACATCCCTCTGGGTGAAAGCAAACTGTGGCTGGCACTCTGCTGCCAAAGGGATTGAGAAAAATGCATTGGCAATGTCAATTGTAGCATACCACTTGGCTGCCTTTGACTCCAGTTCATGTTGGAGCTCTAACATGTCTGAGTACAGCAGCACTCAGTGGTGGTGCCACTTCATTCAGGCCACAATAGTCTATTGTTAGCCTCCACCCTCTGTCAGACTTTTACCCTGGCCATATGGGACTATTAAAAGGTGAGTGAGTCTTGCTGATCACTCATTGGCTCTCCAGTTGATGCATCAGCTCATGGAAGGGATCCAGGGAGTCTCGGTTTGTACAATATTGCCGCCAGTGCACCGTCCTGGTAGCAATTGGCCCCTGCTGGTTTTCAACTTGCAACAGCCTCACAAGGAAGGGATCTTCTGAGAGGCCAGGCAGGGTAGATAGCTGCTTGATCTTCTCTGTATTCACAGTGGCTACACCAAAAGCCCATCAGTACCCCTTTGGGTCCTTGAAGTGCCCTCTCCTGAAGTAGGCTATGCTAAAGACACGAAGGGCCTCTGGGCCAGTCACAATGGGGTGCTTTTCCCACTTGTCCATTGTTAAGCTCACCTCAGCCTCCAATACAGACAATTCTTGGCATCCCCCTGTCACTCCAGAGATGTAGATGGGTTCTGTGCCCCTATACCCTGATGGCACCAGCACACACTGTGCACCAGTGTCTACCAAAGCCTTATACTTCTGTGGGTCTGATGTGTCAGGCCATCGAATCCACATGGTCCAGCATACCTAATCATCCCTTTTGTCTTCCTGGCTGAAGGCAGGGAGCCTCTATTCCTGTTCCTGGTCAGAGTATTCACTGTCTGACCAGAAGTCCCCTCACCAGGATCAAGGGAGGCGATTTCAGTTCTTCTGTGTCTGGGAGAGTATTGATTGCCTTCTTGTGTCTCTACAGCCACTACGCTGACAAACTTTTTAGATGACCCATTCTTAACAGCTGTCTTCCCTCTCAGTTCACGTACATGGGATTACAGTTTAAAGGTGGGTTCACCATCCCACTCTCTCATGTCCTCCCCCTGGTCACTCAGGAAGAACCACAGTGCACCATGCGGCATGTCCTGGGGCTCCCTTTCCCTCAGACTGGAGCAGGAGAGGACTGTTTTCTTGGGGCGCCCCTGATAGCCAAGGTGCTGGCCCATAGGGATAAGGGAGTACAGAGATTTTCTTCAAAGTTTTGGAGCCAAGAAGATGTTTTCTCCACAGTTGGTGTATCCATATCTTAGCAATACTACATCGCTGCCAAGATGTTAGAATATGATGTTGGGGCACTTTGAATCACCTTCCTCCCCATGGCCCATGTGCACAGGGCATCCTCTGGATCTTTGGAGACCTCACCATCGTCTAGATCAATGTAGATGACTTCCAGTACCACTAGTTCTCTCAGGTACTGGATGCCTTTGTCTGCAGTGGTCCACTTTCCTGAGGAGTTCACAAGATCATCCTTGAACGAATATCTCACCCTCACATTTGAGAGGAGCCATCTCCAGAGACCGCAGATTGCTGCAACTTTTCCAATTCCTCTCTCAGTTCCCTGGTTGCTAGCAAGGGATCCCAGCTGTTGGGCTTCCTTGCCTTCGAGTTGCTGACTATTGGCCCTGTTATCCCACCATAGGAGCGGACAGGCAGCAATCTGCTCACCTGGCTGGCAGCTGTAATTTTTCTACATATCTTGAAGCTCTGATGAGGTCAGGGACTGGGTAGTTTCTGCTTCCTGTCTAAATTCTTTGACTCCTTCCTCCAGTTTCTTTGTCAAAGGACTGGTCTCTTGATCAAAACTTTCTTCTTCTTCCTTCTCCCTTACTAATCGATGATATGGCCCCATTGTTCTTGTCCACTGTTTCTTTTTCACTACTGGGTCAATTACTCTAGTTGTTGTTTGTATCCCTAACTTAACCATGGTGTCCTCAGATGCAGTTTGGGTCCCTGCCTCAACCACAGTTCTCTGAGAGTGCTTAACTGTGGCTTGATAGGTACAGGCCAGGCCCCAGTACAGTGCTAGAAGCTGTTGGTTTTCATTGGGGTAGGCAAGGCACCCTTCTGTCAGTGTGCCAGGGTTGCTTGCCTGTTCAGGTGTAAAGTCCCAGGCTATGGGAGATGATAACCATCCTAGGAATCTGTCCAAATCCTTCCACACACCCTGCCACCCAGGGACCAGCCACCTCAAGGTGCATTTCAGTATTGCCTCACCCAAAAGCTGTCTCATCTTACATCAGGATGAGACCAAATTCCACAAACACCATAATATGCCAAAAGTATTAATTAACAGTACTAAACAGCTCACATAAGGGTGAACAAGGACCTCAGGAGCCTGCATAACAAAACCATTCACATCAGTCCTGGGCAGGGAGAGGGAGATGTATTCCCTCATCTTCTCCACAACATAGCTCCCCCAGTACAGCAAAGCCATCAATGCCAGGGCAAAGCACATAGCCATTATTTCTATTAACATGTTCCGAAGCTTAGCAAAATAGGGTGTATTGGGTCTGACTGAGCCCCATAGCAGCCTTCATAGTGCTGTGCTTTTATTGGTAGCTATAGAGGTGGTGATAACACACCAGTGTTTTGGCTACTGCTAAGCAGTGCTCACACAGCATCAAGGATAACTCCCCAGCCTTCCCCCCCCCGCCACCTCAGCAATAGGATGCGGGTGGACAAGATCTTGGGAGGGGTCATAGCCAGGAAAGCTGAGCCAAAGTGACCAATGGAATATTCCATAGCATATGACATCTGCTCAGATATAAAAAGCTAAGAGAAAGGAGGAGGAAGTGGGGCATTTATTATTTATTACGTTTGTCTTCCGGAGCAACCGCTATGCATACTTAAGCCCTGCTTCCTTGGAAGTGGCCAAACATCACCTGCTGATGGGAAGTAGAGACTAACATCTTTTGTTTCCCTTTGCTTCTGCGCGTGTGACTTTTGTTATTACTTCATTAAACTGCCTTTATCTTGACTCACAACTTTTTTTTCCATCTTATTTTCTTACCCCCCACCCCCATTCTGCAGAGGAGGGGAGTGATAGAGCAGCTTGGTGGGCACCTGGCATCCAACCAAGGTCAGAGAATGGGACTAATTTCTGAAACAACCTCATAGACACTTGGGCCAAAGAGCATGGCACTGAGTGGATAAATCACATTCCCTATCATGCACCAGCCTCTGGGAAAATCGAATGATGTAACGGACTGTTAAAGACTACACTGAAAGCAATGGGTGGTGGGACCTTCAAACATTGGGATACATATTTAGCAAAAGCCACCTGGTTAGTCAACACTAGAGAATCTTCCAGTCGCGCTATCATTGCTCAATCAAAGCTTTTATGTACTGTATAAGGAGATAAATTTCCTGTAGTGCACATTAAAAATATGCTTGGGAAAACAGTCCAGGTTATTCATGCCTCACATGTCATGTTAAGAAGGGGGTTTTCCTCAAACCCTTTATGTTTGATCAGCCTGTCAGTTTCCCAAGAAAGATGAGACCCTTGTGTCTGACCAGCCTGTCTGCTACCTGCATTTTGACAGCCCACTGTATCGGAGGGTGATTTGACTAACCTATTCAAGGACCCCCGCTGACAGCATCACTGAATCAAATCCCTTAAAATAATTACTCAAATTTCTGGAGACTTATACAAAATAAACTTCAGCTGAAAAATTTTATTATACAAAATACAAGTTTGTGACAGAGTAAGGTTCAAAGATTGCCAGTGATAATACACTGATTGCAAAGCAAGCTTAAAACAATACACTTAATAAGAGCTAGCATGAATTAGTCATAGAATAAATTTCTTACCCAATAAGCATCCCTATGGGGGAGAAGACAGGTTCAGCCCATCGACTGATCCCAGAAGTTACAATGGAGTCTCCCCTAACTTCTCCCCTCATCTGTCCACTTTTTATACTTCATAGTACATTGCATATTCATTCATCATACACAGGATTGGTTACAATTTTCTTGCTTATAATGTATATTAGCACACATCCTCCGATAGCACTGCTGAAGTTTTTTCCTAACTACGCATGCTCTCCAAGCAGGGTTTTGCCCTCTTTCAAGGGAGCTATTTGAGTCGGAGGTCACCATCTCCCACTACCACAATTATCTTTGTCCTATTTTCAACTAATTTTCTGTTGATGTCAATGGATTGCAACACCTTATCATTCTGCTTCCTCTTGCAGCCAGAACTTTCCTCACTTGAATGTTCCTTTCTTAGATAATGGTGTTCTTTTTATCATCTGTTCTTTGTTTCTCATCCTCCCCATGGCTGACTCCCTTGATTAGAAGTCCCTTCATTTGTAGAGAGTGAGTCAGCTTGACTTAAATTTGTGCACAGATGTGTTTAACATATAGCTAAACACTAAATCGTTTTGGTAATCTGGGAGTTTAGACAACAACACACCCCCACTCCCACCCCCTTTGGACTTATTTCAGTCCAGGACTAGTTAATTTTCTTTACATTTAGGTGGAGCTTGAGTGACTCTAGTCATATGTATTTTTTGTTACTGATTGGTATCACGTGCCCAGTGAGGTGTGGTAGTACCTTGAAGGCAGGTAACTGTGGGATGGAGGTGTGCATTGGTATTACAGTGAGATTAGTTCATCTGAGGAAAGTAATTTTGCCACAATGGTTGGCTCAGCCACGGACATCTCATGGATTCTTCATGTGACAACTACTATACAGCTTATCAGCTGTGTGGTATCATCAAGTTCCCCTTCCTGAAGGGAGTACAACAGAGCCTGACCGTGGTGTCTTCACTCTGCTCCACCCTTTAGGAGATTGAGGCACGGACTCCTGAATTTGCCCAGAAGACCCTTTATTAGTCCAAAATCCATGCTTATATATCCTCGTTTGTTGATCACGTGCAACGTACTAAAATATCATTGGTTAATCAATACTGTTCACACACTTCTTGGCTACATATAATTTGTTAATTACTGAGTTACAAACACACTGAACTTGTTGCATTTTTTTTTTTTCTCTCTTCTTTCTTATCTCTGTGAATTTCATGTTCTCAGCCAGCTGCCGATGTGGCATCGTGCATCCACTCCAGCCTCACTCATATCCGGTTTTTCTTCCAGGCATTCAGCCTTTTCAGATTTTCTTACTTTCTTTCTTCTTTAGCCTTCAAGGTCCTTCACAGGCATTGCAGCCTCCAGCACCTGCCACAAAGCTCTCCACACACTCGCCATTACTCCTATGAGCATGTGCTGAGCTGGCAGGATGTGTTGCTTAGGGAGCCATGGTAAAGTAGATTCCATGCATGCCAACCACCCTGAAAGTGATAGCTGTCTTTTACCCTAGAAAGCTTTCTGTAATACTATGCTTCTGTTAGGTCCCAGTTTTCTCTAATTCCCCCCCCCCCCCCCAAATTAATCTCCCCACACTCAGGCAAAGGCAAACCCATTCCTGGGATTGCTTTTGCTCAAGAACCTGGATGTACTTGGTGGGTAATGTGGGAGCATGGGGAAGTTCAATGTGTGCCTCAAGGGGATTTGATTTTGGCTGAAAATAGACAATGAATCAAATTGTATTAACTTAATTGCTATTCAGCACTGTATATTGTCACTTCTATATGCTTGTGGCACCCATCTCTGCCATTCTGGGTCTGGAGAGCTGAACCTGACTTCCTTCTGATCACCACATTAATGAAGAACAAACTTTTATGAAACCACACCAATGCAGCAGTAATAGAATCAGAACTGGCTTCCACATGCAGCAATCCAACACCTTTCTTGCCTTGAAGGACTGTTATGACAGATGAAGCCCAATGTCATGGACTAAATGAACTCAATGGACTTTTAGAGGGATGGCCCATAGACTAAGGGAACGATATCTGTGTATTTATATCAAAAGACAGGAAAGGTGATAGTGTATTGGGAAGTGTGGCCTAACATAAATGATATGGAATAAGGGGTGGATATCGCCCTGATTTCTGCTGGGCTAGTGTTAATTTTCTTTTCAGTAGCTGGTACAATGCTGTGTTTTGGATTTAGTATGAGAATAATGTTGATGACACACTGATGTTTTTGGTTGATGCTGGGTAATGTTTATACTAAGTCAAGGGCTTTTCAGTTTCTTTGGTCCTGCCAGCGAGAAGGCTGGAGAGGCACAAGAAATTGGGAGGGGACACAGCCAGGACAGCTGACCTGAACTAGCCAAAGAGGTATTCCATAACATGTGATGTCATGCTCAGTATATAAACTGAGGGGAGTTGGCTGGGGCTGGTCGATCATTGCTCTGGGACTGGCTTGGCATATGTCAGTGGGTGGTGAGTAACTGTATTGTGCATCACTTGGAGTTTTTTACGTTTTGGACTTTAGTACTCATTCCCTCTCTCCTTTTCATTATAAGTGTTGTTGCTGTTATTACTAGTAGTATATTTTATTTTATTTAAGTTATTAAATTGTTCTTATCTGAAACGACAAGTTTTTACCCTTTTCCTAATTCTCCTCCCCATCCCTCTGGGCATCAGGGAATGAGTGATCAGCTGGGTGGTACTTAGTTGCTGGCTGTAGTTAAATGACAACAAGGCCCCAAATACCAGGTTAGGCTCAAGGTCAGTGCTTTTATCATAGATCTTCCAGGCAAAAAACAACCAAGTGCGAAACAGCACAGCAAAATGCAAAAGTCAAAAAAAGCCTTTAGCAAGATCTCACATTTCATGTACAGAAAAAAAGGGAGGGTGGCACGGATCAGATAAGGAAACAGAAAACCAGTGTTGAGAATAAATAAGTCAACATCATGACTAGCAACTGTTAAACAGATAGAATAATTATAAGTTCCTTCTAATACACTCTAGTCAAAGCTGTCATTATCTGAAACCCTTCAAGCCCCATGTTGGGCACCAAAAAGAACTGTTGTGGTTTAAGTCTGGTAGGCAGCTAAGCACCCCACATCTGCTCACTCCCTCCCCCCCAAAGCAGGGTGGGAAACAGAATTGGAAGGCCAAAAGCAGGAAAACTCATGAGCTGAGATAAAGATATTCAGTTTAATAAATAAAGAAAATGGAAAACAAGTTTAATTAGGAAAAAAAGAAACAAGAAAAAAACTGAACCAAGAAAACAAGTGATACAAAAAACCCTCTAACAATTACTTACCACCCAGCCAGTCCCTGAGCAATGGCAGCCCTGGTAAACTTCCCCTTACATTTTTTATTACTGAGAATGATGTCATATAGTATGGAATATACCTTAGTCGGTTGGGGTCAGCTCTCTGGGCTCTGTCCCCTCCTAAATTCTTGGGCACCCCCAGAGGCAGCATAAGAAACTGAAAAGGCCTTGACCCTGTGTAAGCACTGTTCAGCAATAGCTAAATCAATGGTATGTTATCAACACTGTTTTCATCACAATTCAAAAACATAGAACCATACAAGCTCCTATGAAGAAAATAAACTCTATCCCAGTGTCCTTGTTTCAGCTGGGATAAATTTTCTTCTTAGTAGTTAGTACAGTGCTGTGTTTTGGCTCAGAAGTGAAGAACAATGTTGATAGGACACTGATGTTTTTAGTTGTTACTGGGTAAATATCTATACTAAGTCAAGAACTTTTCAGTTCCTTGGGCCCTGCCAGCCAGTGGGCTGGAGGGGCATGGGAAACTGGGAGGGGACACAGCCAGGACAGCTGACCTGAACTAGCCAAAGAGGTATTCCATACCATATGACGTCATGCTGAGTATATAAACTGGGGGAAGAAGATGGAATGGGGGGACATTTGGCATTATGGTGTTTGTCTTCCTGAGTAACCGTTACGCATGATGGAGCCCTGCTTTCCTGGGGATGGCCAAACACCTGCCTGCCCCTGGGAACTGGTGAATGAATTCCTTGCTTTGCTTTACTTGTGTGTGCAGCTTTTGTTTTACCTATTGTTCTTATCTCAACCCTTGAGTTTTACATTCTTTTCCGATCCTCCTTCCCATCCCTCTGGGGGGGGGGAGTGAGCAAACAGCTGCGTGGTGCTTGGTTCTGGCTGGGGTTAAACCACGACAGACTTTTTTGGCACACAACGTGGGGCACGAAGGGTTCAAGATAACAATAGATTTGATTGGAATGTGTTAGTTTGAATTTATAATTGTTATTGCTGTTTAGCTATTAAGGGGCATGTTTCTGTGCTTAACATGGGGCTTCCTTGCCTTACTGTATATTAGAGTCTACTGCTTGTTAGTGGCTGCTTCTTGCTTCCGCTGCTTGCTGTACTGCTTATCATCTTACTGTGCTGTGCCTGGGAACATTTTGAAAACAGCAATGGTGCACCAGTGGACGCAGAAGGCTCGGACACAACTTATATGACCAATGTGATTAAATTAGTGCCACTTTATTAAGGCATACACAGCAATTTATACACTAGCACAAAGCATACGCATTGCTTCTAGATTGCTAATAGGCTAAAGCTGCTTGTCTATTCACTCTCCTGCACTCTATGATTGCTCACGGCGTGGTATCCATGCTCCTCACCTACATTCTGTTTTGACATTCTATTTTCTTATTTTTCAGCCCAACTCCTCTATCTCTTTCCCACATACAGTTCCTTAATAGTCCAACTTTCTTATCTTTCTGCCAGTACACACTTTCTTTGTCTCTCTTGGCCTTGCATATGTCCTTCACAACAGCTGCAGCTTGTTACAGCTTTGGCCTGCTCGGCCTGCTATTGCAACAAAGTTACTTAGTCTGGATTGCTCATAATATGTCCGTTGTCTTCCAGCTATTCCACAAATCCCCCTTTTTGTTTTTGAGTGATCCAGACCCATTTTATTATTCTGTTCATAATTCTCACAAAGCAATTCCACACACAGCCCAATATCATTAAAAAGATTACAATGGCAGTTAATACCGTTATCCCATGCAGAAACAAATAGAAGGTTCCCTTGCAGAACTGCTTTGCTGCTCTGCAGACTGAATAGGAAAGACCCATCACATCAGGAGAGAGGCTGGAGCTGAGTAAGGCAGGCCAATCTGCCTTTCATATAACAACCAGCTCAACTAAGAAAAGGCGAGAGTAATAGGTGGCTCTTTTCTGAGAGGTATGGAGGCACCTCTTTGCCGACCTGATGTGCTCTCTAGAGAGGTGTGCTGCTCACCAGGAGCTCATATCAGGGATGTTACTGAGAGATTACCAAGTCTTGTACAATCCACTGACTATTATCTACTGCTGTTGGTTCATGTGGGCACCAATGATACAGCCACGAGTAGTCTGAGGAACATCAAGAAGGTTTACTGAGCTCTGGGAGTGGCAGTAAGGGACTCTGGAGCACAGGTAGTTTTTTCATGAGTCCTCCCAGTCAAAGGGAAGGAGTTTCCAAGGACCATCTGAATCTGGCAAATCAACAAATGGTTACAAGACTGGTGCCACAGCCAGAGGTTTGGCTACTTAGACCATGGGACTTGCTTTGAGAAACCTGGTCTACTGGGGGATGATGGGGTCCATCTGTCAGAGAAGGGGAAGAGCATCTTTGGTCATAAGTTTGCCAAGCCGGTGAAGAGGGCTTTAAACTAAAGTTGCCAGGAGATGGGAGCCTTAATCCATCTCACTCCTATGAGTTTGATACCAGTGCCAGCAAGAGATGCCCAGAGCCCAGAGAGGAATTGCAGGGCAGCAGGAGAGCACCTGAAGAGCAGCACAAAGAAATTCCAGCCACTCCAGCCAGTAAGTCAGCTTCATCAGGGGCCCAACTCAAATACCTCTATGCAAATGCATGTAGCATGAGAAACAAACA
Source organism: Falco biarmicus (assembly GCF_023638135.1). Lineage (NCBI taxonomy): Eukaryota > Metazoa > Chordata > Aves > Falconiformes > Falconidae > Falco > Falco biarmicus. The sequence continues at coordinate 20,118,849 of NC_079310.1, read as the reverse complement.
AGAGGAGTTAGAGATGTGCACACGTCTGCAGGGCTACGATCTGATTGGCATCACAGAGACATGGTGGGATGACTTTTATGACTGGAGTGTTGAGATGGAAGGATATATGCTCTTTAGGAAGCAGAGGCAGGGGAGACAAGGAGGGGGTGTCACCTTCTATGTCAAGAACCAGCTAGAGTGCATGGAGCTCTGCCTGGGCATGGATGAGAAGCCAACTGAGAGCGTATGGGTCAGGATTAAAGGGAGGGCAGGGGCAGGGACAGGTGACATTATAGTGGGGATCTGTTACAGACCACCCGACCAGGAAGACCATGAAGATGATGCCCTTTACAGGCAGACAGGAGCAGCCTCATGTTCACAAGCCCTGGTCCTCATGGGGGACTTCAACCATCACAATATCTGTTGGAGGGAGAACACAGCAGGGCATAAGCAATCCAGGAAGTTCTTGTAATGCATTGATGATAACTTCCTTTTCCCAGTGCTAGAGGAGTCAACGAGGAGAGTTGCTATGCTGGAACTTGTTCTCACCAGCAAGGAGGGGCTGGTGGGGAATGTGAAGCTCAAGGGCAGCCTTGACTGCAGGGACCATGAAATGATGGAGTTCAAGATCCTTAGGGCAGCAAGGATGGTGCACAGCAAGATCACTACCCTGGACTTCAGGAGACCAGATTTTTGCCTCTTCAGGAATCTGCTTGGTAGAGTACCGTGAAATAGAGCCCTGGAGGGAAGAAGTGCCCAAGAAAGCTGGTTAATATTCAAGGATCAGCGATGCCTCCCAACAAAGATGAAGTTGGGCAAAAAAGCCAGGAGGCCTGCATGGATGAACAAGGAGCTCCTGGACAAAATCAAACACAAAAAGGTAGCTTCCAGGGGGTGGAAGCAGGAACAGGTAGCCTAGGAGGAATACAGAGAAACTGTGCAAGCATCCAGGGATGAGGTTAGGAAAGCTAAAGCCCTGATAGAATTGAATCTGGCCAGAGATGTCAAGGGCAACAAGAAAAGCTTCTATAGGTATGTCAGTGATAAAAGACAGACTAGGGAAAACATGGACCCTCTCCGGAAGGAAACGGGAGACCTGGTTACCTGGGACATGGAGAAAGCTGAGGTACTCACTGACTTTTTGCCTTGGTCTTCACCAGCAAGTGCTCCAGCTACACTACCCAAGTCACAGAAGTCAAAGGCAGGGACTGGGAGAATGAAGAATAGCCCACTGTAGAAGAAGATCAGGTTCAAGACCATCTATGGAACCTGAAGGTGCACAAGGGACCCTATGAGAGACATCTGCGGGTCCTGAGGAAACTGGCATATGAAGTGGCTAAGCCACTCTCCATCATATTTGAGAAGTCGTGGCAGTCTGGTGAAGTTCCCACTGACTGAAAAGAGGAAACTTAACTCCCATTTTTAAAAAGGGAAATAAGGAAGACCTGGGAAACTACCAGCCGGTCAGTCTCACCTTGGTGCCTGGCAAGATCATGGAGCAGATCCTCCTGAGAACTATGCTGAGGTACATGGAAAACAAGGAGGTCATTGTTGACAACCAACATGGCTTCACTAAGGGCAAATCATGCCTGAAAAATTTGATGGACTTCTATGATGGGGTTACAGCATTGACAGATAAGGGACAAGCAACTAACTCCATCGACCTGGACTTGTGCAAAGCTTTTGACGTTGTTCCGCACAACATCCTTGTCTCTAAACTGAAAAGACATGGATTTGATGGATGGACAACTCAGTGGATAAGGAATTGGCTGAATGTTCACACTCAAAGAGTTGTGGTCAACAGCTCAGTGTCCAAGTGGAGACTGGTGATGAGTGGTGTTCCTCAGTGGTCGATACTGGGACCAGCACTGTTCAAAATCTTTGGCAGCTACATGGACAGTGGGATCAAGTGCACCCTCATCAAGTTTGCCAATGACACCAAGCTGAGTGATGCAGTTGACATGCCTGAGGGAAGGGATGCCTTCCAGCGGGGCCTTGACAGGCTTGAGAGGTGGGCATGTGCAAACTTCATGAAGTTCAACAAAGCCAAGTGCAAAGTCCTTCACCTGGGTTGGGGCAACCCCCAGTATCAATACAGTCTCGGTGGAGAATGGATTGAGAGCAGTCCTGAGGAGAAGGACTTGAGGGTGCTGGTGGATGAAAAGCTCAACATGGCCTGTCAATGCACTTGCAGCCCAGAAAGCCAACTGTATCCTGGGCTGCATCAAAAGAAGCATGGCCAGCAGGTCAAGGGAGGTGATTCTCCCCCTCTACTCCATTTTTGTGAGACTCCACCTGGAGTACTGCTTTCAGCTCTGGAGCTGCCAACATAAGGAGGACATGGACTTGTTGGAACGAGTCCAGAGGAGGGCCATGAAGATGATCATGTTACTGAAATCTCGGAATGAAGAACTTATCGACACCAATGTGATGTAGATAAGCAGACACTTCTTTATTAACGGCCGGGTGCGTGAGCGAGTCCTCTTACGATCAACGCACGCCAGGTCTCAGAATCAGACACCATATATAGAACTTATTCATACATATTCATTAAGTATTCATGCATAGCCATGATATTTCCCGTAAATCATTAACATATTCTCCTCCTATATCCGATTCTGCGCAGTAGAGCTTAGAAAGGTCCAGAAATGGGTCTGGGGTACGATTTGGGTAGGTGGTATATGAGTCGGTGGTCGCGATCTCCCCCTGCCGGAATTACCTTTTACTAAAGTTCACGATTTCTTGGCAGGTAACTACAAGCTGTTCCAGTCGACTCTCCCCGGTTTCCATTAATCTCATATTCTGACATCTCAATACACTTCTACATGCAGAAGACTGGTCAAATACAAAGAAACCTTTCAAACCCTAAAGTTATTACCTAAGTTTTAACAATGGTTCTAGCCCCTTCTTCTAGCCTTGGTACAAGATGTACAGAAGATCTCATAGCAGCTTTTACTGTGCAACTATAAGTTTCATTAAAAATATTTCTTATCCTTCTATTTTTCAATTTTATAAAATGATTTTATAAAATCAATTAATCAATTAAATAAAGTAAATCAATCTTAACTTATTAACAAATCGGTAACATTTCCCCACTTTGAAAGTGTTGAAAATCATTATTTCAATACTTTCACATTATACATATATCTTTTGTTTCAACATATTTTGGTGATGGATCATGTCTTGATAAAATAGTTGGTACTTCTCTCATAATCATACGATTGACTGCAATTCTATTGGTAAACTGTTTCTTCAAACATGCATATACTAGCATGATCATCAAAAAAACAATTAGTAACAGAAACAAAGTTTTAATTATAGATTGTATCCAAGAGCTCAAATTCCATCCCAGTTTGTTAAAAATTTTCCCAAGCCAATCTTCTGACATATCCTTTTGAATTGTTTCAGTTTCTTTTTCAATTTTTCCTAATAGGTCTAGATCATGTTCCACATCCTGAGTGACATTTGGAATGTGGATACAACAGTGGTCCAATTTATCCTTGAGATACCCACATACTCCATGCTCTTTAAGTAAGAGCATATCTAATGCCATTCTATTTTGTAAAGTCATTCTAGAGGTCACCTGTAATTGTATGTTCAATTCCTTAAACCCCTTTTTAGTAACGTTTGCTAATTTTTCCACTTGACCAGTTAACTTATAAAGCCATGCTCTGTTCCTGTATGATGCTATAGGATTTAAAAGTGATTCAAGTGCCCAGCCAATTTTCACTCCTGTAGATGGTTCATTCCAATTATCATCATTTGTCTCAGATCTCTTTATTCGTTTCAGTTCTAAATTTTCTAGGGATCCTCTAAATGGTGATTTCTTCCAAATCGGACACAATGTTGGCATGCCTAAAGTAATTTGTTTCACTTTACCATCTAATGGTAGATGAGTTGTCCAGGTTCCATCGCTCAATGCCCAAATTAAATGTCCAGGACTTTGAATAGTAGCTTTTCTGCAACTAAACAAAGTTCCTCTTCTAACTGTAAAAGTGCTGGTTAAATTGAGAGCATTCTTTAGACCTCGACAAAAACAACCATATTTTAAAGCAGCAGCCAAAGGAGGGATTCTTTGAATTATTAAGTCTACATTGTTGCAATCATATACTTTTTCACATTTCCACCATGGTACTATTTTATTCTCTTTTTCTCCTAATGAAGTTGATCTGTCATTGACCCAGGGTAATACTGAAAACACTTTTCCCTCCCATGTAAAACACCAAGGAGTTTTTGCCATATACTGAAAATGGGAATATAAGGTCATAGACCAAACTGAATCCCAAACTACTTCCTTTTCCTGTAGGGTTTGATTCTTTTTCTCACATTTTATCTCGGTTACCCATACACTGGTGTTTGTTGTAGCCATTTTAGGATAATAACACCATCCCTTGTTCCCTAAATCTCCCTCTAATCCCGGTTTAGCTACAAATCGTCCTTTACATTCCCACATGGTTGAATATACTGGTGATTCTTCTCCAACTTTAACCTTTTACAATTTCCAAGTTTCCCTAGGTTCTTGTTTACAATCCACAGTCTCATTTCCATATTCTAATTTGGTCAAATTCATGGTTAAGATTCCCCATGGAATAGATTCACCTGCTGCCCTCGGTACTGGTAAACAAGCAGTGATTTGCGTAACATTTTGTAAATTGGCAAATTCTTTAATCAATCCTACCATCAAATTTTCCTCAGCCGTTTGTTTGGCAATTTCAATTACTTGTTCTGTCTCTATTTGTCTTTTGTTCCTGTCCACCAAGTCAGCCCACGATACTGTCAACACTATCAACCAACATAAAATCCCAAAAACAATTATAATATGATATAAAAAATTAGACATGTTTTAAAGTCAATTTTAAAGTCTTTGGGTCACGGTTGATAATCTTCCATGGAATAGGTGCTTTCTTCACTCGTATTCCACCAGGAATGTGCAGAAGAGAGAAGTACATAGGTACTTCACTCCATTTGAACACTTGCGAAATAATATCCACCATGACATGATATTATCTTGAAAGTCACACAATGTTACTTTCTCCCTTGCTCGCTCTTCTATATATTTGCTCAGATGAGATCTAGTGGTATTTTAGCATATAAATACAATGAACTACAGAGCTCAGCCAGTGGCAAACATGACATCAGAGAGATTCATTAAGAAAACTGTGAAGAGATGCTAGCAATTAGCAAATTGTCTAGGACAGAATATAGATTCTAGCCTGGATGTAAACTCAACTACTATGACAGTAAAAATAAGGGTTTGGTACTTCCTTAAATCTTAGAATTATTTAGAGTAGAAGGGACCTCTGGAGGTCTGTAGTCCAACTCCCTGCTCAAAGAAAGTCTAATTAGATCAGGTTGCTCAGGGCTTTGTCCAGTCAAGTCATGAACATCTCTGAGGGTAGATATTCCACAAACTCTCTGGGCCCGTGTTTCAGTGTTTTACTACTCTCATTGTTGCAGATTATCTTAAGGTTTTACTGAATCCTTCTATATTTTGTGTATGTGAAACAGTTAGCTAGGAGAATTTTGATTTTAAGAAGTTAACCTCCATGTTAGAATTATGTTAGCACTTTTTAACCAATGACGTATGAATCGCTGTGCTGCTTGTTATCCGAGACTGTTACTTGAAGTCCCTATGCTATAGACCATAATACCCTTAGTCCTTATTCTCTAGACCATAACCAGAGCACCTAGGTTCTATTGTGTATAGGATGAGTTACTGGACAGCTTGGCAAGGCCAATATCCATTTGAATATTATTTGTTCTGTTGAGTGTGTGAGTGGGCGATTGAGACATGCACAAAGCAAATGTGGAGTCCCAGTCTGCTGTTCTAACGACCCATGAGAGATTTCGTTGGAGAATGATGAAGTGTTTGATTTGGTCATTATATATATAAGGTAATAATAATAATAATAAAATAATAAAAAAATTGGTAACATGGCAACAAGACTTGTAAAATTATTTAAGAGTAAAATTGTGGGGAATTTAACATTGGATGAAAAGATACCGAAAACTTGCCGTTAGGATGTTTGTTAACACATTGGGGTGAATTACATGAAGATTTACAAAAACGTCAAGTGATAGAATATTGTAATAATTGGTGGCCATTGTATGTTTTAGAAGATCAGGAAAAGTGGCCAACTAATGGAACACTAAGTTATAATACCATATTGCAATTGATGTTGTCTTGTAGGAGAGAAGGAAAATGGAATAAAGTACCATATGTGGATTTGTTCTTTTATCTGAGGTAACAAACAGATTGGCAAAAGGAATGTAAATTGATCAATTGGGATGATCTAGTTATGACATTAACCTCAGAGAACAGGAAAAGGAAAACTTGTTGTTCTGCTTGTGACATTGGCAAGAGATGTATTAGATGTACAGTACCGAGGGAGGATGAAATGGAATTGGAACTTGAAGTAGCCCCCCAGGGAGAAATCAGAAAGAACCAGAATTAAGGATAGCTGAACCAGATAGTAGTGGTTGAAGGGAAAGAGAGGCAGAAGATTTATCAGAGGCAGGACCTTCGGGAATTTATTCACAAGGATCTTGAAGAACTAGACAACAATCCCAATTAATAGCTCCTTTAAGACAGGGAGTAGGGCAGCAGGGGCCAGCATATATGAAAGTGCCGTTTTCTGTTATGGATTTGATGGTATGGAAACAGACAACAGGAATGTATAGGGAGGAAAAACTGAAAAGACACAGGCAGAAACTGCACATACCAATGGTTTACTTGCCAGAACAATGGAGCAAAATTTTCCCACAGGAGACCCTCAATGGGATCCAAATGTACCAGAGAACAGGAGGAGATTAAGTCAGTACCAAAAGTGGGTGCTGTATGGGATGAAGCATGCAATGCCAAGAGCTTTAAATTGGTCTTAATTATATGAAGTGAAACAAGACAAAAATTAATCACCCTCAGTGGTTTTAGGGAAACTAAAAGAAACAGCCAGAAAGTTTACTGATTTGAAATTAGAGTCAGAAGCAGAACAATTGGCTTTAATGTTCATGGGACAATCAACACCAGATATAAAGACGATTTTAAGCTGGGAAATGAAGGAGTCAAATTTCTGGTTGATACTGGAGCAACATATTCTGTTTTAAATGTTTATAAAGGAAAATTGGGAAATAAAACTGTAAGAATAATTGAACAACAGGGAAAGAGGAAAACAGGCCATTCCTTCAACCCTTAGATTTAAAATTTTGAAGTAAAATAATTACATATAAGTTTTTATATATACCAGATTGTCCGATACCTTTGTTAAGGTGAGATTCGCCCAGGATATAATACTCCAGTCTTGCCAGTAAAGAAACCTTCAGGTGAATACAGACTAGTTCAGGATTTAAGAGCTATAAACCAATTAGTTAAAGATATACATCCTGTTGTTGCAAACCTATATACACTCTTAACTGCATTAAGAGAAAATTATCAATGGTTTACAGTGCTTGATTTAAAAGATACTTTATTTTGCATACCCTTGGAGAAGGAAAGTTGAAAACTGTTTGCTTTTGAATGGGAAAATCCACAGACAGGACAGAAGATGCAACTGACATGGACAAACTTATCCCAAGGATTTAAAAACAGTCTGACAATCTTGGGTAACCAGTTAGCAAAGGAACTTGAACAGTGGAAACAAAATGAGTCAGAACTGAAGCCTGGACATTTACTTCTACAATATGTGGATGACATCCTGATTACTACAGAAACAAGATTTACTTGTGTGAAGGTAACAATAGACCTTTTAAACTCTCTTGGACTAAGTGGTTATAAAGTATCTAGAGATAAGGCTCAAATAGCGAGCCAAACTGTAACATACTTGGGCTTTGAGATTTCTAAGGGACAATGTCAATTGGGAACAGACTGAAAGGAGGCAATATGTGGTATCCATTAACCTAAAAATGTACATGAATTGAGAGCTTTTCTAAGAATGGTGGGGTGGTGTCAACTTTGGATAATTAATTATGGTTTGTTAGCAAAGCCATTATATGAAGTACAAAAGATTATACCATTTGTGTGGGGCCCAGAACAACAAAGGGCCTTTTGGGACTTAAAACAGGCTTTGATGACAGCACCAGCATTGGGACTTCTGGACCTAACCAAAGACTTTCAGTTGTTTGTTCATGAAAGACAGCATCTTGCACTTGGGGTGCTAACCCAGAAGATGGGAAGTTAGAAGTTCCAAACAGCTGGACGTTGTAAGTAAAAGGTGGCCTAGTTGCCTTTGAGCGGTTGCTGCTACAATAATATTGATACAAGAAGCTCGAAAATTAACCCTGGGAAGGATGATAACAGTATATGTACCTCATATGGTAATCACCATTTTAGAACAAAAGGGGGGTCACTGGCTATCCCCTAGCAGAATGATGAAATATCAAGTAGTCCTGACAGAACAGGATGATGTGATTCTGAAAACAACTAACCTGACCAATCCTGCAGTATTTTTGAGTTCTATACAGGAAGAAGAACAACTAGAACACGACTGTCTAGCGACCATCGAACATGTGTACTCCAGTTGGGAGGACCTAAAGCAGGGGTCCTCAAACTTTTTAAACAGGGGGCTGGTGCACAGATTAAGTGGCAGGAAGTCATCTGTGGCTGCTTGGTTTCCCCCCCCAACCCCTGGCGGGGGGGTGGGGGAGGGGGCAGGGGGGTTCTGTAAATACCGGGGGCCAGATTGAGGACCCCGGGGGGCCGTATCTGGCCCGCGGGCTGTAGTTTGAGGACCCCTGACCTAAAGGATACACCATTGGAGGATCCTGACTGGGAGCTGTATACAGATGGCAGCAGCTTTGTGGAGAATGGAATTCGATATGCAGGATATGCAGTGACAACTGAAAACTCTGTCATAGAAGCAAATTCTTTACCTTGCACAACTTCAGCTCAAAAGGCAGAACTGATAGCCTTAAGAAGGACACTAGAACTGAGCAAAGAAAAAGAGTAAATATTTGGACTGATTCAAAATACGCCTTTGGTGTAATACATGTCCATAGAATTCTGGGGAAAGAAAGATTACTATCTTTCCAGGGAACAAGGAAATTATTAAATATAAGGAAGAAATTTTGAAATTAATACAAGCAGTTCAAAAGACAACTAATGTGGCAATCATGCACTGTAAAGCACATCAGACAGGAAATACAAAAGAAATATTGGGAAACAAACTAACAGATAGAGTAGCTAAAAGGGTAACAAAGAAAGATGCCTTTCAAATGGCATTAATTTCTGCTAAGACTGTTACTCTACCCAGAGAAAAACCTAAGTATTCAGAGGAAGATGAAAAATTAGGAAAATTACTAAATGCAAAAAAGAATTTAACAGGATAGTTGGTGACAACAACAGGACAAGTAGTGATCCCACCACTTTTAATGAGAGAAATTATACAGACAAAACATAGGGAATGTCATTGGGGAGCAGAAGCATTAATCACCTTCCTGAAAAGGCAAATTGTATCAGTAAAGATGCTAGAAATGGCAAAGAAAACAACTGCAAAACGTGAAATTGGTTTAAAAAAAATAATCCATTAATGAAGAAAAAACCCACAGATGGGAACACTGAGATCAAGAACAGAACCAGGGGATTATTGGCAAATAGATTTTTCAGAATTACCCAGACAAAATGGGTATTGATACATTCTGGTAGGGGTTAATAATTTTTCAGGATGGCCAGAAACCTTTCCCTGTCGGACAAATCAAGCAAAAGAAGTTATTAAATGCTTGTTACAAGAAATCATTCCGAGATTTGGAGTACCTAATGGAATTTCATCAGAGGTCAACATTTTATTACAGAAGTAGTACAGAATATTAATAAGGTGTTGGGAATTACTTGGGATTTACATATACCTTGGAGGCCACAATCTAGTGGGAAGGTAGAAAGAATGAATCAAACACTGAAGAGGCAAATTAATAAAATATGTCAAGAAACCAATTTAAAATGGCCTCAAGTTCTTTCATTGGCCCTTTTACGGATTCAGGTTCAACCAAAAAGTGAGACATCAATTAGTCCTTATGAGCTATTATATGGAAAACCTTATGAATCTCCTGAACCAAATGTAAACATGCATTTAAAAGGGAATCAAGATGTATATAACTATCTGCTTTCTCTAGGAAATACTCTAACTGCGCTTCGCAGTGTGATTGTGTGGAACAGACCTGTCTTTAGAAAACCCAGTACACGATTTTCAAGCAGGAGATTATGTTTATATAAAGATCTGGACTTCTGAACCTCTCCAGGAATGTTGGAAAGGACCTTTCCAGGTGTTGCTAACTACATTTACCGCCATCAAAATCGCTGAATCAGATGCATGGATACATTATACAAGAGTAAAGAAAACTCCGCCAGCGTGGAGGATTGTTAAAAGGGATGCGGAAACTTCAAAATTGACCCTGAAATATGTCTAATTTTGGATATCAGTTTGTAATGTTTGTGGAATTAATACTGATCCAGGAATTATCGTTAGTGGGAGCCTGGTTTGAGAAAAAATAAATGAAGTGTCAAAAGGATATGGAGATGCCGATCTTAGGGAGAGAAAAATTAGAAGTAAAAGACAAACAGAACAATTGATATATCTCCCAAGGAAAACTCAGGAAGAAAATTTAATGTTAGGATTAATCAAGGAGTTTGCCAATTTGAAAAATGTGTCATAGATTACAGCTTGTTTACCAATACCAAGGGCAGTGAGTGAGAAAATTTCATGGGGAATTTTAACTATGAATCTGACTAAATTAAAAAATAAAAATGGGCCGCTGACTTGTAAACAGAAACCTAGAGAGACTTAGGAATTACAAAAGGTTAAAGTTGGGGAAGAATCACCAGTATGTTCAACCATTTAGAAATATAAAGGACGATTTGTAACAAAACCCAGATTATATGAAAGTTTAGGAAATAAGGATGGTGTTATTACCCTAAGATGGTTCCAACAAACACCAGTATATGGATAACAGAGATAAAATATAAAAAGAATAACAAAACTCTATAAGGAAGAAAATAATTTGGGGTTTGGTTTGGTCCATGTGGATATCTAAAAGATAGAGTGGACCACTGCTGTATACATATCCCAAATGTGACTCAAGATGCGGAATATGATTTAAACTTATTGGAGAAAATAAAAACTGATACCCAAAAACTTCAACAAGACATACAAGAAAATTGGATAGATAAAATTTTCAGTGGACTGGGATGGAATTTGAGTTCATGGGTTAAATCATTGATTAACACTGCATCAGTTTTGTTAATAATCTTTCTGACAATATTTCTGATTTATTATTGTCTAAAGAAAAAAATAAACAACAAGAATGCCTTTATTCGGATGATAATCCAGGTGGTGACCAGACAACAAGATGAAAAAAGAGTGATTCTAAAACTCCCACCAACAAATAATGAATAAAAATATATTAATAGACACATTTTAGAAATTGGGATGAAAGTCCTGAAATTATTTTCAAAACTTTTAACGGGGGAAAATGTTGCAGATTATCTTAAGGTTTTACTGAATCCTTCTATATTTTGTGTATGTGAAACAGTTAGCTAGGAGAATTTTGATTTTAAGAAGTTAACCTCCATGTTAGAATTATGTTAGCACTTTTTAACCAATGACGTATGAATCGCTGTGCTGCTTGTTATCCGAGACTGTTACTTGAAGTCCCTATGCTATAGACCATAATACCCTTAGTCCTTATTCTCTAGACCATAACCAGAGCACCTAGGTTCTGTTGTGTATAGGATGAGTTACTGGACAGCTTGGCAAGGCCGATATCCAGCCGTCCAACTTGGCAGCAAAACTTACTGTAAAACTGTAAAAAACTGTAAAAAGGTGTCCTGAAGTGAACTAACTTCATTATAATACTAAAACTCACGCCCACAGGTCAAGACAACCCTTGCCCAGGTGAAGACCCTTCCCCTGCACAAGCGTAGTAACAGAAAGGGATGACACAACAAATATTATAATTATATGCAAATTACTAACCAATCATTGTAACTGGGAGTGTACGACCTTGTAATTTTGTGTATAAATGTAACAGTAAAATCTACACAGGTGTGCTTGATTTGTGGAGATGCCACCAAGCACCCAGCGCTGCAATAAAGGAGTGCCTGCTTCTTAATACTATATTGGTGTTAAGAGGTTTGATTCCCAATTTCGGTGACAAGACTGCAGTCCAACCCACAGAAGGGCTCCACGCATCCCTTCACATAAAGGGCAACCCCCCTCATCTTCCTGCTTGTTTCCCAGGCTGCATACATTTGAGGTGGGTGCTCCTTTAGCCTGTTTTATCATTCCTGGTGTCTCCCTTGTTTCCATCATCCTGCACCCTTTCCTTTTGGCAGCACTCACCACATCCTCACTTGACTGTGGATTGTGTCATCTCTCTGTTCTGTCATTCCTAATTTAAAGCTCTCATCACCAGGGTTGACCAGCCTGTTGGAAAAGATGCTTTTGCCACACTGTCAGGTGGATCCCATATCTCTCTAGTAGTCCTCAGAGAGATCACTGTAAAAGCTAAATCCCTGCTGACTACACCGTGTGATCAAATGTTGACCTATGGGATCCATCCACTCCTCCCCAAGCCCTTCCCATTCACCAGCAGGACCAAGGTTTATAATAGCAATCAAATTGACAATCTCACTATTAAAAAAAAAAAAAAGGTTAGCCTCTTGCTCCCCACTAATTAAGAAAATACTGTTTATATTCTCTAGGTTTTAAAGTTGTTTTTTTTTCTGTGATAGCTTTTTAGGAAAATTCCTTAAAGACATGCTTTGATGCATTGTAGCTCTCAGTAACAGTGCACCTATGCCCAATTTCTAAACTAAGTAAATAATCTTTAACACAAAAATATTCAAATTCACTTACATTTATAATATCTCAGGTTGGAAGGAATATCAGGAAGTCTCTTCCTCTACAATTATGTGGTAAGTTAATGATAAAAATCTCTCCTCACCAAAATAAATTAATTTCTCACACTGAAAAAAAATCCAAACAAACAAAAAGCCATGAGCTTGAAATATTTGAGGCCAGTTTTTTAAATAGCTATAGCTATATAACAGCTGTGGTTGTTAGACCCACCTCCTTGATGTACTACAAGCATCTTGCCTGTCCAGCAGTAGCTACAACACTGAAAATAACATTCTGGAGGACTGAGAGCTATTTAGATTTAAATTAATAAATATTAATAAATTAATACTTATTTTTAATCCCAGTTTCCACTCTAGGAGAACATTTGCAGTGATAAAGGTTAAACGTTTTGGTTTTTTAAAGTTAAAATCCAGATACAAACAATACCTGAGTAAAAAAACCACACACTTACTCTATTTCCACTGGCCAAGTAGAATTTTCAAAACAATTTCAGTGTATATAGGAGACTATTTTGAATTTAAATATATATAAATCATAAATATATTAAAGGAATGCTATTTTGTTGCTGAAGTGAAATGTTATAAAGCTAGAAAATGCCATACTACAGTACTCTTATGTAACCTGTGGTGCATTAACGTTGGCTGGATGCTAGGTGCCAACCAAGCTCCCCTCTCACACCCCCTTCTCAAAAGGGGATGTAAGGAGAAAATAAGACAAAAAAAGGTCAGGGGACAAAATAAAGACAGGAATATCACTCATCAATTACCATCACAGGCAAAACAGAGAAGATTAACTTATTGCCATTTAAAGAATAGAATGATGAGAAACAAAGACAAAACTAAAACCACCTTCCCCACACACCCCAGTTCTTCCCAGGATCAACGTCACTTCTTTCTTCCAAACTCTACCTCCTCCTGCTGCTGAGCATCACAAGAAGGATGGGGAATGGGGTTCGTTCATAACACTTCATGTCTGCTGTTCCCCTGCTCCAGTGTGGGGTCCCTACCACAGGATATAGTCCTTCACAAACTACTCCAACATGGGTCCTTTCCACAAGATACAGTCCATCAGGAACAGATTGCTTCAGCATGGGTCCCCCCCAGATCACAGTTCCTGCCAGAAGCCTCCTCCTCCATGGGCTGCAACTTCCTTCATGGCATATCCACCTGCTCTGATGTGGGGTCCTCCATGGGCTGCAGGATGGATATCTGCTCTGGCATGGCCTTCCATGAGCTACAGAGGGACAACCTGCTTCATGTACTTCTGTTAAAACCATATTTTATGAAATAGGCTGGATTTATTAGGTTACCTTGCTGGATTACCCACTGTAACATATGCAATTCTGTCGAATTAAGAGAAGTTGTACTAAGTGTAATTGCATTACTTCTTTAATTCCAGTGTAGCATAATACCTAGTGTGCTTTGATTCACCAAGGAATTGCTTGGTACTCAAAGCTGCTCAGTCATTGTTATACTTAGGACAAGTTTCCTAGCTTGTAGCATTCACTGCACTATTTCCTTTAAGAAAATGCTTATGTTTTGAAATGGAAACTGACAGAGATATGTGTTACATCTGAAAACTGAATTATCTTCAAATGAATTTGCTTTCAAGAAGTCCTGGATATTTTTGTGGGTTTGTTTATAAATTGCTATAAGAAAATAAAAAAGAAATTGTGGCCTAGAATAACAACATGCAGTGTTTAGATTTTTTTTTTAAGAAGTGCGTGTGTGTGTCCAAACGTCATGTTATCAAGTTTTTGCAGTGTTAATGTCATTTTGGGGGGGGAGGGTGGATTTTTTTTTAAGCTTATTTGCACTAAGTTTGATGAGCTCAGGGAATTAATCACACAGACAGAGAATGAACTTGTGCATCTGGAGGACATGAAAAAGAAATTGGTATGTGACTGTGGTGACGCAAGTCGAGGCGGACTGAAAAAACACTATGTCTGCGTGGCTGGGTTCAGACAAAATGGCCTTTATTGTTTATACAAACTATTTATATATCTTAGACAGTACAGGTGTTAGACCCTGATAGGTTTTTGTGTCCTTCTTCTTGCTTGCTATTTGATGTTGTTGTAGGTGCCCGTATGCTGTGATTCTAAGTTCTGGTTCTTCACATCCTGTTTACATACCTGACAATTTGTGGCTGTCTTAAAGGTACACGACTAAGTCTTTGAAGTCAACAAACTTGTCTGCAGACCCCAACATCTGACAAAAAAGAAAACTCTTTTATGCATATAAATCTATTCCAGTTATTTGCTGAAGCTTGTCAACAGAAGACTTTGTCTCATCAGGAATTGCATGGAACCCCATAAGGTTGATGTCTGGAAAAACTATATTTATTTTCATCATCTCTTTATATATAGTGCTCAATGTTGTCATAAGCAAAACTGATAACTACATATAAATGTTTTTGCATTGCTCAAATTGAATGTGGATAGTGGCAGTATCTTAGAGTTAATTCACACCTATTAATCATGTGGCTATTTCTCAAAGCCAGATGCTGCTTAACCAAGCAATGATGGGGTAGAGTAGTCATGTTTGCTTATGCAGTGCTGAACAAATATTCTCATGCATTAACACTTTCATGTCATTTAACATGATTCTTGACACATCCTCTTTTGAAAGCAATTATATTTGGCTTTTTCCCTATGCAATTAGATGGTCCAGGAAAGACGTCCTTTCTGGTTCTAGATCAAAGACTGATGGGAAAAAAATTCCTAGCATATATTGGATCACCTCATAGATGTTTTAGGACATTTGGTATCCAAGATAGGAAGTTTTAGGTACTATGCCCTAAACTTCCAGCAAAAGCCGTGCCTGCTACTGACAGTCACATGTCCTGCTTACCCTTGGAAGTCCCTACTGCCTTCTGGTCACATAGTCTGTTTACTTCCTTTTCCTCCTAAGGGTTAGGGTTAGTCCTCTTAGAGATAGGATTAGGGTGAAAGTTAGGGTTATGGTTTGGATTAGGTTTAGGGTTAGGTACATGCCATGCACAGCTGAGGGATAGAGTAAGGGTTAGGGTTAGGGTTAGGGTTAGGGTTAGTCCTCTTAGAGATAGGATTAGGGTGAGGGTTAGGGTTATGGTTTGGGTTAGGTTTAGGGTTAGGTACATGCCATGCACAGGTGAGGGATAGAGTTCGGGCTAGGGTTCGGGTTTGGGTTAGGGTTAGGGTTAGTCCTCTTAGAGCCAGGATTAGGGTGAGGGTTAGGGTTATGGTTTGGGTTAGGTACATGCCATGCACAGCTGAGGGATAGAGTTCAGGTTAGGGTTAGGGTTAGGGTTAGGGTTAGTCGACTTAGATATAGGATTAGGGTGAGGATTAGGGTTATGGTTTGGGTTAGGCTTAGGGTTATGTACGTGCCATGCACAGCTGAGGGATAGAGTTCGGGTTAGGGTTAGGGTTCGGGTAGGGTTAGGGTTAGGGTTAATCCTCTTGGAGATAGGATCAGGGTTAGAGTTAGGGTTAAGGTTTGGGTTAGGTTTAGGGTTAGGTGCATGTTATGCACAGTTGAGGGATAGAGTTCGGGTTGGGGTTAGGGTTAGGGTTAGGGTTAGTCCTCTTAGAGATAGGATTAGGGTGAGGGTTAGGTTTATGGTTTGGGTTAGGTTTAGGGTTAGGTGCATGCCATGCACAGCTGAGGGATAGAGTTCGGGTTAGGATTCGGGCTAGGGTTAGGGTAAGGGTTAGGGTTAGGGTTAGGGTTAGTCCTCTTAGAGATAGGATTAGGGTGAGGGTTAGGTTTATGGTTTGGGTTAGGTTAAGGGTTAAGTTCATGACATGCACAGCTAGAGGGTGAGAATTTGGGTTAGGGTTCGGGTTAGGGTTCAGGTTAGGGTTAGGGTTAGGGTTAGGGTTAGGGTTAGGGTTAGGGTTAGTCCTCTTACAGATAGGATTAGGGTTCGGGTTAGTGTTATGGTTTGGGTTAGGTTCAGGGTAAGGTACATGCCATGCACAGCTGAGGGATAGAGTTTGGGTTAGGGTTAGGGTTAGGGTTAGGGTTAGGTTTAGGGCTAGTCCTCTTAGAGACTAGATTAGGGTTAGGGTTAGGGTTATGGTTTGGGTTAGGTTTAGGGTTAAGTACATGACATGCACAGCTAGAGGGAAAGAATTTAGGTTAGGGTTCGGGTTAGGGTTCAGGTTAGGGTTAGGGTTAGGGTTAGTCCTCTTACAGATAGGATTATGGTTCGGGTTAGTGTTATGGTTTGGGTTAGGTTTAGGGTAAGGTACATGCCATGCACAGCTGAGGGATAGAGTTCGGGTTAGGGTTAGGGTTAGGGTTAGGGTTAGGGCTAGTCCTCTTAGAGACAGGATTAGGGTTAGGGTTAGGGTTATGGTTTGGGTTAGGTACATGCCATGCACAGCTGAGGGATAGAATTCGGGTTAGGGTTAGGGTTCGGGATAGGGTTAGGGTTAGGTTTATGGTTAGGGTTAGTCCTCCTAGAGATAGGATTAGGGTGAGGGTTAGGGTTATGGTTTGGGTTAGGTACATGACTTGCACAGCTGAGGGATAGAATTCAGGTTAGGGTTAGGGTTCGGGTTAGGGTTAGGGTTAGGTTTATGGTTAGGGTTAGTCCTCTTAGCGATAGGATTAGGGTGAGGGTTAGGGTTATGGTTTGGGTTAGGTTTAGGATTAGGTGCATGCCATGCACAGATGAGGGATAGAGTTCGGATTAGGATTCGGGCTAGGGTTAGGGTTAGGCTTAGGGTTAGGGTAAGTCTTCCTCGAGATAGGATTAGGGTGAGGGTTAGGCTTATGGTCTGGGTCAGGTTAAGGGTTAAGTACATGACATGCACAGCTAGAGGGAATGAATTTGGGTGAGGGTTCGGGTTCGGGTTAGGCTTAGGGTTAGTCCTCTTAGAGATAGGATTAGGGTGAGGCTTAGGCTTATGGTTTGGGTTAGGTTCAGGGTTAGGTACATGCCATGCACAGCTGAGGGATAGAGTTCAGGTTAGGGTTAGTGTTAGGGTTAGGGTTAGGGTTAGACGGATTAGAGATAGGATTAGGGTGAGAGTTAGGCTTATGGTTTGGGTTAGGTTTAGGGTTAGGTACATGCCATGCACAGCTGAGGGATAGAGTTCGGGTTAGGGTTAGGGTTAGGGATAGGGTTAGGGTTAGGGTTAGGTTTAGTCCTCTTAGAGATAGGATTAGGGTGAGGGTAAGTGTTATGGTTTGGGTTAGGTTTAGGGTTAGGTGCATGCCATGCACAGCTGAGGCATAGAATTCGGGTTAGGGTTAAAGATAGGTATATACCATGCACAGCTGAGGGATAGAGTTCGGGTAAGGGTCAGGGTTAGGGTTAGGGATAGTGTTAGGGTTAGGGTTCGGGTAAGGGTTAGGGTTTAGGGTTAGGGTTAGGGTTAGGGTTAGTCATCTAAGAGATGGGATTAGGGTGAGGGTTAGGGTTATGGTTTGGGTTAGGTTTAGGGTTAGGTACATGCCATGCACAGCTGAGGGATAGAATTTGGGTTAGGGTTAAAGATAGGTATATGCCATGCACAGCTGAGGGATAGAGTTCGGGTTAGGGTTGTGGTTAGGGTTAGGGTTAGACGTATTAGAGATAGGATTAGGGTGAGAGTTAGGCTTTTGGTTTGGGTTAGGTTTAGGGTTAGGTACATGCCATGCACAGCTGAGGGATAGAGTTCGGATTAGGGTTAGGGTTCGGGTTAGGCTTAGGGTCAGGTTTAGTCCTCTTAGAGACAGGATTAGGGTGAAGGCTTAGGGTTAAGGTTTGGGTTAGGTTTAGGGTTAGGTACATGCCATGCACAGCTGAGGGATAGAGTTCGGGTTAGGGTTAGGGTTAGGGATAGGGTTAGGGTTAGGGTTAGGTTTAGTCCTCTTAGAGATAGGATTAGGGTGAGGGTAAGTGTTATGGTTTGGGTAAGGGTTAGGGTTAGGTGCATGCCATGCACAGCTGAGGGATAGAATTCGGGTTAGGGTTAAAGATAGGTATATGCCATGCACAGCTGAGGGATAGAGTTCGGGTAAGGGTTAGGGTTAGGGTTAGTGTTAGGGTTAGGGTACGGGTTAGGGTTAGGGTTTAGGGTTAGGGTTAGGGTTAGGGTTAGGGCTAGCCCTCTTAGAGACAGGATTAGGGTTAGGGTTAGGGTTATGGTTTGGGTTAGGTTTAGGGTTAGGTACATGCCATGCACAGCTGAGGGATGGAGTTCGGGTTAGGGTTAGGGTTAGGGTTAGACGTATTAGAGATAGGATTAGGGTGAGAGTTAGGCTTATGTTTTGGGTTAGGTTTAGGGTTAGGTACATGCCATGCACAGCTGAGGGATAGAGTTCTGGTTAGGGTTAGGGTTAGGGTTAGGGTTAGGGTTTAGGGTTAGGGTTTGGGTAAGTGTTAGGGTTAAGGTTAGTCCTCTTAGAGATAGGATTAGGGTGTGGGTTAGGGTTATGGTTTCGGTTAGGTTTAGGGTTAGGTGCATGCCATGCACAGCTGAGGGATAGAGTTCGGGTTAGGGTTAGGGATAGGGTTAGGGTTAGGGTTAGGGTTAGTCCTCTTAGAGATAGGATTAGGGTGAGGGTAAGGGTTATGGTTTGGGTTAGGTTTAGGGTTAGGTGCATGCCATGCACAGCTGAGGGATAGAATTCGGGTTAGTGTTAAAGTTAGGTACATGCCATGCACAGCTGAGGGATAGATTTCAGGTTAGGGTTCGGGTAGGGTTAGGGTTAGGGTTAGTCCTCTTAGAGATAGGATTAGGGTGTCGGTTAGGATTATGGTTTGGGTTAGGTTTAGGGTTAGGTACATGCCATGCACAGCTGAGGGATAGAGTTCAGGTTATGGTTCTGGTTCGGGTTAGGGTTAGGGTTAGTCTGCTTAGAGATAGGATTAGGGTGAGGGTTAGGGTCATGGTCTGGGTTAGGTTTAGGGTTAGGTACATGCCATGCACAGCTGAGGGACAGAGTACAGGTTAGGGTTAGGGTTAGGGTTAGAGCTAGGGTTAGGTTTAGGGTTAGGGTTAGGGTTAGCGTTAGGGTTTAGGGTTAGAGTTAGGGTTAGGGTTAGTCATCTAAGAGATGGGTTTCGGGTGAGGGTTAGGGTTATGGTTTGGGTTAGGTTCAGGGTAATGTACATGCCATGCAAAGCTGAGGGATAGAGTTCGGGTTAGGATTAGGGTTAGGGTTAGGGTTAGGGTTAGGGCTAGTCCTCTTAGAGATAGGATTAGTTTTAGGGTTAGGGTTCTGGTTTGAGTTAGGTTTAGGGTTAGGAACAAGCCATGCACAGCTGAGGGATAGAATTCAAGTTAGGGTTAGGGTTAGGGTTAGGGTTAAGGTTAGGATTAGGGTTAGTCCTCTTAGAGACAGGATTAGGGTTAGGGTTAGGGTTATGGTTTGGGTTAGGTTTAGGGTTAGGTACATGCCATGCACAGCTGAGGGAAAGAGTTCGGGTTAGGGTTATGGTTCGGGTTAGGGTTAGGTTTAGCGTTATGGTTAGGGTTAGAGGTAGGGTTAGGGCTAGGGTTAGGGTTAGGGTTTAGGATTAGGGTTAGGGTTAGATGGATTAGAGATAGGATTTGGGTGTCGGTTAGGATTATGGTTTGGGTTAGGTTTAGGGTTAGGTACATGCCATGCACAGCTCAGGGATAAAATTCGGGTTAGGGATAGGGTTATGGTTAGGGTAAGGGTTAGGGTTAGTCCTCTTAGAGATAGGATTAGGGTGTGGGTTAGGGTTATGTTTTAGGTTAGGTTTAGGGTTAGGTACATGCCATGCACGGCTGAGGGATGGAGTTCGGGTTAGGGTTAGGGTTAGGGTTAGGGTTAGACGGATTAGAGATAGGATTAGGGTGAGAGTTAGGCTTATGGTTTGGGTTAGGTTTAGGGTTAGGTACATGCCATGCACAGCTGAGGGATAGAGTTCGGATTAGGGTTAGGGTTAGGGTTAGGGTTAGGGTTAGGTTTAGTCCTCTTAGAGATAGGATTAGTGTGAGGCTTAGGGTTAAGGTTTGGGTTAGGTTTAGGGTTAGGTACATGCCATGCACAGGTGAGGAATAGTGTTCGGGTTGGGGTTAGGGTTAGGGTTAGGGTTAGTCCTCTTACAGATAGGATTAGGGTGAGGGTTAGGATTATGGTTTGTGTTAGGTTCAGGGTAAGGTACATGCCATGCACAGCTGAGGGATAGAGTTTGGTTAGGGTTAGGGTTAGGGTTAGTGTTAGGGTTAGGGTTAGGTTTAGGGTTTGTCCTCTTAGAGATAGGATTAGTGTGGGGGTTAAGGATATGGTTTGGGTTAGGTTTAGGGTTAGGTACATGCCATGCACAGCTGAGGGATAGAGTTCGGGTAAGTGTTAGGGTTAGAGTTCAGGTTAGGGTTAGGGTAAGTGTTAGGGTTAGGGTTAGTCCTCTTAGAGATAGGATTAGGGTGTGGGTTAGTGTTATGGTTTGGGTTAGGTTTAGTGTTAGGTACATGCCATGCACAGCTGAGGGATAGAGTTCGGGTAAGGGTTAGGTTTAGGGTTAGCGTTAGGGTTAGGGTTAGGGTTAGGGTTAGGGTTAGGGTAAGGGTTAGCGTTAGGGTTTAGGGTTAGGGTTAGGGTTAGGGTTAGGTTTAGGGCTAGTCCTCTTTGAGACAGGATTAGGGTTAGGGTTAGGGTTATGGTTTGGGTTAGGTTTAGGGTTGGGTACATGCCATGCACAGCTAGAGGGATGGAGTTCGGGTTAGGGGTAGGGTTAGGGTTAGACGTATTAGAGATAGGATTAGGGGGAGAGTTAGGCTTATGGTTTGGGTTAGGTTTAGGGTTAGGTACATGCCATGCACAGCTGAGGATAGAGTTCGGGTTAGGGTTAGGGATAGGGTTAGAGTTAGGATTAGGGTTAGGGTTAGGTTTTAGGGATCAGGTTAGGGTTAGGGTTAGTCCTCTTAGAGATAGGATTAGGGTGAGGGTTAGGGTTATGGTTTGGGTTAGGTACATGCCATGCACAGCTGAGGGATAGAGTTCAGGTTAGGGTTAGGGTTAGGGTTAGGGTTAGTCGACTTAGATATAGGATTAGGGTGAGGATTAGGGTTATGGTTTGGGTTAGGCTTAGGGTTATGTACGTGCCATGCACAGCTGAGGGATAGAGTTCGGGTTAGGGTTAGGGTTCGGGTAGGGTTAGGGTTAGGGTTAATCCTCTTGGAGATAGGATCAGGGTTAGAGTTAGGGTTAAGGTTTGGGTTAGGTTTAGGGTTAGGTGCATGTTATGCACAGTTGAGGGATAGAGTTCGGGTTGGGGTTAGGGTTAGGGTTAGGGTTAGTCCTCTTAGAGATAGGATTAGGGTGAGGGTTAGGTTTATGGTTTGGGTTAGGTTTAGGGTTAGGTGCATGCCATGCACAGCTGAGGGATAGAGTTCGGGTTAGGATTCGGGCTAGGGTTAGGGTAAGGGTTAGGGTTAGGGTTAGGGTTAGTCCTCTTAGAGATAGGATTAGGGTGAGGGTTAGGTTTATGGTTTGGGTTAGGTTAAGGGTTAAGTTCATGACATGCACAGCTAGAGGGTGAGAATTTGGGTTAGGGTTCGGGTTAGGGTTCAGGTTAGGGTTAGGGTTAGGGTTAGGGTTAGGGTTAGGGTTAGGGTTAGTCCTCTTACAGATAGGATTAGGGTTCGGGTTAGTGTTATGGTTTGGGTAAGGTTCAGGGTAAGGTACATGCCATGCACAGCTGAGGGATAGAGTTTGGGTTAGGGTTAGGGTTAGGGTTAGGGTTAGGTTTAGGGCTAGTCCTCTTAGAGACTAGATTAGGGTTAGGGTTAGGGTTATGGTTTGGGTTAGGTTTAGGGTTAAGTACATGACATGCACAGCTAGAGGGAAAGAATTTAGGTTAGGGTTCGGGTTAGGGTTCAGGTTAGGGTTAGGGTTAGGGTTAGTCCTCTTACAGATAGGATTATGGTTCGGGTTAGTGTTATGGTTTGGGTTAGGTTTAGGGTAAGGTACATGCCATGCACAGCTGAGGGATAGAGTTCGGGTTAGGGTTAGGGTTAGGGTTAGGGTTAGGGCTAGTCCTCTTAGAGACAGGATTAGGGTTAGGGTTAGGGTTATGGTTTGGGTTAGGTACATGCCATGCACAGCTGAGGGATAGAATTCGGGTTAGGGTTAGGGTTCGGGATAGGGTTAGGGTTAGGTTTATGGTTAGGGTTAGTCCTCCTAGAGATAGGATTAGGGTGAGGGTTAGGGTTATGGTTTGGGTTAGGTACATGACTTGCACAGCTGAGGGATAGAATTCAGGTTAGGGTTAGGGTTCGGGTTAGGGTTAGGGTTAGGTTTATGGTTAGGGTTAGTCCTCTTAGCGATAGGATTAGGGTGAGGGTTAGGGTTATGGTTTGGGTTAGGTTTAGGATTAGGTGCATGCCATGCACAGATGAGGGATAGAGTTCGGATTAGGATTCGGGCTAGGGTTAGGGTTAGGCTTAGGGTTAGGGTAAGTCTTCCTCGAGATAGGATTAGGGTGAGGGTTAGGCTTATGGTCTGGGTCAGGTTAAGGGTTAAGTACATGACATGCACAGCTAGAGGGAATGAATTTGGGTGAGGGTTCGGGTTCGGGTTAGGCTTAGGGTTAGTCCTCTTAGAGATAGGATTAGGGTGAGGCTTAGGCTTATGGTTTGGGTTAGGTTCAGGGTTAGGTACATGCCATGCACAGCTGAGGGATAGAGTTCAGGTTAGGGTTAGTGTTAGGGTTAGGGTTAGGGTTAGACGGATTAGAGATAGGATTAGGGTGAGAGTTAGGCTTATGGTTTGGGTTAGGTTTAGGGTTAGGTACATGCCATGCCCAGCTGAGGGATAGAGTTCGGGTTAGGGTTAGGGTTAGGGATAGGGTTAGGGTTAGGGTTAGGTTTAGTCCTCTTAGAGATAGGATTAGGGTGAGGGTAAGTGTTATGGTTTGGGTTAGGTTTAGGGTTAGGTGCATGCCATGCACAGCTGAGGCATAGAATTCGGGTTAGGGTTAAAGATAGGTATATACCATGCACAGCTGAGGGATAGAGTTCGGGTAAGGGTCAGGGTTAGGGTTAGGGATAGTGTTAGGGTTAGGGTTCGGGTAAGGGTTAGGGTTTAGGGTTAGGGTTAGGGTTAGGGTTAGTCATCTAAGAGATAGGATTAGGGTGAGGGTTAGGGTTATGGTTTGGGTTAGGTTTAGGGTTAGGTACATGCCATGCACAGCTGAGGGATAGAATTTGGGTTAGGGTTAAAGATAGGTATATGCCATGCACAGCTGAGGGATAGAGTTCGGGTTAGGGTTGTGGTTAGGGTTAGGGTTAGACGTATTAGAGATAGGATTAGGGTGAGAGTTAGGCTTTTGGTTTGGGTTAGGTTTAGGGTTAGGTACATGCCATGCACAGCTGAGGGATAGAGTTCGGATTAGGGTTAGGGTTCGGGTTAGGCTTAGGGTCAGGTTTAGTCCTCTTAGAGACAGGATTAGGGTGAGGGTAAGTGTTATGGTTTGGGTAAGGGTTAGGGTTAGGTGCATGCCATGCACAGCTGAGGGATAGAGTTCGGGTTAGGGTTAAAGATAGGTATATGCCATGCACAGCTGAGGGATAGAGTTCGGGTAAGGGTTAGGGTTAGGGTTAGGGTTAGTGTTAGGGTTAGGTTTAGTCCTCTTAGAGATAGGATTAGGGTGAGGGTAAGTGTTATGGTTTGGGTAAGGGTTAGGGTTAGGTGCATGCCATGCACAGCTGAGGGATAGAGTTCGGGTTAGGGTTAGGGTTAGGGATAGGGTTAGGGTTAGGGTTAGGTTTAGTCCTCTTAGAGATAGGATTAGGGTGAGGGTAAGTGTTATGGTTTGGGTAAGGGTTAGGGTTAGGTGCATGCCATGCACAGCTGAGGGATAGAATTCGGGTTAGGGTTAAAGATAGGTATATGCCATGCACAGCTGAGGGATAGAGTTCGGGTAAGGGTTAGGGTTAGGGTTAGGGTTAGTGTTAGGGTTAGGGTACGGGTTAGGGTTAGGGTTTAGGGTTAGGGTTAGGGTTAGGGTTAGGGCTAGCCCTCTTAGAGACAGGATTAGGGTTAGGGTTAGGGTTATGGTTTGGGTTAGGTTTAGGGTTAGGTACATGCCATGCACAGCTGAGGGATGGAGTTCGGGTTAGGGTTAGGGTTAGGGTTAGACGTATTAGAGATAGGATTAGGGTGAGAGTTAGGCTTATGTTTTGGGTTAGGTTTAGGGTTAGGTACATGCCATGCACAGCTGAGGGATAGAGTTCTGGTTAGGGTTAGGGTTAGGGTTAGGGTTAGGGTTTAGGGTTAGGGTTTGGGTAAGTGTTAGGGTTAAGGTTAGTCCTCTTAGAGATAGGATTAGGGTGTGGGTTAGGGTTATGGTTTCGGTTAGGTTTAGGGTTAGGTACATGCCATGCACAGCTGAGGGATAGAGTTCGGGTTAGGGTTAGGGATAGGGTTAGGGTTAGGGTTAGGGTTAGTCCTCTTAGAGATAGGATTAGGGTGAGGGTAAGGGTTATGGTTTGGGTTAGGTTTAGGGTTAGGTGCATGCCATGCACAGCTGAGGGATAGAATTCGGGTTAGTGTTAAAGTTAGGTACATGCCATGCACAGCTGAGGGATAGATTTCAGGTTAGGGTTCGGGTAGGGTTAGGGTTAGGGTTAGTCCTCTTAGAGATAGGATTAGGGTGTCGGTTAGGATTATGGTTTGGGTTAGGTTTAGGGTTAGGTACATGCCATGCACAGCTGAGGGATAGAGTTCAGGTTATGGTTCTGGTTCGGGTTAGGGTTAGGGTTAGTCTGCTTAGAGATAGGATTAGGGTGAGGGTTAGGGTCATGGTCTGGGTTAGGTTTAGGGTTAGGTACATGCCATGCACAGCTGAGGGACAGAGTACAGGTTAGGGTTAGGGTTAGGGTTAGAGCTAGGGTTAGGTTTAGGGTTAGGGTTAGGGTTAGCGTTAGGGTTTAGGGTTAGAGTTAGGGTTAGGGTTAGTCATCTAAGAGATGGGTTTCGGGTGAGGGTTAGGGTTATGGTTTGGGTTAGGTTCAGGGTAATGTACATGCCATGCAAAGCTGAGGGATAGAGTTCGGGTTAGGATTAGGGTTAGGGTTAGGGTTAGGGTTAGGGCTAGTCCTCTTAGAGATAGGATTAGTTTTAGGGTTAGGGTTCTGGTTTGAGTTAGGTTTAGGGTTAGGAACAAGCCATGCACAGCTGAGGGATAGAATTCAAGTTAGGGTTAGGGTTAGGGTTAGGGTTAAGGTTAGGATTAGGGTTAGTCCTCTTAGAGACAGGATTAGGGTTAGGGTTAGGGTTATGGTTTGGGTTAGGTTTAGGGTTAGGTACATGCCATGCACAGCTGAGGGAAAGAGTTCGGGTTAGGGTTATGGTTCGGGTTAGGGTTAGGTTTAGCGTTATGGTTAGGGTTAGAGGTAGGGTTAGGGCTAGGGTTAGGGTTAGGGTTTAGGATTAGGGTTAGGGTTAGATGGATTAGAGATAGGATTTGGGTGTCGGTTAGGATTATGGTTTGGGTTAGGTTTAGGGTTAGGTACATGCCATGCACAGCTCAGGGATAAAATTCGGGTTAGGGATAGGGTTATGGTTAGGGTAAGGGTTAGGGTTAGTCCTCTTAGAGATAGGATTAGGGTGTGGGTTAGGGTTATGTTTTAGGTTAGGTTTAGGGTTAGGTACATGCCATGCACGGCTGAGGGATGGAGTTCGGGTTAGGGTTAGGGTTAGGGTTAGGGTTAGACGGATTAGAGATAGGATTAGGGTGAGAGTTAGGCTTATGGTTTGGGTTAGGTTTAGGGTTAGGTACATGCCATGCACAGCTGAGGGATAGAGTTCGGATTAGGGTTAGGGTTAGGGTTAGGGTTAGGGTTAGGTTTAGTCCTCTTAGAGATAGGATTAGTGTGAGGCTTAGGGTTAAGGTTTGGGTTAGGTTTAGGGTTAGGTACATGCCATGCACAGGTGAGGAATAGTGTTCGGGTTGGGGTTAGGGTTAGGGTTAGGGTTAGTCCTCTTACAGATAGGATTAGGGTGAGGGTTAGGATTATGGTTTGTGTTAGGTTCAGGGTAAGGTACATGCCATGCACAGCTGAGGGATAGAGTTTGGTTAGGGTTAGGGTTAGGGTTAGTGTTAGGGTTAGGGTTAGGTTTAGGGTTTGTCCTCTTAGAGATAGGATTAGTGTGGGGGTTAAGGATATGGTTTGGGTTAGGTTTAGGGTTAGGTACATGCCATGCACAGCTGAGGGATAGAGTTCGGGTAAGTGTTAGGGTTAGAGTTCAGGTTAGGGTTAGGGTAAGTGTTAGGGTTAGGGTTAGTCCTCTTAGAGATAGGATTAGGGTGTGGGTTAGTGTTATGGTTTGGGTTAGGTTTAGTGTTAGGTACATGCCATGCACAGCTGAGGGATAGAGTTCGGGTAAGGGTTAGGTTTAGGGTTAGCGTTAGGGTTAGGGTTAGGGTTAGGGTTAGGGTTAGGGTAAGGGTTAGCGTTAGGGTTTAGGGTTAGGGTTAGGGTTAGGGTTAGGTTTAGGGCTAGTCCTCTTTGAGACAGGATTAGGGTTAGGGTTAGGGTTATGGTTTGGGTTAGGTTTAGGGTTGGGTACATGCCATGCACAGCTAGAGGGATGGAGTTCGGGTTAGGGGTAGGGTTAGGGTTAGACGTATTAGAGATAGGATTAGGGGGAGAGTTAGGCTTATGGTTTGGGTTAGGTTTAGGGTTAGGTACATGCCATGCACAGCTGAGGATAGAGTTCGGGTTAGGGTTAGGGATAGGGTTAGAGTTAGGATTAGGGTTAGGGTTAGGTTTTAGGGATCAGGTTAGGGTTAGGGTTAGTCCTCTTAGAGATAGGATTAGGGTGAGGGTTAGGGTTATGGTTTGGGTTAGGTACATGCCATGCACAGCTGAGGGATAGAGTTCAGGTTAGGGTTAGGGTTAGGGTTAGGGTTAGTCGACTTAGATATAGGATTAGGGTGAGGATTAGGGTTATGGTTTGGGTTAGGCTTAGGGTTATGTACGTGCCATGCACAGCTGAGGGATAGAGTTCGGGTTAGGGTTAGGGTTCGGGTAGGGTTAGGGTTAGGGTTAATCCTCTTGGAGATAGGATCAGGGTTAGAGTTAGGGTTAAGGTTTGGGTTAGGTTTAGGGTTAGGTGCATGTTATGCACAGTTGAGGGATAGAGTTCGGGTTGGGGTTAGGGTTAGGGTTAGGGTTAGTCCTCTTAGAGATAGGATTAGGGTGAGGGTTAGGTTTATGGTTTGGGTTAGGTTTAGGGTTAGGTGCATGCCATGCACAGCTGAGGGATAGAGTTCGGGTTAGGATTCGGGCTAGGGTTAGGGTAAGGGTTAGGGTTAGGGTTAGGGTTAGTCCTCTTAGAGATAGGATTAGGGTGAGGGTTAGGTTTATGGTTTGGGTTAGGTTAAGGGTTAAGTTCATGACATGCACAGCTAGAGGGTGAGAATTTGGGTTAGGGTTCGGGTTAGGGTTCAGGTTAGGGTTAGGGTTAGGGTTAGGGTTAGGGTTAGGGTTAGGGTTAGTCCTCTTACAGATAGGATTAGGGTTCGGGTTAGTGTTATGGTTTGGGTAAGGTTCAGGGTAAGGTACATGCCATGCACAGCTGAGGGATAGAGTTTGGGTTAGGGTTAGG
Source organism: Falco biarmicus (assembly GCF_023638135.1). NCBI lineage: Eukaryota > Metazoa > Chordata > Aves > Falconiformes > Falconidae > Falco > Falco biarmicus. The sequence continues at coordinate 20,090,465 of NC_079310.1, read as the reverse complement.
GTTAGGGTTAGGGTTAGGTTTAGGGCTAGTCCTCTTAGAGACTAGATTAGGGTTAGGGTTAGGGTTATGGTTTGGGTTAGGTTTAGGGTTAAGTACATGACATGCACAGCTAGAGGGAAAGAATTTAGGTTAGGGTTCGGGTTAGGGTTCAGGTTAGGGTTAGGGTTAGGGTTAGTCCTCTTACAGATAGGATTATGGTTCGGGTTAGTGTTATGGTTTGGGTTAGGTTTAGGGTAAGGTACATGCCATGCACAGCTGAGGGATAGAGTTCGGGTTAGGGTTAGGGTTAGGGTTAGGGTTAGGGCTAGTCCTCTTAGAGACAGGATTAGGGTTAGGGTTAGGGTTATGGTTTGGGTTAGGTACATGCCATGCACAGCTGAGGGATAGAATTCGGGTTAGGGTTAGGGTTCGGGATAGGGTTAGGGTTAGGTTTATGGTTAGGGTTAGTCCTCCTAGAGATAGGATTAGGGTGAGGGTTAGGGTTATGGTTTGGGTTAGGTACATGACTTGCACAGCTGAGGGATAGAATTCAGGTTAGGGTTAGGGTTCGGGTTAGGGTTAGGGTTAGGTTTATGGTTAGGGTTAGTCCTCTTAGCGATAGGATTAGGGTGAGGGTTAGGGTTATGGTTTGGGTTAGGTTTAGGATTAGGTGCATGCCATGCACAGATGAGGGATAGAGTTCGGATTAGGATTCGGGCTAGGGTTAGGGTTAGGCTTAGGGTTAGGGTAAGTCTTCCTCGAGATAGGATTAGGGTGAGGGTTAGGCTTATGGTCTGGGTCAGGTTAAGGGTTAAGTACATGACATGCACAGCTAGAGGGAATGAATTTGGGTGAGGGTTCGGGTTCGGGTTAGGCTTAGGGTTAGTCCTCTTAGAGATAGGATTAGGGTGAGGCTTAGGCTTATGGTTTGGGTTAGGTTCAGGGTTAGGTACATGCCATGCACAGCTGAGGGATAGAGTTCAGGTTAGGGTTAGTGTTAGGGTTAGGGTTAGGGTTAGACGGATTAGAGATAGGATTAGGGTGAGAGTTAGGCTTATGGTTTGGGTTAGGTTTAGGGTTAGGTACATGCCATGCCCAGCTGAGGGATAGAGTTCGGGTTAGGGTTAGGGTTAGGGATAGGGTTAGGGTTAGGGTTAGGTTTAGTCCTCTTAGAGATAGGATTAGGGTGAGGGTAAGTGTTATGGTTTGGGTTAGGTTTAGGGTTAGGTGCATGCCATGCACAGCTGAGGCATAGAATTCGGGTTAGGGTTAAAGATAGGTATATACCATGCACAGCTGAGGGATAGAGTTCGGGTAAGGGTCAGGGTTAGGGTTAGGGATAGTGTTAGGGTTAGGGTTCGGGTAAGGGTTAGGGTTTAGGGTTAGGGTTAGGGTTAGGGTTAGTCATCTAAGAGATGGGATTAGGGTGAGGGTTAGGGTTATGGTTTGGGTTAGGTTTAGGGTTAGGTACATGCCATGCACAGCTGAGGGATAGAATTTGGGTTAGGGTTAAAGATAGGTATATGCCATGCACAGCTGAGGGATAGAGTTCGGGTTAGGGTTGTGGTTAGGGTTAGGGTTAGACGTATTAGAGATAGGATTAGGGTGAGAGTTAGGCTTTTGGTTTGGGTTAGGTTTAGGGTTAGGTACATGCCATGCACAGCTGAGGGATAGAGTTCGGATTAGGGTTAGGGTTCGGGTTAGGCTTAGGGTCAGGTTTAGTCCTCTTAGAGACAGGATTAGGGTGAAGGCTTAGGGTTAAGGTTTGGGTTAGGTTTAGGGTTAGGTACATGCCATGCACAGCTGAGGGATAGAGTTCGGGTTAGGGTTAGGGTTAGGGATAGGGTTAGGGTTAGGGTTAGGTTTAGTCCTCTTAGAGATAGGATTAGGGTGAGGGTAAGTGTTATGGTTTGGGTAAGGGTTAGGGTTAGGTGCATGCCATGCACAGCTGAGGGATAGAATTCGGGTTAGGGTTAAAGATAGGTATATGCCATGCACAGCTGAGGGATAGAGTTCGGGTAAGGGTTAGGGTTAGGGTTAGGGTTAGTGTTAGGGTTAGGGTACGGGTTAGGGTTAGGGTTTAGGGTTAGGGTTAGGGTTAGGGTTAGGGCTAGCCCTCTTAGAGACAGGATTAGGGTTAGGGTTAGGGTTATGGTTTGGGTTAGGTATAGGGTTAGGTACATGCCATGCACAGCTGAGGGATGGAGTTCGGGTTAGGGTTAGGGTTAGGGTTAGACGTATTAGAGATAGGATTAGGGTGAGAGTTAGGCTTATGTTTTGGGTTAGGTTTAGGGTTAGGTACATGCCATGCACAGCTGAGGGATAGAGTTCTGGTTAGGGTTAGGGTTAGGGTTAGGGTTAGGGTTTAGGGTTAGGGTTTGGGTAAGTGTTAGGGTTAAGGTTAGTCCTCTTAGAGATAGGATTAGGGTGTGGGTTAGGGTTATGGTTTCGGTTAGGTTTAGGGTTAGGTGCATGCCATGCACAGCTGAGGGATAGAGTTCGGGTTAGGGTTAGGGATAGGGTTAGGGTTAGGGTTAGGGTTAGTCCTCTTAGAGATAGGATTAGGGTGAGGGTAAGGGTTATGGTTTGGGTTAGGTTTAGGGTTAGGTGCATGCCATGCACAGCTGAGGGATAGAATTCGGGTTAGTGTTAAAGTTAGGTACATGCCATGCACAGCTGAGGGATAGATTTCAGGTTAGGGTTCGGGTAGGGTTAGGGTTAGGGTTAGTCCTCTTAGAGATAGGATTAGGGTGTCGGTTAGGATTATGGTTTGGGTTAGGTTTAGGGTTAGGTACATGCCATGCACAGCTGAGGGATAGAGTTCAGGTTAGGGTTCTGGTTCGGGTTAGGGTTAGGGTTAGTCTGCTTAGAGATAGGATTAGGGTGAGGGTTAGGGTCATGGTCTGGGTTAGGTTTAGGGTTAGGTACATGCCATGCACAGCTGAGGGACAGAGTACAGGTTAGGGTTAGGGTTAGGGTTAGAGCTAGGGTTAGGTTTAGGGTTAGGGTTAGGGTTAGCGTTAGGGTTTAGGGTTAGAGTTAGGGTTAGGGTTAGTCATCTAAGAGATGGGTTTCGGGTGAGGGTTAGGGTTATGGTTTGGGTTAGGTTCAGGGTAATGTACATGCCATGCAAAGCTGAGGGATAGAGTTCGGGTTAGGATTAGGGTTAGGGTTAGGGTTAGGGTTAGGGCTAGTCCTCTTAGAGATAGGATTAGTTTTAGGGTTAGGGTTCTGGTTTGAGTTAGGTTTAGGGTTAGGAACAAGCCATGCACAGCTGAGGGATAGAATTCAAGTTAGGGTTAGGGTTAGGGTTAGGGTTAAGGTTAGGATTAGGGTTAGTCCTCTTAGAGACAGGATTAGGGTTAGGGTTAGGGTTATGGTTTGGGTTAGGTTTAGGGTTAGGTACATGCCATGCACAGCTGAGGGAAAGAGTTCGGGTTAGGGTTATGGTTCGGGTTAGGGTTAGGTTTAGCGTTATGGTTAGGGTTAGAGGTAGGGTTAGGGCTAGGGTTAGGGTTAGGGTTTAGGATTAGGGTTAGGGTTAGATGGATTAGAGATAGGATTTGGGTGTCGGTTAGGATTATGGTTTGGGTTAGGTTTAGGGTTAGGTACATGCCATGCACAGCTCAGGGATAAAATTCGGGTTAGGGATAGGGTTATGGTTAGGGTAAGGGTTAGGGTTAGTCCTCTTAGAGATAGGATTAGGGTGTGGGTTAGGGTTATGTTTTAGGTTAGGTTTAGGGTTAGGTACATGCCATGCACGGCTGAGGGATGGAGTTCGGGTTAGGGTTAGGGTTAGGGTTAGGGTTAGACGGATTAGAGATAGGATTAGGGTGAGAGTTAGGCTTATGGTTTGGGTTAGGTTTAGGGTTAGGTACATGCCATGCACAGCTGAGGGATAGAGTTCGGATTAGGGTTAGGGTTAGGGTTAGGGTTAGGGTTAGGTTTAGTCCTCTTAGAGATAGGATTAGTGTGAGGCTTAGGGTTAAGGTTTGGGTTAGGTTTAGGGTTAGGTACATGCCATGCACAGGTGAGGAATAGTGTTCGGGTTGGGGTTAGGGTTAGGGTTAGGGTTAGTCCTCTTACAGATAGGATTAGGGTGAGGGTTAGGATTATGGTTTGTGTTAGGTTCAGGGTAAGGTACATGCCATGCACAGCTGAGGGATAGAGTTTGGTTAGGGTTAGGGTTAGGGTTAGTGTTAGGGTTAGGGTTAGGTTTAGGGTTTGTCCTCTTAGAGATAGGATTAGTGTGGGGGTTAAGGATATGGTTTGGGTTAGGTTTAGGGTTAGGTACATGCCATGCACAGCTGAGGGATAGAGTTCGGGTAAGTGTTAGGGTTAGAGTTCAGGTTAGGGTTAGGGTAAGTGTTAGGGTTAGGGTTAGTCCTCTTAGAGATAGGATTAGGGTGTGGGTTAGTGTTATGGTTTGGGTTAGGTTTAGTGTTAGGTACATGCCATGCACAGCTGAGGGATAGAGTTCGGGTAAGGGTTAGGTTTAGGGTTAGCGTTAGGGTTAGGGTTAGGGTTAGGGTTAGGGTTAGGGTAAGGGTTAGCGTTAGGGTTTAGGGTTAGGGTTAGGGTTAGGGTTAGGTTTAGGGCTAGTCCTCTTTGAGACAGGATTAGGGTTAGGGTTAGGGTTATGGTTTGGGTTAGGTTTAGGGTTGGGTACATGCCATGCACAGCTAGAGGGATGGAGTTCGGGTTAGGGGTAGGGTTAGGGTTAGACGTATTAGAGATAGGATTAGGGGGAGAGTTAGGCTTATGGTTTGGGTTAGGTTTAGGGTTAGGTACATGCCATGCACAGCTGAGGATAGAGTTCGGGTTAGGGTTAGGGATAGGGTTAGAGTTAGGATTAGGGTTAGGGTTAGGTTTTAGGGATCAGGTTAGGGTTAGGGTTAGTCCTCTTAGAGATAGGATTAGGGTGAGGGTTAGGGTTATGGTTTGGGTTAGGTTTAGGGTTAGGTACATGCCATGCACAGCTGAGGATAGAGTTCGGGTTAGGTTTGGGGTTAGGGTTAGGGTTAGGGTTAGGGTTAGGGTTAGTGTTAGGGTTAGGGTTAGTCCTCTAAGAGATGGGATTAGGGTGAGGGTTAGGGTTATGGTTTGGGTTAGGTTTAGGGTTAGGTACATGCCATGCACAGCTGAGGGATAGAGTTCGGGCTAGGGTTAGGGTTAGGGTTAGGCTTAGGGTTAGGGTTAGTCCTCTTAGAGATAGGATTAGGGTGAGGATTTGGGTTATGGTTTGGGTTAGGCTTAGGGTTAGGTACATGCCACGCACAGCTGAGGGATAGAGTTCGGGTTAGGGTTAGGGTTAGGGTTAGACGTATTAGAGATAGGATTAGCGTGAGAGTTAGGCTTATGGTTTGGGTTAGTTTTAGGGTTAGGTACATGCCATGCACAGCTGAGGGATAGAGTTCGGGTTAGGGTTAGGGATAGGGTTAGGGTTAGGGTTAGGGTTAGTCCTCTTAGAGGTAGGATTAGGGTGAGGGTTAGGGTTATGGTTTGGGTTAGGTTAAGGGTTAAGTGCATGACATGCACAGCTAGAGGGCGAGAATTTGGGTTAGGGTTCGGGTTAGGATTCGGGTTAGGGTTAGGGTTAGGGTTAGGGTTAGTCCTCTTAGAGATAGGATTAGGGTTAGGGTTAGGGTTATGGTTTGGGTTAGGTTTAGGGTTAGGTACATGACATGCACAGCTAGAGGGAAAGAATTTAGGTTAGAGTTCGGGTTAGGGTTCGGGTTAGGGTTAGGGTTTAGGGTTAGTCCCCTTACCGATAGGATTAGGGTTCTGGTTAGGCTTATGGTTTGGGTTAGGTTCAGGGTAAGGCACATGCCATGCACAGCTGAGGGATAGAGTTCGGGTTAGGGTTAGGGTTAGGGTTAGGGTTAGGGTTAGGTTTAGGGCTAGTCCTCTTTGAGACAGGATTAGGGTTAGGTTTAGGGTTATGGTTTGGGTTAGGTTTAGGGTTGGGTACATGCCATGCACAGCTAGAGGGATGGAGTTCGGGTTAGGGTTAGGGTTAGGGTTTGACGTATTAGAGATAGGATTAGGGTGAGAGTTAGGCTTATGGTTCGGGTTAGGTTTAGGGTTAGGTACATGCCATGCACAGCTGAGGGATAGAATTCGGGTTAGGGATAGGGTTAGGGTTAGGGTTAGGGTTAGGGTTAGGGTTAGTCCTCTTAGAGATAGGATTAGGGTGTGGGTTAGGGTTATGGTTTGGGTTAGGTTCAGGGTTCGGTACATGCCATGCACAGCTGAGGGATAGAGTTCGGGTTAGGGTTAGGGTTAGGGATAGGGTTAGGGTTAGGGTTAGGTTTAGTCCTCTTAGAGATAGGATTAGGGTGAGGGTAAGTGTTATGGTTTGGGTTAGGTTTAGGGTTAGGTGCATGCCATGCACAGCTGAGGCATAGAATTCGGGTTAGGGTTAAAGATAGGTATATACCATGCACAGCTGAGGGATAGAGTTCGGGTAAGGGTTAGGGTTAGGGTTAGGGATAGTGTTAGGGTTAGGGTTCGGGTAAGGGTTAGGGTTTAGGGTTAGGGTTAGGGTTAGGGTTAGTCATCTAAGAGATGGGATTAGGGTGAGGGTTAGGGTTATGGTTTGGATTAGGTTTAGGGTTAGGTACATGCCATGCACAGCTGAGGGATAGCGTTCGGATTAGGGTTAGGGTTCGGGTTAGGCTTAGGGTCAGGTTTAGTCCTCTTAGAGATAGGATTAGGGTGAAGGCTTAGGGTTATGGTTTGGGTTAGGTTTAGGGTTAGGTACATGCCATGCACAGCTGAGGGATAGAGTTCGGGTTAGGGTTAGGGTTAGGGATAGGGTTAGGGTTAGGGTTAGGTTTAGTCCTCTTAGAGATAGGATTAGGGTGAGGGTAAGTGTTACTGTTTGGGTTAGGTTTAGGGTTAGGTGCATGCCATGCACAGCTGAGGGATAGAATTTGGGTTAGGGTTAAAGATAGGTATATGCCATGCACAGCTGAGGGATAGAGTTCGGGTTAGGGTTATGGTTAGGGTTAGGGTTAGACGTATTAGAGATGGGATTAGGGTGAGAGTTAGGCTTTTGGTTTGGGTTAGGTTTAGGGTTAGGTACATGCCATGCACAGCTGAGGGATAGAGTTCGGATTAGGGTTAGGGTTCGGGTTAGGCTTAGGGTCAGGTTTAGTCCTCTTAGAGACAGGATTAGGGTGAAGGCTTAGGGTTAAGGTTTGGGTTAGGTTTAGGGTTAGGTACATGCCATGCACAGCTGAGGGATAGAGTTCGGGTTAGGGTTAGGGTTAGGGATAGGGTTAGGGTTAGGGTTAGGTTTAGTCCTCTTAGAGATAGGATTAGGGTGAGGGTAAGTGTTATGGTTTGGGCAAGGGTTAGGGTTAGGTGCATACCATGCACAGCTGAGGGATAGAATTCGGGTTAGGGTTAAAGATAGGTATATGCCATGCACAGCTGAGGGACAGAGTTCGGGTAAGGGTTAGGGTTAGGGTTAGTGTTAGGGTTAGGGTACGGGTTAGGGTTAGGGTTTAGGGTTAGGGTTAGGGTTAGGGTTAGGGTTTGGGCTAGTCCTCTTAGAGACAGGATTAGGGTTAGGGTTAGGGTTATGGTTTGGGTTAGGTTTAGGGTTGGGTACATGCCATGCACAGCTGAGGGATGGAGTTCGGGTTAGGGTTAGGGTTAGGGTTAGACGTATTAGAGATAGGATTAGGGTGAGAGTTAGGCTTATGGTTTGGGTTAGGTTTAGGGTTAGGTACATGCCATGCACAGCTGAGGGATAGAGTTCGGGTTAGGGTTAGGGTTAGGGTTAGGGTTAGGGTTTGGTTTAGGGTTAGGGTTAGGATTAGGGTTAGGTTTTAGGGTTAGGGTTTGGGTAAGTGTTAGGGTTAAGGTTAGTCCTCTTAGAGATAGGATTAGGGTGTGGGTTAGGGTTATGGTTTCGGTTAGGTTTAGGGTTAGGTACATGCCATGCACAGCTGAGGGATTGAGTTCGGGTTAGGGTTAGGGATAGGGTTAGGGTTAGGGTTAGGGTTAGTCCTCTTAGAGATAGGATTAGGGTGTCGGTTAGGATTATGGTTTGGGTTAGGTTTAGGGTTAGGTACATGCCATGCACAGCTGAGGGATAGATTTCAGGTTAGGGTTCTTGTTCGGGTTAGGGTTAGGGTTAGTCTGCTTAGAGATAGGATTAGGGTGAGGGTTAGGGTCATGGTCTGGGTTAGGTTTAGGGTTAGGTACATGCCATGCACAGCTGAGGGACAGAGTACGGGTTAGGGTTAGGGTTAGGGCTAGGGTTAGGTTTAGGGTTAGGGTTAGGGTTAGTCATCTAAGAGATGGGTTTAGGGTGAGGGTTAGGGTTATGGTTTGGGTTAGGTTCAGGGTAATGTACATGCCATGCAAAGCTGAGGGATAGAGTTCGGGTTAGGATTAGGGTTAGGGTTAGGGTTAGGGTTAGGGCTAGTCCTCTTAGAGATAGGATTAGTTTTAGGGTTAGGGTTCTGGTTTGAGTTAGGTTTAGGGTTAGGAACAAGCCATGCACAGCTGAGGGATAGAATTCAAGTTAGGGTTAGGGTTAGGGTTAGGGTTAAGGTTAGGATTAGGGTTAGTCCTCTTAGAGACAGGATTAGGGTTAGGGTTAGGGTTATGGTTTGGGTTAGGTTTAGGGTTAGGTACATGCCATGCACAGCTGAGGGAAAGAGTTCGGGTTAGGGTTATGGTTCGGGTTAGGGTTAGGTTTAGCGTTATGGTTAGGGTTAGAGGTAGGGTTAGGGCTAGGGTTAGGGTTAGGGTTTAGGATTAGGGTTAGGGTTAGGGTTAGATGGATTAGAGATAGGATTTGGGTGTCGGTTAGGATTATGGTTTGGGTTAGGTTTAGGGTTAGGTACATGCCATGCACAGCTCAGGGATAAAATTCGGGTTAGGGATAGGGTTATGGTTAGGGTAAGGGTTAGGGTTAGTCCTCTTAGAGATAGGATTAGGGTGTGGGTTAGGGTTATGTTTTAGGTTAGGTTTAGGGTTAGGTACATGCCATGCACGGCTGAGGGATGGAGTTCGGGTTAGGGTTAGGGTTAGGGTTAGGGTTAGACGGATTAGAGATTGGATTAGGGTGAGAGTTAGGCTTATGGTTTGGGTTAGGTTTAGGGTTAGGTACATGCCATGCACAGCTGAGGGATAGAGTTCGGATTAGGGTTAGGGTTAGGGTTAGGCTTAGGGTTAGGTTTAGTCCTCTTAGAGATAGGATTAGTGTGAGGCTTAGGGTTAAGGTTTGGGTTAGGTTTAGGGTTAGGTACATGCCATGCACAGGTGAGGAATAGTGTTCGGGTTGGGGTTAGGGTTAGGGTTAGGGTTAGTCCTCTTACAGATAGGATTAGGGTGAGGGTTAGGATTATGGTTTGGGTTAGGTTCAGGGTAAGGTACATGCCATGCACAGCTGAGGGATAGAGTTTGGTTAGGGTTAGGGTTAGGGTTAGGCTTAGGGTTAGGGTTAGGTTTAGGGTTAGTCCTCTTAGAGATAGGATTAGTGTGGGGGTTAAGGATATGGTTTGGGTTAGGTTTAGGGTTAGGTACATGCCATGCACAGCTGAGGGATAGAGTTCGGGTAAGGGTTAGGGTTAGAGTTAGGGTTAGGGTTAGGGTAAGTGTTAGGGTTAGGGTTAGTCCTCTTAGAGATAGGATTAGGGTGTGGGTTAGCGTTATGGTTTGGGTTAGGTTTAGTGTTAGGTACATGCCATGCACAGCTGAGGGATAGAGTTCGGGTAAGGGTTAGGTTTAGGGTTAGCGTTAGGGTTAGGGTTAGGGTTAGGGTTAGGGTTAGGGTAAGGGTTAGCGTTAGGGTTTAGGGTTAGGGTTAGGGTTAGGGTTAGACGGATTAGAGATAGGATTAGGGTGAGAGTTAGGCTTATGGTTTGGGTTAGGTTTAGGGTTAGGTACATGCCATGCACAGCTGAGGGATAGAGTTCGGATTAGGGTTAGGGTTAGGGTTAGACGTATTAGAGATAGGATTAGGGTGAGAGTTAGGCTTATGGTTTGGGTTAGGTTTAGGGTTAAGTACATGCCATGCACAGCTGAGGGATAGAGTTCGGGTTAGGGTTAGGGTTCAGGTTAGGGTAAGGGTTAGGGTTAGTCCTCATAGAGATAGGATTAGGGTGAGGGTTAGGTTTATGGTTTGGGTTAGGTTTAGCGTTAGGTGCATGCCATGCACAGCTGAGGGATAGAGTTCGGGTTAGGATTCGGGCTAGGGTTAGGGTTAGGGTTAGGGTAAGTCATCCTAGAGATAGGATTAGGGTGAGGGTTAGGCTTTTAGTGTGGGTTAGGTTAAGGGTTAAGTGCATGACATGCACAGCTAGAGGGCGAGAATTTGGGTTAGGGTTCGGGTTAGGGTTCGGGTTCGGGTTAGGGTTAGGGTTAGGGTTAGTCCTCTTACAGATAGGATTAGGGTTAGGGTTAGGGTTATGGTTTGGGTTAGGTTTAGGGTTAGGTACATGCCGTGCACAGCTAGAGGGAAAGAATTTAGGTTAGAGTTCGGGTTAGGGTTCGGGTTAGGGTTAGGGTCAGGGTTAGTCCTCTTACAGATAGGATTAGGGTTCGGGTTAGGCTTATGGTTTGGGTTAGGTTCAGGGTAAGGTACATGCCATGCACAGCTGAGGAATAGAGTTCGGGTTAAGATTCAAGCTAGGGTTAGGTTTAGGGTTAGGGCTAGTCCTCTTTGAGACAGGATTAGGGTTAGGGTTAGGGTTATGGTTTGGGTTAGGTTTAGGGTTAGGTACATGCCATGCACAGCTGAGGGATGGAGTTCGGGTTAGGGTTAGGGTTAGGGTTAGGGTTAGACGTATTAGAGATAGGATTAGGGTGAGAGTTAGGCTTATGGTTTGGGTTAGGTTTAGGGTTAGGTACATGCCATGCACAGCTGAGGATAGAGTTCGGGTTAGGGTTAGGGATAGGGTTAGAGTTAGGATTAGGGTTAGGGTTAGGTTTTAGGGATCAGGTTAGGGTTAGGGTTAGTCCTCTTAGAGATAGGATTAGGGTGAGGGTTAGGGTTATGGTTTGGGTTAGGTTTAGGGTTAGGTACATGCCATGCACAGCTGAGGATAGAGTTCGGGTTAGGTTTGGGGTTAGGGTTAGGGTTAGGGTTAGGGTTAGGGTTAGGGTTAGGTTTAGGGCTAGTCCTCTTTGAGACAGGATTAGGGTTAGGGTTAGGGTTATGGTTTGGGTTAGGTTTAGGGTTAGGTACATGCCACGCACAGCTGAGGGATAGAGTTCGGGTTAGGGTTAGGGTTAGGGTTAGACGTATTAGAGATAGGATTAGCGTGAGAGTTAGGCTTATGGTTTGGGTTAGGTTTAGGGTTAGGTACATGCCATGCACAGCTGAGGGATAGAGTTCGGCTTAGGGTTAGGGATAGGGTTAGGGTTAGGGTTAGGGTTAGTCCTCTTAGAGGTAGGATTAGGGTGAGGGTTAGGGTTATGGTTTGGGTTAGGTTAAGGGTTAAGTGCATGACATGCACAGCTAGAGGGCGAGAATTTGGGTTAGGGTTCGGGTTAGGATTCGGGTTAGGGTTAGGGTTAGGGTTAGGGTTAGTCCTCTTAGAGATAGGATTAGGGTTAGGGTTAGGGTTATGCTTTGAGTTAGGTTTAGGGTTAGGTACATGAGATGCACAGCTAGAGGGAAAGAATTTAGGTTAGAGTTCGGGTTAGGGTTCGGGTTAGGGTTAGGGTTTAGGGTTAGTCCCCTTACCGATAGGATTAGGGTTCTGGTTAGGCTTATGGTTTGGGTTAGGTTCAGGGTAAGGTACATGCCATGCACAGCTGAGGGATAGAGTTCGGGTTAGGGTTAGGGTTAGGGTTAGGGTTAGGGTTAGGTTTAGGGCTAGTCCTCTTTGAGACAGGATTAGGGTTAGGGTTAGGGTTAGTGTTAGGGTTAGGGTTAGTCCTCTTAGAGATAGGATTAGGGTGTGGGTTAGGGTTATGGTTTGGGTTAGGTTCAGGGTTCGGTACATGCCATGCACAGCTGAGGGATAGAGTTCGGGTTAGGGTTAGGGTTAGGGTTAGGGTTAGTCCTCTTAGAGATAGGATTAGGGTTAGGATTAGGGTTATGGTTTGGGTTAGGTTTAGGGTTAGGTGCATGCCATGCACAGCTGAGGGATGGAGTTCAGGTTAGGGTTAGGGTTAGGGTTAGGGTTAGGGTTAGACGGATTAGAGATAGGATTAGGGTGAGAGTTAGGCTTATGGTTTGGGTTAGGTTTTGGGTTAGGTACATGCCATGCACAGCTGAGGGATAGAGTTCGGGTTAGGGTTAGGGTTAGGGATAGGGTTAGGGTTAGGGTTAGGTTTAGTCCTCTTAGAGATAGGATTAGGGTGAGGGTAAGTGTTATGGTTTGGGTTAGGTTTAGGGTTAGGTGCATGCCATGCACAGCTGAGGCATAGAATTCGGGTTAGGGTTAAAGATAGGTATATACCATGCACAGCTGAGGGATAGAGTTCGGGTAAGGGTTAGGGTTAGGGTTAGGGATAGTGTTAGGGTTAGGGTTCGGGTAAGGGTTAGGGTTTAGGGTTAGGGTTAGGGTTAGGGTTAGTCATCTAAGAGATGGGATTAGGGTGAGGGTTAGGGTTATGGTTTGGATTAGGTTTAGGGTTAGGTACATGCCATGCACAGCTGAGGGATAGCGTTCGGATTAGGGTTAGGGTTCGGGTTAGGCTTAGGGTCAGGTTTAGTCCTCTTAGAGATAGGATTAGGGTGAAGGCTTAGGGTTATGGTTTGGGTTAGGTTTAGGGTTAGGTACATGCCATGCACAGCTGAGGGATAGAGTTCGGGTTAGGGTTAGGGTTAGGGATAGGGTTAGGGTTAGGGTTAGGTTTAGTCCTCTTAGAGATAGGATTAGGGTGAGGGTAAGTGTTACTGTTTGGGTTAGGTTTAGGGTTAGGTGCATGCCATGCACAGCTGAGGGATAGAATTTGGGTTAGGGTTAAAGATAGGTATATGCCATGCACAGCTGAGGGATAGAGTTCGGGTTAGGGTTATGGTTAGGGTTAGGGTTAGACGTATTAGAGATGGGATTAGGGTGAGAGCTAGGCTTTTGGTTTGGGTTAGGTTTAGGGTTAGGTACATGCCATGCACAGCTGAGGGATAGAGTTCGGATTAGGGTTAGGGTTCGGGTTAGGCTTAGGGTCAGGTTTAGTCCTCTTAGAGACAGGATTAGGGTGAAGGCTTAGGGTTAAGGTTTGGGTTAGGTTTAGGGTTAGGTACATGCCATGCACAGCTGAGGGATAGAGTTCGGGTTAGGGTTAGGGTTAGGGATAGGGTTAGGGTTAGGGTTAGGTTTAGTCCTCTTAGAGATAGGATTAGGGTGAGGGTAAGTGTTATGGTTTGGGCAAGGGTTAGGGTTAGGTGCATACCATGCACAGCTGAGGGATAGAATTCGGGTTAGGGTTAAAGATACGTATATGCCATGCACAGCTGAGGGACAGAGTTCGGGTAAGGGTTAGGGTTAGGGTTAGTGTTAGGGTTAGGGTACGGGTTAGGGTTAGGGTTTAGGGTTAGGGTTAGGGTTAGGGTTAGGGTTAGGGCTAGTCCTCTTAGAGACAGGATTAGGGTTAGGGTTAGGGTTATGGTTTGGGTTAGGTTTAGGGTTGGGTACATGCCATGCACAGCTGAGGGATGGAGTTCGGGTTAGGGTTAGGGTTAGGGTTAGACGTATTAGAGATAGGATTAGGGTGAGAGTTAGGGTTATGGTTTGGGTTAGGTTTAGGGTTAGGTACATGCCATGCACAGCTGAGGGATAGAGTTCGGGTTAGGGTTAGGGTTAGGGTTAGGGTTAGGTTTAGGGTTAGGGTTAGGATTAGGGTTAGGTTTTAGGGTTAGGGTTTGGGTAAGTGTTAGGGTTAAGGTTAGTCCTCTTAGAGATAGGATTAGGGTGTGGGTTAGGGTTATGGTTTCGGTTAGGTTTAGGGTTAGGTACATGCCATGCACAGCTGAGGGATTGAGTTCGGGTTAGGGTTAGGGATAGGGTTAGGGTTAGGGTTAGGGTTAGTCCTCTTAGAGATAGGATTAGGGTGTCGGTTAGGATTATGGTTTGGGTTAGGTTTAGGGTTAGGTACATGCCATGCACAGCTGAGGGATAGATTTCAGGTTAGGGTTCTTGTTCGGGTTAGGGTTAGGGTTAGTCTGCTTAGAGATAGGATTAGGGTGAGGGTTAGGGTCATGGTCTGGGTTAGGTTTAGGGTTAGGTACATGCCATGCACAGCTGAGGGACAGAGTACGGGTTAGGGTTAGGGTTAGGGCTAGGGTTAGGTTTAGGGTTAGGGTTAGGGTTAGCGTTAGGGTTTAGGGTTAGAGTTAGGGTTAGGGTTAGTCATCTAAGAGATGGGTTTAGGGTGAGGGTTAGGGTTATGGTTTGGGTTAGGTTCAGGGTAATGTACATGCCATGCAAAGCTGAGGGATAGAGTTCGGGTTAGGATTAGGGTTAGGGTTAGGGTTAGGGTTAGGGCTAGTCCTCTTAGAGATAGGATTAGTTTTAGGGTTAGGGTTCTGGTTTGAGTTAGGTTTAGGGTTAGGAACAAGCCATGCACAGCTGAGGGATAGAATTCAAGTTAGGGTTAGGGTTAGGGTTAAGGTTAGGATTAGGGTTAGTCCTCTTAGAGACAGGATTAGGGTTAGGGTTAGGGTTATGGTTTGGGTTAGGTTTAGGGTTAGGTACATGCCATGCACAGCTGAGGGAAAGAGTTCGGGTTAGGGTTATGGTTCGGGTTATGGTTAGGTTTAGCGTTATGGTTAGGGTTAGAGGTAGGGTTAGGGCTAGGGTTAGGGTTAGGGTTTAGGGTTTAGGATTAGGGTTAGGGTTAGATGGATTAGAGATAGGATTTGGGTGTCGGTTAGGATTATGGTTTGGGTCAGGTTTAGGGTTAGGTACATGCCATGCACAGCTCAGGGATAAAATTCGGGTTAGGGATAGGGTTATGGTTAGGGTAAGGGTTAGGGTTAGTCCTCTTAGAGATAGGATTAGGGTGTGGGTTAGGGTTATGTTTTAGGTTAGGTTTAGGGTTAGGTACATGCCATGCGTGGCTGAGGGATGGAGTTCGGGTTAGGGTTAGGGTTAGGGTTAGGGTTAGACGGATTAGAGATAGGATTAGGGTGAGAGTTAGGCTTATGGTTTTGGTTAGGTTTAGGGTTAGGTACATGCCATGCACAGCTGAGGGATAGAGTTCGGATTAGGGTTAGGGTTAGGGTTAGGCTTAGGGTTAGGTTTAGTCCTCTTAGAGATAGGATTAGTGTGAGGCTTAGGGTTAAGGTTTGGGTTAGGTTTAGGGTTAGGTACATGCCATGCACAGGTGAGGAATAGTGTTCGGGTTGGGGTTAGGTTTAGGGTTAGGGTTAGGGTTAGGGTTAGGGTTAGGGTTAGTCCTCTTACAGATAGGATTAGGGTGAGGGTTAGGATTATGGTTTGGGTTAGGTTCAGGGTAAGGTACATGCCATGCACAGCTGAGGGATAGAGTTTGGTTAGGGTTAGGGTTAGGGTTAGGGTTAGGGTTAGGTTTAGGGTTAGTCCTCTTAGAGATAGGATTAGTGTGGGGGTTAAGGATATGGTTTGGGTTAGGTTTAGGGTTTGGTACATGCCATGCACAGCTAGAGGGAAAGAATTTGGGTAAGGGTTCGGGTTAGGATTAGGGTTAGGGTTAGGGTTAAGGTTAGTCCTCTTAGAGGTAGGATTAGGGTGAGGGTTAGGGTTATGGTTTGGGTTAGGTTTAGGGTTAGGTACATGCCTTGCAAACTGAGGGATAGAGTTCGGGTTAGGGTTAGGGTCAGGGTTTAGGGTTATGGTTAGGGTTAGGGTTAGTCCTCTTAGAGATAGGATTAGCGTGAGGGTTACGGTTATGGTTTGGGTAAGGTTTAGGGTTAGGTACATGCCATGCACAGCTGAGGGACAGAGTTCGGGTCAGATTTAGGGTTAGGGCTCGGGTTCGGGATAGGGTTAGGGTTAGGGTTAGGGTTAGTCCTCTTAGAGATAGGATTAGTGTGAGGGTTAGGGTTATGGTTTGGGTTAGGTTTATGGTTAGGTACATGCCATGCAAACTGAGGGATAGAGTTCGGGTTCGGGTTAGGGTTAGGGTTAGGGTTAGGGTTAAGGTTAGGGTTAGTCCCCTTAGAGATAGGATTAGGGTGAGGGTTAGGGTTATGGTTTGGGTTAGGTTTAGGGTTAGGTACATGCCATGCACAGCTGAGGAATAGAGTTCGGGTTAGGGTTAGGGTTAGGGTTAGGGTTAGGGTTAGGGTTAGGGTTAGTCCTCTTAGAGGTAGGGTTAGGGGGAGGTTTAGTGTTATGGTTTGGGTTAGGTTTAGGGTTAGGTACATGCTATGCACAGCTGAGGAATAGAGTTCGGGTTAGGGTTAGGTTTAGTGTTAGGGTTAGGGTTAGGGTTAGGGTTAGGGTTTAGGGTTAGGGTTAGGGTTAGTCCTCTTAGAGATAGGATTAGGGTGAGGGTTAGGGTTATGGTTTGGGTTAGGTCTAGGGTTAGGTACATGCCATGCACAGCTAGAAGGATAGAATTTGGGTTAGGGTTCGGGTTACGGTTCGGATTAGGGTTAGTCCTCTTAGAGATAGGATTAGGGTGAGGCTTAGGCTTATGGTTTGGGTTAGGTTCAGGGTTAGGTACATGCCATGCACAGCTGAGGGATAGAGTTCGGGTTAGGGTTAGGGTTAGGGTTAGGGTTAGGGTTAGTCCTCTTAGAGATAGGATTAGGGTGAGGGTTAGGGTTATGGTTTGCGTTAGGTTTAGAGTTAGGTACATGCCATGCACAGCTGAGGAATAGAGTTCGGGTTAGGGTTCGGGTTACGGTTCAGGTAAGGGTTAGGGTTAGGGTTAGGGTTAGGGTTAGGTTTAGGGTTAGTCCTCTTAGAGATAGGATTAGTGTGGGGGTTAAGGATATGGTATGGGTTAGGTTTAGGGTTAGGTACATGCCATGCAAACTGAGGGATAGAGTTCAGGTTAGGGTTAGGGTTAGGGTTAGTCCTCTTAGAGATAGGATTAGGGTGAGGGTTAGGGTCATGGTTTGGGTTAGGGTTAAAGTTAGGTACATGCCATGCACAGCTGAGGGATAGAGTTCAAGTTAGGGTTCAGGCTACGGTTAGGGTTAGGGTTAGGGTTAGGGTTAGGGTTAGGTTTAGTCCTCTTAGAGATAGGATTAGTGTGAGGGTTAGGGTTATGGTTTGGGTTAGGTTTATGGTTAGGTACATGCCATGCACAGCTGAGGGACAGAATTCGGGTTAGGGATAGGGTTACGGTTAGGTTTAGGGTTAGTGTTAGGGTTAGTCCTCTTAAAGATAGGATTAGGGTGAGGGTTAGGGTTATGGTTTGGGTTAGGTTTAGTTTTAGATACATGCCATGCACAGCTGAGGGTTGGAATTCGGGTTAGGGATAGGGTTAGGTTTAGGGTTAGCGTTAGGGTTAGTCCTCTTAGAGATAGGATTAGGGTGAGGTTTAGGGTTATGGTTTGGGTTAGGTTTAGGGTTAGGTACATGCCATGCATAGCTGAGGATAGAGTTCAGGTTACGGTTAGGGTTAGGGTGAGGGTTAGGGTTAGGGTTTAGGGTTAGGGTTAGGGTTAGGGTTAGTCCCCTTAGAGATAGGATTAGGGTGAGGGTTAGGGTTATGGTTTGGGTTAGGTTTAGGGTTAGGTACATGCCATGCACAGCTAGAGGGATAGAATTTGGGTTAGGGTTCGGGTTACGGTTCAGTTTAGGGTTAGTGTTAGGGTTAGGGTTAGGGTTAGGGTTAGTCCTCTTAAGGTAGGATTAGAGTGAGGGTTACGGTTATGTTTTGGGTTAGGTTAAGGGTTAGGTACATGCCATGCACAGCTGGGGGATAGAGTTTGGTTAGGGTTAGGGTTAGGGTTAGGGTTAGGGTTAGGGTTAGGGTTAGTCCTCTTAGAGATAGGATTAGTGTGGGGTTTAAGGATATGGTTTGGGTTAGGTTTAGGGTTAGGTACATGCTGTGCACAGCTAGAGGAAAAGAATTTGGGTAAGGGTTCGGGTTAGGGTTAGGGTTAGGGTTAAGGTTAGTCCTCTTAGAGGTGGGATTAGGGTGAGGGTTAGGGTTATGGTTTGGGTTAGGTTTAGGGTTAGGTACATGCCATGCACAGCTGAGGGATAGACTTCGGGTTAGGGTTAGGGTTAGGGTTAGGGTTAGGGTTAGTCCTGTTAGAGATAGGATTAGGGTGAGGGTTAGGGTTATGGTTTGGGTTAGGTTTAGGGTTAGGGACATGCCATGCACAGCTGAGGGATAGAGTTCGGGTTAGGGTTAGGTTTATGGTTATGGTTAGGGTTAGAGTTAGGGTTAGTCCTCTTAGAGATAGGATTAGGGTGAGGGTTAGGGTTACGGTTTGGGTTAGGTTTATGGTTAGGTACATGCCATGCACAGCTGAGGGACAGAATTCGGGTTAGGGATAGGGTTAGGGTTAGGGTTAGTCCTCTTAGAGATAGGATTAGGGTGAGGGTTAGGGTTATGGTTTGGGTTAGGTTTAGGGTTAGGTACAGGGTTAGGGTTAGGGTTAGGGTTAGGGTTAGGGTTAGTCCCCTTAGAGATCGGATTAGGGTGAGGGTTCGGGTTATGGTTTGGGTTAGGTACATGCCATGCACAGCTAGAGGGATAGAATTTGGGTTAGGGTTCGGGTTACGGTTCAGGTTAGGGTTAGTGTTAAGGTTAGGGTTAGTCCTCTTAGAGGTAGGGTCAGGGTGAGGGTTAGGGTTATGGTTTGGGTTAGGTTTAGGGTTAGGTACATGCCATGCACAGCTAGACAGATAGAATTTGGGTAAGGGTTCGGGTTACGGTTCGGGTTTGGGTTAGTGTTAGGGTTAGCATTAGGGTTGGTCCTCTTAGA